>NW_025791658.1:0-1291445 GCF_921293095.1 Ischnura elegans | reverse complement strand
GGTTGCTCGCAGTTTGTCGAATTCCTTCGATCGCTGTCGGAATTCCTCCCCAAAGAAGCGTCGCAATTCTTCGTTAAAACTTTTGCGGGTGCTCGTCATGTTAAATAAAAACTTTTGGGCCTATGTCGCCCCGTCAATTCTTTGGGTGGCCCCAACGTTTCCCGACAGATGCTGGTCGCTTTTTCCACGGATTATGAAGAGATGGGAATTTAAAATCTTTTATATAGGTATCTGCGTCAGTTGGTGGGGGGGAGGGAAGCGGGAGGTTAGGGGAGTGGCGGGTTGCTGCTGGTTTTTTAAAATCTTATTACGGGTTGCCAATTACGGATAAATTTAATGCCGGTATCCCTTAGCTTCTCGGAGTAGTCTCCTTTTTAAAACCTTTAACTTTTGCAAAGACCATGCCTTCCGTCTGGGTAAGGCGCTTGAGGGGGCTTACAGACTTGGGTCGGGAGACTTGTATTCTCCCATGCGACAAATTCTCTTTTTTCCGCGCTAGAGACTTGGGGCGGGCGAAAACTCTCGCGAAAGGCGCTTCACGAATCTCCTCTCTCCCATTTTCGGGAGAAAACATATTTGCCCTCCTTGTTACCGTTGCTATGTGTTCAACCTGTTAAAATTTCTATGAAAACATATAATTTCGTATATTCGCGGAAAATGCCGTTTTTTATCAACAGAAAAAATTATCTATATACTTTTTTGTAGTCAAGGGTTTGTTGTTTTACTTTGTTGTGAGTCTTTTTACAAAATGGTTGAGAATAAAAACTCGAAGTAAATAGTGGATCCTGATTTTTCCGGACTAACTGCCACGTCGTTCGTCCACGTGGTTACCGGAATAATATTTTTTTATCAGGTTATGGCCCCAGCAGGGATAAGTGCGGAGAATTAAACGTGTTGGTGAAGAGGACTATCGATGGAGCAAACGGTGATAAACTTTGAGTCCAAATCAACCAGAGTCTGGCTTGGAATAACTCGTAGAACTCGTTACAAGAAAAAAAGAGGAACGATGTCTCGACGGCGGAAAAATCAAATGATGGATAGCGAGTCAGCCCAGGGGCAGTTGTGTTCAACATTATTCAAAGGAGTCAGCCATGAATGACCCAACATTTCTTTACCCCCTGCGTTATGTGACCTTGTTGGTGATTCATCATGCTTTGTTGTTTGTACATGTTTACAAATTGGTATTCGTTGAGCGTGTTCGGGTGTCGTATTAGGCATTTGTCTTTTGTTATTCATTCGGGGCAGTCCTTTGCTTTTCAGTCCTTCCAATTGTCATTCCATAGTTGTCTTCATTAGGACATCATACCTATTGATGTGACTGAGGGTTTTTTAAATGATTTCTATTTTCTTTACACCTCCTCGTTACTTACTTGGTCAATATGTTGTGCCGTCTTCATTCGTAAGCTGCACCATATTTCGAATGCCTTTACTCCTGAATTGGTATTTGGTACATTACTATAAAACCACTGTTGTCAGCAGGCCTTTAAATACGTATGAGAGGTTAGGAAGTGGAGGCCTTTGATATTCGACGGTCCTTGCCTAGAAATAGATTTTTTTGTTAATAAAAGAATCCGTTTCCCTACTCTAAGCACACGATTTAAGTCCATTATCCGTAGAAGCGCATGGAATGCACTCAAAGAAAGAAAGCCTTTCAGTGCACCTCTTGCAGTGCCCAGCGATTGCATAATAAGGTTTGCGTCGATTTCGAGGTTTCGGCCGACTTTTTTCGATTCTAGCCCACTGTGCGTCTGGGGGCCATTTACCATTTACATCACGCGGCATTAACCGGTATATATCTCTTCAATCTACGTGAGGTAAGAAAGCTTTAATCAAGAAATTACCAGAGGCAATTTATAAAAGTCGACGTGTAATTCATTTCTCCATTGGACTAAATTATGAATCCTTATTATCATTCCATTTTCAAAGCTTTGACGACACGTAATAATTGAAACATAAATAGTATACTATCTTGTATTCTATGTAATAATAAGGAATACAATTTTTTTCACTATGGTTGTGGAAGATTTCTCAAGGGAAATTAAGGCTATTTCTATGGTCTGTAAAACAATAACATTACTGTAATTAATTTATTAAATTCTAGAAGATTTGTTGTACAAGGTTTTTTCCGAACAACGTTCATCCGTGGAGCCAAGAGTGAGGACTCGAACATGGTCTGAGCAAATGCATGACGGTACATTTATTGCGAAATTCGTCCAACTTTAACCATGTTTATGCTGTGGATGGTATTGACATAAAGGCGACTGACGAAATGAAGTATCTAGGAGTTACGACAACCTTGAACCTCTCGTGTGGAACACATATAAAGAATAACTGCGGCATAGCCCTGAAGATATTGGGATTCGTCAAGCGTATTGTGGGAAGATTTCCGGATGAGAAAGTAAAAGAAAGGTGCTATTTCGCTCTCGTCCGACCGCACCTTGAATATGCAGCGATATCGTATGGGATCCGGTTCAGAAAGACATAATCCACAAACTAAATATAATACAAAGGAAGGCTGCGCGGTTAGTCAAAAACTGCTACGGGCGTACAGACAGTGTTAGCCAGATGTTAAGTAAATTAATTAATTTAAATGATGAATGATGAAAAAATCTTTAAAAAAACCCTTCAAATGGGAGGTGAAGGAGTGTTAATTAAGATGGTATAACATCTTTTTTCAATTACACTATTAATGAAACCACTGCATGAGAATGTATTTAGCTATTTTTAAACTCAATTTACGCTCACTTCAAAACAATCGATTTTGAGGTTTATACGAGCTTTTTAAACGATTCTAGTCCACTATGCGTCTGGTGCATTTACTATTACATCAAGAGGCATACGCCGGTATGTCTCTCTGTAAATACTTACGGTACTGTAAGTACTTACGGTAATATCTTTTTTTACAAATCTTAGGGTAAACCTTTATTTTATTGTAAGAAACCTTTCTCAACAATTCTAAAAATTTGTGCTATTAATCTTTTATCACCGCATTTCATTAAAAGGTTTGTCGAAAATTGAATTTCAATCAGAAACAGATGAAATATTTATGCAAGGGGGCGTTGAACACATCCTTCATTGTCCTGACTTTTTCCATCGTTTGACGGATTACAGCAATCTATTTAGTTGATTAAAATTACGAGAACGCATAAAAAACATTGAAAATAAATTGTTATGAGAATAACTATAATGAAATGGCAATAAAAATTTGGCATATAACTCATATGTATTGATTAATATTGATATTCACCGATAGGTTAAAAAATAAACTTCAAAATTACAATATCATTTTTATTTATTTCAGGGCGAACAAAGACAGCCGTTTTCCAGGAGTAAAAAGATCGTGCGGATATCTGAAGCAATAGAAAAGCTGACACAATCAAGATGATACAATATGTTTCTATGACAACGGAAGGCGTGTTTGCGGGATGAATCTCCTATCAAGTAGAGGTTTTCAGTGATGAGCAGATGGTTGCTCATTGGTGAGGTTTTTTTTATTATAATTCAGTGATTTCTCATTCATGCTGTTAATACATTGCTTCTTTCCCAACAGAATTCATCGGAAGAAAAGCTAATTAGCACAATGTTATACATACCGCTGTATGATGGTAAAATGAAGTCTCTCTCTATGATATTCGTTATAAGAGGGAACAGCTGGTATTATGAGGTATGAGTTGAATTCAGCTCTTGGTTAAAATCGGATCTGATGAGGCTATTATATGGTTATAGACCCACATAGTGAATGGGTCTTCATAGGACAATTCTCGTGAACGGAAAGTTCACAAAACCACATGGTGAAAACAGTGAAATATTAAAAAGACGTCATAAATTCAAAAGGTATAAAAAGTTTCAAATGAAATAGGCCTAAAATACAAAACATAAGTTGGGACGGATAAAGGTACCATGTTGAGTATATTTTTGTGTGTGATTATGATTTATTTGTTTTGTGATGCCTTTTTTGGGTGACTTTGAATTTGTTTTTCACATATCTGTGCTCTAACCAGCTTTATTCCAGGATGATGTACATATTAAGGAATGAAGGCTACAAATATGGCCTCAGTTTAATATTTGTTGTAAGAGGGACGAACTGGTGTGATAGGATATGAATTGAATTCGGATCTTGGTAAAATCGGATCAGATGAGGTTATGTGGTGTAGACTCATAAAATAAATGAGTCTTGTTATGAGAAATCTCGTGAACAGAAAGTTCGCAAATGAACATGGTAGAAAAATTCTCAACTACAAAAGGCGCACCAAATACCAAAAGGTACCAAAGTGTAAAACAAACAAGGACTAAAATAGGAAAATAATAGCATGGTATAATATAATATAAATGGTATAAACCGCGGTATGATGGTACATGAGGACTCTCTTTGACATTTCTTATAAGAGGGACCAGCTGGTATTATGAGGTATGAGTGGAATTCATGTCTTGGTAAAATCAGAACCAATGAGATTATTAAATGTTTATAGACCCATACAGTAAATGGGTCTTTTTATGAGAATTCTCGTAAACAGAAAGTTCGCAAAAATATATGGTGAGAAACTTCACACATACAAAAGACGCAAAAAATACCAAAAGGTACCAAAGTGTAAAACAAACAAGGCCTAAAATACAAAACTTATGTTGGCACGGTTTAAGGTACCCTGTTGAGTACTTTTAAGTGTGTGAATATGTTTTTCTTTTGGTTATGCGATGCATTTTTGGGTGACATATATACTTGTATTTCATGTTCATGTACACTAATCAGCTCTGTTACAGGATGGATGAGAAAATACAACGATGAGATCTCGAAGAAAAAAAGCGATACGACATGCGTGTTTACATTGCGTTTTATCCGATGCGTTGCGCGATTGAGCGAAAATTGCGTTTTGATATTACAAACTGCGAAAGGATTGGAGTTATTCGTGTGTCCTCCACATTTATGAGGAGAAGAAAGAAGTCAACAAAAGAAGAGGACCACATTAAGAAGAAAGAAAGTGAATTAGATTAGCTTTTGGGCCATTAGGGCCGTGATCATTGCGTCGAGTAAGGATAGGATTTTTAGCTTGCTTTAATTTTAGTTTCTTTTGTGTCGAACCAAGATTTTGCATGCGCTGTAAACCAATGCATTACACGGGGATGAAACTGTGTCGCTTGGATGGAAAAGTGGCAATTTCTTCCTTGTGTCACGGTGACTTCCCGCGCATTGTAGTGGGGCGTATGCGATTCCTTGGAGGAAGGGTCATTTATTTCCTTGTATGTCCTCTCTCCCTTTCTCCCCAGGGTCTAGGTCATCAGAATGTCACGTGAAGAGGACCCCAGCTTCAAAACTAGGTTAGCTTTTGGGCCATTATGGCTACGAATCATTGCGTCGAGTAAGGCTAGGATTTTTATCTTGCGTTAATTTTAGTATTTTTTTGGTGTCGAACCAAGGTTTTGCATGCGCTGTAAACCATTGCATTACACGGGGATGAAGCTTTGTCACTTGGATGGAAAAGTGGTAATTTCCTCCTTGTGTCACGGTGACTTCCCGCGCATTGTAGTGGGGCGTATGTCATTCCTTGGGGGAATGGTTCTTTTATTATCATTGTATGTACTAACCCGCTCTCTTCATAGGCTGAAGGTATTCCCTTGGCGGAATACATGAAGACTTCTGAAGGTTGAGACCATCAGTTAACTGAAAAATGATCTGAAGATAAATCAACCAGGATTTTCTTCTCATGGAAATCGGTAAGAATAAAATTGTAAATATATTTCTCTATATCTCCGTTAGATGGTGATTTGTTTTTTATATTTTATCACATCGTCAGGTTAATGTTATAATGTTTTGTGGACGAGTAGTGTTTATAATTTCTCCCATGAGCTATTAAGATCCTCAATTTGTTAAGCAATTCACATGCGATCTATCTCTATTTTCTTAATTGAGTGCCAATTAAACATGGTTGCCTCAAAAAATCGACGCTTGCATTACAAAATGCTATGCAGCTGTACTCAATATGAGTTCTTGACAGCCTATTACTAATTCAATTAATTTTTATGCTTTTTTTAAATGTAACCAGTTGAGTTAATATTTTTTTTAAATTCATAATGCATATTATACCATTTTGAATATCCTATTCATCTTTTATGCGTCTATGACACGTGACATCTTATATTTTCTGAGCTTAATAATTCAATTAAATGAATTCTTTTTGTTTAAAGATTGTTTTTTCTCAGGTCAAACGTATATGTTATGATCAGTTGTTTAAATTTTTCGAAGCCTTTTTTGAATGTTCAACCTCTGCATTAATCTGTGCAGTCATTTATTCATATTCGTGATTTATATAGATTGCTTATTTATAATTTCGATCTTTCTTAAAAAATTCCAAATATTTTTTATTTTTCGGGATATAAGTTTTTTTTATTTTTGTGTATATATATTTGAATACCCTTGTATGCGTAGATAACACTTATCCTGTTGGCTACTCAAACTAACTATTCATTGCAAATGACTTTCAATCGCTTTTACACGCTCCTTTTCAATTTTACACGGAGATTAATTCAATTCCCTTTTCTATCTCCCTCTATCTTCAGCTACAAGTCATCGCGGATGATTATGGAGTAAGCTTGTGGTAAAATGGCGCTAATCCGGAATGTGCGCTGCGAATGTGGATAGTGCGCTGACATCACGTCAAAAGGTAAGGAAATCCTTCTATTGCGCCTTGTTATGCGTGTCCGTTAATTATTTTAACAGTGTGCCATGTGAGCATCTTTAAAAAAGTGACACAAGATACTTATATTTTCGTTAGATAATGTAATATTATTTTTCTTAGACTTGTTCGTTGTGGTATATTGCAATTGATCTGCTTTGATTGGGCCTTAGTAACGACACGTAAAAGGCTCCAGGCAATAACGGACTTTTATTAGGAGACCTAATCATTTCCTCAATTTTTGTCGTTTCTTTTAGGATGCATGGAAAGGAGAATTAATTAATGAAGTATTAATATTTAAAAAAATTAAATCATTATTCCGATCTCTCCAATTCCTCTGCAGAATCCCTCACGCTTACCGTTAATTTAAGTATTTTTCATTCAGCCAGGGTTAATGTCTGAAATTCAGCCCAACATAAGTTTGGTAATGACTCTGTCAGCTGAATCAATTGCTGCTGGAAATTAGAATTGAACGATGAAAAGTACACATTTTGATTAAAAATTCTCTATTTTTTCCCAGTGTTATTCCAAACTATTTAAAAATAAGAGCGGCAGCCTTTACAAATAGCTCATGAAGTTCGCTTGATTTTCTGTTTTCTTTAAATCTTCCCATCAATGTTTCATTAATATAAAAAAGCATAATTTTCTCAAAACCATTGTTGCACGTGATATTATAGCCGTTCCTCCTCCGCTTTCGGCAGAGGGTTATCTATTGTTGTCCAGTCGTACGAGTATTACTTCCAGCTTTGTGAAATTAGAATGACAAAATATGTATACGTGATTGTAATTTGATCTGGAGAATTGAATTCTTTGGAGAGCCTAGCCGAAAAGTATAGTTGCTATCGGAATTGATAATTTGAGGTGCTCATGGATAGAATTTTTGATGTGGTTGATAAGAAATTTCGTTGTAGCTTCATTTGGCCTCAAACTCTTTAATGGTGCCATAAATGGACATAATTTCATGCGTAAAAATGGGATGTCTCTATCAGTTTTTGAAATCACATGACGGGAGCAGATACGATGTAACTCAAAATAACTTATAAAATTTAATATTATTTCGCAAAATATTGGAAAGAAAAATATTTAAGAACACCTGTCACACAATCTGATTTTTGGCAAAATCTAAATGTTTACGTGCATTGATAATGGTATACAGAGATTTTTAACTAATAAAATTAATAATTACTCTGTAGTTGGGTGATAAAAATTAATATTAATTTCCATAAAAGTCGTATCTTTCATATCCGTTTCATCCAAGATGATGATTTATGCCTTGAGATCTAAGGAAGAAATTATTTTTCGTTCACAAAATCTTATTTTCTTCAATTGACTGTTGCGCAATCTACGTGTCTACAGATGAATTTGGAAGTATCGCGGTGTTCGCATTCTTTTGTTTTGTACGTCTGTTTGGTGCAGTTTGATTTTTTTGTAATATTATCATAAGAATGAATTGATTATCATATTTTACCGCTGTGTATCAGTGAATCTTAATTTTTCCAATCCGTACGCTTCAATTTTTGTTGTTTAGTACTTTGAAAATTGCAAATTATTTATTTTTTCAAGCTTTAAAAATATCAGTTAATCCTTGCATGCGTCAATTTTATTTTCTACTTCACTATATGAACCCTAAAGGGATGGCGCATTCTTGAATATTATAGCTGAAATATACCCTTTCATTTTGTACAATCCATTTCTATTTCATCCTGAGAATATTTTTTTGCGCCTCCTAAAAGATATCCTGCCAGCCCCATTAGATGAAAATTAGTTTTTTCAAATGATTTTCGTTAATTTTTTTCCCTTGTCTCCGTTTTGCTTGTGTTTTCAAGAATGATAAAATTAATATTTTTAGATAACATGAATTTTAAGCAGGAACCTAATATTCAACAACTGCCTGGTGTAAGTTTTTTTTTTCAATTTTGACATCGAATTCCGTTATTTATAGAACTTAATCATTCGAGTCAAATCCTTTTTTATTTCCAATCATATTCTTATTCTTTAGAATTTGTTTAATTTCAAGAATAATAACTTTTGCGCCGCACAAGGTGACCTTCCTTTCTCATGGATGAGTACATAAGTTAATTTGTTTTATCAGCAGGGGGAGAAAGAGGCAGCTTGCAATTGCGGACATTGAAGACGCAGCTTTATGGACGAAATAAACGTGGAATGCCTCCACATTGACCGATTGAAGTGACTCAGGAACTCAGCAGTTATGAAGAAGGAAACGAATTGTGTTGATCGAAAAGTGAAGAACTGAAGAGCCAAGAGATGAGGACACGATAGGAACATATGACCCATTTGAAGATTCAAGAGACGAAGAATGGCGATCCGAAGTCTGAAGATTTGGATTATATTTTGTTTCGTATTTTGTGTCTATTTCGATTGTACATGTGCCTTTTGTATTTTTTGATGAATTTGATTTCATTTGTGTTTTAATGAGTGAATGGGATTTAGTTTATGTGTGAGAATGAGATCGAGTGTGAATGTAAGAATGGTATTTACGGTATATGTATAGTTAGTGTGCGATAGAAGACGTGCTTTAGGGTGTATGAGTGTGTATTATTAATCGTGAATGACGGTTTTACTTTGTGTGAAATGTATAAATTCGTGTGAATGCGGTATGCTATTTCGTGTGACTGAAGTATGTTTTATTTCGTATGAATGAGGTACACTATTTCGTGTGAAATCGAGGTATGCTCTATTGTGTGAATGATGTATGCTCTTTCGTGTGACTGAGTATGTTATTTCGTGTGATTGTGTAATATTATATAATGTGCATTAGGTATGCTATTTCGTAAGAATGATGTATGTTAATTCGTGTAAATGAGGTATGTTTTTTTCGTGTGAATGAGCTATGTTTTTGGGTGTGAGTGAAGTATGTTTTTCGCGTGAATGTGGAATGTTATATGATGTGTGTTAGGTATACCATTTCGCGTGAATGACGGATCTTATTACCTATGTATGAATGAGGTATGTTTTTCGCGTGAATTTGGAATGTTATATGAATTGTATTAGGTATGCTATTTCGTGTGAATGAGCTATGTTTTTTGTGTGATTGAAGTATGTTTTTCGCGTAAATGTGGAATATTATATTATGTGTGTTACGTATACTATTTCGTGTGAATGATGTATGCAATTTCGTGTGAGTGAGATATGTTTTTTCCGTGAGAATGACAGATCTTATTATGTGTGAATGAGGTATGTTTTTCGCGTGAATTTGGAATGTTATATGAATTGTATTAGGTATGCTATTTCGTGTGAATGAGGCATATTGTTTCGAATGAATAAGGGTATATTATGTAGTCTGAATGAGGTATTTTATTCGTGTGAATGAGATTTTAATGGTAGTGCGATTTTAGTTCGTAACTTTATAGTGTGGGTGAGGTTGTGTCATTGAGTGTGAATGAGAGGGGATTGTTTATTATAATTAAGCGTTTATTATCGATATATTTGTGTGAATGACGGACTGTTGTTTATTGCGAATGACCTTGTGTTACGTAATGTGTGAATGAAGGTTTAATATATTTGGTGTGAATGAAAGTGCCATTTAGTTTTCATTGGAGGAAGCCATTTTGTGTGATGGCTGAAGTAGTGCTTGTTTTTTTTTTTAATCGTAGTACTTGGGTAGCGTAGATAGTAGATGGTAGAGTAGAGTAGTGCATGTCCCCCTCAAATCCAACTGCGTCCTCAACGTGGAGAGGGGGTGTAACAGCGGACAGTCATGTTTCAACGAGGTTGCCATGGTGATTCAAAACAAACTTTCGAATTTCGCTCGGCAGTTTATCCTACAAATTTTTCTTTCACAGAACACTGCCGAATATTTTGATTGCTTGCAAACTACATTGATGGTTTCATAATGTAAAACCGGTGAACCAGTAGTTTCTATACGCATGACTTTCCGCTGGCTAATGCAGTTGGTGACTTTTGTATCGGAGTGTGTACGCAATCATTTCTATTTTTCACAATTGCAAGTGTTTCAGTTTTTTTATTTCAATTAAAATTCTTTCCGTTAATAATTTCTTGTTCCTCTTGTTAAATTATCTCGTCACTTAATGTATCTCAAATTCAATGTCCAACCATTTTTTTAATGTAAACCTTAAAAATTCCAATAAAATTGTATGATTTACTATAATTTTTCATTTTTGAGTGTTTCTTTACTTAATTAGCTTCGGCGAAAAATATTTACCCATTTATACTATGTAAGGCTTACAGAAGCATTGCATGTAAATTTTTGTTTGATTTTACATAATATTATCTTTAATTATACCTAATAAAACAGCCATAATTTATTGTAGTAATCATCCACTTAAATAATGGGTTTAATTGAGTAATAAATAATTAAAAATTGTCTACTTTTAACTGATTATGCTCGAAGACAAAAACAAATGTACTTGGTATCATTCAATAGTCAGTGTTTTCCTTGTTTTTATCAATATAAGTCAATGATGCGCCAATATCTAATTTGAAAATTTGTATTTATGCATGTATAACAAAGGAGATAATAATTTAAAAAAAATTCATTTTCTTAATCTGCTCGGAGGAAAAATTGTATTTTTTATTTTTCTGTTAATGTTTAGGTCTTGCTACTTCCAATAAAATATATGTACATAAAGTATGCTTCCATGTATAACTTTAAAAATTTGCATATTTTACTTGTTTGAGTGAGAAATAAGAATTCTGAAGTACATATTATATTTTATAATTAACAGAAAATTTATTTCTTGTTTAATTTTTAGACATTGTAAATTTCATTGTATTTTACTTTTTCTATTGAATGAATTTTTTTACGTTTCTCTTTGAAATAAATTTTAAAAGCTCGTATTTTTATTTTGCACATTATAGCCTCAACCAATGTAGATTTTTCTTAAGGGTTTGCTATGAATGTAAATAATTTAGTGTGAATGTGAATGTATGAAAGTTTTGGAACATGACATTGTATTTGCTAGTACGAATTAGAGCAATAAATTCATGGTGATGATGGTGTTGCTATGTATGAATTAGAATGTATGGTTAGTTGTGAATCACTGCATTTAAACGATTGACATGATACTTTATATTTTATTGTATGTAATCTAGGGCGATGTGTGCTATTAATTAGTGTGAATGAGTTTAAATTAAGTGTGAATGAGTATTCGTAGGTTAGTGAGATCAGAGTACATATATATTTTCAGTGTGAATGCGAGCACGAAATTTAGTGCGATGAAACTGTTTTTATTATGAATTATAGTGTATATTAAGGTGTGAATGCAATTTGGAAGATGATATTATATATTTATTGGTTTGAATGAGTGTGCTTGATTTAGTGCGACGTGAACAAGTTGTATAGTGTGATTGAGGGTATATGGTATTTTAGTTATAGGACTCATTTTTTTGTGTCTGAGAGTATATAATTAAGACTGAATGGAAGTATTCAATTTAGTGTCATGAGTGCTTTTTAGTACGAACGAAACGCCATAATTAAGTGTGAATGAGTTATCATAAGATAGTGACTATTTTTGTGTGAATTATGGCATGTGTAATTTAGTGTTAACGAGGGAGTTGTCCTTGCTATCAACAAGTGTAATCACTATGGTCTGGAGTACACATACTAATGGACAGAATTATGGAGGTAAGCGAAAAAAAACTAAGGTCATTACTCACAATCCTGGAAATCGTCCTGTGAAGCCGGTGATTTGAAACTAGTCTACCATCATAAAATTTGCAAAAAAATTAATAGTCTTTACTTGACTTATGGTTTATATTACCTGGCCCAGATGAGGCAACAATCCGGATCCCTGCTACACGGATATTTTACAGAGTAGCTATTGGTAACTTGAATCAGTTATTAGCACTCATCAGCTTCAGTATTTAGAAAGCAGTTTTCAATTTTAGTTCACTTTTTAGATGTCATGGTCGAGGCATGAGGACGGCCAATTGAATTGCTTCCTCCGTCCAGTAATAGGGTAGTTTCCTTAAAAAAAAACGAAATAAAGGCATTCATTGCTATTCGTTACCCACCATTAGTGTATTCATAATATAAAAATTATTTGGTTTTACAAATACCAGTTTAGACGAAGGTTAATGGTCAATTTAAACCTCATTTGAAAAAGGCCAGATTGCCGCCCATGCGATGCCACTCCACGTGACGTCACAGGGACCTAGTTTCTATACGAGTAGATAGGAGTTTTGCATCGTCTGAGATTACCAATGCATGCATGATGCACAGAACTCAGGGAAACGTCTCTTGATTATCACTTATTAAAATTGCCCATGGTCGGAAAATTTCCTTCGTTTGATAAGGTATTAATAATCCTTATTTAAGCCAAGCGCTAAATGGTAGCTGGGTATTCTCCTACCTGCTAGCATCCTGCGTCGTATCAGTGCTCAAAGCCTCGCCCCAAGGTCACCTCAATTGCGACAGCGGGAACCAGAATGACGTCTCACGGGCTTTTCCCAGCATTTATACTTTGCCGTCGTGTTTTCGCGCGCTAGAAATTTTTCACTTTTCATTTAATCGCAAAAAAATAGATATCGTCGTTTAAAAATCTAAAAGCGTAAAATGCGTGCTCCAGAAATAATAATCTTTCGATTTGGGCAATAAAAAAATAATAGGAAACCACCCTATTGCATCAGTATCATTGGGCACCACGATTGTTGTATATGT
Organism: Ischnura elegans; assembly: GCF_921293095.1. Classification (NCBI taxonomy): domain Eukaryota; kingdom Metazoa; phylum Arthropoda; class Insecta; order Odonata; family Coenagrionidae; genus Ischnura; species Ischnura elegans. The sequence goes on along the minus strand of NW_025791658.1, from coordinate 1,278,137 downwards.
AATAGATTTTTGTATATTCAAAATCTTAATATTAATGGAGTGAATAAATGAATATGCGTAAAATATGGCTCTGGTTCAAAATGGTAATTAGAAGCTGTATACAATGCCATTTAAACAAATGGGTAATAAAAAAATACTGGGGATATGAACATTTGCTCAGCGATTTTAGTACAGTTTTTAAGGGAAAAAACTCAGATCACAGAAATTATTAAGCTAAATCAATTTCACTTAAATTCTTAAATATTATTTATTCAACTTTTAATGAAAGTTACAAAGAGGAATAATTATTTACCGAATTAAAAAAACGATATAATTGGTAAACATTACCGCATTCTTCTTGACTATAAGGCTTCCGCGGCTCATGGTGTGTTATACGAGAGAGACACACGCCGCCGGTGAAAGCCGCGTTATGTAACGGAAATAGGGTGGTTTCCTATTATTTTTTTATTGCCCAAATCGAAAGATTACTACTCCTGGAGTACGTATTTCACGCTTTTAGATTTTTAAATGACTATATCTATTTTTCGCGATTAAATGAAAAGTAAAACTTTGCAGGCGCACGAAAACGCGATGGCTAAATAGGAATGATGGATGAATTCCGTGTGACGTCTTTCCGGTTCCCGCTGCCGCAAGTGAGGTGACTTTGAGGCGAGGCTATGATGATGGAGGAAGGCAGCAGGAGAGAGAGAGAGAGAGAGAAGAGATGACGCTAAGCGAAGAATGCCGATGTTTTCCGAACACCTCCGATCGTCATCTCGGCCGTGCTCTTGCAAGACGAGGCAACTCGAATCCTTCCCCACCTCCCCTAACAAACCCCATCCCATAGGCCGCCCTTCGAGACGACCCCAACCGGCGTGCGTCTGTGGAAGTTGCGAGGTGCTCTCAGAAGTACCAGAGTCGAATGTTCGAATTCGACGCTCGAAAGAGCGAGGCGAATACTGCGACTCAACTGCGTCCGACTTCCTAAACATTTGGAGTGCCATGGACGTAACATTACGTCCTGCTAATCTTTCTGAGGATTGCCATGGACGTAATATTAGGTCTTTCCATTTAAGTGACTTTGCGTGAAGCCGTAATATTTCGGTCGTGGTACTTTTCCAGTTTACTGCTTAGGGGTTCTGTTATTTCAAACTGCTCGATTGATAAAAATTGCACTTTATGTCTCGAAGATGAAAAGTTCTCTGTAGCTACCGGCATCCTCATCGTAGGCCACTTTGTGTGAAAATTCTTTTGGTTCGTCGAGGGTGCATTGACCCTTTTCTTCATTCAGGATTTATAAAGCTTTGCTTGGAACAATGCCTTTTCATGATTTTCATGCTTTAAATAGTTTGAATTGAACGTATTTAAAAAATTATTATGCATGCTATGGCGGTGCGTTGCAACTTTTTTTCTCAATAACAGTAGGTTTTCATTGTTAAATTATGTGTTTAAAAATTACCGATAAATGTTATTCAAGTCATTCATAAAGAAGAGCGAAGTCCATTTTTAATGAAATGAACATCGATATAAATATATTTTTGATGATAATGTTTTAAAACATGTACGAATATAGTAAAAAAAAGTGGCTGGATTTGTCAGTAGGACTTTAAATTTAGCAGCCGGCACTCAAAGTGTTAAAGAAAGGGTGAAGGCGTCGTTTGAGAAGGTTTGGGCATCGGGTGAGGACAAAGTTAAAGAGATGATGTGAAGTGGTCAAGAGTCTGGGGATAATGAGAGGGAATATCCAAAGGGTTGTAAGGAGAGACGAGAAGTTCAAAGGAAGGATAAAATACAGTGGGAAGGGGTTTCCAATGCGAGAAGTGAGTGGCTACGAATAAATGAATCAAGAATAGGAATTGAGGTTGGACACTATTTCGGAAGGGAAGGATCCGGGGAAGGAGTATGTTTATTTGAGAATTTGAAAGTTGAGGAGACGTGCATGGTTTGTAAAAAATTGACCGTTTAATAAATTAAGTTTATGAGACTGTACGATATATCATGTTCAATTTTTTTCCTTTCTCTTCCCGATGAATTACCTCTAACGCATGGAATTTTAGCATCGATATGACTTTGCAGTGGAGTGAGATTTTATCAGATGGTGATGGAAATGAATCCTTTTGTGATTGCCAATTGAAAATATTTAATTATCTTATAAAAAATAATATCAAATAATATTAATTTGCATCAAAATTTTATATTTTCAGAACAAATTAAAATTTGGGACTATTTGTGCACACTTTCGTACACTTCGCGGAGGGAAATTCACATGAGGAGTCATTTAAAATTTTTTTGCACCCCATGTACAAAGCTCTCTCGCGTGGAAAGAAAGAACAAGTTTGCACCCGTCCGAAGGCTGGGACCCAACTCAGCGGGTTGCCGATCCTTATCCTTGGCCGCTGTCCCATACAATAGAAGGATTAAAAGACTCCTTCAATGTGCAAGTCCATGATCATCAATTGACTGAAATAGCCGTGTCCTATCTATATACAGCCGGCGTGGTGACTGACTCACTCATGGATACAAATTCCCGACCACTTCTAGAAGTGCTGGAGAGCTGAAATTTGGCACGCGTGCGGGGAACCCGAAATGATCCGGAGGAAAAATCCGAAAACCGGAAGTTTCCGCCACGTGGCGTTGCTAGGACGACAAAATGGCCGAAATCGCGCTTTTTCCGGGGATCGTCTTTCGGTTTTTATTTTACTGCGCGCGAACCGTGCGTGCCACACGGATCATTAATGCATTTCCTGAAAGCTGTTAAACGTGGGCACGTTATTACGTAATGATATTAATTTGTTTTTAAGAAAATTGCAGCCAAAATGGCGTCCAAAAATTCGTTTTTCGAATAAAATATCATAACTTCCGCTCCCTTCGACTTAATTTAAGGTGTAGGATAACGAAAATGATTATTATATATGCTTATAACATCTTCTAAGAAATCTAGGTAACAATTTTCTTTCGTCGTCCTTGGTTACTCAGAAAAAAATTAAAATATTCCGAAAATCACCGAAAATTACGATTTCCAAAAGATTAACACTAGATTTTGTCAATTTTTACCTGACCGATTTCTTTCAAACTTTGTAGTTACATACAGCAATGCATTGTCCTTTATTAAACATAAACATTTTATAAATGATTCAATGGATTAAACCGCGAAAAAATAAAAATGGCGGGCACTACTCACTTTTTTCAGGGACTGGATTGCTTTTTATTGTATTACTCTCGAAATATGGATGTCGTAGGGCATACTTCTTTTAGATATGACAGTATATGAATGTGACCATATACTATCGTCATCTTTAAACCCCCCGAAACCCCCTAAAAATTAAAATTTGCATATAATTAGCCTTTTCGGGTGCTTTCGTCACAATTCCGCCGCTTTTCCAATCCTTACCACTCATCGCTACGGAATTGATGTGGACGATTGATGACCGCTGGCAGTAAAAATCTATAAACCCCCGGTAAACCCACATACCTACCCCCCAAAAATAAAATTTTGCATTTAAGTCTACTTTTTGTGTACTTTTCGTGACTATTCCACCGCCCCCAACGACTCATCCCCCCGAAATTTATGTGAATGGATGGTGACCGCCAGGAGTACACACATTTAAACCCCCGGTATCCCCGTGAAATCCCCCCCAAATGTAAAATGTGTCATTTAGTCTCCTATTTGGGAACTTCTCGCAAACATTACGCCGCACTACCCGTCCCCTCTGAGCTCTAGATCCGGAATATTTGGTGAGGGCGAGCCACCGTAAACCATACGGGAAAAAATACCAGAACACCCCCGATTACCTCCTGGAACATCGCCGAAAAAAAATAAAACAAATTTAAACTCGCCTTTCCGAATAGTTTTCGACACAATTTAACCGGTGCCCCTACCACTTATTAAAACCCCCGATAACCCCGTGAAACCTCCCAAAAAATTTCTAATAAATAGCCTCTCCAGGGAAAAGAATCGTAAGACCACTCTTCCGGTCCCCTAGGACTTATCGGCACGGAATTTATGAGAACTATTAGTGACCACTGGTTTAACACAAGTATAAAACCCCCGGTATTCCGTAGGAACCCCCCGAAAAAAAAATGAAAAACTTGCCATTAAGTCTTCTTTTATGGGTACTTGTCGCCACTATTAATCCGTATTGCACTACCTTTTAAAATCATCGCTACATGATCACTGTGGACTTTTGGTGACCGCATGCATAACACATTAAAATCCCCGAATCCCCCTGGGCACCCCTCTCGGCGGGGAAGACCGATTATAAGGACTAGGCGGAGCAGCCGCGGGGGGGCTCCTCAACCCCAAGGCGGCGAAGCCGCCCCACAACGAGGAACTGGCGTAGGCGAGGGGGAGCTTCAGCAACCCCCGGGCGGCGTAGCCGCCCCGATGTTCAAGCGGCGCAACCGCTGTGGACTCCCCCCACCTCTGGGCGGCGAAGCCGCCCCTTAAACGAATGACGGTGAAACAGTTCCGAAATGCCCTCGCCCTCTGGCACACTAAACCCCCAGGCGGCGAAGCCGCCCTTCAGCGAGGAACGGCGAAGCCGTTCCGAGGAATGAGTGGGGCACCTCCCTACCCCCTGGCCGGCGAAGCCGGCCCCTAGCCGTGTTGAGATTATTCGAACTTCAAAAGTCTTCGAACGACCACAAATGTAGACGGCGAAGCCGGAACCGGGGTTTTTAAGGGGCGGAGCCCCTTAACGAGCGCGCGGAGCGTGCGAGTCCTATCTATATACAGCCGGCGTGGTGACTGACTCACTCATGGATACAAATTCCCGACCACTTCTAGAAGTGCTGGAGAGCTGAAATTTGGCACGCTTGCGGGGAACCCGAAATGATCCGGAGGAAAAATCCGAAAACCGGAAGTTTCCGCCACGTGGCGTTGCTAGGACGACAAAATGGCCGAAATCGCGCTTTTTCCGGGGACCGTCTTTCGGTTTTTATTTTACTGCGCGCGAACCGTGCGTGCCACACGGATCATTAATGCATTTCCTGAAAGCTGTTAAACGTGGGCACGTTATTACGTAATGATATTAATTTGTTTTTAAGAAAATTGCAGCCAAAATGGCGTCCAAAAATTCGTTTTTCGAATAAAATATCATAACTTCCGCTCCCTTCGACTTAATTTAAGGTGTAGGATAACGAAAATGATTATTATATATGCTTATAACATCTTCTAAGAAATCTAGGTAACAATTTTCTTTCGTCGTCCTTGGTTACTCAGAAAAAAATTAAAATATTCCGAAAATCACCGAAAATTACGATTTCCAAAAGATTAACACTAGATTTTGTCAATTTTTACCTGACCGATTTCTTTCAAACTTTGTAGTTACATACAGCAATGCATTGTCTTTTATTAAACATAAACATTTTATAAATGATTCAATGGATTAAACCGCGAAAAAATAAAAATGGCGGGCACTACTCACTTTTTTCAGGGACTGGATTGCTTTTTATTGTATTACTCTCGAAATATGGATGTCGTAGGGCATACTTCTTTTAGATATGACAGTAAATGAATGTGACCATATACTATCGTCATCTTTAAACCCCCCGAAACCCCCTAAAAATTAAAATTTGCATATAATTAGCCTTTTCGGGTGCTTTCGTCACAATTCCGCCGCTTTTCCAATCCTTACCACTCATCGCTACGGAATTGATGTGGACGATTGATGACCGCTGGCAGTAAAAATCTATAAACCCCCGGTAAACCCACATACCTACCCCCCAAAAATAAAATTTTGCATTTAAGTCTACTTTTTGTGTACTTTTCGTGACTATTCCACCGCCCCCAACGACTCATCCCCCCGAAATTTATGTGAATGGATGGTGACCGCCAGGAGTACACACATTTAAACCCCCGGTATCCCCGTGAAATCCCCCCCAAATGTAAAATGTGTCATTTAGTCTCCTATTTGGGAACTTCTCGCAAACATTACGCCGCACTACCCGTCCCCTCTGAGCTCTAGATCCGGAATATTTGGTGAGGGCGAGCCACCGTAAACCATACGGGAAAAAATACCAGAACACCCCCGATTACCTCCTGGAACATCGCCGAAAAAAAATAAAACAAATTTAAACTCGGCTTTCCGAATAGTTTTCGACACAATTTAACCGGTGCCCCTACCACTTATTAAAACCCCCGATAACCCCGTGAAACCTCCCAAAAAATTTCTAATAAATAGCCTCTCCAGGGAAAAGAATCGTAAGACCACTCTTCCGGTCCCCTAGGACTTATCGGCACGGAATTTATGAGAACTATTAGTGACCACTGGTTTAACACAAGTATAAAACCGCCGGTATTCCGTAGGAACCCCCCGAAAAAAAAATGAAAAACTTGCCATTAAGTCTTCTTTTATGGGTACTTGTCGCCACTATTAATCCGTATTGCACTACCTTTTAAAATCATCGCTACATGATCACTGTGGACTTTTGGTGACCGCATGCATAACACATTAAAATCCCCGAATCCCCCTGGGCACCCCTCTCGGCGGGGAAGACCGATTATAAGGACTAGGCGGAGCAGCCGCGGGGGGGCTCCTCAACCCCAAGGCGGCGAAGCCGCCCCACAACGAGGAACTGGCGTAGGCGAGGGGGAGCTACAGCAACCCCCGGGCGGCGTAGCCGCCCCGATGTTCAAGCGGCGCAACCGCTGTGGACTCCCCCCACCTCTGGGCGGCGAAGCCGCCCCTTAAACGAATAACGGTGAAACAGTTCCGAAATGCCCTCGCCCTCTGGCACACTAAACCCCCAGGCGGCGAAGCCGCCCTTCAGCGAGGAACGGCGAAGCCGTTCCGAGGAATGAGTGGGGCACCTCCCTACCCCCTGGCCGGCGAAGCCGGCCCCTAGCCGTGTTGAGATTATTCGAACTTCAAAAGTCTTCGAACGACCACAAATGTAGACGGCGAAGCCGGAACCGGGGTTTTAAGGGGCGGAGCCCCTTAACGAGCGCGCGGAGCGTGCGAGTTAAGGGGCTCCGCCCCTTAAAAACCCCGGTTCCGGCTTCGCCGTCTACATTTGTGGTCGCTCGAAGACTTTTAAAGTTCGAATAATCTCACCTCAGCTAGGGGCCGGCTTCGCCGGCCAGGGGGTAGGGAGGCGCCCCACTCATTCCTCAAAACGGCTTCGCCGTTCCTCGCTGGAGGGCGGCTTCGCCGCCCAGGGCTTGAGTGTGAGTTGAGATGGGTGGAGTCTACAGCGGCTGCGCCGCTTGAACATCGGGGCGGCTTCGCCGCCCGAGGGTTACTGAAGCTCCCCCTCGCCTACGCCAGTCACTCCTCGGAACGGCTTCGCCGTTCCTCGTTGTGGGGCGGCCTCGCCGCCTTAGGGTCGAGGAGCCCCCCCGCGGCTGCTCCGCTTAGTCTTCATTAATGCTCTTCTCCACCGAGAGGGGTGCCCAGGGGGATTCGGGGGTTTTAATGTGTTATGCATGCGGTCACTAATCGTCCACAGTGATCACGTAGCGATGGTTGTAAAGGATAGTGCAATGCGGAGTAATAGTGGCGACAAGTACCCATAAAAGAAGACTTAATGGCAAGTTTTTCATTTTTTGCGGGGGTTCCAACGGAATACCGGGGGGTTTATACTTGTGTTAAACCATTGGTCACAAATCGTTCTCATAAATTCCGTGCCGATAAGTCCTAGGGGTCCGGAACAGTGCTCTGACGATTCTTTTACCTGGGGAGGCGATTTATTAGACATTTTTTGGGAGGTTTCACGGGGTAATCGGGGGTTTTAATAAGTGGTTGGGGCACCGGTTAAATTGTGACGAAAACTACTCGGAAAGGCGACTCGGCGGAAAAGCAAAAGGTTTCTGGTATTTTTTCCCGTATGGTTTACGGTTGCTCGCCCTCACCAAATATTCTGGATCTAGAGCTCAGAGGGGACGGGTAGTGTGGCGTAATGTTTGCGAGAAGTACCCAAATAGGAGACTAAATGACACATTTTACGATTGGGAGGGATTTCAGGGGGATATCGGGGGTTTAAATGTGTGTACTCCTGGCGGTCACCATCCATTTACATAAATTCCGTGGGGATGAGTCGTTGGGGGCGGTGGAATAGTCACGAAAAGTATTAAAATAGTAGACTTATATGCAAAATTTTAATTTTTGGGGGGGTGTATGAGGGTTTACCGGGGGTTTATAGGTTTTTACTGCCAGCGGTGATCAATCGTCCACATCAATTCCGTAGCGATGAGTGGTAAGGATTGGAAAAAGCGGCGGAATTGTGACGAAAAGTACCCGAAAAGGTTACTTATGTGCAAATTTTAATTTTTAGGGGGTTTCGGGGGGTTTAAAGATGACAATACTATATGGTCACATTCATTTACTGTCATATCTAACAGAAGTGTGCCCTATGACATCCATATTTCGAGAGTAATACAATAAAAAGCAAACCAGTCCCCGAAAAAAGTGAGTAGTGCCCGCCATTTTTATTTTTTTAAGGTTAAACACATTGAATCATTTATTAAACGTTCATGTTTTCTGAAAAACAATAAATAAGTGTATGTAACTATAAAGTTTGAAAAAAATCGGTCAGGTTAAAATTGACATAATCTTGTGTTAATCTTTTGGAAATCGTAATTTTCGGTGATTTTCGGAATATTTTATTTTTTTTCTGAGTAACCAAGGACGACAAAAGAAAATTGTTACCTACATTTCGTAGACGATGTTATGAGCATATATAATAATCATTTTCGTTATCATACACTTGAAATTAAGTCGAGGGGAGCGGAAGTTATGAAAATATTTTCGAAAAACCACTTTTTGGACGCCATTTTGGCTGCAATTTTCTTAAAATGAAAATAAAAGCATTGCACAGTCACTTGGCCACGTTTATCAGCTTTTAAAAAATGCAATAATAATTCGTGTGGCACGCACAGTTCCCGCGCAGTAAAATAAAAACCGAAAGACGGTCCCCAGAAAAGGCGCGATTTCGGCCATTTTGTCGTCCTAGCGACGACACGTGGCGGAAACTTCCAGTTTTCGGATTTTTCCTCCGGATCATTTCGGAATCCCCGCACGCGTGCAAATTTTCAGCTCTCCAGCACTTCTAGAAGTGGTCGGGAATTTGTATCCATGAGTGAGTCAGTCACCACGCCGGCTGTATATAGATAGGACTCGCACGCTCCGCGCGCTCGTTAAGGGGCTCCGCCCCTTAAAACCCCGGTTCCGGCTTCGCCGTCTACATTTGTGGTCGTTCGAAGACTTTTGAAGTTCGAATAATCTCAACACGGCTAGGGGCCGGCTTCGCCGGCCAGGGGGTAGGGAGGTGCCCCACTCATTCCTCGGAACGGCTTCGCCGTTCCTCGCTGAAGGGCGGCTTCGCCGCCTGGGGGTTTAGTGTGCCAGAGGGCGAGGGCATTTCGGAACTGTTTCACCGTTATTCGTTTAAGGGGCGGCTTCGCCGCCCAGAGGAGGGGGGAGTCCACAGCGGCTGCGCCGCTTGAACATCGGGGCGGCTACGCCGCCCGGGGGTTGCTGTAGCTCCCCCTCGCCTACGCCAGTTCCTCGTTGTGGGGCGGCTTCGCCGCCTTGGGGTTGAGGAGCCCCCCCGCGGCTGCTCCGCCTAGTCCTTATAATCGGTCTTCCCCGCCGAGAGGGGTGCCCAGGGGGATTCGGGGATTTTAATGTGTTATGCATGCGGTCACCAAAAGTCCACAGTGATCATGTAGCGATGATTTTAAAAGGTAGTGCAATACGGATTAATAGTGGCGACAAGTACCCATAAAAGAAGACTTAATGGCAAGTTTTTCATTTTTTTTTCGGGGGGTTCCTACGGAATACCGGCGGTTTTATACTTGTGTTAAACCAGTGGTCACTAATAGTTCTCATAAATTCCGTGCCGATAAGTCCTAGGGGACCGGAAGAGTGGTCTTACGATTCTTTTCCCTGGAGAGGCTATTTATTAGAAATTTTTTGGGAGGTTTCACGGGGTTATCGGGGGTTTTAATAAGTGGTAGGGGCACCGGTTAAATTGTGTCGAAAACTATTCGGAAAGCCGAGTTTAAATTTGTTTTATTTTTTTTCGGCGATGTTCCAGGAGGTAATCGGGGGTGTTCTGGTATTTTTTCCCGTATGGTTTACGGTGGCTCGCCCTCACCAAATATTCCGGATCTAGAGCTCAGAGGGGACGGGTAGTGCGGCGTAATGTTTGCGAGAAGTTCCCAAATAGGAGACTAAATGACACATTTTACATTTGGGGGGGATTTCACGGGGATACCGGGGGTTTAAATGTGTGTACTCCTGGCGGTCACCATCCATTCACATAAATTTCGGGGGGATGAGTCGTTGGGGGCGGTGGAATAGTCACGAAAAGTACACAAAAAGTAGACTTAAATGCAAAATTTTATTTTTGGGGGGTAGGTATGTGGGTTTACCGGGGGTTTATAGATTTTTACTGCCAGCGGTCATCAATCGTCCACATCAATTCCGTAGCGATGAGTGGTAAGGATTGGAAAAGCGGCGGAATTGTGACGAAAGCACCCGAAAAGGCTAATTATATGCAAATTTTAATTTTTAGGGGGTTTCGGGGGGTTTAAAGATGACGATAGTATATGGTCACATTCATATACTGTCATATCTAAAAGAAGTATGCCCTACGACATCCATATTTCGAGAGTAATACAATAAAAAGCAATCCAGTCCCTGAAAAAAGTGAGTAGTGCCCGCCATTTTTATTTTTTCGCGGTTTAATCCATTGAATCATTTATAAAATGTTTATGTTTAATAAAAGACAATGCATTGCTGTATGTAACTACAAAGTTTGAAAGAAATCGGTCAGGTAAAAATTGACAAAATCTAGTGTTAATCTTTTGGAAATCGTAATTTTCGGTGATTTTCGGAATATTTTAATTTTTTTCTGAGTAACCAAGGACGACGAAAGAAAATTGTTACCTAGATTTCTTAGAAGATGTTATAAGCATATATAATAATCATTTTCGTTATCCTACACCTTAAATTAAGTCGAAGGGAGCGGAAGTTATGATATTTTATTCGAAAAACGAATTTTTGGACGCCATTTTGGCTGCAATTTTCTTAAAAACAAATTAATATCATTACGTAATAACGTGCCCACGTTTAACAGCTTTCAGGAAATGCATTAATGATCCGTGTGGCACGCACGGTTCGCGCGCAGTAAAATAAAAACCGAAAGACGATCCCCGGAAAAAGCGCGATTTCGGCCATTTTGTCGTCCTAGCAACGCCACGTGGCGGAAACTTCCGGTTTTCGGATTTTTCCTCCGGATCATTTCGGGTTCCCCGCACGCGTGCCAAATTTCAGCTCTCCAGCACTTCTAGAAGTGGTCGGGAATTTGTATCCATGAGTGAGTCAGTCACCACGCCGGCTGTATATAGATAGGATAAAAATATTTGTTGTTCCCATCGATTATTTAATATATAAAATGAATTCCCTGTGTTTGTCTGAGCGTGAAGAAATTTTAAGCAAAGTTCTAACGATCATATTGACGGATTAATACTAGTTATGTGTTGCTTGTGCATAATGTGTTGAGTCCAAAAACCCCAAAAATAGGACTATCCCACCTAACTATCAAATGAATCGTATAGAATCGTTTGTGCATAGTGTGGTAATTGTAACAGCACATGAGGAGATCGCTTATGAGTTATTATTCTCACAATAATTCATACGCATGGATTTATGATGGGAGAGTGAATTTTCAAATGCAATTATCTCAAAACTATGATTGAGTGACTTAACATATTATGCACAAGCAATACAGATTTCTATTCCATTATTTGCTGATTTGGAACTGAACTGAACTCTGTTGATATTAACTCTAAAACTCCGATTGAAATTTCAATGTGATAAGCGGGAAATGAAGAATTCTTGTTTAACTTCAGATATATACAGCGTAAGCTATGGAATTTATTTTTGGAAAAAACACCACAAATAGCTCTGGATGAACGTGCAGAGGGGATGGGAAAGGGTCGTTCAGTTTTAGGAAGAACCTGGTCTCGAGGGATATCCACTGGTTGTCACGATGGCCCGACGTTTACCTCTATGACCTTTGACCTCCATATTAATCTTGGGGGTCAATTAGTGGATAATATGGGTATAAGGACAGTACCATTGACTTGAGCACCCTTTAAAACTCATGGATCGACACCTTTGTTGGTATGTTATTCTTTTTGCCACCCTTATGACCTTGATGGTGACCTTACTCGGTCAACTGTCGAATTTTCGTAAATAAAGGTAATATTTTCGGTTTTATCGTGTCCGAAAACCTAAGAATTGACATATTGGTCAATGAAATTCACACTTTTGTCCATCTCGATTTTTTTAACATTGAAACCCCATGAGGCAAATTCAAATTTTTGGTTTAGACCAACATTGTGAGGTCAAAATGTCAAAATTGGAAAATTTTGCTTAAACTCAACAAAACTTAGGACCTTTCCCCACAAGTGTGCCAATTTTCATGAATATTGCTCGTTTCAAAGCCACTAAAATTGCAGGTCAAAAATGACACACGAACCAGGGGGCAGTCCAAAGGTGTAACTATGGGGGGGGGCTGAGGGGGATAGATCCCCTCCCCCTCAAAGCCATAGAGAAATGAAAATAATATTAAAAATTATTGCCTTGTTTTGACTTATAGTAAAATTTAACGTCATATTCTACTGAAATGCTAATTTTAAGTGCTAAAATTAAGTAAAACGAGCGTGATGCGCCCGCTCCCAGCGGGCTTCCCCCGCTCTTTTCAATGCAGGTCCACAGAAGGATAGGCGCGTTTCTTATTTTAAAATGTTAAAAACAAGGCAGGGTCTTATGTACAAATTTAATTGGAATGATCATGTACAAATTGGGGTCAGAGGACCTCTTTAAACACAACATTGGAAGTAACTACTCTATCCTCTGTCAATACTTGTTTAGCGTTTTCCTTAATATTTATGAAATAATTTTGAAAAGATATTACCCTAGAGAATGCTACATAAAGTTGGCCATGAGATAATACAGGGTCAGGCAGGAATAAGACAGCTCTTTGCAAAGTCTGACCCTGAGCCTTGTTAATAGTCATCGCTTAGGAAACCTTAATGATAAATTGTCCGCAATTCAAATTAATAGGCATGGTGGGATCCGACGGCGTTAACTGTATTCTTGGGATGAGGACAATTTTGCTGGAATCAATTGTTATTTTTTTAATCGATTTTTTTAACTTTTTAAAAACCAATTTTAGGAAACAATAGCAATATTTAGGAGGTGAGATATGCCGTCGCATGTTCTCTGATAAATTCTGTGCATTTCGGTACCTCATTTGTAGAGTTTGGTTGCGTATAAGTTGAGAAAAAGGTATCTATACAGTAGTAATAATATCGAGGATGTATTTGCAGGCAAGTCATTTTTCCGAAATTTTCCTAAAAGGGGTGGGAAAGGGATGGGTCGCCCTTCTCCATCCCCCTCATTCCCCCCTTCCCCCCAAATCATACTCCTAATTACGCCACTGCGACAGTCATGTATCCATTAAATGTAATTTTTGTACCTATATTTTATGGTAGTTCATTATTCTTATGAGTTTAGAATTTCAAATAATTACGATATTTTAATGATGAAACCATAGGATGAAGAATTCGATAATACTGCTCACTTCGCTAGTCTTATGAAGCGTTTGAAAAGAAAACATTGCCATTCCGAAAGAGTCTACAACGTAATTTGATGGCTATTAACGATATTTATGTTGTGACTCATAAGAATTTTATTGTGGAAAGCGATGTCACGACCCGATTCCTTCTTGTCATTCCCTGCCATACGTCTACGCACAGAAAAAGAGGAAAATACTCGCAATGAACTGACGCCAGAAGAAGCTCTTTCGCTGATTATTGACTGCAATTTACCAACATTTCTATACAAAATCATTCGTAAGACTGCCAAGATCTGTGGCTACAAGCTTTATCGTAGATATGAAAATGGGCTAGACACAAAAAAAATCTTCATACCCAGAGGGGACATCAGTGGAAGAAAAATTTTTAAAGTGGACCTTCAAGGGACTCTGAACCACGCAGCCTCGCGCATCAAGGCCTAGATTCAGTGATGATCAGGGGTTCAACTTTTCTCTCTTGAATGCAAATGAAAACTAGTTGTAGATCTGGTGAATTCATTCTTTATGTTTTTTTATGATTTAAATATTTATGTTAATTTTTGATGGTTCATAGGGAAGAGCGGGATAATACCGTGCACTTTAATTTCAGATCCACTTTATTATGTAGTGAGCGCTCGGAAGTGTAGCTGCATAGCGGAAGGAAAGTGAAACCGATGAAGACACCCTGGGAGCTGCTTCTTTTACGCACGTGCATGCGACGAAAGTTTTTCTGCTTTATCGACTTTTCTTATAATTTTAAGGAATAACTCGAGCTGAGTTAAGGGAAACATTTTATTAGTGACTGTATTGAAACTAGTGGTTTTTAATATATCTATATATATGTTCTTCATACCAAAAACAATTCCTATATTGTTCTTATTTTAGGTTAGGGTTGAAAATGCTGCGTCATGTCGTTCTGGGACAATGTCGCACGCCTTGCATTGGGCAATACTGTAGAAGGGAAAAAGTGTACGGTACTGCCCCTTGTTGAACGATAATGCCCCATATAGTATTATAACTTTTCTGAGCATTCCTTATGCAGGCTTCCGCGGGTCGATGAGTATGTAGAAAACGGAAAACGGAAATAGGGAAAAAACGCATAGGGAAACGAGTTTTGCGTGGAAAAATACACGCAGCGACAGCCAATCACAGATGACCTAGCCTCTACGGACAGATATATAAGGCGGCCAATTCACTGCATCATTACTTCACTGACCTGAAGAAGCCGACTGTAACGCCGGCGAAACTGTCGTCCGAGAACAATGGACCCACGCGGTGTATTACCCGAAAGAGACGTATCTTCATACTTTTCTGAGCAACTTGAACATTGAAATGCATGTGTGAATTATGAAAGGACCTTTGAATGCGTTGAGATGCCAATCCTACCCAAGTACGGGTGGACCTCGATAGTCGGGACACCTCAACAATACAAACGACCTTCATCCTTAGTGTGGTCAGCTTGTCTGTACTGAATTTTCACGTTTTAATGCTACAATAAAGCATTTGATCGTAACCAGAAAAGGATTTTATTTAATTTTAGCTATATTTTAGCTCACTTTTATTACATATATGATGGGGGTCGGTGTTATTTTAATTTTAATGTACGCTATTATGCTATGTTTTACTTATTTCGGTGATGGAATAAAACTTTAAATTACATTCTTCAACTTTGTTTTCCCCCCACAGTCTTTGCAATATCGTTCATCATCACCAGTTACAAAAAAGAAATTAGATATAAAGGCTCAAGTGTACGTAATCTACAACCCCGCTGTCCCCTATGTGATTTCATGTTTTCAATTGCATTTTTCAAAATGTGTAATAGTTGCGCTGTGATATCTGGTGAGCGTTATTTCAGAAAAAAAAGATGACACAAAGTTCAACTTTTAATTAACTACTTCTTATATCTTGAAACGCAAGTTTCGGCTCTGCCATAGAATTTCTTTCGTCGTGTTCTGTTTCATTTCTTCTTTTCATCGGTGTTAGTAAATAAATATTTCTAGCTGTACCTAACTTTAGTAGCCATTGTTTTTCGCATCAAAGTGTGACTTTCAATTCTCCTCCCGTTTCGAAAACTGCGAGCGATTATAACTTCATTACGTAAAAAGACTACATTCCATCAAAATAACGTCATAAACCATAGTTCAATACTTAAATTTCATTTTTTAAATTTTGTTTTATTCCCGAACCACCGAATATAGCTCATATTGAGCCATTTTATATTCAGTATTCAACAAATTTAAGAATTAATTACACGAACAACGAAGCCCTGGATAGGTATAATATAGTATTTAATGGAGTTTAGGTCATTTATAAACATTTAATTTTTTTATTGATAAATGACCTTAACTCCAAGAAATACTATATTATATATTAAACAAGGTCAAGAAAAGGAAAAAAATAACAATAATTATCTAATCAGCCCTGGATAAGGAAAGCTACCCAAGCGGAAATCAAACCCGCCATTTCTTGTTTGGCAGGCAATGACTATACCAAGCCGCCACCGAAGTCGGCGACGTGATTTTGACGAAATGACTGCTTACATAATGAAGATAAAATCATAAGCAATTTCTCCCCGGAGTCGTCGCAGGCGAAGTCGAGAGGCGAGTTGCCTTTCAACCCATTTCTCTCCGAAGGCAGTGGTGTAACCAGGATTACGAAATCGGGGGGGAGGGGGTTTACCGGAGATTTCGGGGCCCTTACGGAATTATATGGAAAACACCCAAGGGCATAGGGTGTCCTAGGGTCCCCCATCGAAACTATTGGGATTATTGAAGTTGAAAACATGATAATAAAACTCAAAAGCGGGAATTGTGATAAAGTATTTATTAAAATAATGTATACAAATTGGATGAAGGAAAAACTTAAGAAATTAAAGCAGAGTGGGTCTTAGCCCGGAAACCCATCCCTCTCTTCCTCGCGTAATGGATTACTCGCACGAAAACCTTAAATAAATGATCTTAAATAAACCCGCGGCCCCCTGGCCGCATGTTAATGGCTAATTTCTTGTGGCCCCTATACGCTAAAAAAATATTGCATCGCGCCACGCAATATAAAATGTACATCGAATCATTCACAAAAATGAACACTCTCAAAAAATCAAGCATTGATTGATAAAACTTTTTAACCAAAAAGATTACTGCACATTAAAATTATGTTTTTTTTATATTTTTTATAGATGTCGCGGTAAAGTGACGTGGAGCACTGTGGCCCTCCGGACAATGTGCAACCGATATTTGGTATTTGCATTAAAAAAGGTGAAAGACCACTGCCTTAAATTCTTCCCCGCTTTCTTCGATGGGGTGGAAATTTTTGGCTGTGGGAGGGGCTTCTCGGGGGCCTCTGAAATAATGCTCGAGGGTCAAATAGTCAAGTGGCACCGTTTACACAACCCGATGGAGGGAGGGAGGCGAGAAGATGACGCCAAGCGAACTCATCCGATGTCTTCCCAACACCTCCGATCGTCAGTTGTCCGCGCACTTACTAGACGAGGCAACTCGGATCCACCCCGACCAAACACCCCATCCCATCGACCACACATCGAGTCCACAACCTGCGTGTGTCAGCGGAAGGGGGAATTGAAATGTGCCCTCTGGCATCAGAGTATCTAATGGAACCCCGGCAAATACGATCTAAAGGGCTAGGCGAATACTACGACTCATCTGCGTGCGATTTCGTCAAGCTGCTCGAATGGAGACCACGATGTATTACACAAGTTGGGAAATGCCAGACAGCATTTCCTCGCCTCTCCCAAGTTCATGTCACGAGGAGCATGAGTAAGGAGACTCAGGGAAACGGTCAAGGTTCTTTTCGGCACGCGGAGAAAGTGCATTAGTACTAAGCAGCTCGAACGAGATATTTCTCCAACAGTTGTGAGACCCGTAGTAGAGACAAAATAAAAACGAAAGATTGTGAAAAAAGTGCAGACGAATGCACAGCCTTCCTCATTCCGTAATTTCCTCACAAGCAATTCTCTTAGTGAAAGTACCCGATCTTTTTACATCTAAAAGAACTCATCTTGTACTGGGCGGAGTTTAGAGAGTTTAGGGGTTACGGAAGTCTTCGGGGCCCTCCCCTGGAAGAGGATGTTTTAAACTTATTTAAACTTTTGATGTTCTTGCTTCCATTAAACTTGAATTTAAAGGTTTCGCATTTATCTCTGACAAATTACCATTTAATTTGGAGGCACACCCACACCCTCCTAAACTTCGCCCATGCTGTGTATTATGCAGTGACGCGAACGAGTGCTTGGTTTTTTAGAGCTAGGGGCAGGCACGTAGTAGGAGGGGGCCGAAATGGCCTCGCCCCCCCTTACCCATCACCTCAACATATATTGTGCCGACTACTCGCGATTCATTCCATCAAGGACCGCGTTTCTCTGAATCACATTTTTGTTAGGCGTACCCATTAGGGTGTCCCAAAAAAATCGAAGTCGTTTTTTTGGAACGCATACCCTCTTAATTTATTTATACGACGTCAAAACAATTGTAAATAAAATTTTATATACGTAGGACCTCGGAAACCCGTGCCGACTTGTGTTGAAACATGTCAGTATTTGCGAAGGAAGGCGCCGCGGAAAACCTTCCATATGATAACCCTATGGCGACTGATGCAGCAGTTTTACCTGAATATAAATTTTTTTAAGTAATGGGTAACTAATATATGATGTTTGAACTTGGTCTGGTGACTGGTATGATGGCTGGTTTTTTTTATAACCAAGAAATACGAAGCATGCCGCACGGGCGGCGCGCCCAACGAAGGGTCCCACCGCAAGAAACGCACCAAAACCCAACACCTCAAGTTTGTACGCCCGAATGGAACTGACAATGAGATGGTAAGCACACAATTACTGCCACAATGTGCACAAGTTAGACGAAATACAAATGGCTAGACTCACAGGTAGCGCACCCTACAGTTTTTTTTGATAACCATGAAATACAAAGTATGTCGCACGGAGTGCGGCGGCGCGCCCACCGGTTAATGCGAATTTAGCAAAAAATGCACCACATTGTACAATTGTACATTGTACAAGGTGTGTAAATAAAGTAATTAAACTGATAGCTTAGTGTTGGATCGGGCAATACTGGTGACGCGGAAGTTGGAGGGGAGGCAGGTGAACATGTGATACGCTATCAGTGCGAGCTGGAACTCGCTAGAGTCACGTTGGTTGTCCGTAGTGATTGTTCAGTGAAGCAGGTTTTGCTTGTGCGTTGTGAAAGCGTGTTAACGCGTCGATGTGTTTGTGATCACTTGATATTTTGTAAGTAAAAGTATTGTTTTCAATCAGTGAACAATGAATATGTCAGTGGAATTACGTAGTTCTAAAAAGGGTATATTTTTAATAGGGTGCGTAAAGCATCAAATAAAAGGTTCAAAACTCCCCTCTAATGGACAAATTCTGGCAGTTTTATTTTATAATATCCGTGAAGTGACTTTAACTGTCAATGAAAGTGCAAATCTCACTATTCGCGAGTGTATTATCTTTTGGGAAAAGGCGCGTATACCTACCAAATCTTTCCCTAATTGTGTGAAGAAACTAGTGAACTTATATCAATTTTGGAGGGAGTTACAAAAAAATGCGCAAAAAATCCAAAGCGTATTTAAGCAGCGCCGACAAGAATTTGTCAACAACTTAGATAATTTGTTTGACATTGCACACGCCGATGCGCTTCAATTAATAAAAATAGATGAAGACAGAATCTTCTTACAGCGACAGAGAGAGCCAGGTCGGCCTGGTCACTTAGCAGGAGTGGACAAAAAACTGGCTTATAAAGAGGAAAGGGCGCGCCTCAGAACTATTGAAGAAGAAAAGCGACGTGCTACATATTTTTCCACCTCAACTCCTTCAACATCATCTAATGAGCCGTTACAAAACGACTCATCTTCTGATTCTAATGAAAATGACATGCATTTAAAAGAAGATTTTCCAACTCTGATCCAGAACACACAACCCGGAACCAGTGAAACAACTATGCGGAAAAATTTCATTACTCCAAAATTAGTAGCAGTGCTAGATAGGTGTCAGTTAAGCATGCGAGATTCAGTGTTTATTCTTGAAGCTACCATTGAGGCACTTGGATATAATACTGATGAATTTCCTATAAGTAAGTCCTCGATTCAAAGAATTCGTACGGAAAAACGGAAAGAGCGTGCGGAAGCCATAAAAGTTCGTTTTCAAAACGAGGTACCAGATGTTGTGACTGTTCACTGGGATGGCAAACTGTTGCCTGCTTTAGATACTCGAAAATCAAAAGAAGAACGTCTTCCAATAGTTATTTCATATGCAAATAAAGAACAACTTATTAATGTGCCAAGGTTGGAAAGCTCTTCAGGAAGCGGACAGGCGCAGGCTGTTTGGAACGCGATTGTAGACTGGAATCTCGAAGATAAAGTGCAAATTCTTTGTTGTGATACTACGGCTTCAAATACGGGTCATATCAATGGCGCCTGTGTGCTTCTTGAACAAAAACTTAATAGAGATATGCTTATTTTTGCTTGCCGCCATCACGTGTATGAATTGGTGTTAAAAAGCGTGTTCGAAGTAAAAATCAGTCAAGTGACTGCAAATCCCGACATTCCACTCTTCAAAAAGTTCCGAGATAACTGGAATGGTGTCGATCCAGATAAAGCACAGTGCTATAAAAAAAAGCTCGCATTGCACCTGACTGTTTCCGAAATTGACAATCTCCTTGAGTTTTACCGAACTGAACTGACCAAAGAAATAGTCAGAGATGACTATCGAGAGTTGATAGAGCTTTCTGTGATATTTTTAGGCGGAGATACACAGAGAAAATTTAAAATTCGACCTCCAGGTGCCATGCACCAAGCTCGATGGATGGCGAGAGCAATTTATTCCCTAAAAATATCATTACTAAGTGATCAATTCAAAATTACGATCAAGGATAAGACAGCGCTGTTAGACGTTTGCCTGTTCATAGTGACATCCTATGTCAAGCCATGGCTCCAATGTATTTTGGCAGTAAAAGCACCTTACCAAGATTTGTGCTTTTTGAAGTCAATGAAGGCTTACGAAAAAATTGATAAAAGCATCTCAAAAGCAGCTTTACAGAAGATAATCCAGCATTTATTATACTTGACTGATGAAATTTCTGTCTTGTCACTGTTTGACGATGATGTGGATCAAGAAACTAAAGGCAAAATGGTTGAAAATTTAACCAAAGAGAATTTATCAACTCATGGCAAACGTTACATCCCATCTAAGGAAGAACTTTGCGGTCCATTGTATGGTAAGTTAAATAAGTAAATATAGAAGTTGTTTCTTTAGTTTTCTGTTTAGATCACAATTTTGTGAACTGACTTTCTCTTGTTATATTTCAGAGAAAAACATCTACGACTTCATTTCAGTCAGAAGCAAGTCATTGTTCGATCGCCTCAAAATTGATGACAGTTTTCTACACGAATATCCTGCTACGTGGTCAAGTAATGCTTCGTTTCAAGAAGCCAGAAAGAAGGTTTCAACGCTGAGGGCAGTCAACGATGCAGCTGAAAGAGCGGTCAAGTTGATCCAAGACTACCACGGTGTAATCACGGTGGAGGAGGAACAAAAGCAATTTTTGTTACGTTGCGTACAAGAACACCGGAAGATTTATCCTGACTGCAAAAAGCAAACTTTAAAAAGAAAATTTATAGAGTAATTTTATTTACTTGTCAAACAGTAAACATGATTTGGGCATATTGTTGTTTTATTTAATAAATAAGCATTAATTTCTGGAACCCTTCCATACTAACCCAGGACAAATTTTCATTTCTCATGTTTGGGATTAAGTCGGCACGTGTTATCATAATGTAATCGCAATAATATTTATTATGTGAGTTTTTTAGGCCAAACAGAAAAAAAGTAGAGGGTATGCGTATTTGATTTCGCGAAAAAAAAATTTTCCATTATGTCTTGGGACACCCTAGTACCCATGAAAGGGCGCGCGGGGTGTATGGTTCTTCTTTATTTAATAAGAATAATTATTAGTATCAATTTGATTCGGTGGACCTTTGTAACCCATCAATCCCCAGCGTTGCGTAAACGCAACATCATTGAATCCTAATTCTCAGAGCAAGTCTCTATTTAATAATATTTTTCCTTCGATTTACTAACCTTTTCAAGTATCTCTATTTCTAATTTTATCGTTTCCACCAACATTTTCATTTATATATGATTGTATTTTTATGACTGATGGCGTTTGGCATAAAAATCGGTGCGCACATACGAGACACCCTAGGAAAAATGACATAACCCAGCATGTCCGTTGAAAGGCAGAATGGGGAATTTCCTCCGAAGGAATACTGATAACTCCCGACGAAGATGTCGAGTAGGGAAATCAAGATAAAATATAAAAGATGTAACCGGAGTTTATGAAATTACTTTTTTTGTATTAATTTACCGGAGTTTTCCCAGCGTTGCGCATACGCAGCATTGTGAAAATCATAAAATGTGATGAAGATATTTTTATTCCAAAAATTCATCTAAATTAGACCACAACGATTCGGAAAATGCGAAACAACCGAAGTTAAAATCCCTACATAGAGTCTGTGCAATAACGCGTTAAAAAGAACACAGCATAACTTTATCACTCCAAGAAAAGAGAAAAAAACATTTTCTTTAGGGTTTCGTTTGCACCCAACACGCAATTACCTTCTAATGTTTCATTTTTCCCCACGCCCCCTCTTCTTCTTTCGGTTAATGAGCCTCAACTCCAATTAGCATCAAATTTGGTGGGGTGTCATGACTTGGGTCCGGGGAGTAAGTAATACCCTGCGGGCGAGAGGGAAGTTTTTGCAACGAAGAGTGCTAAGCTTTAAAATAAATAAAACTCAAACTTCTCACATATTTGGGACTTGTAGCCATGCGTTTGGATATACATCTACTTAATACCCTGCAAGACACCTCTAGGGTGTTTGGCAAGGGGTGATCAATCACCAGCATGCAGCATGCATTTGGACTCCCACATGCACACCACACCGTCCAAAAAACGTCCCGTATAATAACATACTATACTACTATATGCCGTTAGAAATAACAATTAAATTAAGAAGCATGCTTTAAGTTTTACATAGGTTAGTAGGCTACACTACAAGTCTTGCAATCTATTTACGAGCTCTATCGCTGCCGTTATAATCTCTTATTGATCGTGGAAAAAATGACATTCGGAATCTGTCTGTTCTACAATCTATCTCTCTTATTTTATTTATATGATCTGATCTTCCGTAGTATGTTGGCGTCCGTAAGATATGGTTAACTTCGTCAGAAAAGACACTGCTCTTGAATTTATCTAAAAGGTGTAGTCTATTTTTCAATCTACGGTCTAACAGAGATTCCCATCCGAGTTTATCTAAGAGGTCAGTAACACTAACAAGACTATCGTAACGACCCTAAAAATATTTATGTTATCCAAACCCTTCCACACATAAATTTCGACGGAAAAGTGTAATTCGTTCTCCTTAGGGTATGGAAAAAAATGAAAAAGCAATGCCAACAGCACCCGGTGTTCCCAGGCGGTCAACCATCCAAGTACTATCGGTGAATCCCAGCACTACAGTGGGTTCAAAAAGTATTCGGACATCTCTTGTTTCAAGCTTAAAATTTCATTTTCATTATGCTGCAGTGGCGTAACTACGTGGGGATGAGGGGGATAGATCCCCTCCCGCCCCCAAGGCTCAGACAAACAAAAAAAAGTATTTTAAGATATTGTCTAGTTTTCGACTTCTAATAACTACATCTACTTTGAGTTAAATTTTAAGTGACAAAATGATGTAAAATGTATTTCGGGCATGTCATTTTTCAAAATTATTCCCGGTCCCCAGACTTTTCAATGTAATGAATAGGCAAATAATGCAAATCGATTGCGTAGTTTTACCTCAAGTTGATTTATTTACTGAGACTATGACGTATTCCACCATGGGTAAGCATGGGTAAGGAGTCTCATGGAAAGCGAAAGGTTTTTTCCGCTGCGCGCAGAAAATGCGTTTGTGTTTTACGAGTCACTATTTTAACATTTCGTTTTTTTTCACAGCGGGCTATCCTGACTTCTCAGAACAGGTAGTGCTGCTGCTACGCGCTTGGATTTCTTCAAAGAATCTCCAGCTGCATTCATAAGAAAAATTGGGATGTTTGCAGGGATTGGTCCGCATACAATTGGGCTGCAAAAAGCATTCAGACAGCCCTTGTTTCCAGCTGAAATTTTCATTTTCCTTATGCTGAGCTTATGTCTTGGGCTTGAAATGATTCTCAGTGTGTACTATAGACGTTCTTCATTTGTGCCTGCACTGCGGCAACGGCAATCAATAATAACCTTTCGAAACTTGAAACAAAATAGAAAAATAACTTCATATGTGTCGCACAAAAAAGTATTCGGACACCTGAAATTTTAATTATTAAATGAAGTCATAAGGCACACTTAACGCAATAATAACTAGTATTTCGTGGCATTCCTTTTGGTTTTCAAGACTGCCTGAAGACGATTTGACATTGAATGGACCAATTTTGATGTGACAATAGTGGGTATTTTTCCCATTCTTCTAACAAGCCTATCTTGAGGTCATTCGTGTTTTATATTTCCTTTACTTTATTTGTATCTCCAGAATACATTGCAGATGCTCTATCGGATTGAGGTCGGGTGATTGTGGAGGGGTGTTGGACTGTGTTGGGTGTGTTATATACGATCCACAGCATTGTATTCTTTGCCTTGAGGTTTGGATCATTTTCCTGTTGAAATGTAAATTTGTTTCTCAGTCCCGTTTTTCAGTACAAACAAGCAAAGTCCGCTTCAGTTTGTCGATTTAGACCTTGGGGTACATGACCCCTTTCAAAAAGTGCAAATGATCCACTCCAGACGAGGCCCCGCATCATCACGTAACCAACCCCATGTTTCACCGTTGCTTTCAAGGTCTTGGGGGTGGAGCTCAGTAAGTATTGTTCGGACGCCACACCATTTGATGACCATCGGATCGGAATATGTTGTACTTGCTCTCGTCAGTGAAAATCTCGCTATCCCACAATCCTAAAGGCTCAGATTGATGTTCCCGAATGAAATCTGCCTGCTCAGGGGCAGTCTGGCTGGTCGGCGATCGCCGAGGGTCCCGAGCTCAGCCCCCCCCCCCCAGAGTACTCCGAAATTGTCGATAATTCACTACATAATCCTCACAACGCTATGAGGGAGTTGTGTAGAGAACTGCCATCCAGAGGACTGAGGGGGCGCCGAGCTTCTGGGGCCCCCACAACGCTCGCGTACATCATGAAGCGGCCGGCATGCGCTGGAGCGCTGATAGCGACACTTGTCTTTCTCCTGTTCCACGCATCGGCCAAATACGACGACGCGTTCATGTGAACCTCCGTCGTGAGATGAGACCACGGTGGCAACCGCAAGTGCGGTCGTACATATATCAGTATATTTTGGTGACTACGGCGGATCATGTGCCAGTCAATTTTTTCCCCTCGTCCGCTCTTCCCAAAGTCTCCAGTTCCGCAGCGAAAACCGATTTCCCCGTAGGTGTTTCTGGGTTGTCGATACCCCAATTAATTCATCAAGAAAAAATATGAGATTACGATGTCTTTAGTATACTTACAATCTCATTTGTCTGATTTTCCAATTAAGCGTTGGCATTGTGGCGTTACGTCGTAAATCTAGTTGATTGTTCACGTAAGCCCAGACATAGGGAAATACTCCAACCGTCGGTCACAAGCTGGATCAAGGAAAGACTCCACAAACAAGAAAATCAGCTCACAAGAAAAAAATTGCAAAAAGTAATTTGCGAGTATATTCGTTCTATAACTATTCAAAGTAGAGTATTCAAAATCACAAGTATTACAGAAAATAATGATAGTAATTCATGATCCCAAAGGAAACACTACCAGCTAAATACCCGCAGAATAATTGCTCTAAATTTGTCATGCCTCACTAGAGATGTGTCTCCGACCAGTCCACGAGCAGAAGAGAGGTTGCTTGTTCAGGAGAAGACAGGATTTGAGGGGAGGGATTCTTCCAGGGAGTGGAGGGGTAGCCAGGCGAATTCAACTACTGTCCACTGATGCGTCACTGTCCCTGCAGAAACGGCCGCTCCGCAAAACACCATTCCCTGGTTTTGAAGGCATACCAGCCAGAATTTTCCCCTCAACTTCTGGGTTGGAGACATCAGTTGAATCAGAGGGATATACATTGGAACACATGGAGGGGAAGGAGATACTGGGGTGAGGTGTTGGAGGGAGAGAGTTGTGATAGGACAATGGTAAAACTTCTCACTCCAAGTGCAATACTAAGGCCTTAGCACCGATTTCCCCTTGCTTGCCAAGGAGTAAGTATTTCTCCGCAGTAGTCCTATATAAGTCTTGCATTGCAGGTAGGTTGGTTCGGGGTTGGTTCGGGGTTGTTTCGGGGCTGTTTCAGAGGCTGATTCCAGAGGCTGAGTTTCCAGAGGCAGGATTTCCAGAGACAGGATTTTCCAGAGACAGGATTTTCCAGAGACAGGATTTTGCGAGACAGGGCACTTTGCTACAGGGGCCCTTTGCGCGAGCGCTAAGTTCTGCGGATAAGTTCAGAGGAAGTTCGAGGAAGTTCTAGGAATTTCTGGGGGGTACCAGAAATTTTTTGGGGGGGGGACACTAAAAAAATGCCACAAAGCCGTGGTCCCCTTGGTGCGTTTCGTAAAGAGCAGTCTAATACTGACGCCGGTTTTCTCTCCACCTTTCTTTCCATACCCTTCCCTCATGGCGCTTATGATCTAAGCTGTCGGTCGCCTCCTCCAAATACCATACCATACCATTCAGAAAAAAAGACAAAAAGAGCACGTAGCTTGTTTTAAACATAATAATGTCGTCAATAAACAAATCCAATTCAATGGAATAAAAGGCATGACAAAATTCTACTGTCTGCTTTGTAAAATAATTAGCAGGTAATTTTTTTACTTTCGATACAAATATGTCCATAATGTTTTACTGAACACAGTTATGTACTCATTCATATAAATATCATTCATTCATGGCCATGATGAAGGTATTTATATACTTAGACAAAAATTTGCATCAAAATTCTACAAGTCCTATAACGCAAGACAATGGAAAGACATTCATTGATAATATTGCAGACCCATTTGAGGAATCTATCAGGAAATTTTAAGCAGCTTCGGTAACTTCAAATTTGGAATCGGAGGAGGAAGCACCCATTAGAAAGAAGCGAAATCCATAGAGGTTGAAATATTCAAGATGACTCTCCAGAAGACAATTTACCATTACTTCCTGCTCCTTCAGTTGGCTGTCAGTTAAAAATAAACTCTTGTTATACCGAAAAATATTTTATTCTGGTCATTTATGATGAATTTTCCCAGTGGACATAATTTTAATACGAATCTCCTGAATATATCACCTCAAAGATATCTTGTAGATATCTGAAGACCGGGAATAAGGATATTTGCAAAATACAGAACACATGTCAAGAAGATATTACAAAATATTTCCTAGCTATTCTGCAGACCATTAGAAGATGATTTTTATGTATGATACTTTCGTTAAACTGAAATTTCGTTGAAGAAGGATTTGGTGCTTTCCCGGCGAATGCTGTAGATGAAATCTTCACGGGAAATCAGCCGGGTGAGGATGGACATTACTGCAAACGTTTCAAAGGCCTTCTCTGCCATCGTCTTCAGGTCGAAATTTCATGATTCATCATTTCTTCAGGGAAATTTCGTTATACGGGAAATACGTTAAACTGAAATTCTGTTATACGGGAAACACATTATATGGTAAATTTCGTTACACGGAACCGAAAATAATTTAACCAATCTTTTTTTTGTTTTTCAATTTAGTGTAGCCAATGGATATCTAATAAATACAGTATTAACGTATATTTTCAATGATATCCCAACCAGCAAAGTGACTATCAGGAAAAAGAGTTTAAAGATTAACACTTTGCGTGCCATGGTCGTACTATTACGTCCTCCTATTCCTTCTGAGGATTGCCATGAACGTAATATTACGTTTAATCTATTTTATTAACTTTGTTTGCGGGAAGGTGTAATATTTCGCCCATGGTACTTAGTGGTTCTGTTATTTCAAAAATCAAATACTCGATGGAAAAAGAGTTCTTTTAATGTCTCGAGGACAAAAAGTCCTCTGTGGCAACCGGCATGCCGCGCGGCACCCTTATCTCAGCCTACTTAGTGTGAAAATTCTTTGGAGGAAAGAACGGTTCGTTGAGGGTGCAGTGACCCTTTTGGTCATCCAGGATTTTGAATAATTTGCTTGTAACAATGCTTTTTATTATTTCCATGGTTTAAATAGTTCAAATTGAGCGTAATAAAAAATATTATGGATTTTATGGCGGTACATCATTTGTTGCGACTTTTTTTATATTCCAAAAACAGTGGGTTTTCATTTTTAAAATATATACTTAAAAGTTAGCAATAAATGTTATTCAACTCATTCATAAAGAAGAGCAAAGTCCATTTTTATTGAGATGCGCATCGATATAAATATATTTTTGATGCTAATGTTTAAATAAAGTTACGAGTTCAGTAAAAATGGCTGGATTTTTCAGTAGGACTTTAAAATCAACGGCCGACACTCAAAGTGTTAACAGATGTCTCGCGAATGATCGGTAAACTCAGATGATAAACACTGGATAAATGCTAGTGGTCGTGGTAGCATTTATCTCTCAACTTTTCGCATTTGCAGTGCCAAAGTTACCCACCTCAAAATATCATTCAGTGACATAAGTCAAAAGAGTTGTCAACCTAACATGGCGCCACTCTGACCTCACTAAAAGCACAGAAACGGCGCCTCTTGATACTGCAAACATCATTAGGGTTACGTGATGAGCCAGAGTGGTTTGCTGGCACCTAACTAGGCCAAAAGGAAGTTCGACTCTGTCGCTAAGCGGTCTCCAATGAGGACGGCAGTTCCGGGAAGGGAGATAGACGCGAGAAGTCGGCCATTCACAGAAGCCACAGGGCCGTCTATATTTAGAACTTATATCTTCAATCACTTGGATATTTTAAGTATTTCATAGAAGTGAAGAAAATATCTTTTAAAGGATGGATATTTTAAAAGTCTACAGGATTTCTAGCATATTTCGTTTTGAGCGGAGACTCTTTTTGTACATGTCCATCGAAATTAAAACGGCGGTGGCCGCACCCATTTTCAGAAAATAATAGTGTAGTTTCCTCCATCAAAGAAAACGAAAGGCATTGATTGCGATTCGTAACCCATCATTAGTGTATTCATGATACACAAATTATTTGGTTTTAGAAATCCCAGTTCAGACGAATGGCAATGGTCAATTTTAACCGCATTTGAAAAAAGCCAGATTGGCGCCCATTCGATGCCACTCCACGTGACGTCACAGGGACCTAGTTTCTATACGAGTAGATAGGAGTTTTACATCGTCTGAGATTACCAATGCATGCATGAGGCACAGAGCTCACGGAAACATCTCTTAATAATCACCTATTATAACTGGCTAAGGTTTGGAAAGTTTCCTTCGTTTGATAAGGTATTAATAATCCTTATTTAAGCCAAGCGCTACCTGCTAGCAGGGTACTCTTCTACCTGCTAGAGGCCTGCATCACAGCAGCGCAAACATCATCGCCCCAAGGTCACCTCACACGACGGCAGCGGGAACCAGAACGACGTCACACGGGGTTTTTCCTAGCATTCATACTTAGCCTTCGCGTTTTCACGCGCTTGAAATTTTTCACTTTTCATATAATCGCGAAAATTAAATATTGGGATTTGAAAATATAAAAGCGTGAAATGCGTGCTCCAATAGCAATAATCTTACGATTTAGGCAATAAAAAAGTAATAGGAAACCATCTTATTGGTTGCATGGGTTGTCTCTTACACCCCAAAAGATCCCTGTCGAAAAGGAAGCGTTCGGGGAAGTGTCCGGGTAGTGTTGCGGGAGTGTTCAGGAAGCGTTTAACGGTACGTGAACGCTTCCCGGCAGCTTCCCGAACACTTCCTCAACACTACCTGACTGTCGACCCTTCGCTTGCCGAACACTTCCTCGCCACTTCGTGGTTGAAACACTTCCCGGACGTTTCCCCGACACTCCCGGAACGCTTCCGAAGCGTGGAAAACACTTCCTCGACGCTCGCTGGACGTTTCCCCGACACTCGACCGCGACCGTTGTCGACACTCCCCGAACGCTTCCGAAACACTTCCGCGGAAGCGTTCCAAGTGGGCCATAATCTGCTTCCCGAACACTTCCGCGACATCTCCTCAACGCTACCCCAACACTTGCCCGCCACTTCCCGAACACTCCGTCCGACGCTTCCCCAACACTTCCTCAACACTTCCGTTTCGCCTGGGATTCTCTTCAATTTCTTTTAAACAGTACACATAATTTCAAGTGTTAACATTTCGACGTACTGTTTGCTTATTAAGGACTGCTACGATCAATATTTTAAACAATTTATTTTATTTTTATTTGAAAAAATTATTTATGAATACCCTTATTTTTAGTATGTACTTCCATATCTACCGGAGAAATGCCAGAATTTTGTTTCAGCCAAGTAACACAGTTAACAGAGATAAATATGCATGGCATATACTTTTATCAACATCAATTACTGTATCTCGTTATATTTTCAACGTCGCAATTTAACATGCAATTACTAATAATTCTACTGAAGTAATCTACTTATCGATATTGAATCGATTTGCCAACACGTATTTTTGAGGCAAAATGGATGAAGATATTAAATTTGCTTATTAATTTTAAATTTATCCTCTCACAAATGATATACAGCATTGGAAAAACAAACTAATAAATTTAAATTAAATTAAATTAAATCACCAACAAACTAATAAGTTTTGTAGTCCTCAGCGCCTGTTCAATTCCGTGCTATTGAAAAGTTTTATTGAATCAAAATAAATCCTGTTAACTACTTATTTGGTTGTAAACACTGAAAATTTTCTGCAGATGTGTACCACGAATTACTTTATTACACAGACAACAGTATGTTTTTGTTTTTATATCTTACCTCTAAGAAAAACAACAAATCTTCCGAAATTTTTCCTTTGCTTTCTCCTCATCCTTTTCTTAGAATCATTTTACGTTTATTCCTCTATTTTTTCATGTCTTTGGGGGGGCCTGTTCATTTTGAGCTAATTTTGCTGTACGGTGAAGATGAGGATCGAGTTATCTCACGAAGAAAACTTCCCTGCAATTTTGATTGTGAATTGCAATTCTGTAAGTACTGTAGAATCCGTTTAAAAGGGTCCACCGATTTCTTGGGGTAGCCGCTTAAATGCCGCGGATCCTGAAGAACAGAACCCAATAGAGGAATATCCCAGAGTATTCACCGCTTAATTGGGACAGCATGCCGCTTTATTGGGCCATGAGTCGGCGACATAGACTCTATACTCGCGACGAAATTAATTTTTTTTTTGTTTTCTGGATTTTATTTTTTATATATTCCTTCTTTGATTCACTCTTATTTTTCACAAATATATTTTCCGATTCTTGCCCTGTTTTGAAAGCTCATGTTGTTATATAACCCGCAAGAGGATAGGACTTTTCTTCACCATTACTAAGTAAAAGACATTCATTCAGCGTAGCCCTAGACTGAAAAATATATTTTTAACTAAATTGTTATAATTCTTAAAAATCATAATAAATTAACTAAACACGCCGATTTATTAATAGTATAATAAATTTATGTTGCATTATAAACATTCTTAAGTCTTCCGTCTATCATTTCAACGTTTTTTTATGCCCATATACAGGATAGTTCGCCTAATTGCGGCAGCCGCTTAATTGGGGCAAAGTGCACAAGTCCGGATATGTCCCAATTTACCGGAATCTACTGTATAAAGAATGCATTGATGTCAGCAGTGTATGGCGAATGAAAGAAAATGGCAGCGGAACATCTCCTGATGTTTCTTTTTGTGTGATAAGTACTGCTTCTTCTGTATCGAGTTATTGCAAAACTCCTTGGGGTTACGTGACGAGTCGGTTTACGGTTAACATAACTGGGTCGCCCGGAAGTTTACCACTGTCGTGGAACCAAGGATTTCGCTAAGTGGTCTATAAAGAGGACGGTAGTTCCGGGCAGGGAGTTAGACGCGAGAGTTCGACCATCGGCAGATGCCACTGTGCAGTCAGAGTCATCGCACCAAATTTGCTGTTTTGAAGGTAAGTCCGACACGTAGTTTTTCCCTATTAATCCGTTAACGCCTAGCGGTGCAAAATGGTACCAGCTGGGAGTGCAATGCTAAACGTAACTTTTTTATTATTTATCGTAATTTATTAGGGTTTCTGAGAGTTTTAAATAGCTGAGAACATTTTAAATGACATTTTCCGAAAATTTTGGTATTTAAAAACTGTTTTTAATGCATTTAGAGCCGTTTGAAGTTTGAGAATTATCAACTAGCCCAAAAAAATGGATTTTTTTTACAGCAAGGATATCAATTTCTTTACTTGAGCCCTATCTATTGCTAATGCAAAGGTTTTATTACGCATAATTATGTTTTTGTAGCCTGTATATCTCGTATGAAGTATGATTATTATTTGATGTGAGCCTAATATTTGGAATGTTATGATGCAAAATATGTTGGCGGTACCATATGGTACCGCTATGTGCAACTCTTAGTGGTAAAAGAATAAATTTTGCACCTAATGAATCAGAGTTTCATTGACATTTAAATAAATGAAAGCCACAAAAAATCGCAGAAACTTTTTTATTCAGGTGTTACCGTTAATATGGTATACCGTCCGCTCTCTGATTTTGTGGATTTTATGAGCTGGAACGGTTCATTTCCACTGGCTATAATAAAAGTAGATGCCATGTAAATTAGTTTTGTAGTTCCTCTGCCCAAACAAATTCGGATACGTGCCTTTAATACCATAAGAAATTTTTTGGCATCGATATATCATCCTATTGAAGCAATATGGATACGTGTTTCTGATCTATAGCATGAATCCATTGTTGTTTACTTACATAACATTAATGTAATTGTTGCATCGCTCATAACCCAATGCAACAAAGGAATTCGTTTTTTTTAACCTTTACCATAGAGAATACCTCAAAGTAAACGGATTAAGGTATTCAATGGTAAGCCTTATTAAATAAAAAAGATATTGGCGAATAATCGATTTCAAGAAAAGTCAATTTAATGTAGCTTGTAAGAAATTAAATCAAGTATTATGCCTCCCATTTTCAAATGAGACCTTTATAATAAAGACCCTCTTTGCTCGCTGGGGGGGCTCTGCCCCCCCTAACCCCCCCCCCCCCCGAAAAAGGCCTGCGGCCTGTTATGCTCACTGTAGGAGGTCTTACACTTTTTGTTTGCTACTTGTTACTTGAGGATCGTTTACTTTTAAGCTCGCTAGCTTAGGTATAAGCAATATTTCCACTTTCATATAAAACGAGCGCATGGTACGTAGGCTACAATATGAATGTAAATATTTCTAGAAGAGAAACGTTTTTCTGAGGGGCTAAAAAAGTAAAATAAATTTCTACGAGTTTCTCGAACTTATTCAATTGAAATAGAAAAAACGTGGAGACCCCGTTCCACTGTAACACCTAATGCATACGTAATATCATAACATAACGACTTTACGAATTTCAATGAAAAACACGTTTATTAATTATTTTCCACAAAACTCAACCAAATTCTTGATATGCGAATAAGATGTAAAAGCTGTTCCACTTCGTAAGCGAATTACGTTGGGACTGAATATCAATATCTAGAAACAAATGCACCTTAGCATGAATTGGGGCTAGTATGACGAATTTTATCGAAATATAATTTATCCTGATCGCGAATGATTTCACTTCAGAAATACCTCTAATTAAAGTTTTAATGAATCGGGATACACAAATATCTCAGCTTAAATATCCAACGCAATGCGTAATAAAACTGGTTAGTAACGGATCACAGCCATTGGTGTACAAGACACTGTGAATGTCAAGATTTCGATAATTTTCACAGTTCAATAACTTAGTTACTCGAGGAAACGTGATTTTCGCAAGACAAATAATTGAATAAGAAATACCTTTATTTGCACTTATCTTCCATATTGTGTTATTCTCTGCCTATTCACTCCTGCAGCTCACGGATAACATTGTATGTACATTAAAAAGGACATTAACGGAAAAAAGAACGTAAACAAAAATAAAAAGTTATCACTATCACAAAAAATGAAAATAAAATCCTTTTTACCTACCTATATTATGTAAGACTTGTTTGAAAGTTTTTATACTACAATCGTGTATCCCCAACCAGATGCGAACTATGGTAAACAGTACAAATCATATTTCTAAAATGGCATTTAGTGCACTTGTTAAGTTTGAAATTAATAACCACCACACTTTCGATGTATTATACCAAAAACAACAACTAACTTCCTACGTTATAATTCTCCACTTTTCATTTGAATGTGCTTTAATTCAAACGGATGTTTGTTCTTGCGGAAAGAAGACGAAAAGAAATACACACTTAAAATATTATTTTCCTTATTCCCTTCCTTATATTTATCACTTTTTCGTTTTAATTCCTTCATCTTATTTACCAATTTAGATCCTCTTGTTTACATAAACAAATATGTTGCTATGATTGTTCGTTGTATGACTGCCACGCCGCCATTGGAATTTGGTGGCTAATTTTTGATCTAATCCCAATACTCAATTTTATATGAATAGACAGATAAATAAATGTAAATTTAATGTTTTCATAATTTTTCCTGGAGTTTCAGACAATTTTAGAGGGGGTCTTCGTTAGACATTTTGTCGTATCTCGTTTCGTTTACCCCAACCATTTGTATGAGTGAGTAAGTGAATGATTGAAAGAATGAATGAATGAGTGGTCGTTAGGGGACTTTATGATACATAGATTACATCCTAAAATACTCGTTTTTCTGGCTCAAAAAGAGTCGTATTTAGAAGTATTTGAGGCTTTTCGCCTTTATTTTACATTGATATTGAATATCGATAAAAGAAATGGAAACAATGGTTAGCATGGAGACTGAAAGATAAATAAAATCTTATCTTACCAATACGGTATTACGCTTGAAGTTTCTGATAGATACGGGTAATACTATGGGCGAAAAGTAAATTTAACGACATAAATTCATATCGATATGCATTATTAAGGATATTTTTCTCATCAAAATAATGTATAAGATTGCATAGTTCATTGATGTCTCAGCACACAGTTATAATTTTTATTCTAGTACCTAAAATAATAAGGTTGCAAAATGATCTATCATAATCACTTGTTTATCGATTATAACTTTGGTTCTAAATGTACGATTCGTTAAGTTAAACTTTTATCTTATTTCAAATAATGACTGATATTTTATCTATATGTTTCATTATCAGACTTTGTTCAAAAATATAGTTAGTCACGAATTTGACGTGACTTATAAGATTGGTATCGATATAACTCGATCGTGTATCGATCGTGTGGAATGGCCTTCGTTGCAAAAGTTGAACTCATTCTTCTGGCTCTAACGGTTAGTATGCATTAAGGTCGCATGCTCCTGAAGAAAATGGCGACAATTAATTTTCAAGTACAGGATAAATTTCGGATTTTAATAATCAACTGACCCAAAGGGTTTAACCCATTCCCGGCCGAGTAAATAAATACCTGACAATATATATTTTTTCTCATCATTTTACCTAATAACATGCTTCATAAGGTAAATTGAAAACATGGAACTTCAAAAAAATTTGCTTATGGCAAAAAAAATGTTGCGTTTTTGCAACGTTGGCCGAAACCAGTATCCTATCTATATACAGCCGGCGTGGTGACTGACTCACTCATGGATACAAATTCCCGACCACTTCTAGAAGTGCTGGAGAGCTGAAATTTGGCACGCGTGCGGGGAACCCGAAATGATCCGGAGGAAAAATCCGAAAACCGGAAGTTTCCGCCACGTGGCGTTGCTAGGACGACAAAATGGCCGAAATCGCGCTTTTTCCGGGGATCGTCTTTCGGTTTTTATTTTACTGCGCGCGAACCGTGCGTGCCACACGGATCATTAATGCATTTCCTGAAAGCTGTTAAACGTGGGCACGTTATTACGTAATGATATTAATTTGTTTTTAAGAAAATTGCAGCCAAAATGGCGTCCAAAAATTCGTTTTTCGAATAAAATATCATAACTTCCGCTCCCCTAGTCGTAATTACAGGTGTAGGATATTGAAAATGATTATTATATATGCTCATAACATAGTCTACGAAATGTAGGTAACGTTTTTCTTTCATCGTCCTTGGTTACTGAGAATAAAATTAAAATATTCCGAAAATCACCGAAAATTACGATTTTCAAAAGATTAACAAAAGGTTTTGTCAATTTTAACTCAACCGATTTCTTTCAAACTTTGTAGTTACATACAGCTATGCAATTTCTTTCAGAAAACATAAACATTTTAATAATTATTTAATGGATTTAACCGCGAAAAAATAATAATGGCGGGCACTGCTAACATTTTTCAGGGACTGGTTTGCTTTTTATTGTATTACTTTCGAAATATGGATGTCATAGGGCACAATTCTTTTAGACATGACAGTAAATGAATGTGACCATATAGTACCGTCATCTTTTAACCCCCCGAAACCCCCTAAAAAATTAAAATTAGCATATAAGTAGCCTTGTCGGGTACCTTTCGTCACAATTCCGCCGCTTTTCCAATCCTTACCACTCATCGCTACGGAATTGATGTGGACGATTGATGACCGCTGGCAGTAAAAACCTATAAACCCCCGGTAAACCCACATACACCCCCCCCCCCCAAAAAATAAAATTTTCAAATAAGTCTACTTTTTCGGTACTTTTCGTGACTATTCCACCGCCCCCAACGACTCATCCCCCCGAAATGGATGTTATGTGAATGGATGGTGACCGCCAGGAGTACACACATTTAAACCCCCGGTATCCCCGTGAAATCCCCCCCAAATGTAAAATGTGTCATTTAGTCTCCTATTTGGAAACTTCTCGCAAACATTACGCCGCACTACCCGTCCCCTTTGAGCTCTAGATCCGGAATATTTGGTGAGGGCGAGCCACCGTAAACCATACGGGAAAAAATACCAGAACACCCCCGATTACCTCCTGGAACATCGCCGAAAAAAAATAAAACAAATTTAAACTCGCCTTTCCGAATAGTTTTCGACACAATTTAACCGGTGCCCCTACCACTTATTAAAACCCCGATAACCCCGTGAAACCTCCCAAAAAATTTCTAATAAATAGCCTCTCCAGGGAAAAGAATCGTAAGACCACTCTTCCGGTCCCCTAGGACTTATCGGCACGGAATTTATGAGAACTATTAGTGACCACTGGTTTAACACAAGTATAAAACCCCCGGTATTCCGTAGGAACCCCCCGAAAAAAAATGAAAAACTTGCCATTAAGTCTTCTTTTATGGGTACTTGTCGCCACTATTAATCCGCATTGCACTACCTTTTACAATCATCGCTACATGATCACTGTGGACTTTTGGTGACCGCATGCATAACACATTAAAATCCCTGAATCCCCCTGGGCACCCCTCTCGGTGGGGAAGACCATTTATAAGGACTAGGCGGAGCAGCCGCGGGGGGGCTCCTCAACCCCAAGGCGGCGAAGCCGCCCCACAACGAGGAACTGGCGTAGGCGAGGGGGAGCTTCAGCAACCCCCGGGCGGCGTAGCCGCCCCGATGTTCAAGCGGCGCAACCGCTGTGGACTCCCCCCACCTCTGGGCGGCGAAGCCTCCCCTTAAACGAATGACGGTGAAACAGTTCCGAAATGCCCTCGCCCTCTGGCACACTAAACCCCCAGGCGGCGAAGCCGCCCTTCAGCGAGGAACGGCGAAGCCGTTCCGAGGAATGAGTGGGGCACCTCCCTACCCCCTGGCCGGCGAAGCCGGCCCCTAGCCGTGTTGAGATTATTCGAACTTCAAAAGTCTTCGAACGACCACAAATGTAGACGGCGAAGCCGGAACCGGGGTTTTAAGGGGCGGAGCCCCTTAACGAGCGCGCGGAGCGTGCGAGTCCTATCTATATACAGCCGGCGTGGTGACTGACTCACTCATGGATACAAATTCCCGACCACTTCTAGAAGTGCTGGAGAGCTGAAAATTGGCACGCGTGCGGGGATTCCGAAATGATCCGGAGGAAAAATCCGAAAACTGGAAGTTTCCGCCACGTGTCGTCGCTAGGACGACAAAATGGCCGAAATCGCGCCTTTTCTGGGGACCGTCTTTCGGTTTTTATTTTACTGCGCGGGAACTGTGCGTGCCACACGAATTATTATTGCATTTTTTAAAAGCTGATAAACGTGGCCAAGTGACTGTGCAATGCTTTTATTTTCATTTTAAGAAAATTGCAGCCAAAATGGCGTCCAAAAAGTGGTTTTTCGAAAATATTTTCATAACTTCCGCTCCCCTCGACTTAATTTCAAGTGTATGATAACGAAAATGATTATTATATATGCTCATAACATCGTCTACGAAATGTAGGTAACAATTTTCTTTCGTCGTCCTTGGTTACTCAGAAAAAAAATAAAATATTCCGAAAATCACCGAAAATTACGATTTCCAAAAGATTAACACAAGATTATGTCAATTTTAACCTGACCGATTTTTTTCAAACTTTATAGTTACATACACTTATTTATTGTTTTTCAGAAAACATGAACGTTTAATAAATGATTCAATGTGTTTAACCTTAAAAAAATAAAAATGGCGGGCACTACTCACTTTTTTCGGGGACTGGTTTGCTTTTTATTGTATTACTCTCGAAATATGGATGTCATAGGGCACACTTCTGTTAGATATGACAGTAAATGAATGTGACCATATAGTATTGTCATCTTTAAACCCCCCGAAACCCCCTAAAAATTAAAATTTGCACATAAGTAACCTTTTCGGGTACTTTTCGTCACAATTCCGCCGCTTTTCCAATCCTTACCACTCATCGCTACGGAATTGATGTGGACGATTGATCACCGCTGGCAGTAAAAACCTATAAACCCCCGGTAAACCCTCATACACCCCCCCAAAAATTAAAATTTTGCATATAAGTCTACTATTTTAATACTTTTCGTGACTATTCCACCGCCCCCAACGACTCATCCCCACGGAATTTATGTAAATGGATGGTGACCGCCAGGAGTACACACATTTAAACCCCCGATATCCCCCTGAAATCCCTCCCAATCGTAAAATGTGTCATTTAGTCTCCTATTTGGGTACTTCTCGCAAACATTACGCCACACTACCCGTCCCCTCTGAGCTCTAGATCCAGAATATTTGGTGAGGGCGAGCAACCGTAAACCATACGGGAAAAAATACCAGAAACCTTTTGCTTTTCCGCCGAGTCGCCTTTCCGAGTAGTTTTCGTCACAATTTAACCGGTGCCCCAACCACTTATTAAAACCCCCGATTACCCCGTGAAACCTCCCAAAAAATGTCTAATAAATCGCCTCCCCAGGTAAAAGAATCGTCAGAGCACTGTTCCGGACCCCTAGGACTTATCGGCACGGAATTTATGAGAACGATTTGTGACCAATGGTTTAACACAAGTATAAACCCCCCGGTATTCCGTTGGAACCCCCGCAAAAAATGAAAAACTTGCCATTAAGTCTTCTTTTATGGGTACTTGTCGCCACTATTACTCCGCATTGCACTATCCTTTACAACCATCGCTACGTGATCACTGTGGACGATTAGTGACCGCATGCATAACACATTAAAACCCCCGAATCCCCCTGGGCACCCCTCTCGGTGGAGAAGAGCATTAATGAAGACTAAGCGGAGCAGCCGCGGGGGGGCTCCTCGACCCTAAGGCGGCGAGGCCGCCCCACAACGAGGAACGGCGAAGCCGTTCCGAGGAGTGACTGGCGTAGGCGAGGGGGAGCTTCAGTAACCCTCGGGCGGCGAAGCCGCCCCGATGTTCAAGCGGCGCAGCCGCTGTAGACTCCACCCATCTCAACTCACACTCAAGCCCTGGGCGGCGAAGCCGCCCTCCAGCGAGGAACGGCGAAGCCGTTTTGAGGAATGAGTGGGGCGCCTCCCTACCCCCTGGCCGGCGAAGCCGGCCCCTAGCTGAGGTGAGATTATTCGAACTTTAAAAGTCTTCGAGCGACCACAAATGTAGACGGCGAAGCCGGAACCGGGGTTTTTAAGGGGCGGAGCCCCTTAACGAGCGCGCGGAGCGTGCGAGTCCTATCTATATACAGCCCTTGTGGTGACTGACTCACTCATGGATACAAATTCCCGACCACTTCTAGAAGTGCTGGAGAGCTGAAATTTGGCACGCGTGCGGGGAACCGGAAATGATTCGGAGGAAAAATCCGAAAACCGGAAGTTTCCGCCACGTGTCGTCGCTAGGACGACAAAATGGCCGAAATCGCGCTTTTTCCGGGGACCGTCTTCCGGTTTTTATTTTACTGCGCGCGAACCGTGCGTGCCACACGGATCGTTAATGCATTTTTTGAAAGCTGGTAAATGTAGTAACGTAATTATTTTATCATATAAGTTTCTTTTTAAGATATTTGCTGCAAAAATGGCGTCCAAAAATTGGTTTTTCGAAAAATATTTCATAACTTCCGCTCCCCTAGTCGTAATTACAGGTGTAGGATATTGAAAATGATTATTATATATGCTCATAACATAGTCTACGAAATGTAGGTAACGTTTTTCTTTCATCGTCCTTGGTTACTGAGAATAAAATTAAAATATTCCGAAAATCACCGAAAATTACGATTTTCAAAAGATTAACAAAAGGTTTTGTCAATTTTAACTCAACCGATTTCTTTCAAACTTTGTAGTTACATACAGCTATGCAATTTCTTTCAGAAAACATAAACATTTTAATAATTATTTAATGGATTTAACCGCGAAAAAATAATAATGGCGGGCACTGCTAACATTTTTCAGGGACTGGTTTGCTTTTTATTGTATTACTTTCGAAATATGGATGTCATAGGGCACAATTCTTTTAGACATGACAGTAAATGAATGTGACCATATAGTACCGTCATCTTTTAACCCCCCGAAACCCCCTAAAAAATTAAAATTAGCATATAAGTAGCCTTGTCGGGTAACTTTCGTCACAATTCCGCCGCTTTTCCAATCCTTACCACTCATCGCTACGGAATTGATGTGGACGATTGATGACCGCTGGCAGTAAAAACCTATAAACCCCCGGTAAACCCACATACACCCCCCCCCCCCCAAAAAATAAAATTTTCAAATAAGTCTACTTTTTCGGTACTTTTCGTGACTATTCCACCGCCCCCAACGACTCATCCCCCCGAAATGGATGTTATGCGAATGGATGGTGACCGCCAGGAGTACACACATTTAAACCCCCGGTATCCCCGTGAAATCCCCCCCAAATGTAAAATGTGTCATTTAGTCTCCTATTTGGAAACTTCTCGCAAACATTACGCCGCACTACCCGTCCCCTTTGAGCTCTAGATCCGGAATATTTGGTGAGGGCGAGCCACCGTAAACCATACGGGAAAAAATACCAGAACACCCCCGATTACCTCCTGGAACATCGCCGAAAAAAAATAAAACAAATTTAAACTCGCCTTTCCGAATAGTTTTCGACACAATTTAACCGGTGCCCCTACCACTTATTAAAACCCCGATAACCCCGTGAAACCTCCCAAAAAATTTCTAATAAATAGCCTCTCCAGGGAAAAGAATCGTAAGACCACTCTTCCGGTCCCCTAGGACTTATCGGCACGGAATTTATGAGAACTATTAGTGACCACTGGTTTAACACAAGTATAAAACCCCCGGTATTCCGTAGGAACCCCCCGAAAAAAAATGAAAAACTTGCCATTAAGTCTTCTTTTATGGGTACTTGTCGCCACTATTAATCCGCATTGCACTACCTTTTACAATCATCGCTACATGATCACTGTGGACTTTTGGTGACCGCATGCATAACACATTAAAATCCCTGAATCCCCCTGGGCACCCCTCTCGGTGGGGAAGACCATTTATAAGGACTAGGCGGAGCAGCCGCGGGGGGGCTCCTCAACCCCAAGGCGGCGAAGCCGCCCCACAACGAGGAACTGGCGTAGGCGAGGGGGAGCTTCAGCAACCCCCGGGCGGCGTAGCCGCCCCGATGTTCAAGCGGCGCAACCGCTGTGGACTCCCCCCACCTCTGGGCGGCGAAGCCTCCCCTTAAACGAATGACGGTGAAACAGTTCCGAAATGCCCTCGCCCTCTGGCACACTAAACCCCCAGGCGGCGAAGCCGCCCTTCAGCGAGGAACGGCGAAGCCGTTCCGAGGAATGAGTGGGGCACCTCCCTACCCCCTGGCCGGCGAAGCCGGCCCCTAGCCGTGTTGAGATTATTCGAACTTCAAAAGTCTTCGAACGACCACAAATGTAGACGGCGAAGCCGGAACCGGGGTTTTAAGGGGCGGAGCCCCTTAACGAGCGCGCGGAGCGTGCGAGTCCCATCCATATACAGCCCTTGTGGTGACTGACTCATGGATACAAATTCCCGACCACTTCTAGAAGTGCTGGAGAGCTGAAATTCGGCACGCGTACGGGGAACCCGAAATGATCCGGAGGAAAAATCCGAAAACCGGAAGTTTCCGCCACGTGTCGTCGCTAGGACGACAAAATGGCCGAAATCGGGCTTTTTCCGGTGACCGTATTTCGGTTTTTATTTTACTGCGCGCGAACCGTGCGTGCCACCCAAGTTGTTAATGCATTTTTTGAAAGCTGATGAACGTAGGCACGTAATTAAGTAAATTTATTAGTTTCCATTTGAGAAAGTTACAGCTAAAATGGCATCCAAAAATTGATT
Source organism: Ischnura elegans (assembly GCF_921293095.1). Taxonomy (NCBI): domain Eukaryota; kingdom Metazoa; phylum Arthropoda; class Insecta; order Odonata; family Coenagrionidae; genus Ischnura; species Ischnura elegans. Next base: position 1,235,805 of record NW_025791658.1, on the reverse strand, counting down.
TTTCGAAAAAAAATCAAACTTTCCCCTCCCCTCGACTTAATTTAAGGTGTTGGATAACGAAAATGATTATTATATATGCTCATCACTTCGTCTACGAAATGTAGGTAACAATTTTCTTTCATCGTGCTTGGTTACTCAGAAAAAAATTAAAGTATTCCGAAAATCACCGAAAATTACGATTTCCAAAAGATTAACACAAGGTTTTGTCAATTTTTACCCGACTGATTTCTTTCAAACTTTGTAGTTACATACAACTATGAATTGTCTTTCAGAAAACATAAACATCTAGTAAATGATTTCATGGATTTAAACGCGAAAAAATAAAAATGGCGGGCACTACTCACTTTTTTCGGGGACTGGTTTCCTTTTTTTTGTATTACTCCTGAAATATGGAGTTCATAGGGCACACTTCTGTTAGATATGACAGCAAATGAATGTGACCATATGGTATCGTCATATTTAAACCCCCCGAAACCCTCTAAAAATTAAAATTTGCATATAAGTAGCCTTTTCGGGTATTTTTCGTCACGATTCCGCCACTATCCCAAGCCTTGCCACTCATCACTACGGTATTGATGTCGACGACTGATGACCCCTGGTAGGACAAACCTATAAACCCCCGGTAAACCCACATACACCCCCCTAAAAATAAAATTTTGCATATTACTCTACTTTTTGTGTACTTTTCGTGAGTATACCACCGCCCCCAACGTTTCATCCCCACGGAAATTATTTGAACGGATGGTGACCACCTGCAATACACACATAAACCCCCGGAATCCCCCTGAATTACCCCCCAACTGTAAAATGTGCCATTAAGTCTCCCATTTGGGAACTTATCTCAAACATTACGCCGCACTTCCCGTCCCCTCTGAGCTCTAGATCCGGAATATTTTGTGAGGGCGAGCCACCGTAAACCATACGGGAAAAATACCAGAAAACCCCCGATCACCTCCTGGAACATCACCAAAAAAAATCCTCAATCCCAAGGCGACGAAGCCGCCCCAGAACGTGGAACGGCGAAGCCGTTCCGCGGAGTAACTGGCGTAGGCGAGGAGAAACTTCAGTAACCCTCGGGCGGCGAAGCCGCCCCGATGTTCAAGCGGCGCAGAAGCTGTGGACTCCCCTCAAACGAAAAACGGTGAAACAGCTCCGAAATGCCTTTGCCCTCTGGGCGGCTATGGCGACCTTAGACGAGGAACGGCGAAGCCGTTCCGAGTATTAAGCGGGGAAGCCCCGGGGGGGCACACTGAACCCCTGGGCGGCGAAGCCGCCCTTCAGCGAGGAACGGCGAAGCCGTTCCGAGGAATGGGTGGGGCGCCTCCCTACCCCCTGGCCGGCGAAGACTAGCTGAGGTGAGATTATTCGAACTTAAAAAGTCTTCGAGCGAACACAAATAGACGGCGAAGCCGGAACCAGGGTTTTTAAGGGGCGGAGCCCCTTAACGAGCGCGCGGAGCGTGCGAGTCCTATCTATATACAGCCCTTGTGGTGACTGACTCACTCATGGATACAAATTCCCGACCACTTCTAGAAGTGCTGGAGAGCTGAAATTTGGCACGCGTGCGGGGAACCGGAAATGATTCGGAGGAAAAATCCGAAAACCGGAAGTTTCCGCCACGTGTCGTCGCTAGGACGACAAAATGGCCGAAATCGCGCTTTTTCCGGGGACCGTCTTCCGGTTTTTATTTTACTGCGCGCGAACCGTGCGTGCCACACGGATCGTTAATGCATTTTTTGAAAGCTGGTAAATGTAGTAACGTAATTATTTTATCATATAAGTTTCTTTTTAAGATATTTGCTGCAAAAATGGCGTCCAAAAATTGGTTTTTCGAAAAATATTTCATAACTTCCGCTCCCCTAGTCGTAATTACAGGTGTAGGATATTGAAAATGATTATTATATATGCTCATAACATAGTCTACGAAATGTAGGTAACGTTTTTCTTTCATCGTCCTTGGTTACTGAGAATAAAATTAAAATATTCCGAAAATCACCGAAAATTACGATTTTCAAAAGATTAACAAAAGGTTTTGTCAATTTTAACTCAACCGATTTCTTTCAAACTTTGTAGTTACATACAGCTATGCAATTTCTTTCAGAAAACATAAACATTTTAATAATTATTTAATGGATTTAACCGCGAAAAAATAATAATGGCGGGCACTGCTAACATTTTTCAGGGACTGGTTTGCTTTTTATTGTATTACTTTCGAAATATGGATGTCATAGGGCACAATTCTTTTAGACATGACAGTAAATGAATGTGACCATATAGTACCGTCATCTTTTAACCCCCCGAAACCCCCTAAAAAATTAAAATTAGCATATAAGTAGCCTTGTCGGGTAACTTTCGTCACAATTCCGCCGCTTTTCCAATCCTTACCACTCATCGCTACGGAATTGATGTGGACGATTGATGACCGCTGGCAGTAAAAACCTATAAACCCCCGGTAAACCCACATACACCCCCCCCCCCCAAAAAATAAAATTTTCAAATAAGTCTACTTTTTCGGTACTTTTCGTGACTATTCCACCGCCCCCAACGACTCATCCCCCCGAAATGGATGTTATGTGAATGGATGGTGACCGCCAGGAGTACACACATTTAAACCCCCGGTATCCCCGTGAAATCCCCCCCAAATGTAAAATGTGTCATTTAGTCTCCTATTTGGAAACTTCTCGCAAACATTACGCCGCACTACCCGTCCCCTTTGAGCTCTAGATCCGGAATATTTGGTGAGGGCGAGCCACCGTAAACCATACGGGAAAAAATACCAGAACACCCCCGATTACCTCCTGGAACATCGCCGAAAAAAAATAAAACAAATTTAAACTCGCCTTTCCGAATAGTTTTCGACACAATTTAACCGGTGCCCCTACCACTTATTAAAACCCCGATAACCCCGTGAAACCTCCCAAAAAATTTCTAATAAATAGCCTCTCCAGGGAAAAGAATCGTAAGACCACTCTTCCGGTCCCCTAGGACTTATCGGCACGGAATTTATGAGAACTATTAGTGACCACTGGTTTAACACAAGTATAAAACCCCCGGTATTCCGTAGGAACCCCCCGAAAAAAAATGAAAAACTTGCCATTAAGTCTTCTTTTATGGGTACTTGTCGCCACTATTAATCCGCATTGCACTACCTTTTACAATCATCGCTACATGATCACTGTGGACTTTTGGTGACCGCATGCATAACACATTAAAATCCCTGAATCCCCCTGGGCACCCCTCTCGGTGGGGAAGACCATTTATAAGGACTAGGCGGAGCAGCCGCGGGGGGGCTCCTCAACCCCAAGGCGGCGAAGCCGCCCCACAACGAGGAACTGGCGTAGGCGAGGGGGAGCTTCAGCAACCCCCGGGCGGCGTAGCCGCCCCGATGTTCAAGCGGCGCAACCGCTGTGGACTCCCCCCACCTCTGGGCGGCGAAGCCTCCCCTTAAACGAATGACGGTGAAACAGTTCCGAAATGCCCTCGCCCTCTGGCACACTAAACCCCCAGGCGGCGAAGCCGCCCTTCAGCGAGGAACGGCGAAGCCGTTCCGAGGAATGAGTGGGGCACCTCCCTACCCCCTGGCCGGCGAAGCCGGCCCCTAGCCGTGTTGAGATTATTCGAACTTCAAAAGTCTTCGAACGACCACAAATGTAGACGGCGAAGCCGGAACCGGGGTTTTAAGGGGCGGAGCCCCTTAACGAGCGCGCGGAGCGTGCGAGTCCCATCCATATACAGCCCTTGTGGTGACTGACTCATGGATACAAATTCCCGACCACTTCTAGAAGTGCTGGAGAGCTGAAATTCGGCACGCGTACGGGGAACCCGAAATGATCCGGAGGAAAAATCCGAAAACCGGAAGTTTCCGCCACGTGTCGTCGCTAGGACGACAAAATGGCCGAAATCGGGCTTTTTCCGGTGACCGTATTTCGGTTTTTATTTTACTGCGCGCGAACCGTGCGTGCCACCCAAGTTGTTAATGCATTTTTTGAAAGCTGATGAACGTAGGCACGTAATTAAGTAAATTTATTAGTTTCCATTTGAGAAAGTTACAGCTAAAATGGCATCCAAAAATTGATTTTTCGAAAAAAAATCAAACTTTCCCCTCCCCTCGACTTAATTTAAGGTGTTGGATAACGAAAATGATTATTATATATGCTCATCACTTCGTCTACGAAATGTAGGTAACAATTTTCTTTCATCGTGCTTGGTTACTCAGAAAAAAATTAAAGTATTCCGAAAATCACCGAAAATTACGATTTCCAAAAGATTAACACAAGGTTTTGTCAATTTTTACCCGACTGATTTCTTTCAAACTTTGTAGTTACATACAACTATGAATTGTCTTTCAGAAAACATAAACATCTAGTAAATGATTTCATGGATTTAAACGCGAAAAAATAAAAATGGCGGGCACTACTCACTTTTTTCGGGGACTGGTTTCCTTTTTTTTGTATTACTCCTGAAATATGGAGTTCATAGGGCACACTTCTGTTAGATATGACAGCAAATGAATGTGACCATATGGTATCGTCATATTTAAACCCCCCGAAACCCTCTAAAAATTAAAATTTGCATATAAGTAGCCTTTTCGGGTATTTTTCGTCACGATTCCGCCACTATCCCAAGCCTTGCCACTCATCACTACGGTATTGATGTCGACGACTGATGACCCCTGGTAGGACAAACCTATAAACCCCCGGTAAACCCACATGCACCCCCCTAAAAATAAAATTTTGCATATTACTCTACTTTTTGTGTACTTTTCGTGAGTATACCACCGCCCCCAACGTTTCATCCCCACGGAAATTATTTGAACGGATGGTGACCACCTGCAATACACACATAAACCCCCGGAATCCCCCTGAATTACCCCCCAAATGTAAAATGTGCCATTAAGTCTCCCATTTGGGAACTTATCTCAAACATTACGCCGCACTTCCCGTCCCCTCTGAGCTCTAGATCCGGAATATTTTGTGAGGGCGAGCCACCGTAAACCATACGGGAAAAATACCAGAAAACCCCCGATCACCTCCTGGAACATCACCAAAAAAAATCCTCAATCCCAAGGCGACGAAGCCGCCCCAGAACGTGGAACGGCGAAGCCGTTCCGCGGAGTAACTGGCGTAGGCGAGGAGAAACTTCAGTAACCCTCGGGCGGCGAAGCCGCCCCGATGTTCAAGCGGCGCAGAAGCTGTGGACTCCCCTCAAACGAAAAACGGTGAAACAGCTCCGAAATGCCTTTGCCCTCTGGGCGGCTATGGCGACCTTAGACGAGGAACGGCGAAGCCGTTCCGAGTATTAAGCGGGGAAGCCCCGGGGGGGCACACTGAACCCCTGGGCGGCGAAGCCGCCCTTCAGCGAGGAACGGCGAAGCCGTTCCGAGGAATGGGTGGGGCGCCTCCCTACCCCCTGGCCGGCGAAGACTAGCTGAGGTGAGATTATTCGAACTTAAAAAGTCTTCGAGCGAACACAAATAGACGGCGAAGCCGGAACCAGGGTTTTTAAGGGGCGGAGCCCCTTAACGAGCGCGCGGAGCGTGCGAGTCCTATCTATATACAGCCGGCGTGGTGACTGACTCACTCATGGATACAAATTCCCGACCACTTCTAGAAGTGCTGGAGAGCTGAAATTTGGCACGCGTGCGGGGAACCCGAAATGATCCGGAGGAAAAATCCGAAAACCGGAAGTTTCCGCCACGTGGCGTTGCTAGGACGACAAAATGGCCGAAATCGCGCTTTTTCCGGGGATCGTCTTTCGGTTTTTATTTTACTGCGCGCGAACCGTGCGTGCCACACGGATCATTAATGCATTTCCTGAAAGCTGTTAAACGTGGGCACGTTATTACGTAATGATATTAATTTGTTTTTAAGAAAATTGCAGCCAAAATGGCGTCCAAAAATTCGTTTTTCGAATAAAATATCATAACTTCCGCTCCCTTCGACTTAATTTAAGGTGTAGGATAACGAAAATGATTATTATATATGCTTATAACATCTTCTAAGAAATCTAGGTAACAATTTTCTTTCGTCGTCCTTGGTTACTCAGAAAAAAATTAAAATATTCCGAAAATCACCGAAAATTACGATTTCCAAAAGATTAACACTAGATTTTGTCAATTTTTACCTGACCGATTTCTTTCAAACTTTGTAGTTACATACAGCAATGCATTGTCTTTTATTAAACATAAACATTTTATAAATGATTCAATGGATTAAACCGCGAAAAAATAAAAATGGCGGGCACTACTCACTTTTTTCAGGGACTGGATTGCTTTTTATTGTATTACTCTCGAAATATGGATGTCGTAGGGCATACTTCTTTTAGATATGACAGTATATGAATGTGACCATATACTATCGTCATCTTTAAACCCCCCGAAACCCCCTAAAAATTAAAATTTGCATATAATTAGCCTTTTCGGGTGCTTTCGTCACAATTCCGCCGCTTTTCCAATCCTTACCACTCATCGCTACGGAATTGATGTGGACGATTGATGACCGCTGGCAGTAAAAATCTATAAACCCCCGGTAAACCCACATACCTACCCCCCAAAAATAAAATTTTGCATTTAAGTCTACTTTTTGTGTACTTTTCGTGACTATTCCACCGCCCCCAACGACTCATCCCCCCGAAATTTATGTGAATGGATGGTGACCGCCAGGAGTACACACATTTAAACCCCCGGTATCCCCGTGAAATCCCCCCCAAATGTAAAATGTGTCATTTAGTCTCCTATTTGGGAACTTCTCGCAAACATTACGCCGCACTACCCGTCCCCTCTGAGCTCTAGATCCGGAATATTTGGTGAGGGCGAGCCACCGTAAACCATACGGGAAAAAATACCAGAACACCCCCGATTACCTCCTGGAACATCGCCGAAAAAAAATAAAACAAATTTAAACTCGGCTTTCCGAATAGTTTTCGACACAATTTAACCGGTGCCCCTACCACTTATTAAAACCCCCGATAACCCCGTGAAACCTCCCAAAAAATTTCTAATAAATAGCCTCTCCAGGGAAAAGAATCGTAAGACCACTCTTCCGGTCCCCTAGGACTTATCGGCACGGAATTTATGAGAACTATTAGTGACCACTGGTTTAACACAAGTATAAAACCGCCGGTATTCCGTAGGAACCCCCCGAAAAAAAAATGAAAAACTTGCCATTAAGTCTTCTTTTATGGGTACTTGTCGCCACTATTAATCCGTATTGCACTACCTTTTAAAATCATCGCTACATGATCACTGTGGACTTTTGGTGACCGCATGCATAACACATTAAAATCCCCGAATCCCCCTGGGCACCCCTCTCGGCGGGGAAGACCGATTATAAGGACTAGGCGGAGCAGCCGCGGGGGGGCTCCTCAACCCCAAGGCGGCGAAGCCGCCCCACAACGAGGAACTGGCGTAGGCGAGGGGGAGCTACAGCAACCCCCGGGCGGCGTAGCCGCCCCGATGTTCAAGCGGCGCAACCGCTGTGGACTCCCCCCACCTCTGGGCGGCGAAGCCGCCCCTTAAACGAATAACGGTGAAACAGTTCCGAAATGCCCTCGCCCTCTGGCACACTAAACCCCCAGGCGGCGAAGCCGCCCTTCAGCGAGGAACGGCGAAGCCGTTCCGAGGAATGAGTGGGGCACCTCCCTACCCCCTGGCCGGCGAAGCCGGCCCCTAGCCGTGTTGAGATTATTCGAACTTCAAAAGTCTTCGAACGACCACAAATGTAGACGGCGAAGCCGGAACCGGGGTTTTAAGGGGCGGAGCCCCTTAACGAGCGCGCGGAGCGTGCGAGTCCCATCCATATACAGCCCTTGTGGTGACTGACTCATGGATACAAATTCCCGACCACTTCTAGAAGTGCTGGAGAGCTGAAATTCGGCACGCGTACGGGGAACCCGAAATGATCCGGAGGAAAAATCCGAAAACCGGAAGTTTCCGCCACGTGTCGTCGCTAGGACGACAAAATGGCCGAAATCGGGCTTTTTCCGGTGACCGTATTTCGGTTTTTATTTTACTGCGCGCGAACCGTGCGTGCCACCCAAGTTGTTAATGCATTTTTTGAAAGCTGATGAACGTAGGCACGTAATTAAGTAAATTTATTAGTTTCCATTTGAGAAAGTTACAGCTAAAATGGCATCCAAAAATTGATTTTTCGAAAAAAAATCAAACTTTCCCCTCCCCTCGACTTAATTTAAGGTGTTGGATAACGAAAATGATTATTATATATGCTCATCACTTCGTCTACGAAATGTAGGTAACAATTTTCTTTCATCGTGCTTGGTTACTCAGAAAAAAATTAAAGTATTCCGAAAATCACCGAAAATTACGATTTCCAAAAGATTAACACAAGGTTTTGTCAATTTTTACCCGACTGATTTCTTTCAAACTTTGTAGTTACATACAACTATGAATTGTCTTTCAGAAAACATAAACATCTAGTAAATGATTTCATGGATTTAAACGCGAAAAAATAAAAATGGCGGGCACTACTCACTTTTTTCGGGGACTGGTTTCCTTTTTTTTGTATTACTCCTGAAATATGGAGTTCATAGGGCACACTTCTGTTAGATATGACAGCAAATGAATGTGACCATATGGTATCGTCATATTTAAACCCCCCGAAACCCTCTAAAAATTAAAATTTGCATATAAGTAGCCTTTTCGGGTATTTTTCGTCACGATTCCGCCACTATCCCAAGCCTTGCCACTCATCACTACGGTATTGATGTCGACGACTGATGACCCCTGGTAGGACAAACCTATAAACCCCCGGTAAACCCACATGCACCCCCCTAAAAATAAAATTTTGCATATTACTCTACTTTTTGTGTACTTTTCGTGAGTATACCACCGCCCCCAACGTTTCATCCCCACGGAAATTATTTGAACGGATGGTGACCACCTGCAATACACACATAAACCCCCGGAATCCCCCTGAATTACCCCCCAAATGTAAAATGTGCCATTAAGTCTCCCATTTGGGAACTTATCTCAAACATTACGCCGCACTTCCCGTCCCCTCTGAGCTCTAGATCCGGAATATTTTGTGAGGGCGAGCCACCGTAAACCATACGGGAAAAATACCAGAAAACCCCCGATCACCTCCTGGAACATCACCAAAAAAAATCCTCAATCCCAAGGCGACGAAGCCGCCCCAGAACGTGGAACGGCGAAGCCGTTCCGCGGAGTAACTGGCGTAGGCGAGGAGAAACTTCAGTAACCCTCGGGCGGCGAAGCCGCCCCGATGTTCAAGCGGCGCAGAAGCTGTGGACTCCCCTCAAACGAAAAACGGTGAAACAGCTCCGAAATGCCTTTGCCCTCTGGGCGGCTATGGCGACCTTAGACGAGGAACGGCGAAGCCGTTCCGAGTATTAAGCGGGGAAGCCCCGGGGGGGCACACTGAACCCCTGGGCGGCGAAGCCGCCCTTCAGCGAGGAACGGCGAAGCCGTTCCGAGGAATGGGTGGGGCGCCTCCCTACCCCCTGGCCGGCGAAGACTAGCTGAGGTGAGATTATTCGAACTTAAAAAGTCTTCGAGCGAACACAAATAGACGGCGAAGCCGGAACCAGGGTTTTTAAGGGGCGGAGCCCCTTAACGAGCGCGCGGAGCGTGCGAGTCTATAATATATACAACCCGATGTGTGACAGATAGCACACTCACTGATTCACTCACTCATTCACGTATACAAATTCCCGACCACTTCCGGACGTGCTGGGAAGGCGAAATTTTTACGGGTCGTGAAGAAAAAATATTCATCGGGGGGAAAAGTCCGAAAACTCGAAAAAGTCGATCGGTTTTCGAGATATATCGATCCGAATTAACATTGGAGCCTTATGGGACTAAAACATATTCCATTTTTTGCCTACATAAAAATGTCACGGGATCATGAAATGTCACTGACGGAAACTAGATTTTTTGGCCGATTTTTTTATGTGAAACATTTTGCCATATTTTGTTTATAAGTATTTTTTATAATTTTTTTAAATTTCCAATGCTTTTCTTATGGGCCTATCTTTGGATTTTTTTAAAACCAACTTATAATCGTTGTAGGAATAAGTCCTTAACTTATGAGATACTAGATTTTTTGGTTGATTTTTTGGTGTGGTTGCCTTTGCAATTTTTTGTTTAAAAGTATTTTTTTTAACAATTTAAAATTTCCAATGCTTTTCTTATGGGCTCACTTTGGGAATTTTTTTGACCAATTTGCAATAATCGTAGGACCAATTCAATTTCATGCAAGATACTAGATTTTTTTCTTAATTTTTTGGCTATCCTTTCATATCCACATGTTAATCGAACTTCGAGTAATTAACGATTATGTATTTTCATTGAATTTGCGACTCCTACAACGTTTGGTAACTTACAACACATCCGCCGTGAAGTTTGCATTCCCTCAACACACGATTTTAAATTTTTCGGAATTTTTTTTTACCACTTCCCGACGTGGTACGGACACCAAATTCAGGTGATTGACGTCTTTCTCGTGCCCCTACGCGCCGCTTCCAGGAGAACGCAGAATAATTAATTTTAACGGGTGACACCGTCGAAAAAGCATGCTTACACTACAGCTACAGAGCCGAAATTTTTATCCAAGGTAAACGATGCCGCGTTATACAGAACAAGCACTTTAGGTCCCCCGAAAACCCCCTGTGAACCCCCCAAAAAAATAAAAATTACTTAATAAGTCGTATATTTCGTGTACCATTCATCCCAGTTGTATCGTTTTTATTGATTCCGAATGGGAATTGTGTCGGCTAAATTCACCCGTCATGTTCAATTATCCTGCCCCAATTACACACCCGCAATAAAACTTCAAATTTTTAAATGTACATTTCTTAACAAAATAGTAGAGTAAAAAAGGGGTTCCAGGACAAGGACACCTAAAACCGATTTCTTTAAAACACTTCCCCATAAGGTACGGCTACGAAATTCACAATAGTGATGCCTTATTACAGCGCCTATGCACCGCTATGTGGAGAACACGGAATTGGTAATCTAAATGTGAGTAATACGGGAGAATTCATTGTTCCCCTACAGTAAGTTCGCTGGAATTTTTACTGTAGGTAGACAAAGACATTTTATGCAAGAAAACCCCTCGATGTTTCACGTGGCTTCCAAGAAGACCAGGGAAAAAATTATTTCTTTTCTGTGAATAGCATGTTCTTCGGTGTTTTCGCATATTTTAGCAGTAATTCCCTTCTCCTATGACTCATCGCTAAGGAATTTATTTGGATGATTGTGACCGTTGCCAGTACACTCATAAAAATCCCATTGCATTGCGAATTTCGTTCTGTAAAATGTATTTAGCCAAGCAATGTGTGTGCAATCTAAATATATTTTTTTTAATTGATATAGGTTAATAAATTGGCAGTATTAAAGTTATTTTTTGACTAAAATTAATACAATATTATTCGAAAAATTATTTAAAAATTAAGTCATACGTTTACCATTCTGTCGTATTCTGCGTACTAACAAGCATATAATCAATCTTACACATTTAATTGTTGTTACGAAACAAAAATTTGCTGCCACAAACTTCCCCTCGCAAAGTTTAAGCCATTTAATTAAGATAATCACATGGCCACGCGCCGGGTTCCATAGTCTGTACTCTACACGCTCATTATGTTTCAATTAAAAACATGAATATTTTTATACGAATGTGTTTAGTTATGAAATTGAACTAAGAGTATTTATTTTCAAGTTTCAAAAATTGTTTATACGTTTTGTTATTAACTATTCAAATTTTGAATGGGCCATTAAAAGACGTTTTAAATTTCACTTGTAATTTCAACACTTTCCATGTATATATTTCGACGAATCCGATAATCTTCCGGTGAAAAGTACAATATGTAGTTCGATATGTTTCATGAGGAATGTGGGCTTGGTTTGGAGACGTTTGCGTGGAAGAGTCCTATTGGTTTACAGCGCGTTGAATCGGCTGTTTGGTTTACGGAGGAGTCGGTTGATAGTGTGCTGGGACGTGGAGGGTGCACCACGCACCCTTTTCTCAAGTTGGTTATTGGCTCACGTCCGTGATTTACAATGTTTCTTCCTTCACTGTACAAACGACACGTTGTATCTTTCTATTGTGTTTAATGCTTCCAACCGTGAGGCGGATCGGGGGATGCCATACTAGACTAGTACGTATTTAGTAGGCTTCGATGCTTTGAATGTTTCATACATCTGTCCAACAGACTGCACATAAAAAGTTGGCAAGTCCGAGAGCCTGGTTTAAAAGCAGCAATGGAGATTAGGAAGAAATCTATTCAGGAGGAATTAAGGTCTCACCTAGGCCTCATTGTTGAGAGACCAAAGCAAAGTTTCGAGAGTAGCAGTGACGGAAACACAGCTCGTCGTTTCTTTGAAAATAGCAGCGTTTCTGCGTCCATTACTGACTTGGACTTAAATTTGATTAAACTTATGCATACCATTTTGTAAGTAATATCCTGCGGCCACCAAATACATGTCGACATATTTGAAGAGTATGCAATTGAAACTGCCCGTTTATTCGTGCGCTAATATCCCTGGCTCAACATGCCAACAACGGTGCATAAACTACTTGAACATTGAAAGGAATTAATTAATAGAAGTTCCATATTGCCCATTGGACGGATGTCAGAAGAAGCCCAGGAGGCGTGCAACCCTTTCATTGACATTTATAAAGTGTTCAAAGTTCGGACTTTACTCTCCGGCTGTGGCGCCGTGCGCACGATTTGGACTGCTCGTCGCATAATATGCTCAGCAGTCCATACCACCTTTTCCGGTATAGTCCACAAATTTCCACAGGGAAGAATGACGCCTCGGTAGCTTAACTGGCTAAAGCACTCGGCCGGAAATCGAGGGATCCGGGTTCGAATCCCGGTCAAGGCGAATGATTTTTTCTCTGTGGATTTTTCGCACAAATTTTTTATTCATCTATGTTATTCCAATATTCACTCATATTTTTGTAAACTTAAAACTACTTACTTTGCCTATATTTATTCTGCCTTATTTATTCTGAACTTCTTTTAATTTATATATCATAATTCATCTTTCACCATGCTTTTTTTAAATTATGACTTCAGAATCGCACTCAGCAACCTCAAAAACATATAAAACGTCATCTTTCAGATTTCGCCCACTGTGCGGCGTGCTGGTGAAATGAAACCTGTGAAGTTTAAACTTAGGCGCCTGATGTCAATTCCTTGCGCAGCAGCTTACTTCTATCGGAGTCGCAGACGCCTAAATGAACGATCGATTTTGAATTATGATTACAGTACACTGGGCGCTTCCATTTTATTTTACTTGAATTTGAATAAATTGGAATAAGTGTTGAAAATATAAATATGGTTTCACTATACGTATTTCGGATAACGTAGCCATGGAGAAATGAATTATCTGGAATGGAATGTCGTTCAATTTTCGCTGTTAAAAGTTTTATTAATTAAGAATTTTGATATCATTGTAACACTGAGCTGCTTTCATGTGCTTCTCAGTTGAACGAATTTTGATCAAAATAATTTAATCTAATAATACCATATCATGCCAATAAATTGCAGTTTCACTAAAAAAAGGCAATGACTGCTTAGTATTTGCAGTGGGGGGGGGTAATATTTTAAGCGATATTACATTATGTGTATGGATCTCAATTTTAATATGGTTTCACTATACGTATTTCGGATAAAGTGGTCATGGAGAAATGAATTATCTTGAATGGAATGTCGTTTAATTTTCGCTGTTAAAAGTTTTATTAATTAAGAATTTTGATATCATTGTAACACTGAGCTGCTTTCATGTGCTTCTCAGTTGAACGAATTTTGATCAAAATAATCTAATGTAATAATACCATATCATGCCAATAAATTGCGGTTTCACTAAAAAAAGGCAATGACTGCTTAGTATTTGCAGTGGAGGGGGGGGGGGAATATTTTAAGCGATATTATATTACGTGTATGGATCTCAATTTTAATGTCGTTATTTCCTGAAAAACATTGCAAAGCTTTAAGGAAATCAATTCATAATTGCATTATTCCTTTTAAATAAATATCATCATTTTGTATCCATCCCTCCTTTCACAACAGTCGTAGGCAATTACAATAACATCGTCTCCGAAGTTTTAGGGGACACTTCAAGCAAATTATTAAATTATTGCGCTTTTATATTTCTTTAAAACGGAAGTTAATATTTAGAAATTGATTGGAAGTTTCGGAAATTCTTAAAGTATCCATCAACTGTTAATTTATCATTAGTGTAACGGAAATGGAAAGGTTGGGCAAAAAATGTGCATGCTTTCTTCCATTTACATAAACGGTTGAAAATTATTCTATACACTTCCTTTCCACCGTGTGATGAGCATGTACGAATCCAATTGCGTGCTGTATATTCGTGATTTATTAACCCCTGCCAAACATACCAGAGGTGGCTCATACTGCAGCTGTTCGGTGGTTGTCAGCCGCCATGACTCCTCCCACGGAAGGCGGGGTTTACGTGGTGGGAGCTACGTCACACGTCCGTCCGGCGTATAGTGGGAAGGTTTGAAGGTTTAGGAGTGGGGGAAGCGGCGGAGAAGGGGTGCTACGTAGCATGCGAACGTCATCTGCATCTCAGCAAGGACGTTGGAAGGATATCGTGCGCTCCTGTAGAAACCCTGCCGAAGTCCATTACCCGTTGCCGACGATGGAAGGGCCAGTTATGTACGGACATCAGCTCCTGGGCGACTCCCATATGGTGCGCCTGGGTGCGTATTTGGGGTGGCGGATGGAGGGAGGTAAGTACATACTTATACTATGATGAAGTACCTTTTCCAATAACTTCTCTTCCTGCTTATCCCCTGTGATTTCTCACAACAGTTCGCCCTGCCCGCATCGGGTTATGTGTATCGGGGCAGACAGTCCTCCAATTGAGGAGACTCGTGGATGACCACGGTTATTTTGCGAAGCCTGTGATCGTCCTTATCGGGTCGAACGACCTCCGTAATGTAAGTGTTCCTATTTCCACTTTTCCGTGAAAGAGAGCGTCAGCGGATTCCAACTCCTCTCTCGCGGAGAATAACGTATTATTTCTCCCCTTTCATCCAGGATTGCGTATATCGAACGTTGAGGGCCGATATACATCGATTAATAATGAAGCTGCGGGTGTTGGCCCCTGCAGTTACCTTCCTGACAATACCTCCAGCGCCAGCTATGTGGCGTAATGTCATATACAGGAGACACGTACTGGCGCTGGGACGGTGGCTACACCGGTATTACAGATGTAAGATATTACACAGTATTCGCACTCACGTATGCCGGATGACGTTAACCGTTCCTCTCATAACTGACTTCCTTTACAGGGGGGATCCGGGTCGTAGACATCACAACTCCTTTTCTTGTCCATCACGGTGGGGTAGACGACACATTTTTTGAGAGGTTAGTATTTCATTCTCATATGCTTTTCCAATGCCCAATGAAGGTTGTTTTCATTTCCTTTCCTTCTTCCGTACAGGTATATGGGTAAAGGTAATCGTCGCCGTCCCGACGGTGTCCACCTTAATCAGAGGGGGATGGAGGTGGTGATGGAATGCTTGGAGAGGAGTGTATGGTAGAGAGTGCTTGCACGTGTGAATGTGATGCGTGAATGGCTGTGTGTGTCTTTGTGTTTGTCGGTTACAAGTAGGCCTATGTGCCAGTTGAAAAATATTGTCTTCACGTTCGCTGTGCTCTCTCGGCCGGTAAACTTGGGGATATTTTCAACTGGGGCGTGGGGATCCCTTTTCCGTTACGTCTACGTATAAAAAAGGGAAACGCGCCTTGCCAGTTACCTCTCGGGTGGCGTGGAAAAACTGGTATAAACTCATTGAAACTTCAAATGGATGACTTTTAACTTTATCAAAAACATTCTACCCCTGATATTACAAGCACAAATAGGCCCAGTGCAGAAAAGGTGGTAACAATTATTAAATATGAAGTAAGTTGTGTATTAACACTTTCATAGGTCGCAAATTACGTACATGATTTCAAAATTTAAACAAAACTGTATTAAAACTATGAATTGCAGCTTCACTGGAATTAGGCACTGATTGCTTAATGTCAGAAGTGAAGAGGGCGGAATATTTTAAACGATAGGGGAGACTGGGGCACAGTGGGACAGTTTTAGCATTTTATTTTAAATTTTCCTCAGATTAATTGGTAAACGAAAAATTTTGGTCTCACTGCTTGGAGAATATATTCTAAAACTTATAAAAAAAACCGCAAGTAATACATTTCACTCAAAACAGTTGAAATAGTTACGTTTCTTCTTCGATGAAAAATGTCCCACTCTGCCCCAGGCAGGGACAGGCTTGCGTTGGTAAACAAAATACAAATTTTAAATTAATTGAGGGCAAAAAATGAATTTATTTACATTAATAGGTTAAATATATATGCAAGCGTGCTTATTTATCAATGAAATTATTATTCAAGATACATGCGCGGATGAAAAATATTAAGTCATGTTATTATCAATTTTAAATCACTGCTTGCAATTATTTCCATCAAAATATCATTATTTTAATGGCTTAAGTCCTTTGAACTGTGCTTAATGCTCAATTTAGTGACTTTATTCTAAAATTAATGCCTTTTCTTCCATTTCCAATCCCCTTTCGTAGGCCTTTCATATAAAAATCTTAAATTTTCTTGACATTTTAACCACAAATTTCACGAACCTTTCCGTAACACCAGGGAAAAATATTTCTTTTCTGTAAATACCTTGCTTTTCTGTCGCTTTCGCATAATGTAGTACTAATTCCGTAACCCTTTGCATCATCGCTGAGGAATTCCTTTGGACGATAGTGACCAATAACGATGGGGGACAGCTGTCAGTATGCATTTCTTGGTGAGGAGTGACAATCCTGGCACGAAAGCCGCCCTTTATTACAGCGTCGTTGCACCCGTACTTTGCAGTCATGCATCCAGCCACAAGTTAACCGTTTACTTCATTATCATTTCACAGAATTTACTAGTTATGGCGTACTTTATTAAGGAATTTCCCAGGAAATTAATGAAGACATGATGCATTGCTGTTAGTTGGAAAAATTGCCCCTGACGCTCATCTATTGGCTCCTCGGTATGTGACGTCATTCTGGTCTATCTCATCAGCGTGCAAGGTTTTTATCGTGTTATGATCGTGTTTATGATTCAATAAACTACGTGTGCATTGGAAAAAGTTGGTGGATCTGATCTGTGTAAAGGGAAATACGTTTAAGTGCTTATCATGGAATCAGGTTTCGTGAGGGTTTCTTCAAATAATATCCCGAAGGTGGATTCTTCAATGATTGACCGCGCTGATTATGTTGGACTATACCTACATGCCTCGGCACGAAGTTTTAATGTTGAACTGGAGCTTTTTTGTTGTCTTGTCTCATTCATAATAAAGAGAAATGGACGGGAAACCTCATCGGAAATTAGGTCTAACATAAGTGAATTAAGTAAGATTGTTTACAGTACGTAATTGGCCAAAAGTTTGTTAGCACGATACGAAGGTTTACGGAAGTAAAAGTGCCGGTAGGTAGATAACTATCGATATTTGTATTATTGTCATTTCAAATACCGATCATAATTTAATTTATCTATTTAACTATTTTCTATTCTATTATTATTTAACCTACTGACTCGCGAAAAATAAATTTTCATATTCAGTTATGGCCCGTGGTGACTGGATGAATATCCATGGTTAATTATTAAATTGCCGTTACTGAGCTGAGTTCTTCTTCTTCTGGGCTATTTAAGGTTTTAAGCGTAAGCACAAATAACTAAAGTTACATTTTGGTCCAGTTTAAGCAGTAATCTGATCTTCATTTCTTAAAAAAACGCACTTTACTCGACGTATTTGTTCTTTCGTAGAATTAATGTATTCAAAAGCGGAGTTCTGATTATCTCAATGTTTCTACAAGTTATTTTCAGATCGCTAACATAGATATGTCAGTCAGATGTACATTTCCTTGGTTGAGGTTTATGAATAGCATTTGTGAGGTATATCTAAAAATTGGTTATTGAAAACTTGGTCCCGATGAATGACGGAAATCTCTCGGGCTGGAAATCAAATGTTTGATAGTTAGATCAGACGATTACTTTTCATTCATTCGGTTTCAATATGCTTCTCGAAGCATTTGTTAGCACAATTTAATAATTGGTTCATTTTATATTTCTTCACAGCATAAGTTTATTGGTTTTCAAGGTACAAGTGTCTTGTTATGACCGGTTATGACTATCCATTAATCGAGGAATCCCTCCGCGCGGTGCATTTCCAAAAAGTAGTCCCGACTTGTGATACGTAATAATGACCTTATTTCACATCCGATTTGGAAAATTTTAGCATCACCGTGTTTGGAATTAAATTACAAACATTTTGAATATCCAAACTATCCCTTTTTATCGAAAATTAATTTTCCGTTTTTCAGTTAGTAGTACGGGTACAGTTACGAAGTTAGTTACTAATTAGTGACTTAGTTTTCACGAATTAAGTCGTACTATTTTCAAGGATCATCACTGTTTAAGTGTCTCTTAATTTTAATGTCACTATAAATCTGCAAACGGACGCAAATGCGAGAACCGAGGAGTAAGAAATACGATTAGGTAGTTCGAGGTAGAAAAGTTGATAGAGTCTTGTCGTCAGCGTAACCGAGAAACAAATGAATTAAAAGATGTAGATGATGGCATGTACACACTTTAAATGTAGTTCATAAGGCATTCCATGGCTTCTTTCCAAACTCAGTATACGCTGTAGAGGGGCTCACCCTAAAGAACAAGGAATGCCTGAGAACACGTCGAACAAAATGACGTCACAGCCTTGAGAATATGGCCGACTGGTGTTTCAGCGCATCATTAATTTTGCAAATTTTAATAATTAATATCTCGCTTAAAAAGTACCTCTCTATTCTCAGACTCGGAATTTAGCCTAATTGAGGTGTAAATTCTTTTTTAAGATCACTTCCCAAAAATGTGCACATATTCTATTCGAAGGGTGAAATTCCGCATATTTTCAGTTTACACATACACATTTAAAATTCCACGTGGCGGTAACCCATTTTTCGTCGCAAGCGAAAGGGGTTTTCCCTTTCCGGGGGCTCAAAGTCAACAAAGAGCCGATGGAGTGTTCAATGACCTTGCCGGCGCGGCGCGGATTAGGGGTGTCCGTTGGGTCGGGGCGGCCGCCCGCCATTGCGAAATCCCTAACCCGGCGTAGACTGGGGTTTTCCAAGTTTTTGAATGGGGAGGAGGGGTGGTGGGAGATGCTTTCTCTGAGGCGGGTACACCTGCATAGGGAGATATGCCCTAAACATGAAACACATTGCCGACAAACACATTCCCCAATACTATGTAACCTACTTAATGCATTTACAATATTTATTCACCAACGACATAGCAGCGTAGAGTTATTAATGTCATTCACAGTAACTCAGCAGTAGAACATATTAGCAAACAGTAACTCTTGAAATCCGCCAGTAATTAAAAATGGGACTTGTAGCTGGAATTAATTTTTCCTCGTCATAAATCGAATGCGTGGAAAGGAATACTTCTTCGCCCATGGACGGACGACCGAGAACCGTTGTTACTTACGCAAGGATTTATGCCAGTGGCGCCGACTCCATGGGGCCTGAGGGGGCCCGAGCCCCCTCAAAGATTCGTTGGGGGGGGGCGGAGTCCCCTCAATATTTCTAGAAAATAATTAAGTTATATTATGCTTTGTGAAATCACAAAAATATATTGGTAATTTTTATTTCCCATTTTTGACGATAGTTACCTTTTAAAATAAATTCAACAATGTGTTAAAACAAATAATTATAAGGTGAAGCAGGTTGACTGAATCAGGTGGTGTGAATCATGATAGTGTTTCGGTGCTGCGACACACTTTGAATTTAACCTCTTCCCGGGGCAAGACCTCGGATATGGGCCCCCCCAATATTTTTTATAAGTCGGCGCCCCTGATTTATGCTGATCAGATTATCTAATTAATATTTACGTGTTTCCTCAGATATGTATATGATGACACAATGAATTTGCTAACTCTGTATTTTGTATTTGCAATTTTTTTTATTGAATTGCATCTTCGTTGAAATGTCTCCTTCCCTCCGGGCCTCCTCTGTTTACGTGAAACATCAAAGTGGATAATTGTTCATTGAACCTAAATTTTAATCTTGAAATTGCGTTCCTCCATCCATCATGAGAAATCTCAATTTTTAAACGAAGTTATTACGTCAATATCAGCCCAAGTAAGCGTCAAAATTACTCACGTTGACATAAGGACGGAAATTTCTAAAAACGTTATAATTGATCGCAGAACTTCGTTCAAAAATTGTTATCGCTGCTCTGAAGACGAACGATACCATTCTTGTTTCACATTTCTCGAGAAACGAACACAACTTTATTTCGCTAAAGGGATGAATAAACAATAACTGACCGCCGACCCAACCCACACTGCTCGTGTGGTCGTTCACAGTCCCCGTTGACTGGAAGGGCCCGGGGCGATTACTTCCCAAGAGGGAGTAATCCCCGTCCTTAAGGGCCTTCTTTCTTTATGTGAAATAGCTATGTGGCTAATTGTTGTTTGAACTTTAATTTCATTCTTGGAATTGAATTCCTCCATTCATCATGACAAATCTCAAATTTTGAACGAAGTTCTACCGACAATATTAGCGACAGTAAGCAGCAAATTTATTCATGTTGACTTCAGGGCGAAAATGGGTAAAATCGTTGAAATTGATCGCAGAACTTCGTTTAAAAATTGTTATGGCTGCTTTGAAGATGAACAATGGCATTCATGATTAACATTTTTCGAGAAACGAACAATAATTTATCTCGCAAAACTACTGCATAAACAATTCGTCACGGTCGGCCCACGAGCCTCTGGGGTTCCTTCACAGACCTGCGATACAGGTACCTGCTCAGCCCTCGGGCGATTCCACCGTAATACATCCGCTACGCTCCTGCGTTATGGCCTGCTTACCTTATATCAAATATCTATGTGGATATTTATCCAGTAAACGTAAATTGCAGACTTGCAATCGAAGTCCTCGTTTCATTATGAGAATTTCGAAACTTTGTACGACGTTCTAACGTCAATTTCAACCTATGTATGCAAGAACATTTTCCTTATTGACGCTCCGGCGGAACACCATACAAAGGTTGATAGTTACATTAGAATTTTTTTAGTGTAAGCGCTACTCTTAACACGAACAATTCCATCCTTGAGTTATCTTTTTCTAGAAGGAAACGTGAAAATATTTCGCAAAACTCCTAGATTGACAATTTATGAGCGCGGACGCTTTTCGCTTTGAGAGTCGTTGGGAGACAGGGGTTACGACTTACTTTCTAACCTTTTCCATGTTTATTTTATCTATATAATTATTTCGCTACGATTTCCTATAAATACATATCTTTGGTAATGCTCTTCCTATGTCATGTATTTCTTCTTATCGTCTGTATTTCATCTTCAAATTATTTGGGGACACTTCATGCCAATTTTTAAAAAAACCCTGACAAGAATTCGAAGGGTGATATTCCGCATATTTTCAGTTTACACATACACATTTAAAATTCCACGTGGCGGTAACCCATTTTTCGTCGCAAGCGAAAGGGGTTTTTCCTTTCCGAGGGCTCAAAGTCAACAAAGAGCCGATGCAGTGTTCAATGACCTTGCCGGCGCGGCGCAGCTGCAGGGGTTTCCGTTGGGCCGAGGCGGCCGCCCGCCATTGCGAAATCTCTAACCCGGCGTAGACTGGGGTTTTCCAAGTTTTTGAATGGGGAGGAGGGGTGGTGGGAGATGCTTTCTCTGAGGCGGGTACACCTGCATAGGGAGGTATGCCCTAAACATGAAACACATTGCCGACAAACACATTCCCCAATACTATGTAACCTACTTAATGCAATTACAATGTTTAATCACCAACGACATAGCAGCGTAGAGTAATTAATGTCATTCACAGTAACTCAGCAGTAGAACATATTAGCAAACAGTAACTCTTGAAATCCGCCAATAATTAAAAATGGTACTTGTTGCTGGAATTAATTTTTCCTCGTCATAATTCGAATGCGTGGAAAGGAATACTTCTTCGCCCATGGACGGACGACCGAGAACCGTTGTTACTTACGCAAGGATTTATGCCAGTGGCGCCGACTCCATGGGGCCTGAGGGGGCCCGAGCCCCCTCAAAGATTCGTTGGGGGGGGGGCGGAGTCCCCTCAATATTTCAAGAAAATAATTAAGTTATATTATGCTTTGTGAAATCACAGAAATATATTGGTAATTTTTATTTCCCATTTTTGACGATAGTTACCTTTTAAAATAAATTCAACAATGTGTTAAAACAAATAATTATAAGGTGAAGCAGGTTGACTGAATCAGGTGGTGTGAATCATGATAGTGTTTCGGTGCTGCGACACACTTTGAATTTAACCTCTTCCCGGGGCAAGACCTCGGATATGGGCCCCCCCAATATTTTTTATAAGTCGGCGCCCCTGATTTATGCTGATCAGATTATCTAATTAATATTTACGTGTTTCCTCAGATATGTATATGATGACACAATGAATTTGCTAACTCTGTATTTTGTATTTGCAATTACTTTTATTGAATTGCATCTTCGTGGAAATGTCTCCTTCCCCCCGGGCCTCCTCTGTTTACGTGAAACAGCTAAGTGGATAATTGTTCATTGAACCTAAATTTTCATCTTGAAATGACGTTCCTCCATTCATCATGAGAAATCTTAAATTTTAAACGAAGTTATAACGTCGACATCAGCCCAAGTAAGCGTCAAAATTACTCACGTTGACATAAGGGCGGAAATTTCTAAAAACGTTATAATTGATCGCAGAACTTCGTTCAAAAATTGTTATCGCTGCTCTGAAGACGAACGATACCATTCTTGTTTCACATTTCTCGAGAAACTAACACAACCGTATTTCGCTGAAGGGATGAATAAACAATAACTGACCGCCGACCCAACCCACACGGCCCGTGTGGTCGTTCACAGACCCCGTTGACTGGAAGGGCCCGGGGCGATTACTTCCCAAGAGGGAGAAATCTCCGTCCTTAAGGGCCTTCTTTCTTTATGTGAAAACGCTATGTGGCTAATTGTTGATTGAACTTTAATTTCATTCTTGGAATTGAATTCCTCGATTCATCATAAGATATCTCAAATTTTGAACGAAGTTCTACCGACAATATTAGCGACAGTTAGCAGTAAATTTATTCATGTTGACTTCAGGGCGGAAATGGGTAAAATCGTTGAAATTGATCGCAGAACTCCGTTTAAAAATTGATATGGCTGCTTTGAAGATGAACAATGGCATTCATGATTTACATTTTTCGAGAAACGAACTATAATTTATCTCGCAAAAGTACTGCATAAACAATTCGCCACGGCCGGCCCACGAGCCTCTGGGGTTCGTTCACAGACCAGCGATACAGGTACCTGCTCAGCCCTCGGGCGATTCCACCGTAATACATCCGTTACGCTCCTGCGTTATGGCCTGCTTACCTTATATCAAATATCTATGTGGATATTTGTCCAGTAAACGTAAATTGCAGACTTGCAATCGAATTCCTCGTTTCATTATGAGAATTTCGAAACTTTGAACGAAGTTCTAACGTCAATTTCAACCTATATAAGCAAGAACATTTTCCATATTGATGCTCCGGCGGAACACCACAACAAGATTGATAGTTACATAAGAATTATTTTTAGTGCAAGCGCTACTCTTAACACGAACAATTACATCCTTGAGTTATATTTTTCTAGAAGGGAACATGAAAATATTTCGGTAAACTCTTGGAGTGACAATTTATGAGCGCGGACGCTTACCGCTTTCAGAGTCGTTGGGAGACAGGGGTAACGAATTACTTTCTAACCTTTTCGATGTTTATTTTAAATATATAATTATTTCGCTACGGATTTCCTTTAAATACATATCTTTGTGCATGCTTTTCCAATGTCATGTGTTTCTTCTTATCGTCTGTATTTCCCTCCGGGCCTCCTCTGTTTACGTGAAACAGCTATGTGTATAATTGTTCATTGAACCTAAATTTTAATCTTGAAATTGCGTTCCTCCATTCATCATGAGAAATCTTAAATTTTAAACGAAGTTATAACGTCAATATCAGCCCAAGTAAGCGTCAAAGTTACTCACGTTGACGAAAGGGCGGAAATTTCTAAAAACGTTATAATTGATCGCAGAACTTCGTTCAAAAATTGTTATCGCTGCTCTGAAGACGAACGATACCATTCTTGTTTCACATTTCTCGAGAAACGAACACAACCGTATTTCGCTGAAGGGATGAATAAACAATAACTGACCGCCGACCCAACCCACACGGCCCGTGTGGTCGTTCACAGACCCCGTTGACTGGAAGGCCCCGGGGCGATTACTTCCCAAGAGGGAGTAATCCCCGTCCTTAACGGCCTTCTTTCTTTATTTGAAATAGCTATGTGGCTAATTGTTGATTGAACTTTAATTTCATTCTTGGAATTGAATTCCTCGATTCATCATAAGATATCTCAAATTTTGAACGAAGTTCTACCGACAATATTAGCGACAGTAAGCAGTAAATTTATTCATGTTGACTTCAGGGCGGAAATGGGTAAAATCGTTGAAATTGATCGCAGAACTCCGTTTAAAAATTGATATGGCTGCTTTGAAGATGAACAATGGCATTCATGATTTACATTTTTCGAGAAACGAACTATAATTTATCTCGCAAAAGTACTGCATAAACAATTCGCCACGGCCGGCCCACGAGCCTCTGGGGTTCGTTCACAGACCTGCGATACAGGTACCTGCTCAGCCCTCGGGCGATTCCACCGTAATACATCCGTTACGCTCCTGCGTTATGGCCTGCTTACCTTATATCAAATATCTATGTGGATAATTGTCCAGTAAACGTACATTGCAGACTTGCAATCGAAGTCCTCGTTTCATTATGAGAATTTCGAAACTTTGAACGACGTTCTAACGTCAATTTCAGCCTGTATAAGTGACAGAAAATAATCAACAGAAAGTAAAATTTATAAATATTGCTACGAATGACTCTCATTATGCAATCGCTGAGCACTGCAAGAGGTGCACTGAAAGGTTTCTTTCTTTGAGTGCATTCCATGGAGAATGGACTTAAATCGCGTGCTTAAAGTGGGGAAACGGACTCTTTTACTAACTAACAAGCTCTATTTCTAAGCAAGAGCCCTCGATGATCCATGGCCTCCACTTCCTAACCTGCCAAACATATTTAAAGGCATTCTGATAACGGTCGTTTTATAGTATTGTTGTAGTGCCGAGCCCTTCGAAGTTCATTTGGTTTGAACTCCTGCTACCTTTAAAAGTTTCGGAAGGCATATTACTCACATCAAATAATGTATTCTTTCTAAGAAGTACAGTTCATTTTAATCTATGCCTTTTGCTCAATTTAAAGTATTGATTTAAATCTCTTACCTATAGATCAACGTCATTATTCTTAATAAACTGCCCTTCTGACAAAGTGGTTATTTTTCAGAAATATTTTACCATACAAACATAGCATAAACAAAAGCAACACAATTTACGCTTTTCCCAACTAACATACTGCAATTAGCACTGTCAGCAATAAAAGGGCACTGTTTTTCATTCACTATCTGACGAGTTCTTATCACTTTCACTGTCTGAGATAAAGCATTGTTTTCCTTTCTCAAAAAGAAATGCATTACATTTTTCGGCAAACTGTATGTTTCCTCCGGTTTAATTGGTGTAATTTTTTTAATTATCAGTTACGACATTAGGAGGTGTCTAAGGAATAAATCCTGATTTGTGGCCACTCGTGCTATTTCTGTAGCCAACCCTTCACGGATCTTTCTCAAGTCCTAATACCGTGCCTATATTGCCTCATCTGTAAGTTGTCGCAATCAAGAAAGGACTCTTTTGCAATGTCAGCTCCTTGACTGAAGACCTTATGTACGGTTGGTGGCATACCATAATTGTATTTAAAGCGTCAGTGAGGGAGAGAGAAAATTAAATTATTTGGAGAGGAAATCTAGATTAATTATGATTCCTTTTGAATACTCGTACCTGTTTCATGCTTCTCCTAACGAACAGCATTTTTTACCTAAACAAGAAGGCACAAAGGTGCTCACGAGCAATAATTCATGAGACATAGGCCCACGTTCCCACCTGCGATTATATTGCGCATGTCCTAACTGCTGTCAAAGCCGTGTTTGCAAATTAAAGTGCACTTTATATGCGACGTGAAACTTGGATCTGTGGAAATGCACGTTAACATTCGAGTCGCAGTAATAAGCAAAACCATTTTTGAAAACTTCTTATATAACCTCTGCTACCTTAATTTCACTCGGGTAAATGAAATCATATGCTCGCGTCACTCTCTCATCGCTGGGGTTAATATTATATCCCTGACATTTCAGATTTTCGAAGACCCTTGCACCGATTTTTTGTGAGCTGCATGGACACAATTACTTAGTGAGAGGGCCTCTTAATCTGACATAACATAATACTCGGGGTTGCATTTTATCCACTTGGCAAGAGTTCTTCTTGCCTCCGAGGATGGTCACTGTATCTTCCTTTTGCATTCGTTTTCCTACTATTCGTTCCCTTGATACAACCCTGAAAACATGAATTGACGTCCATCTGCACTGGCTAAACTAGAGCAATATGTAAATTGTGCTGCATAAGGAATAGTTATTAACGGCGGGGTCAGTTCGTCACTGTAATGGAATTGTCAACGAAGGTTATGGCGTTCATACAAACGGATGTAATTTCAACCATGAACGATGTATGGTGTTCATTTTTTGAGCATGCAATTACACGTAAATGAAAGTGAATATGATGCAGTTAATGAATGTTATTATGAATTTTCTGTTTATCAAAAAAATTCTTCCCCTGATATTACAAGCACAAATAGGCCCAGTGCAGAAAAGGTGGTAACTATTATTAAATATGAAGTAAGTTGTGTATTAACACTTTCATAAGTCGCTAATTAAGTACATGATTTCAAAATGTAAATGAAACTGTATAAAAATTATGAATTGCAGCTTCACTGGAATTAGGCACTGATTGCTTAATGTCAGCAGTGAAGAGGGCGGAATATTTTAAACGATAGGGGAGACTGGGGCACAGTGGGACAGTTTTAGCATTTTATTTTTATTTTCCTCAGAAAAATTGGTATATTATATTACGTGTATGGATCTCAATTTTAATATTGTTATTTCCTGAAAAACATTGCAAAGCTTTTAGGCAATCAATTCATAATTGCATTAATTCTTTTAAATAAATATCATCACTTTTGTATCCATTCAAAATTCATATCAGTAACAGCGTTTGTTTATGAAGGAATTTCTAAGGAAATCCAAGAGGTGCTCTTAATTAATTACATTTTGTGCTGTAATTGCTGTGTACATTATTGTCAGTGTCGGCGTCTTCAGAAGTGGTGAATTGCCAAAAGGCGCGAGAGAATGCATTGCTCTGAGTTGGAAAAATAGCCCCTGCTGCGATCGCATGCTCCGTAGGGAATTACAATGCTTACATGCGGAACGATATTTACCGTGTAAAACGGCCTTCGTCCATGCGCGAAAAGGCGATGTAGTAATTATCAACGCTTACGTCATATTTGCGTAGTAATCAAGACATTGGCTCAAATGCGAGCGATAACTTCATGGGTAATTCAAATCAAGGGATACCAAAAAATATCATGTACGGCAGAGGTGAATTATCAAATACATGTTACCCAAAAATTAATGAATGTGAGTATTTTCTTCCATGTCGGCATCTCGGCGACTCTGATGATGGTCGCGTATTGCAATCTCGTCAGTTTCACGTCCTAAGTTTTATCATTGGTTTTCAACTGTCACTAACGTATACATTACATTAAAAGCTATACCATTTTCAGTTTCGCATTAGCAACTAGCTACCGCCAATCGTAATGCCGTATATGTTATACACTTTCTTCAATTTTTTTAAATAATACCAGCGAGAAAATTACTTTCTTCATGAAATACTCTTAATTAATGATATTTTGTGCTGTAAGTGCTGTGTACATTGCTGTCAGTGTCGGCGTCTTGAGAAGTGGTGAATTGCCAAAAGGCGCGAGAGAATGCATTGCTCTGAGTTGGAAAAATAGCCCCTGCTGCGATCGCATGCTCCGTAGGGAATTACAATGCTTACATGCGGAACGATATTTACCGTGTAAAACGGGAAATATTTTACCATACAAACATAGCATAAACAAAAGCAACACAATTTACACTTTTCCCAACTAACATACTGCAATTAGCACTGTCAACAATAAAAGGTTACTGTTTTTCATTCACTATCTGACGACTTTCTATCACTTTCACTGTCTGAGCTGAAGCATTGTTTTCCTTTTTCAAAGACAGATCCATTACATTTTTCGGCAAGCTGTATGTTTCCTCCAGTTTAATTGGTGTAATTTTAGTAATTATCTGTTATGACTTTAAGAGGTGACTAGATACAACTCTGACAACATGAATTGACTTACATTTGCACCGGCTAAACTAGAGCAACATGTAAATTTTGCAGCATAAGGAATAGTCATTAACGGCGCGGTCAGTTTGTGACTGGAATGGAAATGTCAACGAAGGTTATTGCGTTCATACAAACGGATGTAATTTCAGCCATGAACGATTTATGGTGTTCATTTTTTGAACTTGAAATTACACGTAAATGAAAGTGAATAGGATGCAGTTAATGAATGTTATTATGAATTTTCTGTCACACAGTATAGTTATATTACAGTGGCAGAATTTTCCTTCGGGAATGAAAATGTCCGAGCGGACTCCGAATCAAATATCCCTCTTGGCCTTTACTCTATTAAACCTATCCATCATTTAGTGTAACGTTCATTACTCAGAAAAACGGAAAACATTGACACCAACTGTCATCATTTCACTGTCCAAAAAAGCGTTTAACGGTACATTGACGTATATATTCACCGTTTTCATGTTCAACACAAGTCCCTCGCTCTTTCTGCATGTCTGTGACTTATTTACCACGACCCTTTCCGCCTTCCTACGCTTAAGGCGCGCTTACCATACTCAATTGAAAGACATTCCCTTTATTGTATGATTACATCTTACAACAATAACTCTGAGAATTACTCTGCTCCTCCGTCTTCAACTTACATCGTAATCATTATTTTACGTAGTTTGACGTAGCGATGCTATTTACCGCTACTTGCGGGAGAACTTTCTTCTTTTTCATTACCTTCGATTATAATGAGTTGACGACCAAACTTGGGTTGTTCTATCCAATCAAATGCACAACGACCCACTTCACGTGCATACCATACTGATGACTAGGAACACAGAGATTATGGTAATAGTCGTTTTTGCATGGCAGAAAAGTGTTTGATATAAATAACTGATTTAATTCAATACCACAGTGAGTTCGGTAACTTTAATCGAAGTTATGATTCCTTTTACGAAGGTGATTGCTGGTTTGGTTATTTTTTTCAAACTTTGTATTGTTATGGATACATTCATGGTTTGGTTTGATGGTATTCACAGCTTCGTAACTTATCAAACGGTTTGTCGTCCCTCTTTCCTTTATACCAAATCAGATTTGCATTTGAAAGATTCTTAAATAAGTCTTACCTTAAATATATGTTAGTAAAAATGATTATGTTTTCATTATCTTGGATGGCGATAACGTTTTCATTTTGTTCACGTTGTTTTTTTTTCTATTTGCAATGTTACCGTGGAGCGACAATGAGTCACACACGGTGACATCCGATGACCTCGCTTCAAACATTCCCTTAAGGGTTACAGGAAAGTTTGAAAATATAATTCTTCATTTAAATCGTATCTTCTTATACCTGTAAGAAAATTTTCCGTCACTGGTCATTTACGAAACTGAAAAGGGAAAACTTTATCTGAAGAACTGTACTGGAAAGATAAACTTGGTAGGAAATGGCGTCAAGTTGATGACAAATTGTCAGCATACTACATACACGGACAGCATATTCGCCTCAAAGTATCTTTCATAATTTTATTTTTAACCACCTAAAATCGATCTATTTAAGAAATTACGTACATAGAGCCTTAGGATGAAATAAAAATTATCGATTTTCATTTTTCTTCATTTTTCCATTAACCTCATGCACTGTCTTCATTTTTTCCCACATATCCAGCAATTTAAGTTAATCATGCCATGGATCGGTTATCGTCTTCATGTGTAACGTCTTCAATGCGGCACGCAGGATGTACGAGACGGGGGAAAAAACCTTGACAAGACATCGAAGGAGGAAAATCCGCATATTTTCGGTTTTCACATACACATTTCAAATTCCACGTGCCGGCATCCCCTTTCAGTCGCAAGTGAGGGTTTTTCCTTTCCGAAGGCTCACCGTCAACAAAGAGGCTATGTTGTGCTCAGTGACCTGGGCGGCGCGGCGCCGGGGTGACGTTGGGTGGGGTTGGGTGGCCGTTGCGGCCGTTGGGGTCCCCTTGCAAAATCCCTAACCGTGCGTACACTGGGGTTTTCCAAGTTTTTGAATGGGTGGGGGGTGGTGGGAGACTCATTGTCTTAGTCGGGTACACCACTTGGTAGGAAATGGCGTCAAGTTGATGCCAAATAGTCAGCATACTACATACACGGACAGCATATTCGCCTCAAAATATCTTGCATAATTTTCTTTTTAATCAGCTAAAATTGATCTATTTAAGAAATTACGTATATAGAACCTTGGATTAAGTTCTCATCACAAAGGGTAATAATTATGAGGAGTTACGGACCTGAAGAGGAAAACCTACTGCACTTGTAATTACATTCACCAGTGATTCTAATTGGAGTACCTCCAAGGAAACGCAATGATTCGTCCTACCGCGCTAACCACGCGGGATTCCCGTCGCACGATCACTTACATTTCAAATTGTTGCAAAAAAGGCTCAAATTTAACAGCTGGTAACCTCTTAACACATAAATTTAAATAAATAAAAAATATTAAAGTAGAATACGGCTGTGCGGAGGATAAAAGAAACCTTCGGACAGTGGAGGGACTTGAACACGGTACCCCCGCAGAGCCAGCCACGTACTCTTCCACTGTGCTACTTCTCCCTCAACGTCTGACGGCGATAATTAAGAATTTCCATATCATTGTAACACTGAGCTGCTTTCATGTGCTTCTCAGTTGAACGAATGTTGATGAAAATAATCACTTGCTCGGTATCTTAGTCTTTTATTCCTTCACATGATTATAACTTGATCACGGAGGCGTTCGCATACTTTATATGTCGGCTGGTTAGTGAACACAATAGGAATATTATGATGTTGTCGCCTGCGACTTATCTATGGTATCGTCCTGATAAGTTATTATTATCTAATTATTATTATGTTTCTAACTCGGTCTTTGTATTTCTAATCAGGCATTCCAAACACAAATTCAGTTAGGATTTCCTTACTTCCTACTTATTCGGCTTCAAAGGTTTTATGAAATGAGCTGCAGTTCCATTGATGCCCTAAACGTAAAACAATTTGCCAACAAACAAATTCCCCAATACAATGTAACCTACTTAATGCAAGTACAATATTTAATTAATTATGCTAAGTATCCCACATTATCCCGAACTCATCAGTGTACATGCAAATGATTGCAGCTTAATACGGTAACTTAATCATCAAGGACATAGCAGCGTAGAGTTATTAATCTCATTCACACTAACTCAGCAGTAGAAAATATTATCAAACAATACCTGTTGAAATCCGACAATCATAAAAAATTGGACTTTTCACTGGATTTAAGTTTCCCTTGTCATACTTCGAATACGTTGAAAGGAATACATCTTTACCGATTGACGGACGTCCGAGAACACTAGGGTTGTTGGTACTTACGCAAGGATTAATGCTGATCAGATTAACTAATTCATATTTACGTGTTTGCTTAGAAATGTATATGAAGAAACAATGGAAACATCAAAGGTGCCTCGTATCTTATATCGTACATGTTGTATTAAAACATCGACCCGAGTCGATTGATGTACACATACGTATACGGCGGAGTATTTTAAGCGATATTATATTACGTGTATGGATCTCTTTTTTAATATTGTTATTTCCTGAAAAACATTGCAAACCTTTAAGGCAATCAATTCATAATTGCATTAATTCTTTTAAATAAATAACATCATTTTGTATCCATTCCTCGTTTTAAAACATTCGTAGACAATTACATTACCACAATGTCACATTCAAAGACAGCGAACGATGTCGCGTTGGCTAGGATTGGTTGGCTGTAGCGAGGTAGGGCGTGGAATGGGTGCTTTTCAACTCGCATGGGGGGGGAAGGTGTTGAGGGTGGCACGTCAGAGCAGGGCGTCACTTCCAAATCAGTACTCGAGAGAAACGCATCCTTTGTGCCAGTGTCCTCTCATTTGCATTGAGTGAAGTGAACTTATCTGTGGGGTAAATACCTGCAGTTGCCTTTTCCAGGAACATCCAGCAGATTCTTCCGTGTGAGGAGGGACGTGTCTTGGGGCTGTAAATCACCGCACTGATTTCTGGTTAGTACAACGATTTCTCTCTTCTTTGTTATTGCTGTGGATGCCACGTTACGTTTGGGGAAGAAATTATATTTCCTCCGATGTCGCCCGCGATTCCGAGATATGTACTTAACTGTAGAAATTCTTTTCAACTTCATGTAGTTCGACGTTGCGATGCTACTTTTTGCCGCTTGCGCGAGAAATTTCTTCGCTTTCATAATTTTCCATTTCAATGAGTTGACGACAGAACTTAGGTAGTTCCATTCAATCAAATGTACGACGAGCTACTTTACGTGATAACCATACTTATGACTACCGATAAAGAGATGATGATAATAGCAGTTTTTCGTGGCTAAATTGCGTTTTGCAGTCACTGGTAACGAAGCGGATTGCCTTACAATGCAATGAGTCCATAAACATCAAATACAACAGCTGTGAGCTCGTCCCAATGAAATTAATCGATTCAAACGCAGTACTCCTGTAATCCTGGAACAAATACCATTCAACTGCGTTCGGGTTGTAGATCGTTGTGACGATAAATCAGTAGCAGTTGGGGAAATAAAAAAAATTGGTCAATATTGTAACGCGTTCGCTTAACTCCTTCATCTATGCATGTAAATACGATGGTGAAGCGAAGTTCACCAGGTCATCTGGTTTTAAATAAATAAAAGATGGTATCAGTTTTCCACAATTTTAACTGCGTACTAACTGTTTCGGCTATATGACCCATTATCTGGTATGAGGCACTGCAGAGTCGAGGCAATGGGAAAAGTTACTGGTAGGCACGGTAAAAAATTTGATTGAAACTATGAAACAGTTGTGGTGGGAGTATTTTTCTTAAATATTCCTATACTTTGATGTATATTATTCAGCACTTCATTTACTTTACCAACCTACTTGATATATATTTCCTCAAATATTTTCATCTTTCATGACATGGTCATTTTTACGAAAGAGTTTGGTAAAAAAAATTAATCCATTCCATATGATTGTGTGTTCGGTAACTTTCATCGAAGTTACCATTCCTTTTACGAATGTGATTCCTTGTTTGTTTGGTTTTTATTATAAAACTCTATATTGTAATGGTTAAATATGGTTTGATGGCATTTACAGCTTCGTAACTTACCGAACGGTCAGTCGTTCCTATTTCCTTTGTAACAATACAGATTTACAGTGAAAAGATTCTTAAACAGGTCTTATATGAAAGATAGATTGCTATACATTATTTTGTTTTCATTATTTGGGATGGCAACAACGTCTTCATTTTCTTTACGTTCATTTTTCTGTTTATTTCCTCTTCAAACTCCAATGTCATCATAAGCTGGTGCATCAAAGACAATCATTAAATACCGCATAATCGTGGGTAACACAGCTGTAAGAAGATGTTTGTGTATTTCGGCACGTTAAAACTTTAATAGGAGGTAATCCTGAGGTATAATCATTCACAATCCTGTTTCCTAACATGTCATAAAAGTCGTCATACTTTACCCAATCCATGCCAAGAATATCACAAAGTTCCATGCTAAGAATAACTGGATGTTCAATTCATCTCTGTCTATGAGAAATAGGCTAAAAAGAAAGTAATCTTGCACTTTCTTAATTTACACTTGATATTCATGAGGAGTAACTACGTAATGCAATTGCGTGCATCAATTATTCCTCTTAAGGTTACAAAGGGAAACTTTAGGTAAGAACTTTGAAAACTATTGCATAAATAGTGATTAATAACTGCCTATGAAAGGCAACGGATAGGCCTTCGTCAGTAAACAAAGTTAGTGGGCGGAAAGACGCAGCCGTAGAAATGGCAGATATACATTTCGTCATTAAGAGTAAAAATACTGCAAAACAATAGCTAAAAATGCATTTCACCTAAAGAACAATGCCTCTGAGATACGACATGCCATAAAAATTTCATACCGTTCATTGTTCATGCGTGTTAAAAGGCAGCGCTGCATTCCACTGGCGATTCGCCGGCTCTTTAGTTTACGGCAAAATCCCGCAGTCCAGCGAATCGCCGTCTCTTTCAGCCAAACGGTTAATGTCCTGCGACTTCAAAACGCAAACGTTCGACGTCATTTCGTGTTGCACTTTGCCCTTGAAGATTATTCAGCATAACTGAGAAATAAACTTGGACTGTGGGATTTAAAGTTTTCTCCCTAATATGAAAGCTGTGTGCAGGTGATATTTCGTGGAAAATTAGCTGCTTATTATTTCAGTCATAGGTTTCGAAAAACATCACTCTGTTGCTGCTATAACCACGGGCTAACTCTATGTACAACGGGTACACATTTTATTACTCAACTTGTTTCCATACAAATGTTCGTTTGCGATTACTTGCGTTACATCCATTGCAGTCCGATGGAGGCAGCGTACATTTTATTTCACGACTTAAAATGAAACATTACACCCTTTCCATCATATCAGCACACGGGTATTATGACTGCTAATTGGATTTTTATTACCCGGCATGTACACATAACGTTATTTAATGCATGTTAAGTAGGAAGTATTATTCCTGAAGTAATAAATTTGGAAAGCGAACATCAATCACTTTTGTCGGATGTAGAATAAACTGTCTACGAGGTAGATGTGGTGAAGAGTGCCCCCATATATTTTGTAAAATAATGAATACACTTGCAGTAAAGCACAAGCTAGGTGTTTCCCCAAAGTTCAAGGCCTCAACAATAGCAATTACCTCCAATAAGTATTGAAATGCGCTTTTTCGTATTTTAACCATATCTCCCATTTCTCATAACGTTTTCTTGATTTCAATCGTTATACAGTATAACGACCTATTATTCCATTTCTTTTCAAATTTATGTGTTCGAAAACGAATTAATGAAGTAGGTTTTAAATATTCAAAATTAATGTAAAAACGTAAGGTTACAACAGACACGCCCAAAAATTATGTTTTGAGCCATACATTGCCATGTATACCTAATTTTTCCATATCTTTAACATTGGTGAAACATGATCAACAATAGGAGTAATTGCTATGCGCCATTTACATTTATGCATTCCACGAGGTATTGTATTTCCACGATGAAATCGATGAGTGATTATTGACCCGTTTCCAATATCATTCATTGACTATAAATACTAACAACAACAATGTCCATCACACTCAAAATGACAGTAGTTAATTCTCATAACCGTTTTCTTTATTTCGTCAACCTTTGAGGCATACAAGGTCTGTCGCAAAAGTATTTTCTCATATCTGATGACTAGAATGATTAATTGGTGATAGTTGGTGCATTGTCTTCTTTAAGTCTTCCTGACCTTGCATTGAGGCCGTTTATATAGGTCACATCATAGCGTAGGTTATCAATAAAAACTTTCGTTGAAATTGTGAGAATCACAATTTGGGAATAGAGCACGGGATATTTTGTGATCTCCCATCCTTGCATTCTAGCAACTCACCGCTTTACACGACAAAAATTTCACTGCACTTTCGTACGCTTGTCACATCGCGCAATTTCGTTCCCTCAGTCACACTGGTATACTCATTTACGTCAAAAAATATCATTAACCTAAACGGCGTCATTTACTTTTTAAAACTTCTTTCATCAAACTCAGCTGAATTTTTGTCCCGTTACATCCTCGCAGTGACCGGCACACTATTAAAAACTTGTCAATAGTTAGTCCTTGCTTTCCATATCCAGATGAAAGTCCTCATGGAATACATATATGCAAATGGCGCAAACAGTTACCCCTGCTTTTAAACGTGTTCAACCTATTTTAATGATAAGGAAAAATTAGGAATATATAACTAATTACAGGTCACCACGTACATTTTTTTCGGCGTGTTCGGCATATAGATTTCAAAATCGATAAAAATTATTTATGGAAATGAAATATATGGACATTTAAAAAACTATAAATCGTGTTGCAATATTTTTTGGCGAGCACATACTCTTTCATGCGCTCTATGTGTACATTTTCTACTCAAATATCATAGCGCAATTTTCCCCACCTTATCCTGCTACACACTTTCACAGTCTCGTTTCATTTGCGTTCATTTCTCCCCCTCCACGTTATTGTTAACGTTATGTGAAAACATATACTTCCTGGAAATTTTATAATGCCTAATTAAAAGTATAAGCTTTAATACTTACATGTCATATAATAAAATTATACCTCAAAGTTGAATATTAAAACGTTATTGAATCTTCCCGAAGTACGTCGTTTCCCACAGCTGGTAATCTGACTCATTTAAGTGCAATTACCGACCCCTTCATCTTCCAGATGCAAATCCTTCGCGTGTTATCATTTACATGCAAGAGAATGGGTTCATCAACATATTCTCGGGTGAGCACGTCTGTTTTCCATCTCCATGTGATTTATACGATCATCTTAAAACATCATTCGCAGCAATTCCTTTCCCTTTGCCAATATCAGCTACAAATTATATTCTGCAGAAAGCATTGGAAATGCCATTCGATGAAGCAGAGAATTTGAATGGGGGATAGGAATTTCCTTAGTCAACATGAATTGGTGTGAGCTACCACCCCTTCTTTGGCCTACCGCTGACCACCACATTCGTTACTCCATTGTCTTCCTGTCGCCAACCGTCCCTCATTGCGCCCGGAATATATATATATATATATATATATGAAACTTACCTGTTTAGTACTAAGCTACTCTCGTTATTCACACTCATTTACCAATAACTTAGAAATAAATTGGCAGTGCATCCATGTGGATATGGATATTTTAACGTAATCGATCGTCGTTTTTGATATCATTTCGGATATCCATTACGTTTTACAGCGAATTCCTCTTCACATTATGAGGTCTCTTCAGTTAAAGAGGTACTGCAGAAGGAGATAACATCCGGATTACGTACATCACTTTTCTCCTTGCGAAAGTACATTCTTATTCATTCAACTAACTTGGTTTGAGGTAAATTTATTAATACATTCAATTACTGCATCCCAATTACTTTCATCGAATTCGATATTCATCGAAATTGACTATTGGCGATTGATATCGCTAACTGCCATCCTTCGTATTTACGCTCAAACTTCATTTGATATTTTACTCCTCTCCTGTCCTGACTGCCTAAGTTACGAGGGTAACCGAAAGAGGGCCACTTCCGACGGTGGACGGGGTGCAGTGGTGGGCTGCTGAGCTCTGCAGCGTGGAGAGGGATGTTTTGAGCACATGCGGTGGGACTACTGGTTTTGGAGCCAAGTAAGCTGGAAACCTAGCGTACAAGTCTGTAATATACCAAAACGCATTCTCCGTGTCAATCTTCTACGATTCGTTTGACAACTTGTGAGGCGATATATGCGGTTGACCTATGCAGGAACATGAAGCAGCATCTTCCCTACGAGGAGGGAAGTACATAGATGCAAATGGTGGAAAGCAGTGATTCGTCTTTTTCACAGTGTCCCACCAATGTTAAAAATCTGAAAGAATTAGGAATATACTTTGACGAAGGGATAAAAACATCTATTTTTTCGGCGTGACTACTGCTTCCTCAATTTCTTAATTTCATTTGCAATATTTCAAAGGCACGTAAAAGTTTACTTTTCGATCTAAAATTTTTCAAAAAATCACGACGGTACAACGTAATTGTATTTACATTTTAAAATCAAGATAACGATTTCACAAAAATAAAAACTGGGGATATACTCAAGACACTAAAAATCGTGTTTCAATTTTTTCTTTATTATCCATTGTTAAGGCCTGAAACTTTGGGGGAAACACATAATTTTTGATGCAATTCAAGTGCATATTTTTCATTTTTCAAAACATCGGGGGGCACTTCTCACCCTCTTAACCGGCTACACCCCTTGGCCTTACTTGCTCTACGTACACCTTCCACCAAAAGAAGGGTGGGGTGGAAAGGATGAAAAGGGAGTGGGAGAGACAGTATCACTGAAAACGTGGGTAATACGTAAGGTATTTGAAGGAGAGGGGACGAGGGATTACGTAAAGGCCATTACTCTTCCCCCCTCCTTCACAGACCTTAGGTATTACCCAGCTTTTTAATCACACTGTCTCCCCCCTCCCTTTTCATCCATTCCACCCAACACTTCTCTTGCTGGACGGCGTATGTGTAGAACGAGGAAGGCCAATTTCCCATCGTCATAATGAGAGTACATGTCCAAACCGGGTCGGTACTTATGTAAATATAATTGTGTGGAAGTTTAATATTTTAGTATATTCTCATCAATATCCGTTTGTATATTTCCCTCTCTCCACAACAACGTTTACGGCGATCAATCGATATTCATGTTTAAAACGGAAACTTCATACCGAATATCTTTCGAATGCAATTCTCATGTCATCCATCCGTTACTCTTGCAGTGTTACGAATGTTCACTCCCCGTACCGTTTTCAGAATTTGCACCTCGCGCAATGAATTCGTTAATACGTATCGGCGTCGCAACCCGAATGCATAACCTACTACATGAAGCATTACTCAAAATCATCCTGAACGTTACTCCTGTGTGTAGAATGAGTATATGAAGAAAATTACTTCATTCCCCATACAGGCCAGGATAGAAAGCTCAAAATGTGCAAAACTAGGGGTGAGTCGATTCCAAATGTCGAATCTCGATTCCACCGATTCTCTGGCATGGAATCGGAATCGAGAATCGATTGCCGTCCGTCGTCCGTCGTAATGCAATCCACCCCCAGGGCGCTAACCCGCACCGCGGCGCCGATGAGGTACGGCCCGCACCACTTACTAGAGACTTCCCCTCCACCCCTCCCTTCCGTCGGCAAAGAATTTGCTCCTGCTGGCAAGATTTATATGCTAGTGGTACAGAACTGAAAAGGATGTTACCCTTGTGTCATGATAAATGTTTTTTAAGCCTACAATGTCAATCTTAACCCTTCAACGCCGTCCTATGTACTGTGCGCCGACCCCACATTGTTGCCACCATACGACCGCGCACCATTGCCGCATGATTTGTTCAAAACTGCTCTTTATGTACAACATTTTATAAGTATTTCATACAATTGCGTTTGTCTGAAGGATTGAAGAAAATGAGCAGGGCTTCCAGGGCCATAACAGTTGATAGAAATATTCAAGGAATAAGAAACGAGGCAATCTGTTCACATTTGTAGATCAATGTGGAGAGATAGTTATTTCTTATGTATAGCGCGCAAAGGATAGGAAGTGCTAAGTTTTTTTGGATTTACGGAGAAAAGCGGTGAAAAAACTAGTTTATCATGAATACACGAGACGTTCATTTTATGAATAGGCTAACAAGAAAAAGTATGAAATCAAGACTAAATTCAGGCACTGAACTGGTTGGAAAAGAAAGTGAAGAAATACTTGGCTTTAAGTTACCTGCAGTGAGAGAAGTACTGTGTGTTCTTTATATAACATAATGGGTTTGTAATGTATAAACTTGGTGCGAGGAAAACAGTAAGAAATGCGTTTCATCCATGGACCAAAACGAGAATTCCTGTTATTACGGAATATAAGGCGTTCGGAAAGTTAAAAAATTACACAACGAAGGGATGAACTTGCGACGACATAAAGAGAGAATTGAATCTACCGTAGAGATTTAGAGAAGAGAATCTTTCACAACAAAACTTAATGATTTGTTTGACATTGCAAGGGGCGGTGCCATTGAATTTTTGACGCACGCAGTTTATCTCTCGGATAAATGTGCGTGGGATGACGAAGTAAAATTCTTATGCAATTGAATAGGAGCACGAAATTCAGTTATTGGTGGAATATATTTTAATATGCTCAAGAAGAAAGAAAAAGTTGTGGTTCTCCGCTCCTTGTGCTGTATCTGCTCCCAACAGTGACTTTCAGATCGTAACATTACGAAAGTGTTAACCTGTACATAGCGAAAGGAGTACAAAAGAGGTTTTCAAACCACTTGTGGTACCTGAATGAGGAGTTGGTAGGCCTGTCATTCTTTGGCGGATCTTTTTCTGGGTGTGAATACGAAAACGTGATACGCAATATAAGGACACGTGAGGAAAAAATATGATCTACCATAGATGGCATTCTATAAGCGTAGAGACCTGACCACGGTATGTATATCAAATGTTGTCACTACTAATTCAAGAAAGCTATGTAATGCATTGGAAAAATGAGCTGTATTCTTTGATTTGCCCACGCAAGAATGGTATAAACATCATGATTACAAGAAGGATTTGCAAATTATTCGGGGTCTTCAAGCTATAGGTGATTGTGCAGAGAGAGGCGTGAAACTAATACAAGATTTTAAGTCAACCACGTAAAAGGAAGAGAGCTTTTAAAATTAATTACTAACAATAAGTGTG
Organism: Ischnura elegans; assembly: GCF_921293095.1. NCBI lineage: Eukaryota > Metazoa > Arthropoda > Insecta > Odonata > Coenagrionidae > Ischnura > Ischnura elegans. The sequence goes on along the minus strand of NW_025791658.1, from coordinate 1,195,085 downwards.
AATTTTCATCGTAGCACAACCCCTAACGTCCGCAAATACACTGTAAATGCCAAATATGACGTGTCAGTAAAAAATTACAAATACGAAAATGTATTTTGTTTTGGTTAATATGAACTGAAATTCATGGACAAGTGAAATTACGAGTAAATTGATCACTTTGATTGGAAGCATTTCATGGCAATTAAATTCTTTCTAACGTAAGCACATTTCTTCCAAGACTACATCTTACTAGCAGGAGCAAAGTCTTCGCCGATAGAGGGGAGGGGGTGAAGGGGAAGTCTCTAGTAAGTGGTGCGGGCCGTACCTCATCGGCGCCGCGGTGCGGGGTAGCGCCCTGGGGGTCGATTGCATTACGACGGACGATATCTCGTAAACGCTTACAGATAGGTAAAAACAAAAAGAAAATCGGCCCTGAGGGCTTTACTTTTACGTTTCACATGGAAATGGCACTTAATCGACCCAAAAAATCTCAATTGAGGGTCCTCAGTGCTTAGGGCCCTTGGGGCACGGGTTGCCGTTATTTTAAAGTAACCAAATTTTAACACGTGAATATAAATCACATTTCGACCATTTTGAGACTAGAAAAACATAACTTTTCTCAATTCTGAAAAATAAGGAGCAACTCTCAGAGAGAAAAAATTGGAAACCACGGGATCGTGAAGCAATGCATGTGTTTTCCTTTCTTTTATTAACAGCTGGTCACGGCAAATGAAATTATTGCGATTGTGAATCACATTCCAAGAATTCGTCTGGACCACCAATTTTAAAGTAAAATAGATGGAAATTAGAGATGGATCGAATCGCAGATTTCATGAACTCGAATATCGATTTCGAATATTAAATCATTGCTTGAATATTCGAATATAGTTGGATCCGGATTTAACGTCTTCGCTTTCAACGTTTTTCCGCATTTAGCGTTCATTTTTTTCGGTCCCGATTCATTCCCTATTACGACATTGTAAAAATTATCCGTATTTAGTGTTTCCGCATTTTGCGTTTTTCCGCATTTATGGCCGTAAAAATATTTCCCCCACAAGATCTTTTTGCCCGATTTCACGTTATTTCCTGACGGCTCGTGCAAATTATTATCCAAATCTTCCAATTTATGCTCATCAACAAGATCAGTCTCATGAAAGTTTACCAAGAGTCGATAGAATCTACCGGGGAACGATTCTTGAACTGCTTTCTTCCGCGACTGCAGCGCGTGGACCTTCAACTCGAAAGCTGGGTGATTTGTCTTCTCGTTATGTATCGCTTCCCTTCCGATCCAAACACCAGACACTTTTTGTATCAAATCCGCTCTAATGGAGCTAAGTCATTCCTTGATAACCTCTAACTACCTTATCCTTCACTTCGTGAACTTCAATGATACGTGACGACTGATGACACGAGTTATCCTCGGAGGGCCGCTACAATGACGGTTTCCTCGTAATGTTTTGAACTGACGGCTTATGCCCCTGTCAACTCTACTCCCTACGGGTAGTCCATTGTTAGCCCAATATTTTTCCAGTCGGCTACTTACTCTTTTCAAAAGAGGCCCAATATCATTTGCGCAGTTCTCTACAGGATTCTTTCTGTAATCCATTCCAAGGACAGTTTCCACGGAGGAACATCGAAAGAACCGAGGAAGTGTTTCCCCTGTCATGATCATGAGTGAAAGCATTCTATCCTAACGGAACAACATTATTTTGCATCGTAATCGAGATATCCCGGAGCCCATACACCGACATGCGGCTGGATGATTTCACTGTCCATTCATAGATATTTATCTGGTGCTATTTTATGTCATAGTGGAATGACAATCGCAGTTTCCACAATGAGCCTCCTGTGCGCACATTTTGGATTACGAGGTCATCCGAAAAAAGGAGAATATTTTTTCTAGTATGCGTACAAGTCGATGGTGATTCAACTACATGATAACACCAGATTCGTTGTCATATATCCGCGGCCTCACGCAGGTAGAATGGAGCCCCTAGAAGTTGCTTACGCGGCGCGCTGATCACCTTCACTCCGACTCAACATGTTACTCGGCCGTCCTCGCCATGTCCATGACTAAATAAATCCCCCATGCTAGAAAAAAATCACCGCATAATCACGGTTAAATAGATGAGAGCGGAAATGTACGAAAATCAAGCAGGAATCCCTTGGTGCTTGACTTCGACGTCATAACTCGGACGAAATTTTCAAACTCCAGAGGCACTGACAATTTTTCAGATGAAATCCAGTTCTATGGAAGATTAAACCTTTTCACTTAACAAAGTTTAGCAAATCGTTATTCAAGGTCCAACCGTATTTCATTAAAACCTGACGGACTGCCACCTCCCCGAAATATAAAAAACAATTACCGTCCTTCACGAAAGAAATCAAAATATTGAAAATTCAGGAATTTACAAAATTTTTCTTTGATAATGTTAGTTATTTTCCATTACAAAAAGTGTTAACATTAGTTTAAAACCCATTATTCAGTGCCCGGTATTTCATGCAATTCCCCCCCCCCCTGGTTTTCAGCTCCCCCTGCACGAAATTCCTGCCTACGCCACTGCACCTTCCCCTCCACCTCTCCCTTTTCGCGCTTCTGCTGCCCACCCCTTCCTCATGCTGAGCGGTTCAGCACCTCGTCGCACGTGACGTTACTGCTGTTTTAAATACTGTTAATTGTGTTCCTGATTGCGGAGTTGCAATTTAATTTAATGATACACCCATTAAATAGGCTGTCATTGCGTATAAACTAATTTCACCACCCTTCATAATGGAAAATACTTCATTTTTCAATTATTCATTTACTTCATTTTCGTTAATTCATGATTTTTAAATACTTTGTTTCCTTTTGTGAAGGAAAGTTATTGTGTTCATATATTTTGGGGGGTTCTCTCGCTATGCCACTGCTCAGTGGTTCATCCTCAGATATTTCCTATTTTTATTTCCAAACCAAAGTGTAACAGTTTACGTTCTGAGCATGTAAAGATGTTTTTATAAAACAACTTTATAGGCTATAACAATGACTTTTGATTTATAAAAATATTAATATGTGTACGAAAATCTAAAAAGCATTCCATTATTTGCATGTACCCACAATAACCTTGAATAATGACTTTGTTCAATGGTAGGAATTTGAAAATGCCTTTGAAATCTAGAATATGAGAATCGAAGTATCAGGCTCCAAATATCCTGGATCCGTCCATCCGTAGTTATTTCATTCCATTCCACTTCCACATTTTCATTACAGCAATGCTACAGATAAATCAAAATCCAACCTGTACGTGGAATTACAATCGATGGAATCGGAATCGATAATCGGGAAACGATTTTAAGGAATCGGAAGTGGAATCGGAATCGAAAATAAGTGGAATCGACTCATGCCTATGCTAAACCTAGCAATTTCTGAAGTTGTAGTGCACTCCGACAATGGGTGGAAACCACCCCCTGGGTAAAACCGCCCGTAGAAATGATACAAATTTCAGTCCTTGGTCTGCTCCCTACCTGCTGTTAACATTTCCAGTAAATCCATTCAGTTTGAAGAAATTGCTAGCCAAACACCTTCCTACATTTCCAGGACTAGAACGTCGAAAACCAACACTGCCGTTTCATCCTCTCCAAAATGGCACATTACGATGCCTCTGTCAGGGGTACCTTCCCTTCCTCGTAAAACAACTGTCATTACTATCACCCTCTTCCATCGAATTTGCAATGACTTCATATTCAGTTGATTATTTCAGTTGAACGGAAGTCATTGACGCCGACTGCATTTCCTTAGATGTATGCTTGCGGCGTAATGACCACTTTACCTTTCACACTTCTTTCATGTAACTTGTGCTTTTTGTTACTGCAGTCGACAGACATTTGACATTCATTTAAATGCAATTTCAATGACATCTTATACATCGTTACACATCTTTGTATCCCCTTCTTCACGTCCTACAAAAGCCGAATCCTTGACGTTCATCCGTCTCACATAACCATCACGCCCCTTATCCCCATTTTTACGGTGCCCTACACACACTCAAAACTGGGATATTCCTTCCCATGTCTTCTCATATTGTATTAAACAGACGTTCGCGTTCCTCTCTACAACTTTCGTCGTACTGATGAAGCACTTGCGTTATGCTGGTGACGAACACCAGAGAAATATTGCTTGAAATATTGATCACCGGCTGCTTTCTTACTCCGTTACCTTCCTTTCCCCCTTTCTCCGTGTAAGTGGCCTTTTTCCTACGGAATGTCGTTCATTCTCCAGGGCGCACAGTGGGCTAGAATCGAAATAAGCTGGCTAAAACCTCAAAATCGATTTTTTTGAGATAGGAAGTTGAAACTTCGCATACACATTCTCAAATAAATTGTGCATAACTCTTCAGATTATTTTGGTCCTGTGTTTTCACTTTAACAATATATGTGAGGTCAAAGTTGAGCAAATTTAGCGAAAAACGACCACCCTCGTTTTTTTCTGAAAACTGCCGACTTTATCCTCGTGCAGTGGTTTTATAAATAGTTTTATCGACAAAGCTGTTATACCATCTTAATTGACACTTTTTATTATTTCATTTGAAGGGTTTTTAAAGATTTTGTTTCATCAATAACCATAGATACATAACAAAATGGCGGAGCCTGTTTTCAACCCATTTCTTGACATAAACGTAGAAAAAAAGGTGACATTATCAACGGCTTACACTAAGTAACTTATATCATGTCGTTCTTAGAAGCTTCTTTATTGTGAATCTAAAGTAAAACCTTGCACCAATTTGAAACCCCGAATTTTAAATCGTTTCCTCGAACGCAAGGACGACTCCGGTTCTGGCCGGCGGCGGCGGAGAGTACGGCGACGCGGCAAGCGGGTGGATGCAATATGGTCTCATTCACTTTTGTGAGTGGATAACAGATATATTAGTGACAGAAAATAATCACCAGAAAGTAAAATTAATGAATATTGCTACGAATGACTCTCATTATGCATTCGCTGGGCACTGCAAGAGGTGCACTGATAGGTTTCTTTCTTTGAGTGCATTCCATGGATAATGGACTTTAATCGCGTGATTAAAGTGGGGAAACGGACTCTTTAATTAACAAACAAGCTCTATTTCAAGGCAAGAGCCCTGGATGATCCATGCCCTCCACTTCCTAATCTGCCATACATATTTAAAGGCCTTCTGACAACGGTCGTTTTATAGTATTGTTGTAGTGCCGAGCCCATCGAACTTGTTTTTGGTTGAACTCCTGCTACCTTTAAAAGTTTCGGAAGGCATATTACTCACATCGAATAACGTATTCTTTCTAAGAAATACAGTTCATTTTCATCTATGCCTTGTGCTCAATTATAACTATTTATTTAAATCTCTTACCTATATATCAACGTCATTATTCTTAATAAACTGCGCTGCTGACAAAATGGTTATTTTTCAGAAAAATTTAACCATACAAACATAACATAAAGAAAAGCAACACAATTTACACTTTTCCCAACTTACATACTGCAATAAGCACTGTCAGTAATAAAAGGTTCCTGTTTTTCATTCACTATCAGACGAGTTTTTATCACTTTCACTGTCTGAGCTAAAGCATTGTTTTCCTTTTTCAAAAACAGATCCATTACATTTTTCGGCAAGCTGTGTCTTTCCTCCAGTTTAATTGGCGTAATTTTTGTCATTATCAGTTATGACATTAGGAGTTGTCTTCGGAATAAATCACTATTTGTGGCCACTCGTGCCATTTTTCTTGTCAACCGATCACGGAACTTTCTCACGTCTTATACCGTGCCTGTATTGCTTCCCCAGACAGTTGTCGCAATTAAGAATGGACTCTTGCAAACTCAGCTCCTTGAATGATTACCTTATTAACGGTTGGTGGCATACCATAATTGCATTTAAAGCGTCAGTGAGAGAGAGAGAGAAAATTAAATTATTTGGAGAGGAAATCTAGAATATTTGTGATGACTTTTGAATATCCGTGCCTGTTTCATGCTTCGGCTAACGAACAGCATTTTTTACCTAAACAAGAAGGCACAAAGGTGCTCACGAGTAATAATTCTTGAGACATAGGCCCTCGTTCCCACGTGCGATTATATTGCGCATGTCCTAACTGCTGTCAAAGCCGTGTTTGCAAATTAAAGTGCACTTTATATGCGACGCGAAACTTGGATCTGTGGAAATGCACGTTAAGATTCGAGTCGCAGTAAGATGCAGAACCAATTTCGGAAACTTCTTATGTAACCTCTGCTACAATAATTTCACTCGGGTAAATGAAATCATGTGCTCGCGTCACTCTCTCATTGCCTGGGTTAATATTATATCCCTGGCATTTCAGATTTTCGAAGACCCATGCACTGAAATTTTGTGAGCTGCATGGACACAATTACTTAGTGAGAGGGCCTCTTAATCTGACATAACATAATACTCGGGGTTGCATTTTATCCACTTGGCAAGTGTTCTTCTTGCCTCCGAGGATGGTCACTGTATCTTCCTTTTGCATTCGTTTTCCACCTATTCCTTCTCTAGATATAACCCTGAAAACATGAATTGACGTCTATCTGCACTGGCTAAACAAGAGCCACATGGAAACTGTTCTGCATAAGGAATAGTTATTAGTAGCTTTAAATCGAGAATATAAACTAAATAACCTTACTGGATACGAATAATGAACTCTTCAAGCACCAAGACAGTACTTGATTTGACACAATTCGGCAAAATCAAGTACTGTATTGAGCCATTTCCCATCACGTTTAAGGAATATATTAATTGTTATTGTTAAACAGTTTATTGCTTAGTAAAAGAGTCCGTTTTCCCACTTTAAGCACGCGATTTAAGTCAATTCTCCATGGAATGCACTCAAAGAAAGAAACCTTTCAGTGCACCTCTTGCAGTGCCCAGCGATTGCATAATGAGAGTCATTCGTAGTAATATTAATTAATTTTACTTTCTGGTGATTATTTTCTGTCACTTATATATCTGTTATCCACTCACAAAAGTGAATGAGACCATATTGCATCCACCCGCTTGCCGCGTCGCCGTACTCTCCGCCGCCGCCGGCCAGAACCGGAGTCGTCCTTGCGCTCGAAAAATCGATTTAAAAATCGGGGTTTCAAATTGGTGCAAGGTTTTACTTTAGATTCACAATAAAGAAGCTTCTAAGAACGACATGATATAAGTTACTTAGTGTAAGCCGGTGAAAATGTCAACTTTCTTTCTACGTTTATGTCAAGAAATGGGTTGAAAACAGGCTCCGCCATTTTGTTATGTATCTATGATTATTGATGAAACAAAATCTTTAAAAACCCTTCAAATGAAATAATAAAAAGTGTCAATTAAGATGGTATAACAGGTTTGTCGATAAAACTATTTATAAAACCACTGCACGAGGATAAAGTCGGCAATTTTCAGAAAAAAACGAGGGTGGTAGTTTTTCGCTAAATTTCCTCAACTTTGACCTCACATACATTGTTAAAGTGAAAACACAGGGCCGAAATAATGTGAGTAGTTATGCACAATTTATTTGAGAATGTGTATGCGAAGTTTCAACTTTCTATCTCAAAAAAATCGATTTTGAGCTTTTAGCCACCTTTTTTCGATTCCAGGCCCACTGTGGGGCGTTCCGCTCGCATTCCCGTTAATTCCCTACGCTCTGACTATGGGGACGATTATCTTTCTACGTAGACTCTATTGTTTCATTTTTCGCGTTCCCTTACACTCGCAATCCTTCATTCATTACGTAGCTTACCCCTACTCCTTCACTGACGTATCAATGTCGTCACACTCACTTACCTTCGTCGTGTACAAAAGTTTTCTGTTAAAACTGTCACATTTACATAATTACATCCGTCAACAGCATTCACAAAAGATAACATGCTTCATTACCTACTTCCATCGACATACGCCACAAGGTCTTCATGCATGCACTTCATATGTTCCTATTTCTTTTCCATGTTCTTGTATTAAAGTTTATTCCAGCTAATAATTACACTTCACCTATGCCCACTAAAATACATTACATCATTCTTACGATATTAAATATTGCCGTGATTACCTACCGCCGATCGGATTTTTGCAATACTTTTAACGAACTCACTTCGTATGCAGCACTTCAACACTTCTTCCATTGTGACATTGCAATTCTCATTTGCAGGTTACACCGAGGACTCCCTCACCTGGTGTTCGACATTCCCTACATTTCCTTGTCTCTTCCAATAAGTAAGTATTAACACATTCTGCCTCTGATACTTTTCCGCCTTCCGCGATGCATACGCGCACTAGGGGGTTCTCCTGCGTTGCTGCGGGGTCTTTCCATCAGGGCAACTACGACCTTTTCGGTTGGAGTGCAGGTTCACAATGTGTAGTGAACTCCTCCTGCGCGGCAGTTTGGGGCTTCATCGACGGAAAATTCAATACGGACGTAATAAATTCACTCCTTTTCTGCGGAAACAGGATATATAGAACTTTGCGTGATGATTCTAAAAAGGGCATAGAACGTTACCTTTACCCGGAAGAATTACCCGGGTCCTTAGAAGTTATGGGAAACGTAGTCAACATGGACGCATCAGACGTGCACTACGGCATATATCCACTCAATGTCTCAGATGTCGAGGGATATGTCATGTCACTATCACATGTCCTTGAGAACCTCCTATCACAAACCCAAAATGACATTGCATTCCTTTTCACCGGTCGTCTCCGTTCAGTTACCTTTTGGCGCCGATGTGGCAACATTTACTTATTCGACTCTCACGCTGTGGACTACGACTACCGAACCTGTGTCGACGGTAGGGCCAGCTTGTTTAAATGCGAAACGTACGCATCTCTGGCCTCTATGCTTCTTTCATTCAACAACTACAGCCCTGATGATAACCAATACACCATTACACGGCTCATTTTCACACGCCCAGCGGACGTTTCTTCTTCTGCAGCATGTAGCCAAAGGACGATCGGCGCTACGGAAATTACAGGTATTCGTTCACGGAGCAGCGTCACTCAGGATCCCAAACTGCTTCACATGAAACCTGTTGTCTTATTATTTAGGTTAGATAACCCACTCACTGCTCCTCCCATGACCGGAAAAAGAATGGGTCGTCCCAAGAAGGTCAAACGCGGAAGACCGAAGGTACTGGATACCACGAGAGACGAGCAGTTAGCGGCCGCAAAAAAAAAATATGCAACAAAGAGACCAGACGTTAACCTGCGCTCAGTTCGTCGCTACAGCCAAGACAATCCAGAAGTGAATAGGGGAGCCGTGAGGAGGTACGCCGCCGATCACCCGGAGGTTAACAGGGAAGCCGTGAGAAGGTACGTCGCCGAGCACCCGGAGGTTAACAGGGAAGCCGTGAGAAGGTACGTCGCCGAGCACCCGGAGGTTCACAGGGAAGCCGTGAGAAGGTACGTCGCCGAGCACCCGGAGGTTAACAGGGAAGCCGTGAGAAGGTACGTCGCCGAGCACCCGGAGGTTAACAAGGAAGCCGTAAGGAAGTACGCCACTACGCATCCGAGGGTTCACACGAGTGCTATCAGTCGATTGCAGGAGATCAATCCAGAGTCATCGCGGCAGACGTCGGTGAGGTACAGGTTGCGTAATCCGGATTTACAGACCATGAGGCACATTCCCGCTGCTCTCGGAAAAAAGATAGTTAGCAATGGCCCCATGGCCTATTGGAATACAGCGGCACTGGACGACGTCGCGCCTTTCAAGTTGAAGAGGGTGTCTCTTTGGGAAGAGGGCGTGCATCGATGCTCTCACTGTGGCGCTAGGCTTTTCGACGAGGAGAAAGAACGTAGAAAGTGGTGCTGCGGGGAGGGATCGTTTAATGTGCAGCGGCTGCCTTCCCTAGACGCACCGTTTTATTCGAATAGAACATTCTTGGGTAGATCGCGAGCGTACAACGACCTGTTCGCCTTCTGCGCGCTAGAGGTCAGTGGTGGGTACAGGCACCCAAGTGGGCTGTCTTTCTTCAAGATAGAAGGTAGGATGTACCATCATGTGCACGCTCTGGAAGCTCGAGGACAAAGGTTCACCACGAGAGGAGGTAACACTCAGTTCGTGAACCGCTGCCGCCTTTACATAGACGACGGCGAAGAACGAAGAAACATAGCGCTGGGAAGAACGCTCAGCACGGACGTCATTGAAGACATTGAGTGTTACATCACAAGTGTGAATCCGTTCATCGAGGAATTCCGTCGCCTGAGTGCGGAGCCATCAATCGACGCGCACCTCACTTTCGAAGTGACGAGTAGATCCACTCACGGTCCGAGACTTGGAGATAGACAAACTGGTATCGAGGTGCACGCCGCCATGAGCACGGAGGACGCAGCATACGATCCTAGAAAATTGACAATATGGAAGAGGAGTGACCGAAGACCGTCCTCAATAGACCTATTGAGTCCTCTTATGGAGCCGTTCCAATATCCGTTGCTCTACCCCCACGGTAATTTGGGTTGGCACGTGGGAATGAAGGATAACCAAGGAAGAAAACTCACGCAGTTCAACTACGCAAGATGCCTACTGCTGTCAGAATGCCGATTTTCCCACTTGGGGCGTTTGTCGCAGGCGTGGCAAGTAGAAATGTTCGCCCGGTACGAAGAAGAGCGCCTACGTTTCATCCGCTATTCTCAGATGCGATCCTCCTCCGCAACCGCCACGCGGATCGCACCTCTCGACGAACTCATAGACGTAGGAAGGCAGGAACAAGGACAGGTTCGACGAGATATCGAGGGTGACGAAACAGTTCAAGGAGAAGGTGGCGTGCGTCCGGGGAAAGTATACCTTCCGAGCACGTTCACCGGAGGACCCCGGTACATGAAGGTCCACTACGAGAACGCCATGGCTCTAGTATCGCGGTTGGGAGCGCCGACTTACTTTCTCACGTTTACCTATAGCGCTCACTGGGAGGAAAATAGAAAGGCGTGCCCCCACGGAAGCAAGCGCAGTGATCCTTCCACAGCCTGCAGGATATTTAGCATAAAGCTCGGGGAATTGATAAGAGACTTGCGTAGTGGAGCATTTTTTGGGCGCCCCGCCTACTTCGTCTACGTCATCGAAATGCAAATGCGGGGTTTGCCTCACGCGCACATAGTTTTCAAGGTACACGGAGGGGAACCGGTACAAGCGGCAGAAATCGACGAGGTAATTCGCGCAGACATTCCATCCGAAGACGAGGCCGGTGGACGACTTAGAAAGTTAGTTTTGCAACACATGATCCACGGCCCATGCGGTACCGACTACCGCACCGACTTTCCATGTTGGGATGACGCGAAAGGTTGTTGCGGTAAATTCTATCCCAAACCCTCTTGCGAAACAACCCACGTGGACGAAAGAGGTTTCGTTCAGTATAGGCGCAATTATTCTAATCAGGGGATTATCACCACGCGACGCAGGGAAATTACAGTGCACGACGGATGGGTGGTCCCGTACAACGCCGCGCTGATGTTGAAGTACGAGGCACACATAAATTTAGAACTTGCATCCACTCGCCGCGTAGTTAAATATTTGTTTAAATACCTCATGAAGGGTGGCTCACTGCAAAACGTCACCGTGACCCCGATAGGATTGCAAGAGAACGAGGTCGAGCAGTATGCCACAAAGCGCATGATCGGCGCCAGCGACGCCTGCTGGCGTCTGCTTGAGTTCCCCATTTCTAAATTGGAGCCCACCGTGGAATGCCTTCCCGTCCACTTGGAAGGGAAACAACAAGTCATATACAGGTCTCGCGAAAGTAATTTGACAGACATCGCGTCTTCCGCCTCTTCCAAATTAATGATTTACTTCGACCGTCCGCGAGACCCCATTTTCGACGACTTGACGTACCAGAGTTTCTACGAGACGTGCATAGTCCACTCCCGTCCTCCGCGCACTGAGGTCTATTTCGAGCACCCCGACGGCGTGCATTACGTTACCGCTCGCCAGCGCGGGGAAAAAGTCTGTAGGTTGCTTTGGATTTCACCTAACCGAGGCGAACAGTATTACTTAAGGATCCTTCTCATGACCACTCCTTGCCGTGGTTACGCCGACCTTTTGTCCCGCGGGGTAGGTCATTGCCGCACGTTTCAGGAAGTCGCGCGTACTTTAGGCTTGATCGAGGACGAGGAGGAATTCAGCGATGCCATGAAAGAGGCCTCGGCGTTCATGCTTGCAAATGCATTGCGGTCATTCTTCGTTCTTCTCTGCAATGTAGGCGCACCAGCGGCCATCCTTTGGGAGAAATTTAAGGATGCCCTGAGTGAGGATCATTTAGACCGGCATCCCGAAAACCCCGAGGTAGCGTACCGATTAACTCTTTTAGCTATCGATAGGAGCCTCAGGCGTCAGGGTTCTTGTCTCACCGATCACGGGCTTCCGCACGTCGACGACGACACTACCGAATTGAGTAGAGAGCAGGTTCGTTACGGCAGGGAACAGTTGAGGTCTTTCGTGGAGGAGTGGGAGCCAAGGCTTTCCGAGGACCAGAAACGTGTTTTCTCCCACGTCAAAACCCTCATCCAGGATGAAAAAAGAGGGGATAGAATATTGTTCCTCGACGGGCCGGGCGGCTATGGAAAAACCGCACTCATCAGCGTCATTCTAGCGTACGCGCGCGGACACGGATTTGTTGCTTTGGCAGTTGCAAGCTCGGGGATCGCGGCGTCCAACATGGAAGGAGGGACTACGGCCCACAGCATGTTCCGCCTCCCCCTCGATTTAGGGGACGGAACTGGATATTGGAACGTGAGCAACGGTTCGCAGCGGGCTCAACTCGTGAGAGAAGCAAAAATCATTATCTTCGACGAGGCACCGATGGCTCACCACTTTTTGTTTCAAATTATAGATAGGTCACTTAGGGATCTTATGGATAATGATTTGCCGTTCGGAGGAAAGATATTCGTCTGTTCCGGTGACTTTAGGCAAATCCCACCCGTCGTGGAAAAAGCGCGCACCCCCGCAGATGTAGCGCGTGTTTCCCTGCGGTCGTCACCGATGTGGAGGATCTTCAAGGTATTTTCCTTGACAACGCCACAACGAACGAGTAACTGCAAGGATTACTCCGACTTCCTCCTCCAGGTTGGCAACGGCACCATCGACTCCATCCCCTTCGGCGAGGGACGGCTACAAGAGACGCTGATACCACTTCGAGGACTAAGGGCTGTGACATCTCTGCGGCAACTTATCGACGAGGTCTTTCCACCCTGCGTTCTGAGCCAACCCGAGCTCTGCGCAAAGAGAGCGATTCTTTCCACGTTGAATGTAAACGTCAAGGAAATAAATGAGTTAGTTCTCGACTCTTACGAAGGATGCCTGCATGAGCTGCGGAGCGCCGACAGCGTCTACAAAGAAGACGACGAGGGACTCGATGTGGACATCCAACTGTTGAACAAGGCATCCGGAAAAGGCATTCCGGACCACGTTTTGCGCCTCAAGGTCGGATCGGTATGCCTAATCATCAGGAATTTGAATATTGCAGACGGACTGGTGAATGGGACCAAAGTCATCGTGACCGCTATTACACGCCGCCTCGTCACGGTCCGAATTCCCGGGAAGACACACCTCATCGGCATACCCCGGATCAGTTTCATATTCCCATTCACCGAAGGTTCTCCGCTTAAAATACTCCGCCGCCAGTTCCCCTTGGCCTTAGCATACTCCATGACAGGACATAAGAGCCAGGGCCAGACGATAGAGTACGTCGGAGTGGACCTCAGAACCGACTGTTTCACTCACGGTCTACTCTACGTGTTATTGAGCCGCGTGAGAAGGCCGGAAGACATAATCGTACTCGTTCCGCCGAAGAAACTCATCGATGGGATACCTTACGCCAAAAACGTCGTTTTCCCAGAGCTTTTACTATGAGGAATTGTTCATGGATTTCACACATCTCTTTGCGATGACCCCAAGCGTGCCTTGCATCGTCAGCGGTATATACCATTAGGGAGACTAGGTGCCGTGTCTACAGGCCGGTCTCCGGATTTGTAGAGTAGGGAGAAGGCTACCTTGGGTGTTTCCACCGCGTGGAGAGTACATTTCCGCAAAGACATACAATCGCCTGCTTAATGGGAAGTCACCGAATCCGATATCGTCGCTGGATTAAATATCACTAACGATTACGCAAACGAGTGCCTACATCGCCTACTATCTCGTATGACTACAGTGGAGTGGTGTGAGTGTGACGACCCTCGCCGGCCTTCCATCGCCATCGGTATATATCGTAGGGAGACCCGTGCCGTTTCTACAGGCCGGTCTCCGGGATCGAGGAGTAGGGAGAAGGCCACATAGGGTTTCCCCACTACACGCACAGTCCATTTCTACGAAGAATATTTCTCCACCGATTCCAAGATCGTCGCTGGATTGCATTTAATTTACGAGGATGCAAAAAATTATCTCCATACTCCGTCATTTCCGTGATTTCAGTGGAGAAGGGTGGCAAAAGAACCTGGCTTGCCTTCCATCGTCATCGGTATATACCATCACCAAGACCAAGCGCCGTAACCACAGGCCGGTCTCCGGATTATTCGAGTAGGGACAAGGTCACCAGGGACGTTTGCGAGGAAATAACTCATGGAAAATGGGCCTAAAAATTAACTTCTTATAGCCCTTCACCTACACGCTGCGTTACAATGTCACCGTCATAGGTGCACACTTACAATAACTTACCGAAAATTAGAAAATGCAAAAAAATGAACCCATAAAAACTATGATCATCCAACCTATGCATGTTACCTTTTCAGTTTGGAAATATAGCATTAAGAAGTACGCATGAACAAGAGAAAATATACAAAAATTAACCATTATTAGTTCCATTAACATTGAACTGTAATATAGTTGTTTCTTTCTCCCTTCTTGTACCACATTTTCTGCATTTAATATATACTTCATTTTAAAGGAACTGCTATGATATCTTTTGTGATATATGTTCACCGTGTTATGCCTATATTTAAATATTTCTCAGTGTTATGCTACTCAACATTCCCACACCATATCACCGCATTCCAACTGTTTACAACCTTGTAAATCACAATCTGCATGCGTATCAATTTATCAACTTGGAGCCGTCTTACTACCGTACATAAATTGTTGCAATTAAGTTACGAAATACGACTAATGTTCTCTCTATCTCAGCATTGCTTGAAATTCCTGTCACAGGATCTCAGCTACTCCTGCCACACCGACGAGAATGTATATGTACCTAAACTTGATTTGCATGATCACTGACGCCTTGTATTTATTTCTACGTTCTCTATTACGAGTAATACGTGTGCGTCATTCAATATCAGAGACATCTGTCTGTGTACATTTAGCTAATACTTAGTAGTAGTTGTAGTGCATGCCCCTCTCAAATCCTAACTGCAGCCTCAACGTGGCGAGGGGGTGGCAACAATCGAAAGCCATTTCACGGACTTTTCAATTAGTGCTACGTCTTTACGACGCAAGCATAACCAATTCCGATTCCGTATTCATTTCGCAGGTGAACACTGCATAAAATTACTTAAGGCAGACTTTGCGTTCCTCTCCACGAACGATTTCTCGTGGATTCCAATGTCTTTCTTCACCGTATTTGGCTTCCGATTGGCAAATGCAGTGGGTGATAACATCTGTACGCTCGATAGAAAGAGAAAAAGATTGCTTACTTTGAGCGAAAATTTCTTCTTCGTACTTCTTTGCCGCGGTAAAACTTACGATGCAAACCGGACAACGGGATATATCACGTGAATCCCAACCATTATCCTTATTGTCAACGTACGTGCACAATGCACCAGTTTCCATCTCCGAAATCTTTCCCGAAAAGTATTATCGCAGTGAGAGATCGCCAGGAGATATAGGCGGGGGAGGAAAACGGTGCTTCTTCGCCACAGGGGCGATTTCAACGATCGACAAGGGGAACGCAACCCTCGCAGATAGAAAATTTCTAACATATATTTTAGAGCACTGCAGAACGAGGTACGGGCTTCAAACTCACCTGGTCGATGCCTTTCCCCTCGGAGTACTTACCCATTGATGCATGACGCGATATTGTTCACACCGGGGGACATGCCGTCGCCCGACGAAGTCGGGGAACGGCGAAGCCGTCCAGGGAAGCGGCCGGCGCAGCCGGCCGCGGGGGGGTTCTAGGGGGCGTAGCCCCCTAGCGAGCGCGCGCAGCGCGGCGAGTCCTATCTATATACAGCCGGCGTGGTGACTGACTCACTCATGGATACAAATTCCCGACCACTTCTAGAAGTGCTGGAGAGCTGAAATTTGGCACGCGTGCGGGGAACCCGAAATGATCCGGAGGAAAAATCCGAAAACCGGAAGTTTCCGCCACGTGGCGTTGCTAGGACGACAAAATGGCCGAAATCGCGCTTTTTCCGGGGATCGTCTTTCGGTTTTTATTTTACTGCGCGCGAACCGTGCGTGCCACACGGATCATTAATGCATTTCCTGAAAGCTGTTAAACGTGGGCACGTTATTACGTAATGATATTAATTTGTTTTTAAGAAAATTGCAGCCAAAATGGCGTCCAAAAATTCGTTTTTCGAATAAAATATCATAACTTCCGCTCCCTTCGACTTAATTTAAGGTGTAGGATAACGAAAATGATTATTATATATGCTTATAACATCTTCTAAGAAATCTAGGTAACAATTTTCTTTCGTCGTCCTTGGTTACTCAGAAAAAAATTAAAATATTCCGAAAATCACCGAAAATTACGATTTCCAAAAGATTAACACTAGATTTTGTCAATTTTTACCTGACCGATTTCTTTCAAACTTTGTAGTTACATACAGCAATGCATTGTCTTTTATTAAACATAAACATTTTATAAATGATTCAATGGATTAAACCGCGAAAAAATAAAAATGGCGGGCACTACTCACTTTTTTCAGGGACTGGATTGCTTTTTATTGTATTACTCTCGAAATATGGATGTCGTAGGGCATACTTCTTTTAGATATGACAGTATATGAATGTGACCATATACTATCGTCATCTTTAAACCCCCCGAAACCCCCTAAAAATTAAAATTTGCATATAATTAGCCTTTTCGGGTGCTTTCGTCACAATTCCGCCGCTTTTCCAATCCTTACCACTCATCGCTACGGAATTGATGTGGACGATTGATGACCGCTGGCAGTAAAAATCTATAAACCCCCGGTAAACCCACATACCTACCCCCCAAAAATAAAATTTTGCATTTAAGTCTACTTTTTGTGTACTTTTCGTGACTATTCCACCGCCCCCAACGACTCATCCCCCCGAAATTTATGTGAATGGATGGTGACCGCCAGGAGTACACACATTTAAACCCCCGGTATCCCCGTGAAATCCCCCCCAAATGTAAAATGTGTCATTTAGTCTCCTATTTGGGAACTTCTCGCAAACATTACGCCGCACTACCCATCCCCTCTGAGCTCTAGATCCGGAATATTTGGTGAGGGCGAGCCACCGTAAACCATACGGGAAAAAATACCAGAACACCCCCGATTACCTCCTGGAACATCGCCGAAAAAAAATAAAACAAATTTAAACTCGGCTTTCCGAATAGTTTTCGACACAATTTAACCGGTGCCCCTACCACTTATTAAAACCCCCGATAACCCCGTGAAACCTCCCAAAAAATTTCTAATAAATAGCCTCTCCAGGGAAAAGAATCGTAAGACCACTCTTCCGGTCCCCTAGGACTTATCGGCACGGAATTTATGAGAACTATTAGTGACCACTGGTTTAACACAAGTATAAAACCGCCGGTATTCCGTAGGAACCCCCCGAAAAAAAAATGAAAAACTTGCCATTAAGTCTTCTTTTATGGGTACTTGTCGCCACTATTAATCCGTATTGCACTACCTTTTAAAATCATCGCTACATGATCACTGTGGACTTTTGGTGACCGCATGCATAACACATTAAAATCCCCGAATCCCCCTGGGCACCCCTCTCGGCGGGGAAGACCGATTATAAGGACTAGGCGGAGCAGCCGCGGGGGGGCTCCTCAACCCCAAGGCGGCGAAGCCGCCCCACAACGAGGAACTGGCGTAGACGAGGGGGAGCTACAGCAACCCCCGGGCGGCGTAGCCGCCCCGATGTTCAAGCGGCGCAACCGCTGTGGACTCCCCCCACCTCTGGGCGGCGAAGCCGCCCCTTAAACGAATAACGGTGAAACAGTTCCGAAATGCCCTCGCCCTCTGGCACACTAAACCCCCAGGCGGCGAAGCCGCCCTTCAGCGAGGAACGGCGAAGCCGTTCCGAGGAATGAGTGGGGCACCTCCCTACCCCCTGGCCGGCGAAGCCGGCCCCTAGCCGTGTTGAGATTATTCGAACTTCAAAAGTCTTCGAACGACCACAAATGTAGACGGCGAAGCCGGAACCGGGGTTTTAAGGGGCGGAGCCCCTTAACGAGCGCGCGGAGCGTGCGAGTCCTATCTATATACAGCCGGCGTGGTGACTGACTCACTCATGGATACAAATTCCCGACCACTTCTAGAAGTGCTGGAGAGCTGAAATTTGGCACGCGTGCGGGGAACCCGAAATGATCCGGAGGAAAAATCCGAAAACCGGAAGTTTCCGCCACGTGGCGTTGCTAGGACGACAAAATGGCCGAAATCGCGCTTTTTCCGGGGATCGTCTTTCGGTTTTTATTTTACTGCGCGCGAACCGTGCGTGCCACACGGATCATTAATGCATTTCCTGAAAGCTGTTAAACGTGGGCACGTTATTACGTAATGATATTAATTTGTTTTTAAGAAAATTGCAGCCAAAATGGCGTCCAAAAATTCGTTTTTCGAATAAAATATCATAACTTCCGCTCCCTTCGACTTAATTTAAGGTGTAGGATAACGAAAATGATTATTATATATGCTTATAACATCTTCTAAGAAATCTAGGTAACAATTTTCTTTCGTCGTCCTTGGTTACTCAGAAAAAAATTAAAATATTCCGAAAATCACCGAAAATTACGATTTCCAAAAGATTAACACTAGATTTTGTCAATTTTTACCTGACCGATTTCTTTCAAACTTTGTAGTTACATACAGCAATGCATTGTCTTTTATTAAACATAAACATTTTATAAATGATTCAATGGATTAAACCGCGAAAAAATAAAAATGGCGGGCACTACTCACTTTTTTCAGGGACTGGATTGCTTTTTATTGTATTACTCTCGAAATATGGATGTCGTAGGGCATACTTCTTTTAGATATGACAGTATATGAATGTGACCATATACTATCGTCATCTTTAAACCCCCCGAAACCCCCTAAAAATTAAAATTTGCATATAATTAGCCTTTTCGGGTGCTTTCGTCACAATTCCGCCGCTTTTCCAATCCTTACCACTCATCGCTACGGAATTGATGTGGACGATTGATGACCGCTGGCAGTAAAAATCTATAAACCCCCGGTAAACCCACATACCTACCCCCCAAAAATAAAATTTTGCATTTAAGTCTACTTTTTGTGTACTTTTCGTGACTATTCCACCGCCCCCAACGACTCATCCCCCCGAAATTTATGTGAATGGATGGTGACCGCCAGGAGTACACACATTTAAACCCCCGGTATCCCCGTGAAATCCCCCCCAAATGTAAAATGTGTCATTTAGTCTCCTATTTGGGAACTTCTCGCAAACATTACGCCGCACTACCCGTCCCCTCTGAGCTCTAGATCCGGAATATTTGGTGAGGGCGAGCCACCGTAAACCATACGGGAAAAAATACCAGAACACCCCCGATTACCTCCTGGAACATCGCCGAAAAAAAATAAAACAAATTTAAACTCGGCTTTCCGAATAGTTTTCGACACAATTTAACCGGTGCCCCTACCACTTATTAAAACCCCCGATAACCCCGTGAAACCTCCCAAAAAATTTCTAATAAATAGCCTCTCCAGGGAAAAGAATCGTAAGACCACTCTTCCGGTCCCCTAGGACTTATCGGCACGGAATTTATGAGAACTATTAGTGACCACTGGTTTAACACAAGTATAAAACCGCCGGTATTCCGTAGGAACCCCCCGAAAAAAAAATGAAAAACTTGCCATTAAGTCTTCTTTTATGGGTACTTGTCGCCACTATTAATCCGTATTGCACTACCTTTTAAAATCATCGCTACATGATCACTGTGGACTTTTGGTGACCGCATGCATAACACATTAAAATCCCCGAATCCCCCTGGGCACCCCTCTCGGCGGGGAAGACCGATTATAAGGACTAGGCGGAGCAGCCGCGGGGGGGCTCCTCAACCCCAAGGCGGCGAAGCCGCCCCACAACGAGGAACTGGCGTAGGCGAGGGGGAGCTACAGCAACCCCCGGGCGGCGTAGCCGCCCCGATGTTCAAGCGGCGCAACCGCTGTGGACTCCCCCCACCTCTGGGCGGCGAAGCCGCCCCTTAAACGAATAACGGTGAAACAGTTCCGAAATGCCCTCGCCCTCTGGCACACTAAACCCCCAGGCGGCGAAGCCGCCCTTCAGCGAGGAACGGCGAAGCCGTTCCGAGGAATGAGTGGGGCACCTCCCTTCCCCCTGGCCGGCGAAGCCGGCCCCTAGCCGAGTTGAGATTATTCGAACTTCAAAAGTCTTCGAACGACCACAAATGTAGACGGCGAAGCCGGAACCGGGGTTTTAAGGGGCGGAGCCCCTTAACGAGCGCGCGGAGCGTGCGAGTCCTATCTATATACAGCCGGCGTGGTGACTGACTCACTCATGGATACAAATTCCCGACCACTTCTAGAAGTGCTGGAGAGCTGAAATTTGGCACGCGTGCGGGGAACCCGAAATGATCCGGAGGAAAAATCCGAAAACCGGAAGTTTCCGCCACGTGGCGTTGCTAGGACGACAAAATGGCCGAAATCGCGCTTTTTCCGGGGATCGTCTTTCGGTTTTTATTTTACTGCGCGCGAACCGTGCGTGCCACACGGATCATTAATGCATTTCCTGAAAGCTGTTAAACGTGGGCACGTTATTACGTAATGATATTAATTTGTTTTTAAGAAAATTGCAGCCAAAATGGCGTCCAAAAATTCGTTTTTCGAATAAAATATCATAACTTCCGCTCCCTTCGACTTAATTTAAGGTGTAGGATAACGAAAATGATTATTATATATGCTTATAACATCTTCTAAGAAATCTAGGTAACAATTTTCTTTCGTCGTCCTTGGTTACTCAGAAAAAAATTAAAATATTCCGAAAATCACCGAAAATTACGATTTCCAAAAGATTAACACTAGATTTTGTCAATTTTTACCTGACCGATTTCTTTCAAACTTTGTAGTTACATACAGCAATGCATTGTCTTTTATTAAACATAAACATTTTATAAATGATTCAATGGATTAAACCGCGAAAAAATAAAAATGGCGGGCACTACTCACTTTTTTCAGGGACTGGATTGCTTTTTATTGTATTACTCTCGAAATATGGATGTCGTAGGGCATACTTCTTTTAGATATGACAGTATATGAATGTGACCATATACTATCGTCATCTTTAAACCCCCCGAAACCCCCTAAAAATTAAAATTTGCATATAATTAGCCTTTTCGGGTGCTTTCGTCACAATTCCGCCGCTTTTCCAATCCTTACCACTCATCGCTACGGAATTGATGTGGACGATTGATGACCGCTGGCAGTAAAAATCTATAAACCCCCGGTAAACCCACATACCTACCCCCCAAAAATAAAATTTTGCATTTAAGTCTACTTTTTGTGTACTTTTCGTGACTATTCCACCGCCCCCAACGACTCATCCCCCCGAAATTTATGTGAATGGATGGTGACCGCCAGGAGTACACACATTTAAACCCCCGGTATCCCCGTGAAATCCCCCCCAAATGTAAAATGTGTCATTTAGTCTCCTATTTGGGAACTTCTCGCAAACATTACGCCGCACTACCCGTCCCCTCTGAGCTCTAGATCCGGAATATTTGGTGAGGGCGAGCCACCGTAAACCATACGGGAAAAAATACCAGAACACCCCCGATTACCTCCTGGAACATCGCCGAAAAAAAATAAAACAAATTTAAACTCGGCTTTCCGAATAGTTTTCGACACAATTTAACCGGTGCCCCTACCACTTATTAAAACCCCCGATAACCCCGTGAAACCTCCCAAAAAATTTCTAATAAATAGCCTCTCCAGGGAAAAGAATCGTAAGACCACTCTTCCGGTCCCCTAGGACTTATCGGCACGGAATTTATGAGAACTATTAGTGACCACTGGTTTAACACAAGTATAAAACCGCCGGTATTCCGTAGGAACCCCCCGAAAAAAAAATGAAAAACTTGCCATTAAGTCTTCTTTTATGGGTACTTGTCGCCACTATTAATCCGTATTGCACTACCTTTTAAAATCATCGCTACATGATCACTGTGGACTTTTGGTGACCGCATGCATAACACATTAAAATCCCCGAATCCCCCTGGGCACCCCTCTCGGCGGGGAAGACCGATTATAAGGACTAGGCGGAGCAGCCGCGGGGGGGCTCCTCAACCCCAAGGCGGCGAAGCCGCCCCACAACGAGGAACTGGCGTAGGCGAGGGGGAGCTACAGCAACCCCCGGGCGGCGTAGCCGCCCCGATGTTCAAGCGGCGCAACCGCTGTGGACTCCCCCCACCTCTGGGCGGCGAAGCCGCCCCTTAAACGAATAACGGTGAAACAGTTCCGAAATGCCCTCGCCCTCTGGCACACTAAACCCCCAGGCGGCGAAGCCGCCCTTCAGCGAGGAACGGCGAAGCCGTTCCGAGGAATGAGTGGGGCACCTCCCTACCCCCTGGCCGGCGAAGCCGGCCCCTAGCCGTGTTGAGATTATTCGAACTTCAAAAGTCTTCGAACGACCACAAATGTAGACGGCGAAGCCGGAACCGGGGTTTTAAGGGGCGGAGCCCCTTAACGAGCGCGCGGAGCGTGCGAGTCCTATCTATATACAGCCCTTGTGGTGACTGACTCACTCATGGATACAAATTCCCGACCACTTCTAGAAGTGCTGGAGAGCTGAAATTTGGCACGCGTGCGGGGAACCGGAAATGATTCGGAGGAAAAATCCGAAAACCGGAAGTTTCCGCCACGTGTCGTCGCTAGGACGACAAAATGGCCGAAATCGCGCTTTTTCCGGGGACCGTCTTCCGGTTTTTATTTTACTGCGCGCGAACCGTGCGTGCCACACGGATCGTTAATGCATTTTTTGAAAGCTGGTAAATGTAGTAACGTAATTATTTTATCATATAAGTTTCTTTTTAAGATATTTGCTGCAAAAATGGCGTCCAAAAATTGGTTTTTCGAAAAATATTTCATAACTTCCGCTCCCCTAGTCGTAATTACAGGTGTAGGATATTGAAAATGATTATTATATATGCTCATAACATAGTCTACGAAATGTAGGTAACGTTTTTCTTTCATCGTCCTTGGTTACTGAGAATAAAATTAAAATATTCCGAAAATCACCGAAAATTACGATTTTCAAAAGATTAACAAAAGGTTTTGTCAATTTTAACTCAACCGATTTCTTTCAAACTTTGTAGTTACATACAGCTATGCAATTTCTTTCAGAAAACTTAAACATTTTAATAATTATTTAATGGATTTAACCGCGAAAAAATAATAATGGCGGGCACTGCTAACATTTTTCAGGGACTGGTTTGCTTTTTATTGTATTACTTTCGAAATATGGATGTCATAGGGCACAATTCTTTTAGACATGACAGTAAATGAATGTGACCATATAGTACCGTCATCTTTTAACCCCCCGAAACCCCCTAAAAAATTAAAATTAGCATATAAGTAGCCTTGTCGGGTAACTTTCGTCACAATTCCGCCGCTTTTCCAATCCTTACCACTCATCGCTACGGAATTGATGTGGACGATTGATGACCGCTGGCAGTAAAAACCTATAAACCCCCGGTAAACCCACATACACCCCCCCCCCCCAAAAAATAAAATTTTCAAATAAGTCTACTTTTTCGGTACTTTTCGTGACTATTCCACCGCCCCCAACGACTCATCCCCCCGAAATGGATGTTATGTGAATGGATGGTGACCGCCAGGAGTACACACATTTAAACCCCCGGTATCCCCGTGAAATCCCCCCCAAATGTAAAATGTGTCATTTAGTCTCCTATTTGGAAACTTCTCGCAAACATTACGCCGCACTACCCGTCCCCTTTGAGCTCTAGATCCGGAATATTTGGTGAGGGCGAGCCACCGTAAACCATACGGGAAAAAATACCAGAACACCCCCGATTACCTCCTGGAACATCGCCGAAAAAAAATAAAACAAATTTAAACTCGCCTTTCCGAATAGTTTTCGACACAATTTAACCGGTGCCCCTACCACTTATTAAAACCCCGATAACCCCGTGAAACCTCCCAAAAAATTTCTAATAAATAGCCTCTCCAGGGAAAAGAATCGTAAGACCACTCTTCCGGTCCCCTAGGACTTATCGGCACGGAATTTATGAGAACTATTAGTGACCACTGGTTTAACACAAGTATAAAACCCCCGGTATTCCGTAGGAACCCCCCGAAAAAAAATGAAAAACTTGCCATTAAGTCTTCTTTTATGGGTACTTGTCGCCACTATTAATCCGCATTGCACTACCTTTTACAATCATCGCTACATGATCACTGTGGACTTTTGGTGACCGCATGCATAACACATTAAAATCCCTGAATCCCCCTGGGCACCCCTCTCGGTGGGGAAGACCATTTATAAGGACTAGGCGGAGCAGCCGCGGGGGGGCTCCTCAACCCCAAGGCGGCGAAGCCGCCCCACAACGAGGAACTGGCGTAGGCGAGGGGGAGCTTCAGCAACCCCCGGGCGGCGTAGCCGCCCCGATGTTCAAGCGGCGCAACCGCTGTGGACTCCCCCCACCTCTGGGCGGCGAAGCCTCCCCTTAAACGAATGACGGTGAAACAGTTCCGAAATGCCCTCGCCCTCTGGCACACTAAACCCCCAGGCGGCGAAGCCGCCCTTCAGCGAGGAACGGCGAAGCCGTTCCGAGGAATGAGTGGGGCACCTCCCTACCCCCTGGCCGGCGAAGCCGGCCCCTAGCCGTGTTGAGATTATTCGAACTTCAAAAGTCTTCGAACGACCACAAATGTAGACGGCGAAGCCGGAACCGGGGTTTTAAGGGGCGGAGCCCCTTAACGAGCGCGCGGAGCGTGCGAGTCCCATCCATATACAGCCCTTGTGGTGACTGACTCATGGATACAAATTCCCGACCACTTCTAGAAGTGCTGGAGAGCTGAAATTCGGCACGCGTACGGGGAACCCGAAATGATCCGGAGGAAAAATCCGAAAACCGGAAGTTTCCGCCACGTGTCGTCGCTAGGACGACAAAATGGCCGAAATCGGGCTTTTTCCGGTGACCGTATTTCGGTTTTTATTTTACTGCGCGCGAACCGTGCGTGCCACCCAAGTTGTTAATGCATTTTTTGAAAGCTGATGAACGTAGGCACGTAATTAAGTAAATTTATTAGTTTCCATTTGAGAAAGTTACAGCTAAAATGGCATCCAAAAATTGATTTTTCGAAAAAAAATCAAACTTTCCCCTCCCCTCGACTTAATTTAAGGTGTTGGATAACGAAAATGATTATTATATATGCTCATCACTTCGTCTACGAAATGTAGGTAACAATTTTCTTTCATCGTGCTTGGTTACTCAGAAAAAAATTAAAGTATTCCGAAAATCACCGAAAATTACGATTTCCAAAAGATTAACACAAGGTTTTGTCAATTTTTACCCGACTGATTTCTTTCAAACTTTGTAGTTACATACAACTATGAATTGTCTTTCAGAAAACATAAACATCTAGTAAATGATTTCATGGATTTAAACGCGAAAAAATAAAAATGGCGGGCACTACTCACTTTTTTCGGGGACTGGTTTCCTTTTTTTTGTATTACTCCTGAAATATGGAGTTCATAGGGCACACTTCTGTTAGATATGACAGCAAATGAATGTGACCATATGGTATCGTCATATTTAAACCCCCCGAAACCCTCTAAAAATTAAAATTTGCATATAAGTAGCCTTTTCGGGTATTTTTCGTCACGATTCCGCCACTATCCCAAGCCTTGCCACTCATCACTACGGTATTGATGTCGACGACTGATGACCCCTGGTAGGACAAACCTATAAACCCCCGGTAAACCCACATGCACCCCCCTAAAAATAAAATTTTGCATATTACTCTACTTTTTGTGTACTTTTCGTGAGTATACCACCGCCCCCAACGTTTCATCCCCACGGAAATTATTTGAACGGATGGTGACCACCTGCAATACACACATAAACCCCCGGAATCCCCCTGAATTACCCCCCAAATGTAAAATGTGCCATTAAGTCTCCCATTTGGGAACTTATCTCAAACATTACGCCGCACTTCCCGTCCCCTCTGAGCTCTAGATCCGGAATATTTTGTGAGGGCGAGCCACCGTAAACCATACGGGAAAAATACCAGAAAACCCCCGATCACCTCCTGGAACATCACCAAAAAAAATCCTCAATCCCAAGGCGACGAAGCCGCCCCAGAACGTGGAACGGCGAAGCCGTTCCGCGGAGTAACTGGCGTAGGCGAGGAGAAACTTCAGTAACCCTCGGGCGGCGAAGCCGCCCCGATGTTCAAGCGGCGCAGAAGCTGTGGACTCCCCTCAAACGAAAAACGGTGAAACAGCTCCGAAATGCCTTTGCCCTCTGGGCGGCTATGGCGACCTTAGACGAGGAACGGCGAAGCCGTTCCGAGTATTAAGCGGGGAAGCCCCGGGGGGGCACACTGAACCCCTGGGCGGCGAAGCCGCCCTTCAGCGAGGAACGGCGAAGCCGTTCCGAGGAATGGGTGGGGCGCCTCCCTACCCCCTGGCCGGCGAAGACTAGCTGAGGTGAGATTATTCGAACTTAAAAAGTCTTCGAGCGAACACAAATAGACGGCGAAGCCGGAACCAGGGTTTTTAAGGGGCGGAGCCCCTTAACGAGCGCGCGGAGCGTGCGAGTCCTATCTATATACAGCCCTTGTGGTGACTGACTCACTCATGGATACAAATTCCCGACCACTTCTAGAAGTGCTGGAGAGCTGAAATTTGGCACGCGTGCGGGGAACCGGAAATGATTCGGAGGAAAAATCCGAAAACCGGAAGTTTCCGCCACGTGTCGTCGCTAGGACGACAAAATGGCCGAAATCGCGCTTTTTCCGGGGACCGTCTTCCGGTTTTTATTTTACTGCGCGCGAACCGTGCGTGCCACACGGATCGTTAATGCATTTTTTGAAAGCTGGTAAATGTAGTAACGTAATTATTTTATCATATAAGTTTCTTTTTAAGATATTTGCTGCAAAAATGGCGTCCAAAAATTGGTTTTTCGAAAAATATTTCATAACTTCCGCTCCCCTAGTCGTAATTACAGGTGTAGGATATTGAAAATGATTATTATATATGCTCATAACATAGTCTACGAAATGTAGGTAACGTTTTTCTTTCATCGTCCTTGGTTACTGAGAATAAAATTAAAATATTCCGAAAATCACCGAAAATTACGATTTTCAAAAGATTAACAAAAGGTTTTGTCAATTTTAACTCAACCGATTTCTTTCAAACTTTGTAGTTACATACAGCTATGCAATTTCTTTCAGAAAACTTAAACATTTTAATAATTATTTAATGGATTTAACCGCGAAAAAATAATAATGGCGGGCACTGCTAACATTTTTCAGGGACTGGTTTGCTTTTTATTGTATTACTTTCGAAATATGGATGTCATAGGGCACAATTCTTTTAGACATGACAGTAAATGAATGTGACCATATAGTACCGTCATCTTTTAACCCCCCGAAACCCCCTAAAAAATTAAAATTAGCATATAAGTAGCCTTGTCGGGTAACTTTCGTCACAATTCCGCCGCTTTTCCAATCCTTACCACTCATCGCTACGGAATTGATGTGGACGATTGATGACCGCTGGCAGTAAAAACCTATAAACCCCCGGTAAACCCACATACACCCCCCCCCCCCAAAAAATAAAATTTTCAAATAAGTCTACTTTTTCGGTACTTTTCGTGACTATTCCACCGCCCCCAACGACTCATCCCCCCGAAATGGATGTTATGTGAATGGATGGTGACCGCCAGGAGTACACACATTTAAACCCCCGGTATCCCCGTGAAATCCCCCCCAAATGTAAAATGTGTCATTTAGTCTCCTATTTGGAAACTTCTCGCAAACATTACGCCGCACTACCCGTCCCCTTTGAGCTCTAGATCCGGAATATTTGGTGAGGGCGAGCCACCGTAAACCATACGGGAAAAAATACCAGAACACCCCCGATTACCTCCTGGAACATCGCCGAAAAAAAATAAAACAAATTTAAACTCGCCTTTCCGAATAGTTTTCGACACAATTTAACCGGTGCCCCTACCACTTATTAAAACCCCGATAACCCCGTGAAACCTCCCAAAAAATTTCTAATAAATAGCCTCTCCAGGGAAAAGAATCGTAAGACCACTCTTCCGGTCCCCTAGGACTTATCGGCACGGAATTTATGAGAACTATTAGTGACCACTGGTTTAACACAAGTATAAAACCCCCGGTATTCCGTAGGAACCCCCCGAAAAAAAATGAAAAACTTGCCATTAAGTCTTCTTTTATGGGTACTTGTCGCCACTATTAATCCGCATTGCACTACCTTTTACAATCATCGCTACATGATCACTGTGGACTTTTGGTGACCGCATGCATAACACATTAAAATCCCTGAATCCCCCTGGGCACCCCTCTCGGTGGGGACGACCATTTATAAGGACTAGGCGGAGCAGCCGCGGGGGGGCTCCTCAACCCCAAGGCGGCGAAGCCGCCCCACAACGAGGAACTGGCGTAGGCGAGGGGGAGCTTCAGCAACCCCCGGGCGGCGTAGCCGCCCCGATGTTCAAGCGGCGCAACCGCTGTGGACTCCCCCCACCTCTGGGCGGCGAAGCCTCCCCTTAAACGAATGACGGTGAAACAGTTCCGAAATGCCCTCGCCCTCTGGCACACTAAACCCCCAGGCGGCGAAGCCGCCCTTCAGCGAGGAACGGCGAAGCCGTTCCGAGGAATGAGTGGGGCACCTCCCTACCCCCTGGCCGGCGAAGCCGGCCCCTAGCCGTGTTGAGATTATTCGAACTTCAAAAGTCTTCGAACGACCACAAATGTAGACGGCGAAGCCGGAACCGGGGTTTTAAGGGGCGGAGCCCCTTAACGAGCGCGCGGAGCGTGCGAGTCCCATCCATATACAGCCCTTGTGGTGACTGACTCATGGATACAAATTCCCGACCACTTCTAGAAGTGCTGGAGAGCTGAAATTCGGCACGCGTACGGGGAACCCGAAATGATCCGGAGGAAAAATCCGAAAACCGGAAGTTTCCGCCACGTGTCGTCGCTAGGACGACAAAATGGCCGAAATCGGGCTTTTTCCGGTGACCGTATTTCGGTTTTTATTTTACTGCGCGCGAACCGTGCGTGCCACCCAAGTTGTTAATGCATTTTTTGAAAGCTGATGAACGTAGGCACGTAATTAAGTAAATTTATTAGTTTCCATTTGAGAAAGTTACAGCTAAAATGGCATCCAAAAATTGATTTTTCGAAAAAAAATCAAACTTTCCCCTCCCCTCGACTTAATTTAAGGTGTTGGATAACGAAAATGATTATTATATATGCTCATCACTTCGTCTACGAAATGTAGGTAACAATTTTCTTTCATCGTGCTTGGTTACTCAGAAAAAAATTAAAGTATTCCGAAAATCACCGAAAATTACGATTTCCAAAAGATTAACACAAGGTTTTGTCAATTTTTACCCGACTGATTTCTTTCAAACTTTGTAGTTACATACAACTATGAATTGTCTTTCAGAAAACATAAACATCTAGTAAATGATTTCATGGATTTAAACGCGAAAAAATAAAAATGGCGGGCACTACTCACTTTTTTCGGGGACTGGTTTCCTTTTTTTTGTATTACTCCTGAAATATGGAGTTCATAGGGCACACTTCTGTTAGATATGACAGCAAATGAATGTGACCATATGGTATCGTCATATTTAAACCCCCCGAAACCCTCTAAAAATTAAAATTTGCATATAAGTAGCCTTTTCGGGTATTTTTCGTCACGATTCCGCCACTATCCCAAGCCTTGCCACTCATCACTACGGTATTGATGTCGACGACTGATGACCCCTGGTAGGACAAACCTATAAACCCCCGGTAAACCCACATGCACCCCCCTAAAAATAAAATTTTGCATATTACTCTACTTTTTGTGTACTTTTCGTGAGTATACCACCGCCCCCAACGTTTCATCCCCACGGAAATTATTTGAACGGATGGTGACCACCTGCAATACACACATAAACCCCCGGAATCCCCCTGAATTACCCCCCAAATGTAAAATGTGCCATTAAGTCTCCCATTTGGGAACTTATCTCAAACATTACGCCGCACTTCCCGTCCCCTCTGAGCTCTAGATCCGGAATATTTTGTGAGGGCGAGCCACCGTAAACCATACGGGAAAAATACCAGAAAACCCCCGATCACCTCCTGGAACATCACCAAAAAAAATCCTCAATCCCAAGGCGACGAAGCCGCCCCAGAACGTGGAACGGCGAAGCCGTTCCGCGGAGTAACTGGCGTAGGCGAGGAGAAACTTCAGTAACCCTCGGGCGGCGAAGCCGCCCCGATGTTCAAGCGGCGCAGAAGCTGTGGACTCCCCTCAAACGAAAAACGGTGAAACAGCTCCGAAATGCCTTTGCCCTCTGGGCGGCTATGGCGACCTTAGACGAGGAACGGCGAAGCCGTTCCGAGTATTAAGCGGGGAAGCCCCGGGGGGGCACACTGAACCCCTGGGCGGCGAAGCCGCCCTTCAGCGAGGAACGGCGAAGCCGTTCCGAGGAATGGGTGGGGCGCCTCCCTACCCCCTGGCCGGCGAAGACTAGCTGAGGTGAGATTATTCGAACTTAAAAAGTCTTCGAGCGAACACAAATAGACGGCGAAGCCGGAACCAGGGTTTTTAAGGGGCGGAGCCCCTTAACGAGCGCGCGGAGCGTGCGAGTCTATAATATATACAACCCGATGTGTGACAGATAGCACACTCACTGATTCACTCACTCATTCACGTATACAAATTCCCGACCACTTCCGGACGTGCTGGGAAGACGAAATTTTTACAGGTCGTGGAGAAAAAATATTCATCGGGGGGAAAAGTCCGAAAACTCGAAAAAGTCGATCGGTTTTCGAGATATATCGATCCGAATTAACATTGGAGCCTTATGGGACTAAAACATATTCCATTTTTTGCCTACTTGAAAATGTCACGGGAACATGAAATGTCACTGAGGGAAACTAGATTTTTTGGCCGATTTTTTGATGTGAAACATTTTGCCATATTTTGTTTATAAGTATTTTTTATAATTTTTTTAAATTTCCAATGCTTTTCTTATGGGCCTATCTTTGGATTTTTTTAAAACCAACTTTTAATCGTTGTACGAATAAGTCCTTAACTTATGAGATACTAGATTTTTTGGTTGATTTTTTGGTGTGGTTGCCTTTGCAATTTTTTGTTTAAAAGTATTTTTTTTAACAATTTAAAATTTCCAATGCTTTTCTTATGGGCTCACTTTGGGAATTTTTTTGACCAATTTGCAATAATTGTAGGACCAATTCAATTTCATGCAAGATACTAGATTTTTTTCTTAATTTTTTGGCTATCCTTTGATATCCACATGTTAATCAAACTTCGAGTAATTAACGATTATGTATTTTCATTGAATTTGCGACTCCTACAACGTTTGGTAACTTACAACACATCCGCCGTGAAGTTTGCATTCCCTCAACACACGATTTTAAATTTTTCGGAATTTTTTTTTACCACTTCCCGACGTGGTACGGACACCAAATTCAGGTGATTGACTTCTTTCTCGTGCCCCTACGCGCCGCTACCAGGAGAACGCAGAATAATTAATTTTAACGGGTGACACCGTCGAAAAAGCATGCTTACACTACAGCTACAGAGCCGAAATTTTTATCCAAGGTAAACGATGCCGCGTTATACGGGACAAGCAAATAAAATCCCCCGATAACTCCCTGTGAACCCCCCAAAAAAATAAAAATTACTTAATAAGTCGTATATTTCGTGCACCATTCATCCCAGTTGTATCGTTTTTATTGATTCGAAATGGGAATTTTGTCGGCTATATTTAACCGTTATGTTCCATTATCCATGCACATTTACACACCCGCAATAAAAATTCTAAATTTTAAATGTGCATTTATTAACAAAATAGTAGAGAGAAAATGAGGACTCTGGCACATGTACACCTTAACGCATTTTTTAAAACCACTTCCCCGTAAGGTACGGCCACAAAATTCGCGTGAGTAATGCCTTATTACAGGTACTATGCACCGCTATGTGGAGAACACAGAATGGGTAATCTAAATGTGAGTAATACGGGAAACTTCATTGTTCCCCTACAGTTACATCGCTGGAATTTTTACTGTAGGTAGACAAAGACCTTTTATGCAAGAAAACCCCTCGATATTTCACGTGGCTTCCAAGAAGACCAGGGAAAAATTTATTTTTTTTCTGTGAATAGCATGTTCTTCGGTGTTTTCGCATATTTTAGCAGTAATTCCCTTCTCCTATGACTCATCGCTAAGGAACTTATTTGGATGATTGCGACCGTTGTCAGTATACTCATAAAAACCCCTGATAACCCCCCGGACCCCCTTCAAAACATCGTCATAAGCTAAAATGCCACAATCACGGCTAGCATGCGTCTACATTCAGCCAAATTATCCCCCGGCAGCCTTTGTAAACGATCGGGGAAAGCTGTTAGTACGCAGTGCTCTGTGACGAGTGAAAACCCTGGCGGCGAAGCTGCCCCCGCCCCAGGAACGACGGAGACATTCCAAGGAGTCAGACGCGCGGAAAACCTCCGAGAACCCTCGGGCGGCAAATCCGCTCAAACACGTGGAGCAGCCGAATGGGTGTCTTACGAGGGGGGAGGGCACCGATAACCCTTGGGCGGCTAAGCCGCCCAAATACGAGGAACGGCGACGCCGTTCCGAGGAGTCGACGGTTCGGGGGGACAAAGTAAACCTTGGGCGGCGGAGCCGCCCCATCACGCGGAAGGGCGATGCCGTTCCCAGGAGTCGACGGCTCGGGGGGACACAGTAAACCTTGGGCGGCGAAGCCGCCCTATCACGTGGAAGGGCGACGCCGTTCCCAGGAGTCGACGCCTCGGGGGAACACGGGTAAACCCTGGGCGGCGAGCCCGCCCCATTACGAGGAAGCTTACGACGGAGGGCGCCGATAACCCTTGGGCGGCGAAGCCGCCCTCACGCGAGGAACGGCGCAGCCGTTCCAAGGAGGCGATGGCGCGGGGAAATAGGTAAACCTCGGGTGGCGAAGCCGCCCCATCACGGCGAGATAATCCTTGGGCGGCGAAGCCGCCCACAGGCGAGGAACGGCGCAGCCGTTCCGAGTTGTCGAAGGCGCGCGGGAACACCGGTAAACCTTGGGCGGCGAAGCCGCCCCGCCACTAGGAAGGGCGATGCCGTTCCCTGTAGTCCACGCCTCGGGGGGACTCGGGTAACCCTTGGGCGGCGAAGTCGCCCTAACACGATGAGCGGCGAAGCCGTTCCGAGGTGCTAGCTGGTGTCTGTTGGAGGGCTGCCTCAATATATGGGCGGCGGAGCCGACCCACAACGAGAAAGGGCGAAGCCGTTCCGAGGAGACCCGGGTGGGACGGCGAAGCCGTCCGGTGGGGGCGGCGAGGAACGGCGCAGCCGTTCCGAGTTGTCGCAGTCTCGGGGGAACACCGGTACACGTTGGGCGGCGAAGCCGCCCCGGCACGAGGAAGGGCGATGCCGTTCCCAGGAGTCCACGCCTAGGGGGGACTCGGTTAACCCTTGTGCGGCGAAGCCGCCCTCACACGATGAACGGCGAAGCCGTTCCAAGGAACCAGCTGCTGTCTGTCGGAGGGCTACCTAAATATATGGGCGGCGAAGACGACCCCTCGGCGAGGAACGGCGAAGACGACCCCTCGGCGAGGAACGGCGAAGCCGTTCCGAGCAGTCGAGGGGTGGACGGCGAAGCCGTCCGGCGGGGGCAGCCGGCGAAGCCGGATGCGGGGGGTTTTAGGGGGCGTAGCCCCCTAACGAGCGCGCGCAGCGCGGCGAGTCCTATCTATATACAGCCGGCGTGGTGACTGACTCACTCATGGATACAAATTCCCGACCACTTCTAGAAGTGCTGGAGAGCTGAAATTTGGCACGCGTGCGGGGAACCCGAAATGATCCGGAGGAAAAATCCGAAAACCGGAAGTTTCCGCCACGTGGCGTTGCTAGGACGACAAAATGGCCGAAATCGCGCTTTTTCCGGGGATCGTCTTTCGGTTTTTATTTTACTGCGCGCGAACCGTGCGTGCCACACGGATCATTAATGCATTTCCTGAAAGCTGTTAAACGTGGGCACGTTATTACGTAATGATATTAATTTGTTTTTAAGAAAATTGCAGCCAAAATGGCGTCCAAAAATTCGTTTTTCGAATAAAATATCATAACTTCCGCTCCCTTCGACTTAATTTAAGGTGTAGGATAACGAAAATGATTATTATATATGCTTATAACATCTTCTAAGAAATCTAGGTAACAATTTTCTTTCGTCGTCCTTGGTTACTCAGAAAAAAATTAAAATATTCCGAAAATCACCGAAAATTACGATTTCCAAAAGATTAACACTAGATTTTGTCAATTTTTACCTGACCGATTTCTTTCAAACTTTGTAGTTACATACAGCAATGCATTGTCTTTTATTAAACATAAACATTTTATAAATGATTCAATGGATTAAACCGCGAAAAAATAAAAATGGCGGGCACTACTCACTTTTTTCAGGGACTGGATTGCTTTTTATTGTATTGCTCTCGAAATATGGATGTCGTAGGGCATACTTCTTTTAGATATGACAGTATATGAATGTGACCATATACTATCGTCATCTTTAAACCCCCCGAAACCCCCTAAAAATTAAAATTTGCATATAATTAGCCTTTTCGGGTGCTTTCGTCACAATTCCGCCGCTTTTCCAATCCTTACCACTCATCGCTACGGAATTGATGTGGACGATTGATGACCGCTGGCAGTAAAAATCTATAAACCCCCGGTAAACCCACATACCTACCCCCCAAAAATAAAATTTTGCATTTAAGTCTACTTTTTGTGTACTTTTCGTGACTATTCCACCGCCCCCAACGACTCATCCCCCCGAAATTTATGTGAATGGATGGTGACCGCCAGGAGTACACACATTTAAACCCCCGGTATCCCCGTGAAATCCCCCCCAAATGTAAAATGTGTCATTTAGTCTCCTATTTGGGAACTTCTCGCAAACATTACGCCGCACTACCCGTCCCCTCTGAGCTCTAGATCCGGAATATTTGGTGAGGGCGAGCCACCGTAAACCATACGGGAAAAAATACCAGAACACCCCCGATTACCTCCTGGAACATCGCCGAAAAAAAATAAAACAAATTTAAACTCGGCTTTCCGAATAGTTTTCGACACAATTTAACCGGTGCCCCTACCACTTATTAAAACCCCCGATAACCCCGTGAAACCTCCCAAAAAATTTCTAATAAATAGCCTCTCCAGGGAAAAGAATCGTAAGACCACTCTTCCGGTCCCCTAGGACTTATCGGCACGGAATTTATGAGAACTATTAGTGACCACTGGTTTAACACAAGTATAAAACCCCCGGTATTCCGTAGGAACCCCCCGAAAAAAAAATGAAAAACTTGCCATTAAGTCTTCTTTTATGGGTACTTGTCGCCACTATTAATCCGTATTGCACTACCTTTTAAAATCATCGCTACATGATCACTGTGGACTTTTGGTGACCGCATGCATAACACATTAAAATCCCCGAATCCCCCTGGGCACCCCTCTCGGCGGGGAAGACCGATTATAAGGACTAGGCGGAGCAGCCGCGGGGGGGCTCCTCAACCCCAAGGCGGCGAAGCCGCCCCACAACGAGGAACTGGCGTAGGCGAGGGGGAGCTACAGCAACCCCCGGGCGGCGTAGCCGCCCCGATGTTCAAGCGGCGCAACCGCTGTGGACTCCCCCCACCTCTGGGCGGCGAAGCCGCCCCTTAAACGAATAACGGTGAAACAGTTCCGAAATGCCCTCGCCCTCTGGCACACTAAACCCCCAGGCGGCGAAGCCGCCCTTCAGCGAGGAACGGCGAAGCCGTTCCGAGGAATGAGTGGGGCACCTCCCTACCCCCTGGCCGGCGAAGCCGGCCCCTAGCCGTGTTGAGATTATTCGAACTTCAAAAGTCTTCGAACGACCACAAATGTAGACGGCGAAGCCGGAACCGGGGTTTTAAGGGGCGGAGCCCCTTAACGAGCGCGCGGAGCGTGCGAGTCTGTATGCAGTTATACAACCCGCACTACAATACATTGCCGTCTCATACGAATATGCTGTTTTTACTGTCGTATGTAACCCTATACCTTTTTATGCCACGTATATGACAAATAACGTCATATTGGATAAATAAAATCCTTAGATATTATGTTTGCAATGAGATGTTGTTGTTATTTGACCTAAATCCACTATAAATTAGACATGCTTTACGGTTTGAAAGAAATAAGTCAAAGCCAAAATGTTCTCAGAAGAGCATCTATTTCACATTTTTTCATTGACTTTAATTTTATCATTGCAGATTGAATTACAATAATTAATGGCTAGTTATGAAATACTCAAGCATTTTAGGCAAGCATTTTCTGCTGGCTTTTGCACTGTTTAGGCAACTACTGCATTTTTTTAACTTTATGGCCAAATTCGTCCTTTCATGCTTTACGGATCCGCGATGAATTACATGGCTTACCTTTTTCTTTGTTTATGTACGTGATTCGCACAGGGGTACGCCATCTACTGACTGATTTACTTAACCTTTTATATGCGTCCCTGCTAGATACGATTTGAAGTCTACCAGTGAAATTTACTTCCGTTCCATAATCTGTAGAATCTCCTGGCGTTAGTTCAAACGCTGTTCATTAAGTTGATAAGCTATGACCTTTTTTCCCCTGAATTCCAGTGCGGTAATTTGCATTTGCATTATCAAGTAGGTCCGAACCTCCTATGTATTTACTATGCTCCCCAATAACACGAAGCTGTGGAATAATATTTTCTTTTTTCTGCTGAAACTTTTCCCTGTGCCCAATGGAAGCGAAAAACTTGAATTGATGTCTACAGGGACAATCTATTTATCATTCCATCGAGCAACACTAAGACCTCCAGCTTTATTGAACGTTTGTTTCTCACGGTTTCACGTCGATGGTTTTATTATGTTCTATCAGGCACTCCTCCGTTATATTTTCACGGATGGCTTCAGTGACAAATAATCCTTTTTCTTTCAAAAAAAAATAGTCTTCAAGATGAAAAGAAGTTATCGAAAAACATACGATGATTCGAGGGATCAGGGATAACCTTGAGAAATTCCAAAATAACTCTTGCTTCCAAGCCTAAATTTCGATAGAAGTAATTTTCTATCGCCTGGTAAGGTACCATTTGCTCATTATTTCAACATTCCTGCGCAAACATTCCGAATTGTAATAATTTTTATTTCAAGTCGTCAAATTGAGGTAATAATTTACAAATCTGTATTTTTTTTCCAGACAGGAATTGTCTGAAAAGTGTAGATTATTTTTTATTAATCTAAATATGTTTTGGTTCAATCATTTCCGAACCAAATCTACGCCTTATCGTCCTCTTTCACCTAATATCTTGTTGTGGAAGTCGGTGATATCTCTGAATCGTGAAGTAAGGAAGGGCTAATTCGGATTGAATGTACAAAGTTTTGTGTTCCATTGCACCCGTAATGATTTCATGTATTTCATAAATAGTCATTGTATGTTATAATTCAATCTGTTGTGATAAAAATGCCAAATAAAACTGGAAAATACGTTATCTTTTGTAAAAATATTCACATTGACTATTTCTTTCAAGCCGTAATGCATCTCTAATTTATATTGGATTTAGGTAAAATAATGCAGCATCTCATTGGAAATATAATATCTAAGAATTTTAACTATCAAATATGACGCTATCTGTCAAATACGCGGCATAAAAAGGCGTAGGATAATATCTGACAGTAAAAACGGCATAACCTACGAGACGGAAATATGTGGTTAGGCGGGTTGCATAGCTGCCTGTAGATACA
The DNA here is from genome assembly GCF_921293095.1 of Ischnura elegans. NCBI lineage: Eukaryota > Metazoa > Arthropoda > Insecta > Odonata > Coenagrionidae > Ischnura > Ischnura elegans. The sequence goes on along the minus strand of NW_025791658.1, from coordinate 1,156,942 downwards.
GGATTCGGCCAAAGTTGCGAAAACGCAACATTATATTCCGGATATGATTTTCGCTTAATATTGACTCCCTTACGAAATATAAGCTTTAATATCTATTCATTGAAGTTTCTACGTCCACATGGACGAATAAAAAACTTAATAAAGGGAATAGTTACTCTTAGTTACTCTCTTTTTTATCCTGCTTAACAGGAGATTATAATTAGACTCGAAAATCGAGACATTTTGAGTATTTTTATAAATATCGAAATACTTATTAAATGTCATTATAATCTCACTAAAAATCAGTTCAAACTTATTTCCGTTGAAAAAAGTGAATTCTACATGAATAAAATTCAACCGAGACATTTTTTTTTGCATTTCTCAATAATGTTGCGTTTTCGCAACGTTGGATGTAAATGGGTCAATGGAAAAGTAAAATAAACCATGAGGATATCAAGTGCCCTCACCGGTTTTCATATGCCGTTTTTTCACATGCGACAGTGGCATAGAAATACAAACTACGTAACCAGTTCCATATTTCTCGTCCATCAACATTATTACCCTTAACCAGTGACGTGCAATTCTCGTTACACTACCAGTGACGTGCGGTCTGGGTGACCGCCACAAAACAAAAATTCGTTAAACGTTGCAAAGTCCTTTTCATTGATTAATTTACTGTTTCTTTGATTTCTCAACTATTATTTGACGTGTGTGTTAATCTTCTCAACTATTATTGTTATTATAAACTCCCCATACAAACCAACTTTTTCAGTAAAAATTGTTAATTTAAACAGGATCAAAAATTGATATAAAACACTTGAGTTGCTATTAATATTGTAATTTTTAATTAATTACAAATTATCCACGTGATGCAGCTAAAAAAGATTCCTTAATAAATAAATAAATGCTGTAAATCTTTAAAACTCATATTTATTGATTAGTTTACAGTTTCTTTGACTCCTCAACTATTATAAAACATACAATTAATATTATGCATTCCCAATAGGAACCAACTTTTTCAAAAAAATTATCATTTGAAACAGGATCAAGAAACTGATAAAGAAACACTAGAGCTATTATTTTAATTAAGGTACTTTTTAAATTAAGTACTTAATTATCCACGTTATGCAACTAAAAAGGCTTCTTAAAAAATTATTGATTATTAGTAATATTCTTGAAAAATCATAATATTGTTTCCATCATTATTTGGAATCATTTCAACCAGCATTGCGTTTATTGTTTTTTTCCAATTTATAGAGTTGAGGTCTCACACAGACCGCTATTAAAATTCGGTTGCAAATTTTCGGAAATAAACAATAAGAAAGTTAAATTTTAACTTTCCTATGTCGTTATGATACAAGATGATGATGCTTAATAGGACTCTGGATATTTTGTAACATCAATTTTAAAAATATTCATAATTTTAGAAACGCAGCGATCTCTCAGACGTCTCGCACGTCACTGGTTACGGGTTAACTAAAGTTTTATCTGTTTGGATAGGAAAATTGTAGTAAATCTTAAATGCGCTTTATTGAACCACTGTATTGGGTTTGTATTCATAGTATGGGATCTTGGTACCTATTAATTATTATACAACGTTAGCTCTTCGCCGAAATAAGCTGAGATCACTAAGACGTAATTTTCCGATCAGCATGTGGACTTAAGAAGAACTCTATCTCGATGAAAACGAGTTGGAAAGCATTGACGATGATACGTTTCTCAAACATTAACAATAATAATTTTTTTTCCTAAAATTTTCTTCTGTTTTAACTGGGTTGTTTTATAGTAAAGAGTCACCAAGGTAACTCTTTACTTTTGTTTTCGTTAAAAAATTTCTCGTAACATGGCAGGTTGAAATCATTGAAGCCCTCTGCAATTTTATGAATATATGTGATTAATGTTGATTATTTTGAAACTATTTTGTTCAGGTTTTCCGATGATATCGGTGACAGAGATAACAAATGGATCTATATAAACCAGTTTCACATAATCCATATTTTTTTATTACTATTGCGATTCTTGGTACTCATTTCTACTTCCAAATATTGTCTTTCCGACGTTATACGAAAGCGGTACAGCAGTATCAGCTCCGTAACATGTTTCATAGTGTTTCTCGTATATTTATTACAATTGGTATTTAATTTTTTATCAGTATTCATTACATTTCAGGTTCAAAGAATGCCTGGAGCTCCAAAGCGCAGTGGCTTCATTGTAAGCATGGGACAGAGATACCTTTGCTTCGTTATAATCGTGATATTCGTCGTGGGCTGCTCTTCCGAAAGATCATCACTTGATAGCGAAGATGGAGGAATGAACGGCTTCCATTGTCAAGAAGATCCCAGATGCCTCTGTTTCAAAGTGAAGAATAGGGTATATTATGAAATGTTCTGTGAAGATAAAGTCTTATTAAGCCGAATAATGGTCACTAATAAGTCTCTGTACTATAAAATGGAATGCTATGCACAATCAGAGGTGGACCCTTATCATTATCTCTACATGATCATGTTTGCCAACTTCCCATCGTATAACTATACGGTCGCAAACAACGCCCACTTGATGGTGATTAAATGCTCAGCTTCGTCTAGCAATCAATCAGTCCCACTTGGAGATGGAAGTTCTGGTGCCATCGGTGGCTGGAGGGACATTCCACTGGAAAAATTAACAATAATCTGCAAGTCAAAAACTCTCCACTTTTCCATGCGTCGATGGAGTGCCTTGGAAAATCTGAAGGAACTCAACATCATCTGTCCAAATTTGTCGATGCTTGACGAGAACCTTTTCTCAAGGATATCAAAACGGCTAGAATTCCTTAAAATCACGAACACGGAAATACAATATTTAGAAGAAAGAATTTTGGCGGACGCAAAATTCATAAGGATTTTAGATCTTAGCCGAAATAAGCTCAGATCATTTAGTCGTACTTTTCTGAGCAGTATGCGGGATCTAGAAGAACTATATCTCGCTTTTAACGAGATATAAAGCGTTGACGATGACATTTTTCTCACAACAGAAAATTTAACTATTCTCGGTTTAGAAAAAAACTCACTCAAAAGAATACCGACGAGTTTATGCAAGCTAAAGAAACTTATACGTCTCTATGCAGAATATAATCAGATCACTTTCATTCCCCAAGAATGTTTAAACAGTCTCCCATCCCTGAATACTTTTACCCTTCAAGGTAACAAACTTGTAGCACTGGGACTCCCGTTGGTTAGCATAACACCCACCCACTACAAAGTATTGAGTTCGGATATAAAGTTTCCAAACTCATCTTCAATTGTTGAGCAGTCTGAAAACTTAAATAATGCGAGGATCAGCTGGTCTTCGATCCAGCAAATATCCCTGGACAATAACTCCTTATCGTCCCTGCCGGATGAAGCCTTCCACGGGATGGTCAACCTCGAATACTTGAATATATCCAGCAACAATATTGCGTACTTGCCTGATAACATATTTTCCCGGAACAACAATTTAACCGTACTCCTGGCTTCGAACAATCTCTTCACCAACATTCCGTCGACATTGCTGAAAAACAAAACCAGACTAATCACACTGGACCTTTCCTACAACCTTATTGAGACTCTAGACTTGGATTTCTTCAGTGATTCATCTTCATTATGCTACGTACATATCAACAACAACAGGTTAGGCATTTCGTTGTTTCCGTAGTTATTCGGGATGGGTCGAGTCGAGTGATATCGGTCACGGATCCTTATTTCACCCTATTTACTGCCAGCCCATTTCGGGTGGGATGCACGAAGACTGCCGAGGCCATTTTCCTGAATAAGCAACATTTCAGATTAAAACGTCGTTCAGCTACTTAATTTTATTTAATACATATAGATTTTTTCCCAATTCTTAACGTATATTTATATCTTTGTAACGTTTTTAAATATCCTCTAATAACTTAACACATAATTTCAGTACAATTAAAAAACAAGATCTATATTTTGAAACTTGGGAGCAAAAAACAACATCAAAAAGCTACCATGACTATCACAGTCCCATTTATATTATCCGTACTACCACTCACTGAACCACCGCCATGAACTGCACCAGTGTGGGGGTTATGAGCTCTTCGTATCCCTTTCCTCCGCTGTCTCTCTCTCTCGTAGACGCCTCCTTCTTCTCCGCATCTTTAATTCCTCCTGCCGATCATGTGCTCAGCCGTATTACTTCCTCCGGTCGCACAATACACCACTCTTTGATTTTTCTCCCGATCCTTTCTATCACGTCCATCTCTTCCTCCTCTCCATGCACGACTCCCCTCTTTCCGTTCACAACAATCTCCCCCGTCCCTCACTACCATTTTTAGTGTTTAATTATTTACAAACAACATGGTGGCTTGTTTACATTATGTTACACCTTATAACCATAGATAGATTATGAGGGTTTACATAAACTATAGCCATTGAAAAGGCCAAAATCATGAAAAATGAGAAATAATTCGGGCCCCCGGAAGTTTTCGTGCAACCATAATCAAACGCCGAGTGAATAGTTTAAAAATATTTAAGATTTCTCGAAGGAAAAAAACTTAATTTCAGGTTTGCAGGAAAATGATATTTTTTCCCGGTATTGACACAATTACCATAAACGTTCCTCATTATCCTTTTTTTAACTTAGCTAAGGGTTCAGAATCGGCAATTAACCAGGGGATTGATCAAGGTAGCAAGTACAGTGGAGCCCCGCTAATCCGAAATAATTGGGACATTTCGGATTAGCGAATATTTCGGATTAAGCGGACTGTTATTAATTTAACGATTAATTCTTAAATACAACGTGCAACTACATACATTAATCGCCGAAACGCCGTTTCACGTCCATACGGTATGAGGAACAACCAACTTCATTATGTAGCCGTACGGCAACGCTCTGCACGGCTACCGCTTGAGTTCGTAGTTGCAAAGAAATCCGATAGGTAGCAGCACAACCTACGCTGTTCTTCTCTCTGAAAAAAATGTTACGAACTTTTTTAAACAAATGTAGTTTTGTTCTGTGACACTGTTTTATTTTGTTTATTACATTTTTCAACCTAAAAACATACCGTAATTTTCAAAAATAAATTTAACCATATTTTTTTATAGATTTTATAAAGTTTTGTTTTTTCCTGATTTCGATTTTGGATTAAGCGGATTTTCGGATTACCGGATTTCGGATTAGCGGAGCTTCACTGTAATTAAGAGCATGCATTGTAGTATTCTCATGTTTAGAAATTATCTTGCTCGACTCGATACTCGCGAGTAGACATGGACTCGACTCGATACTCGACTCGACATTTAAATGAGCTACTCACACAATCCTAACTTTTAGAATAAGCTAACACAGTCAAATGTCTTTATAACGAAAGTCAGTGCAACAAAATATTCAGTATAACGAAAGTATTTTCCGTCCTCCATAACGAAACTTTCCTTATAACGGAATTCCAGATTAACGAACGAGTTTTGGCGATCCGCAGGATTTCGTTACAAAGACATTTCACTTTAAGTGAAAACATATATATATATATATATATATATATATAGATACACACTCACACGATAGCAGGAAAGAGACAGGAACATGCGTTTCGGGGCACGCTGAGCCCAAGTGAAATAAGCCAATATGGCCGATACACTACTTCATTCATTCACACGACGCCTTAAGCGCAAATATGCATATAAATTCACAGGTAAGGAAAGAAAGGGAAAGGAACATGGAATAGAAAAAGGACAAGGACAACGGTGCTGTGGTAGATGGAAAAAGCCAGAAATCAGAGGGTAAAAATGCGGCCTGATGTGAATTTATATGCATATATATATATATATGCATATATATATATATATATATATATATATATAAATAAATGCCATGATAGGCCACAAAAACACAGACACAAATAAAAGAGGACTCACACGTTAGTTTCTTTCAAATTTTCGACCTCTTAGGGTCTTCGTCGGGAGGGAGGCAAGAAGAGACTCTCTCTATATATATATATATAAACAATTTTATCATTTCTCTACAGGTTCCGACATTTGCCAAACAAGATATTTCAGCCATTCAAAGCACAGGACGGGTCATGTGACGAGTTTGTTCTCGATATGAGCGAGAATCATCTGGAGGATGTACCGGAATTGTCTATTCCTGGGTTGACACACCTAATCCTATCCAAAAATCGTCTGACATTGATTAAACCGGATATGTTTACGCAAGCGCCACGTCTGCAGGAGGTCAATCTGTCCCACAACCTTATTAGTACCATAGAAAATCCATTGGAGCTTGACGAATATAAAGTTCTCTTTAGCAAGTATTTGATCAATTTGTCAATTATCGACCTATCTTCAAACCGATTAACGGTTTATCCAAGACTATTGCCCGTCCTGAAAACCTTAAAACACCTCAACTTAATCGGAAACTTTATCACGGATTTCGCTTTTGAACCTGAAATACGAGGGATGCATTATGCTGATCTCGCATTGGAGACATTGGACGTGTCTCGAAACCGTTTAAAGTCGGTTGAATTCTTCGATCATTGGCTCTGGGACTCTGGGAAGATGATGTACGAGGACCTCTCGTACAACCTTATTGACCTGGGGGAATGCATCGCGCATATGCATAAAGAAAGGTCTGTGTGGGGCTGCTTGTCGTTCCTACATGATCTGACAGCATTGGAGGTGAGAGACATTGGATTACTCCCCATTCTTTCTCCATGCTTATTTTCAGCTGTTATTCACCCATTACCCTAACCTTACATTAACCTAATATTACATTTACCTTTCCTTACATTACCCTATACGTCTAAACCAAAATATTCCTAAAATCCTTCATCGTCTCTGCTATGACGACTAAATCAACGCGCAGTTTCCATGGATTTCCGGGGTCCTCCCAATGTTGCGTGAACGTTACGCTTCCATTATTCTCAAACAATTTGAGAAGAACTTTTTTTCAAATTTCATCAATTTAGTCGCAATGACCTAGAATACAAATGCATAATTGTATTTTCAGAGAGATAAAATCATAGAATGCCTCAGATTTTACATGAAATATATACTTAGAAGATAGCCTATAATAACGACTTACATATAAATTAAAAGGTCACTGTCAAAACAGCAAATACGGGGTTGCGTTCACGCAAAATTGGGAAGAAATGGGTTAAGCATGTTCATTTTTTCCCCTTGGATGTCCACTCCCGAGGCCTTTTCTATGAGTTCATTAATGGCTTTCTTGATGTAAAAGATGAAAATTACTAATGACGAAGCAAATACCTTGTCTCATCCCTTTCCTGATTCTTCCTTGTTCACAGCTACGTTTTATCACCGCTGCTCGGTTTTCGTATAAACTCTGGAATATTATCCTGTCATTGTAAAGATTTTCAATTTATTTCAGGATTCCCATGATTTTTTTCCTATCCACGTTGCCAAACGTCTTCTCTAACTCCACGAACGCAGCCAACGATAGATGGGTTAGCGGAAAAAGCATATACAAGTGGTCTGCATAGAGAAAGCCCAATTTCATCCCACATATAGCTGATTTCGGCGGCCACTGGTCTCTTTTTCGAGAAATTTAACGGAGTATTCCCCATCGTAAAAATGAAACTTTTAACCTGAAAAGAGACTAACAATACGCAAACAATTGAACTTGCTTTGAAAACTTTCTTTTGATTTCTGGCCTGCCTTGAATTTAATTCTTTTAAGGATGGTAGCTTCAACGATGGTTTTTTTACGCTACCATAAGCTCCTATTTATTTTGTGTTATTTTGTGCACATTTAAGTTGGAGTAATAAATTCATTCATTCATATCTCAAGATGTGGCCCAAAAGGTTTTTCTCTCTTCTTGTTGAGGTTCTTTTGAGGCTACTATTCCTCCATCTATTAATTATTGCCTAAAGTCGGAAAGTTTCCATCAATTGATAGGGTATAAATAACCCTTATTTATGCCAAGCGCTACCTGCTAGCAGGGTACTCTACGTTACCGCCATTCACGGCTGCAAGCTGACTGCATCGTAGCGGCGTTCTTAGCCTCGCACCCAGGTGGCCGAACTCAGTAGCTGTTAGACGTCACACGGGCTTCTCCCAGCGTTCATACTTAGCCGTTGCGTGTACTTATCATGTCTTCCGTCATCACCATCCGGTCATCATCAACATCACTGTTCAACAATCCCAAGATTGGTTCAACGCAATTCTCCACTTAATTCTAATATCAGCAAAAATACCAACGCAATTTTTCTCTTTCACATCCTTCTTCACTTGTTCCATATATTTAATTGGAAGTCTTCCTTTTCCATTCTTGCCATCCACTTTTCCAAATGTCTTCATCGGACTATCATAACTCAAGATTTGGCCAATTAGGTTTTTCTGTCTTCTTTTGAAGGTTCTCCTGAGGCTACTATTCTCTCCATCTACTCTTAGGACATCCACATCTCCAACTCGGTCGATCCATTTGAGACTCATCATTCTTCAGTAGGGCTGCATTCGAAGACCTCTATCCTTGCTTTCTTCACTGCTGTCACTCTCTATACATATCACTCTGGTACAATAGCGTAATCCAAATATTTGTTTTTATAAATTGTTTCTTTACTTTCACATTTAAGTTTCTCGTTGTTAGAAGGTCTCTATTTTGGTGTCCCGCTATCTTTGCTTTGGCTTTTCTGCTGATAATTTCTTTCTTACTTTTCAAGTCGTTGGTGATCTTGCCTTCCAAATTTAACTATTCATCCGCCACTCTGCTACTGCATCCACTTAATGTTTAACTAAATAATATTTATAGATTACATTGTCATGTTAATAAAATGCGTTTAACTCATTCTTAACCAGAGCTGTATCTGGGAGAAACTAAATTTCAAGACTTTTTAATTGGAAAACTTGAAATTTTTACAAACAATTATAATTACCTTGCAGCTATATATTTTGTCATTAAATTATACACTAAAAATAATATTTGGTTTAGATATCTCCTAAATAGAGCTGAAATTTTAAACATTTTTGATGTTGCTTGGAAGCAACATTGGGTTATAAAGTGTTGGTTCCCCAAATCATACCTTATTTCCCCGTTAAACTCATATCAAATAGTATGTGAGCGACGCGAGTGGCGACTTTCGTAAACTCGTCTAAATAGGCAGTGGGTGACAACACTTTGAGAGGCCGACTTTAGCAACCATATTTGTAATATTAATGATAATATCTGTAATATGTAATTGCAGGTCATCATACTATCCCACAATCAAATTGCCTACGTACCCATGGAATTCCAGCACTATCTGCCAAACCTGCGTTACGTCGACCTAAGCCACAACAAAATCAAACGACTGTGGTACGGAGACCTCCTTTTCACCAGGGCACGGGACACCATGGACCTAGAATCGTTCATGTTGTTAAAATACATTGAAAACTATCATCTTTTGGCCTTCAATCATTTTCCAGGTTCGAAGAATCTGACAATCGACCTCAGACACAACTCCATCTCCTCTCTGCAACTCCCGGACGATAAGGTAACGTAGCATGTTGTATTAATATTATAATTGTTTTCAGCCATTTAAAGTAGGTCTCTATGGAGTAGTTAAAATCAGTCTTAGAGCCTCCCCTTCCTTTGAGCACTTCAACACAACCAAGAGATATGCTACGCGTTGAACGTGAACCGTTCATTCTGCAAACTACTAATAAATCATTTATTCTACTCGAAATCTACATGTAGACGAGAATATTATGTAGTCGTGAACGATCAGCCTGTCTCTTTGCTGGCCTTTCCGAATATTTTTTGTTTTCTGTTCCATCATATCCAGTCCAATCTTTTTAGCTTCTTTTATAAAAGTTATGGCCAGGCATTCCTAGCTATTTTCATCTGCTGTTAGCAATTGTGCGACGAAATGGAAATTACTTTGCTTTTCTACAAAAACACACACTTTATTGCCGACTAGTTTCGGTTACACTGTACCATTTTCAAGACAAGTGATACACATAAGAATTTGCCGGTATATATACTCTGTGGTCGGGTGATTGGAGGGGAAGGGGAGAGGTAAGTGACGGGAAGGGTGAAGGTGGGAAGGGATAGGGGAAAAACCAGAGGTAGTTACAAAGAGGAGCGTGGGTTGGCGTCACAAGGATTTTTGGGGTGTAATAGTGGAATATCTAGGAAGATTCTTCTATTAGAGTTACGGCCAGGCATTCCTAGCTATTTTTATCTGCTGTTAGCAATTGTACGACATCTACAAAGGCTAGGACATTGACTTTGAAAACTGCAACTACACAATACATAAATGAATGAAATGCGACGCCAATGTCTGAGTGCATCAAAATAATAGAGATTGATTACTCAAACTTAAGTTATTGAATGACTAAACTCACCTCAGTCCTAATAAGTCTCCTAATAGTCCTTAGTCTCCTAATTCACAAATAATCTGCACATGATTCCCCACTCCCATGGTTCCTTTGGTTACCGCCGGTGGCAATAAATAGCAGCGCTCCAGTCGCTAGAATACAAGTCAAAATACGCAACAACCCGAGAGAGGTATGCTACAAGTTGAATATAAACGTTTACTTATGTTTTTTTTCTCTACTTATCTTGACCTCGTTTAATACATGCTATAAAATTTCTTTGAGTTTAGTTCAATCTAAACTCCAGGAATTATTATAACATATAATCGTTTATTGCTCAAACTCAGGTTCTATCAATATTATATCATATCTTATACTAAAAAAACGAAGTTACCTTACCAGTGCAATTAACAGTACCAACACTTACCAGTGAAATGAACTCCCTTCAAAACGATATTCAGCTGTTTATGTGCGTGTTCCAGTGGCTAAGTTGCTGGAATACCATTCTGAAGTTTCATGTTCGATTCTTGTCTGCAGTAAATTTATTTCTCATGACTTTCATCATACTTTTCATTTGCAGAAACTTGCTTTTCACAATAATATTCATTGTGTTAACTGAAAATTGTAATTCTGCGCTGGGAAATGTTTTTGTACATTTGCGACGTCTGATTTTCTCCCATTTTTTCACACGTAGGCTACCTTTGAATTATTTCATTTTGAAGTTGCAACGGGACGCATTTTTAAGATACTTATGCTATCTTTCATAATGCAAAGAGTATTTTTTACTCATTCTTATCATTCATGCCTGGATTTTCAATTGGATTACGTTACTAGTTGAAATTTTAACACCTTTAACAGTAGGAAAAAATATAACTCGAAAAGCTATGTTCTTCAATGATTAAAATTGGTGATTCTCTTGATGGAAATAGCAAAGTTTAGCAACAAGACGTTATTTCTCTCAGCCTCTGCCTGTAGAGTTACCACTCAGTGAAGGGATGGGTAAAAGTCCCCAACTCCGAAGGAAGAAAACATTTTCGCCTTGGCTCGCCCTATCTGGATTTAAAACGGTTCTTTTTCAACCAATTGGATTGGACGGCAATTTTTTTATACATAGAAACTTACCTTTCTGTAGTTATTGCTGCCTTATTTTCCGTATCATGGTTGATGCAAGGAGTTACCATCACTACAATTCATCATCATCACTGGTCAACAATCCTAGGATTGGTTTGACGCAGCTCTCCACTCAGTTCTCCTATCAGCTAATCTTTTCACTCCTACGTATTTCTTCTCTTTCACATCTCTCTTTACTTGTTCCATATATTTTGTTCGAGGTCTTCCTTTTCCATTCTTGCCTTCCACCTGTCCTTCGACGATTGTCTTCATCAGGCCATCATGTCTCAAGATGTGGCCTATAAGGTTGTTCCGTCTTCTCATTAAGGTTTTCATGAGGCTTCTCTTCTCTCCTACCCTTCTTAGGACTTCCTCGTTACTAACTCGGTCGATCCATTTGATTTTCATCATTCTTCTGTAGCACCACATTTCAAAGGCCTCTATCCTTGCTATCTCCGCTGCGGTCATTGTCCATGCCTCACTTCCGTATAGGAGCATACTCCAGATGTAGGTTCTTATAAATTGTTTCTTTACATCCATATTTAAGTTTCCCGCTGTAAGCAGGTCTCTCTTTTGGTGGAATGCTCTCTTCGCCTGGGCTATTCTGCTGATAATTTCTTTCTTGCTTCTCCCGTCACTAGTTATCTTGCTTCCCAAATAACAGAATTCATCCACTTCTATCAGTTTTTGCCTCCCTATTTTACAATACTATAAACAGATTAATTTGTTTCAATTCCATAACCTTAGTAAAATGATATTTATTCATTTTTTTATATAGAAAATAATCTTTCAGGTCTGAAGAGGATATATTATCACCTGTGTTCTTTTCTCCCTCTCAGATTGAAGTGGTTATCCCTGGCTGCGACATAGACAGCAAGTTCTCCCGTGTCAAATTACTTCTGGGACACAACCCTTTCGTGTGCGACTGCGAAGTCTTCAAGGTCCTGCGGTACGCCTCCAAGGAAATGAGGCCAACGTCTGCGTTGGAGAGGCTCAATGGACACAAGCTGGTAGTGCCAGCGGTCATCGACATTCAGGACCTCCGCTGCTTGTAAGCAACAATTTGAAACTCAAATCACCGATTGCGGCGCTGAAGGCAGTGACGTAATTTGCCAACATGGCCGACGCATCGAGGATATTGTTGTGATGACTACATAGGTGTAACAGGATAATTCGTTGAGCCATTTGCAAAAATCAATGTATAAAATATCAAAGAAGATTTCTATTGCCTTAAAGGTGGCATTTCGATTCCTGGGGACTACGACATATAGCGGTTAACATTAAGAAATTCATAAATTTTTGCTGAAATATCCTCTACTAAAACACGGAGATTTATCAAAGGGTTCCTAATGACAATAAATGCGTGATTCATATTTTAAAAAACATTATTCTTAGGTGGCTAGAAAAGAAAAGTGCAATGCGTCGGTTACCCCAAGTGCATTTAACAAACAAACCACCGTCCCAGTAAATGGTGAATTTAAGCAATGAATGGCAACTAAAAGGCACTTTACATGAAATTGAATGCATAAAATATATTATTTACGACGTTATGACTGCTTAATGCCAAAAATATAATTAGAAAAATCAATAAATTCCCAGAGAAACCAATGATTTGTGATAATATTTGGTAATAATTGCACAAAAACAACATAAATTAATTTCCGGATTACCAAGAGTTTGTACATCGGTGCTGAGAGCAAAGCGTAGATACTTTCTACTATAATAAAAGTTATTATTATTGTTTATTCTTACGGGTGTTAACCCAATGTACAGAAAAAGTGTTACATTAAATAGCATATAGACATAGCGTTACATAATTAAATACATATAAAAAGTATACAAACATTAAAAAGCATAATGTAACACATTTATAAACTGAAGGGTAGTGAAAGATCATGTCATTAATATAAAACGTTATTGATAACAAACATATAAGAAGCATACAAACATAAATAAGACTTATACTAGTACGTTAAAAAAGCAGCGTAGCGAAAGATAACATTTGATAATATAAAAAATAAAGTATACAAATATTAAAAGCATTATTCAACACGCTTAAAAAAGTAAAATGTAGCGAAAGATAACATGTGATCAATATAAAAAGCTATTATATGACATATGATTAAAATCACGTTAAGAACTGTAAAATATACCAATACCAAAAAACAAGCTCAAATATACACCATATTGTTCGTTAATTAATGATGGAGAGAGGAAATATATATTCTGTTGGTCCATTTAGTTTTTACAGTGTGTTTTTACATTGACATAAAGATCAAGTTTCGTGCGAAGTGAGTTCGTGAGTTTTTTAATTTTCCGAATGATTTTCTAATGAATGTTTTCGTGTTTACAGGAAGCCAGACTCGATCAAGGGGAAAGCGGTCGCGGATGTGGAGTCATGGGCTTTTCATTGGCTGCCCATGATTGGATTTTGTTTGAATGATACTGGAGTTAATTCAGCGTCCGGACGCAAGGCAACAAGCTCCACTGAAGCAGAAGGAATAGTTGAACCACCGGCATAGTTGAACCACCGGTGGTTTTCCGGCGATAAATTGTGTAATTTGCTGAACATTTTCGATTAATAAATTTTTTACTATTTTTTTGCAGAGAATTTCTTCGTAAGTTTCCAAACTCTTTGCTCGACCGGGAATTACATTTGTAATTTTTTAATACCTAGGTTTATTCGGCGCAACAATGGAAAAACCCTCAAAGGGTCTAACAGGTTAAGGTGACACTTGTAAGAATCTCTTCCGGAGCTCCATAGGTTCGCGTAATAAATATAGTTATACTCATTGTGTATTTGACTACAACAATGAATCATTTCATATTGTTTAAACGTCGCCCCACCACAATACCTGCTTCGAATATGGAAATAATCGTGTTAGTGGTTTATATTAAGTAAGAGGATTAGTTTGAATTAGTAAAACAGTTTCGGCTGTTATGTGGTGAAAGTTCTTTATTACTTTTCACTAATAAAATTTTGACAATTTTTTATCCATAGAATTTCCACGTAAATTTCAGAAATATTTCTTCTATCATCGGATGTGTAGGATGGTTATTTTAACCTAGACTCTATAGTCGCAATGTTGCTACAAAGCTGAAATTAAAGGAGATGTATGAAATTCTGCCAAAATATATGTATAGTTTCACACATTCTTAACTCGACTATAACAATGAATCATTAAAAATTATTTAAGCGTCGTCATGAGGGAATGAACATGGATATCCCCATCAGCAAAGTGACTACAGTGAAATGTCTTTGTAGCGAAATCCCACGGACCACCGAAGTACGATCATTTTACTAAAATTTCGCTATACGGGAATTTTCGTTTTATAGAAACTTTCGTTATACGGAATGAAAAATAATTTCGTTATACCGAATATGTCGCTATTTATCATAGCCTATGGAAATCTAAAAAAAAACAAAGTACAAAAGTATATTTTCATGGATTCCCCAAGAGCAAGGTTACTTTCACGAAATAGAGTTTGTAGATTAATAGTATTCTCGCGAACGATGGGTAAACTCCGAAGATAATCACCGGATGTATGCTAGTCGTTGTGGTAATAGTTTTCTCTTAACTTAGCGTAGTTGCAGATCAAAAAATGGCCACCTGCATGTATCATTCAAAGGAATAAGTCAAAAGAGTTGTCAACACATAATGGCGCCGCTCTGATCTCGCTAAAAGCTCTGAATTGGTGCCTCTTGATATTGCAAACCTCCTCGGGGTTACGTGACGAGTCAGCTTTGTTTGCACCTAACCGCGACGACAGGAAGTTCGCATCTGGCACGGACGCGAGGATTGCGCTGAGCTGTCTTCAGATAGGACGGTAGTTCCGGGAAGGGACATAGACGAGAGAGTTCAACCATCGACAGAAGCCACTGGGGAGTCAGAGTTATCACACCAAATTTGCAATTATGAAGGTAAGTCCTACCCGTAGCTTTCTCTATTAATACTTTATACGGTCCGGTCTCTTATTCTGTGCATTTTATGAGCTGGCAAAGTTAATTTCCCTTGGTAATACCAAAAGTAAATGCCATATAAATTAGTTTAGCAGTTTCTCTGGCCAAACAATTTTTAATGCGTGCCTTAAAAGTGATAAGAGGAATTTTATCGTATCTACGAGGGCCATCCAGAAAGTAAGTTACGTTTTTCTTTTTTAAATCGAGTTTTTATTGAAAAAAATTCAAACTTGCAGGAAATGTTTTTGACAATATGTATTATTTTTCCACATAATCTTCAGAGACCTCAATACACTTCGTATACCGAGAAATCAGCTTTGAAATCCCCTCCTCATAGAAGCTTCCCGCCACCACCTTGGTCCAGTTGGTGATTGCTTCTTTCACTTCCTCGTCAATTGTGAAACGTTAATCCCTCTTTCATTTTGGTGAACAGATGAAAGTCTGAAGGGGCCAAGTCGGGACTGTAAGGTGGATGGGTCAGAGCATCCCAACCGAACTGATCCAAAAGTTCCGTAGTGGATCGAGCGACGTGAGGCCTTGCGTTGTCGTGGAGAAGGCACACACCAGAGGTCAGCATTCCTCTTCTCTTGTTTTGGATTGCCCGACGAAGCTTCTTCAGAGTCTCACAATACCGGGAGGCGTTAATTGTTTCTCCTTGAGGCAAGAAATCAATCAGGGGGATCCATTTTTGGTCCCAGAAAACAGAGGTCATGATCTTCCTGGTGGACTTGACAACTTTGAATTTTTTCGCACTTGGGGAGGTGGTGTGTTTCCACTGCATGGATTGTCTTTTGTTCTCCAGGGTATAGTGTGACACCCAGGTTTCATCTCCAGTGTCTATGGACTTGAGAAAAGGATCCCCTTCCATTCTGTAGCGGCCCAAAAATTCACGAGCTGCAGCCACTCGTTGTGACTTGTGTTCGGGCGTCAGCTCTCTCGGAACCCGTCGGGCGCAAACTTTTCAAAAATCGAGTTTTTCCGAGACAATCTCATGAACGATGGATCGTGAGATCTCAGGGAAACACTCATGGAGTTCGTCCACAGTGGAACGGCGATCTTTGCGTACAGCACTGTCGACTTTTGCCACAACTTCTTTGGCTTTCCTCGAGAGATGCAGAGACTCGGATGCGCTACCATCTTTTCTCAACATCAAGCATCCTATCCAGTCTAAGAAGGCGAAGAGAATTCTCCGCCGTGCGAACTTTGCTCTACTGAGAGAACGAGTGCAGTACACACGCAAAGCTCTTCATTTTTGTTCAACGGAACTCTACCACCTACACCTAGAGCTTAGCAGCAAATTGATACCAGAGGATTGGGAGACATTGGAGAGAATTACCTTCCAATCGTCCTCCACCACCTTTACAGCTATGAGAGAGAAGCAATTAAAGAAGTTCGAAAATTTGGTGGAAAAACAACGTCCTTCACCCGAATCCACCTTCAATAAAACAGATCGTGTGGTTATAAATCTATCTTAGTGATTCTGCAACCTCCATACTATCCAACGGACTTAACTTTGCCATAGCACCCAGAAGTATACCGAAGGAGGAAATAATCACTGGGGTAGAAAATGCTTTACGCAAGCTAAGGAAATCAGAGGCCGATGAAATCAGGGAAGAAGTCAGCCATATCATCAGGAAAGCGAGGCCTCCAAAACCCAATTTGACCAGGGCAGAGAGAGAGGCCGTCTGTGAACTCGGGAAAATTGATGATTCACTGATATTGCCAGCTGACAAAGGGAACGCAACTGAGATCATCTCTAAGGAGGACTACCGAAAGAAGGTTTGCGGTTTGCTAGACGACCCCACCTACAAAGAACTTAACTCTGATCCTACGGCAAAAATCCAGAGGAACATCAAGGACCTCATGAAGCATTCGTCAATACCCCAAGAGGAGAGACGATCACTGATCCAGTCGGCTCCTAAACCTCCACGACTTTATGGCGTGCCTAAGATTCACAAGGATGGGATACCACTCCGGCCTATCGTAAGTGCTATTGATTCACCGACGCATTAGCTTGCAAAGTATCTTGCCCATAGCCTTCGGCCATTCTCGGGCCTAACTGCAACCTATGTGAAGAACTCCTTCCATTTCATCAATATTATAAAGAAATATAAGATTACGGAAGAGGATCTCCTTGTTAGTTTTGACGTGGTGTCTTTGTTCACCAAAATACCTATTGAAGATGCCATCGAAGTCATTAAGACTCTGACAGAAAAAGGCCTTCCGAAAGACATTCCGAAAATGGTGTAGTTTTGCCTTTGTAATTGCTATTTCTCTTGGGGAGGGAAATTATATGAACAAACGAAAGGGGCATCCATGGGCTCTCCTTTATCACCTGTCGTCGCAGATCTTTATATGGAAGAATTTGAACGAAAAGCCCTGGATTCTTTCCCTATGAAGCCGAAACTCTTCGTGAGATATGATGACGACACCTTCGTCATATGGCCTCATGGAACAGATAAACTTAAAAGATTCCTTGAACATCTTAATAGCCAAAATAATTCCATCCAGTTCACTATGGAAATGGAAGAAAATAACCAACTTCCCTTTTTGGACGTTCTCGTCAATCAATCAAGAAATCAGATGGCACATTGGGACATTCAGTCTATCGTAAGGAAACGCATACTGATCGCTATTTGAATGCCAAGTCACACCATCATCCCAGGCAAAAAGCATCAGTTATTAAAACTCTATATCATAGGGCATATTCCATATTGGATACAGATTCGCTCGCTAGAGAGAAACAACACCTCCTTACCACGCTCCAAGAAAATCGCTACGATCGGGTACTGATTCAAAAAATCGCGCGTGGGGAAGAAGAGAAAAGAGATGTGGCCTTGGACATTGCAAAGGAAGACCAGCAAAAGGCAAAGGCACATGCTCTCTTGCCATACGTGGCTGGAACGTCGGAAAGAATTGCTCGAGTTCTCGCCAAATATGACGTTCTGACGCGATTTATAAGTTTGAAGAAGACCTCTGACCTCCTCCGGAGTGAAAAAGATCGTCATCCATCAGATATCTATGAAGGAGTGTATGAAGTAACGTGTTCCTGCGGTTTATCATACATCGGGCAAACATCTAGATCATTTAAATGCAGAATTAAAGAACATCTCAAGGCAACCGAAAAGAAAAATTTTCGTCTTCCTGCGGTTGCAGAGCATGCATGGTCGGAACCTGGGCACGTCATACTTTTCAAGGAATCGAAAATCATCGCCAGGGAAAATAAATATTTCCCTAGGCTGATAAGGGAGGCGATTGAAATAGCGAGTCACCCAAACAACTTCAATAGGGAAGACGGCTATCCTTTATCCTCATCTTTCAAACGGCTTTTCCAACAATGGAATTAAAAATCAACATCCGCCTGACTAGCTGTAAATAAATAAGGATCACCGATCTGCAAATCATTTGGACCCGAAGACGGGAGCTGGAACGCGCCCGAAACTGTCGTCCGCAAAAAACATGTATCAACGCGGTGTAAACCCGGAAAACCATCACCAATTTGAAAATTTATATAAATTTTTATTAACAAGGTGCAAGGCTGGTTTTGGTGTTGTTTTAATGGAAAACAGTTCAAGTTTTGACCGCCACGTGTCGTCGCTAGGACGACAAAATGGCCGAAATCGCCGTTTTTCCGGGGACCGTCTTGCGGTTTTTATTTTACTGCGCGCAAACCGTGCATGCTACACGGGTCATTGTTGTACATATACAAAGCCAGTAAATGTCGCCACTTCCTTATGTAATTTTTGAAGTTTATTTCTACGTAAAACGCTTTCAAAATGGCGTCCAAAAATTGATTTCTCGGAAAATGTTTCATACTTTCCACTGCCATCGACCTAATTTTAGCTTTTGCACAACGAAAATGATTATTATATATGCTTACATTATTCTCCATTTAACTTTAGCAACAATTTATTTTGTCACCATTGGTTAGCGAGAAAAAAATTAAAATATGCCAAAAATCACCAAAAAGTACAATTTCCAAAAGATCAACACAAGATTTCGCATAGTTTTACACGAGTGATTTCGTTTAGACTTAGTATATACATGAAGCTATGCATTTTGTTTTAGAAAATTTAACAGTTTTACGATATTGCCATCGATAAACCAGCAAAACATTAAAAATGGCGGACATTTCCCATTTTTTCCCGGGAGTCCGTTTTCTATTTGTCGTTATACAGGCAATTCATTTCCATCACTCGGACCGTTGTTGTATATTATGAAAGCCAATAAATGTCGCTACCTATTTATGTAAGTTTTTAAGTTAGTTTCTAAGTTCAACGCTTTCAAAATGGCGTCCAAAAATTAATTTCTCGGTAAATATTTCATACTTTCCACTGCCGTCGGCCTAAATTTGTGAGTTGGACATCGAAAATGATTATTATATATGCTCATTACATTTTCTACGAAATGTAGGCAACAATTATCTTTCGTCTTCCTTAGTTACTCTGAAAAATATATTTAAATATTCCGAAAATCACCGAAAATTGCGACTTCCAAAAGATTAACACAGGAATTTGTCAATTTTAACCTCACCGATTTCTCCCAAACCTCGTAGTTACGTACAGCTATGCATTATCTTTCAGAAAAAATAAATATTTAATAAACGATTTTATCGATATTACCGCGAAAAAATAAAAATGGCGGGCACTACTAATTTTTTCCGGGGAGAGATTTACATTTTATTGTATTACTCTCGAAATACGGATGTCATAGGGGCAACTTCTCTTAAATATGATAGTAAATGGATGTGACCATATAACATCGTCATCCCTAAACCCCCTGAAGCCCCCTAAAAAATTAAAATTTGCATATAAGTTGCCTTTTCGGGTACTTTTCGTCACAATTCCGCCGCATTTCCAAGCCTTACCACTCACCGCTATGGAATTGATGGGGACGATTGATGACCCCTGGCGGTACAAACCTATGAACCCCCGGTGAACCCACGTACACCTCCCAAAAAATAAAATTTTGCATATAAGTCTACTTTTTGGGTACTTTTCGTGACTATTCCACCGCTGGTTCTTACCCCAACGACTCATCCCTTCGGAATTTATGTGAACGGATGGCGACCGCCAGGAGTACACACATTTAAACCCCCGGTATCCCCTGAAATCCCCCCAAATGTAAAATGTGCCATTGAGTCTCCTAGTTGGGAACTTCTCGCAAACATTACGCCGCACTACCCGTCCCCTCTGAGCTTTAAAGCCTGGTTACACGGTACATTAACACGTACAAGTTAATTTACGTTTGCGTGAATGATTTTGGTGGACCGGAACGGAACATGTACGAATGCATGAACCAAATTAGAACAGGTTATATTTTACGTTCATGCATTCGCACAAGTTGGGTGGTTACGCGGTACATTTTGGCGTTCACTCTAGCATTCATACATTTAGACATTAACCCGTGCGTGTTAATGTACCGTGTAAACAGGCCTTTAGATCCAGAATGGTTGGTTAAGGCGGGCCACGGTAAACCATACGGGAAAAAATACCAGAAAACCCGCGATCACCTCCTGGAACCTCGTCGAAAAAAAAAATTAAATTCGCCTTTCCGAGTAGTTTTCGTCACAATTTAGCCGGTGCCACTACTGCTTATTAAAACCCCCGATAACCCTGTGAAACCTCCCAAAAAATTTCTAATAAATCGCCTCTCCGGGTAAAAGAATCCCCAGAAGTCCGCCTCTATTTCAGATACGTGATCACTGTGGATGATTGGTGACCGAGTATTAAGCGGGGTAGCCCCGGGGGGGCACACTCAACCCCTGGACGGCGAAGCCGTTCAGAGGAATTAATGGGGCGCCTCCCTACCCCCTGGCCGGCGAAGCCGGCCCCTAGCTGAGGTGAGATTATTCGAACTTCGAAAGTCCTCGAACGACCACAAATGTTGACGGCGAAGCAGGAACAGGGGTTTTTAAGGGGCGGAGCCCCTTAACGAGCGCGCGAAGCGCAGCAAGTATAGCTACAGTCACTTTCAAAAGTTTTAGGACAAAGTTTGCGGCGCCACTTCTGCTTCTCAAGAAAATTTAGTTTCCCTTACTCCATTTTTTTTCCTTGCTCACGCACTGCAACTATTTCGCTTCCATGTGAAGATATATGAACAAAGATGGAGTAGTTACTTGCTAAATTTATCGTTTTCTTTCGATCTTTGATGGATTTAATGATTAATTTCGTGTGCATACTCTGTGTCCTTGCTCCGGTTTTCACTGCTGGTCTGATGTTATGTATTACAAAACTCTCAATGTCATAAGACGTGGTGGCGTAGTGGACTTAATGCGACGTCGTCATAGTAAAGGTCGTTGGATCGATTCCCCTGCTCGGAATTAAGATTTCATCATTTTTTTTCCTTAGTAACTCCTTTCGTATTTAATAATGGGTTTCAAATAATTTAAATTCGCTGTAACCGTTATATATTTTTTTAATGGTAAATGGTTATAAACTTTTTTAAATACAAGTTAAGAATTGGGCAAGGGTTGACGTATCATTTTTATGGATTGCTAGTACCCATTTTGAAAATTAGGGATTTGCATAAGGGGTAACCGTAACCCGACGGTAAGGGGCGCATTCAAACCCAGCGTTGGTATTAACTTAATGATTTTAGATTGACAATGAAGGGTCACGCATAGTAGTTGATTATTGCATTAATTGATTTAGAAAGCTGTTGATTATTATGATTTTCTGCAATGAGCACCACGCTTCATCACACGTCTCTTGAGACGGGTGATAAATGACAATGTTCATCACCACAAACCTCAGTCTAGGGATTTGAAATAGAGCTTCGAAATTAAACTTTTAAGCGCACTATTTATAAAAATTCCCTGGGCAAGACCCCCGGTATGGGCTTCCCCAATATTTTTTTATGAGTCGGCACCCCTGCATATATATCATTATTAAAGATGGCGGAAATAAGGAATTCGCCAATATTTGAATCCTCTTTCAAGTACTGTGTTAAGGCGAACGACAAATAACTTCACTTGCGCGTTCAGAGCACTTTAAAAAAGATAGGGAGTAGAGAAAGCTGGCATCGGCTTTCTCTTGTGCTTAACGAAAGGCGCCAAGGATCTGAACGTCACATGCGACGGACAGATATTTTGTACTTGCAGCGCTACCCACACACCACACAGGATGGGAACAACATTCAACAGAAAAATGTCCACCACCACCAGATTTTTGAAAAAAGCCCTCGGAGAGAATTACCTATTCACTGTCAAAACGAAAATCTGTTTCCGTGAAATTACCCACACATGCTATACACTTACCGTAGCAGGCATATAGCGCTAGAGGGTAGTAGAGCTCAATAACCCAGTACCACTCTTAAATAATTTCAAGTTTTTTTTAACTTAACTGAGAATCGTTTCACAGATAAACCTTTAAATATTGAAAAACGAAAACTAAAGGAATGAAGTAAATTCTATTACCATGACAAATTATAAAATGAATCCCAGGAAAGTTAAATTTGTGGATATCAATCATCTCTCCCCGAATGATCAAATAAAAATGACTTAAAGTGAAAATAATAATTAAATAAATAATAAAAAATAATTACTTGCGAACCCAGAAACTTATGGAAAACTTTAAAATTGTTAATTTGATTGCCGTGTTTTTTTTTCAGTACATACGCATAAAAAATAATTGTAAATTTTCGTAAAATCTTTTATCGACCAATAAAAGTAAAAAAATCAAAACATGATACAAAAATGGCAAAGCTTGCAAATTATTCTTCGTAAGGCGTAAGCGTTGGTTTTATCTAATTAATAGCGAGTAATACCGCCATTATTTTCTATGACCGCCTCCAGTCTGGAGCTCATAGAACGAACTACAATCTCCCACACCTGAGAACGGCGTCCAATCGATTGCCATATTTGGCGCACATGACCATCTAGCGCATCCAGATTGCACTCATTCCCATTCTCTCACCACTACACTCCAAAGGTTTTATAAGGGATTCAAGTCTGGGGAATTAGATGGCCATGGCAAAACATGAATCCGTGGATGCTCTTCAAAAAAATTAGAAACGATATTTGCCCTATGGATTGGGCAATTGTCCTTGAGGAAAGTCACTTCCTCGCCAGGTGGAACGACCGTTTCAATATACGGCAGAAGATGGTTCGTCAGGATACCCACGTACTCCTCTGCATTCAGTCTTGGAGACGTGGAAACTATAGGTCCAGGCCCTGCAGCCGTCATTGCACCCCAATAACTTTTGCTGAGGCGTCCTGAGTTATTCCTTGTAAGGATGTGCCGCTGATTGTATCTATGAACGTAATATGTTCGTGTTGCATTAATCAATTCCATCATGATTGACAAAACAATAGAAATAAATATTAGCAATTTAAGAAATGAAAGAAATGCTTTCATACCGTATATTCCTTGCCCTCCGCAGTTCTATTCTTCCTTCCTGATTGCTGCGAAAAGTTTTTTCGCCCGCGAAAATAGTTAAGTCCCAAAAAACCTGGTCGTTTACTACATTATTTCTGCTGAAAAACAACCTCGAATGCTTCTGCTGCTCAGTTAAGAAAGGCTTTAGGGCAGGTTTGTGGTGTTGTATGCCATGCGCAATCACCCGCCTTCTAATTGTTGCGTAGCTGCAACCAAATTGCGCCTCCCTGGAAATCGCAGCTACTCCGCCAACACTGAGAGGTTTACCCTCAATAAATGGCGAATCCTGTTGTCCTCCAAATCGTTGGTGGCCCGAGGTCTGCCGCTTCTTCGCCCGTCCTTCAGGAATTCGTCGCCTTCCCTAAAACGCCGTACCCAGTAATACACGGTATTCCGGGACAAATTGAGCTGGCCAGCTACTTGGGCAACTGTTTTACCGCCCTCCTTCATGCCAATTATCTGTCCGCGTAAGGCTGGACTCAATCGCGTGCTCCTCTGCTCTTCCATAGCCCAGAAGTTCAAGACTGGTTCTGAGTTATCGATGAAGTTGTTTCTGAACCACGTGCTTTTTTTAGTTCGCTGTTCCATGGTTCACGGTTCTCAGGTCCTGTTCCCATGATTACCACTTCAAAACCATGGGTATTTTTCATTCCTACCTGTTAGTAATGCGTGGCATGGATAAGTGATTAGAACGTTAGTTTGCTGATCTGGAGTCTTAGGTTCGCATCCCCTTCGAAGCTAATATTTTTTCTTAGCTCACCCGGCGAACTTCGCACCGCCTAGCAATCAATGAACATTAATTTGAAGTAAATCAACATTCAGCCCTGATGATGAGTGCCAAGACGGTACTTGAAAAGTTGGCCGTTGTAAAAACATTAACCCGGTGGGAATCCCGAGTAGAGTTTACCGACATTATTCGCTGGGAAAGTATAAAATCATTTTTCACAATGAACATTTTGGTTACAGCATTTATAAATAACTAGCTGACCCGGCGAACTTCGTACCGCCTAACATTCAATGAACTTATAGTTTAGTTACACCGTTTATAAATAAAGAGCGGCTGTATCGTTTTAATCATATTTGATTTATTATAAATTAAATGAGAAAATATTGATGAAATAAAAATTATACGCATTCAGTTGTTGGCTATTTGTGTTATTAACCGTAAAAAAATGTTTCTAGGTCTAAGTCCGTAGCGTAAACTTGGCTCGTACACGGGGCAGGTTAACGCAACGCTAGACCGACGCATGACTGATGCTCAAAATAGTGTAAGAAAAGCCCCTATGAAGCAGCATTCGTATCAAATGACTTTAGGCGCGCCAATTGTAGTATCTCTGTTTGGAAAAAATCCACTGCGTAAACGTGCTGCATGCGTAAACGCACCACGGTGTGCCCTACACATTCGGGTTTAATGTCTTGCGTCAAGCGCCTTCTTATAAACAACAGTTTTTGTTTTGTTATCAGGCGCAAGATAAAGCGAATGAAGCTAAATAAAAATAGCGAAGCGAAGCAGGGACGCAGCGAGGGGGGTTTTTGGGTGTTAAAACCCCCCCAAAAGCTCAGAGAATCTTTTTATAAAACATTTGGTTATTAATATTAGGGGGACGGATGAGTCACAAAATATTTAACTGTTCACTCAGCCGCAAAACCTACCATTTTGAACCTTTTATCCTAAAAAATGTCTGGGGAGGGCCCCCACACCTCTCGCTTACCTTGGCGAGTTTTCTATACCCTACAAACCCGCCAGTATTAGCTGCGCCTATCCTTAATTCCTAGCTGCGCCCTTGAAGCGAAGGAAGAAATACAGCGGATGGTTTACCGACTCGTAAACACACCACATATTATTTACCATGAGAAATTCATGGGTTTTCATTGACACATGAGAACAAACATCACAAAAACTGAATGACTGACCATGCGATTTGTTAATCGTTATTACGAATGCAACACGAATTGGAAATTGAATACGTTTAAGCTCAAAAGGGCATATAAGTTGGGATCATGGAATCTTCGGATTGAGAACTTCCTCATCTTTGAATTTTCCTTTGAGTATAGTGGCGTGAATCACTTTCATAATCAGTTTTTTAAATAACCAAACACGTTCCGTTGGATAGTTTTGGTTGGTTTAGGTTTCGAAAGATCATCAAGATTTTTAACATGTTTGAACATTTAAATTTTTTTCAAAAAAAGATCAGTCAATAAATTAGTAAAAACGAAAAAATATCTTATTTTTTGACCGTCTTAACAATCGACTCCTAAAAACATATCTCTAAGATAAAATTGAATTTTTTTTGTGAACTTTTCCTATTTTTTAATGTCCTATATGTTACCCGGGGCTGAGACGAATCCAAAGAGCCTAATGTCACTAAAATCGGTGCAGCCGTTCTCGAGTTATAAGTGTTCTAACTAACACGATTTTCGACTTTCTTTTATATATATATAGATAGAAGATGAGCGGCGGAACCGATTTGAATAATTTTTGACTTATTATAATATCGTAAGGAAAAAATTCAATAAAACTACAACAATTAGTATTACAATTGCTAGTCAGAAAGGCATTTTCTCTATCTACATTGGGTTGACCAGGGCTTGTTACGCAGAATTTCTTTCTGTGAATTTTCTTATTTTTATGTTTTAACTTATCAAAATTTAGACATTGTGGTTTTATAAAGCAGTTGATAAAGTCCAAATTGTGGAGAGCCATTTATAACTCGGTTTGGTAAAAGTGCACTCCGTAAACGTGCCCCGTACGTAAACGAACCCCAGTGTACACAACACATTTGGGTTTATTCTGCACTAGCACCTTCTGATATACAACAGTTTTCGCTTTGTTATTAGACGCACGAACAAATGAAGCGGATAGTTTACCAACACTGAACATGACACATATAATTATTCATGAGAAAAACATGGATTTCCTAAATTCAGACTACAAACACTCGGCGGTTGGCATAGTAATTAGCTAATCATCATCGCGAATGAAACACGAAGCCGAAATTTGAATTTATTCGAACTCATAGGGCATATCAGATGGGATCATGGGAATCCTTGGAATGAGAATATCCTCATCTTTGAATTTTCCTTTGAATATAACCGCGTGAATCACATTGATTATCGTTTTTTTTATCACCTAATATGTTCCATTGCGGTGGTAAGCCAGTAGTCACATCTAAGAAGTTTAAATATGCAGATGGATAGTTGGTGACTTCATCTATTTTTGTAACACAGTCAATACATTTGAGTAAATTCAGATTACCAATTATTTGCAAATTTCGAAGTTTCGAAGAAGTAATCCACGTCTTCGTCCTGAGCCGCCAAAATTGCTCGTTCGCTCTAAAATTTGTGATTGTTGTGCTCATCACTCATGTTCGAGAGCACTTTGTTCATCTTTCGATGAAACGAAATTGCAAAAATGCCGAGGATAAGAAATAAATCCGCTCGATTCGTCGACAAGAACACGGCCTTTACCGATAGTCAAAAATTTTTATGAGGCTCAGTCATTAAATTGGTAAAAACTAAACAGATCATTTTGTAAGTAGAATGACCGACTTGAACTTGAGCTGTTGAAGTCCTAAAAATGTCCCCTAGCATCCATATTAATTTCTTCCATGAACTGATATTATTTTTAATTGTTAATTCTGCTATTCGAGGTTGATACGAATCCAAAAAATTCTATTCATCTAGAAAATCGTTCAAATATATGTAGCCGTTCTCGAGTTATAAATAGTGTAACTAACACGATTTACGACTTTTTTATGAATATAAATATACTTAGATTAAATAAATAACATAGAAACACTGAAAAAGGGACACTCACAAAATGTTTTTCAGACGTTTCTACGGGGTTACCCACCATTCTCAATGAGTGAGTAAGGATTCCTGATGTCTTCTGTGGAGTATAGGGGGGGGAGGTTGAAGGGGTAGGTGGAGGTGAGGGGGAAATGGGGAGGGATTGGCTGGTGGCTACTGAGCGACGTTCAGCCCTGGCGGTTTGAACGCTGTTTCCACCCAGGTGTGCTGGGTGAATTTTCTGGTAGTATTTCGATTAAGGAAAGGGAAAAGCACTTCCCGAAGGAACTATTTTGTGTTGGAGTACTGGTTCAACGAATGGGGGGGGGGGGAATTGGTGGAGAGGCGATGGTTGTTCATTTAAATGGATACCGTGGTGCATTCTCCAATGTAGTAGGCAGGGCAGAAATTGTAGGATAGTCGGTAGATGGAATTAAAGGAAGTATTTAAAGGAAAAAGGAGAAGAGGAAGATTTGTTGATGACTGGTGGGGAGGTGGAGAGAAACCAGAAGCAGAACTTGCATCTTGGGCGGTTCATGTTGAGGAGGAAGAAGATAGGGGGGCAGTGTGGGGGTGAGAGGGGCGGGTGGATCGGAATATTTGCGCACGTTGGGTGCCTTTCTTTAGGTGATAGAAGGGCGGGAAGGGAGGAGATTGGAAAT
The DNA here is from genome assembly GCF_921293095.1 of Ischnura elegans. NCBI lineage: Eukaryota > Metazoa > Arthropoda > Insecta > Odonata > Coenagrionidae > Ischnura > Ischnura elegans. The sequence continues at coordinate 1,128,777 of NW_025791658.1, read as the reverse complement.
ACTTTGGTTTGCGCTGATGATGGGGTAGAGGTCTCCTAAGATATTTTTTATTTCTTAGGGCTGTTTAGGCCTTCCTCTAATTCATTGGTTAAAATTCTAGATTGTGCATTCGCAATAGGGTATAACATCAACAGGTTTCCATTATCAGCTCGCCGATTACTTGGATGAATCCGTTCTGACAAATTAGTTGGATCTTTGCATTGATTAAAAACTAGAAAACACATTCAACGCAAAACCCAAATGAAGTAGTATGTGATGATTATAAAGGCTATTTGCTGTATATAAGTCAAGTTAGACGTCATATAATGACACACATATCACCCGTCTCAAGGGACGGGTGAAAAAGTATGGAGCTCATTGCAGAAAATCATAATAATCAACAGCTTTCTAAATCAATTAATGCAATAATCAACTACTATGCGTGACCCTTCATTGTCAATCTAAAATCATTAAGTTAATACCAACGCTGGGTTTGAATGCGCCCCTTACCGTCGGGTTACGGTTACCCCTTATGCAAATCCCTAATTTTCAAAATGGGTACTAGCAATCCATAAAAATGATACGTCAACCCTTGCCCAATTCTTAACTTGTATTTAAAAAAGTTTATAACCATTTACCATTAAAAAAATATATAACGGTTACAGCGAATTTAAATTATTTGAAACCCATTATTAAATACGAAAGGAGTTACTAAGGACAAAAAATTATGAGATCTTAATTCCGAGCAGGGGAATCGATCCAACGACCTTTACTATGACGACGTCGCATTAAGTCCACTACGCCACCACGTCTTATGACATTGAGAGTTTTGTAATACATAACATCAGACCAGCAGTGAAAACCGGAGCAAGGACACAGAGTATGCACACGAAATTAATCATTAAATCCATCAAAGATCGAAAGAAAACGATAAATTTAGCAAGTAACTACTCCATCTTTGTTCATATATCTTCACATGGAAGCGAAATAGTTGCAGTGCGTGAGCAAGGAAAAAAAATGGAGTAAGGGAAACTAAATTTTCTTGAGAAGCAGAAGTGGCGCCGCAAACTTTGTCCTAAAACTTTTGAAAGTGACTGTACATATAATACACGGCCCAATTCAGCTCGAAATAATTTCATACAAATCTCTCAATCAAAGTTCAGTGTAATACCTCTTTGGCGCCGGTTAAGCCTAGCTTAAAAAAAAAACTTAAAAATATAATTGCTGGTTAAGGAAAAAGTTTTGTAAATTACAAAGAAATAACGTGGAAAAACACTGTCAAAATTTTATTTATCAAGGATGTTCGGCAGATTCTGCATAGTATCGCCAGAAACCACGAGTGCTATGTCGGTGGATCAACCACTGCTTCCATTTCGGTGGTGTTGGTCGCCGTGTGCCCGGACAGTGGCTCAACTCCAGTGTCATATCCACAAAGACCAATCATTGGCAACCAATGATAAGCCCAAGACTCCACTTCCGCAACGGCCTTCCCGTTGACCGAGTCTGGCTTCCTGTAAACACGAAAAAATTAATTAGAATTTCAAACGGAAAATTAGAATCCAAATTGATCCCCTAAGATTGCACGTGATGGAAAGGATGGATATCCTACTCAGACTCACGTTTTTTTTATTTTTATCCTTCAAGTATCATTTTATGTCATTTAAACCTACCGCTACTTTTCTTTGCACTTCGTAGTACATGATTCTGCCTCCGCCGGACACATGTGTTTTGTTTTACATTCGTAAAACAAGATGGATGACACAACGGCAGGCAAGATGATTGAGCGTCGTCAAGTATTTTCACTAAGCCATGTATTCAGTTGTTTAAATCTAATTAATAATGTTTAGAAAGAATATATTGGTTGAAAATAATGAATGACGATGGAGTATTCTTGATGATAATAATTTCTTAATATTATCGCAGTGCATAAAAATTATGTTCTAAAATCTAAAATCGTAGTGCATGGTCGTGTACACAACTGTGAACTGTTTGTTACCTTATAAATGTTCATTTCAATGTTCACACTAATGATATTTTCCATCCTCCCTGATTATATAAGAAGCCTGAAACATAGTTAATCAGTCCCACGGACCTGAAGAATCAATAACCAATTAAAATCACGTCGTTTCCACTGCTCATTTCCCTAAAAAACTCAATATCCCTAGAACATCCAGACAACATTGCCTGGGTTAACAATTGACATCCGTGCAATATCCATGTCAATCCAATCCATGTCGCATGGATATCAGTGGAGGAGGATAATCTTGAGGGGAGAATGTTAGATTCGGTGATAGAGAAAGCACTTCTTGATACGAAGGCTAGGAAAGCTGTAGGCACGGACAATATCACGTGTAAGCTTCTGAAGAATGCAGGGAAGGAGAGTAAGAAAAGGGTTTTCGAACTAGTGCGCAGGATCTATGAGGAGGGATGTTGGCCGGAGGATTTCGCGAAGACGGTTGATTCCGCTACCGAAAACGAAGAGAGCGGTGGATTGCGGAGATTATAGGAACATCAGCCTAATACCACATGCGGCGAAAGTGGCATTGAGGATATTGAACAGACGAATGGAGGCGAGGGCAAACGAATAATTGGGCGAAGATCAGTTTGGTTTTAGAAAAGGGAAGCCAACTCGTGATGCAATTGCAATAATGATGTCCCTCGTGGAGAGGAAACAAGAATATTACCAGGACGTAAATGCGTGTTTCGTGGATTTTTAAAAAGCGTTAGATAGGGTGAACTGGGTGAAGTGCATGGATATTCTCAAGAGAATGGGTGTAGATTCGAGGGATAGACGACTGATTCGTAATCTGTATATGGCCCAGACTGCGCAAGTGAGGGTATCAGACGGATAATGTGGGTGGATACGCATTGGCCAAGGTTTGAGGCAAGGCTGTCCTCTATCGCCGCTGCTTTTTAACGTATACTCTGAGGAGATGGTGAGAAAATCGTGGGACTAGTTGGAAGTTTGAGTGAAAGAGGGAGGAATTATGTTTAAAGCGGTATGGTTCGCAGATAATCAGACGCTGATTAGCCAGTCAGCGAGTGGACTGTAGGCTGCAGTGGATGCGTTAGACGAGCTGAGCGAGGAGCATGGGATGAGGCTTAATCACAAGAAGACTAAGGTAATGCGATTTTTAAAGCAACGCAAGCGAGGAATGTGAGATTCAAGAGTAGGAGAGGGAGGAAAGGAGAGCAGTTAGAGGAAAAGGGACGAGAGATGAATGGAGGCATTCGAGATATGGGTATGGAGAAGGTTAAATGGACATTGAGGAAAAGGAACGACGAAGTGCAGGATATGGTGGGGAAGATGAGGCAGCTTTTAGATAAGATACGGAGGAGACAGAAGGTATGGATGGAGGGAGTACTCAGCGGGGAGGGGATGTTGGAAAAGGTGTTAGAGGGTAGAATGTTAGGAAAACGAGGGAGGGGAAGGAAAAGAGTAGGATTTTTTAGATAGATTGAAAGGGAGTAGGCATTACAGTGAATTGAAGAAGGCAGTGCAGGAAGGAAAGGGGGGCTCCCAGATCACTTCTTTAGTACTGCATAGAAACAAACCTTAATTGGTTGAGTACTATAGTATTTATAACTTTTGAAAATATTGTAAACAAATTTGTGGGATAAAATTTGAAAAACTATGTACGTCTACAAATAAAATACAAATAGGCACCTGATGACAAGCATTGATAAGATTAGCAGGGCCTGGAATTTAATAATATCTTGATATTTTAAAACACATAAAGTGTTTTATTCTTTTCTTCACTTTGTTTTGTTTGCGTGAGAAGACGTTTGATTCTTTGATCACAGTTATAATTACTTTGTAAAAACTTCCTATAAAATAAGTAAAATAACTCATTATTTATTATTATTATTGTTATTATTATGCTTTTTCTTAAATTTTCTTCAGTTTTCACTGAGTAGAGTAACCTGCTCGTGAGAGTGGGAAAACCAGCTGAATAGCTACCGAATTATCGGATAATCGGGAGTACATGATTTAACCGTCACAGTACCACCGAAATTTGGTGGTACTAGCGAAAAGTGATCACCTAAATGTAAGAGTTTAGTAGCAGTTTATGACAAAACACAATCTGAAGTTGATATTTGAGATATCAATGTAATGTCATTTTCATTCTACTAAAAATGAATTATTTGTCCATTGCAATATTCTATTACACTGGATAAAGGATAAATATCATTATAATAACAATATTCGTTTGAATATTTGGTCTACGCTCAAGCCGATATATCGGCTCCTGGCTCTTTTATCCCGTGGAGCAAAAGCCGATACATCGGCCCGTGGCACTAGGAGGGTTAAGCTACCATCCTGTGTACTCCAGGATCATTCGATTTTGGCAATGAAAAAATTATCGGAAACCACCCCATTTTCTCACCTCTAATGCTGGAAGCCTGCGTAAGGACGTCAAGCACCCCCAAACGAGCCTTGGGAAATACACATGCTCGAAGCATCCATCCAGCTCGATCCGGTTGCGGGAGAGGTCCACGTACCTCGTCTTCTCAAAGTGCCATAGCCTATCGCCGAAAAATTCGACCGATTTTAAACTGTTTCCAGACATGTCAAACGTCTCGAATGGGAGACATTTTACTTCTCTCGCTCTTCTTTCAGGTTTAAATGCAAACTGCGTGATATAGTTATTGCTAACGTTGAGGTGTTTTAAGGTTTTCGCGAAAAAAGCAATGCTTGGCAACACTGTTAAACGGTTAGACGATAGGTCGATAACTTCCAAATTGAGCAAATAATTTTCAAAGAGTACATGGTATTCGTCAAGCTCCAATCGACCATCTATGGTGTGAATCAGATTGTGCGATATGTTGACCTCCTTCAGATTCCCTGCTTGCCATAATATGTCATATTTTATCCAGGTCAGATTATTTTCGGATAGGCTCAGGTTTGTTAACAGCGGAAGCGACAATTCAGGTACATCCTCCAGAAGATTTCTGCTCATATCAAGGACAAATTCTTTGCATCCCCACCGCTTTCCTTCGAATGGCTTGAATATCTTGTTCGGCAAATGGCGGATCCTGCAATGAAACATAAAAATTAGGGTTGTTCGAGAATCACATATTGATCTAGAGTTGGGTATCGAGTCGAGTTTGGTAATTTCTTGGTAATGAAAAATAAACAATATACACGCTCCAATATATTCCTCTTAAAAGAGTGGTGTCGCGAAATTAATATACCGAAATCTAAGCCTGACACGTAAAAAAAATCATCAGGATATTTATATCTTATAAAGACCATTATATATATTTTAGTTTTGTATTATTTATTATCCTATATTTTACAGCAATTCGATATATTATAAGAAAAAGCATATTCAATATATATCGAATGTGAGACTATGTACAGGACATATTTCCATTGGGCACTCTGAGAAATACCAAGATGTAACCATTCATCAAATTTCATTGGTGCAAGGTATATACTAATTAAGTTATTCCAATTTACGTACTTGCCTTAATAATCGAATCAATATTTCGATTATACTGCCATCAATACTGTAAAATCCGCAGTACTATGGATTTTAATTCCAGTCTATGGTCATCTACTCTATAATTCCTGGTCAACAATGCCCGTGGATGTAAAATCCTATATGTTATAGCAATTCGATATATTTTAGAAAAAAGGAGATTCGATATATATCGAATGTGAGACCACATACAGAATATATTTCCATTGGGCACTGTGAGGAATACCAAGATGTAACCATTCATCAAATTTCATTGGTCCAAGGTACACACTAATAAAGTTATGCCAATTTGCGTATTTGCCTTAATTTTGCGAATGAGGAGCGTTGATGTGGAATATAGAGATCAGGTGGATATGAATTTTAGAGATCAGATTGAGGAGCATTTTGAGATGAATTGTCTCAAAATGTGGAAGAATTGGCATTTTCCGCGAAAACCTTAAAGTATCATATTTTTCATCCCTTCCTTCAGAAAACTTAACAACCGCAACCATTATATGGGAGTTTAATTATAGAAAGTGGGGAAGGGTATAGTAAACTTTGCAAAAGGAATTACGAGCACATTGCGCTGAAATGGAAAAAAGTTGGAGAAAACCTCAAAATCGATATTTTTTTTTGAGTGCGGAAATTGAAACTTTGCACAGATTTTGCCAATACATTAGTGAATTTTTTTGTGCTAAGCCTTTTCATAGGAATTTTTTTTAAAGAAATTGCTTGGCCTCAAAAATTTGAACAAATTTCGCAAATATTGCTCTCATTTAACTTTTTTTTTGAAATTCAACAACTTTAAACTAATGCCACACCTTCTGTAGTAATTCAATAGAAACAAAAATTTACAATACTATTATGAAAGTTATTACTGTTAATTCTTGGCAACATCCACGACTCATTTGTATTATTTATAAGCGATACGATATGAAATGGAGGACTCTGTTTTTCGTCGAAATTTTGTGTACGTGTAGGATAATAAAGAAAAGGATCACGGAGTTACCTCGAGATTTTTACAACTCATACACAACAAAATCTATAGAGTATGATACCAGCGGGGGAATTACGACCACCAGTGACGCCGAAATTGAGATCGGTTTTTTGAGGTAACTCCCTGGTCTTTTTGAAGTGAAAACTTCTTTAGCGGCGTTAAGCACTTTAGCGGGATGGGGAAAAAAGCATAGAATTCGCGTGAGCGTCACCGACCCGACACCGCGATCGCTACAGCGAGATTTACATTTCCGTCTTAAAATTCGTCTCTCAGTATCACATCCTCGGTAGTATAGTGGTCATTTTCCCCGTCTGTCACGCGGGACACTTGGGTTTGATTCCCCGGCGGTGAGAATTTTTCTCTCAATCTCATACAATGAAAAATATTTTACAATGGATATTTCAACTGCGCAGGCTGACTAGGTATAGTAAATAAACTTTGTTAATATAGAGACTGTTAAAGTATTTTTGTTTTAAAAATATTATAGTTGAAAATAAAGATCTATAGTGCATATTGTATAATTTAAGTAAAGATAAAGAGCTTGTGCATGAACGTGCAGAGGAGTGTACACGCTATAAAAATACAGGTCAGTACAGTTGAAGGCAATTTCTTTTATGTGCATAGTGAACAATTATAGGTTTGAAGCATATTAAATAAAGGAAATAAAATCATATTATATTTTAATGTATAAATGATGTTACTTTCTATTCATACACATCGTATTTTTAATTTAATAATAAACAGTTTGCTGAAAAAAAAACAATTTCAATATTGGATGAAAAATGAGTGTAACTGGAAAAATTAGTTCTTTAATAATATTAAATCTATATAAAAAATAAATGGATAATAATTATTACAGTTTTCACTTCTGTCGGCCAGTCCCACGACTGCCCCGTTTTTTTTATAATCCTACGCGAAAAAAAATTTCGACGAAAAACAGGGTCCAATATTTTGTATCGCATTGACGATAAATATCGCAAGAAAGTGAATAAATTAGATGGTATGAAGTTGAAATGAGATGTGATACTAAGGTATTATATCGACCTGAAGACGCCGGTTGGAATACCGGAGAAACTATCGTCGCAAAGAAAATCCACGAGGTGAAACCCAAAAGCATTGAGATATCATCTAGACAACTCCGCAAAAAATACGCATCAACTAAGATTTTATAGTTTTTGAGTATGGGATGAGGATTTATCACAAGAAGACTAAGGTAATGCGGTTTTGTAAAGTATCGCGAGCGAGGAATGTATGACATAAGATCAAAGTAGTTGGGGAAAAACTTGAACAGGTAAAGCAGTTTAACTATTTGGGCAGCACATTAGAGGACAACGGACACAGGAGCAAAGACATCAGGAAGCGAATTGCACTAGCAAAGGAGGCGTTCATGAACAGGAAGGAGCTTCTTAGAGGATCGTTATGTAAGAGTTTAAAGAAAAGGTTAGTGAAGAGTTTGATTTGGAGTGTAGCTCTCTATGGTGCCGAAACATGGACACTGAGGAAAGAAGACGAGAGAAGATTGGAGGCATTCGAGATGTGTGTATGGAGAAGAATGGAGAGGGTGAAAGGGACGGAGAGGATAAGGAACGACGAAGTGCTGGATATGGTGGGTGAGGAGAGGCAGCTTTTGGATGAGATACGGAGGAGACAGAATGTATGGATGGAGGGAGTACTCGGCGGGGAGGGGATGTTGAAAAAGGTGTTAGAGGGTAGAATGTTAGGGAAACGAGGGAGGTGAAGGAAAAGAGTAGGATTTTTGGATAGATTGAAGGGGAGTAGGCCTTATAGTGAATTGAAGAAGGCGGTAATGGAAGGAAAGGAAGGCTCCCAGATCACTTCTTTAGTACTCCATGCAAACCTACCTTAATCGGTAGAATACTCTAATAATAATAATACAATTAATCTGCTTTTAAAGATTCAAGGTCTGGCATCTGTCGAGCACCGTGGCCAACAGCGAGCTGCGAACTGTGCCGCTCGTTCGAAAAATCGATCTTAATTTCGGCGTCTCACGTGGTCGCAATGCTTCTTTTAGTATCATACTCTGTAGATTTTGTTGCGCAAGTAGTGTAAATATCTCGAGGTAACTCGGTGATACTTTTTTAATAATCATACACGAAAATGCACGAATACAAAATTTCGACGAAAAACAGGGTCCGTCATTTTGTGTCGTATCGGCCACAAGTAATGCAACCGAGTCGTTAAAGTTGCCGAGAATTAACAGTAATAAATTTCGTAATAATTAGATTGTAAATTTTTGATTCCATTGAATTATTGCAGAAGCTGTGGCATTAGTTTTTAAAATGCTGAATTTCGAAAAAAAAAATCAATTAGGGCAATGTTTGCGAAATTTGTTCATCTTTGAGGCTAAGTAATTTGCCTGAAAAATTTACCCATAAAAACCGTTTTGCGTCAAAAATGCACTAATTTATTGACATCATCCGTGTAAAGTTTCAATTTTCGCACAAAGAAATTCGATTCTGAGGTTTTGTCCAGCTTTTTTCGATTTAAGCCCACTGTGAGGCGGTCCACTCAGATTACTCCAAATACATCGCCAAGTCGGAAGACGGCAAGACTCAGCGGATGACTAAGAGGTAATCGGCGCCCACCTCGATGACTATGGTGATTGACTGCTACGTATACAGCGAGCTGAAATCCCCAGGTCAAGGCGTTGGAACGACGTATCGACATCAAAAACGACACAATTACCTAAGACGAATCTGAGCTTCTCGCGGTGAATTCCATGGATAAAAGCTTTTCGGGTTTTCAACCTGGTCACAACTCATCATCATCATCAGCCCTGGTGATGTTGGTTATGTCTCCCAACAAAACATCGGCATACGCCATGCAGACTTCGAACCGAAGGGACACCAGAGAAGTGTTATAAACGTCATTACCTGAATAGCATTTCTTTACGGCAAATTTAGGAACTTGAGCCTGAATCACATGATCATTTTTTTCGTCACGAAAGCGATCACTATCGCCATCACTAGGGTGATCGTCAAAATGATCGCCATGGGCAATTCTTTTTCGCGATCGCGATGAAGATTCCCATCGCCGCATTTCATCACTCGTCCTGTCGCCTTTTCCGTCGCTTTATACCGTCCCTAAAACCCCATATCAGCCAATCAGAACGCATGCCCGTATGATGTGATTGCAGCGCAGCGTTTGACAAATGTGGGAACGACATAAATAAGCAAACACGCTGTACATATTTTCGTGATGCGGGTCCTATGACAACGAGCTGTGATGCTGGAAATGATGTGAAATGCGACGGCGGGAGGGACCGTGTGATTAATAAAAATGATCACTAGGGCGATCGCTTTTCGCGACGGGGTAAGTGATCCCGATAGTGATCACTTTCGCGACGAAAAAAATGATAGTGTGATTTAGGCTTTACTGGCCTCGACAGCTCCTTGAACGAAACTACTCGACTCGACCCTGAAAACTACCTGATGCAAACCTGTTGTCGTTGATATATATGTAGCACAATGAAGTCGACGCACTGAAGAAATCCAAGTCTAGCGTTTCAATGAAATTGTGGGATAGGTCCAATTTATCTAGTCTGGTGTTGTTCCTCAGCAGTGCCGCCGGAACGTTGGCGAAGAGACTATTCGAAGCTAGAAGTTCGATCAGATTTTTGTTCCGGGAAAAGATGTCTTGAGGCAAGTAAGTGATTCTGTTGCTGGAAATATTCAAGAATTGAAGTCCGTCCATACCGTAGAAAGCATCATCTGGTAGGGAAGATAAGAGGTTGTTGCCTAGACAAAGATCCTCTATCAATGATGTGCCGATCCATGCATTATTTAAGTTTGCAGGTTTTTCTTGAATTGAAGATGAGTTCGGAAACGTTTCATTGGAACTCAATACTTTTTTGTAGGTTGGTGCCTGTCCCAAAGTTACAAGTTTGTTACCCTTGAGGGAAACAAGAGACAGGCGCGGCATGTTGCACAAACATTCCTGAGGGATGAAAGTTATCCTGTTGTATTCTGCTAAGAGAAATTTAAGTTTTCTTAGGCTACATAAGCTCGTCGGTAATGTTGTGAGCAAGTTTTCTGATAATTGGACATGAGACAACTTCTCCGTTTGGAGGAAAACGTCGTCGTCTAAGCTTTTTATCTCGTTTTTACTGAGATCAATAATCTCTAAACTCCGCATACTGCTCAGAAAACTGCGTCCGAGTGACTTGAGCTTGTTTTTCCGAAGATATAACGACTTCATCGCTTCCATATCCGCGAAAAATCTTTCCGGCAAATCTCGCACCTGTGTACTCTCGATTTGAAGCTTTTCCAGCCGTTTTGATGTCCCAGAGAGAAGGTCCTCGTCTAATTTCGCCAACTTTGGACAGATGAGTATAAGCCTCTTCAGTTGCTTCAGGCCACTCAAATGCTGCTTGGAAAGGTGGACATTTTTCGACTGCTGGCAGATTATCGTGAGAATTTCCAGAGAAAGGTCTCTCCAGCCTCCAATAGAACCTGTACTCAAAGCTCCAAATAACACTGACTGACTACGGGACGGAGCTGAGCAATTAGACACATCCAAACGGGCACTATCTCTGTACATAATGGAAGGCGCTGAGAAGTGGGCGTATAGTATCATTGGGAGGTAATGATATGGGTCTATCTCGATTTCGCCCATGCATTCCATTACATAGTACACCGGCGCACCTAATCCTATCCTTCGGCTTAGAAAAACCTTGTCTTCGCAGACGATAATAGCATTTGGACTCTTCATTTCGAAGCAGAGACACCTGGGCTCAGCTTCACAATGAAAGCCCATCATAACCCCATCTTCTCTATCAGTTGCCAATTTTTCGGAAGAGCAACCCATGATGGATATGACGGTTGTGACGATATAAAAGTATCTCCGTCCTGTGCAGATGCCGCGCTTCGTAGCTCCAGACATTCTTTGAACCTGAAATAAAATTAAAATAATATTAATAATAATCTATACAAGTTAATAAAAAAATCGTGTTACTTACAGCATTTATTACTCGAAAACGTCTGTACTTATTTTAATGATATTTGTTTTTTTTAATTTGTCTCAGCCCCGGATAACAAAATAAATATATAAAATTTCACTAATAAATTGATTGTAATGTTAAGTTATTATATTTTGAGTTGGTTACACTGAAAAAGATATCAAGTTGGTAAATACTGCGTGATTTCTCTTGTTAAAACCAATTTAATGATTGGGCTTCATTTCAACAACTAAATCATTTCAGTAGCAAAAACATATTTTAAACACAAAAATAATATTTAAAGCATTTCATGCAAGCTAACTTCACCTAAAAATCATATATCAACATAAACATCCCTATATGTGTGTAAACAAACCTACAAGCAATTGTTGACTAACAGTAATAGGATGGTCTCCTATTATTTTTTATTGCCTAAATCGAAAGATTATTAATCCTAGAGTACGTATTTCATGCATTTAGATTTTTATATGGCGATATCTATTTTTCGCGATTAAAGGAAACGTAAAAATTTTAAGCGCGCGAAAACGCGACGGCGAATGCCGGGAACGCGAGTATGAATGCCGGGAAAACTCCTTGTGACGCCGTTGTGGTTCCCGCTACCGCAAGTGAGGAGACCTTGGAGCGAGGCTTTGAGCGCTGATACAACGCAGGATGCTAGCAGGTAGCAGAATACCCTGCTAGCTGGTAGCGCTTGGCTTTAATAAGAATTATTAATACCTTATCAAACGAAGAAAACTTTCCGACCTTAGCAAGTTTTAATAGGTGATTATAAAGACATGTTTCCCTGATCTCTGTCCCTCATAGTAAAATAGACTAAACATTTTAGATAAATTCAAGAGCAGTGTCTTTTCTAACGAAGTTGACCATATCTTACGGACGCCAACATACTACGGAAGATCAGATGATATAAATAAAATAAGAGAGATAGATTGTAGAACAGACAGATTCAGAAATTCTTTTTTTCCACGATCAATGGGAGATTAAAATGGCAGCGATAGAACTCATAAATATATTGCATGACTTGTAGGGTAGCCTACTAACCCATGTAAAACCTAATGCATGTTTCTTAATTTTATTATTATTTCTAACAACATATGGTAGTGCAATTTTTTAGTACACGTGACGTTTTTTGGACCGTGTGGTGGTGCATGTGGGAATCCAATTGCATGCTTGCATGCTGGTGATTGATCACCCCCCGGCCAAAAACCATAGAGGTGGGTCTCAGGGTATTATGTAGATGAAGATGTAGAATATTCAACAATTTGCAACCTTTTGTATATTTTTTTCATAACATGATAGCCCAATGGCACTCACAAGCGTACTGGTACAGGGCCTGAATCTACTCACAAACACCACAAGCGTACCGCTACGGAGACTGGTTAGTGACGTCTATCACTTGATCCTACTGATGTCTATCGAGTTTTTTTGTATGTTTTTTGCCAGATAGTGTACCAAATAGTAGCTGCCATCTAGTAGCTATTAAAAAAAATATTCTATGGTAAATTACCTTAGAAATATTTATTCTTTAACCAGATGTAAGAGTACCGAACTCTTAAAAGCAGATATCAAAATTTGATCGAAAATTGAAGCTTTTACGTGGTGGAAGGGCTCCATATTACTAATGAAAAATATTTTGTTCCTTCCACAAAATTCAGTTTTTATTTTATTACCGGTTTCAGCAATTACACCATTTTCAAATATATGATGTATTTGAATATGGTGTAATAGCTGAAACCGGTTATAAAATAGAAACTGTGAATTTTGTGTGGAAGTAGCACAGTGTTTTTTCATTATTATCAAAATTTGGTCAAAATCAGACAACAAATACCCTGTTGATTGTCCTATTTAAAACCAACACTGCTAATGCGTTCAAATTATATAAAGATTTTTGGGGTCGATTTATATCCCAGGGGATGAATACGAATGTATTAATCAATGTACTGATGTAAAATTAATTTTTGAAAGATTCCTGCATTTTCTCACAAAATCATTGTAAAAATCCTTAATGTAGATCAGTCACGGAAGGTTTAATGACAATTTTTCACATTTCTTTACTTTTAATGATTTTCGTCCTCCGACAATGCGCCAACTTTTTTAGTATCGGCTGCATGGACCATTAAATGATTGTTGATGTACCTTAAAGTGTCAGAGCGGTAATATTTCCTCGTACTACTAATGTACTACATATCCTTTATTATGTACACCACAATGTCAAAAGTACACCACAATGACAATATCTGCGAATAAAACTCCTACCCATTTTGATTGAATGAAAGATCTTGGAATTATTGTGGACCAAAAACTTCTGTTCTCTGAACACATTCACGCCATCAAATCAAAATCCATGTCACTCTTGGGGCTACTCTACCGGTTCACAGATATCTCCTGTACTAAGGCCATCCATTTATAATACCCTTAACTCCCACTTTGACAGTCCTGACATTGTTTTCTTCCTCGATAACCCCACCATAAAAATTTAATGTTTTCAAAAACAATTTAAATGTAAAAAATCATTCATGACATAAATAACGACAAAGTGGTTGACCAATGGAAAAGGTACATTTAAAAGTTCATACAAAATCAACATATTTTGGGGTTACTGAGTTATCCCTCACAGTCACGGAAGGCTTAGGCAAGATAAGGCCATTTGAAATTCCAAATGGACAAATTCACGTTAACCGACAAGGACGGATAAGGATAGGGTTGCTTAAACTGTTAACCTTCAGCACGATTGTGGTAAAACATCTGCAATTCAGTTGTATTACAGAAGATTTTACGAAAGAGAAGTCTATTGGATCAGAGTTGTAATAGAGTTTCAAATTTCCTCAAAAAAATTGTCTTATGATTGTTATAAAAAGCTGAGTTACGAATGTGTTAATAATTGTATATCTTTTTTAATCACAAACATATCATCTCTTTTTATCGTTCATTCCTTCTATGTATGCTACGTTAATAATGCAACTACATTGATACATAAATTATCATAAGAAATGATGAATTGACGAAAAATACCATTTCAATCTCAAATTTCACTGAAACACATTAATTTGGCCAATTATTTTTGACGTTTCCATTCAGAATACTGGCTCGGGGTGTATGGAACCACACCGTTATCAATTTATGTGTTAATAAAGGTTCCAAAAACCCGTAAAAATCCCTAAATAAACCAAAGAAACGTAAACGAAGCAGGAAGAATGTAATTTTTAAACATTTGAGCTAAAGGGCGAAATATTCGCATTGCGTAACTAGTTGAACTTAATTACAGTTACAAACACTCGACTCATATGGTGTTACCTCTATAGTTATTGTTAACAGTCAATCATTAATGGATAACTTGTAGCAATGGGCCTGGAATTAGCATTGTTGCTATTCATTATTCAATGGGTTATCACGCGCTGAATAGGAGGGATATTACCTCTTGATACGTATCTTGGCTTGGCATAAAACATTTGCGCGAATAGGCTTCAATAACACTTTGGTTGGTGGTGATATTTCTTGGTGTCCTAACACCCCCTGCCACACGTCTCTAAGGCGGCATTTAGGTTAGTATGTAAATGTATTAAGGCTATACACTTCACGACCTCCTTTTGGTGGAAAGAGCCGCCATTCTTTCAACAAATTCGTCTTCAGTCGGATCTCAGAAGAACCAATAAGTAAGCCTTTAACAATACTTTTCTGATCTTTCTCGTGGCCACAGCGGCGCTGCACAGTGGGCTGAAATCGAAAAAAGCCGGCAAAAGATCGCTGTAGTCTAAAGTACTGCTAAATTAATGAAACTTTTGCGAATTGGCTATTGTATGGACACAATGAAACTTATTTAGGATGACTTAGTCCAGAACATTTTTTAAGAGGGCAATAAAATTTAAAAAATAGAAAAAAAGTTGTACGGGAGCCATAGTTACCAGGGGCAAGACAAAATGTTGCTATAGGCATATCAAAGGAAAAACAGATTTTCTTCCATTTTTAACTATGTTTAAGCTATCTCGTAGCTTCTCACAAGGTGATTGAAAATTGTTACTGAGCCTTTTAAACCTGAAATTTCGGTCATTGAAGCGTAATAAGAAAAATTAATACCATTGACATATTTTTTTATTGCAAGTTTCTCAAAACAAAGGTGTTTCGCATTGAATTCTCTTCTGAGTCAGAGGATGAAGGATCCTCATATTCTAAAGAATTTCCGCTATTCACTAGAAGATTTTTATCCTCCTCGGGTAATTTTTTACTTCACTGGGAATCCCCGCAGAGTAAGAAATGGAAGGATCTAAATATATCGTAGAAATCGCGCACTCACGATTCCATAGATTTTTGTTGATTTTTGGCGAGCTATAAAAAAAGAACAAAAAATGTTGACAAAAAATCAACAACAGATTTACATACCCTGGAAATTCTAAAATGATGATATACTATTCCCGGTTCGAAATGAAAAAGTCGATATTTTGATTTTTGGCCAGCTTTTTTCGATTTAAGTCCACCGTGCATTGTGCTCATAAATATGTGGCACCGTATTTCTCTAGTCTTAAAAGTTATATAGAATGTTTTAATTTAGGTCCGTTCCGGGCCACCAGGGCGACCTTCAACCTGGAGATCTTTGGCACACTCCCGTTCCGAAACTGAAATATTTTACAGTCCGAATACCAATATTGAGCCGTTAAACTTGATTTCAACGATGCCTCATTTGACCCGGTAACGCACGAATTAAAAACTTTCTGCGATTTTTATGGCATTATCATTTATTTAAATCTCATTGAAACTCTTGAGTTATTAGGTGCAAAATTTATTCTTTTGACACTAAGAGTTACGCCTGGCGGTACCATATGGTACCACCAATATCTTTTGCATCATAACATCCCAAATATTAGGCTCACATCAAATGATAATCATGCTTTATACGAGATATACAGGCAACAAAAATCGCAATAACATAATGAAACCTTTGCATTAGCAATACATAGGGCTCAAGTAAAGAAATTGATATCCTTGCTCTAAAAAAATCCATTTTTTGGGCTAGTTGATAATTCTCAAATTTCGAACGCCTCTAAATGCGTCAAATACAGTTTTTAAATGCCAAAATTTTCGGAAAATGTCATTTAAAATGTTCTCAGCTATTTAAAACTCTCAGAAACCCTAATAAATTACGATAAATAATAAAAAAGTTACGTTTAGCATTGCACTCCCAGCTGGTACCATGTTGCACCGCTAGGCGTTGACGGGTGAACAGCATAGCTAACACTGTCTTGAATAAAGAGACTAATAAGTTGAACAAGCACATTTCAATCTGGTTAGATTCAATTTTATCTCGAGAGAATTTCGATTAGAATTTCAAAATTTATTTAATATATTCTAAACCCCTGTCCTCTGGGTAGTCCCCCCCCCCTGATTATTCCGTCCTGCAATTTGCTGGAGCCCTCTGACCACGGAAGCCCACCACCCTTCGACGGGTCTAAAATAGGCCAGTCTTAATTAGAAGATTTCGCTTGTATTTTCTAATCATCTAAATTTCCTGAAGTTTAGGCAAAATGATGCAAAAGTGTATAACCGACGTTACGGTTTATATGTAAGCCATCTTTAGGGCTTTAAGTGAAAAAATGAGTGTGCAATATTGATTCATAAATAAAAGGTTATAAGCAATTTTTTTATGATAGCAAAATAATAATTATAATAATTAAAAAAGGAAAACACAAGAATTTTGACACACCTTACTTTTGCACGAGGTTGTTTATTGATAGTAACTAACTCGTAGCCTAACTTAGTTAATTTCAATGTCTACAAATTAAATAGAAGTTAATTACATTAAGATTCACCATGTCTGATCTTTCATTACAGCTGTTATTGGTTTTACATAGTATAGGAACCGTTCCTTTGAATAATCTCATTTTTTAAATTAATTTCATAATCTAAAATGTCGGTGTTATCGAAAGCGAAAGTATGGCTTTTGTTTAAGCTATGGTTATCAAGGTCGCATAATGTTATACTATTTTGTAAAAATTGCTCGTTGCCTTTTATTTATGCATCAATATTGTACAATCATTGTCTACATTTACAATGCTTAGAGCAGTTTTTCACTGTAAGTAACATTCGACGTTGAACTAATTAAGATTTCTATGTACCTAGTCATGATTTTTTTCCTGATATCAAGGCAAAAAAATTTCTTAAGGCAGTCATGAAAGTCTCCTTAAGAGAGATACAATCAGTCATTTCCTGGATTCTATATTGGGATTATAAACTGTTAGATTGTCGGCTGTTGCAATAAAGCATACATCAAGTCTGGGTTCCGTCTAATAAAGTTAATAACCAGTACAGTACTATAAGACATGACGAGAAATTTGCAACAGGTCTCTAAAGTAACTTCCTGGGATTATCAACTGTTCGATTCTCGCCTGTAATTGGATAAGCATATTGATAATATAGGTTCTGTCTAAAAAAAGGACATAATCAGTATAGTAGTATAAGACATGACGAGGACATTGCGAAAGATATCCAAAGAATCTTTCCTGGGGATAATCTGTTAGATTGTCGGCTGTTGCAATAATGCATATAGAAAGTATGAGTTCCATCTAAAAAAGTAAATAACCAGTACAGTACTAAAAACATGACGAGGAATTAGCGAGAGGTTTCCAAAGTAGAGACCTAGGATAATCGCTTGTAGTTGGATAAGCATATTGAAAATGTGAATCCTGTCTTAAACAGTGAATTATCAGTATTGTACCAACAGTCATGACGAGGACCTGGCCAGAGGTCTACAAAGAAGCCTTCATGGTCGCGTACCGGTCACGGCAGAGTCACAAGAAAAAATATTTAAAAACCAGAGCAGTGTTTTGAAGAATTTAAAGAATCATTGCAAATCTGCTCATCAAAATTCTCTAAAAAATATTCTCATTACCCTTGGAGCGAACCGCGTATCCTTTTTGTGGATTGCCACAAAACCACAGTCGCTCTTTCCGCATAAAATTTGAGAAGGAAGTTGAGGGAAGGAAATAATATGTATCGTGAATCCACATCCGGCGATGATACAATTTTCGAGCATCAGAGTTATTTGTAGAATTGATAAAAATCGATAATGAAATTCATTTCCGATACGACAGAAAGAAAGCGTCAGGCGAATGGGCTAACTATTTTATTTTGAAAATAAATTTTAAGCAACACAGTTCTCCAAATTAAACGCAGACTTACTTAACGCAGACTCCATATTAATTAATTATGTTGTATCAGCTGCGTTAGATCAGCAAAGTATAAAAAACAAATTGTATAGAAATTGCGGAAGGTCAATTGTGATTTCCATTTGGTAACGTGACTGCCACTTAAATAATGGAAGAAAAAATCTGATTATGAAGGACATACAGTATGAGCAGAACATTAGTAGTACAAATGAGTATAACCGCCCTGACACTTTAATGTACATCGACCTGACACATTACTGAACATTATTTCATTTTTCATGTAGCCGATTGTAAATAAATTGACGCATTGTCTGAGCACCATTATATTTTGAAAAAAACTTTAAACAACTTAGTTCTTCAACTTAAACAGGGACTATGCCAGTTAAACTCTGCGGTAGTGTATGCAATTATCCTCTGATATCCCAGCGCCGCATGAAGAAAGAGACTGTGTAGAAACTGCAGAGAATCAGTTGTGAATTCAGTCTGTTATCGCAACAGCTACTCAAATAATGGAGGAAGAATTCGGATCATAAAGACATACATAGTGAGAAGAACATTTTTTAACCGGTCAAATTGACTCCTTTGGCACCAATAGGTACCTATCAGAAAATATGCCTTAGTTTATGCTTGCGATAATGTTTGGATTGTGGTTGGAGAACGAAAATCATCAAAAATCAAAATAGTTTAACCCATTATTTCGCAGACTGTATTCAGGGCCTTTAACTTCGGTTGTATTGCATTTTCCGATTAATTGTGACCAAATTAAGATGAAATTTTGGAAAACAATATTTTCATCATATTATGCGATTTTCAAAATGCAGCGTATACGCAACGCTGGGAAAACTCCGGTAAATAAATATAAAAAAAGTAATTTTTAAAAATAAGGACACATCTTTTATTTTTTATCTTGATTTGCACACTCGACATCTTCGCCGGGAGTTGATCAGTATTCCTTCGGAGGAAATGCCCCATTCTGCCAAAATAAGAACTAGAGATACTTAAAAAAGTCAGTAAATCAAATAAAAAATTATTCTGGGGTAGAAACTTGTTCGGAGAATTAGAATTCAATAATTTTGCGCTAACGCAACGCTGGTGTTTAATGGGTTAACAATTATTAACCACCACTATGGAAGTTATGACCATTTGACATTAAAAAATGGGAAAATTGAGATCTCTGGCACTTCTAGTTTTATCCCTTCCGCGACTTCGCGCGGTAACTCAATTACCGCAAATTACGTTGACGCTGTGCACTTTTTTTGCTTTAGAATTATTTTATCAGTCCGACATTTTTTGTATTATAGCTCAACCTGTGTGTCGTTTGCTAGGCAACGAACGATATTTGAAAACTTCGATTTTTATCGGTGGTGTAACTTAGTTGTCCCGCACAGCTTTTGACGGGAAGGAAAAAACATTTTATGCTAGTAAATAATAGACGCATAGGATTTCTAGCATATTTTTAACGCAGTGTCAAATACAGGGCTCATGAGATGTTTGTGTTATTTTATGAATCCAACCGCGTGAGCGGGGTGAAATATTTATTAAATACTTTGATAAAACATTCCACGCGACCGGGAATCGAACTACGGATCTATAGCATAACGGGCCAATGCGCGGGGCACTATGCTATCCAGATTTATTAGCTCACATGACTGCTGTACCGAAGCCCACGGTACTAGATGTTAGGCCCTCGCCGTCCATCAACAATGATAACGTGAGAGAGTAAGGACTACCAAGAAGGCACAACCGGTTGAGAGCCTCAAACCTGCACTAAAGTCGGGAAAAGCGGCATGCGTAATATTTCAAAAATTTGAATTCGTGTTGCTGGTGGTTCTCGGAATTGCTGTGTAGAAAACATTTTAACTCATTAACATTTTTCCATTGTTTGACGCTACACGGGTATTAGCGAAGACGGAAGAATACCTTCCGCGTCTTATACGTGAATCCATCGAGATTGCGAAAAGACCTAATAACTTTAATAGGGAGGATGGGTATAACCTCAGCCGTATATGGAGAGGGTTCCTAGCACAATATAATGGCCAACGGCTATCGGCTAAAATTCAAATCCGGCACAACAATGGGTAGCGAAAAAAACATATATAAGCTCGGGACGAGTATAAATTCCTTCCATTCTCTTGATAACGCTCCCAGTAGGAGGAGTGAAACGTCGAGTTAAAATGTTTTCTACACAGCAATACCCAAAAACCACCAGCAACATAGATAAAAGAAGCTGTGAAAGTCTTCAGACGAAAATTTGAATTCGTGTTAAAAGAATATTTAGCCCATAATCAGTGACGTGCAATTGCTCTTACACTACCCCCAACGTGCGGTCTGGGAGACTGCAATATAAAAAAAATTCATAAAACGTTGCAAAGTCATTGTCATTGATTAGTTTAATGTTTCTTTGATTTCTCAACTATTATAAAGCTTATATTTAATCCCCAACGTTGCGTAAACGCAGCATTATCGAATCCTAATTCTCAGAACAAGTTTCTACTTCAGAATAAATTTTTCTTCAATTTACTGACTTCTCTAGTTCTAATTTTGTCATTTCCGCAAACATTTTCGTTTATATAATCGTATTTTTATGTCTCATGGCGTTTGGCATAAAAATCGGTGCGCAGATACGAGACACCCTAGGAAAAATGACTTACGTTTAAAGGCAGAATGGGGAATTTCCTCCAAAGGAATACTGATAACTCCCGGCGAAGATGTCGAGTGTGCAAATCAAGATAAAAAATGAAAGATGTGACCTATTTTTTTAAGAATTACTTTTTTTATTCATTCACGGGGTTCTCCCAGCGGTGCGTATACGCAGAATTGTGAAAATCATATGATACCATTAATATAACATTTTCCAGAAATTCATCTTAATTTGGCCAAAATAAATCTGAAAATGCGAAACAAACAGAATTTAAAATCCCTTCATACATTCTGGGGAATAATGGGTTAATATCCTGCATTCCGAATACGAACCAACTTTTTCAGTAAAAATTGTTATTTGAAACAGGATCAAAAAACTGGTATAAAAAATACAAGAGTTTTTACTTTTATTTTAACTATGGTACTTTTTTAAATTAGCAACTTAATCATCAACGTTATGCAAATAAAAATGCTTCCTTACAAATGCTTACAAAACTATTATTCTTGAAAATAACTAGCAATTGTTTTCAACAACTTTCTGATTCATTTCCACCAGCATTACGTTTATTGGTTTTTCCAATTTGGTGACGTGAGGTCTCACAGACCGCTACTCAAAATTCATTTGCGAATTTTCAGAAATGAATAAAAAGAACGTGACATTTAAAGAGTGCTCTATGTCCTTATTATACAAAATTATGATGCTCACGAGGATTATAGAAATTTAGAAATGGCAATTTTGAAAATATTCTTAATTTTAGAAACACAGCGGTCTCTCAGACCGCATGTCACCAGTTACCCCATCAAAACCCTGCGTTGCGTTAGTGCAACATTATTGAATCCTAATACTCCGAACAAGTTTCTACTTGAAAATAACTTTTTATTCGATGTACTGACTTCTTTTAAGTATCTCTAGTTCTATTGTTGAAATGACACTTTGCAATATTTCCACTTATAGATTTATTTTACACTACGAGATTCGTCTATATATCTATAAGTGCAAATATTGCAATGTGTCATTTCAACAATATTACCAACTTCTACCACATCGTGCCTAACATTATACAAGATATCTCTACTTCTAATTTTGTAATTTCCACCAAAATTTTCATTCATATAGCTGTATATCTATCACTGATGGCGTTTGGCATAAAAATCGATGCGCACATACGAAACACCCCAGGGAGAAAGACATACCCCCAGCATGTCCGTTAAAAGGCAGGATGGGGCATTTCCTCCAAATGAATAGTAATAACTCCCGACGAAGATGTCGAGTGTACAAATCAAGGTAAAAAAAATGTACAACCTAATTATTAAAAATTGCTTTTTTTGTATTTATTTACTGGAGTTTACTAGCCTTCTGTACTGGCAGCATTGTGAAATCAAATAATACCATTAATATAACATTTTTCCAGAAATTCATATTAATTTGACCAAAATAAATTGCAAAATGCGAAACAAACAGAATTTAAAATCCCTTCATACATTCTGGGGAATAATGGGTTAATATCCTGCATTCCGAATACGAACCAACTTTTTCAGTAAAAATTGTTATTTGAAACAGGATCAAAAAACTGGTATAAAAAATACAAGAGTTTTTACTTTTATTTTAACTATGGTACTTTTTTAAATTAGCAACTTAATCATCAACGTTATGCAAATAAAAATGCTTCCTTACAAATGTTTACAAAACTATTATTCTTGAAAATAACTAGCAATTGTTTTCAACAACTTTCTGATTCATTTCCACCAACATTAAGTTTATTGCATTTTCCAATTTGTTGACGTGAGGTCTCAGAGACCGCTACCCAAATTCATTTGCGAATTTTCAGAAATGAATATTACGAACGTTGAATTTAAAGAGTGCTATGTCCTTATTATACAAAATTATTACGCTCCCGAGGATTAAAGATATTTTTAAATGGCAATATTGAAAATATTCATTGTTTTAGAAACGCAGCGGTCTCTCAGACAGAGGCAGAGTCACAGGTTAAGGGTTGAAAAAGTACGTTGACGAAAAGAAAAAAATGAGCTCCCTCGTAAGACTTTATTTAAAATACAATACCAGTGTTTGGGATCCTCATGGAATAGAAATGAAAACAGAGGTAGATTGAGTGCAGACAAGAACTGCCAGGTAGTATAGGGGAGTAAAGCATCCCAACAAAGTGTGTGCCCCCGCTATCGCTCCGCGGGATAGTGGGTTTCCTTTCCAGTGGGATTGCTATTCTTTGGTCAGTGAGGGAAATTCAAACAAAGCAAACCATTCCCTATCTTCGCCGTCCAAATAAGCGGCCGACTACTGAGTCTCCCGCAACCCAGAGTATGACTCGCGATGAACTCCGTGGAATAAAGGCGCATTCAACGGCATCGTGTGCGCAATTGGGAACGCTCCTATGAATTTTCCTTCGCCTATTCCAACGAAACGGCAAATACCATAGCAAAACGTGCCATAGCAAGCTTTCTCTTAAGGTTAGCAAGTCAAGGAGAAGATTCAATGGGCCACCTATTTGAATGCAGTTGATATTGAAGACGTTTTAGCTTTTCTAGAAGGACAGACGAGCACATTGCCAGAACGCGTTTTTCTTTTGATGGAGAATGATGTATTCCTATCTTGATAAAAGATTCCTTTGTAAGCAGGCGAAAGGGGGAAAAGTAGTCAGCTTGTTGGAGGCAGGCTTATCCATAGCGAAAACATAGCGAAGGGTGAATAAAAATTAAAGTACCGTGTAGTACTCGGAGAAACGCAACAGGGAGGGTAATGAGGCATCGAAAAATCGGAGAAGACCTTCACCTGAGAGGTGACCGATTAGGACATGGGTTTACAACAGGAGATGTTGATGCAGACGTACAGTACATGAAAGTGCTGCTGAGGTTTCGCATTTAATAAAAGGAGAGATATTATCCCAAATGAAGCGTGAAATCATATGTTCAATATGAGTATATTTTTCGTTCTTCAGTTTTTTGTCCACAATATATTAAATATTTTAGTTGACCCTTAAATATTGTCAAAGTAATTTGATACCAATATTTGGTGCATTTTCAAAATTGGTTTTCAAATAAACTGAAAATAAAGTGAGGTGGAAGTGAGTTGAGAAATAAATGATGAAATGGTGTGATAACGTGGTCCAATAAATATCTCTTATACTTTACCTATGATAAATGTTAAACTATGTCTTATTCAAGATAAAAACACCATATAAAGTATACATACAGCATTTAATGTCACACTTTGAATGCAGTTAATAAAGTCAAAGATTTGGGAGTTACGTTTGACGCAAAAATGACGTAACCCTTAAAAGCTTGTTGAAACTGTTTAACTGTCAATGTTTAGCAAAGAGAAGGCGTGCTAAAGATCTCATGTATTTATTTGACATTATAAATATTGGTGAATGCCAGTTTGTTTTGGCAAGTTTAAACTTTTATGCTTCGGATGTTAATTTGAGGCACAAATCTTTGTTTTACATAAATTATGCTAAACATGATTATGCAAAACATTCACCAATACGTAGAATGTGTATGACATATAATAAATATCGTAATGAACCTAATTTATTTCAACAAAGAAATGAATATTGTAAGGCTCTAATATTTCTAATGAACTACAACGACTAATTTTGATTTGTTATACTCTAAAAAAACTGGAATTGTATTTTTTAATTATGTTTATATAATTTCTAATTAATTGTGTTTTTCCTGTAATTATGTTGTTGGGAAAACAATAAAAACCAATTTAATTAATTTAAAATTAAAACTCAGAAATGGGACCCTAAGGAATCATAGAAAAGAAAACTAACTACGGGTCAGACTTAATTTCAGGCCAGCAAATTGGATGTAAAAATACTTACGGTGAAGTAACTGCTGGCTCTGGTCAATCTAACACGTCTATAGCTCTGCCGGGAGACGACTTCCTATTAGTAGATCGCTTAGGGGGCCTTTTAAGCCCGGTTCTGCGTTGACGCCGCCGCTCGGAAGCCAATCAGTGCCCTTCTTTGAGAGTTGATGATGTCATGTCGCCGGATCACTGCGTCATCGCAGAAAAATCGGATCGTGTCATATTTTAATCTACGATAAGACGGCTGTACGCCGGCGATTTCGGATTGGTGTTTCCTTATGGCGATATTACCCAGACGGCACAGAATCCTCCGTATCTAATTCGTATGCAGATAGTATCCATTGACTACCGCTCCTTCGCTTTTCGTCAATGGATACTATCTGCATACGAATTAGATACGGAGGATTTTGTGCCGTCTGGGAAGATATGCAAATATGCAGGAGGAGCTAGCAAGGGAAAAACGATTGTTACTAATTATATCATTCGCTGTAATTGTGAATTTTAAAGCTAAGTTTTTTATATATTTCCTTAGAATAAGAAAATGTTGACCCTAGATCAAGTTAGAATCAGTTAGGGTCATACATTACACAACACATACCTGTCAATGGTGTCACCAGTTAATACAACGCGGGGGACAACAAAAAATAAATGCAAGGTGACTACTGTCGTTTTAATGCCAATTTATATAATGTAATTGTGCCCTGATGGTCTACTCAGTTTAAGCTATTTGGATAACATGGTCGTTTGATCAATAGTTATCATAAATAAATGATCCTGACAACTTTTCAGGCTGCACATGTTCACTAAATGTGTGGAATTTGTTATTATTCGTATGTTCCGAGCTAGGAAGAAAATATAAAATCTATTCTAAAACGTAGGCAAGTGGCATAATTGCATGCATGGTTACGCGACTCTATGGTCAATATGTTTACTTCAAATATAAGTAATGGTTAAAGAGAATATTTTGAGGATTGATTTAACGTGAAAATTTCATGTTTAGCATACTTATTACGCGGAAACATAATAACGATACAATGTTGTATGTTCCACAGAAGTTTTAATAACCGACCAAGGTTTTGACAATACACTATGTCATTTTCAAAGGTATAGTCGTTGTGTGTTGTAATAGACATTATAGAGTATTGTTGAACCTGAGTCCGTTATTCAAACTTCTGTGGAACATACGACACTGTATCTTTATTTTCTTTCCAGTCACCAAGTCCCACCAAATATTGCCGTCCAGCGTTAAGTAATACGTATTGAGCGTTTGGTTCGAAATCATAAGATGAAATGCTCCCGTACAGACTTTTATAGGCCGACGCAACTCGCCTTGCATCTGTTTTATCAACGCTTAGATGTGAAGGCACTGTTATGCTTCGTTCATATTACGATTGTGCGAACGTTCGTATCTAAAGATAGTTGGCGGAACTAGCTATGTGAATGCATGTCTGGATTACCGTTCACGTCGTTCCTAACTGTGCCACTTAACGATGGTTAGACTCTGGGAGACGGAAAGGTTAAGTAGCAACAGAAAGACGAAAAGTTCGTGAAGCTTCCTTCGCCCTAGTTTTTTTAACGGATTTGTCAAAGCAAATATGAATTTTGGCGTAAGAAAAAAGTATTCGTTAAATACACCTTAAACACGTTGAAGCCTTGCTAACAGTCAATTTCTCGTTCATTTTAGATGTCAGCACTAGAGGGCAGAACAGGTTTTAACCATCGTTGCGTGTATGAACCAAAGTTCTAACGATTGCCGGAACAATCGTAATTTGAACGAGGCATTGGATGAAATAAAATCTATTCGACAGGCGCAGCCGACTCGTCACATTATGCCCCGTTAACATTATACACAGTCCGTCCGATTGTAGCCTCAAACCGTGGTTAACCCTCTTCAGACGGTACGCACAGGTGTATTTCCACGTTTACGTAATCATCACAATTAGTCAACAATCTTGTCTGAGGTTTCAAGCGAGATGGAGTGGAAACGTAACATAATGGAAAATGAAAAAGCAGGAGCGATTTTCACGATTTTTGGAAAAAAAAACTATGGAATTTGCTCCAGCTTTTTAATCTTTCATTGCTAAAAAAATCCTTATTTTGGTGTGACGCAGGTCTCCATTCCTCTCTTACATCCGCTATACTTTTCATAGCGACGTATTTATTCCACCTTACGTCTGTTATAACTCACTGTTCTCTTTGACTTCCTGTCCTCCCACGATAGTCTTCATCAGGCCATCATGCCTCGTAACGTGTTGGCAACTACGTTGTTCCTTCCTCCGATAAATATTTCTATTTTTTCCCTTCGAAGAAACGTTGAATAAATGACACACGTGATAACTTTAAGTGCAATTACAGATCCGTTGGGTCTGGCTATCCGTGATTGGGAACCAAATTCCCGTAGTTTACGCAGAAAATCACCTCTCATAAAGTGGCACACAAAGTCTTCTGCTTAAGGTTTTTAACCCTCAGCCAGTGACGTGCAATTCTTGTTACACTACAAGTGACGTGCGGACTGGGAGACCGCAATAAAACAAAAATTCATAAAATATTGCTTCGACATTTTTATTGCTTTGTTTAATTTTTTTAGGATGCTCAACTTTTCTAAAACTTATATTAAAATTTTTACACTCCCAATACCAACCAATTTGTCATAAAAAATTGTGGTTTGAAGCAGGATCAAAAAACTAATGCCAAAAAAACTTGAGTTATAATTATTATATAAATATTTACTGTATCAATAGTTCGCCAGATTCAAAAAAGGCCGTAAATGTTAATGTAGGAAGGCTAAGTAGTAAGTAGCCATGTAATTTATCCCGCTTATTCCTTTTCTTGATGCATTCTTAGTAAGTGACTTGCGGTCTCACAGACCGCTAATCGAATTAAATTGCAAATTTACAGAAATTAAAGAATGGAACGTTAAATTTTAAGAGCGGAATGTCCTTGTTATGCAAAAATATGAAGATAACGAGAATTAAAGATATTTGGAAATCTTAATTTTGAAAACATTCATAATTTTATAAACGCAGCGGTCTCTCACACCGCACGTCACCGGTTAAGGTTTAAAAGACTTCTCTTTCCTCCCACTCTTCTGAGCACTTCCTCGTTTCCTAAGGTAGAAGCGATAAATTAAGAGAGATATTTTGCCCAAAGGATAGGTATGCGAATTTGTTTTTCCCCCGAACCATAGAGGACTTTAATAAACGCTAGTCCCAACTTCGTTTGAGCACTTAATTTTTTTTTTAGCTGTAAACGGCTGGTGTCCTAACACCCCCTGCCTCACGCCTTTTAGGCGGCTTGCGGGGTATTATGTAGATGTAGATGTATATGTTACTTACACGGTCAATCAATTCTATTTTCAACATTTTTCGGTAGCACAACATTTCGAATCCTTCCACTCTTAACTTCTCTGTCACTCTCAACGTCCAAGACTCGCTTCCAAAAAAGAAAAATACTCCATATAAATGAATCTAAGGAATTGTTTCCCTACTCCTATGATTGCATTCTCAGCTGTAAGAAGATTCTTCTTTTCGTAAAAAGCCCTCTTTGCCTGCACTATTCTACTGACTATTTCATTATTGCTGTGTCCATTGTTGGTAAGTCTGCTTCCCAAGTAAGAAAACTCTTTCACCTCTTCAAGCTTCTGCTTTCCTAGGTTAATGTTTGCCTTGGCCTCCTCTATTTTGCTTCATACGAAGATTTTAGTCTCCTTTTTGTTGATTATAAAATGCTAGTATGAAATGTTATAAATGATTGTATAATGATGGGGTATAGGTATTTCCTTACTTCCAAGGTTTTTTAAAACATAAAATTCGTAGTCAGAACCGTGACTAATTTGAACACGATGTGCCACGTCGTCAATAGTTACTTGTAATAATTTATCGGGAACGCCAAATGATTCTCTTCATGTTCGGGAGAAGCGGTAAATTCGTAGACACTCTGTTGTGGCAGAACAATACTCCCGTAATGTGCCTAAAATCTTCGACGAATTTCGACGCCTGATACGCCTTACCGCTTAACATTGCTATTCTCTGGGGCAAGTAGAAAGATGAAAAACCATCCTTAACAGCACGACAGCGATAACGAAACTAACGTTTAAGCAGCTTAAAACTTGCAAATACGGGACAACAAATAGATAATAAATGATAGACGATTTAAGTTTTTCCTTGTGAATAATTCTGACAAATATTTCTCGGGTTACACCCAGGTTAAAGCTTTTTATGGAATACCTTGTGAATGTGGTAAAATGTATGTGGAGGAGACAGGCCGAACGATTGAGACGAGGCTGAAAGAACACCGGAGATTTTTCAGATTAGCGCCACCAGAAAAGTCGGCCGTGGCGGAACACAGCATTAATGAAGACCATGTTATTAAATGGGACGACACCAAAATCCTTTGCCATGCTCAACGTTACTGGGACCGCGTAGTTAAGGAAGCAATAGAGATCCGCCTCAATCCCAAAAATTTCAATCGGGACACCGGCTTTCATCTTAGCAATACATGGAGGCCTGTAATCAGCTGTATACAAAAGACATAAGGGTTGAACGTGAAGAATTTCAAAAGACCTACAGCCAATCGGACGACACCTGAGCCGCATTGTTGTCCTCGGTAAACGGTCGATCCAGTTCAGTGTGAAATTGGACTTCGATAAAGTAACACGGCCTTGAGGATGGGAGGCAAGTCGTATTCCGAAACGTCGGCTCGTATAAAAGCTTTAACCTGGATGCACAACTCGAGAAATATTTGTCAGATAATACATGCGTTATAAACGCAGTAAAGGTAGCACTGCTACGAAAATAAACAAATTTATAGCTGAATTGTGGATAATAATTGACTTACACTCTTACTTAAAAATTAGAAATTATTTGGAATGAGTATATTTAATGTCGTGCTATGTTCAAGACCAAGATAGCCCCGTGGCGTTTGATGTTTAGTAGGTTTTACATATTTTCATAGAAATTAGACCGGTTGTAGGCTAAAGTTAGCAGGGTAGCATTGATGCAAATAACAATCTTCTCATGCCTTCTCATGCCTTTAATTAGTAAAATATCGGTAAACAAAATCCAAGAAATTAATGCCTAGCAGCTTGATACTCGTGAATACATAATAACAAATCCACAGAGCATGCGTCTTCAACGTAAAACGACTGTACAACTGCCCAAAAATAAACAAATCTTCAAGTATAAAAGAAAGTCGTAAAACAAGTTAGTTAGAACATTTATAACTCGAGAACGGCTGACTGATTTTTTAATGATATTTGGCGTCAGTCAAGCATCGCTTTAGCGTTGCGTAAAGAACGTTAGGCGTTGCCCAAGAACATAAAGAAGATAATTATTTAATAAAACGGGACATACAAAGATTTTTCACGGTCGAAAATTAAAATGAACCATCAACTGAATGCTCAAAATGCCGACCTAAGTAACTGCTTTATAAAACCACAAGGTAGTTTATGAGAAAATTCAGAAAATTTATGGTAATAAATGCGGGCTTGCGAGCCATGGTGTACCCTATGTGGATTAAATACAGAAAATATTTTTCTAACGAACCATTTTGATACTAACTTTTGTACTTTCATTGAAACTTTTACCTAATTGATTATGATAAGTATTAAATTTTAAAAACATTAAAGCTTATCTTGGTTTATCAATAGTGTAAGGAAAGTGTTGATTGATAACAAGGCGGTACGAATTTTTCAGGGTACGCTAGTATGTTACTAAATTGCACGTAGTAATTGACTTACTTGACAAATACGTAACAAAAAATACATAATACATGCGTTATAAACGCAAAAAAGGCAGTAATGGTGCGAAAAAAAGAAATGTATAACTAAATTGCGGATAATAAATGACTTATCCTCTTACTTACCATTATAAATTACTTAAAATATTTACACGTTGCTAATACGGATGGAGAGAATTCTCGTCATTTTTTCCCGAACGTTCGGGACGGAAGACGAAGATTATCGTCATTTAGGCGCGTCAACCTTAATAAGCGTACAATACGTAATCGTTAATATGTTTTCAGTTGCTGTTCGTTATTCATAATTGTATTAAATTGATGCATCATAAAGTTTGATTGAGTAAAGTTATATTCTAAACATTAGCATTTTAACCATCTTTAAACCAAAGGCATTACGCCCTGATAGGCACATATTTCCCAGAATCGGCATTCCTAGGAATTTAAACCATTAATCTCCAGCGTAGCATTAACGCGACATTATTGAATTCTAATTCTCAGAACAAGTTTCTACTTGAAAATAACTTTTTATTCGATTTACTGACTTCTTTTAAGTATCTCTTGTTCTAATTTTGTCATTTCCACCAGCATTTTCTTTCATATAGTTGTATTTCTATCACTGATGGCGTTTGGCATAAAAATCGATGCGCAAACTCGACACACCCTAGGGAGAAAGACATGCCCCAGCATGACCGTTGAAGGGAAGAATGGGGCATTTCCTCCAAAGGGAGTACTGATTAACTCTTGCCAAAGATTTCGTGTGCACAAATCAATTAAAAAATTAAAGATGTAACCTTATATTTAAAGAATTAATTTTCTTATATTTATTTATTGGCATTTGTTGCCTAGAAGGTTTTTCTGAAGTAAGGGTTTACAGGTGTCAGGACGGTTGTAGGCTAAAGTTGGCAGGGCAGATTTGATGCGAATAGCAACCTCGTCAGGGCTTTTAATTAGCAAAGTATCGGTAAACAAAATCCAAGAAATGAATGCCTAACATCCTGATACCTGTGAATACATAATAACAAATCGACAGAGCATGCGTCTTCAACGTAAAACGACTGTACAACGTCCCAAAAATAAACAAATCTTCAAGTATAAAAGAAAGTCGTAAAACAAGTTAGTTAGAACATTTATAACTCGAGAACGGCTGACTGATTTTTTAATGATATTTGGCGTCAGTCAAGCATCGCTTTAGCGTTGCGTAAAGAACGTTAGGCGTTGCCCAAGAACATAAAGAAGATAATTATTTAATAAAACGGGATATAAAAAGATTTTCCATGGTCGAAAATTAAGATATACCATCGACTGGATGTTCAAAATGCTGATCACATTAAATGCTCTATAAAACCACAAGGTAGTTTACGACAAAATTCAGAAAATTTGTGGTAATAAATGCGGGCTTGCGAGCCATGGTGTACCCTATGTGGATTACATACAGAAAATATCTTTCTAACAGGTCATTTAATGCTAATTTTTATAGTTTCATTGAAACTTTTTCCCAAGATTAAATATTATGATATGTAGAATATTTTAAATACATTTAAGCTTATCTTGGTTTATAGATAGTGTGTAAAGGAAGTGTTAATTGATAACAAGGCGGTACGACTTTATCAGGATACGATAGTATGTTACTAAGTTGCACGTATTAATTGACTTACTCTCGTGCGTACAAATCGGAAATTACTTAGAATGATGATATTTAATGTTGTACTCTGTACAAGACTAAAATAGCCCCATGGCATTTAATGCCAAGCAGGTTTTACATCTTTTCTTAGAAAAGAGACAGGCCTTAGGCTAAAATTGGCAATGTAACATTGAGGCAAAGAAGAATCTTCTCATGTCTTTTGATAGGTAAAGTATTGGTGAACTAAATTTAATAATGAATGCCTTACAGCTTGATACCAGTAAAGACATGATAACATCCGAATAAAGCTTGCGTCTTCAAAGTTATGCGTCTGTGGTACTGCCAAAAATGAACAAATCTGTATATATAAAAGAGAGTTGAAATTCGATCAATTTAGACCATTTATAACTCAAAAAACGCAGACCAAATTTAAGGATATTTGGTTATGCTATACACTGCTGTACGTATTTATTTCTTTGCTGTGTGGAGGACTTCAATAGCCCCGAGGAATTTAATGCCCAGTAGGTTTTTCATGTTTTCATAGAATAGGGACAGGTCATAGGCTAAAATTGGCATGGTAACATTGATGCAAAGAACAATCTTCTCATGTCTTTAAATAGGTAAAGTATTGGTGAACTAAATTTAATAACAAATTCCTTACAGTTTGATACCTGTAAAGACATGACAACAAATGCACAAAGAATGCGTCATCAACGTGAAAAAGACCGCACTACTTCGAATATAAACATACATAGAATTAAATAGGGGATGACATCCCTTAGCACGAAAGTGAGAGTATCCACTTCCCTATCGCTATCAGTTGCGCTTCTATCGTATCGGAAAACTTTCTTTTCATCGTTCTTTATTAACACTCCAAGGAACTCTGGGGCTCAAAGTATGTGTCATCGCAGGATGTGGAATCGCGACATAAATCATTTGGTTTCCTCAAATTCCTTCCCAATGTTTATGCGGAAGGAGAGTTTGTGGTTGTTTCAGAAACAACAGACCTCAAGAAATGTATCGTCCCATTGTCGGTGACTATACTGACCAAATATAAAAGTTACATTCCGAAAGTAATGCGACTATTTGAGATACATGCGTTCATAAAAATTAATAGAGATACGTGAAAATCGCTTTTTCATTTGTATTTTATTACACTTTCAATAACAGTTTATCGCATTTTGTAGCGTCTTTTTTCTTTTTATAATGAGGTAGATGTCGATAAAATGTAGCGAAACACAGTTATATGACAAAATAAAGAATACGTTAACTAACTGTGTTGCAGAACAATAATAAATTAAGGAATAAGACATATAGAGTGGCAGAGGTGTAGCTTGCCCGCGCCCACTTGTAGTTCGCGGCCACGTAGAGTCCCAGCCAACTAGCAGCTGACCGGTTGCTCACATGCTTTAAGCGGTGAGTGTCGGCGGAGCATTTAAACTGCGCTCGGCACAAAATTACGAATTTTGCTGTTGGAAAGGTAAATTTTCTTAAGAAATATCATAAAAGTCCAGTCATCGCATCTATGTCGCATTTGCGATTTTCACGCATCTCTAATATTTAAATAGCGTTGAAAGAAGTTAATGAATTTGTGAAAACTAGGAAAGAGAAGGCGGCTTTATTGGGCATAGGCTGAAATTGGAATCGGAAAAAGTCACAAAAATAAAAATGTATGGTGATAAGAAGAATATAACTAGGAAATGTGGTAACCTGATTTATGTAGGTAAAATATGATGTGTAACAATTAATTAGCTAAAACTCTTAATGGAAAACTGTTAAGCTACTTAGAAAATAATTACGAAATCAGAGGGTAACCGTATAAATAAACGAAATAAACCTGGCCTTAAAAATGCAGAACTATAAAGTAAATTCCTTAAATATTAGAAAATTTTAACGTTACTTGGTTGAGAAATTGATTGAAATATTGAAAACCAAAGAAAAAATATACGCTTAACTTACGAAACAAACTAAGCTACCGATTAAAAAACGATATTAAACTTGCACATGTTAAAAATTTGGTTTTGTTCTTCATTGATTCAGATCATCATGCATATCTCCCGTTTTTATTCTCCTAGTGCTCACGAGATGGTAGCACCTGCGTAAGGATGTCGCAATGTATCTTACCTATAGTTTAGGCTGCCGATAATCTGGTTGCTGAAATGGAAGCCTCCCAATGGTTAACTAGTAAACAAAGGTATTTGACAGGCGCAACCGAATCGCGACATTATCATCATCTTATCCCAAATCTTATCGGTCCCGCCGTTTTGGAGTTTTGCTACAAAAAAATTATGACACGAGAATTATATGTTTAAGATAAGATTTTATAACTTTTTAGCTGATAATTATTTACCTAACCTCGCAATAATAGATGCAGGACATTTATAGTTATAGACAAATGTAGTAAAATTTTCTTAAACTTTTCTTTATTCATCATATTTATATGATATTTAAAAGAATATATCAAGAGTAAAAAATTATATTTTTCTTCTCCCTTAAACATTCCCCTAGTGTGTGGTGATATTAAAATGAAAAAAATCCTTGTGGAAGGACCCGTTAAATACCATCAAAAGCTTTGCGTGGACATGCCTTTCCGCACCATCTCATTGTAAAAACGTATCATATAAAATATTTTTGCAATAGGATAACGGAAAAACGTTCCGCATCGCAATCAAAGTTGAGAAATATTCGAATGTTTTTACTGTTTTTCCGATAAGAAAGACGATTAGAAGGCGCTGATATTTCTCAACTGATTTTTTACAATAGGGTAGTTACCTTCATCAAAGAAAACGAAAGGCATGAATTGGGATTAGTTACCCACCGTTACTATATATATATTTATAATATACAAATTATTTGGTTTTAGAAATCACAGTTTAGACTAATGGCAATGGTCAATTCTACCTCATTTGAAAAAGTTCTATACGAGTAGATAGATGTTTTACATCGTCTGAGATTACCAATGCCTGCATGAGGAAAAGAGCTCAGGGAAACATGTCTTAATAATCACCTATTAAAACTGCCTGTGGTCGGAAAGACTTTCCTCGTTTGATAAGGTATTAAAATCCTTATTTAAGCCAAGCGCTACCTGCTAGCAGGGTACTCGGCTACCTGCTAGCAGCCTGCATCTCAGCGGCGCACACATCCTCGCCACAAGATCACCTCACTTTGCGACAGGGGGAACCAGAATGACGTCACACAGGATTTACCCAGCATTCATACTTAGCCGTCTCTTTTCGCGCCCTTGAAATTTTTCACTTTTAATTTATTCGCTAAAAGTAGATATCGCCATTTAAAAATCTAAAAGTGTGAAATTCCTACTCCAGGAGTTATAATCTTTCAATTTAGGCAATAAAAAATTATAGGAAACCACCCTATTATGAACAGTGGTTCTCGAGTTAATGCCCAAGTAGCGAGCGCGCGAATCATCTGGTAGACATTTTGGGTGACCTGCGAGTTGAATGCTATCTTTATTCATTAATTGTTCATTCTAAATCATTGTCAAACCATAAAATTCTTATGATAAAGTTTAAACTTTATTAATGTAACATTAATCCATTATTCCACAGAGTGTATGTAGTGCTCTTAAATTCTGTTGTTTCGCATTTTCCGATATTTTGGCCTCAGTAAGGTGAAAAAAAAATATTTTCATCATATTATATGATTTTCAAAATGCTGAGTATATGGAACGCTGGGAAAAATTCGGTAGATAAATACAAAAAATGTAATTTTTAAAAATTAGGTTACATCTTTTATTTTTTATCTTGATTTGTCTCTCGACATCTTCGCCGGGAGCTATCAGTATTCCTTTGACAGAAATGCCACATTCTGCCTTTCAACGGACATGCTATGTCATTTTACCTTTGGTGTCTTGTGTGTGCGTATCAATTTTAATGCCAAAGGCCATCAGTCATAAAAATGCAATTATATGAATGAAATGTTGGTGGAGATGATAAAATCAGAACTAGATATACTTTTTAAAAAAGTCAGTAAATCGAAGAAAATGTTATTCTGAGGTAGAAACTTGTTCTGAGAATTAGAATTCAATAATGTCGCGTTAATGCTACGCTGGAGATTAATGGTTTAAAAGCTATATTATTCACCGTTTATTGCCACAAGGGGCTGGTATTTGGGATTTGAATTGACATTTTTTGTCGCCAGAGCTGTCCTGCGTCTTTAATTAGGAGGGTGAGTAAATATTTATCTGAAAGGTAGTTATAAAATTTTATCCTAAATATATAATTCTCCTGTCATAACTTTTTGTAGAAAATCTATTCCGAAACGGCTTTACCGATTCCTATGAAATTTGATGTGTATGTTCAGTAGGACTAAAAATATGTTTTAAACTACTTTACATTCTTCTCCCGGAATCTTTAATCTTTTCCATGAGAAATGCACATAAAGTTCGTTACCAATGCCAGCCGACTTTTATATTCTTCATATTTTAATTAGTGATGATGGTCACATATAGCCGAAACTTATACCATTGAAAAAAAAATGAATAAACAGTATTATTGATGCAATCGATTTTCGTTTTTCTCGTGATTTACCGTGAACTTTAAAAAAATACATAAAAATGCTGAAACTTAAGTGTTTTTATCTTAATGTCTCTTTGACGTCCATCGGTATTGTTTATCATCATCATCATTGGTCAACAATCCTAGGATTGGTTTGACGCAGCTCTCCACTCAGTTCTCCTATCAGCTAATCTTTTCACTCCTACGTATTTCTTCTCTTTCACATCTCTCTTTACTTGTTCCATATATTTTGTTGGAGGTCTTCCTTTTCCGTTCTTGCCTTCCACTTGTCCTTCGACGATTGTCTTCATCAGGCCATCATGTCTCAAGATGTGGCCTATAAGGTTGTTCCGTCTTCTTGTTAAGGTTTTCATGAGGTTTCTCTTCTCTCCTACTCTTCTCAGGACTTCCTCGTTACTAACTCGGTCGATCCATTTGATTTTCATAATTCTTCTGTAGCACCACATTTCGAAGTCCTCTATCCTTGCTTTCTCCGCTGTGGTCATTTTCCATTCCTCACTTCCGTAAAGGTTTTATTATTATAGTATTCTACCAATTAAGGTAGGTTTCCATGGAGTATTCGAGAAGCGATCTGGGAGCCTCCCTTTCCATCCAGCTCTGCCTTCTTAAATTCACTACAAGGCCTACTCTCTTTCAATCTATCTAAAAATCCTATTCTTTTCCTTCCCTTCCTTCGTTTCCCTAACATTCTACCCTCCAACACCATTTTCAGCATCCCCTCATCACTAAGCACTAACTCCATCCATAACTTCTGTCTCCTGCGTATCTCATCTAAAAGCTGCCACTCCTCGCCAACCATATCCAGCACTTCGTCGTTCCTTTTCCTCTCCGTCCATTTCACCCTCTCCATTCTTCTCCATACCCACATCTCGAATGCCTCCAATCTTCTCTCGTCCTCTTTCCTCAGTGTCCACGTTTCCGCACCGTAGAGAGCTACACTCCAAATCAAACTCTTCACCAGCCTTTTCTTTAAACTCTTACACAACGATCCTCTCAGAAGCTCCTTCCTGTTCATGAACGCCTCCTTCGCCAATGCTATTCTCTTCCTGATGTCCTTACTACTGTATCCGTTTTCCTTTAACGTACTGCCTTAATAGTTGAATTGCTCAACTTGCTCAAGTTTTTCACCACCCACCTTTATCTTGAGTCTCACATTCCTCGCTCGTGATGCTTTACAAAACCGCATAACCTTAGTTTTCTTGTGATTAATCCTCATCCCATACTCCTCGCAACGTTCGTATAACGCATCCACTAGAGCCTGAAGCCCCCTCGCTGACTGGCTGATCAACGCTTGGTCTTCCGCGAATCTCACTGATTTGAACATCATTCCTCCCACTTTTATCCCAGCTTCTAACTCATCCCACGCTTCCCTTACCATCTCTGCAGCGTACACGTTAAAGAGCAGCGGCGATAGAGGACAGCCTTGCCTCACACCTCGGCCAATGCTTGCCCACCCACATTATGCGTCCGCTACCCTCACTTGCGCAGTCTGGGCCATATATAGATTACGAATCAGTCGTCTATCCCTCGAATCTACACCCATTCTCTTGAGAATATCCATGCACTTCACCCAGTTCACCCTATCTAACGCTTTTTAAAAATCCATGAAACACGCATATACTGCATATACGTCCTGGTCATATTGTAGCCTCCTCTCCACGAGGGACCTCATTATTGCTATTGCATCACGAGTTGGCTTCCCTTTTCTGAAACCAAACTGATCTTCGCCCAAATATTCGTTTCCCCTCGCCTCCATTCGTCTGTTCAATATCCTCAGTACCACTTTCGCCGCATGCGATATTAGGCTGATAGTCCTATAATCTCCGCATTCCACAGCCTTCTTCTTTTTCGGAATCGGAATTAAAACCGTCTTCACGAAATCTTCCGGTCAACATCCCTCCTCGTAGATCCTGCGCACCAGTTCGAAAAACCTTTTCTTACCTTCCTTCCCTAAATTCTTCAGAAGCTCACACGGGATATTGTCCACGCCTACCGCTTTCCTAGCCCTCATATCACGAAGTGCTCTCTCTATTTCCGAATCTAATATCTCCGGTCCAAGATTATCCTCCTCCACTGCACTTTCCTCCTCTAGAGTCAATCTCTCTGGTCTGTTCGTTCCGTCATACAGGTCCTCCAGGTATTCCTTCCACCTACCCTGTACCTCTGCTCGCTCGGTTAGCATTCTCCCATCCTTAGCCTTAATTTTAGACATGGCTTGTCCTCTTTTGCCGCCCGATAGCGACTTAACTTTGGCGTACAACGCGCCTACTTCTCCATCCTTCTGGAACTTTTCCATATCCTCGCACTGTCTTTTCCACGAAGCCTCCCTTGCCCTCTTAGTTTCACGTCGTAATCGATTATTCAAGTCCGTATAGGAGCATACTCCAAATGTAGGTTCTTATAAATTGTGCCTTTACTTCCATATTTAAGTTTCCCTCTGCAAGCAGGTCTCTCTTTTGGTGGAATGCTCTTTTACCTGGTAGTTCGATATCTCATCTATCGATACAGTTTGCGATA
Organism: Ischnura elegans; assembly: GCF_921293095.1. Taxonomy (NCBI): domain Eukaryota; kingdom Metazoa; phylum Arthropoda; class Insecta; order Odonata; family Coenagrionidae; genus Ischnura; species Ischnura elegans. The sequence goes on along the minus strand of NW_025791658.1, from coordinate 1,089,323 downwards.
CAAGCGAATCTTTAAATTATGTACCCGAGTTTTTCTTTTTATTGGATTTTACTGGCATTCCATCGCAACGTTTACAGCAAGGTTGTATCTACAGTTAAATATGCTTCGTAATTTGAACACTATAAAGCTGTACAATGACACGCGATGCGTAACTAAAAAATTGATGAAAAAAGTTATGGAACATTTTGAAAGTTCTAATGAGAACATGTATTTCGACGTATCTGTCATTTCAATTAAAACGGAATCATTTCCCAATGTTATTGGCGTTCGGAATGACTGAGAATTACTGTCGGCGTCAGAATGATGAGCCACTGTATTTTGCAAATTTATGTCCGGACTTCAGTTTATGTCGTAATAATAAATAATTTGTCATTTTGAGTGAAATTTCATTCTCAATTCTGATATATTTTTTGTTTGTTAAAAATGTAGACAAGCGAGTGCAATGAATGACTCGAGGCGCTATAGTTTATAGTTTTTGACTAGAGTTTTTATTCCTGTGACGTTTTCTGATTCCAATTTCGGCCTCTGTTCAATAACGCGGCCCTCTATTTCCTATTTTTCACTAATATCTACACTTCTTTTAACGATATTTAATTGTTATGAATAGAAAAAATAAGCAATTTGTCGAATCCTTAAGATGCATTCCTCGCTATGAATCATGGAATAAGTTGGGAGATGGGTGCACTCACTGATAGCAAAATCTGACGGCAAAGTTGGCTGCCCAAATTCCCCTGGCTGCCGAATGAACGTTATGCTGGCTAACGGATTGCGACACACTTTCAAGATGAAACCTTGCCCAAATCATAGGAGATAGGCTATAGAACAGGTTTGGACTCCCATTTTTCCTCGATCAATAAGAGACAATAACGGCCGGGCAAGATTGACCTGCTATTGAGTCTAACTCCTTGGTGTTTCTACAGTCCCTCTCGAGGTTCCCTGAATGATATAGCTACATGTAGAGGAGTTGTTGTTTTCAATAAGTCTATTACTGCGCATCTTTTCAAATTCATAGGTTAGTGGCACTGACAGCACTAATACAAGACTTAAAATGTTCCTGGCAGCTCTTCTCTGCACGAGTTCTAACTCGTAAATGCACCAATTAATATTGTTATTATGTATTCATACTGTAATGAACTCAGCGAGTTTAATGTACGTTGACGATCGATGCTAAGATATTTAAAGAAATGAATGACGAAATGCATCGGTCATTGTTACAAGATGATTTAAACGGTGTGATAACATGGTCAAATATATATCTCTTACCTTTGAAAAATGTATCACTATGTCTTATTCAAGAAAAAAACACCCTATAAAATATACATACAGCATACAATGTCACACTTTGAATGCAGTTAATGAAGTCAAAGATTAGGGAGTTACGTTTGACGTAAAAATGACCTTTGTACCTCATATATTGAAAGTAACCCTTAAAAGCTTGTTGAAACTGTTTAACTGTCAAAGTTTAGAAGAGAGAAGGCGTGCTAGAGATCTCATGTATTTATCACAGGGTGTATTCCATAGTTTTGTTTTATGCATGTAGGAGTATTGACAAAAAATTTCGCCAAACGATGAAAAATTGACTCTTACGGGACTGGCACCGCGCTATGAAACAGATATAACACGTGGGTGGACGCAGTTAACCCATTAATCCTCAGCGTTCCGCTAACGCAACATTATTAAATCCTAATTCTCAGAAAAAGTTTCTACTTCAGAATAATTTTTTATTCGATTAACTGACTCTTTTTAAGTATCTCTAGTTCCTATTTCGTCCCTTTCACCAACATTTTCACTCATACAATAGTATATTTATGACTGATGGCGTTTGGCACAAAATAATCGATGCGCACATATGATACACCCTAGGAAAAATGACATACTCCAGCATGTCCGTCAAGGCAAAATGGGGCATTTCCTCCAAAGGAATACCGATAATTCCCGGCGAAGATATCGAGTGTACAAATCAAGAGAAATAACAAGAGATGCATCTAAAGTTTTAAAAATTATTTTTTGTATTTATTTTCCTGAGTTTTGACGGCGTTGCGTATACTTTGAAAATCATGTAATATGATGAAAACATTTTTATTCCAAAAATTCATCTTTATTAGGCCAAAATAAATTCGGAAAATGCAAAACAATCGAAGTTAAAAAGCCCTGAATACGGACTGGGAAATATTGGGTTAACTGTATTCGACACATGTGATGGTGTGATCTTTCAAATTCATAACTTGAAACACTTATTTCATAAAATTCAAACATTTAGCTGATGATTAATCAAGATAAAATAAAGGAATAAAGGGTTTAGCAAAATTATATCACATGGGCATAAACGAACTTTATTCGGTCCTCATTTTTAGTAGCTAAATACATAAAAATTCAGACAGTGTAAACATTGAAATGCACATTTTGTCTAGCACTGCATATCAAGAAAATAAATATTTCAAACAACCATTACACACGAAACTAAAACTTCCATTTGAAAATAACAGACAAAAGGAACATGAATAGAGAACATTACGGCAGCAAATGGAAAAGAATGCAGTGTTCCAGATTATTTGCAATAACTTCCACAATAATCGGTTAGATCTAGCAAAACGCGGTGAGAAATAAATATAATAGATATATTTACTACTATCAATCGGAAAATTTGTAAATAAAGGCTAAATTTGAAAGATAATAACAGAAAGTGACGCCGCTGAAGCTGCGGCGCCGTAAATCCAACGACGTAACTAAATTCGTAAATCCACATGAGGGTTAACACTTTGCGTTCCATGGGCGTAAAACATTACATCCTGTTAATCTTTATGTAGATTGCCATGGACGTAATGTTACGTCTTTCCATTTTAATGACTTTGAAGGTGTGAAGCCGTAATATTTCTCCCGTGGTACTTATCCACTATACTGCCTAATGGTTCTGTTATTTCAAAAATCCACTGCTCCATGGAAAAAGAGTTGTTTTAATGTCTCGAGGACGAAAAGTCCTCTGTAGCTACTGGTACCCTTATCACGGCCTACTCTGTGTGAAAATTCTTTGCAGGAAAGAACCGTTCGTTGAGGGTGCATTCACCCCTTTTCACATCCAGGAATTTTGAATGATTTGCTTGGAGCAATGCTTTTGCATGATTTCCAGGGTTTAAATATTTCAAATTGAGCGTAATAAGAGATATTATGCATTTTATGGCGGTAGATCTTTTGTTGCAACTTTTTCATTGTTCAATATGAGTAGATTTTCATTATTAAAATATAAATTTAAAAGTTAGCAGTAATGTTATTAAACTCATCATAAAGAAGAAAAAATTCCATTTTTTTTAAAAATGCACATCGATATGAATATATTTTTGATGCCAATGCTGAAAAAAATTGCGAATTTAGTAAAAATGGCTGGATTTTTCAGTAGGCCTTTGAAATTAGCGACCGGCACTCAAAGCTTTAATGCATGTACGAGTGACGACATAAAATTTCCTCAAATAGTAGCAATTGACCCTTATGGGACTGGCTCCGCGCTCTGAACCACTGCTGTCCAACAGTATATACCAACCTCATTGATGCTCTCACGGCACTGTTTAGCGAAAAAAAATGAAAGGTGAGAGGCGTCGACTTTTAAAATCGGCCCGGAAGCATATCATCTTATGAATCCCAGCCAAATGCACAATGCGTATGATGGAAATTGCATTTTCGCTCCAAGTAATTCCTCAAAATATTGTTCTCAACTATTGGTTGTACTAGAAGTAAATATGGTGACCATAGAGTCGGTAATCATGTATTTAGTGATGGCACTTCCTTGAGAATTATGATGGCCTCTAACTCAGTGGTTCCCAAAGTGGGTGCTACCGCCCCCTGGGAAGCGTTGCTGCAGTCTATGGGGACGAAAAGTGCCAAGGGGGCAGCGGGGGGGGGGGGGCGCCGGAAGGTCCTCATAATGTGACAAATGCGAAGGTTCCGTAGCCTTCCTTTTGCCTTCGTTTTCAAGCTTCGCTTCTGAAGTTTACTTTGTTTCCCGCATATGGAAGTAATTTAAACCATGTGTTCCCTTACATTTTAAAGTAAGAACTGTTGAAAAATATTTCCAAGCCTTTCTTGCACAAGGGAAACGTTTGAAGGGGTTTAGTTTCATTAATTCTATCGTTGGTACAACTTCACGAGACAGAGAACTTAATTATTTATCAGTCATTTAATTAGTCATTGTTTTTAATTAACTTATCACAATGTTCCTCATTTGATTAATTGATATATGATTCTGATCATTATTTTAAAGATAACGATTAGGGGGGCGTTGAGTAAAGGTTCATGGATCCAAGGTGGCTCGAAAAAGTTTGGGAAACACTGCTCTTAACTCAAAAAAGGCTATTCGGGCTTCCAGCCGGGTGGTCTCCCTCCATTCTTCCGACGTTTCGGAACACGAGTCGGGTTCCATCCTCAGGGCTAATGGTGACTCTTAGACAGAATCATATACTAATTAACCAAATGAGGAACATTGTAATAAGTAAATTAAAAACAATGACTAATTAAATGACTGATAAATAATTAAGCTCTCTGTCTCGTGAGGTTTTACTCTGTCCTGAATAGCTACCATTGTCCCCTCCGTTTCCTTATATAGCTCACCTCTTTTTAACCAGGCGTTTGATAGTGAGGAGTCTATGCATTCCTGATAAAGGAAATAGTGATATATTCCATATAACTGCTTGCTTCGCCATGTGTCTTCTTGGTCCTCTATTTTTTCTTCATTTATTGATTTGTCATTATTTCTTCATGATTGATTTATTGATTTGCTTTATCATCATTTTTTATGACTGACTTATTGAGGTTACTCGTCTCGCTTTTTTGGAAGAAGTAATTTCTAAATGTATCTATAATTCTGTAATGTAGGTTCTTAATGCGTATTAAACCTCTACCACCATTTTTTCTTTTAATATATAACCTTTCGATAGCAGCATTTGGATGATGTGCTTTATTATCTGTTAATGCTTTCGTTGTCATTCAATCTAGGTCTTCTAAATCTGTATTGGTCCAATGAATAACACCAAATGTACACGTTAAAGTTGGAACAGCAAATGCATTTATGGCTTTTGCTGTATTCCTGCTATTTAACTGTGTATTAAGTATAAGTTGAAGCCTATTTTTATATTCTCTTGTGACTTTTTCCTTAATTTCTTTCTGTGGGATTTGAGTGTTCTGCAGTATGCCAATATATTTATATTTTTCATGTTCTTCCATGTTTTCGATTTTTCCGCCATCTAAAAGAATATCTTGCCCTCTTATTGTTATTATTATTATTATTGTTTTTATTATTATACATGCACACAAAAACAACGGTGTTCAATTTTTGGAGCACTAGTAACAGGAAATTGGCCTCCCGACGATCGTGTATTCCCCTTGTACGATTAAGTACGACGCAAAATAAACGGGAAAAGCGATTCCAGATATTGCAACATCCTTTGGTCGTGACAAATGACGGGTCGGCTCCGTCTTCCGAATTCTTTTTCGTCGCCAGTGTTGCGGACGAAAGGGTTGCGCAAAATTTGACGATAAAGAGGAGGGCAGTTCCGGGCAGGGAGATAGACGCGAGAGGTCGACCAACGAGAGAAGCCACAGGGCCACCAGTATCATAACATCCAATTTCCTGGTCTTAACGTAAGTCCGACCCGTAGTTCTTCTTTACTAATATTCTATATGGTCTCGTTCCTACGTAAATGTGTTTTCTGAGCTAGAAAAGTTAATTTAAATTGGCTATAATTAGAGATGCGTGAAAATCGCAAATGCGATGTAAATGCGATGACTGGACTTTTATGATATTTTTACGCAAATTTGCCCTTCCAAGGGCGAAATTCGTACATTTTTTGCCGAGCGAAGTTTAAACGCTCCGCCCACACTCATCGCTTAAAGCATGTGAGCGACTGGCCAGCTGCTAGTTGGCTGGGACTCTGCGTGGCCGCGAACTACAAGTGAGTGCGAGCAAGCTAAACCTCCTCCACTGTACGTCTCATCCCTTAATTTATAATTGTTCTACAACGATATTATTTTAAAAAATTCTGCATTTTGTCATATAACTGAGTTTCACTACATCCTATCCTCAGCTACCTAATAACGAAAATAAAGAAATAGACGCAAAAAAAATTCGATTAACTTTTATTGAAAGTGCGACAAAATAAAAATGAAAGTGCGATTTTCACGTATGTCTAGCTATAATATAAGTAAATACCGTGTAAATCAATCCTATAGTTCCCCTTGCCAAACAATTTTGGATATAATCTGTATACCGTGGGTCGGTGCACGGGTCCGCCTGGTTCCAAAGCCTTTCCCATAGTTTTTCTGTTCGGCCCTTACCTCTTCCCCGCGCGCAGTGGGAGGAAATCAAAAAAAAAAGCTGGCCAAAACCCCAATTTTCACTACTTTTTTTAATCCAAAAGTTGCATAGTATTGTTCTATAATGTCTATACACCCAAATACGTAAACCCCTTCATTTATTTATCTTCATTATAAGTGTAATATCCTTCGAAACGTGATGAAAAATAGCAAAGTTCCAAATTTACGTTTTAAACCGCGGTGCTCGCAGACCACATCAGGCAGTTGTCGGCTCCGTGAGCCACCCTACGGTATACAGACTGTAAGTGCCTTTAAAACTTCAAGATAAATTTCATTTCATCGACAAATTGCACATAGATATATCATCGCACTCAAGCAAGATGAATAAATGTAAATCATATTGTTGCATCAATGCATTTTTGTCCAAGTACACTCCAATAACCCATTATACCCCAGATTGTATTCAGGGCAGGGATTGTATCGATGGTTTCGAATTTTCCCATTTATTTTGACCTAATTAAGACAAGTTTCAGAAAAAAAACTTTTGATCATATTATTTGATTTTAAAAATGCTGCGTGAACGCAGCGCTGGGAAAACTCCGGTATGTTAATACAAAAAAGTGATTTTTAAACATTAGGTTATATCTTTTATTTTTTTATCTTGATTTGCGTACACTCGACATCTTCGCCAGGAGTTATCAGTATTCCTTTGGAGGAAATGACCCATTCTGCCTTTCAACGGACTTGCTAAGGGGTATGACATTTCTCCTAGGGTGTCTCGTTTGTGCGCATCGATTTTTTTGTGCCAAACGCCATCAGTCATAACAATAGAATTATATAATTGAAAATGTTGATGGAAATGACAAAATCAGAACAATATATATACTTCAAAAAGTCAGTAAATTGAGGAAAATATTATTCTGACGCAGACACTTCTTCTGATAATTAGAATTCAATAATATTGCGTTAACACAACATTGGGAATTAATGGGTTAATTGAATTTCCACGACAACAACGAAAACTCTGCTACGTGCTTCTGTTGAATGCATTACTTTATCGATCATAACTTCAACTCCATTAAATAAATGTGTTAGCTACAAGATTTATTTCATTGGGTACCTTATAATTTATTTCCAATATGAGTTTCAGCATCGCATTTCATTTAGATGAAAAGCAAAATTGTTACCATGTGACCTGAATAAGGATTACAGCCTTGTAATTTCATTGTTCTTCTTAGATCGGAACCGTATAGAATGGAAATGTAGTTCTTTTTCCTTTAACTCAACAATGACAATTAGACATGAATATAAAATTGAAAGAAAGGTCATCGAGGAGGCCTAAATATAATCAAATAATCATTTTACCAGCCAGGAAATATTCTGAAATATCACACGGCTACGGTCAATAGCATAGGATAAAACCTTTCTTATTGATGTATCTTCATATCGATATGCCTTTATTAATATTCATCAGTGGTAAAGAAATTTCATACTTATATAAGGTCATTTGCTGTCCTAAAATGTCATGTAGTTTTTTTTATGCATGCATAAAAACTTTCCAATTATATTTTATCAATCATAACACCCACTACAACAAAGTAATTCGTTTTTTTTTACTTTCACTATGCAAAATATCTTAATTTTTAGCACACAGTAAGGTCTGCAATGGTACATCTTAGTTAAGAAAAAAGATATTTTCGGATAATCGAATTCAAGGAAAGTCAATTTTATATTGCTTGCAGGAAAATAGATCAAGTGGAATGCCTATTATTGCCAAACGTGACCTCTATAATAAGGATTATGTCTTTAAAATTTCGTTCATACTGCTGAAAAAATAGCATTTGGAACGTTTAAGGCTTTTCCCCTTTACCTTACATTGACATCATTCATTGATTTAAAATGAAAAAAATCCTTGGTATAGACACAGAAAAATAACTAAAATCTTTTATCACCAATTAGGTTATAAGCTTAAAGTTTCGGCCATAAAATAATCTATAAAATAACAATAATAATAACAATTGAATAAAATAGGTTATTCGGCAATGGTGCAGCAATATCAGCTATGCAACAAGTTCTATATTTCTTGGAACGTAGGCTTTCGCAGCAAGATGCATTGTCGTCAACGGCTTACGGGTGCAGCCGCGCTTTGCAGTTTGTCAAGGGAGCTTTTGCTGGTCGCACCATCAGGAGATGAAAATTCTATATTTCTTGTCAATCAATATCATGACTGGTCTATTATTGATTATAGTTTTATCTGTTTGGATTGGAAAATGGTAGTAAGTTTAAACGAACTGTTTTCAAGCACTTTTTAGGGGTGATATTCATAATATGGGGTTCAGGTATCTATTAACTTGTGTTGGTAAGGCAGTTTTTCATGGATAATTTTTACAACTTGATTATGCCTATTTAAATATTCTTTTTTAGCTGACATCTTTAAACCAGATATAATATGTTGGATTGTTTTTGGCACTTGAAAACATCTTCTACTCTTGTTATTTGTTATGCTTTTATCACCCAGGATGAGCTTGGCATAATTTTTATTGCGGACAACCTGGTCTTGTTTTGCAATCATGAAACTTTCGGATTCTCTATAAAGTTCACCCAATGACAAACATTTGTTTTATGAGATTTTATCAACATATGATTTATTAAGGTCATTGATGGGTCGTCCATTTAATTCCATCTGAGCCTATATTTCTACCTTTCTCTTTGATAGAACGGTTCTTGTGTAGGTTGCTCCATTGGTCATGCTATTTTTAGGTTTATTGGTGTTAATTTATTTTCGGCGCATTCTATTCATTATGCAGCATCGAATTGTTTGAGTAATTTGAAAAGAAATTTTTTAGCCCGTGAATTTGATTTTAAGGAGCTGCAGAATATCAATTAGCTCTCTACTTCCCACATTTCGTGGTAGTCTCTCATTTGCAGTCTTTGGGTGACGTCAATAATTATATTTTGTGAATGATGAACCCATTTCTAATTCTATGTACTCATTTCTAATTCTATTCTAATTCATATTCTAATTTCTATTTCGGTTTTGGTCCCGTTAATCACTCCAAATGTATACGTCAACACAGGTACCGTAAAAGTGTTGATGGTTATTATTATATTTCATGCATATAATTCTTTTATAACCCGTTAACGCCTAGCGGTACAAAATGGTAGTGCAGTGTTGAACGTAACTTTTTTATTATTTATCGTAACGTATTAGGGTTTTTGAGAGTTTTAAATTGCTCTTAATATTTATAGTGAAATTATCCGAAAATATCGGTGTATTAAAGCTGTTTTTATCGCTTTTAGAGCCGTTTGAAATTTGGGAATTATCAACTAGCCCAAAAAAAAAGGAATTTTTTAGAGCAAGCATTTTATTTTATTTATTTACCCATGTATTGCTAATACAAATGTTTTTTATGTAATTGCGATTTTTTTAGCCTATATATCTCGTATAAATCATGAGTATTATTTGAGGTGAGCCTAATGTATTGGGATGTTATGGTGCAAAATATGTTGGTGGTAGCATATGGTACCGCTTGGCGTAACTCTTAGTGGTAAAAGGATGAATTTGGCACCTAATGACTCCAGAGTTTCGTTGACATTTTGGAGGAATTACTGCCAAAAAAATCGCAGAAACTTTTTAATTCAGGCGTTATCGGGTAAACGATGGACCTTGGTATTTTATTGAATTAAGTTGTTAAGTCTTTCTTCATCTATTTATGCTGTATTGTTTTTGCTTGCAAGAATCCAAGATAATTTTAGTTGTCATTTGCTTCCATGGATATTATTGAATTGTCCTCAGTAACGTTGAAGTTACCATGCTTGATTTTCCCTTTTTCTATGTGAATCAGTCTGCATTTATCCCATCCGAATCCTATGCTTATATCAGTGGAAAACCTAATTGTTAAATGATGAAGATACTTAAGCTGTGTTTCATTTAAGGCATAGATTTTATAACCGTTCATGTATAGAAGGTGAGACAAATTTTAACTGTTATATGTGCCAATTTACGTTTTGTATCCATATTTAGTGCTATTGAAGGCATTTAAAAATTGCTCCAATGCCAGGAATAACTAGAGAGGAATCAAAGAGCCTCCTTGGAATAGGCACCGTTTTATGCCAATGGTTGGTGTTGGAAAGCTTTTACCCGATACATTGACTATTAGTGCTGTTTTCCATTTCCCATTCTTCCTTCTAAAAATGTAATAATATTGCCGTGGAGTTAGTAAGTAATTAGTAGTGAAAATTTTAACAGCCAATTATGTGCGACAATGTCTAACGCCTCGCGGAAGTCTATACAAGCAACATGAATCTGTTATTATATCAATCATGCTTCTGCTATTTTTGCGTTATTGCTGTAGTATTACAGAAGCGATTGACAATTTCCCCTTGCATCCCATGTGAAACTTCCGGCATCCGGCTGTAGAATCCTGGGGTCAAGGATCGGAGAGTATAGAAAGTATCTCAGCCGGTATGTCGTTTTGCACGAGTCCCAGGAAAAAACTCACTTTTTCTAGGCTTGAACGCTTTTAATATAAGCAAGGTCTTCGATCGCATCCAAATAAAACGAAATGAACTTCAACGAAACATGGACTTACTTCGGCTGAAATTCCTTTCACTGTCTTCTCCACAGACTATTTGGGAATCGGTATCTAGAGGCAAAAAATAAAAACGGTGAATGATGAGCGTTAAAACCCATACAGTTTCAATAACCTTACCACGTCGCGGCTAAGCCGACTCCCGACGCGCGGAGACGAACCATGCCGCGCGATCGAAAAATCACACAGTGTAGCACAGTGAGCCGAATAATAGGCCCACCGTGCTACACAGTAACCACTCATCGGATATCGTGGTCTAAGAGATAGCGTGTAAGACTGCGGATAGGTAAGTCATGCGTTCAGTTCTCCCCTCTGTTATTTTTTTCCTTCCACTCCAAGGATAAAGTACTTGTATTATGCTGTATATCTTCACCAGCCAATCGCTTGCTGTTGTTTATTTTTTTATATTTACGGGAAAATCTGTAATCGCTCTCATAAACACTTGCTGAATTTCAATTGTAGGATATTAACTCATGTCGGGAAGGGCCACGTAGAATTTGTAGTACGCTGTTCAGCCGCCTTTGGCGCCACAAAAGAAGTGACTTACGCTGTCTGATGGCATTCCCTACCTCCCTAAATCTTACCCTTGCCTCATAGGCGGATCTAAGGGGGTGGGGCACGGGGGCATTTCCCCCCCCCCCAAAACCCTTAAAAAAATATGCAAGATTTTTAATACGGTTCCATTATCATTGCGTTCGTTTTGTATTACGAGGTATCCTTGTGCCCCCACCAGAACAAAATCCTGGATACGGCCTTGCTTATGCCCCTCCCAGAAAAAAAATCCTGGATCCGCCCTTGTCTTCCCTTATATAAGCCCCTTAGTTAACCATAAGCTGCTTATCATTTTTTCCGCAAGAAATTCATAGGAAACGGATAATATTCTTACTTTTTTAAGTAAGGAGTAGAGAATTACCATTTTTATACTTTTTTTACACTTTTAGCAGGAATTAAAGGATTATTTCGCCTTCTTTGAAGTTCGAATCTGCTTTCATAAGACTGAGTTACACCTTCATTTGCTCCATTTATTTCATTTTATTATTTTCATTTTATCTCACAGCCACAGCAATATCTCATACAATGACGGAAAAATATGTTCGATTTTACGCATCATATTCCTATGAGGAGTATTTTAGGGTTTGAATTTTTCAAGCGGGTTTCAGTGTAGAGACATGGTGGTGTCACAATATTTAGAGTAATGTGCCCATATGTGATTTAACCCTTAACCAGTGACGTAAAACATTTTTTAAACTAACAGTGACGTGCGGTCTGGGACACCGCAATAGAACAAATATTCGTAAAACGTTGCAAAGTCAATTTTAATGCTTTGTTTTAATGTTTCTTTGATTTCTCAGCCATTATATAATTTACATTTAATATTATACATTCCAAATACGAAACAACTTTTTCAGTAAAAACTGCTAATTCATACGTATTCAAAAAAGTGATATCAAAAAACTTGAGTTTTTTATTTTAATTATGGTACTTTTTAAATTAAGTACTTAATTATCCACGTTATGCAACTAAAATGCTTCTTGGTGATCATTATTACTATTATTATGCGTAATTTTTTGGTCGAGCATGCTGGTATTAAAAGATAAAATAAGTCTTCTAGTAGAAAGGAGCAAAACTGGGAATTTAAAACTGGCGAAAACCAAGGTAAAAAAAATTCCAGATCAGGGTAGGTTATACAGCTTCTGGTCCTATACATGGTCAAACTACGCAGAGAGCGATTTGAGTGCCGGTTGGATTGGAAACTAAGAAAACTTACACAACAATTTAGTTCAAATGAGGTTCACTAAAATCTCAACCGAAGACCTTAAAATATCCGAAAGAAATACACATAATTGGAAATCACCAGGAACAGATGGAACTCAAAACTTCTGGTATACTAATTTTAGTTCTCTACGTAGAGCCATTGCCAACTGCTTCACATATATTATTAACAATCCAATAGACCTCCCTGAAGTTTTCACCACTGGGATAACAGGTATGAAACCTAAAACAATGGGTATGGATGATTCTACACAATGTCGACCAATAACCCTGATAGAAAAAAGTAAGAATATTATCCGTTTCCCATGAATTTCTTGCGGAAAAAATGATAAGCAGCTTATAGTAAACTAAGGGGCTTATATAAGGGAAGACAGGGGCGGGTCAGGTTATGTAATGCAGCATCTCATTGGAAACATAATGTATACGAATTTTTATTCTCAAATATGACGATATTTGTCACATACGTGGCATAAAAAGGAGTAGGATTATATCTGATAGTAAAAACAGCATATTCCTACGAGGCGGAAATATGTGGCGATACGGGTTGCATAGCTGCCTATAGATACCGGATTCGGCCAACGTTGCGAAAACGCTACATTATTTTCCCGATCCGATTTTTGCTTAATGTTGACTCCCTAACGAAATATAAGCCTCAATATCTATAATTTGAAATTTCTACGTCCACATGGGCTAATAAAAAACTTAATGAAGGGAATAGTTACTCTTAGGAAAAATTTTTTATCTTGCGTAACAAGCGACTTGAAAATTGACACATATTGAGTTCTTTTTACAAATATTGAAATACCTATGAAATGTCATTATCATATCACTAAAAATCAGTTTAAACTTACATTTATCGAAGAAAGTGAATTCTTTATTAATAAAATTCTATTGAAACTTTTTTTTTGCATTACTCAATAATGTTGCGTTTTCGCAACTTTGGCTGTACTCATGACCGAACCGCAGCCTGTTTACTATCGGTCGCCTTTCTTCCCTTAGATAAGAATTGAACTTCCCCTTCCCTCAACACTTACTCTATTCCCTTATATCAACTCGACATGTCCAAAAGTGCTTGTAAAATATGAGTTTTATTAACATGCAGCATTTTATCTTAACTCCTCTGCACTGTATCATTCACCCATTAATCCCCAGGGTTGCGTTATCGCAACATAATTGAATCCTATTTATCAGAACAAGTTTCTACTCCAGAATAATTTTTTCTTCGATTTAATGCTTCTTTTTAAGTATCTCTGGTTCTTATTTCGTCCCTTTCACCAACATTTTCACTCATACAATAGTATTTTTATGACTGATGGCGTTTGGCACAAAATAATCGAAGCGCACATATGATACACCCTAGGAAAAATGACATACTCCAGCATGTCCGTTGAAAGGCAGAATGGGGCAGAATTTCCTCCAAAGGAATACTGATAATTCCCGGCGAAGATATCGAGTGTACAAATCAAGATGAATTATAAAAGATGTTTCTCAAGTTTTAAAAATTATTTTTTTTTATTTATTTTCCAGAGTTTTGACAGCGTTGCGTATACGCAGAATTTTGAAAATCACGTAAAAAGATGAAAATATTTTTAACCCAAAAAATCATCTTAATTAGGCCATAAGAAATCGGAAAATACGAATTAACCGAAGTTAAAAGCCCTGAATACAGTGTGGGGAAATATGGGTTAACTTAAAATTAATGCAGCACACGTTGCCTTGTCTGAACTGTATCGTTAACTTAAAAATAATGAATACGAAATAATTGAAATTTATGTCAATATGATCGGGCGCCGACAGGGAGCACCACGCCCTCCGTAATGAAACACATTGTGTCAATCATCGAATTCCAGGATTTTCGAATTTATTTCTCTTGCTGGAAAATAGATCAAGCGAAATGTCGATCATTGTTAAATGTGACCACTATGGTGAGGGGTATATTCTAATATTTTGGTTCATCTCGCAAAAGAGGAAACTGATATAAAACGATTTTATAACATCCTATTATTAATGTGGAGAAATACAGCAATTTCCCCCGTTATGTTTACGATTCGAAAGCTTTTCGAAATGATATGCGTAAAAAAACGAGCAAAATAAATGGAAGAGAGCATGAAAACTTTCAGTATCTTCCCGTTTTAAACTGCAACCACCCGTATAGCATCCAATGGTCGGGAGTATGAAATTAAAAGCATGCGTTCCTTCGGAAAATAGTAAAATTCAAAGGTGGTTTAATTCTTTTCACTGCAACAAAGTGAGGCGGAAAAAACTGTTATTAATATTAAGTGGAGAACATTGTAGGAATGCATAATGTATTGTTTTACTTCGTCTTACTGTCAAATGTACGTGGAACGGAGCACAAAATATTGCAAAAAAGTACAATTTTTGTGTTTGAATGATGCTATGTAAATTTATTTTCCGCAGAAATAATACGAACGCTGCTGCAAATGTTATAAATACGTTGAATAAAAACACATCATAATTTGATGAGTTTTTATTATAATTTTAATGGCACAATGTTATTGCTGAAAATTTTTATTTATTTTTTTAAATATTTATTTCCAACATCCACTTAAACTGCTCACGACGGCCATTGCAAAGGGTATTACAACATTAACAATTGAACATCACAAACATCGATGCCCTGGATAGAGACCACCTACCCAAGTGGGATACGGACCCGCGATAATAATAATTGTTTTATTTTTTCTCCTGAAATATCCATCATTTTTAACTGAGTTGTATTATAGTATAGAGCTACCAACGTTACTCTTCACTGTTCTTTCCCGTTGAGAACTTTCCTCGTGATACGGGAGGTTGAAGTTATTACAGCCTTATGCATTTTGATGAATGTATTTTGATACATTTCGGTTATTTTGAAACTATTTTGTACATATTTTGGGATGACTCCGGTGACAAAGATGACAATTGGAGCAATATACGAGTGTTCCATATTCTTTTGATTTCTATTGTAATTTTTGGTACTCTTTTCTACTTCCAAATATTGTCTTTCCGACGTTATACGAAAGAGGTACAGCAGTATCAGCTCCGTAACTTGTTTCATTGCATTTTTCGTATATTTATCACGATTGGTGTTTAAGTGTTTATCTATATTCATTACATATCAGGTTCAAAGAATGCCTGGAGCTCCAAAGCGCAGTGGCTTCATTGTAAGCATGGGACAGAGATACATTTGCTTCGTTATAATCGTGATATTCGTCGTGGGCTGCTCTTCCGAAAGATCATCGCCTCATAGCGAAGATGGAGGAATGAACGGCTTCCATTGTGAAGAAGATCCCAGATGCCTCTGTATCAAAATAAATGGGGGACTTCATAAAATGCTCTGCGAAGACAATGTTGTGTTAGCGCGAGGGATACTGGAATATAAGTCTGTGCACTATAAAATGAAATGCCATGCAGAAACAGAAGTGAACCCTTTTCATTACCTCTCCATGATCATGTCCGCAAACTTATCATCATATGATTATACGGTCGCAAATCACGCCCACTTGTGGGTGTTTAATTGCTCAGCTCCGTCTCCAAATCAATTAGTCCTATTTGGAGATTGGAGTTCTGGTTCCATCGGTGGCTGGAGGGATCTTCCACTGGAAAAAATAACAGTAGACTGCGAGGATTCAAAAACTCGCCATTTTTCCATGCATCATTGGAGTGGCTTGGAAAAACTGAAGGAACTCTATATCAAGTGTCCAAATTTGTCGATGCTTGACGAGGACCTATTCTCAAGGATATCAAAACGGCTAGAAATCCTTCAAATCACAAACACGGAAATAAAATTTTTACAAGAACGAATTCTCACGGACGTAAAAACGATAAAGATTTTAGATCTTCATCGAAATAAGCTCAGATCACTTAAACGTAATTTACTGAGCGGCATGAGGAATTTAAAGTACCTCAATCTCCGTGAAAACGAGATAAAAAGCATTGACGATGATATTTTTCTCAAAACAAAGAATTTAGCATATCTCATTTTAAAAAGAAACTCACTCAAAACATTACCGACGAGTTTATGCAAGCTGAAGAAACTTGAAGTTCTGCATGCAGGGTATAATAGGATCAGTGTCATTCCTGAAGAATGTTTATACAGTCTCCCATCCCTACATAGTTTTACCATTGCAGGTAACGAACTTTTAACATTGGGACTCCCAACGGTTGGCATAATATCCACCCACTACAAAGTATTGAGTTCTGATATAAAGTTTCCAAACTCATCTTCAATTGTCGAGAAGTCTGAAAACTTAAATAATGCATGGATTCGCTGGTCTTTGATTCGGCACCTTCATCTGGGCAATAACTCCTTATCGCCCCTACCGCATGAAGGCTTCTACGGGATGGTCGACCTCGAATACTTGAATATATCCAGCAACAATATTGCGTATTTACCTGCAAACGTATTTTCTCGGAACAACAATTTAACCGTGCTCCTGGCTTCTAACAATGTCTTCACAAACATTCCGGCGACACTGTTAAAAAACAAAACCAGACTAATCGCACTGGACCTCTCCTACAACCTCGTTGAGACTCTGGACTCGGATTTCTTCAGTGATACATCTTCATTATGCTACGTACACATCAACAACAACAGGTTAGTAATCTTGTAGTGCCCGTAGTTTCCCGGGTTGAGTCGAGTCGAGTTATATCGGTTACGAATCAGTGGAGGCCAGTGTGCTAAAGAAATTGCCAAAAGGAAACAAAATCGTGAATTCAGGTAAAAATATAGTTTCTAGTCCATTATTCCCCAGACTGTATTCAGAGCTTTTAAATTCGATTGTTTGGCATTTTCCGATTTCTTATGGCCTACTTAGGATGCATTTTCGGAAAAGAATATATATTTTCATCATATTATATGATTTTCACAACGCTGAGTATACGCAACGCTGGGAAAACTGCGGTTAATAAATACAAAAAAAGTAATTTTTAAACATTAGCTCACATCTTTTATTTTTTATCTTGATTTGTACACTCGACATATTCGCCGGGAATTATCAGTATTCCTTTGGAGGCCCATTCTGCCTTTTAACGGACATGCTGGGGTGTGAAACTTTTCCTAGGGTGTATCGTGTGTGCGCATCGATTATTTTGTGCCAAACGCCATCGGTCATAAGAATACAATAATATGAATAAAAATGTTGGTCTTAGGGACTAAATAAAAACTAAAGATACTTAAAAACAGTCAGCTAATCGAAGAAAAAATTATTCTGAAGTAGAAACTTTATCTGAGAATTAGGATTCAATAAAGTTGCGTGCAACTTTATTGAATGCAACGCTGGGGATTAATGGGTTAAAGTCAAATCGTCGTGCTTATATATTGTTCTGGGGTTTACATCTCTATGCAACAGTCAGCCACAATATATATCAACGTTGGTGCCGAGTACCTTTTCCTCAGCCGCGCTGGTCCTCCCACCCGGGGGCGTATTCGGAGTAGTCTGAGTGGACCAATACATCTCTCATACTGTCATATGAGATACTCTTGTAGCCTTAATTAATTTCTATAAACAAACGTTGAGTGAATAGTTTAAAAATATTTATGATTTCTCGAAGAAAAAATGAGAATAACTTTAAGGTTTTCAGGAACAATGTTGGTTTTTCCCGATATTGACAAAATTACCATAAACGTTCCTCATAATCATTTTTTAAATTTATCCAAGGAATCAGAATAGACAAATAACCAGGGGATTGATCAAGGTAGAAAGTAATTAATAGCAGGCATTGTAGTATTTTCAGGTTTAGAAATTATCATGCTCGACTCGATATTCGCTAGTAGATATGGACTCGACTCGATACTCACGAGTACATATGGACTCGACTCGATACTCACGAGTAGATATGGACTCGACTCGATACTCGACTCGACATAAAAATGGGCTACTCGCACATTCCTAACTTTTAGGAATAACCTAATACAGTGAAATGTCTTCATAACGGACGCCAGTGTAACGATATATTCATTATAACGGAAGTATTTTCCACCCGCATAACGAAATTTCCCGTATAACGGAACTCCAGTTTTACGAACGTGTTTCGTCGGTCTGCAGGATTTCGTTACAAAGACATTTCACTATAAGTGAAAATATATATATTAACAATTTTATCATTTCTTTACAGGTTCCACCATTTGCCAAACAATATATTTCAACCATTCAAAACACAAAACGGGACATGTCACATGTTTCTTCTCGATATGAGCGGAAATCGGCTGGAGGATGTGCCGGAATTGTCGAGTCCGTTGTTGACACACCTTAACCTATCGGGAAATCATCTGACTTCGATCAAACCAGACATGTTATCGCAAGCACCTCGTCTGTTGGAGGTCAATCTGTCCCACAACCTTATTCGTAGCATAGGAAATCCATTAGAGCTTGACGAATATAAAGTTCTCTTTAGCAAGCATTTGATCAATTTGGAAATTATCGACCTATCTTCAAACCAATTAACGGTTTATCCAAGACTATCGCCCGTCCTAAAAACCTTAAAACACCTTAACTTAAGCGGAAACTTTATCGCGGATTTTGCGATTAAACGTAATACACAAGGGATGCATTATGCTGATCTCGCATTGGAGACATTGGACGTGTCACGAAACCTTTTAATGTCGATTAAATTCTTCAAACATTGGCTCTGGGAATCTGGGAGGACGAAATACGTAGACCTCTCCCATAACCTTATTAACCTGGAGGAATGCAGCGGGTTTTTGGTGGAAGCACGGTTTGTGTGGGGCTGCTTGTCCCCTCTACGAAAACTGACAGCATTGGAGGTGAGAAACTTCGGAGCAATCCCAATTCCTTCTCTATGCTTATTTTCAGCTGTTATTCGCCCATGACTCCAACCTTACATTAACCTAACATTACCCTACGTGTCTAAACCAAAATATTTCTATAACCCATCTTCGTCTCTGCTATGACGACTAAGTCATCAGAAAATGTAAGCCTGTTCCTTTTTTCTCCTTGCATGTCCACTCTCGACGTCTTTTCGAAGAGTTCATTTATGGCTTTTTTCATGTAAAAGACGAAGATTACTTGTGACGAAGCCAAGCCTTGTCTCATCTCTTTCCTGATTCTTGCTTGTTCACAGCCAGACCCTGTTTTATCACCGCTACCTGGTTTTCGCATAAACGCTGGTATATTATCCTGTCATTGTAAAGATTTTCAATTTATTTCAGAATTCCCATCGATTTTTTCCTATCAACGTTGCCAAATGTCTTCTCTAATTCCACGATCGCATCCACCAAGAGATGGTTAGCGGAAAAATAATATCCAAGGGCTCTGCATAGAGAAGACCCCATTCCATCCCACAGAAAGCTGATTTCGGCGGCCTCTTAGGTCACTATTTCGAGAAATTTACCAGAGTATTCCCTATTATAAATATGAATCGTTTAACCTGAAAAGAGCTAAATAAAAGGCAAACAATTATTCTCAAGGAAAACATAGAAGGGGACAGAGTGTAACGGCTTTGTTAGAATGTTTTGTTTGGAAACCTCTAAAAATGTTTGCGGCCAAATGTTACCCATTTGGGAAAAGATTTTTTTTTAATTCATGAAAATTTTATTTTTAATATCTGTGATCACTTCTGTGGCTTTTATATGTAATTGAGTATGGAGGATTTAAATTTTGAAATGCATGACTTATGCAAGCATTGATCGTTAAGTATACTTTTTCAAAATTGGTTATTTTTTATCAACTCTGTAGTGAATGTGCGGTTTATTCAAAATTATTCCCCCACTCTCGCTCTTCCGTAAAAATACTCATCATTAAAAAATACAAAATAAAAATAATAAATAGCGAGGTATTTTCCTTCATCAATGAAAACTAAATGCATTGATTGCGATTCGTTACCCACAAGTAGTGTTTTCATAATATGCAAATTATTTGGGTTTAGAAATACTGGTTTAGACGAATGTTATCCCATTAGTCCGCAGACTGTATGCAGGGCTCTTAACATCGGTTGTTTCTCATTTTTCCCATTTATTTTGGCGTAATTAACCCTTAGGTGAACGCATCTGCAAGTATAGCGCCAGTTCACGCTTGCGGCTTTTTTTGCCACACTTTTACATTTTTGATTTTCCCAAATTTTAGGGTGATTTAACGTATTTGGGTAACTTTTATTAAATAAAAGCACTTTAAATATGTTTTCCATTCAGTTATAAACCAAAAAATATCGCATAGTATTCTGCAAATTTCTTGATAAATACTTAGACTAATTTTTCTAAAGGAATTGCAGACGATAATCTATACACGATCAAGTCAAAAAACACACACAAGAAAAGGAAACGGATATGCCAAAATGTTAATCCAATCATTAAAATTATAAAAATAACAAACTTTATGAATAAAATTAATTTTTTCATCCTTATTAACCATCACTGTCTACGTATTGACATTCATGACTTTTTTTGACACAGGTGGAATGATTATAATCATATTTATTGCATATAAATCGAAAACATTCGTATATTTGGCGTCTTATAATTTTTATATTTTCTACGTTTAGAACAATCACCCGCCCTATATCGATGTCCACATGTAGAAGCAGATACTTCAGGAATTTTCCCAAGTCTCATTGCTAGAAAAGCCTTTGCGTCTGCTGGAAGATTACCTTTTTCACCCTGGACTTCAGATGTTCATCTGCAAAGCTTAACGCGAGAGCCTCCATGAACTCCATTCTTGGTCTTCGATGGATTTTTTTCAATATTATTAGCTACAAAAGTCACGTGGTCGCCAAGAGTAGCCATATAAAAAACTGGAGAAATTGTGATCGAGTCCACCTTCGTGTTCGTTTTGAAGGGGAGTAATTTACACTCTTCTGGTCCACGGAATCGACACCTCCCGTGGTTGAGTTGTAGTTCAGGATCATTTCAGGTATCTCAGTTTCTAGATCGATGTCCACATTGCAGTGCAACATAGAAAGCAGAATTTCACATTTGTTTGGTTTATTGAAGTAGGAAACAAGAGTGCAGGTATCCTGGAATCCAAGAAATGAAGTTCCAGCCTATAAAATTTTGCAGGGTAGAAACTCTCTGCGGATTTAAGGTTTTTTTCACGGTGCCTAAGAAAGTTAGACCATTTTATTGCAAATAAATGGCTTAATCAAGACTTAAATTGCAATGTTTGGCTGTTATTTATCCATTCGAATTCTTGTATTCCCGTTGCTATCCCGAACGTTGTTCTGCCAATCATCAGGCCTGTTCCATCTGTTTGACAAGCTCTTCTCTAGAATCTGTATAGCAACTTTTATTTACAGAGAGAGTGTATTTAATTCCAAATAGAGATATTACTTTTACCTGGGAAGTAGTGATGCAATCTCTGATTCTCGAGTACACATGTGATGCCAGTTGTCTTCCAATATACAATTTGGTATTTTCGGCACTTTTTTCAATCGCATTCAGTGAAATCGTTTTCGGCAACAATTCGAGTTCAGTTGCGGCATTCTTAGGATATGATGTTGGCCCTGGTGAAACACGAACAATTTCTTTGGATTTTGTTTTGATGTTAGCAAATTGTATCCAAGAGTTCAGCCAAAACGTTAAACCGTTTCCGTTGAACTAGATAAACTATACTGAAATTATGTGTGTGGCTAACAATATTATTATCATCAGACTGCTGACTATCGCTGGAATGTAATGCGTCTTCAAAAAAATTCTTCCTCCCCTTCACTTCCATGTGAAAAATCAAAAAAATATTCTCCATATTGTTTTTGACCTGCCCTTCCCTCCCATTTTCATTATCAAGCTTTTGAAGCACTCGTTACGACTCATCAGGGTGATAAATACGTTCTCACCTTGGAATATCATATACTCTACATTAGTCACCACCGACTCAATTTGTTCACAATTCGATAAAATCATAATAAAATTTACGTCCATAAGGAGGTTACGATTCCTGAATCTTTTTATAATGCCTTTGCAGCGTTATGTTCTTTTCCCGCAGGTAGATACACCAAGTGCCGACACTTCGCCTTCAAACTCCAGTGCATAATACATTACAGAAAACGTGCATAACTTATTTTTCGGTCTGTAATCAAGTGTAAATAACGCATTTTACACCAATGTCATTCATATTTGAGTGTGAAGATGAAACTTTTAAATTACGACATGTGGTTTTCGGTTGAGATAAGTTACATAAATAATAACAACAAAATAATAATGCAAATGCTTACAAAAAATATAATAAATACGAAACAACATATTATTGAAAAAAGAATTATGCTTCCAATTTTTCAGGGTATCGACTGATTATCAGGAGTTCCTTAGTATCGTGCGAACGCCATCTAGCGGCAAATCACCCGAAGGTGTCGTCGTTCTCACTTTATAAGATTCTAACGCAATAGTTGCTCGTCACATTGACGCAAACATATGTTCCTGGTAGAGGGAAAAGTACAGAAATGGAATACCAAAGGGAACCACCGGTGATCCATGCGCAATGAAAGCGATATTTTGAATTTTTGAAGAATGCGGCAAAATGCCCGCTTAGCGTGCACCTAAGGGTTAAGATGAATTTTTGGAAAAAAAAATTTCATCATATTATATGATTTTACAAAATGCAGCTTATACGCCTCCAGGAAAACTCCAGGAAATAAATGTAAAAGATTATTTTTTTTAAATTAGGTTACATCTTTTATTTATTATCTCTATTTGTACACTCGACATCTTCCCCGGGAGCTATCAGTATTCCTTCGGAGGAAATGTCCCATTCTGCCTTTTGAGGGACATGCTGGGGTATATCATTTTTCCTAGGGTGTCTCGTGTGTGCGCATTAATTTTTGTGCCAAACGCCATCAGTCATAAGAATACAATAATATGAATGAAAATGTTGGTGGAAATGAAAAGATTAGGGATACCTATAAATTGACAGTAATTCGAAGTAAAAATTATTCTGAGGTAGAAACTTGTTCTGAGAATTAGGATTCAATAATGTTGCGATAACGCTACGCTGGGGATTAATGGGTTAATGGTCAATTTTATCCTCATTTGAAAAAGGCCAGATTGGTGCCCATGCGATACCACCTTAGGTGACGTCACAGGCACCTAGTTTCTATACGATTAGATAGGAGTTATAATTCGTCTGAGATTACTAATGCATGCATGAGGCACAGAGCTCAGGGAAACATTTCTTAATAATTACCTATTAAAACTGACTTAGCTCGGAAAGTTTTCTTTGTTTCATAAGGTATTAATAATCCTTATTCAAGCAAAACGCTACCAGCTAGCAGGGTACCGTGCTACCTGCAAGCATCCTGCGTCGTATCAGCGCTCAAAGCCTTGCCCCATTGTCACCTCACTTGCGTCTGCGGGAACCTGAACAACGTCACACGGAGTTTTCCAGCATTTATACTGAGCCGTCGCGTTTTCGCGCGCTTGAAAAATTTCACTTTCAATTTGAACGCGAAAAATAGATATCGTCTTTTAAAAATCAAAAAGCGTGAAATACGTACTCCAGGAGTAATAATCTTTAGATCTAGGCACTAAAAAATGATTGGAAACCATCCTATTGGTGTATATTTCGTATTTAATGCAAAAACGTTGTTACCCAACGTTTCAGTCTATTTCAAAACTTTACAGGGCTTATTTTTGTACATATTTATTCATTTTTTTTATCAATAAATTTGTGTAAAAATAAGCCCTGATGAATTTTTTAAATATGCTGAAACGTTGGCTAACAACCTTTTTGCATTTTATATAACCTTTACTCCAAGAATAATTAGATCATTAATAAAGTGAGGTCTATATAAGGGGAAAAAGTAAATAATAATACATATATTTTTAAGCTTAGTTTCTTCGTCAAGTGAGCCTTTTTTTTTAATAAATAAGGAGATTTTGCGCCGCGTGCCCATTTCGTAATATGCTTGTAAAAGCATTCGAGAATTTTTGTACTGGTTTGCTTACATTATATCTCTCAATAAATTGTAGACTAAATATACTTGCAAAAAGTTTTTAAAATCTATTTGTAGGTTTCTTTGGTCTGAAAAGTCTTCAAGTGAGAAGAGCCATGAATAGGTTAAGTGGAGTTCGCAAAATCTTTACTAAAGAGCGGACGGGGTTTGTCGAAAATCGGTCTAAACCTGTGCTCACCTAGTTGTTTAGCAAAGAACGATCATGAATTCAGCATTATGTTTAAAAAACAGAAAACAAACATTGTGAAAAATCCTTACCACATAGAATAATAAATGAGTGGAATAACGGAAATGAATAAATTTTTAAGATATTCCCCGCAAATGCCAAAACTTTAAGGAAAGAGTGTTCATCAATTCTTGGTTGATAACTTGGAAAGGGTATTATTGAGAGTTGAAATTTGGTTAATTGGGTAAATGTTCATTTGTAAATTATTCGATAAATAAATGATCGTATAAATACACATGCAATAATTTTGAAAAAATCAATGGACAGAATTAAATTCACGAAATACAATCAAAGCCATTAATACTTTTGCGGTGACTGTGTTGACGCATACGTTTTGAGTGATTAACTGGAACAAAACCGAAATAGCAGGCATTTAAAGCCTTAAAGCAGGCCATACAAGTCTTAAAGTGAGAAGAACCATGAATAGGCCAATTGGGGTTTGCAAAATATTTACAAAAGAGTGGGGTTGGAAGAAAATCGGTCTAAACCTGTGAACACCTAAATACATAGGAAAAACGATCATGGATTCAATATTTTGTTCAATAAACAGTAAACAGACATTTTGAAACAATCTATATATGTATAAAAGAAAGTCGAAAATTGTGTTCGTTAGAACACTTATAACTCGAGAACGGCTGCTCCGATTTCAATGATATTAGGTTCTTTGTATTCGTCTCAGCCCCGGATAACTTATAGGACATAAAAAAGGATAATTTCACAAATAATCATTTTTCTTAGTGATATGTTTTTAGGAGTCAGTAACGCAACAACAATTGATAAGCCGGTCAAAATTACAAATTAAATAATTTGTTTTGTTTTTACCAATTTAATAACTGAACTTCGTTATAATATAACATTTTAATTGCTAAATATATTCAAAATATTGAAATTCTATATTAAAAATTTAATTCTGGCTAATTGTAAGCCCAGCTCGAATAGACTCTTCACTACCGTGTTTGTAAAAAAATCTCGAAGAAATTGTTGACTTACGGTAATGTCCGTGCTCCCGTTGAGGAATCGAGGAGTTTGATTGCACTTCCTTGGAATATTTGCAAATTAGTTTCATCGAAAGGTGAACTCATCAACAAAGAGTTCCAGAATATGATTGGTCAACACAAATATCAAAAATGGTTGATTGAGTGAATAATTTTGACGGCCTAGAACGAAGATGTGGATGACTTAAACTAGGTAAATCACGATCAAACACTTGGTAATCTGGATGAATGCAAATCTTTTAACACTGTAACAAAGGAAAACGATATCACCAACTATCTATCTAAATATTTTAACTCCTTGGACTTACCTGGCTTACCAAGGCACGATTTACAGCTAAATGTAGGCTCTGTGTTCATGATCTTTCGAAACCTAAACCAACTGTAAGTATCCAAGGGAATGCGTTTGGTTATTTAAAAAAATTGATAATGAATGTGATTCACGCGACTTTACTCAAAGGAAAATTGAGGGAAAAAAGGATGAGGAAGTTCTCATTCCGAAGATAACATGATCCCAACTTATATGCCCTTTTGAGCTTAAACGTATTCAATATCCAATTCGTGTTGCATTCTTGATAATGATTAACAAGTCGCATGGTCACTCTTTCAGTTTTTGTGACGTTTGTGTTCATATGCTAATGAAAATCCTTGATTTTCTAATGGTCGATTAAACGTGGTATTTTTACGAGTCGGTAAACCATCCGCTGTATTTCTTCCTTCGCTTACTACGGGTCTGCAGGGTATAAAAAACTCGCTAAGGTAAGCGAAGTTGTGGGGGCCCTCCCTCAGACATTTCTTAAGATAAATTGTTCAAAATAGTGGGTATTGCGGCTGTGTGAATAGATAAATATTTTTTGTTTGTTACTCATCCGTTCTCCTAATATTAGTAGCAAAAGTTTTTATAAAAAAATTCACTGAGCTCATGGGGGGTTTTAACCCCCAGAAACCTCCCTCGCTGCGTCATTGCTTTGCTTCGCTATATTTATTTAACATTTTTATTAACGATGCAGCCGCTCTTGATTTATAAATGGCGTAACTAAACTGTAATTTCATTGATTGTTAGGTGGTACGAAGTTCGCCGGGTCAGCTAGTCCTACCTATATAAAGGATTAGAGGAGTGGAATGACTTACTTGAACATACTTTTAAGATATTCCTCGCACACACAAAGATTTCAGGGAAATAGTTTTCATCAATTGTTGGTTGTTAACTTGGAGTGGATATCATTGAGGGTTTGAAATTGGGTTCATAGGGTAAATTTTCAATTGTTACCTGTACGATATTAAAAGTTATGCATTAATTTTACTGTGGGAGTCTTTTTGCTTCTTGCATTGCTATAACATAGGTTCACTTGATACTGATAATGTACATTTTATTTGAGTTTGGAAATCCTAGTTTAGACAAATGTTTAAGGTCAATTTTAACCTCATTTAAAAGTGGCCAGATTGGCACCCATGCGATTCCACTCTACGTGACGTCACGGGGACCTAGTTTCTGTACGAGTAGAAAGGAGTTTTACATCGTCTGAGATTAGCAATGCATGCATGAGGCAGAGAGCTCAGGGAAACATTTCTCAATAATCACCTATTAAATTGCCTATAGTCGCAAAATTTCCTTCCATTGATAAAGTATAAATAATCCTTATTTATGCCAATTGCTACCTGCTAGCAGGATACTCTACGGTACCGTCATGCTCGGCAGCAAGCAGCCTGCATCGTAGCGGCGTTCATAGCCTCGCACCCAGGTGGCCTCACACAGTCGCTGTCAGGCGTCACAAGGGCTTCTCGCAGCGTTCATACTTAGCCGTTGCGTGTACTTCCGTCATCACCATCCGGTCATCATCATCATCACTGGTTAGCAATTCCAAGATTGGTTCAACGCAACTTTCCACCTAATTGTAACATCAGCAAAAATATCTCTACCAACGCATTTCTTCCCTTTCAAATCCTTTTTCACTTCTTCAAGTCTTCCTTTTCCATTCTTGCCGTCCACTTTTCCAACTGTCTTCATCAGACTATCATAACTCAAGATGTGGCCAATAAGGTTTTCTGTCTTCTTTTTAAGGTTCTCGTGAGGCTACTATTCTCTCCATCTCTTCTTAGGACTTCCACATCTCCAACTCGGTCGATCCATTTGAGACTCATCATTCCTCTTCATCACCACATTTTCAAGACCTCTATTCTTGCTTTCTCCACTGCTGTCATTGTCCAAGCTTCACTTTCGTGCAGGAGCGTACCCCATATGTAGTGTCTTGTAAATTGTTTTTTTACTTGCAGATTTAAGTTTTCCAATGTTAGCAGGTCTCTATTTTGGTGTCCCGTTATCTTCGCTTTGGCTTTCCTGCTGATAATTTCTTTCCTACTTATCCAGTCGCTAGTGATCCTGCTACCCAAATTCAACTATTCATTAGCCACTCTACGACTGCATCCACCAATTGTTTAACTTAATATTATTTATAGATCACATTATCATGCTAATAAAATACGTTAAACTCTTTTTAAATATGAGCTGTATCTGGGATAAACTAAATTACAAGATTTTTTACTTGGAAAACTTGAAATTTTACACAAAATTTTAATTACCTAGCAGCTATATATTTCGTCATTAAAATTTATACTGCAAAATAATGGGTAGTTTAGATATCTCCTAAATAGATGTGAGAGTTTAAACATTTTTGATGTTGCTTGGAAGAAGCATTGGGTTATCAAGTGTTGGTACCCCTAATCACACCTTATTTCCCCTTAAACTCATATAAAACTGTACGTCAGTGACGCGAGTGGCGACTTCTGTAAACACGATTTAATGGGAAGTGGGTGACAGCACATTTAGAGGCCGACTTTAGCAACCATATTTGTAATATTAATGATAATATCTGTATTATTTAATTGCAGGTCATCATACTATCCCACAATGAAATTGCCTTCATACCCATGGAGTTCCAGCACTTTCTGCCAAACCTGACTTTCGTCGATCTGAGCCACAACAAAATCAAACGACTGTGGCACGGAGATCTTCTTTACACCAGGGCACGGGACACCATGGACCTTGAATCGTTCACGTTAAAATTCATTCAAAATAATCGTTTGCCCTTCAATCACTTTCCAGGTTCAAAAAATCTGACTATCGACCTCAGACACAACTCCATCTCCTCTCTGCAACTCCAAGACAATAAGGTAACGTAACATGTTATATTTCTATTACTGTGTGTCCCTAAAAATGACCTAATTTTTAATAAGATTATTGATAAGGAAGATGGGCTTAATATCAACATATTGCATACTAAATTGCTCATGAGAGACAAAACTTTATGTAAACACATCATAAATGCTCAATACGTCCTCCATTGGCTGGGCGGACGACATCTAGCCGATAGCTGAATTCACCCCAAACTGAGCATGGGGTGTCTTCTATCACCGAAGCTACAGCAGTTGATATTGTTGTATTTAGTTCATCAATGTCACGAAGAAAGGGAGAAACGTAAACACGCTGTTTAATATTTCCCAAAAGGAAAAAAATCGCATGATGTTATGTCGGGGGACCTAGGAGGCCAAGAGTGTAAAGCCTGGTCTCGCGATGCTGTACGTCATCTTTAGCGAGACTGGCTGCACCTTATTGTTACACCAAATTGCTAGACCGATGGTCTAAGGGTTGTACGCAAAACATCAGCGCTTATGGTGAAATTCAGCGAATTTTTCTAAAACTCTATAAAATGCCGATCACATCTGGCGTTGTTTCGCTTGTCTAGTGACATTTGTTTCAATATTATTACAAGTTCAAAACGGATCTTTCTTTTTGGGACACACTGTTTAATTTTGTTCGGCCATTTAAGGTAGCTTTCCATGGAGTACCTGAAAATCATTCTAAGAGCCGCCCCTTCCTTTGAGCACTGCAACACAACCCGCGAGAAATATGTGACACGTTGAATGTCATCGTTGATTGCTAAATCTCAGGATCTATTTATCAATATTACTTCACATATAATAGTCAAGTACGATGTCACTTTACCAGTGAAATTAACAATATCAACACTTATCAGTGAAATGAACTCCCTTCAAAATCGATATTCAGCTATTTATATATGTGTGCACAGGAGGCTAATTTGCTGGAATACCATTCTGAAGTTTCATGTTCGATACTAGTCTGCAGTAAATTTATTTTTCATAATTTCATTGTACTTTTTCCATTTTCAGGAACTTGCTATTCAAAATCATATTTTTTATTTTGATTGAAAATTGTAATTGTGTGCGAGGAAATGGTTTTGCACATTTGCGACGCCTGATGTTTTCCCGTTTTTTCACACGTGGGCTTCCTTTTGAAATATTTCATTTTGAAGTTGCAACTGGACGCATTTTTTAAATACTTATGTTATCTTTCATTTTACATTGAGCAATTGTGTACTCTTTCTTATCATTGATGCCTAGATTTTGAAGTGCATTTCGTCACTGGTAGAAGTTTTAACAATTTGAACAGTAGGAAAAAGCATAACCGGAAAAAGCTATGTCCTTCAAAAATTATAATTGCCTACTATCTTCATGGAAATAGCAAATTTTACCAACAGGACGTTTTTTCTGAAGCCTCTTCCTGCATGAGTCACCACTCAGTGAAGAGACGATAAAACGTCCCCAACTCCAGAGGAAGAACACATTTTATCCCTGGCTCGATCTATCTGGATTTCAAACGGTTCTTTTCAAACAAATTGGAACCTTGGCTTAAATTGACAGAGCCCAACATATCGTTTAGCAATATCAAAAGAATGCAAGTACATTTGTATCTTAAAAATTCGTCTTTTTGCGACCAGGAAATCATTTAATTAAAAGAGAAAATTGGGATAATATCACATGCCGCATGAGCAGAAAAGGTGAAAATCATGAAAATAATGGTGTAAAGCCGGCTATTATAATAGAAAAGTATTTGTTTGATTCAAAGAAGTTATGAACGGAATGCAAAGCCAGTCACATTGACAGTTTCCGATCGTTGCGTCACCAGTGGCTAAAATTGAGGTGCGAATGAATGCGTAAAGACCGGTTTCACAGTGACGTGGCAACTGCACCCTGGTGGCGACTCCAATATTAATGTAATTCACATTTACTACACACTCCCCTTGAGCACACTCACCTGTTTTTGGTCTCTCTCCTGAATCTCGCGCGCAGTTGATGACGAAATATTACAATTTCGGGGTTAATATACAATAAGCTCAACGGATTCAGGTCTCAATTGGTGGAAGTTAGACATATTTAAATAAATAAAAGAACGTAGGACACTTTCACATGAATTTTTAATGCGTACAACGCGTTTAGGATCACTGAGCCCTCATCTGATACAAGGCCTTGTACCAGATAATGGCTTAGTGAGCCGAAGCGCGTTGCACGCATTAAAAATTCACGTGGAAAAGTGCTGCGATCTTTTATTTATTTTAATACACAATGAGTATAATTGAGGAAGGAGATTACCATTTATTGACAAGAGCTTATTATTTATTGATATTATTTCGATAACATGTCCTGATATAACGTCAACACTCTGCATATTTGATTTTTTTTTCATAAAATCTTTCTCTTGTCATTGATGCCTTATTTTATCCGCATCACGGTTGATGCAAGTAATCAGTAATATTCCCAGACGGCACAGAATCCTCCGTATCTAATTTGTATACAAATAGTATCCATTGACTACCACTCCGTCGCTTTTTGTCAATGAATACTATCTGCATACGAATTAGATACGGATTATTCTGTGCCGTCTGGGTTACATGTTTATAAGCAGGTTAATTCATTTCAGTTCCATGTCCTTAGAAAAATGATGCAACGGAAATTTTTTATATAGAAACTTACCTTTCTCTAGTTATTGCTGCCTTATTTTATCGAATCGCATATGATGCAAGGAGTTACCATCACTACGAAATCAATATTATAAGCAGGTTAATTCATTTCAGTTCCATTTCCTTAGTAAAATGATGCTTACGCACTTTTTTATGCATAAAATAATCTTTCAGGTCTGAAGAGGTTATGTTCTCATCTGTGTTCTTTTCTCCCTCTCAGACTGAAGTTGTGATCCCCGGCTGCGACATAGACAGCAAGTTTTCCCGTGTCAAATTACTCCTGGGACACAACCCTTTCGTTTGCGACTGCGAGGTCTTCAAGCTCCTGCGGTACGCCTCCAAGGAAATGAGGCCAACGTCTGCGTTGGAGAGGGTCAATGGACACAAGCTTGTAGTGCCAGCGGTTATTGATATACAGGACCTCCACTGCTCGTAAGCATCTATTCGAGACTCAAATCACCGATGGCGGCGCTGAAGGCAGTGACGTAATTTGCCAACATGGCCGACGCATCGAGGATATTGTTGTGTTGATTACATAGGTGTAACAGGATGAATGGTTGAGCCACTGCAAAAATTAATGTATAAAATATCAAAGAAGATTTCTATTGCCTTTGATGTGGTACTTCGATTCCTAGGGACTGCGACATAAAATAGCAGTTAATATTTCTGAATTCATACATTAAAGCTGAAATATCCTCTACTAATGCACGGCGATAAACCAAATGGTTCTTTATCACAATAAATGAGTGATTTAGATATAAAACATCATTCTTAGTAGGCTAGCAAAGAAAAAGTGCAATGCGTAGATTACCGCAAGTGCATTGAACAAAAAAACCACCGTCCCAGGAAACGGTGAATTGTAGCAATGAATGGCCACTAAAAGGCACTTGAATCAATCGGAATGAATTAAATATATTACTTACGAAGTTATGATTGCATAATACGAAAACTATAATTAGAAAAATCAATAAATTCCCAGAGTTACCAATGCTTTGTTAACGTGGTTCCCATAGGAAATGCTTGGTATCCTCGGGTCTTTACTTCCCAATTGGGCCGATAGTTGGCGTATTAATTTTCTAATATACTACTTCATTCATTCACACGGCGCAAACATACAAATAAATTCACAGGCAAGGAAATAAAGGGATAGGAACTTGTAATAGAAAAAGGACGAGGACAACGATGCTGTGGTAGACGGAAAAAGCCAGAAATAAATGCGGCCTGATTGGGAATCGAATTAAGAACCTGCCACTCGCCGGCACGGTGCTCTAACCAGTTGCGCTACCAGGAAGCACTCGGTTATGAAATGTTTTCGGCGGGGATTTATACAATGAAAACTCTCTATGCTCTCTATGCTAAAAGAAGGAAATATAAACAAACACACGATAACAGAAAATAGACAGTAACAAGGGTTTCGGGGCATGCAGAGTCCAAGTGAGATAAGCCAATATGGCCGATACACCACTTCATTCATTCACACGACGGCTTAAGCATAAACATTAAAATGAAGTCAGAGGGAAGGAAAGAGAGAGATAGGAACTTATACTAGATAAACAACGAGGACAATGATGCTGTCGTAGATGGACTTTACGTTGAACTGGTAATAATGGCACAAGCACAATAAAAATTTATTTCCGGATAGCCAAAAGTTTCTGCATCTGTTCTGAGAGCAAAGCGTGTATACCTTCTACAATAATAATTATAATGATAATAATTGTTTATTCATACAGGTGTTAACCCAATGTACAGTAAAAGTGTTACATGTAGACATACATTTATGCATTACATAATTAAACACATATAAAAAGCATAAAAAACATTAATAAGCATCATTTAACACATTTATAAAGTAAAGGGTAGCGAAAGATAGCATGAAATGAATATAATAAGTCATAAAATAACAAACATATAAGGAGCATACAAAAATTAATAAGAATTATATGAGCACGTTAAAAACTTAGCGTTGCGAAAGATAACATTTGATAATATAAAAAGTAAAGGGTAGTAACATTAAAAGCATTATTTCACTCGTTAAAAACAAGTACAATGTGGCAAAAGATAACATATTATCAATATAAAAAGCTATAATATAAAATATGATTAAAATCACGCTAAGAAATATTAAATATACCAATACCAAAAAAACAAGCTCAAACACAAATCATATTCTATGTTGATTAATGATTAAGAGAGGAAATATACTTATTCTGTTGGTCCATTTAGTTTTTACAGTGTGTTTTCACATTGACATAAAGATCAAGTTTCGTGCGAGGGTGATGGAAAAGTTTTGAGCGGTAGTGAATTTTTTTAATTTTGCAAATGAATTTCTAGTGAATTTTTTCGTGTTTACAGGAAGCCAGACTCGGTCAAGGGGAAAGCGGTCGCGGATGTGGAGTCATGGGCTTACCATTGGCTGCCCATGATTGGATTTTGTTGGAATGACACTGGAGTTAATTCAGCGTCCGGACACAAGGCCACAAGATCCACTGAAGCAGAAGGAATAGTTGAACCACCGCCATAGTTGAACCACCGGTGGTTTTACTGCGATAACTTGTGTAATTTGCTGAACATTTTTGATGAATAAATTTTTGACTATATTTTTGCAGAATTTCTTGATGAATTTCCAAACTTTTTGCTCGACCGGGAATTACATTTTTTATTTTTTTAATGTCTACGTTTATTCGGCGCAAAAATGGTAAAGCCCTAAAAGGGTCTAGCAGGTTAAGATGGTGAAAAGTGCCCCCCCGATATTTTCGGAAATAAAAAATATACACTTAAAGTACATCCAAAATTAAGTGTTTACCCAAAGTTTAAGGCCGCAAACATGGAAAATTACCCGGAAAAATATTGAAACACAATTTTTAGTTTTTTAACCATATCTCAAGTTTTTATTTTTGTAAAATCATTTTTTGTTATTTTAAATTGTGTAAACTTTTATGGTCTACCATCCTGATTTTTTCCAAAAATTTTTAACCAAAAACGAAACTTTAAAATAAGTTTGAAATTTCAAAATTAAATTAAAAATTTTAGCAAACAATAGACACGCCGAAAAAATATATGTGTTGTTACCCCTGTGTTAACGTATAATTTTTTTCAGATTTATAAAATACGTGAAACGGTCAAAAATGCGAATAACTGCTCTGCACCCGTTGCATCTTTGTATTCCAGAAGGATATTTGATTTGATTGTTGAGAGCAACGATTGTTGATCAGTTTCTAATATTATTGATTAAGTATAACCATTAACATAAACAATTCCTATCACACTTAGATTAGTCGTAATTATTGTTTATAAACATGCTGTTAAGCGTTAATATCCTAATTTTTGGGTAAATATGACAAAAGTCGTGATAATTGGTATATCGTCTTTTCGAATATATTTAACGCATATATAAGGCTGCAATTTCACTCACTGACTGACTGATTCATCACAATTCGCAGCCCAAACTGTGATAGGTGGGAGTGTTTGGCTTATTGGACGTAAAAGTAAAAAAAAATTCATCGGGAGAAAAAATCTGAAAACTTGAAAAAGCCGATTAGTTTTCGAGATATATCGACTTGAATTAACATGGGAGCCTTATGGGACTAAAACTTTTTCGCTTTTATTTTGTACTTTAAAACGTTTGAGGAACATGATATTCAATGGACATAGACTAGATTTTTTGGTCGATTTTTTGATGTGGTTGCCATAGCGACGAATTGATATTTAGTATTTTTTATTATTGTTTGAACGCTTTCAATGCTTTTCTTATGGGAAAACTTTAGGAATTTTTTTGACCAACTTTTAATAATCATAGGACAAATTCCTTGAAATATAAGGTGGAAGATTTTTTGGTTGATTTTTTGGCTATCTTGGAATTTTCGTACGTCGAAACAATTCCGAGGAATAAACGATTTCGATTTTACATTGTCGTGATGGGCGAATTTTCAAACTCGGATTTCGGCCTTGATACATGTGCCATATGAAAATTTGGAATCTTCTGGAAAGACCGTAGAGGGCACTTCGTACCCTCACGTTTTAACTGCTTTCCCCATAACCCTCTTGGTTAATTCATAATAAAATTCCGAAAAATATCCTGCACGCGAAAAATCATTGTCGCCATTTTTTTGTGGAGCATTCAATCTTGAATATCTTAGCAACCATACAAGCTAGATGAATGAAATTTTCAGGGTATTACTATTATCAAAAAAGTCAACTTTTGCAATGATGACCATTTCGCTCGATCGATTCATGTGCGAGTTATATCGACATTAATCTCCTTAGTTACGCTTTAATCGCTAATAACTTTTTTGTTAATCAAGTTTTGAATATGAAAGTCAGATATATAAACTCTAATAATGTGTTTTATCAGACAAATGTTAAATCAAGCGGATCGAATGATTAGAGCCGAAGTAATTATCGATCAAAGTGTGCATTCGATAGATCCCTTTTTTAGACTTATTTACATAGTTACGGGCATATAAATTTTAATATATTGGTAAGATAGAAAAGTTCTATGCACACATGCAAATAATTTTGATGAATAACGATTCCTAATGAAAATATATCGATATGAAATTATATCGATAGGACTCATTTTCTCCTTTGCTATTGACCGTACCTCTCTGATATATTCAGGGTAGTACCTGATCGGTAATATAGATGTTTCGTTATAATAAGGGCTCCATGACAACCATATTTTTCATTTTATATCGGCATTTAATTTCAATGTAAAGTAAATGGCGATACACTCATATCGTTTTTACGTACGATTTCATTCAGGATTTCGAAGTGGTTGCTAAGGCTGCAAGTAATTGTTGATGTCTGGTAAACCAACTCTACTACACGTAAACGTAACCAATTCATTATTTAGGTTTAAACATTGACTTATTTTTTACTTTCAATGACGTTTGCATATTTTACACCATTTCAAAATGCTTAACGGTATTTATGTATTTTTTATATTTGATTGGTTTTAACAGTTTTAATTTCCCTTTGATAATATATCTCCTTTCCAAAATTACATACTACATTATGCATCATTGAAATACGAAAAATTCAATATTCAAGGCGCATCCTTACCCATTCTTTCATCAAATCATTTCAGCCGCATTATTGATTGCCTAATGTGCGGAATAATTTCAATCATAGTAACCGGTAATACTAACCATTATATACCGGGGTTGCTTTTTCCCGTGGTTATTTAACTACACGAAATTACGGATAGTTTGCTATTAAAATTTGTAATTACATTTTCTAGCATGCGTAGGGCCTATATGTTATGCCTGTTGCATACTTCTTTACCAACGCTGAAATTTGGGGTTACGGAGACTACACC
The DNA here is from genome assembly GCF_921293095.1 of Ischnura elegans. NCBI lineage: Eukaryota > Metazoa > Arthropoda > Insecta > Odonata > Coenagrionidae > Ischnura > Ischnura elegans. Next base: position 1,052,409 of record NW_025791658.1, on the reverse strand, counting down.
CTCACGTAATTCATCGTTTAAGAATGTTTTACGTTATATGGGATTCAAGTAGTCGGGAATCGATATCTAATAAAGTTCGCGTAAGGCGTGACGACAAATGAATGCCATAACCAAAAATTGAGTTAATTCGGCGAAGACAATTTGCTGTGAATGTGTAATGATTATGAAAAAATCTTGCGCGACCGGTTATGAAAGCCGTGTTACGCTGATTTGCGTTGGTGGCGCCATCTATTCAGTGATAATAAAAATATATTTTAGAATATCTATTTTCATGTGTATTGTTAATAAAAAAAAACTTTCGTGCATGGTGATACTTTTGAGTGCCGATATTTCGCGTTCATATTGCCATCTCCCACCTCACAAATAAGAGCAGGTTTTAGAATAGCTAATTTTATGGCTGTGTGTGAAAATAATTTACAGGCCAGGCGATAGCTATCTTTCAGATTATTCCGCACTCATATATTTAAGAATAGATGAACAGTTATGATGTGTATGAATTGTCGAATTTTTATAAATAAACCTCAAGGAATATGCAAATGCTGGATTTGGAGGACAGAGCGTTTGAGCTTTTCTCGGTTGAAAAGTGGTAACATTTAATAGATCCGCGCCTTTTGGATTTTTGTCTTCGAAATTAACTTGATCGGCTGGGTGTTGGTGCATTGAATTGGTCTCAGTCCGATAGTAAAAAAAAAAGCTGTTATATTTTTTTAAGTATGTTGGGTTCAAATCTTCATAATCAGAAAGAGAAAAGCTACAATTCTAGGATAAAGGTCAAAATACGAAAAATCGGCGAAATTTCACAAGTGCATCCGTCGTTAATTATATATTTCTCTCCATTACGTAAATATTCTATTCAAAACGGTCCTAACGCTTATATAATCGTGGTTACTAAGATGACGTTAAGTATAGTTGAGAACGAAAGAGCGTATCCTCCGTCTACATCATCTATTAAAACGATATTGTAAGTGTTTTCTTTCCCTTTTTAAGCAACTTATGGACCCAATACTCGAACACGCGTGACACAAGCATGTTCCCACCCCCCTCTCGAACCCGCTTGATGAATTCAAGCGACTATCGACTCGTATATATATATAAAGCCCGTTTAACCAAGGGAAAGTCATTGCGCAGGTTGGCATTGAAAACAATTGTTGAAATTGCGAGAATCCGTGCCAGCAATTAGAGGAGGGCCTATTTTCCTCTCTAGCAGCAGTGAATTCTCTCGTGCGTTGTAACAATTCACTGATTTGATCGAAGTAAGTAAAACGGCCTAAGTCACACTGGTTGCATTTTTACATAAATGTAGTGCATATTTGAGAATGAAGACGAAATTTTTAAATTACGACATGTGGTTTGAGGTTGACATAAATTATACAAATAAAAATAGTAATGAAATGATAACGCAAATGCTTACAAAAATATAATAAATACGAGACAACATATTAGCATAGTATTGCAAAAAGGATTATCCAAGTTTCCATGGTAACGACAGATTATCAGTAGTTCCTTAGTATCGTGTGAACGTCATCTAGCGGCAAATCGCCCAAAGTTACGTCGTTCTCAATTTGTACGATTCTAACGCAATAGTTGGTCGTCACATTGACGTAAACATATGTTCTTCGTGGAGGGAAAAGTACAGAGATAGAATAACAAAGTATGCCACAAGTGTCATTCACAGTAAACGCGCTATTTCGAATTTTTGAAAAATGCGGCAAAATCCTCGCTTAGCGTGCACCTAAGGGTTAAATGAAACAATCGATATCGAAAAGTCAAACCAAGGAAAGGCAAATTAATAAATTCAAGGTACCCCTCCTTTGACATTAAAAATCGAGTTTAAGGTCACCATCGTGGCTGTCCCCTTAAAAACTCTAAAACTTTTGTCCGAAGCATTTTTTCTCATTTTACTCAGATTTCGAGATATTCGGGGTGGGAACTAAAAATGGGACCTCCCGTACAATTAGAGTGTCTATAGTTTTCCAGAGAGCACTCACATTTGCAAAGTGTCTGTCCCATTGCAGGCGGTACACTAATATGTTACTACCAGATGCAGAAGATTCCGGTTAATAGGGGCATATCGGGACTTGTGCAATATGCCCCGATTAAGTCGCTGCCCCAATTAGGCGAACTATCCTGTAGATAGGCATAAACAGACGTTGAAATGATAGAAAGAAGACTAAAGAATGTTTATAATGCAACATAACCTTATTAAACAATTAATTTGATTAATAAATCAGCGAGTTTAGGTAATTTATTATCATTTTTAAGATTATAACAATAAAGTTAAAAATATTTTTCACAGCCCCGGGCGACGCTGAATGAATGTCTTTTACTAAGTCCTATTAAAGAAAAGTCCTATCCTCTTGCGGACAATGTAACAACAAGAGATTTCAAAATAGGGCAAGAATAGGAACATTTGTGAAAAATAAAGAATAAATCAAAAGAGGAAAATATAAAAAATAGTATTCTGAAAACTCAAAATTTTAATTTAGACGCGAGTATAGAGTCTATGTCGCCAAATCATGGCCCAATAAAGCGGAATGCTGTCCGAGTTAAGCGGAGAAGACTTTGGGATATTCCTCAATTGGGTTCTGTTGTTCAAGATCTGTCCCAATTAAGCTGCTGCCCAAAGTAACCGGTGGGCCCATTAAACGGAATCTACTGTATTTCACATCTGCCATTTTGATGAGAGGGGGATTGCAACCTTAAAGTATAATTGCAATCTCTTGTTTTCGCAATTTTCAAGTCGTTTGAAATCGCATACTGCCCACCATCATCTTCCTCTCTTCAATGTGATAAGATTTGAACTTCCTCTTTCCTCATAACTCGCTCTTTTCCCCTCGATCAACTCTACGGCCGCTAATCTGCATGGAAGTACACCGTGCCATTCGCATCTATAACGGGAGAAGGCGTAATATTATCATGTATTCCAACCATGTTGCAATGCGGTATTCTGAACGGGAGTAGTCCATGCTTCAACTCCAACGGCAGGCATGATAGGGTAGTTTCCTTCATCATAGAAAACGAAAGGCATTGATTGCGATTCATTACGGTGTCAATCAGTGTCATTCAGAGCCATTACAGTGGAGTTATACAGGATGTTACATTTTTGTCACATTGGGCGGATCCAGGTTAAGTTTAAAAAACATATGATTGTATGTATATCATACGACTACATACATATACAATATATATATATATATATACCTTTAATATTGGTTTTTCCTGAAAACCTAATTATGATAACAGATAACATGCATTGCCATGATTTGAATGTATATTTGTAAGCACTACTCGGAAAGGAGGTTTCCACTCATAAACCATGATAATCGGTTTTCCAATCACTCTGCTGACACTTAAAGAATTTGCACTCCTTGAAGTTCGAATAAGGATTCTTCAAAACTCACTTCGCACTCATCACTAACGACTTAGAATCACTTTACGTTATTTCACATTAACATTGCGAAAACAATGAAATGAATGTACTGAAACAGATTGCTACACCAGTTATTGTAACATCAAAAAACTTCGAATTTCACTATCACTCTCACCGTAGCAAAAATATGACCAAAACAAAGACAAACAACAGCGCAACGAAATGCGTGAAATGTAAACACTGGCGCACTGGCGGAAGCTCACAATGAATTGGCAATAGGTGCAATACGTAATAAAATCAAACAGAACTTAGAAGCGAACAAACGAATGAAAATTAATATGCGTTCGATGTAACCCTAAAGTACAACTAGTTCAAATATTAATCATGTCCCCTACGCAATAGTTAGATACCTTTGATCGAAAAGCATACGGTTGATTGAAATAAATAATTTCGTCGAAGATGTTACATTCACAACTCACTTCACATATCGCTTCACTCTTTACTTCATCGTCTATATGCAATCAATTCACTTAGGGGTACACTAAGGGCACAAATTGTGTTCACTTACGCTAGAGGCACGATGAGAGTTTACTGCACGTAGTTTCCTAGCAAATGCAGCTATACAAAACTTTCAATTCCTGTCAACAATTACTCTACATACGTTGCCTGCCTAACTTGAAGAATGGATTTTCGTGTCCTATTTTGGCACAAGTACGTAAAAAATATGTAGGAGTGTGCAATTAGAAACGCAGTTCGATCATCCACAACGGTCCGCCATTGTTATTTTTCTTGTTTTCCCCCAGAGAGAAAATGAGACGCCGGGTCCGGGGCGGGTGACTCGGAAGCACCCGTCCAGGGTGCGTCAGTTTCTCCAAATTGCGTTACAGACTCCAGTCGGGAGAAAGATTTTCTCCAGGAGAAACTCCGTCACCGGGAGATACGAGTTACAGATTTCGGTTGGATGAAACGGGTGCTTCACGGGTCTATTTTCTCCCAACTCGGGAGAAAACGAAGTTACAGACTTAGGCCCCTGGTCACAAGATTTATAAAAGTTGTTTGTACACACAGCCACAGAACACCTTTTCCCAGGCATTTCCAAGGAAAAAAGATAGCTGTCGTAATTAATTTAAAAAACTTCAAATTCTTCCTCTTCCTTTGGTATATATCTTTTGTGCCGTTATGTTAATAAGGGATAACAAATCTAAGCTGACACTAATTAAAAATCTCGACATTCATGATTACGGTACGAGAAGCCAAGATGATTTGATACGGTGATGCATCGCAATCTATCAATATTTAATACTGGCCCTGTCACGATGAGTTGCAGGATTTACAATACTCTACCAACTGCTCTGAAAGATGAGAAAGTACCAAGCAAGTTTAGAGCCAAATTGAAGCAGTACCTTTAAGGTAATATTTTCTATTCTGTTGATGAATATCTAAATTCCTGAATGTATAAGAGAGATAACGTGGTATTTTTTGCGATATGTAGTATCACCCGACGTTTCTAAATTTGTTTTCTATGGTTATATCTGACGAGCCGTTAGCCTGATATTTTATATTGATATGGGAAGAACTTTTGTTCAAGGATGAACATAAGTGATATTTTTCAAACTGGGACAAAGAACTCTTACCAAAACATTAAAATCATTGTGACCTTCGGATTTTTATTATGGTAGTTTCGCACATTTTACTTAATTCTAGCAAAATATTCATATAGATTATTTAATCTGTCCGTAACAATACTATACGAGCTACTAGCTAATTCACTACGAACTATAAAGTATATCGCATAACTCAAGTCAGGTTTAAAATCTCATAATATATAACAAATTACGGAATGAATCAATAGCACTTTCCTTAGAATTAATTCTGACGAATATAATTCAACAATAACGGCCGTCTCCTCTTCGAATGCTTTTTTTCTGTTTTCTTTCCTCATATCCCACATCGTTGCTGCTTCGCCTTCTTCTTTTTCTAACCAGCTTTTAACCAACTTGTGTTCACACTCGCATGAACTACCGCCAACCATGGTCGGAAAACGGTGGTCAGAATCCCAACCACGGTTAACGGTAACTTGCGTTCACACCTCGTTTTGCAACCATGGTCAGGGCTTACCGGCGTAAAAAGAAAGTTGTATGAACTGGGTATTGCTGGGAAGAATCTCTATAGTAATCAACTCTTAAAACTGCCTGTATGGTCGGAAAGTTTCCCTCGTTAGATAGGAGAATAATAATCCTTATTTAAGCCAAGCGCTACCTGCTATCAGGGTACTATGCTACCTGCTAGCAGGGTATATCGTAGCGGCGATCATAGCCTCGCCCCAAGGTCACCTCGCACTGCGAGAGCTGGAACCAGAATGACGTCACACGGAATTTATCCATCATTCCTACTTAGCCATCGCGTTTTCGTGCGCCTGCTAATTTTTACTTTTCATTTGATCGCGAAAAATAGATATAGTCATTTAAAAATCTAAGAGCGTGAAATGCGTACTCCAGGAGTAATAATCTTTCGATTTGGACAATAAAAATATAATAGGAAAGCACCCTATTTCCGTTACATAACGCGGCATTCACCGGCGGCGTGTGTCTTTCTATAATCACCCATGAGCCGCGGAAGCCTTATAGTCGAGAAGAATGCGGTTATATTTACAAATTATATCGTTTTTTTAATTCGGTTAATAATTATTCGTCTTTGTGACTTTAATTAAAAGTTGAATAAATAATATTTAAGAATTTAAGTGAAGTTGATTAAACTTAAAAATTCTGTGATCCGAGTTTTTTCCCCTCAAAAACTGCACTAAAATCGCTGAGCAAATGTTCATATCCCCAGCATTTTTTTTACTACCCAATTGTTTAAATGCCATTGTATACGGCTTCTATTAACCATTTTTAACCAGAGCCATATTTTACGTGTATATATTTATTCACTCCATTAATAATAATATTTTGAATATACAAAAATCTATTACATATACAACAATCGTGGTGCCTAATGATACTGATGCAATAGGGTGGTTTCCCGTTGCATTTTTTATTGCCCAAATCGAAAGACTATTATTTCTGGAGCACGCATTTTACGCTTTTAGATTTTTAAACGACGATATCTATTTTTTGCGATTAAATGAAAAGGGAAAAATTTCTAGCGCGCGAAAACACGACGGCAAAGTATAAATGCTGGGAAAAGCCCGTGAGACGTCATTCTGGTTCCTGCTGTCGCAATTGAGGTGACCTTGGGGCGAGGCTTTGAGCACTGATACGACGCAGGATGCTAGTACCCAGAGTAGCAAAGTACCCAGCTACCATTTAGCGCTTGGCTTAAATAAGGATTATTAATACCTTATCAGACGAAGGAAATTTTCCGACCATGGGCAATTTTAATAGGTGATTATTAAGAGACGTTTCCCTGAGCTCTGTGCCTCCTGCATGCATTGGAAATCTCAGACGATGTAATGTACTCCTACCTACTTGTATAAAAACTAGGTCCCTGTGACGTCACGCGGAGTGGCATCGCATTAGCGCCAATCTGGCCTTTTTCAAATGAGGTTAAAATTTACCATTGCCATTCGTCTAAACCGGTATTTCTAAAACGAAATAATTTGTATATTATGAATACACTAATGGTGGGAATACACTAAAGGAATCGCAATCAATAATCAATGCCTTTATTTCGTTTTCTTTGATGAAGGAAACTACCCTAATGCTGGACGGAGGATTGAGTAATTCAATTGGCCGTCCTCATGCCTCGACTATGACATTTACACAGTGAACTGAAATTGGAAACTGCTTTCTAAATACTGAAGCTGATGAGTGCTAATAACTGATTCAAGTGACTAATACTCTGTAAAATATCCGTGCAGCAGGGTGAGAGGGGTTCGGATTGTGGCCTTAGCTGGGTCAGGTAAAATAAACCATAAATCATGTCAAATGTTTTGCAACTTTTATGATGGTAGACTGATCTCAGATCATCGGCATCACAGGAAGATTTCCAAGATTGTGAGTAATAACCTTAGTTTTTTTCGCTTACCTCCATAATTCTGTCCATTAATTAATGTGTACTCCAGACCATAGTGATTACACTTGTTGATAGCAAGACAACTCCCTCGTTAACACTAAATTACACATGCCATAATTCACACAAAAACAGTCACTATCTTATGCAAACTCATTCACACTTAATTATGGCGTTTCGTTCGTACTAAAAAGCACTCATGACACTAAATTGAATACTTCCATTCAGTCTTTATATAATTAAGTATATAATTCTCTCAGACACAAAAAAATGAGTCCCGTCACTTAAATACCACATACCCTCAATCACACTACACAACTTGTTCACGTCACACTAAATCAAGTACACTCATTCAAACCAATAAATATAAAATATCATCTTCCAAATTGCATTCACACCTTAATATACACTATAATTCATAATGAAAACAGTTTCATCGTACTAACTTTCGTGCTCGCATTCACACTGAAAATATATATACTCTGATCTCACTAATCTACATATACTCATTCACACTTAATTTTATCACATTCACACTAATTAATAGAACACATCGCCGTAAATTACATACACTAAAATATAAAATATCATGCCTATCATTTAAATGCAGTCATTCACAATTAGCCATATGTTCTAATTCATACATAGCAACACTATCATCACCATAAATTTATTGCTCTATTTCGTACTAACAAATACAATGTCATGTTCCAAAACTTTCATACATTCACATTCACACTAAATTATTTACATTCATAGCGAACCCTTAAGAAAAATCTACATTGGTTGAGGATATAATGTGCAAAATAGAAATACGAGCTTTTAAAATTTATTTCGAAGGGAAAGGTAAAAAAAAATTATTCGATAGAAAAAGTAAAATACAATGAAATTTACAATGTCTACAAATTAAACAATGAAAAAATGTTTCTGTTAATTATAAAATATAATATGTACTTCAGAATTCTTATTTCTCACTCAAACAAATAAAATAGCCAGATTTTGAAAGTTGAACAAAGAAGCATACTTTATGTACATATATTTTATTGGAAATAGCAAGACCTAAACATTAACATAAAAATAAAAAATACAATTTTTCCTCCGAGCAGATTAAGAAAATGGATTTTTTTAAATTATTATCTCCTTTGTTATACATGCATACATACAAATTTTCAAATTAGATATTGGCGCATCATTGACTTATATTGATAAAAACAAGGAAAACACTGACTACTAAAAGATACCAAGTACATTTGTTTTTGTCTTCGAGCATAATCAGTTTGAAGTAGACAATTTGTAATTATTCATGCAATGCTTCTGTAACATTTACATAGCATAAATGGGTAGTTTTAAATATTTTTCGCCGAAGCTAATTAAGTAAAGAAACACTCAAAAATGAAAAATTATAGTAAATTATACAATTTTATTGGAATTTTCAAGGTTTACAGAAAAAAATTGGTTGGACATTGAATTTGAGATACGTTAAGTGACGAGCTAATTTAACAAGAGAAGTAAGAAATTATTAACGGAAAGAAATTTAATTGAAATAAAAAAACTGAACCACTTGCAATTATGAAAAATAGAAATGAATGCGTACACACTCTAATACAAAAGTCACCAACTGCATTAGCCAGCGGAAAGTCATGCGTATAGAAACTACTGGTTCACCGGTTTTACATTATGAAACCATCAATGTAGTTTGCAAGCAATCAAAATATTCGGCAGTGTTCTGTGAAAGAAAAATTTGTAGGAAAAACTGCCGAGCGAAATTCCAAAGTTTGTTTTGAATCACCATGGCAACCTCGTTGAAACATGACTGTCCGCTGTTACACCCCCTCTCCACGTTGAGGACGCAGTTGGATTTGAGGGGGACATGCACTACTCTACTCTACCATCTACTATCTACGCTACCCAAGTACTACGATTAAAAAAAAAAACAAGCACTACTTCAGCCATCACACAAAATGGCTTCCTCCAATGAAAACTAAATGGCACTTTCATTCACACCAAATATATTAAACCTTCATTCACACATTACGTAACACAAGGTCATTCGCAAAATAAACATCATACCATCATTCACACAAATATATCGATAATAAACGCTTAATTATAATAAACAATCCCCTCTCATTCACACTCTATGACACAACCTCACTCACACTGTAAAGTTACGAACTAAAATCGCACTACCATTAAAATCTCATTCACACGAATAAAATACCTCATTCAGACTACATAATATACCCATATTCATTCGAAAAAATATACCTCATTCACACGAAATAGCATACACCATTCACATCATATAACATTCCACATTCACGCGAAAAACATACCTCATTCACACATAATAAGATCTGTCATTCACACGGAAAAAACATATCTCACTCACATGAAATAGGATACATCATTCACACGAAATAGTATACGTGACACACATCATATAATATTCCACATTCACGCGAAAAACATACTTCATTCACACAAAAAACATAGCTCATTCACACGAAATAGCATACCTAATACAATTCATATAACATTCCACATTCACGCGAAAAACATACTTCACTCACACCCAAAAACATAGCTCATTCACACGAAAAAAACATACCTCATTTACACGAATTAACATGCATCATTCTTACGAAATAGCATACCTAATGCACATTATATAATATTCCACAATCACACGAAATAACATACTCAGTCACACGAAAGAGCATACATCATTCACACAATAGAGCATACCTCGATTTCACACGAAATAGTGTACCTCATTCACACGAAATAAAACATACTTCAGTCACACGAAATAGCATACCGCATTCACACGAATTAATACACTTCACACAAAGTAAAACCGTCATTCACAATTAATAATACACACTCATACACCCTAAAGCACGTCTTCTATCGCACACTAACTATACATATACCGTAAATACCATTCTCACATTCACACTCGATCTCATTCTCACACATAAACTAAATCCCATTCACTCATTAAAACACAAATGAAATCAAATTCATCAAAAAATACAAAAGGCACATGTACAATCGAAATAGACACAAAATACGAAACAAAATATAATCCAAATCTTCAGACTTCGGATCGCCATTCTTCGTCTCTTGAATCTTCAAATGGGTCATATGTTCCTATCGTGTCCTCATCTCTTGGCTCTTCAGTTCTTCACTTTTCGATCAACACAATTTGTTTCCTTCTTCATAATTGCTGAGTTCCTGAGTCACTTCAATCGGTCAATGTGGAGGCATTCCACGTTTATTTCGTCCATAAAGCTGCGTCTTCAATGTCCGCAATTGCAAGCTGCCTCTTTCTCCCCCTGCTGATAAAACAAATTAACTTATGTACTCATCCATGAGAAAGGAAGGTCACCTTGGGCGGCGCAAAAGTTATTATTCTTGAAATTAAACAAATTCTAAAGAATAAGAATATGATTGGAAATAAAAAAGGATTTCACTCGAATGATTAAGTTCTATAAATAACGGAATTCGATGTCAAAATTGAAAAAAAAACTTACACCAGGCAGTTGTTGAATATTAGGTTCCTGCTTAAAATTCATGTTATCTAAAAATATTAATTTTATCATTCTTGAAAACACAAGCAAAACGGAGACAAGGGAAAAAAATTAACGAAAATCATTTGAAAAAACTAATTTTCATCTAATGGGGCTGGCAGGATATCTTTTAGGAGGCGCAAAAAAATATTCTCAGGATGAAATAGAAATGGATTGTACAAAATGAAAGGGTATATTTCAGCTATAATATTCAAGAATGCGCCATCCCTTTAGGGTTCATATAGTGAAGTAGAAAATAAAATTGACGCATGCAAGGATTAACTGATATTTTTAAAGCTTGAAAAAATAAATAATTTGCAATTTTCAAAGTACTAAACAACAAAAATTGAAGCGTACGGATTGGACCGCGATACTTCCAAATTCATCTGTAGTCACGTAGATTGCGCAACAGTCAATTGAAGCAAATAAGATTTTGTGAACGAAAAATAATTTCTTCCTAAGAACACAAGGCATAAATCATCATCTTGGATGAAACGGATATGAAAGATACTGCTTTTATTGAAATAAATATTAATTTTTAACACCCAACTACAGAGTAATTATTAATTTTATTAGTTAAAAATCTCTGTATACCATTATCAATGCACGTAAACATTTAGATTTTGCCAAAAATGAGATGGTGTGACAGGTGTTGTTAAATATTTTCCTGTCCAATATTTTACGAAATAATATTAAATTTTATAAGTTATTTAGAGTTACATCTTATCTGCTCCCGTCCTGTGATTTCAAAAATTGATAGAGACATCCCATTTTTACCCATGAAATTATGTCCATTTATGGCACCATTAAAGAGTTTGAGGACAAATGAAGCTACAACGAAATTTCTTCTGAGCCGCAGCAAAAATTCTATCCATGAGCACCTCAAATTATCTATTTCGATAACAACTAGACTTTTTGGTCAGGCACTCCAAAGAATTCAATTCTCCAGATCAAATTACAATCACGTATACATATTTTGTCATTCTAATTTCACAAAGCTGGAAGTAATACTCGTACGACTGGACAACAATAGATAACCCTCTGCCGAAAGCGGAGGAGGAACGGTTATAATATCACGTGCAACAATGGTTTTGAGAAAATTATGCTTATGAAAATTCTGCAGAGGAATTGGAGAGATCGGAATAATGATTTAATTTTTTTAAATATTAATACTTCATTAATTAATTCTCCTTTCCATGCATCCTAAAAGAAACGACAAAAATTGAGGAAATGATTAGGTCTCCTAATAAAAGTCCGTTATTGCCTGGAGCCTTTTACGTGTCGTTACTAAGGCCCAATCAAAGCAGATCAATTGCAATATACCACAACGAACAAGTCTAAGAAAAATAATATTACATTATCTAACGAAAATATAAGTATCTTGTGTCACTTTTTTAAAGATGCTCACATGGCACACTGTTAAAATAATTAACGGACACGCATAAAAAGGCGCAATAGAAGGATTTCCTTACCTTTTGACGTGATGTCAGCGCACTATCCACATTCGCAGCGCACATTCCGGATTAGCGCCCTTTTACCACAAGCTTACTCCATAATCATCCGCGATGACTTGTAGCTGAAGATAGAGGGAGATAGAAAAGGGAATTGAATTAATCTCCGTGTAAAATTGAAAAGGAGCGTGTAAAAGCGATTGAAAGTCATTTGCAATGAATAGTTAGTTTGAGTAGCCAACAGGATAAGTGTTATCTACGCATACAAGGGTATTCAAATATATATACACAAAAATAAAAAAAACTTATATCCCGAAAAATAAAAAATATTTGGAATTTTTTAAGAAAGATCGAAATTATAAATAAGCAATCTATATAAATCACGAATATGAATAAATGACTGCACAGATTAATGCAGAGGTTGAACATTCAAAAAAGGCTTCGAAAAATTTAAACAACTGATCATAACATATACGTTTGACCTGAGAAAAAACAATCTTTAAACAAAAAGAATTCATTTAATTGAATTATTAAGCTCAGAAAATATAAGATGTCACGTGTCATAGACGCATAAAAGATTAATAGGATATTCAAAATGGTATAATATGCATTATGAATTAAAAAAAATATTAACTCAACTGGTTACATTTAAAAAAAGCATAAAAATTAATTGAATTAGTAATAGGCTGTCAAGAACTCATATTGAGTACAGCTGCATAGCATTTTGTAATGCAAGCGTCGATTTTTTGAGGCAACCATGTTTAATTGGCACTCAATTAAGAAAATAGAGATAGATCGCATGTGAATTGCTTAACAAATTGAGGATCTTAATAGCTCATGGGAGAAATTATAAACACTACTCGTCCACAAAACATTATAACATTAACCTGACGATGTGATAAAATATAAAAAACAAATCACCATCTAACGGAGATATAGAGAAATATATTTACAATTTTATTCTTACCGATTTCCATGAGAAGAAAATCCTGGTTGATTTATCTTCAGATCATTTTTCAGTTAACTGATGGTCTCAACCTTCAGAAGTCTTCATGTATTCCGCCAAGGGAATACCTTCAGCCTATGAAGAGAGCGGGTTAGTACATACAATGATAATAAAAGAACCATTCCCCCAAGGAATGACATACGCCCCACTACAATGCGCGGGAAGTCACCGTGACACAAGGAGGAAATTACCACTTTTCCATCCAAGTGACAAAGCTTCATCCCCGTGTAATGCAATGGTTTACAGCGCATGCAAAACCTTGGTTCGACACCAAAAAAATACTAAAATTAACGCAAGATAAAAATCCTAGCCTTACTCGACGCAATGATTCGTAGCCATAATGGCCCAAAAGCTAACCTAGTTTTGAAGCTGGGGTCCTCTTCACGTGACATTCTGATGACCTAGACCCTGGGGAGAAAGGGAGAGAGGACATACAAGGAAATAAATGACCCTTCCTCCAAGGAATCGCATACGCCCCACTACAATGCGCGGGAAGTCACCGTGACACAAGGAAGAAATTGCCACTTTTCCATCCAAGCGACACAGTTTCATCCCCGTGTAATGCATTGGTTTACAGCGCATGCAAAACCTTGGTTCGACACAAAAGAAACTAAAATTAAAGCAAGCTAAAAATCCTATCCTTACTCGACGCAATGATCACGGCCCTAATGGCCCAAAAGCTAATCTAATTCACTTTCTTTCTTCTTAATGTGGTCCTCTTCTTTTGTTGACTTCTTTCTTCTCCTCATAAATGTGGAGGACACACGAATAACTCCAATCCTTTCGCAGTTTGTAATATCAAAACGCAATTTTCGCTCAATCGCGCAACGCATCGGATAAAACGCAATGTAAACACGCATGTCGTATCGCTTTTTTTCTTCGAGATCTCATCGTAGTATTTTCTCATCCATCCTGTAACAGAGCTGATTAGTGTACATGAACATGAAATACAAGTATATATGTCACCCAAAAATGCATCGCATAACCAAAAGAAAAACATATTCACACACTTAAAAGTACTCAACAGGGTACCTTAAACCGTGCCAACATAAGTGTTGTATTTTGGACTAGTATTTTTTACACTTGGTACCTTTTGGTATTTTTTGCGTCTTTTGTATGTGTGAAGTTTCTCACCATATATTTTTGCGAACTTTCTGTTTACGAGAATTCTCATAAAAAGACCCATTTACTGTATGGGTCTATAAACATATAATAATCTCATTGGTTCTGATTTTACCAAGACATGAATTCCACTCATACCTCATAATACCAGCTGGTCCCTCTTATAAGAAATGTCAAAGAGAGTCCTCATGTACCATCATACCGCGGTTTATACCATTTATATTATATTATACCATGCTATTATTTTCCTATTTTAGTCCTTGTTTGTTTTACACTTTGGTACCTTTTGGTATTTGGTGCGCCTTTTGTAGTTGAGAATTTTTCTACCATGTTCATTTGCGAACTTTCTGTTCACGAGATTTCTCATAACAAGACTCATTTATTTTATGAGTCTACACCACATAACCTCATCTGATCCGATTTTACCAAGATCCGAATTCAATTCATATCCTATCACACCAGTTCGTCCCTCTTACAACAAATATTAAACTGAGGCCATATTTGTAGCCTTCATTCCTTAATATGTACATCATCCTGGAATAAAGCTGGTTAGAGCACAGATATGTGAAAAACAAATTCAAAGTCACCCAAAAAAGGCATCACAAAACAAATAAATCATAATCACACACAAAAATATACTCAACATGGTACCTTTATCCGTCCCAACTTATGTTTTGTATTTTAGGCCTATTTCATTTGAAACTTTTTATACCTTTTGAATTTATGACGTCTTTTTAATATTTCACTGTTTTCACCATGTGGTTTTGTGAACTTTCCGTTCACGAGAATTGTCCTATGAAGACCCATTCACTATGTGGGTCTATAACCATATAATAGCCTCATCAGATCCGATTTTAACCAAGAGCTGAATTCAACTCATACCTCATAATACCAGCTGTTCCCTCTTATAACGAATATCATAGAGAGAGACTTCATTTTACCATCATACAGCGGTATGTATAACATTGTGCTAATTAGCTTTTCTTCCGATGAATTCTGTTGGGAAAGAAGCAATGTATTAACAGCATGAATGAGAAATCACTGAATTATAATAAAAAAAACCTCACCAATGAGCAACCATCTGCTCATCACTGAAAACCTCTACTTGATAGGAGATTCATCCCGCAAACACGCCTTCCGTTGTCATAGAAACATATTGTATCATCTTGATTGTGTCAGCTTTTCTATTGCTTCAGATATCCGCACGATCTTTTTACTCCTGGAAAACGGCTGTCTTTGTTCGCCCTGAAATAAATAAAAATGATATTGTAATTTTGAAGTTTATTTTTTAACCTATCGGTGAATATCAATATTAATCAATACATATGAGTTATATGCCAAATTTTTATTGCCATTTCATGCTAGTTATTCTCATAACAATTTATTTTCAATGTTTTTTATGCGTTCTCGTAATTTTAATCAACTAAATAGATTGCTGTAATCCGTCAAACGATGGAAAAAGTCAGGACAATCAAGGATGTGTTCAACGCCCCCTTGCATAAATATTTCATCTGTTTCTGATTGAAATTCAATTTTCGACAAACCTTTTAATGAAATGCGGTGATAAAAGATTAATAGCACAAATTTTTAGAATTGTTGAGAAAGGTTTCTTACAATAAAATAAAGGTTTACCCTAAGATTTGTAAAAAAAGATATTACCGTAAGTACTTACAGTACCGTAAGTATTTACAGAGAGACATACCGGCGTATGCCTCTTGATGTAATAGTAAATGCACCAGACGCATAGTGGACTAGAATCGTTTAAAAAGCTCGTATAAACCTCAAAATCGATTGTTTTGAAGTGAGCGTAAATTGAGTTTAAAAATAGCTAAATACATTCTCATGCAGTGGTTTCATTAATAGTGTAATTGAAAAAAGATGTTATACCATCTTAATTAACACTCCTTCACCTCCCATTTGAAGGGTTTTTTTTAAGATTTTTTCATCATTCATCATTTAAATTAATTAATTTACTTAACATCTGGCTAACACTGTCTGTACGCCCGTAGCAGTTTTTGACTAACCGCGCAGCCTTCCTTTGTATTATATTTAGTTTGTGGATTATGTCTTTCTGAACCGGATCCCATACGATATCGCTGCATATTCAAGGTGCGGTCGGACGAGAGCGAAATTGCACCTTTCTTTTACTTTCTCATCCGGAAATCTTCCCACAATACGCTTGACGAATCCCAATATCTTCAGGGCTATGCCGCAGTTATTCTTTATATGTGTTCCACACGAGAGGTTCAAGGTTGTCGTAACTCCTAGATACTTCATTTCGTCAGTCGCCTTTATGTCAATACCATCCACAGCATAAACATGGTTAAAGTTGGACGAATTTCGCAATAAATGTACCGTCATGCATTTGCTCAGACCATGTTCGAGTCCTCACTCTTGGCTCCACGGATGAACGTTGTTCGGAAAAAACCTTGTACAACAAATCTTCTAGAATTTAATAAATTAATTACAGTAATGTTATTGTTTTACAGACCATAGAAATAGCCTTAATTTCCCTTGAGAAATCTTCCACAACCATAGTGAAAAAAATTGTATTCCTTATTATTACATAGAATACAAGATAGTATACTATTTATGTTTCAATTATTACGTGTCGTCAAAGCTTTGAAAATGGAATGATAATAAGGATTCATAATTTAGTCCAATGGAGAAATGAATTACACGTCGACTTTTATAAATTGCCTCTGGTAATTTCTTGATTAAAGCTTTCTTACCTCACGTAGATTGAAGAGATATATACCGGTTAATGCCGCGTGATGTAAATGGTAAATGGCCCCCAGACGCACAGTGGGCTAGAATCGATAAAAGTCGGCCAAACTCTCGAAATCGACGCAAAACCTTATTATGCAATCGCTGGGCACTGCAAGAAGTGCACTGAAAGGCTTTCTTTCTTTGATAATGGACTTAAATCGTGTGCTTAAAGTAGGGAAACGGATTCTTTTATTAACAAAAAAATCTATTTCTAGGCAAGGACCGTCGAATATCCAAGGCCTCCACTTCCTAACCTCTCATACGTATTTAAAGGCCTGCTGACAACGGTCGTTTTATACTAATGTACCAAATACCAATTCAGGAGTAAAGGCATTCGAAATATGGTGCAGCTTAAGAATGAAGACGGCACAACATATGGACCAAGTAAGTAACGAGGAGGTGTAAAGGAGAAAATAGAAATCTTCTTAAAAAAAACCCTCAGACACATCAATAGGTATGATGTCCTAATGAAGACAACTGTGGAATGACAATAGGATGGATTGAAAAGCAAAGGACTGCCCCGAATGAATAACAGAAGACAAATGCCTAATACGACACCCGAACAAGCTCACCAAATACAAAAAATGTAAACATGTACAAACAACAAAGCATGATGAATCACCAACAAGGTCACATAACGCAGGGGGTAAAGAAATGTTGGGTCATTCATGGCTGACTTCTTTGAATAATGTTGAACACAACTGCCCCTGGGCTGACTCGCTATCCATCATTTGATTTTGCCGCCGTCCAGACATCGTTCCTCTTTTTTCCTTGTAACGAGTTCTACGAGTTATTCCAAGCCAGACTCTGGTTGATTTGTACTCGAAGTCTATCACCGTTTGCTCAAGCGATAGTCCTCTTCACCAACACGTTTAATTCTCCGCACTTATGCCTGCTGGGACCATAACCTGATAAAAAAATATTATTTCGGTATTCCGTGGGCGAAGTCTTCGTGCAACTATACAAGCTTCGGCAGTTAGTCCGGAAAAATTAGAATCCACTATCTACTTCGAGTTTTTATTCTCAACCATTTTGTAAAAAGACTCACAACAAAGGAAAACAACAAACCCTTGACTACAAAAAAGTACATAGATACTTTTTTCTGTTGATAAAAAACGACATTTTCCGCGAATATACGAAATTATACGTTTTCATAGAAATTTTAACATGTTGAACACATAGCAGCGGTAACAAGGGGGGCAAATATGTTTTCTCCCGAAAATGGGAGAGAGGAGATTCGTGAAGCGCCTTTCGCGAGAGTTTTCGCCCGCCCCAAGTCTCTAGCGCGGAAAAAAGAGAATTTGTCGCATGGGAGAATACAAGTCTCCCGACCCAAGTCTGTAAGCCCCCTCAAGCGCCTTACCCAGACGGAAGGCATGGTCCTTGCAAAAGTTAAAGGTTTTAAAAAGGAGACTACTCCGAGAAGCTAAGGGATACCGGCATTAAATTTATCCGTAATTGGCAACCCGTAATAAGATTTTAAAAAACCAGCAGCAACCCGCCACTCCCCTAACCTCCCGCTTCCCTCCCCCCCACCAACTGACGCAGATACCTATATAAAAGATTTTAAATTCCCATCTCTTCATAATCCGTGGAAAAAGCGACCAGCATCTGTCGGGAAACGTTGGGGCCACCCAAAGAATTGACGGGGCGACATAGGCCCAAAAGTTTTTATTTAACATGACGAGCACCCGCAAAAGTTTTAACGAAGAATTGCGACGCTTCTTTGGGGAGGAATTCCGACAGCGATCGAAGGAATTCGACAAACTGCGAGCAACCAAGAAGTCATTGCTTCTATGCCAACTGCCTTTTTTCTACTACGTGGCCGAGGCCAGCAGATCCTGCCAAATTTTCTGAGACTGCAGCACCACCTTTTCTCTCGACGCACACCACGGATTCTTCACAATGCCAGCGAGCAATTACTACGAGAAGAGCTATTCAAGAGACCCGCCGCGAACTGGACCACGTCGGCAAGGAGCTTTCCAATATACACATCATTCTCGCCAATGCCATGAAGAAGGAAGATTTTGAGAGGCTCAACAGGACAGGATGATGGCATCACACATGATCGCGGTGGCGGAGACCACGAGGGCGAAACAGAAGAGGAAATTTTACAAGATTACGAAATTCGCAGAAACCACACAATCCACAATGTGAGGCACAGGTCATCGTCAACCCCTCAAAACAACCCCTGGACCCGGCCGCCCGGTCGATCCTTCAAAAAGGATTCAATTACGCGCTGACGCCAAAGAAAATTCCAGTGGACGAAATCATTAGCGGATTAGAGAGCGCGATTGGTCACCTACGACCCAGCGAGGCTGAGATAGTTCGACAAGACGCCTGCCGAATCCTCAGAATGAATAAGAAAAACCAGAAGTATAATACCACCAATTATTTATTT
Organism: Ischnura elegans; assembly: GCF_921293095.1. Taxonomy (NCBI): domain Eukaryota; kingdom Metazoa; phylum Arthropoda; class Insecta; order Odonata; family Coenagrionidae; genus Ischnura; species Ischnura elegans. The sequence goes on along the minus strand of NW_025791658.1, from coordinate 1,032,704 downwards.
AAGTAAATTTCACATACAGCCGTAACGTAACGTAATGTAAATTCAAGAGAGAGAGAAGATCAGGGCAGTCAAAAGTCGAGTTCAGGATATTGTTTACAAAGTTGAAGTCCGTTTTAAGTCTGAGATTCTGCAGATTAGACAATGAAAGAGGAGACAATACAGCATCAGAGGACATATTGCGTAAGTGAGGGACTCTATGCCTAACTATTTTGGCTAAGAAGTGGGGGATGAAATCGCCCATGCACCATTGCAGAGAGAGAAGAACTTCGAAAATTGAAAGAAAATGACAATATCGAGATATTACCAGCAGACAAAGGCAACGCGACGGTCGTCCTAAAGAAAGAAGGATATGATAAGAAGATGGAAGAACTACTTGCGGAAGGACCTTATCAAAAGATCGACAGAGACCCAACCTCCCGATACAAGAGGATAGTGACAGAAATAATAAAGACTTGTGTACCGGATCCCGTCGAAAGAAGAAGAATCAACCCACAGGAACCGAAAACTGTTTTTTATCTACGGCCTGCCGAAAATTCATAAGGAAGGAGTGCCCCATTAGTAGGCCCATTGTCAACGCCACTGACTCACCAACATATAAATTAGCGAAATACCTGGCACGGAGTTTACAGCCCGCAGTAGATGAGGCGAAATCATACGTGAAAAACTCTCAACATTTTCTTCGGATTATTAGAAGAATCAAGGTCAAAAAAGAAGATATTCTTAGTCAGCTTTGACGTGACATCGCTCTTCACTAATATTACTTGTGACGAGGCGGTAAATGTCATCAAAGATAGATTCGGAGAAAACATCTCCAAGCCGGCAGAGATTTGCCCTAAGAGCACTTTCTTCCGTTGGAGGAATAATTTTTATCAACGGGCGTCTGGAGCAGCGATGGGTTCCCCTCTCTCCCCAGCAATAGCAAACATAATTATGGAACAATTAGAAGAAACAGCAATTCAGACCGCCGCCCGCCAACAAGCCTAAGATTTGGGTCAGATATATCGACGACACTTTTATAATTTGGACGCACGGCATGGAAAAGCTTCAAGAATTCTATACCTATTTGAACGGGATTAACGACAACATAAAGTTTACAGTGGAGGTGGAGGAAGATGGAAAACTTCCATTCTTGCACGTTCTCGTGGAAAAGAAGACGGACGGAACACTGGGGCATGCATTGTATCGAAAACCAACACCAACAAATCGGTACCTGAACGCTTTACCTAACCATCACCCAGCCCAAATAAATATGGTGGTCACCGCCTTGATTCACCGCTCCTACACGATAAGTGACCAGAAAAAACTTTGCCGAAGGGAGACGGAAGCTGGAGGCCATTCTACGGGGAAATGGATTCGACGACAGAGTTACCTCTCGCTCTTTTAATAAAGTCATCAAAAAGAACGAAATGAAAAACAACACCGTAGAAGCCGCGAATTTATCCACAAATGACCTCAGCGACCAGAAGAAAGCCTTCCTGCCACACATTAAGCGGACGTCTGATGTAATAGGAAATATCCTACGAAAATTCCAGGTAAGGACAATCTTCTCGCCTCACATACAGATAAATCATCTCCTAAACCCCGTCAAGGATAGAACTCCACTACAAGTGGAAGGGGTCTACCAAATTCCTTGCCAGACGTGGAGCGCGCGATAGCGATTCGACTGGGACAATCAACAAAGTCCGCGGTAGCCGAACACGCAGCGCTTGGCCACACAATAGACCTCAAGGATGCCAAAATCCTCGCCAAAGTTAAAGGGTTTAAACAGAGACTCGTCCGAGAAGCTATTGAAATATCCAAAGAAGATAAGAACAATTTCAACAGGGACACCGGCATTAAAATTAGCCGTACTTGGCAACCCGTAGCGAGAAAAAACAGGCAGCAATCCACCCCCTCCCACCAACCTCCCGCTCCCCTCTCCCCACCAACTAGCACAGATACCTATATAAAAGATTATAAATACTCATCTCTTCATAATCCCTTGAAAAAGCGACCAGCGTCGGTGGGGAAACGTTGGGGCCACCCAAAGAACTGACGCGGCGACATACCCCAAAAGTTTTTATTCACAATGACGATCACCCGCGAAAGTTTTAACGAAGAAGCAATATATAGTTAATGAAACACAAGACATGTCCATATTGTTAAAAGAAACTTATTCCATGACAATGTGACAGTTTGATCATTTCATTGGTTTGCGAGATCGCGAATCGGTTCCGCTGTCAACACAACACACAAGCTATAATGTACAGTCAGTTTCAAAAGTCGGCCCTCATACCCCGCGCAGCCTTCTTCGTTATTCTCCGAAGTCGACCTCCGCGCATTGCCTACGCGTTCCTTGTCCACTGGGAATCTATTTCACTTGACCGGGATGTAATAATGGTGCAACCTGGCTACTCTCGCCCAAAGCCTAAAGCACGATTTCAGAGGTAGGAACCCTCCCACAGCCGAACAATTCAACCATCTGAGAAAGCGGAAAAGAATTTAAGGATTTTTTCGGTAAGTAACCCATCGCCTGAGGAAGAGAGAGGAACACCTGAGTAAAGAAGAACATCTGAGAGAGGAACATCTGATCTGTATTGCAAGTAAAATTTTCGGATCATTTCGAGCACAATGCTTCAATTTTTTCCTCATAGTCATGTGAAAAATACGTAAATATTTGCGCCAATGTTAATGTTGCCGTTTCCGTCACGGATAACATCGAGGCTCACTTCACCCGTATCGGCGGCGAAATATTTTCAGTCATTTTTCAATGTTTATAAGTAAAATAGCAGTTATTCCCCAAGTTGAAGTTCATTCGGAATACAAGTGGTTCCTACATTTTGAATACCGTAATGTTTTCAGAGCAATATGTATCGATGAAGTTTGGTAATAACGTGTTACATGCATAGTCTAGAAGGTTATTTAGTAGGCAACTTTTAGAATACTCTTTCAGATGTAAATTCCGATTTTCGTTTCTTCCTTATAATAATATTTTCGTTGCGACGCATATACGTATCGGTATTTTTTAAAATACAAATCAGACTTCTCGGACTATCTATCTCAGAATACTATGAGGGTGAGAATCGCGTGACTGAGAACTCATGCTTCGCTTTGTGTTCTGGCACCATGTCTGATGTCAGGGAAGTCGCGAAGAATTTAGGAATAGAGAAGAATGCCTCGGTAAGAATTTCGCGTACGATGAAAGTAAGTCAAACTGTCCCTTTAAGGCATAGAAGACATAGGCAATACCTGAAGTTCGAGCTCAGCGGAAAGCGTAGTTTCTCGCGGTGGCCGTGGGGACCGACTTTGGAAAGTGACTGTACTTCAATAATAAATTGATATCCACAAACTAAATACTAGCACACACCGTAAATATAAAGTGAGACGTAGGCAAATAAAATAATTTAAAAAATGGAAATCACTCCTTGACAGCTTGAAAAATCGAGGAAGGACACTTATAATGCGTGGAAAAGAGTGCATTATGCAAGAACCGAACTATAATTTCAGATCGGTCACAAAGGAGACAAAACGAGAGATAATTCGCCCAAGAGATACGTAAAGCAATTTGATGTCCTGCGCACAATTAATTAGTGGTTAGATAAAGTAGACAAGCGTCAAAACTCCCACAACACACACTTAAATCTCTCCTCTACGTTAATGTCTATTAAAAGCCTTGTCATCCCCTGCCATAAGCCTATTGATGCATCTTGCGGAGTAAAATATATACGAAGACTATCAAACAAACATTTAAATTAGACTTAGAGAACGCTCTAACCGCCATCTTTGTCGATTTCATCTACATCTACGTTCTACCCCGAAATCCTCATAAAATTTGCGTGGCATGGGATGTTACGACGAGCAAATCCTCAAACTACATTACAAATACCATTTTGTTAAAACTTTTATGGTTCGGGGAGGTATCCTAGGGTAATAATTGTTTTAAATTAATGGTATCATTCTGAAAATAACTGAAAATGTAAGATTGCTTAAATTTCTAGAGTGAATCTATTCAAAGTTGAACCTAACAAACTGCTGAAATGCCGTATGTCCCTCTTCTAGACATTATGAATGCTTAGGAAATCGGCGTAAAATATGATCCGTTTTATTTCTCCAAAACGTTAACTCTTCCGATTCCAATATTGCACATAGTATCTACACATCAAAAGCAGTGAGCAAATGACATTGGTTAAATGAGAGACAAAACAAGTCTTATATTACTAGCGAACGAGATTATTGATTTAATTTATGTTACAATTCGATTTCGCGGCCGAGAAATCTTCATTACTGGAGAAGAAATAAGCGGCCATGAATTAATGAACTACCTCCAGAATGTTCCCAGGATACGTCTTTACGAAGCCGGAGTCAACCATTGCGCAATGCTAGTTCCGAAAAAAACCGTTTAAACTATTGTAACGTTTCAATTAATTTCACTTCGTTTTCACGTTACTTTCAAACATTTTATTTCACTTTAAATAATACATACTCGGGAGCGAGGGAACACCCGTCCGCCATAACTATCACAATCCTAGTCCCCTCTTTTCTTCCTCTTCCCGCGCCGTCAACAATCCCAACAATTACCTCACTCCACCTCTGCTGCTTATTATTGCTTTTATTTCGTCACACCAACAACCAAAACAAACCACTCAAAATTAGGTGTTACATTTGCCCCATTGGAAAAGAAAATGGAATGACATGCAATTTTCTTTTTCAAAGCCTTCAAAAACAAAGTATTATGGGTTACGGGCGTGGCCCCAACGCCTTCAGTTTTGAACTTCCCCCTTTCCATCACACACACAGTTCACTCCACTTCACACACCGGCATTTCATTATTCCATCTGTCACACTTCTCTTACTTATCACTCCCCTTCTCCGTTCACTTTACTCATTCATTCATCACTGTCATCATTCATTCCAAGCATATAAATACCAACCATGCACTTAATAAACAATCAACAAACACTCCTGCAATCATCCATATCAAATTATTACACATGTATTTACCCTCACTTTTCCCCTGTCACATCACCCTTCCACCGTCTCTCCAGGGTGTAACCACTCTCGCCACCTATCTAATTTCCCCATTTTAAATTTTACTCTCCTCCTTTTCTCCTTCCTCCTTCTTCTCTCCACCCGACCTTCGTCCCTTCTTACGTTACCTTCACGTATCCTAAATATTCTCGCGATCCTCTCAGAGTCACCTTCTCCCGCCGATCCAAGCTCGGTTATGTGACTGCTTCCTTCCGTCATCATGGAATTGACAAGGTGCTGTCGCTCCGGTTGGCGCGCCTCCCCTACATTGTTTAGTGCAGGCCGCTGATCAGCTGATCTCTCGCCCGGCCGGTGAAAGTATCCATCGCCGATAAAGTCATTGTCTCGTCGTCCCTCTCTCTGCTGGCTCGACGCCTGCCACTCCTGCTGCTGCGACTTCCTCGAGTCCCATCCGTGCTGCTGGTTGTGCTGGAACGCGCCTCCCGACGTCCTCCACGCATTCTCCTCACGGGGTCCCGATGTATGCCTCCCATCGAACGTCGGTACCTTCAACTGTACCGCGGATGTCATTGTGACGCCGGGTCTCGCGTCTTTCTCACGCACGATGCGTTGGACTGCTTCCTCATCTAGCCCAGCTGCCTTTGTGGTGGATTCTTGTCCTATCTCGTCCGCCATCTTCCCGGGCACGTCCTCCGCTTGTTTTTCCTTTCTCCCCTTACATTCTCGCCGAAACGCCGCTAACCCTTCGTTGATGCTCTTCATTGTCTCCTCCAACTTTTTGTCCCTTTCTTCTTGTTTGCTATCCTGCCTCTCCAGTTCTGCCTTTAACTGACTATCTCGCCTCTCCTGGTCTTCTAGCATCTGTCTTAGTAGCACCCGTAGGTCACTGTATCCTGGGTCCTGCGTCTCCATCTCAAACTCATGTATCTCTATATCTACCCCTTCTTTTATCAAAAGCGGTTTTAAACGTTCCTGCAACTCAAATTTCGCCCCTTGGGTCGTCGATCCCCGATCCCTCAACAAACTTTGTAAATCCACCTTTTTCAGTTCGTAAAATTTTTTCACTCCCGCCATCTTGAATTCCCGCTCTCTACGACGCGACTCGTTCCTCAGGCGTTCCGTGGTCTCGATCCTCTCGAGAAGTCGTGCCCTACACGTTGCGGCGTCAAAATGTAACGTTTCAATTAATTTCACTTCGTTTTCACGTTACTTTCAAACATTTTATTTCACTTTAAATAATACATACTCGGGAGCGAGGGAACACCCGTCCGCCATAACTATCACAATCCTAGTCCCCTCTTTTCTTCCTCTTCCCGCGCCGTCAACAATCCCAACAATTACCTCACTCCACCTCTGCTGCTTATTATTGCTTTTATTTCGTCACACCAACAACCAAAACAAACCACTCAAAATTAGGTGTTACACTATTCACATCTGTTTTTCACGTTATGAATCACTTTTAAACTATTCACGTCTGTTTTTCACACAGCCATCACGTTATGAATCAGTATCGTCGTAGCTGTTTGTTATCGTCGTTACTGTTTTGTTATTGCCATGGAGCGAAGCTGCTTACTCGCATTCTGGCGTATCAGGACGTTTTTGTAGCGCGAAATAATTTATTACTTTTTTCGAAATTTTAAGCTCTCTAGTAACAGGGATATTGGGAATTATGAAGTCATATTTTGCATGCAATAATAACTTTAACTCACTTATTTAAACTTGTGAAAAAATTACCTTTTTAATTTTATGAGAGCACCCCGTTGACGGAGCACCCTGGTTCATGGACTCTTTGGAACTCTATTGGTACTCCATCAGCATACGCTAAGCACGAGGTCAACAAGAATGCCCTTATCCCCTCCCACATTCCCACCCCCACTTAATACAGCCTACGACACAATGCCATGATCATACCGAGAAAATTAATCAACTGAAACTACCAAAAGTGCAGAACTTCTCAGTAAACAGCTGAGAACTTTTAGCCACAATCAAATTCCGCGAAATTTCAGCGTATCGTGATCTCTATAATCGCAGTGGTGCATTTGATATTCTTTTGTTGTCAAATTGACGTTCTTTTCAACTTCCTTATCATCGCTTTCATCCTCTCACCTTCCTTACGTCCATGATAGTTTGAAGACAAAAAGCAGTCTCTAGACAAATGAGTTCCTCGGAGCGCAAGGAAGGAGATGAAGCATGAAGATGAATACCGCAGAGTTTTTCACTTCTTTTTTTCTCGTGATCTCGTCTTCCATGATATGGATGCTACAGAAGCTCGACGGTAGTGGAAGAAACTAATTAAGTTAAATCTTCGAAGAGCACCGAGACGTCATCGTCAAATTTTGAAGGGAAAAACAAGTGAGCATCAAGAATTTTTCTAATCGACTTTCGAAGAATATTCAACATTTGAGGAATCGGCATACATGAATCTCCCTCAAAAAATGAACATTATCAACTGAAATCAGTCCTGGGCCTTCTGCGGGGAAAATCCGTCTTACATTGCCAACTACGGCATAAGTACGAGGCGTGTTCTCAGAAAATTATAGGATTGGAGTGTGGATAGTCTGATTGTCGAATTTGTTTTATTATGTTGGTATACATGCACCTGCAGAATACAAAAGTAATTTGATTGGCATATCACATATGATGTAGGGCACGATATGGTGGAAGTTCTTAATATTGTTAAAACAAGACGTTGCAATATTTCCGCTGAGTTTTATTATAACACAACGCGTCTCGTTGCTACAAACAACACTCGTCGTTACAAACAACAGCCTTGATAACGTTGTTTGTAAACACCAAACGCGTTGTGTAATAATAAAACTCAGTGGAAACATTGCAATGTCTTATTTCAGTAATTAAATCTGCATTCATTGTTTACTTTGTCTTTCAAAGTTTAGACATGTTTTTATGAGCTCGGGGATTTTCCGTTTGCACTTGATTGTTTGTTGGTGATGTGTTTGACCAATAGGAATGCGGTTATGTGAGCGCAGGACAAATCAGCTGACCGTTAGTACGGAGACCAGCTGAAGGAGTGTGACGCGCGGCTGTATTGCTATAACGGAATATTATCGTATTATTCCTGTTAAAATGTTGGGCGGACGTATAAATGGGACGAAATTCGTCCCCGAAATTCTGTAAAACTGTGCGCTGCCTCCGAAAATGACGTTATTTTCTAAAATTGGAGAAGGTTATTGCTATTTTATTTTTGCTCTGTGAGTGACCTCTGAATGTTAAACAATAGGGCAGAAATTTTTAGGATATCCATTCTGCACCCCGTAGCAAATTTTATAGAGGTAGAAATGAAAAAACGGCCCACCCGGCCTTTAATTCGCTAAACATGGCTCCGAGTGACTTCATCCTGTGTCCAAAAATAAAGAGAATATCAAAGGATTGTCGTTTTACAAGCATAAAATGGAATTAAAAGAAACCACTGGCGGAGCTTAAGGCTAATCCGAAAGAACAATTTTTCCGAGGATTGGAAGAAGAGCTCTCACAAGTGTATTATATTTAATGAGAAATATTTTTAAGGTGACAGCATTAATGTACACGAATATAGAAATGATCTAATCTTTCCCATTACATTCTGAATACACTCGTATGTTCACGAATCGGCGTGTCACTCTAAGCAGTAGCGATAATCGTCGGCGCAAACTGCAGCTGATGCAGAATTCATAACACCGAAAAGACAAGGTAATTGACCGGAATTGTTTACAAAGGCAAAAAAATGAGATGCAAGCTAACGTGAAAACAAAAAGAGATTATACACAATAATTGCCATGAGAAAAAAATTCCCTTGAACCGGGAATCGAACCACGCACCTTTATATTTCCGGGCCACTGCGCAGACCACTACGCTATCAAGAACGAACGAATTACCAAAACATTTTTCAAAAACGAACATCACGATACTACCCAGGTCCTTCCAATGAATTGCGACGCACGTTCCAAGGTCAGGTCCTTTACTGACCTTGATGCGTTCCCTTGCATGGTTCTGCCATCATACGGCATTCGGCGAAGCAATAAGTTCGCTGAAATCATGCAGCGAGACCCAATGAAGTAATTAATGGCAGAGAAAGATGTCAACAATATGTCGTTTGGGTTTAAGCTTTTATTATCAACAACCAACATTGTATCCCGATATTGAATGAAATAGACTTAGCACCGATCATCAGTATCTTTAGTGTAAGTTTTCAATGTTGTGTCTAAAGCAGGGGCGTGACCAGGCTCAAAGCTAGGGGGGGGGGGTTGCAAGCCATGGTCTAGGGGGGGGGGGAGGAAACCAAGTTGTGACATTAGTTTATGAGATATTATTTCCTTGAAAAAATATTTTTATTTTAGTTACATATCTTATACCTACTAATTCATATCATCTTTCGTGGGTTTGAAAAAAATTTGTTGAATTCCTTCGTTTCAATTCAGTACTGATTTTGCTAAAAGACTTCTGCGATTGTTTGCTTCTAGGGGGAGGAGGGGGTAGCCCTGCCCTCTCTGCCCCTCGCTGGGTACGCCCATTATCTGAAGAAATTTGATACGAAAATTTAGCTATAAAAAACCCATGAGAAAAGTGGCCTCTTCCCGCTAGCTTACCTACAATGGCCAACGGCTTTGCGTGACCACCAGAAACTTTAATAGTTTAATACTTGTGCACACGCCCGCCTGATTTTCAGTGAAGCAACACCAGTGTATGCAAGATGGTGCTGTATATTTGAGGACACTCTTCAACTGGTTAAACTATACAGCAGTGAACAAAACTGAAAGATTTTTGGGATGAGAAAATAAAAGAAAGGTGCTATTTCGCACTCGTCCGACCGCACCTAGAATATGCAGCGATATCACATGGGATACGGTGCAGAAAGACTTAATCCGCGAACTGAATAAAATACAAAGGAAGGCTGCGCGGTTCGTCAAAAAAACTGCTACGGGCGGAGAGACAGCGTTGCCCATATGTTAAGCGAATTAGGCTGGGAGCCGCTGGAGACTCGGAGGCTTCGCGCTAGGCTTAGATTTCTTGAACAATAGGGAACTTGCATATATTTCAGATATAATCAATAGCCCCAAAATTATATAAAAATATATGTTTGCATACCTCGGTGAAAGTTTTTTTATTATTTTATGACGTGGTTTGCGATATTTAATGCATCAAAGTTCACGAAAATTTTCAAATTCAAGTGAGAAGCGAAAACGCCCGATGATTGGCTGGTAGAAAAGTGACGTCATAGTTCAGTACGAGGCACGGCGGCACGGCCATAGTATAGGTTGCATAATTGAATACATGCGACGGCGTGGTTATGATTCATTTATTGAAGTGCAGACGTATCGGAGTTGTTCATTGTGACTTCAGGGCTATTATTTGATCTATTTCTCCTCCATCGAAAGCGATAGATTGCGTAAAGATGAAGGCATATGGTTATTCTTACGCTGATTCTAGCAAGCTTCCTGTTACTGATTCCATCATGATAACAGGGTATTTTAGTGAAACTGTAGACTTCGTCGGCTCGGAAAGTCGATGCCGAGAAATGGAAAGGTAGCTGATGTGCATCTGTAATGTTTTATAGTTCATAACAAAGTGAGACTTGCGTATAATATTGGCGAAAGCGTATACTCATGTGAAATGTGTATTCTTTTGGCAGTCCGGTAGAGTCTTATGGTGAACTTATTTCCACCTCGAAGCTGTCGATGATACTTTAAACTTAAAAATACCTTGCCTGGAGGGCGACAGTAAGCTCTGAGGAAGCCAGACTATCAATGTTTCAATTAAGTAGCGATAATATACCTAGACGAACTTCCAACACAATCTACCATCTTGTGACTAAAAACCCCGAAGCCGCTTCCTATTCTGCAGAAAGAATCGGTCAATCGCACTTCGATCAATATAATAAACACAACGTCTTCAGGTGTTAATAAGTTACTTTTGAAATGAAATACTTCCTAAATTAGCATTAAAATGTGCATATTTTCTAAACAGAGTCTTTAATACATTTTGGGAGCTTTTCTCACGATATATCTGCAACCTACTCTAAAGGCGAGCTCATCGTCATTGCGATCGGTTGTCACTTAAAAATTCCGTATCGGAAATCCTAGAGGGATGACTTTCGACGATGACCGTGATCACCTGCACTCTCACTATCACTGGAACCCGTGGTGAAAATATCATCCCAATCCAATTTCTATTTGGTTTTAACTGGGGAAAGAGCAACATAAAACTGCGCATTTTTTGGGCAACTTTGGGTTTGACTTTCCCTCAAACACACCATTTCCCCTGTGGTGCACATCAGTCCTATCTTTATACGATGGCCTGACAACCTTTAAATGGATCCTTGGTTTATCCTGACAACCAACTAAATGGAAATTGCTGATCCACACATGTCCATTCTTATCTCCATAGTTTCCTAATCAAAGGCAGCGGAACATTCCTCTTGTGACTCAACTTTTTTTTTGAAAAGCAAGCAACGGCGTAGAATAAAATCAAAGAATGCTGCGATTCATTTTTTGTGACCACCTCTGGATTCCATTCTTTTTCCATCTACAACTTCCTTTATCTTTCGGGGTAAACCATGGGACAAGATAATGTTTAAATATTTTCATTAATTTATAACAAAATATAAGTTCGAAAAATACCCAAAAGCCATTTTATTAATCCGCACTAATGAGTGTAAATTAATGTGGAAGATGAATGCTGTAAACGTAGTAGTTTTCCTTAGGTTGAGTTGCAAAGTTCATGAAGTTGACAAAACGGCTAATTTTTCGGTGCGCGGAGTCATTTATTGCACTGACCGTGTCTACATTTTTCAATTTTTTTGTAATAAAATAAATCAGAATTTAGGATAAAATTTCCTTTAAAATGACGTATAGTTCATTATTATAGCATGTAGTGAAGCCAGGATATAAATTTGCCAAGTACAGCGGCACATCATTTTGACGCCGACAGTAGAAGAAAACGCTGTCTTCTTGGCTGGCACTCGAATGCATGAGGATCAACGTTGCTCTATATTTTCATATTTCCTCCCTTGATTTTAAACATCATGGAATTTTCTATGTCCTTCCGTAACTGAAATTTGACAAGTGCCTTAATAATTTGAGTCCATCGTAACGATCGTAACCATCGAGAAACACCTATCTCGATTTTTGTTCGGAAGTTGAGTTTTTATTCTACGGCGGCCGAATTATCGAATAATCTATGTTTCAAGTTATTCAGTCAATGAAATATGGAAATATTATTTATATTAAAGTTATTTTCGCTCACATAGCACACGGGTTTATCATTCCGTTTATTATACTGTTATTTTTCCGTAACGTTCATCCCGACAGACGGCATGCATCGAGGCTTTTCTTTTAATTTCCTTCGTGGGAATGCAGACGAAATTTTTTTCTGGGGTGTTATTGCACAGAGGAACAATGCACCACTTGTAATTTTTCCTTATTTCACCCATGTTCTCCTTTAAACGCAACGTGGCTCTTCCAAACCTGCAGTTACTGGGCTTGGATCTTGGACTCGTACTGAACTATGACGTCACAGCCAAAGATTAGTGGGGGCGGTATTTTTTAGCCCGCGAAACTCGGGCGACTTTTGGGAGTCATTTTCTAGGGTATAAACTGAATTTTAAGCGGAAAAAAGTATATTGCTGTACTAAGTGTTTACTGTAGTATATCAGCATACTGTTCATAAAAAGTATGCAATTTCCCTATTGAAAATGGATATCTTTAAGAGCGACACGGAAAACATAATATTAGAGCCACACTATATTTCCAGGTCTGAAAGACGCAATAAATTAAGAGAGATGTTTTTCAGAACGGATAGATATGCGAATTCATTTTTCTCACGAACCATTAAGTATTTTAATTAAGGCTATTCGCATTTTCGCTACAGCATTTTCTTTGTTTGTGTAAACGGCTGGTGTCCTAACACCCCCTGCCACACGCCAGTTTTGCATAACGAAAGAATAATAGTTCAAGAGAAAGCAAAATTCATCTGTCACCTTTTCAGCCCACATCTCTTCATTTAGAGTACTACAGAAGAAATAATTCGTAGAAAAAGAAACAAATGACGATTGAGAATGCCATACGTAAAAGTGTTTGCGATAGAAATGAGATTCAAATCCAACAATGACATCAGAAAGCGAAAGGATAGGAATTATATACATAGATAGATATGCGAATTCATTTTTCCCCTTATCAATAAAAAGGCTTAAAAAAATGGTTTGCGTCATTTCGTTAGAGTATTTACTTTTTTACGTGTAAAAGGCTGGTGTTCTAACACCCCTACCAAAACCTCTGTTGATGCATTACGCTAAATATAAACTTTGAGGTATTGTCGCCGCGTCAATTTTTGGGTAGGCTTTCCTTTGAGAAAGCTACCAGCATCTGTCGGGAAACGTTGCCTTACGCAAAAATAGACGCGACGCAAAAGTAATAACTAAGACTTATCCTATTGATTCGGCTTGCGGGGTATTTTATAAAGTCGAATTAAAAAATATCACAACGAATTTGAGCGGTTGCACTTTCGCAGCAGTACGGAAATGGAGTTGTATTATTTTCTGTAGAATCTTTAGGAAGGAAATTTGAATAACATTTCCATCTCGCGTTATATATTTAGCGCAACAGCTTTCCAGGAGAATTACCACGAGGTATGTAGAAGAGAAGAAGTCAAGACTAACACTAAAATAAGGAAGCAAAAACTGATGGAGGAGGTGGATGAATTCTGTTATTTGGGAAGCAAGATAACTATTGACGGGAGAATCAGCAGAATAGCACAGGCGTAGAGAGCATTCCACCAAAAGAGAGACCTGCTAACAGCGGGAAACTTATAAAATATGGAAGTAAAAAAACAATTATAAGAACCTACATCTAAAGTATGCTCCTATACGAAAGTGAGGCATGGACAATGACCGCAGCGGAGAAAGCAAGGATAGAGGCCTTCTAAATGTGGTTCTATTCATGAGAATGATGAAAATCAAATGGATAGAATGACTTAGTAACGAGGAAGTCCTAAGAAAAGGGAGAAAGTAAAGAAGCCTCATGAAAATGCTAATAAGAAGACGGAACACCCTCATATGATAAATCTTGAGACATAATGGCCTGAGGAAGACAATGGCAGTGGCGCCGACTCCACGTAGTCTGAGGGGGCCCGAGCCCCCCCAAAAATTCGTTATGGGTGTGAGGAAAAAATGTGTCAGGCTTGTCGATTTTCCCCGGAGTGTCCCGATACCAAGATTCGAGTTATCAGAGTTTCCAATGCTGATCATATGACTCTTCTAAAATGCTTAAAAAACTTGAAACTCACTACTTATATAATTTCCCGGGGCAAGATCCCCGGTTTGGGCCCCCCCAATATTTTTTCAAAGTCGGTATCCCTGTACAATTGTCATGTGAAAAGAAGTTGACAAGAATGGAAAAGGTTAGATGGATGTGAAAGAGAAGATATACGTACGTAGGTGTGAAATTATTAGCTGATAAAACAAACGAGTGGTGAGCCGCGTCAAAACAATCTTAGGATTGTTGACCGGTGATGGTGATGCCAAATTTTTAATACTACATGAATAAATGTGCAGCTCATGGTATATTTTTAAAAAATCCACTGCCAGAAGTTTTACTTTCTTTCGTAAAAAGGCGAATCCGTCCAGTTATATTTTCTTACGATTGACAATTTAATCTCGTGATGGGACGTGAAGAACGCACAATATATTAAACGTCTTCGGCGATCTCACGGCAAGTAATATAACGTCATGTTACAATTTCGTTGGATTTTGTGATGCTAGGAGGCTGGTTCTCTCCCGTGCACTGACTTAAGAAAACAGCGGACTCTTCCGTATTGCTAACAAAATATATCAAGGCAAAAAAACAAAATTTTATGTGAAAATCATAAAAATGATGTTGAATAGCAGGCTTCTATGAAATGAATAGTAGAAACAAATTGTGAAAAAAATGTCGACTCCGAGAATCGTACCTGAGTCTATCGGCCGTAACTCATATCTTAACCACCTGGCTACATACCAAACCTAGTTAAAAGGCTGTTTCTTAGGGCATATATTGCACATAATTTTGACGCCGACATTAAGACACACTCTTTGCGCCGTACAAACAGAGAAGGCAGTTTGCTTCGAGTACCAACCTTTCCAGTTTTCACCGACCCCAAGTGGGGCTCGTGGGTGTCCACGTATTACCGAAAACGGCATAGTTCTTAATAGTTCCTAATGCATTCTCGTTCATATGCCTCAACGAAATGGCAATACCTGATATCGGATTATCTCCTTAACATCCACCACGGAATACCACAGAAAGATTTCTTCTGAGAGAAAAATAGATTCGACAGGCTGATTAGATGGCCTATGCATATGGTGACGGTCAAAAGACGTCCACGTTCATCTAACTAATTTATTAATGGCCATTAAGAAAGGCCCTTAATGCCCCGTTCACACTACGTTCTTTTTACGCCGGTTAGCCCCGACCATGGTTACAAAACGAGGTGTGAACGCAAGTTCCCGTTAACCGTGGTTGGGATTCTGACCACCGTTTTCCGACCATGGTTGGCGGTAGTTCATGCGTGTGTGAACGCAAGTTGGTTAAAAGCTGGTTAGAAAAAGAGGAAGACGAAGCAGCAACGAAGTGGGATAGGAGGAAAGAAAACAGAAAATAAAGCATTCGAAGAGGAGACGGCCGTTATTGATGAATTATATTCGTCAGAATTAATGCTAAGGAAAGTGTTATTGATTCATTCCGTAATTTGTTGTACATTATGAGATTTTAAACCTGATTTAAGTTATACGATATACTATATAGTTCGTAGTGAATTAGTTATTAGCTCGTATTGTATTCTTACAGACAGATTGAATAATCTATATAAATATTTTGCTAGAATTAAGTAAAATGTGCGAAACTACCATGATAAAAATCCGAAGGTCACAATGATTTTAATGTTTTGGTGAGAGTTATTTGTCCCAGTTTGAAAAAGATCACTTATGTTCATCCTTGAACTGAAGTTCTTCCCATACCAATATAAAATATCAGGCTAATGGCTAGTCAGATATAACCATTGAAAATTAATTTATAAACGTCGGGTGATACTACATATCGCAAAAAATACCACGTTCTCTCTCTTATTTAATAGCTTAAATTTCATCGTCACATTTCTGCAAGTCATTTCTGCAAGTGTCCACATTTGAAGAAGAGGTAAAAGACTTTTAATTTACGGTACCTATAGCATCAGATTGGATCATGTCCTTTATCAAAATCAGAAAACAATAATAGCTAAGAATATAATGCAGCGAAAAGTGTATCTCCATCCCCAATTCACAAGTGTGTCTCAATTGAGGCTCAAGTCTCAAGATTAGGTCCTCGATTTTCTTCACCTACATCAATGATATGTCAACACATCCGAATCAAGGGCAAGTGGTAGTATATGTTGTTGATATCAGCCTAATTTTCACAAATATATTCGCTTTTATTCGTATTAAATATAGAAGTAGAAGAATGCAAGCCACACTATCGATGAAATGATTAGTTGGACGAACACATTAAAATTACCTTCTACGTAGCAAGGAACAATGATTGTCGACGCTGTAATGCAATTTTTAATTCATAAGCAGCTCATAATATGCACATGCATTGAAAATCATTGCAATTAACACAAGAACTTTTACCTGCACATTCTCTATTTCCTTCCAACACAATCACAGTCTCGTTCTTGGATACCTGAAAACAAAACAACAGTCCTTGGCGACAATACAAATAGGGTGGTTTCCTATTATTTTTTTATTGCCTATATCGGAAGATTATTACTCCTGGAGTACGTATTTCACGCTTTTAGATTTTTAAATGACAATATCTAATTTTCGCGATTAAATGAAAAGTGAAAATTTTCAAGCCCGCGAAAACGCGACGGGTAAGGAAATCTCTCCGTGTGACGTATTTCTGGTTCCCCCTCCCGCCTTGTGAGGTGACCTTGATCGAGGCTCTGAGCGCTGATAGGACGCAGGATGCTGGAGGGTAGCTGAGTACCTTGCTGTCTGGTAACGCTTGGCTTAAAAAAGGTTTATTAATACCTTATCAAACGAAGAAAACTTTCCGACCTTTGCCAGTTTTAATAGGTGATTCTTAAGACATGTTTCCCTGAGCTCTGCGCCTCATGCATGCATTGGTAATCTCAGACGATGTATAACTCCTATCTTCTCGCATAGAAACTAGGTCCCTGTGACGTCACGTGGAGTGGCATCGCATGGGCGCCAATCTGGCCCTTTTCAAATGAGGATAAAATTTGACCCTTGCCATTCGTCTAAACCGGTATTTCAAAAACCAAATAATTTGTGTATTATGAATACACTAATGGTGGGTAACAAATCGCAATCAATGCCTTTCGGTTTCTTTGATGAAGGAAACTACCCTATTATTATAAATCATTATAATTATCATTGGAAGCCTTCCTTTGAATTCTCCTTCATGTGCCTCAGCGAAACGAAAATACCTGATCAGGGATCATCTCCTCAGCATTCCCCTTCGGAACAGGGGCGCAGCTAGGAATAAAGGCTGAGAAGGGGGGGGGGGGTTTAGGTGCAACTAATAACGGGGTGTGTGGGGGTTTAGAATACCCACCAGGATAAGCGGTAAGTGCGAGAGTAATAAATTGCGGAATTTTAAAGATAAACGGTTCAAAATGGTGAGTTTTAAGGCTTTCTGAGGGATATTTTTTTATAATCCTTACACTATTGTATTAGTAATATCAATCTAATTAAGTAAAATGGATTATACTTAAAAATTTCTCTGAGCTCTTGGGGGGGGGGTTATCCCCCAAAAACTTCCCCCTGCTGCTCTCTGCTTCGTAAGACCACAGAAAGATTTCCTCTGAGAGAACAAGACAGGGGAATAGCCAGGGGTGACGACTTACAAAAAATATTGGGGGGCCCAATCCGAGGACCTTGCCCCGGTAAATTTTATAAGTAGTGAATTTTAAGTTTTCAAAGCTTTTTAGAAGAGTCATATGATCAAAATTAGAACCCTGATCACTTGAATCTCGATATCTGGACACTCCGGGGAAAATCGACTAGCCTGACACATTTTTTCCTCACATCTGTAACGAGTTTTTGGGGGGGCTTGGGCCCCCACAGGCCACATGGAGTCGGCGCCACTGGGACTAGCGGATTCAATGGGTTACGAATGTGTAAATGGATGAGTCAGAAGCTATCCACGGTTATCCAATTAATTTATTGGTGATTATTAACACTTTGAGTTCCGGCTGCTAATTTTTAAGTCCTAGTGACAAATCCAGCCATTTTTACTAAATTCGTACATTTTTTTAAAACATTAGCATCAAAAATATATTTATATCGATGAGTATTTCAGTAAAAATGGACTTATCTCTTCATTGCGAATGATTTGAATAACTTTTAATGCTAATTTTTATATATATACTTTAACAATGACAACCTTGAGTTTTTGAAAAATTAAAAAAAGTTGCAACATATGATGTACCGCCATAAAACGCATAATAAGTTTATTATAACGCTCAATTTGAACTATTTAAGGCATGGAAATCACAAAAAAGCATTGTTCCAAGAAAAGCATTATAAATCCCGGATGACAAAAAGGGTCACTGCACCCTCAACGAACGGTTCTTTCCGCAAAAGTTTTCACACCAAGTGGCCTACGATAAGGATGCCGGTAGCTAGGGAGGACTTTTCGTCCTCAAGTAAAAATTAAGTGAACTCTTTTTCTATCGAGCAGTTGATTTTTGAAAAAAACATAACCCCTAAGCAGTGAACTGGAAAGTACCACGGGCGAAATATTACGGCTTCACGCATAGAAAGTCAATTTAATAGTAAGACGTCATATTACGTCCACGGCAATCTTCAGTAAGATTAACTAGACGTAATATTACGGCAATGGCACGCAGAGTGTTAAGCAAGGCTCTTTTAGCCTTTGGCTTGGATACCTAGGAACAAAACAACAGGCTTCCTTGGCAACGATACAAAATGGCGGTTAGTGTTGCTCTAGTGGGTCCCACCGATGTTCCGCGCTCTCTTTAACAGGAGGGGGTCCCGGAGGGCCCCCACCCATCTGTGCCACGTGTAGTACACTTCGCATTTTACAATTCTCTTAGTGCCATCAACAATTTATTGCCTCTATCGTCATCTTGATCACATCAGAAATACGGGCGTTCTTCGATTGTCATACTACGATGATTTTTCAAGAATTTTGTCCAATCGGCGACTAAAGTCCCCTTCTGACCTGGCAACCTCTATTTGATTTTGTGCTCTTATGGTGAATTCGGATGTGGATTTCAGTCTCATATGTTATTTAATAAAAATATTAATAGCGAATTCTGAGCAGAATACCCGACTGTCCAAATATAATGTCTCGCCACGAAATAAACTCCTTCAACAATAGATAGGAATTCTTCGCCGTGATACTAACTTATTGACAATTGAGTCATTTGATTCTGGATTGCTGTGATCAAAATAAAAAAAATCCTTCTGAAATTCAATTAACGAATATTAGGATTTCTAAAAGGTTTTACGTTAATATCAACAATAAAACAATACTGTCCTTTGTAACAATTCTTTGCTTGAGATTTGAGTGAATATTTTTATACGAAAGTAACAAGATCAACTTATAAGGATGATGATATGACATGGTGATGTCTTTCATCATTATTCCACATCCTTCCTTATGCTATGTTTAAAATGTTTAAGAAGAAATGAGAAACCACAAAGATAACATCTCGCACTAATTGTAAGCTCCACTCTTTACGGTTTCTAATCCCATATACGAATGCCTTCCAAAAATCATTTCTCGTCAAAACGGAAGGTCTCCAATCGTGTGTTCAAATATAAAGTAAACGTGGCTTCAATCATTATGCATCAAATTTAAACCTTGCTTAATAAAAGACAGCCTATTTATGACCGAGGATATTCTCCTCTCTGATATGACGCATGTTGTTATATTCAAATTCTTATGCATCCTTATATCTCGTAGTTATTTCTATACCATACTTTCATGTCGTTATAACTTCCGTTTGAATTTTCATTTATGTAACTATAATGAGGTTTTTGGACAGCCAATCATTTTAAATTGTGTTTTTCTTCAACGGTGATGTCCAGAGCGTATATGAATATTCAATATTCTACTCAATTCTATGCTCAAAAGGACTCATCGCTAACACTATCATCCCTCTAGGGATTACACCATGTACTATATTCTATGCTACGCTCGCTATGCATAAGGATTTATGTCTAGGGACCTCTATTTCTCTTCAAACACATTTTTGGGACGATTAGGTGAAGAAGTGGGGTTGGATGAGGAATGCATTCCGGGATTTTCTCGAGTCGAAAAAGAAAGTGTGAAGCATCGAAAGAGAGAAGGGAGAAAGTAAAGATAAGGAAGTCGAATTATTTTAATTAAAACAAAAAAATATCTGATGCACCACCACCATTATAGCGACGAGTACGAAGTAAGCTCATAGCGGATGGGCAGTGCACGATCCGTCACAACCTTGGTTGCTATAATAACAAGACCTCATTTGAAATTCCCTCATCTCTAAGGACTTGTTTACACGGAACAGCAACCAAAACGAGTTGACGTCTAAATGAACGAATGTGCGTGAATTGACATGAAAATGCATCGCATGGATAACCACACAACTTTTGTGAATGCATTATTAGAAGATAGAACACTTATATTTTGGTCCATTCATTCGGAGAAGTGCTTTTTTCTCAGACGACGTGAAAAAATATCCTTTGTTTACCGTGTTACTATGGTAGGTGCGACCACAAGAAGAAAATATAGAAAATAGACTGAAAAACAGATATTATTTAAAATGTCATTCTCTCCTCATGCAATTAATGATAGCAACGGTTTCTCGATAAATAAAATGAATGGCGAAAATCGCTAAGACGACTCGTTGAATGTTTATACATTTTTATACCCTTGAATGGACATGTTACGTGAATAAATAGCCGTTGATATGGTTGTCGCTTTGCGTGATTGGTGTTACATTTTGTGTTGATACGTGATATTTTTATGGCCGCGTGGTGTGCATGTGGGGATGTCTTGATTATTAGCGATTGTTCCAATAATAATAAAAACAAAAACTGATTAGGCTTGGATCGCGTGGATATTCCGTCAAATCCCTCGTAGACAACAGACAGCTTCATTTAAATGTCCTTCATCCCGTTCCTTAGAAAGAAATACCGTCAAAACGGGATATCTACCTATTTTTCCACAGAGCGATAGCGGCGATACAAATTTCGCAGAGATCCTTTGTTTTCCACAATAGTACACAGCGTATAAGGCCGCCATAGGAAGTGATAATGAGGAAGTGTTAAGAGAAGTTGGAAACAATAGAAGTCTTTTAAAAACCTTAAGAAGAAGACGGGATAATTTTATCCGCCACACCATCTACATATGAATCTACGTACTACCCCGCAAGCCAACTGAAAGGCGTGTGGCAGGGGGTGTTACGACACCAGCCATTTACACATAAAAAATAAATGTTTTAACGAAATTGGGACTAGCATTTATTTAAGTCCTTTACGGTTCGGGGGAAAAACGAATTCGCATGCCTATTCGTTCGGCAAAGTATCTCTCTCTTAATTAATCGCTTCTGTTGGGCCTGTAAATATAGTGGGGGCTCTAATAACTATTATGTTCTCCGTATCGCTCTTTAAATATATCCATTTTCAATTGTTCAAGCAATCTAAGCCTAGCGTGCAGCCTCCGAGTCTCTATAGCGGCTCCCAGCCTAATTCGCTTAACATCTGAATAACGCTGCCTGTACGCCAGTAGCAGTTTTTTTTCGAACCGCGCAGCCTTCCTTTGTATTTTATTCAGTTCGCGGATTAAGTCTTTCTGCAATAAATCCCATATGATATCGCTGCACATTCAAGGTGCGGTCAGACGGGTGCGACATAGCTCATCCCTTTCACTTTCTCAACCGAAAATCTTCCCACAATACGCTTGACGAATCTTGAGGGATGATGTCCTGTTGAAGACAATCGTCGAAGTACAAGTGGGTGGAAAGAAAGGCAAAGAAAGGCCCTGAATGAGTTAAATGAGGGAAGTAATTAAGAGAAAGAAAAAAAGAGAATTAATGCGTGAATATGAATTGAATTGTTATTAGACAAGTAAGCGCAGAAGAGATTACAAGCATACTAATCTTTGGATCCGTTATTATTGTTCACAACGATATTTAGCATATGAATGTTCATTGATGATGATATCATGATGATTATTGAGGTGTTCAGAATTACACTTCATCCTTCATTCCTTCTATAATCTCTGAGGGAAATGTTGCAGAATGTTTCAGAAACCACACTGATAGCATCTTGCATTAAGGACTATTCTATTTGTCATCCGATCCTACGTTCAAATACCAATCAAAAATCATGTCTCGTTACGGCATCTAAATTTTGGTATTCTACCCCTGAGGGCTTAAAACAGAAATGCTCCAGTCATGCATTGAAATATAAATTACTCAAGCCTCTAAGCAATACAGAGGTACAACATTAACCTATTCTTAACAAAACACAACCTACAGATCTCATGCGTGTGGATAAACTATAATCATTGCTTCTTTGTTATCTTATTTTGATTTATTTATCATACTGTTATATCGCCATTAATTCTATGGGTTCTTACGAGAGTTCTTATAGCTTAATTAAAATAAAATATTTAAATAACAATGCCTACTTAGTTCAACGCTATGTGCACTCTATTGTCACTAAACAGCGAATGTCTGTTTATTTATTTCAAACGTAATAACTTGCGTAGCAACAAAGGAAAATGACCAATATAAAATAAGAAACGATAAAATAATGAAGCAAAACCATAGAAAATTTTAATTATCACGCCACACTTGTGTGTGATTGTTTGTGTATGTAACTTATGAGCTTTTTGGTTAGCCTTTCATTGTACAATGAGTTTTGCTCCAAGGATGATGGCTGGAGCATAACCAAATATATTCTATATACTTTTCTATGCTGAAAGGGACTCACCAATATCGCTATTATCATTCTGGAGGCTGCTTTTCGTCTTCAAACCCTTTCAGACGCGAGAATGCGAAGCAGTGGGTTTGGACCAGGAGTGAATTGGCACGGAAGAAAAGTGAGAGTTGGACGCATCGAAAGATATATGAGCAGAGCGAGAAAGCGATGAAATGGAAGTCGAATGGAACGCCTATTTGGCTAATAAGTATATCGACAGCACCTCTGTTCTACCGACTGGGGGCATGGACAGGGCATATTCCGTCTCGACTTTAGGTAGCATTCAAACTTCCTTCATTTCGTTCCTTCGAAAGAAACTGCGTCAGAAAGGAAACCAATTTCCCCCCATGGCGATAGCGGTGGCACGGTTTTTTTTAGATACTTTTTCCAGCAATAGTCCATAGGATATGAGGCCCTCGCTGAGATGGAATTGAAGCAGTCGTTTAAGGATATGACACTCGAAAGAATATATAATTGATATGCATCACCAGAGGATTAAATGATCTATATTAAGGTGGCTGATGAATGAAGGAAGCCGATTTGAAGGTTCTGCAGTAAATAAACGAAATGAGTGAAAAGGAAAAGGACTGCAAAACAGTAAGGCAGTGAATAAACGGCGTGTAAAGAGTTGTTTGGGATGAAAATTGCAGAATAAATATTATAATTCTATCAACAGCTGGAAATCAATCGCAGTTATTCACTCTTATCGACTTGAGTAGCGAAAACAGATGAAAGTCAACGGGGAAAAATATATCCTGAGCTACCTTAACTTTTATCGTAATGAGCTATAATCAAGGCACATGAATTTGTTTTATTTTATTTGATTGTACACATATACAAGACAAACACATCTTGTGACATAAAAGAGTTAAAATTGTGGTTCTGCAATGTTAGGCAAAGCGAGCGGCCACGTAACGGTGGGGGGGGGTTGACCCCCCCCCCCCGTGCACCCCATATATATATATATATCCATTATATGGATATATACATATATATATCCATTATTATATTATATATATATATAAATAGTTTAAGTTAATGTCGATACACACAGAGACACAAAAAAGAAACACTCACATTGAATAAATAAACTTGAAGCTATCGAAGCACTTCAGGCTTCTTCGTCAGCTGAAGATCATTCATTCTTCAGCTGACGAAGAAGCCTGAAGTGCTTCGATAGCTTCAAGTTTATTTATTCAATGTGAGTGTTCCTTTTTTGTGTCTCTGTGTGTATCGACATTAACTTAAACTATTTATATTACGTGCCACGTGCATTTCGGATTTTCCAATACATTGTGTATATATATATATATAAAGTCTTGAGGAAAGCGCACTACGCGATAGTATAAATAACGAACAAAATAAACACTAATAAAAAACATAGGAACACATAGAAAAGGACACTCACAAAGAAGCTTGCAAACGTTTCAGCGGGTTGACCCGCTATCGTCAGTGCTGAAGGTGAACTGCTGCAGGCGGATCCTCCAGAAGCTCTCCTTGGTGGAGTAGTGGGGGTGGAAGAAGGGGAAGGGGAGAAGGGGGGGTAGGGTTTGCTTTGACTATTAGTGGGCAATGTTTAGCCCGGGCGTTTCGAACGCCTTTTCAACCCAAATATGTGCCATTTCCCTCGTTCTCACCTCGATGATGGTTGCGTTTTCTGGCAGAATTTCAATGATGGTTAGGGAAAAACATTTATCGAAGGAACTATTGTGTGAGGCGGTGTGAATGGGGACGGGTTCATGAAAGGGGGGGGTTTACAGAACCTCCACCATGCTCTCCTCAAACGAGAGTATCCAGAATCCCTGCTTAAAAAGAAAATACTCTCTCCCTCTGAACAGTACACCCCACGCACCAAAAAAGAACAAACCAGAAAACTCAATCTCACCACCACATTCTTCCCTGGCTCTCAAAAAATTAAAAAAATATTAAAAGATCTGTACCCCATCATCAGCAAAAACAAAACCACAGCTGCTCTTCTTCCATCCTGCCCCTCCATTGCCTACAGAAGAGCACCTAACTTAGGTAATATTTTAAAATCCACCCGCCCCCTCCTCCGACACACACTCCCCCCACTCTCCTCCCTTACTCCATGCAAACGCCCTCGTTGCAAGTGCTGCCCTCTGCTACGCCCCACCACTTCACCTGTCATCAATAGATCCTCCTCTATACCGTCTTGTACTTCCTTCAACGCTGTCTACAAGCTACTTTGTAATTTTTGCCCCTCGTACTACATAGGAGAATGCACCACACCCATATCCATCCGAATGAACAACCACAGACACTCCTGCAAAACCCCCCCCTTTCATGAACCCGTCCCCATTCACACCGCCTCACACAATAGTTCCTTCGATAAATGTTTTTCCCTAACCATCATTGAAATTCTGCCAGAAAACGCAACCATCATCGAGGTGAGAACGAGGGAAATGGCACATATTTGGGTTGAAAAGGCGTTCGAAACGCCCGGGCTAAACATTGCCCACTAATAGTCAAAGCAAACCCTACCCCCCCCTTCCCCCCTTCTCCCCTTCCCCTTCTTCCACCCCCACTACTCCACCAAGGAGAGCTTCTGGAGGATCCGCCTGCAGCAGTTCACCTTCAGCACTGACGATAGCGGGTCAACCCGCTGAAACGTTTGCAAGCTTCTTTGTGAGTGTCCTTTTCTATGTGTTCCTATGTTTTTTATTAGTGTTTATTTTGTTCGTTATTTATATATATTCCACGCCACAGTGTGTCATCGTTCTGCATTTATGTTTCTATCTCTTTCTTTCAATTTCTATTATGTGTTATTATGATTATATATATATATATATATATATATATATATATATATATATATATATGAATAACCACAGGCACTCCTGCAAAACTCCCCCCTTTCATGAACCCATCCCCATTCACACTTCCTCACACAACAGTACCTTCGACCAATGTTTTTCCCTAACCTTCATTGAAGTTTTGCCAGAGAGGGCAACTATCATCGAGGTGAGGACGAGGGAGATGGCCCACATCTGGGTTGAAAAGGCGTTTGAAACGCCCGGGCTAAACATCGCCCACTAAAAAGCCAAAACAAACCCTACCCTCCCTTTCCCCCCCCCTCTCCCCTTCCCCTTCTTCCACCCCCACTACCTCACCAAGGAGGGCGACTGGAGGAACTTACCCTGCCTGCAGCAGTTCACCTTCAGCATTGAGGATAGCGGATCAATCCGCTGAAACGTCTGAACGTTTATTTGTGAGTGTCCCTTTTTTTTTACGTGTGTCTATGTTTTAGTAGTACAATTTTTGTTCGTTCGCCTCGATCGGCCACATATTTATATTATCGCTTACAAGGGGAGACCACGTACCTTGCTCCGCCTTTTTCAATGCCGTATTTTTTATGGCCTTCGGAATGGTGAACACATCCCTGAACTAGTAGTGGTTCCGTTGAATGGGCCTTAGTTTGGCTGTAATTAATTAATGTTAATGCGGTACTTTTCGCAATCCGCATATAGTCCCATGATATCACGTACTTCTTTAGCGGGTCGGGTGGGGTAGTGGTTAGCGTTTACGGCTGCCACCCGGGGGACCAGGGTTCAAGGCTATGCGATGGCTTTTTATTTTCTTGCCTCCATTGTGATCATACGGCGTCAACTTTTTTATTAATTTTAATTGCGACAAGCATAGACATGGGATTTTTTTTATCACCATAATGACGTTTAGGTATTTAAGCAGTGTCATTTCAAACACGGAGATACGACGACTACACTAGCATGGTGTTGGTGTGCGCCAAATTGTTAATTTTTTCATTGCTTATACTGATGAACTTCCACATTAAAAATGGAAACCACTCTTGCTAGAGCACATGTCATTAAAGGCTCGCGGCGACCAACAACATTCGTACAGACATAATTAATAAGAACAAAAAACGATTATAAAATGCCGTATTTCTCGAACACTTGTAATTCACTTTACTCCAAAGGGAGTTTACTTACACAGTACCTATGTGCTAAAATAACCATTCCGAAATATAATTTCCATTAATAAATAGGATGAAATAAAAGTTTATGACCCTGGACCGGACGTGGTAGCGTATAAAATACGTCAATCTTCGAAAGCCAAGGATTTCAACATCGTACGTACATTCTGGGCTAGAATGGTCTCGTGTATTCCTACAATGTACTTTGACTGTCTATATTGTGAGTTTTCAAAGTTCGAGGTATTGTAGCTAATTTTTTTTAGATCAGCAAGAGGAACCCGTCACACGTGGAGTATAAATTACGCCGGGAGACCGGCCGTATACCACCTCTGTACCTTTATATCTGTATCACCTATAAATGTACAAGATTTTACTAATTTCTACAAGTAAAGATTATTTTTAACAAAAATCGAGTATTATCATATATGCATATAACATAGGCAAAGTACGCCATTCGCCCGGTTGTGAAGCAATAACAATCGCGCCCGCTAGAGGGTTAAAAGCAACAATTACACCAAATGTGTCTTGTGCTCGCCGCTTCCCAAAATTTTCCGTAGCCCTTCCAATGTAATAACAAGATATGCACCAAAAAATGTCATTTCTACCAAAAAAAGCCACTGTTTTAGCCCCCCGTTAATCTTTCGTTATGTTTTTGAGTAGAGAGTGGAGCCTTCACTTCTCCGCGTTGAAAATGACACTGCTTAAATACCTAAACGTCATTATGGTGATAAAAAAATAGTCTCATGTCTGTGCTTGTCGCAATTAAAATTAATAAAAAAGTTGACGCCGTATGATCACAATGGAGGCAAGAAAATAAGACGCCATCACAGAGCCTTGAACCCTGGTCCCCCGGGTGGCAGCCGTAAACGCTAACCACTACCCCACCCGACCCGCTTGAGATGCACGTGATATCATGGGACTATATGCGGATTGTGAAAAGTACCGCATTAAAATTAATTAATTACAGCCAAACTAAGGCCCATTCAACGGAACCACTACTAGTTCAGGGATGTGTTCACCATTCCGGAGGCCATGGAAAATACGGCATTGAAAAAGGCGGAGCAAGGTTCGTGGTCTCCCCTTGTTAGTGCGCTTTCATCAAGATTTTATATATATATATATATATATATATATATATATATATATTCAAAGATAAGGCTAGTGATTATTCCATTTTATAAAAATAGACTTGACATTATCTGAACGTTGTTCAAAGGCGCAAAACGATTTCCAATTTTCATAAATTCCTTGTATGAGCCATCATTGTCTTACGTAATACTGAGTACTTCGTAGAATTCAGGGGTTAAAAAAATTGAAAAGCAAAACTCTGACGTATTTTAACTTTTAAAAAATCAAATCATCGGCTTCAATTAATGATAAATGGTTCAAGGTTTTCGGAGTTTTGCTAAAATCATAGGAGCGTTCAATCGTGGTCTAGTCCAACATTTATCAATGAGGAGCTTATATGGCTTCCAAGACCATCGTAAGGTAACCATAGGCAACAGCACAGGAATTATTCATTGTTATTATGTACTAACTTTGCCGTCCACAAGGAAACATTGTTTCATAGAATGATGAACTAACAGTTCTTACACGCTTTAAGGAATTTACCACTTATGTTTCCGCACCCAAGTTTATAACTACATTTAACGACACGAAGACGATAAAATTTTTTAAGGGTTGTTACTTTTGGTTAGAGAAAGAAGACAAATTTAGAGTCTTAAACTTGTTAGTTCCTGCTCATTTCTTCACATGATAATTAAAGCATAGGTTGTACGAAATGGCGAACGAATAAGGCTTTGTCGAATATTGGAGGATTGAACAACATTTGGTATCATCTATTAATAAATTCCCTACTTCTTACAATGCCCCATTTAAATTAACTGGGTGGATACTCCTATATAACTTTATCTGATGGCAAAACGATCATCATATTGTATCACCAGCGAGTAATACTCGACTCTAAATTTATCGAATTCTAGAAGATTTGCAGTGGAAGATTTTTCCAAAAAATGTTCATTTTTGGAGCCAAGAGTGGGGACTCGAACATGATCTGAGCAAATGCGTGACCATGCATTTTATTGCAGAGTTTTCCCAACTTTAACCATGTTTATGCTGTGGATGGCGTTGACAAAAAAGGCAACAGAAAAAGTGAAGTATCTGGGAGTTACGATAACCTCGAACCTCACGTGGGGAACACATACGTAAGGAATACTTGCGGCATAGCCCTGAAGAAATTATGATTCGTCAAGCGTATTGTGGGAAGATTATCGGATGAGGAAGTAAAAGTGCTATTTCGCTCCTTGAATATGCAGCGATAGGTATCATATGGGATCCGGTGCAGAAAGACTTGATCCGCGAACTGAATAAAATACAAAGGAAGGCTGTGTGGTTTGTCAAAAACTGCTACTGGCGTACAGACAGTGTTACCCAGATGTTAAGAGAATTAGGCTGGGAGCCGCTGGAAACTCGGAGGCTGCGCGCTAGGCTTAGATTTTTCGAACAATTGAGAATGGATACCTTTAAGAGCAACACGGAGAACATAATATTAGAGCCACACTATTTTTACAGGTCCGATAGGAGCGATAATGAAAGAGAGATGTTTTACCGAACGTATATATATGGGAATTCGTTTTTCCGCCGGCAACAATGAAGGACTTTAACAAATGCCAGTTGTATTTTTTTTATCACTTGCTATTTATGTAAAAAATGGCTTGTATCCTTATACCCACTGCCACACGCCTTTTAGGCGGCTTGTGGGGTGTTATGAAGATTTAGATGTAATCTCCAATATCCGAATAAGAGAAGGAGGTAAGTCGAATCCTCGAAATTCTAAAAGATATTTGTTTAAGACCGACACTAATAATTGATACCATAGAAACAACAATAATTGTAGTAAATAGAAAAAGAATTGTCGAAAGATAATCCATATATATGTATATATTGTGTTCGTAGCGTTCCTGTATTTCTGTGTTGATAAGGTGAACTTCGTGGCCCCCTGCCTTGTGTATTACTTAATTCATGTTTATGAATGTTATCATTATTTCTAACAGCATATATGGTGGTGCAATTTGTTAGTATGCGTGACGTTTTTTGGACCGCGTGGTGTGCATGTGGGAGTCCAATTGCATGCTGCATGCTGGTGATTGATCACCCCCTGCCAAACACCCTAGCAGTGGCTCACAGGGTATTATGTGGATGTAAAATCTACTATCCGACTCAGAGAAGGAGGTAAGTCGAATCCTCGAAATTATAAATTATATTTGTTTAAGACCGACACTTAAAATGGACACCATGGAAACAACAATAATAATTGTGATAGATATAACGAGAAGTGGGAAGATAATCCGTATGCGTACATTAAGTTTGTGGCCCATCAGTACTTCTGCATTCAAGGTGAACTTCGTGGCAATAGCGTGTGTCTAGAGCGGTATAGGAAGTGAATTCGTGGATTATCACTTTGAGTGACGGATGCTAATTTTAAATCCCCACGTAGAAATCCAGCCATTTTTAATAAATTCGTATTTTTTTTAAATCATCAGCATCAAAAATATATTTATATCGATGTGTATTTCAATAAAAATGGACTTTTATCTTCTTTATGAATGAGTTGAACAACATTTATTGCTAATTTTTAAATTTATATTTTAATAATGAAAACCTACAGTTTTTTATGAAAAAGTTGCAACAAATGACGTACCGCCGTAAAACGCGTAATGTTTTTTATTACGCTCAATTTCAACTATTTAAACCATGGAAATCACACAAAAGCAATGCTCCAAGCACAACATTCAAATTCCCGGATGGCAAATGGGTCACGGTACCTTCAATGAACGGTTCTTTCCTCCAAAGAATCATCGCACAAAGTGAGCTAAGATAATGGTGCCGGTAGCTACAGAGGACTTTTCGTCCTCAAAACATTGAAAGAAGTCTTTTTCTCCATCGAGCAGTTGTTTTTTGAAATAACAGAACCACTAAGCATTAAACTGGAAAAGAACCACGGGCGAAATATTACGGCTTCACGCAAACAAAGTCAATTAATCTTCGTTAAAACTTTCGCGGGTGATCGTCATGGTGATTAAAAACATATGGGCTATGTCGCCGCGTCAATTCTTTGGGTGGCCCCAACGTTTCCCCACCGATGCTGGTCGCTTTTTCAAGGGATTATGAAGAGATGAGAACTTATAATCTTTTATATAGGTATCTGTGTCAGTTGGTGGGGGGAGAGGAGCGGGAGGTTGGGGGGAGGGGGTGGATTGCGGCTTGTTTTTTCTCACCACGGGTTGCCAAGTACGGATAATTTTAATGCCGGTGTCTCTGTTGAAATTATTCTTTTACCTCACATGGCGACAGCGGGAACCAGAAATGCGTCACACGGGCTTTTCCCAGCATTCATACTTAGCCGTCGCGTTTTCGCGCGCTTGAAAATTTTCACTTATCATTGAATCGCGAAAAATAGATTTCGTAATTTAAAAATCTAAAAGTGTGAAACACATATTCCATGAGTAATTACCTTCCGACTTAGGCAAATAAAAATAATAGGAAACCACCCTATTGTGTAATATGCCATACACACACTGGTAGTTGAAAAATGAAAGATAAGGTTTTATGTCATCCTGATCATCTGTTTTCCGCCGAACTTCGAGGACATTGTCCTTCAAATGGTGGAGGAAGCGGAGGCCGTAATGCGTCGCATACGAACCGTTAGTGAGAACGTAATAAGATAACAGAAAAAGGTAATAAAAATTCACTCTACAGTCAACTGTCCAGAAGGTTATGCAATGTAAGAGTTTAACATTTCAACAAAGAATTAATCGCTTGAGAATTCAGTTGTCACGCGACATCCCCAACACCTCACAACACTTTACAGTTTATCTCTACAATAACTTTACACGGACCAAGTAAAATAGGCTCTGGATTTACAGTTAATAACTCACTGCATTTGTCAATACTAACTATAGCTTATATTATCAACTACTAGCTTATGTTTAGCGAATGCTTGATATATTTGCATGCTTCCCTTGGTATGTTATAACTCTTATGCTTATAAGAATGCCTCTTTTAAAAATTGGAAAACGTGTAATTACTGCGGACTCGATCTCTCACAGAACTATACCACATCTACTAATCACAGCATAGACGCAATCGGCTACTGAACTAAGTATTAGTGGGACATAAACGGCAAGACATAATGTGAATCTAACGGTAGGAAAAAAACTTCGCCACGGAGCCCGAAAGAAAACACTCCGACGCCCCAACGTGAGTGTGGACGTGAGTTTCTTCAGTGCATTCCATTCGCCTATCTTAATTCTGATTGTGCATTTGATCTTGGAGTTTGACTCCTGCTTCGATAGCTCTGTCGCGTCCGTCCTTGTCGACTCTTGGTGCCGTTAAGGCTAAGGATATAAGTTGCTTCACGACCTCCAACCTCCCACGTTTTCACCGACCCGGCTACATTAGTTTTATTGGGAGCCATTGCTGTCTACATATTATTGAAGACGAAAGAACATTCGTAGAGTACGAAAAAGAACGTGATGGAGAAGAATAAATGTATGGATAATTTTCCAAATTCTTCATAAAATGAGATTTTGTTTCGAATGACGATTACCGTGGAATACAAAATGAATTTACGCCATTCAAAATTTTATAAACGACAGCTGTGATTAATATGCGTTACAGTGGATAAGAAAAATATATAGTACTGCCATCATATGCTTCGGAAATAAATTTTTTTTCGGAGAAATTTGAATCTCCAACTTCAAATTGCTGCCGTGAAAAATAATCTGCCTTACCGCTAACTGCCTTAAAATCTGCCTTAACCCACTCGCTGTTTTCAATAGTGGTTCATTACGAACTTTCCCAAGTCTCTACGAGCCGTGAAGGCTAAGGATGCAGGTTGCTGCATGAGCCAACCTTCTAATATTTCACCGACCCGGCCCCATGAGTTAAGTGGGTCTCGTGGGTGTCTACGTATTACTGAAAACAATATAGCACTCGGGTGATACGAAAAAGAACGTGATGGACAAGAATAAATGTCTCTAATATTTCCCAAATTCTTCTTGAAATGAGACTTTGTTTCGAATGACGATATCCGTGGAATACAAAATGAATTTTCGTCATGAAAAATTTGATAACGAGAGCAGCAGGGCCGTTTTAAGGTCGTCGTAGGCACTTTCAAAGTCGCAGGCCCTCCCCGACTTAATTTTCAATATTTTTCAATAATACACCCACACTTTTTTGCGATTTGAAATCTAAATGAACTTTCCGCATTGTTAGTTATAGTATGCAGACCCTATGCAGTGATGACGTAGTGATTCCGGTGTTACATCATGCGCTTCGCATTCGTTGTTTATCGTTAATCGTGTGATTCTTTTTTCTTAAAATTAAGAAAAAAAATAAAGTAAGTTTCCTTTTATAAACTCTAATTGATAAAAGCGTATCTTCGGTCAACGAAGGGACAATACACGACTATCCTCCCTGGCATCACTTTCAATTTAAAAGGATTCGATGAGGGAAATGACATTGGAGGACGCCATATGTGAATTTGCTATCAACAAAGAGCCGAAAAGTTAACACACTGTAATTTACAGATCTACAGCAAAGCAGCTTGACTTGCTCAGGTGCTCATCTCACACGATTATATATAGTTACTATAATACAAACATTATTAAATTTTACTGGCATTCTGAACTTGTTTTCACTTTATGTTCTGGCTTTCGTAGGCCTTAGGCACAGTGCCTACTGTGCCTAATTGATGAAGCCGCCCGGGACAGAACTGGTCAATATTCGTTAAAGAGGGTAAGAAAAATATGTTCCTGCCATCTTATGTCTCAGAAACAAATTCATCACAGAGGTTCGAATCATCCGACTTCATATTGCTATATCCTCAACTTAACCACCAAGCCAACATACTGTGTGTACTCACATAATAATAATAATATATTTATTTATTTTCTGTGGCAAAGCCACCTTAAAAAAACAATACATTTACATTATAATATATCAGTCGGCACTAGTGAATACAAATAATAATATTATAGATGTGCACATTTACATTACATATGATATTATTTAATAGTGTTCAAGAATATACAAAGGTGGGAAAGACTTTTACAAAGAAAAAGTTTTATAAAGATATTTCCAGTATTTATATTTAAAAGATTCTATTGATTTCACTTGGGTTAAGTTAGTTGGCAGAGAATGCCATAATTTTATTGCACTTACAACAAAAGATTTTCCATATACATGACTTTTGTGTGGTGGAAAGTAAAAATAAACTTGTCGTCTAATTTTTAATGAGGATTCAGTAGTCTGTCTTATGGGAAACATATCATACAGATAAGCTGGCTTATGATTACGTATTAATTTAAAAATGAACAATCCCAGGAGATATTTTCTCCTAAGAGAAACTGGTAGCCATCCAAGTTCCCGAAGGTGGGGACTGATGTGTTCAAACTTCCGTTTACCATAAATAAATCTGGCACATGAATGCATTAGCCATTGGAGCTTAAGGTTTAGTTCCTCAGTAAGGTCATAATAAACTAAGCAGCAATAATCTAGATGAGGAAATATCAACGTGGAAATAAGTTTCTTTCTGGTGTCCATAGGAAGTAAATGTTTATATATTTTCAACTGATATATTGTGGAATTTATTCTGTTTGAGATTTGGGATACGTTATCTTTCCAGGAAATATTATTACTAATAGTGACACCAAGATTACGAGCATTCTGGGAATAAATAATTTCATGATTATCAACCTTTATTTTTGGTATTTGGTCCAAATCAATATGCTGAAGCATACGTGTGCCTCCCATAATTAGGGCTTTAGTTTTGGCACCATTTAAAATGAAATTATTTGATGCAGCCCAAGAATGCAGTTTTAGCACGTCAGAATTCACTTTGCTTACGGCCTCTGCAATTTCTTGGGGTTTACAGTGGTAGTAAATCTGTAAGTCGTCTGCATAAAGCATACATCTACAATATTTCAGTTGCTGAGGCAAATCTAGAATGTAAATTGAGAAAAGAAGTGGCCCAAGTACCGAACCCTGGGGAACTCCAAGTGTGACAGAATTCCATTCTGACAATTTCCCGTCATGTCCCTTGACTGCTTGTTTCCTACCATGAAGGTAAGACAGAAACCAGTTCAGCACGCTACTAGATAATTTCAGAGACTTAAGTTTTAAAAGAATCTTAGTATGATCGACACGATCGAAGGCCTTACTGAAGTCAAACAAAACAATAATAGTGACCATTTTGTTTTCAATTGCTAGTCTAATATCATCAGTTACTTTAAGCAGTGCAGTTTGGGTACTGAAACACTTACGAAAACCAGACTGATAAGGGTCAAATAGATTCCGATTTTCAAGGTGTTCACTTATAGGTGTTCACATAGTGTCTCATTACGAGCTTTCCTAAGTCATGCAAGGGAAGGAACCAGTTCTCTCTTGTTTATGATGAAAACTGACTTTTAACACACTGTGGCATCATTTGCAGTTATGCTGCGGCGGGTATTTGGTACAAACGAGGGGAATATGGAAAAATAGCGTTCAAACAGCGTTTCACGTTCGATGCGATATCTAATCACGAGGAGAATTTCAGATTTCGCGTACTTTTTCCATTCAGAATGTCCACCAAACTCCACACGATGAAGGAGTACAACAAGGCCGTAGCCAGGGGGGGGGATCAATCCCCCTTGATCCCCCCCCCGAAATGAAGAAAATTAAATAGATACTTCATGCTCGCTTGGTGCTCACACGACGATATTATATAGCGGCGAGGGGACATCTAGTAGTCCAATGCGACTTAAGTCAATAATTATCCAAGCAAATTTGTAGGTGCAGTGTGCGTAGTTGTAATGCAGTGCGTGAAGTTATAGTGCTGTGAATTAGTGGAGAGACGAGTGACTTATGAGCCTCCTGAGGGACCGCAGAATTGAAATCGACACCGAGGAGTTTGTTCATTTGGTCACTGCAAAAAAAAACTAGAAGGCTAAATTCAATTTGATAATACTATTTTTATATTTTCCTGTAAGGGTTTATAATGATTATGTATGTTTAACAGTGTACGCTATTTTATTTATGCTATAAAAATGATTTTATGTTTGTCTACTATTCCATAAACCCCCCGAAAATATTTCCTGGCTACGGCCTTGGAGTACAATAAACAGGAGTGAAATAAAGATATCTTGAGATAAGATACCACAAATCTTCGGTCAGCACCCTCCACTTCGATCTGATTTCTGAAGTCCGTAATACGAGACAAAATATCTTAGCATATGATAGGGTGGTTTTCTATTATTTTTTATTGCATAA
The DNA here is from genome assembly GCF_921293095.1 of Ischnura elegans. Classification (NCBI taxonomy): domain Eukaryota; kingdom Metazoa; phylum Arthropoda; class Insecta; order Odonata; family Coenagrionidae; genus Ischnura; species Ischnura elegans. The sequence goes on along the minus strand of NW_025791658.1, from coordinate 996,507 downwards.
ATCGAAAGATTATTACCCCTGGAGTACGTATTTCACGCTTTTACATTTTTAATGACGATATCTATATTTTTCGTGATTAAATGAAAAGTGAAAATTTTCAAGCGCGCGAAAACGCGACGGCTGTGTACGAATGGTGGGAAAAGCCCGTGTGACGTCGTTCTGATTCCCCCTGCTTGAGCGGGTAGCAGAATACCCAGCTAGCTGGTAGCGCTTGGCTTAAATGAGGATTATCAATGCCTGATCAAACGAAGGAAACTTTCCGACCATTGGCAATATTAACAGGTGATTATTGAGAGATGTTTCCCTGACCTCTGTGCCTCATACATGCATTGGCAATCTCAGACCATGTAAAACTCCCATCCTCTCGTATAGAAACTAGGTCCCTGTGACGTCACGTGGAATGGCATCGCATGGGCGCCAATCTGGCCTTTTTTAAATGAGTATAAAATTGACCGTTGCCATTCGTCTAAACCGGTTTTTCTAAAACCGAATAATTTGCATATTAAGAATACACTAATGGTGGGTAAGGAATCGCAATCAATTCATTTCGTTTTCTTTAATGAAGGAAACTGTACCCTATTACCTAATTGATCACACCTCCTCCCACCGCTGTCTAAAAAATAGATTTCTTTAAACCAATAACACTGATTTATAGCAAAAGCGTGAATCAACTGTGACTGATTAAATAAATAAATCAATAAATCGCTGTTGAGTCTGCTTTCACACTCTCCGTCATAGCCAACGCGTGCATGCCCGTTGCTAATTCGTGGGTAGAACTCGCGCAGCTATATGAACCATTGTTTCGGCCTGCGACTCGATCAACTAAAAAGTGAACTGTTTTTTACACTGCGCTTAACATTGATACCTATCATAGATAAATAAATACGGATAATTTTGATGAGTCCATCTTCTATATCATTTCTACTGTATAGATACCTTTTTCTCAACTTATACGCAACCAAACTCTACAAATGAGGTACCAAAATGCACAGAATTCATCAGAAAACATGCGACGGAATATCTTACTTCCTAAACATTGCTATTTTTTCCTGATATTGGTTTTTAAATACTTGAAAACAGAACATATAAACGGTAAATATTCCTGACGTTAACGGTATTGTTCGTTTGCAACAATATCTCGCATTCTTTTAATAACTTTTTTCAAAATGCGGTTGATTCCACATTCAAGTCTCCAGTTGATACATACGCGTATGTATCAACTGGAGACTTGAGTGTGAGTCGTCATGTGCGTTTAACAGAGGATAGTGTAATTACTTCCAATGTTGTGTTTAAAGAGGTCCTCTGACCTCAATTTGTACGTAAACATACCATAACTTTGTACATAAGATCCTGCCTTTTTTCTGCATTTTAAAAAAAGAGACGCGCCCATCCCTCTGTGGACCTGCATTGAAAAGAGCGGGGGAAGCACGCTCGTCTTATTCATGCCACCAGCATTGATTACAGAGGTTTACCAACAGAGTGGGGAAGTGAATCCGACTCGATTTAAAAGCATGATGAATCCTATGTGTGCAAGTGCAAATATCAGTAGACTTGGGTACAGCTGTTTTTATAGCGAAAGCGTTGCAGTCGCCGAATGCAGTACTACGCAAAAACTAGCTTCCCTATGCGCTAACTTAGTTTGACAAGGTTCTAACCGACATTTTTGCAAAATTTGGTGTTTGCACTCAAGATAACTAAGTTTATGTTTCTCTATGTGCTGCACTGGTTTTTATTCCTCTATGTAAAATAATAACAGATTTAGAACAGTGACAAAGTTCCAACTGCAAGGAGAAAAAACTAATATTTGGTGTGACAAGGTTCTAATTGCATTTTACTTATTTTATTACTCATATAAAAATGTAAAAAAATAAAATAAATAACATGTTTTCTTAAAGCAGTATAACTAGTGTATCTAGTGGATCACTAGTGTATGTGCCAAAAATCAAAAATGAATTCTTATTAATAATAGAATTAGAGCAGTTTAAAACTTTGACAATGTTTTTCCCAAAACCAGCTGAAGGTCAGTTAGAACCTTGTCAAACCAAGGTAGCGTAATTGTGTATCGCTTGTCTCATGTCCTTTCCCCTCGGCGTCGCATTAACCCAGTGGAGCACAAAGTTATTTTTGTCAAATATTCATTTCAAAAGTAATTATTCCGGTTAATGAGGTTCATTTTAACTTATTTCTGCAATTTTTAAAACTGATAGTTTAAATAATGCACCCCCTCCGATATATCGGACCAGGGGCGCAGCTAGGAGTTAAGGCTAGGGGGGGTTTCAGGCGCAACTAATACTGAGGGGCTTGGGGTATTGCATACCCGCCAGGGTAAGCGGGAGCTACGGAGGCCTTCCGCCGGGAAAAAATTAAGATAAATGGTTCAAAATGGTGATTTTTACGGCTTTCAGAGGGATATTTTATTAACCCTAACACTATTCTATGAGCAATATTAATCCAATCAGCTAATATAGATTAAACTTAAAAATTTCTGTGATCTATAGGGGGGGGGGTAACCCCCAAACCCCCCCTCGCTGCGCTACTGTATCGGACTGTCAGTTTTCAGGGTTGATTACAGATTCAAAATAGTACGAAAAAAAACATGAAAATATAGAAAATATAAAAAAATCAACCTTTAGGAGAAAAATGAGATAAAAGTTATCAACATTCTGAGCAAAATACTAAAATGAAAAATAATTTACTAAACCCGTGTAAGTGACTGAAAAGTCTTTCAATGCCATACCTCACACAAATCCTCAAGTCGATAAATTCAAGAAGTCGGCTAAAATATTAGCGGGGCAGTGGAGACAGGGATCCATTTGAACTTTATTTAGCATCGAAATGTAGCGCAAGTCAATTAAAGCCCAGAAAAAAAATTAATTACGCGCATCCTACACATCGGAAGCTGTGCACTATTGGGATAAGCTACTCATCGGCAAGACGACAATCGGCGCGGTATCCATTGGCGATGGGCGTCCCGATTTCCGTGTGAACAGCTGTCTGTCATTACGTTTCTGCATGGTCAAAATGCTTGCTTCGATTGTAATTCATCATCAATTTGAAAGAAGTTTACAAAGCCCAAAGTGCATACGCTTGAAATATGTTCGGAAGCGGTGCAGAAAATCTACTGCTCGCCGTCTCAACGTTCACGAAATTCAGTGGAATAGGGTGGTTTCCTATTATTTTTTTACATTGCCTAAATCGATAGATTATTACTCCTGGAAGACGAATTTCACGCTTTTAAGTTTTTTTTTTAATGAAGACATCTATTTTTCGTGATTGAATGAAGTGTGAAAATTTTCAAGTGCGCGAAAAAACGCGACGGCTAAGTATGAATGCTTGGAAAACTCCGTATGACACCATTCTGGTTCCCGCTGCCGTCGTGTGAGGTGACCTTGGGGCGAGGCTATGAGCGCTGATACGATGCAGGATGCTATAAGGCAGCTGAGTACCCTGCTAGCAGGTAGCACTTGGCTTAAATAAGGATTATTAATACCTTATCAAACGAAGGAAACTTTCCGACCTTAGGCAATTGTAATAGGTGTTTATTAAGACATGTTTCCCTGAGCTCTGTGCCTCATGCATGCATTGGTAATCTCAGACGATATAAAACTCCTATCTACGCGTATAGAAACTAGGTCCCTGTGACGTCACGTGGAGTGGCATCGCATGGGCGCCAATCTGGCCTTTTTCAAATGATGTTCAAATTGACCGTTAACATTCGTCTAAACTGGGATTTCTAAAACCAAATAACTTGTAAATTATGAATGGACTAATGGTGGGTAACGAATCGCAATCAATGCCTTTGGTTTACTTTCATGAAGGAAACTACCCTATTCTCAAATCATCGGGCAATATCATTGGTTTACGTATTCTGTGCCAGAGAGTGTGTCCTGCTAATCTATTTCATGGCAAGTTTAGAGAAGTCCACCACGCGAGGCACTATGAGACTCTAAGCAAAGTTCTAAGGGTTATCCGGATGAATTACGCGGCATTTTGACAAAAGACGTTCGATTGCGCCAATCCACAAGGTGTGATGTCCACAAGGAAAAAGGATGTGGTCGTGGTACCTTTCAAGGTACTTTAGTGAGCCTTCAAAAGGTCTTAAGTACACGAGACTCTAGCCAGGTGACCAAATTTGTATATAGTATTAGCAGCATGTGCAATAGCACGCAATAGCAATGCCTTAGAAGGGATAGTATGAAAAATATTCTCTTAAATGTGACGAGATTTTTTAGTTTTTATATATTCGGCGGCTTGCTGGATAGATTTGCTCTTGCAAACGCACACGAAAGACTCCATGAAACACTGTTCACGGGATAATTAAGAAATCAAAACAAACTTCTTCATTGGATTTGGATCACTATAAACTCAAACTAAAAAAAATAGTCAAATACCCGCAATGGAAGATAATTCATCGGATCACAACAATACAACAAATTCTATTCTCCGATAGATATACAATGTATTACGTCCCTCAGTTTTTATTCGCAAGATGCTGATTCGTGACAAGTCTTTTGAACTTAAAAAAATTCACACAAAAAGGCACAAAATATAGATATATGTAGTTAGTTACTCAATTATATTTGCAAAATATTGGTTCGTAACTAAGTCTACCGAAATGAAAACGTCACAAAATTTACATCACAAAGGTGGGTGTAATAAAGTCATAAGCAAATTAGCATCATTATTTTACGAATGCATTATTGATACAAAATTTCCGCGCATGAAATAAATCGGGAATAGAACATCATCTAAACCTAAAAGTTGGGATTATAAAAAAAACAACAGAAAACGCTCACGGTAATATATTAACCAGATTTCTAAATAACGTTACCTCCGTCATATTAATTATATTTTTGACGTGCCATGTATAATCTATGCAAATATAATACTCATCTCCTCGCAAATGAAACATATCACTATGATTAGTTCTGGTTCTATGAAGAAATTCCTGAATAGTTTTGTGTGTTGTGTAATGATGCATGGATATGATTGCGGACACTAAGAACGATATGGTTAATTTAAGTAACCAAATTTAGACTTGCAGGAATTTAATTTTTGAGGGTAAGTACAAGAACAAGGTGGATCTAAAGAAAACTAACTGATCAAATACCAAATGACGTCCAATTTGTAAAATGATTTATAAAAAACTATTAAGATGAGAATGTATTTGATTTAGCGCAATCACGATCTAAAAAAGTGGTCGAAGTTAAAAATGTCAGAACCGTTTTCATTACGATAGTAACCAAAGCAAAGGTGTCCATGGGCCACAAAACAAAAAACAAATATCTAAACAAATTAATAAAAAGAATTGATGTACGATAAATTCGGGAGTACATACGCATATCCCAACTGAAAGCACAATTCATCTTTCACTCACACAGTCAATATATCATGACAAAGAATATCATAGAAGAAATTAACTATTGAAAAAACAAATGACGATTGTGAACTTCATACGTAAAAGTTTTTGCTGTGTGACTTATATGCACTTCGAAATATAGAATGAAAAATGAAGAAATGTTTGAAAATGAAGTTATGTTTGTAGCCATGGCATCAACACCAAAACAACCTTTAAAAGAACAACCAAAGACCTAAACTCACCATTCTTAGTAACCAGCAAAGCTTCGCGAAAGACTAAAATCCAAGTGATTAACTGTGAAGGTCAGCGTCTCTCTACCACAGAGGTGTATGCAACAAAGATAGAATAATTTCATCGTATATTCGACCATATTTAGCATAGCATGGTGTTTTCTTTTCTTATTACGCAGGCAATCAAAGGGGGCAAGTCGTGTGGAATTTATATAAGGAATATTTAAGGCAGAGCCCTGAAGAGATTAGGATTGGTCAAGCGTACTCTTGGAAGATTTTCGGATGAGAGAGTAAAAGAAAGGTGCTATTCCGCACTCGTCCTACTGCATCTAGAATATGCCGCGAGCGTATGGGATCCGGTGCAGAAAGACTTAATCCGCGAACTGAATAAAATACAAAGGAAGGCTGTGTGGTTTTCCAAAAACTGCTGCGGGCGTACAGACAGCGTTATTCAGATGTTAAAGCGAATTACGCCTGGAGCCGATGGAGACTCGGGAGGTTGCGCGCTGGGCTTAGATTGCTTGAACAATTGAGAATGGATATATTTAAGAGCGACACAGAGAACATAATATTAGAGCCACACTATATTTCCAGGTCCGATAGAATCGATAAATTAAGAGAGATATTTAGGCGAACAGATAGATATGCGGATTCTCTTACCTTCCGAACCACTAAGGATTTTAAAAAATGCCAGTCGCAATTTTGTTTCGTCATTTAATTTTCAAATGTAAGAGGCTGGAGTCCTAACACCCTCTGCCACACGCATTTTTAGCATAAAAACAGAGAAAATAATAGTTCAAGAGAAAGCAAAATTCATCGGTCACCTTTTCAGCCCACATCTCTTCATTAAGAGTAGTACAGAAGAAATAATTCGTAGAAAAAGAAAAAAATGACGATTGAGAATTCCATACGTAAAAGTGTTTGCTATAGAAATGAGATTCACGTCCAACTATGACATCAGAAAGCGAAAGGATAGGTAGTTAAAAAATGCAGTTAAGCTCGGAGTCATGTCTGCATCAACAAGGTCGACCTTCAAAAGAAGTAGCACATAAACCAACCAGTGCACAGTGGGCTAGAATCGAAAAAAGCTGGCCAAAACCTCAAAATCGATTTTTTTGAGCTAGGAAGTTGAAACTTCGCATACACATTCTCAAATAAATTGTGCATAACTACCCAGATTATTTTGGTCCTGTGTTTTCACTTTAACAATATATGTGAGGTCAAAGTTGAGCAAATTTAGCGAAAAACGACCACGCTCGATTTTTTCTGAAAATTGCGGACTTTATCGTCGTGCAGTGGTTTTATAAATAGTTTTATCGACAAAACTGTTATACCACCTCAATTGACACTTCTTATTCTTTCATTTGAAAGGTTTTTAAAGATTTTGTTTCATCAATAACCATAGATACATAAGAAAATGGCGGAGCCTGTTTTCAACCCATTTTTTTACATAAACGTAGAAAAAAAGTAGACATTGTCACCGGCTTACACTAAGTAACTTATATCATGTCGTTCTTTGAAGCTTCTACATTGTGAATCTAAAGTCAAACCTTGCACCAATTTGCAACCCCGAATTTTAAATCGTTTTTTCGAACGCACGGACGACTCCGGTTCTGGCCGGCGGCGGCGGAGAGTACGGCGACGCGGCAAGCGGGTGGATGCAATATGGTCTCATTCACTTTTATGTGTGGATAACAGATGTATTAGTGACAGAAAATAATCACCAGAAAGTAAAATTTATAAATATTGCTTCGAATGACTCTCATTATGCAATCGCTGGGCTCTGCAAGAGGTGCACTGAAAGGTTTCTTTCTTTGAGTGCATTCCATGGAAAATGGACTTAAATCGCGTGCTTAAACTGGGGAAACGGACTCTTTTATTAACTTACAAGCTCTTTTTCTAGGCAAGAGCCCTCGATGATCCATGGCCTCCACTTCCTAACCTGTCATACATATTTAAAGGCCTTCGGACAACGGTCGTTTTATAGTATTGTTGTAGTGCCGAGTCCTTCGAACTTGTTTTTGGTTTGAACTCCTTTTAGCTTCAAAAGCTTCGGAAGGCATATTACTCACATCGAATAATGTATTCTTTCTAAGAATAACAGTTCATTTTAATCTATGTCTTATATTCAATATAAAGTATTGATTTAAAACTCTTACCTGTATATCAACGTCATTATTCTTAATGAACTGCGCTGCTGACAAAATGGTTATTTTTCAGGAATAGTTTACCATACAAACATAACATAAACAAAAGCAACACAATTTACGCTTTTCCCAACTAACATTCTGCAATTAGCACTGTCAGCAATAAAAGGTTACTGTTTCTCATTCACTATCTGACGAGTTTTTATCACTTTCACTGTCTGAGCTAAAGCATTGTTTTCCTTTTTCAAAAACAGATCCATTACATTGTTCGGTAAGCTGTGCGTTTCCTCCAGTTTAATTGGTATAATTTTTGTCATTATCAGTTATGACATTAGGAGTTGTCTTCGAAATAAATCCCTATTTGTGGCCACTCGTGCCATTTTTCTAGTCAACCGTTCACGGAACTTTCTCACGTCCTTATATCGTGCCTATATTGCTTCCCCTGTCATTTGTCGCAATTAAGAATGGACTCTGTTGCAATGTCAGCTCCTCGAATGAAGACCTTATGCACGGTTGGTGGCATACCATAATTGTATTAAAAGCGTCAGTGAGAGAGAGAGAGAGAGAAAATTAAATTATTTGGAGAGGAAATCTAGAATAATTGTGATGACTTTTGAATACTCGTGCCTGTTTCATGCTTCGCCTAACGAACAGCATTTTTTACCTAAACAAGAAGGCACAAAGGTGCGCATGAGCAATAATTCATGAGACATAGGCCCTCGTTCCCACGTGCAATCGCATGTCCTCACTGCTATCAAAGCCGTGTTTGCAAATTAAAGTGCACTTTATATGCGACGCGAGACTAGGATCTGTGGAAATGCACGTTAAGATTCGAGTCGCAGTAAGAGAACAGAACCATTTTTGGAAACTTCTTATATAACCTCTGCTACAATAATTTCACTCGGGTAAATGAAATCATATGCTCGCGTCACTCTCTCATCGCTGGGGTTAATATTATATCCCTGGCATTTCAGATTTTCGAATATTCTTGCACCGAAATTTGGTGAGCTGCATGGACACAATTACTTATTGAGAGGGCCTCTTAATCTGACATAACATAATATTCGGGGTTGCATTTTATCCACTTGGCAAGAGTTCTTCTTGCCTCCGAGGATGGTCACTGTATCTTCCTTTTGCACTCGTTTTCCTCCTATTCGTTCTTTCGATACAACCCTGAAAACATGAATTGACGTCCATCTGCACTGGCTTAACTAGAGCAACATGTGAATTGTGCTGCATAAGGAATAGTTATTAATTGCTTTAAATCAAGAATATAAACTAAATAAGAATAATGAACTCTTCAAGCACCAAGGCAGTACTTGATTTGGCAAAATTCGGCAAAATCAAGTATTGTATTGAGCCATTTTCCATCACGTTTAAGGAATATATTAACTGTTATTTTTTAAAAGTTTATTAGTTAGTAAAAGAGTCCGTTTCCCCAGTTTAAGCACGCGATTTAAGTCCATTCTCCATGGAATGCACTCAAAGAAAGAAACCTTTCAGTGCACCTCTTGCAGAGCCCAGCGATTGCATAATGAGAGTCATTCGAAGCAATATTTATAAATTTTACTTTCTGGTGATTATTTTCTGTCACTAATACATCTGTTATCCACACATAAAAGTGAATGAGACCATATTGCATCCACCCGCTTGCCGCGTCGCCGTACTCTCCGCCGCCGCCGGCCAGAACCGGAGTCGTCCGTGCGTTCGAAAAAACGATTTAAAATTCGGGGTTGCAAATTGGTGCAAGGTTTGACTTTAGATTCACAATGTAGAAGCTTCAAAGAACGACATGATATAAGTTACTTAGTGTAAGCCGGTGACAATGTCTACTTTTTTTCTACGTTTATGTAAAAAAATGGGTTGAAAACAGGCTCCGCCATTTTCTTATGTATCTATGGTTATTGATGAAACAAAATCTTTAAAAACCTTTCAAATGAAAGAATAAGAAGTGTCAATTGAGGTGGTATAACAGTTTTGTCGATAAAACTATTTATAAAACCACTGCACGAGGATAAAGTCGGCAATTTTCAGAAAAAATCGAGCGTGGTCGTTTTTCGCTAAATTTGCTCAACTTTGACCTCACATATATTGTTAAAGTGAAAACACAGGACCAAAATAATCTGGGTAGTTATGCACAATTTATTTGAGAATGTGTATGCGAAGTTTCAACTTCCTAGCTCAAAAAAATCGATTTTGAGGTTTTGGCCAGCTTTTTTCGATTCTAGCCCACTGTGCAGTGTTTTGAATCCGGGAAGCTTCGCGAAAGACTAAAATTCAAGCCAAGAAATCTGAAGTTCATCGTCTCTCTATTTCGTAAAGTAGTAAGCAGACAAGTCATCTTCATTCGGTCGTACCCTCAACCATATATTTTGCTGAACATTATGTTGCCTTTTTCTTATTGCGGAGGCAATTAAATCCAAATCTGGAATTTGCGACGCAAGAATGCCCGTTAGAATGACTTCGTAAAAATATTAGGTGACGATAGGTGTCTCGCAGTGTAAATGGAAACATCTGGATCGGTTGTTTGGGCGTTAACCTTGTATACCTATAGCAAGGATCTCCTAATGACAAAGAATCCTTAATTTATTTAATAACAAAATGCATTCGGAAGAAGTAGAAGTTATGTTAGGAGCCTTCGCCATGCTTTCAAACATTCAGTAGAGATTGACGCAAGAACATATGAAGAGGTTATTCCTTTACGAAGAAGGGAGTTCATTAAAGGCTAATGAGTAGGTTTTAAGTAAATGCCAACTAGACAAGACCATTTAAATTACTTTATCACGTTAACATTTCATCGAATAACAGCGGGCGAATCAGTTAGTAGCATTGAGGCATAAACGTTTTAAATGTCACCAAGGAAACAATCCACTGTCCACAAATAATAACAACAGCGAAATAGATAAGGTCAATCCTTCAACAAGTGAAATAACACCCAGAAGATCAATCATAAAGCCCATTCACAAGACGCTAATATCAACGACGAATACTCAAGTGTGGATAAAGTTTTAGAAGCCACTAAGTGGTAAAATGATTAATTTTGAAACAAATTAATAATGCAATAGGAAATTTAAATAAAATACGTCGCCTCCATCTTGGGACCACACAAAAAAACCTAATCGCATAAAACGATCTATCGATCTCATTTAGAATTATTCCTGCCATTGTCACTAATATTTCCATTAACGGAGGAACAAGCTAAAGAAAAATAAAATCTTCAGTTCGTAGACAAAACCATACAATCCCGTGCATGTAAAAAACAATTGCTTCAACTTCAAGTAAATTTTAGCAAGACAATGGCAAATTTTTGGCATATAACATAATGAAACATTGTGTAATAGCCTTAGACCATATAAGAACTAGACCCGCCATTCCCCACCCCTACCCATGTCTCGCCGTGTGGCCAACATCTCCCCTCCGCTCCCTTCCTTCCCCACCCACTTTTAAAGCGACGTGACGTCACGGTTGGGACGCTCATCGTCGTAGCGCATGGCTACGAATGGGGATTCACTGTATCACTGCGGTATTCTGACAATTTTCTTCGCGATTTTTCAATTAGAAGTACTAATGTTTATTGCGTTATGTACGAGAAGTATTCTCTCAGCCATGGTTGGATTGGTGAACTTACAATTAATGAACAGTGGCATTTTTCGGCATTGGCAGCGACGAAAAAATATTGTGGCAGTAAAATGAAGACAAAGCCCTTTGTAAACTTCCGCAGATTTTTTTCTTATCTCGTTAGCGATCTAGCATCATTCGGAACATCGTTATAAAAACATGAAATCTTGCACAAAAATTGTAAACGGGTGGAATTTTATATAGGAAAAGGGTCATGGTGTAAAGAATTTGCCGGTCGTCCACGAAGTAACGCGGCAACGCCTTCGCATATAGTAATTTTTAAACGGTCAATTATGCGATGCAAATTGAACTGCGCGCTAGCGCTACTAAAAAGGGATGTCAACAAATCAGAATTCATATTATTTAGGTAAGTAATTTAGTTATTTCATAAATGCATAATTTTTTACTTAGCAGACAGCTCTCGTGTTATTTATATTTTGCGATGGTGGAAAAAGGTCTAGCGCCGGCATTGCAAGTGACACCTACGATTTACATACGCTACGGAAAATTCTGGGAATAAATAATACCTATTAACATATTTATAATTAGAAAGAAAGAGAGGATTGGATTAAAATAATTTTAGAGATAAATTTGCACTAAAAAAATCAATTATATATATTCATTGAATAACTTAATAAATATATTATTGTAATTTTGTACGTATGTATTTTTTAAAACTCTTTATGACATAATTTTATTTTTTAGATTTTTGTCATAATGCGTAACAAAAGAGGATGCAAATTCAAAGATCATTTAAGAAGTGAATCTCATTTCATTAAAAAAATCCAGGAGCGATTACTTTGTCTAATGTGTGAAATGTACGGGTAATTTTCTATTTTTCACGGCAGTAGGAATGATATTTCAAAGCACTTGGAGACGCAAGAGCATAAAAGATATTTAAATACTTCTGCATCTTCCTCCAAAATACAGAAATTTATAATAAAAACGAAGAAAAGAAACTTGCATCAGCAGAAGGATGTCTTTCCATGCCATTTTTCAGAGTCATTCCTTCAGATCTAAGGCCTGTACATCACAAGTTATCAAAACGGTTTTGCTGCGCATATGATACACAACGCCGTTCAAACAGCTGCTGTTTTGTTGCCCGCAGGTGAGGAAAATATTTTCATTAAAATATATTTCTATTTCTACATTACACTGTGCGTCTTCAAATGCTGAAAGAATTTTGTGAAACTGCGGAAGTCGCATGTATAAGAAAATACTTGGTTACTGTAAAACGCGCTAGTTATCTCTTTCGTCAGCAGTAGATAGAATTTTTAAATTATACCACACCATGAATTCCAACTTTCTATATCAGGCTTAATGTCCTAGAATTGTAGAGGAGAGTTTTGAAAAAGAATCCTCAAATTTAGCTAGAGTTTAAAAACAATCAATCACCTTTTTTTTAAATGCTATTGAAGTTATTGAGGGTGATAAAATTTTGGTAATCGAAGTAGCGAATGAAGTTTAAAATATCTTAATCAAAAGCGGTCAGAAAGTTAAAGCGGTCGACTAAAATCTCTATGACTTTGACCCCCATTATGACTTTCGGAGGTAAAAATAAATTGTTGTACGATGAATGAACTGCGTAACCGACTTTGGCACCGTTCAAAACCTATGGTTTGACACGTTGGTTGTCATGATGGCCAGACATTTAACTCTATGACCTTTGACCCCCATTGAGACCTCGGTGGTCAAAAAATCAACAATACGGATCTATTAACTGAAAAATCGACTTTGGCACCCTTCAAAACATATGGTTCGAAACCTGTGTGTCACGATGGCCGGACGTTTACCTCTATGGCCTTTGACCTCCGTATTAACCTTGGAGGTCAATTAGTGAATAATACGGGTATTTGGACAATACCAATGACTTGGGTGCCCTATAAAATCCATGGATCGACACCTTTGTTGGTATATGCTATTCTTTTTGCCACCCTTATGACCTTGACGGTGACCTTACTGGGTCAACGGTTGAATTTTCGTAGATGAAAGTGTTATTTTCGGGTTTCTCGATTCCGAAAACCTAAGAATTGACATCTTGGTCAATGAAATGTAGACCTTTTTCTATCTCGATTTTTTTTACATTAAAACCACATAAGGCAAATTAAAATGTTTGGTTTGGACATTGTGAGATCAAAAGGTCAAAATTGTAAAATTTCGCTTACACTCAACAAAACTTAGGACCTTTCCCCATAAGTGAGCCAATTTTCATGAATATTGCTCAATGCAAAGTTACTAAAATTACAGGTCAAAAATGACACACGACCCTTGGGACAGTCTGTATATTCATTTTCTAGGAATGTCACCGTTAGGTTAATCTACTTGTAAATAAGTAATATTTCTGAAATAATTTTGCTTTTTATGGATCACTCCCTTCACCCTTTGTGAGATATCGTGCGATTTTGCTCCACGCCTTCTTTCTAATCTCACTAAGGATTTTTCAAAATGCGTATTTTCAGTGTAAATGCGTTAATCTAGGCTTCATTGTGTTGGATTTATAAATAAAATGATTTGTTTAATTATCTTTATTAAAGATTACCGAGATCGCAATAAACTGGTTTTTGTGGAAAAAATTACGTGATACTTGCCAGACCCCTTCCTTTTAGGGGGGAAGCCATGGTCTAGGGGGAGGAAAGCCATGGTCTAGGGGGGAAGCCATGATCTAGGAGGGGGGGGGGCAAGTTGTGACATTTTAGCATGGAAAAGATGAATGAAACCAATATTATAAGAAAATTATAACAGCGCTTTATTGGTTTATGAGATTATTTCCTTGAAAAAATAGTTTTAATCCAGTTACTTATCTTATACTAATACATATCATTTTTCGTTGGTTTGAAGAAAATTTGTTGAATACTTTCGTTTCAATTGAGTACTGATTTTGCTTAAACACTTTTGCGATTTTTGCTTCCAGGGGGTCAGCTGCTCCCCCTGCCCCTCGCTGGGTACGCCCATGTTTACATATGACATTCTTAATCAATTTATTTTACACGATCGCTTCTCGGTTTATCTTGATTTATTTAGCTTTTTGCGCAGAGTCAAGGCTATAAAATGCCTTAGTTCATCGTAAAAATATATTTATTAAGTGTATAATCATTTTACGTGCCCAATATCGTCACTTTTCAGCGACTTTGCAGCGTATGAGCGTTAAAATATCTCAAGCGCGCATACGGAATATCGTCTGCAGTCCCAACCGTGACGTCACGCTCCCTCATCCCACTCACTTCTCCGCCGTGCGATGTTGGCCACAGCGTTCCACCCGAATGGCAGGTCTACTTACTTAAATGGTCTAAGGTAATAGCAGAAAATAAATGAAATCTACTTACCATTTCTCCCCTCAGGATCTCTCTTCGACGTAATATAATTCCCAGAAATTCCACTAGCATAACTGACACTGCACTATATTCACACGGAAACAATTTACTGAAAATAATAAGAAATAGACACATATTAACATAATGCTATCATCAAGCAGAAACCAAGAGTACAGAATACGAAGTATTAAATATTATCGAAGCAACGTCCGGATATTGTGAACACGGAAAAGTTTGCATCGGAAATTAAAAATTAGTGAAAAATGATAGTTAATCCAATTAACTATTGAATTCAATTCTTATTAATCGCAACAGTCGTGTGATTCAACGGTAAAGAAGAGAAAGTTAGCGAAGAAAACTTGAGAAGTCTTTTGTCGGTTGGTCGTGTGATTCAACGGTAAAGAAGAGAAAGTTAGCGAAGAAGTCTTTTGTCGGTTGCATTCGGGCGAAATATTCGAATAACTGAGATAAATTTAAGCGATCACAACTGCTTTCCGACGACACAAAGGAAAGAGACGTCTACTTCAAATATCAACGCGAAATATGTTTTGTAATGAGTCAAGTGAGATCTCCTCATAATGTCTCGTGACTGAAAACATCTGGGTGTAGTAGTCGGCGGTCAAATGGGGCAGCCTTTTGAGAATTCCATCACCTGGGTGACAAGCCCCATAAAACTCGGAATATTCTTGCGGCAATATCTACGAAGACGAGAATGCTCGATAATAACAATCGCTTAAACCAAACGACGGGGGATACGAATTCCTTCGCGTAAGCTATTCTCAAAACCTTTTAAAGAAATCACCGGAGTAGGAAATACGTATAGCCTTGGGGAAAAACACTTCGTAAGCAATTCACATAATATCGCAATCACGGCTAATTAATCAGAATCCGCCTAAGTGAAAATAAGATCGAAATATGACCAATGGATCGCTGCAACGGACATTTTATGAACAACTGATATGCGAGACATTCTGATAACATTACTGAAACTAGAACACTAAACATCGAACTCAATTTATGAACTATTCAGACGAATCCCTTTTCGAAATAGCAATCGAACTTGTGAAAGCGAATAGGCGGTGAATATAAGGGAAAAATTGGAAATCGAAAAAAGAAAGTACATCCCCAATAAAGTCCTATCGTTTGGCAGGAATAATGAAAACACGGAAGTCACTGGCTAATATATCACTAGGTATTGCGCTACCTTCAAATCTTTGAGGTTCTTTGCATTGGGTAATAAAAATAATCATAGGCGGGATAAATCTCAATAAAGCACAGAAACTCACGAATTATTATAAGCACTGATAAAGTCAGATTCACTGATGTATTAAACACCAAAATGATATAGCAATGGCATATGTATGACACGGGGAAACTAAAAACTTATGAAGGGCTTGCTTACTTACGTCTTAACTCCTCGGCGGTTTGCAGGAAACTGAGAAGGATAGGGGCTCCGTGGCTGCGATTCGTCGTTTGAGTGAAGGACGTTCATGACGTCACGAAAATTTGAGTCTAATTTATTTCGTAAAAAAATAAAAATAGACTATCAGTGTTCAGCTAATAAGTAACATAAATTTTAAATTAATTTTTGAATGTAATATTTTTAAATAAATTCATTTAAAATAATTTTAAAAACTATAACCCCCCTTTTTGATCAACGATTTCGAACACCGATTGGCTTTTGTTTTCCTGACGTCACGTCTGCTTTCCTTGTGATGCGGAACAATTCGGCTCTCTAAGTGTCTGGGCCCTTTTGACTCTCCGACGGTTTTTAAATGCTCTATTCAACTGTAAGGGGAAAATTCTTTCCATTTCAAATCCTCCCCACCTCCTGACTGTCCTCCCCCACCCACAACTCAACGGTCTTCTTAACCGTCATCACACTATATGACTCGTCTTTATCTTTCGTCTCATTTGAAACTGCTTGCACACCGCTATAGCGTAACATCATCACACATCAACGGACAACTGTTTCTAACTCCGTTGACGTCTGTATGACGACCCAATGGACACACGGATGCAGCGACGTTACTGTTTTTCGTGCAAGCATATCACGTAGGATAAATTTAAAAACAGTGAAATAACGTGCGCATGAGAGGTCAGAGTTGGAAGAAAACCTGGTGCAAAGAGCGGCTTGCTGGGACGACATTACTGTGATTGGTATTGTTTTGGTACGTGAGTAAAATATTATTATGGTTGCCATCGTATACTACGCATTTCATTGCTTGATTCGTCGTTGTTTGGCAAATTACCAATCTAAATACATCAATACGGTCAACTGTTGGCATTATATGGTTCAATTTGCTGCACTTTTTGACTTGACAACTCATCACAAATATCTGTCCGCCCTGCGTTTTATCAGAGGGAAAATCGGTTTCCCTTCTAACGGTATTTCTTTCTCAAGGCACATTTAAACGGTTCAATAACACGCACGAGGTAATGGGTGAATTTATGAACGAATTTGGTCGATATGAGCGGAACATTCACGAATGAGTGAACGTAATTATGCATTTTATTGTACATCCACGTGTTCATACATTCAGAAATAAACTCGAAATGGTTGATGTTCCGTGTAAACAAGCCGTAAGTGTCGGTCTGTTGTGTGTATGTTTTCAGGTGAAGTCTTCATTGCCGTTTTTCTGGGAAATGACCCTAAAGTAGACCTGCTTTACTGCCTACAGAGCATTGGGAGTACGGAATGAGCTGTTGAAGTGGTATATGTGCTCTCCATGTTTACGTCTCTCCATAGCAACCTTTCGTTTGAGGCAGCGTTTGAGTGATCGATGATGACATTATAATTATATTCCCGTAAATCCCCTCCAATGTAGTTCTATGCCCCACCGCAACAATTCAATGCCGCACTATGAGCTAATATATCATTACGCATCCCTCAATAATATTCCATTAACTTATCGAGTTGCAGTGGATGCATTATCGATATTGTTTTTCACAATTCATTCCCATAATATATTTCAAGTACTTTATTCAATTTATCGGATTACCTTCCTATAAACGTAAAAAACGTAAGTGACCACGTAAAAAATGTGGTCATTTGATGACATTTTAGAGTAAGTACCATTACCTTGTTTAATCATCTTATGAATATATTTCTAGCAAGATAACGATAATTCTATAAAATTTAATCCAGCCACCGGTTTCGTGCAAGGTCAAATACTTATATCTACTTTCAAAAACCTTTCTAATGCTGTTTTTTATCTTCGGTGTAATTTTACAGTGATGTTGTACCAATCGTTTTCCTTGGCGTTGATCCTGGTGTTCGTCTGGGCTGCTGTCACGGATATGAGAAATAAGCAAGGAGAATATATGGTGTCGAAATTTTGGTACTTGTATGCCATCGGAGCAGAAATTCAGGGGAAATAATCGTAAACACGTGAGTAAAAAAATGGAATTTTCATTTAAAATTGCAATCTACACAGGGGTGCCAACCCCCCCCCCAACCCCATAGCTGTACTACAACTCACCCTCACTGAAGACCTAATCCTGCGAAAACAGATGCGACCAACCACGGATGTAGGGGGGGGGGGGGTAACAGGGGTCATAACCCCCCAAATTTTATCTAAAAATTTTATTTCTATTCCTTTAATAATTATTGCATCCTTATGGAGTTAGACATATCTTACGAACGCCAACATTCTGCGGTAGATCAGATCATAAAAATAAAATAACAGAGTTATAATAGAATGCAGGACACATTGATTCAGAATGTCGGTTTTTCCACGATAGATAAGACGAGACTATAAAGGCAGCGTTAGGACTTACTTAGAAATAGGTTAGTTAACTTATATTGTAGACTACTAACTTATTGTACTCCTTAATATATGCTTATGAATATTATTATTATTTCTAACAGCATTCTTTGAATATTATTAAAAATTAAAAGCGTACTTATTGGTACGTCAATGCCCGCGGAGCAGAAATTCGTATATTTCGCTTCCATGTTATTTCTTTTCATTCGCATATTTCACTATTTGCTGAAATTAACAGGAATATTCGTGATTACGTGAGTGAAAGAATGTCGCTTCGAATTTGTATGGGTTCCATGATGGAACTTCCATCCCCTCCCTGTCTCCAAGACGATTGATCGCCCTCCCAAACCTCACGACGAATTGCACAACAATAAAACCGATGCGAATCGCCTCCGTAATTTTTAATTCGTGTTTCAATAGGCCTACTATTTGCACATATGTGACATTAGCGTTCGTCTGAGCTGCTGCCAACATACAATTAAAGCCTATTTATTACATTTTTATATGCTTTTTTCTCTCAAATCCGGGCGTATATGGACAAAACCCTTCAACAATATTCCTATCAAAATGTCTACTTTCAAATAAAAAAGTTTTCATCTTCTTTCTCGGCATCACTTACGCAAAGTCTCCTTGTGAGAAAATACAATATTTTTTAAATCATTCGTTTATCTGTAATCGCTTTCTCTCGTTTTAGGGGGGTTTGGGTCCCCCCTAAAAAGGCCTCCCGCCTTTTCCGGTCACTCTGTCAGCTTTGACAATTATTGTTGGACCCTATGACGCAACAACGTGCCTGCCTCCATTGTTGAGATAATAATTCACGAAATTGTGAAATTGCACGACTTGGTCAGAATTAAAAATGCCCCGATCGGACTGAAAATTGGATTATCGACATATTACGTGGTCCTTAATCGAAAAATTACATTAAAAACGATTTTTTCACTCTCAAAAGTTAGACGCAGGGGTTGGTGACAGTGTAATAGATAGAAAATTTAGAGTTTTCACAATCTTTCCTGGGGTTATGACCATTTTGAGGGGTTTGATTCTACGACTTTTGCCGTATCGTGTTGTTTCGTTCACATTAAAAATTTTTTTTTACCAGTCAGTCAGTGGTCGGAAGTGCTTTTCACGGTGCATTGATTACCCTGTAGCTGTTTCGTCAGGAATATCCTAGGCCATTGCGGGGTTTTCGAGTCTGGCAAAATGCGAAAGACACTGGCGTAGCCACGGGGAATGTCGGGGTTCCGGACCTCCCCCCCTCCCGAAAAATAAAAACATACCTAATTACTTTGCAGAATAAAATATACCAAAATAATGAAAAATCATGAATTTAGAAAATTTTTCTTTGAAAAATGGAGTTTTTTCGATTATGATTAGTGTTGAAAATTATTTGATTGGAGCCAAAAACCCTCTCCTTAGTACCCTTTTTTTACTAATTTTCCCCCTAGGTTTTGGACCCCCCGACAAAATTTCTGGCCACCCCACTGGCGAAAGATCGTTAATAGCTTATGGTGAAATAAAAACCGAGTACAGTTCCACAAACCTTGAATATTTTGCTGTCAGCTAGTTCGACGTCCATACGGTCATTATCTGGACAAACAGACGGTAATGACGTCGAAACTAGTTGACAGCTAATAATAAAAAGTTTGTTGAACTGTACATGGTTTTTGTTTCACAATGAAAATTTCATCGTTCCACCAAGTAATGCCCAAATCAGGTGATTTCATTCTTAATATGTAAGGCAAACCTGTGTGTCAATAGACGTCATAAACTCTAGCAATACAGAACGAAAAGAAATCACACAGATCAAGACGAGATTTTCTTCGACGAAGACATAGCAACAGGTTATTCGTGTATTAGCAACAAGTGATATCAGATAATAAAAAACATTGCGCAATTGTAACTTCGTTTCATTGACCAAGCAGAAATAAAAGAAAATCTTAAACCAATCGTATAACAAAATGAAATAACGCACCTAGCTGGGCTCGAACCACCAACCTTTCCTTTAACAGCCGAACGCGCAAGCCGATTTCGCCACGGAGGCGATGTAAAAAATGATTTCTATTGGTCTAAGGATTTGTGTAGATGATACCTAACTTTCGCTCGATGAAAATTAGATAGAAAATTGAGTGTTGCTACAAATTTCAGAAGGGGCGGATACCATGATTTTTTTCGTATCTCGTCTCGTTCACACCAAACATTAGTATGAATCAGTCAATCAGTGGTCGGCAGTGAGTTTTATAGTATAATTATGCCACACCTTGGCGATAAATAATTCTAAATACACTCACTGTGATTAATAAAGCCAATAAAATTTATTTCCACAAGCAAAAGTAAAGATAAATATAATTCAACTAGTTTTCAAAGATGAAAATTATCCTTACTTTATTATTTCCTTGGATTTGGAGCCATTAGACGCATTCCGCAAGAAAGAAGCCAAATCGTAAGATCCGAAAATCGTTTGATATGTTCTTCTTCTTTCGTAACTTATATGTTAACACAGCAAGCTACACAATACAACACTATCACCACAAATACTTCCACAAGTACACCATCGAACACGCTTGATATTATGCATCATTCGATAATCCAGTGATTTCCAAATGCGGATTTTTTTCACTCCACATTCACCAATTCACATTGCACCACGACAGACTAACATCTTAGATAAGTGTAAAACACTTCCTTCGTGTTATCAGAACACGGGAATAATTCCTTCAGTAGACAGAAAAGGCACACTCGGGAATAAAATTCGACACTCTCGTCACACGGTTACCCAGCAACTGAACGATATTCAGAGTCGCTTCGCATAGTCGATGCGATATTTTTTCTCTGAATTGCGTCATGCCGGAGGCATAAAGACTCACGATCTCTTCCTACGGTTAGTACGTAACCACAATTCACTGCATTTTAAGCCCGCAAACATTGAAGAAAATGCGGCCAGCCGAACGGCAGTTATTCGCCATGTTAGCCGCGAGAGTGAATGATATTAGCAATCATTCACGATGACTTCGTACGGGAACTACAGTGATTCTTTGGGCATGTGTAATGCTAATCTGCGCGAGTCAGTGATTGTAATCTATTCTAGGGTTAACATTTACCTCATGTTTAGTAAAGATTCGAAATATCTATGCTTAAAACTTCGAATTAATTGTGAATAATGGAATAAATAGCATTCGACACTCCATTAGAACCATTCCTGCATATTTGCATGCCTATAAGCTTCGCATAAACAAACACAAATTCGAAATCGCAGGTGTAATGCCGCTTTCACGCAGAGAATATAAAATTCACGAACGGATTTTTCTTGGACGACACAGCGAGCTGAACGACAGAGGTTATACACGATGTCTTAATATACGGAATCCAGAGTAATCTTTCCCATTGAGCGCATTGGCAAATAGTTACAATATGGAGCGAAGGATAAAATGTCAGACCTCGCGGCGGCATGCGATAGCGTAGACTCAAATTCAAAAGCATAAATGAGAGACGAGGACTCATGAATACAAACAATTGAACAGCGATTGCCACATTTCACCATCAGCTGAAGCGTATAGTTTTAACCCCTTCGATAAATTTTCCGAGTATCGCACATATCACAAAATATCTTCTGGATGTCTAGGAAATATCTTCAATGCCTTGGATATCTTAAATATCTTCTAAGATGTCTAGAAAATATCTTCAATGTCTTGAATACTTTAAATAATATATATTTCTTTATCATACCTAGAATATTCTTGTGTCGAACAGTGGGGTCCAGGGAGTTCGCACCTCCCTGGACCTCCCTCCAAATATTAAAACACGTTTACTTTGCTTCATAAAAGAAAAAAATGAAATATCATCAATTTTTATATTTCGGGGGGCCCAGTGGGTCCGGACCCCCCCCCCCAAATATAAAAACATAAAGTTGAAAAAATTAATTTGAAATTTTAGGGGGGGAGGAGGACCCCCCAGACCCACCCACTCGGTATTCCTCTAATTGAGGCTCTGTAATACACACAATAAAACGATCATAGTGATTAACTGTGTTTAAAATTCTTGCCTAATTGTAAACCATCTGGGTGGGGGCACGTGCCCCCTTGCCCCCCCCATAAATCCTCCTATGCTGGCTGGGATCATTGGCGAATCATTAACCCTGAATTTTCCCAATGGAGTTGAACTGCACTGATGCATCGTGTTATAACCGCTCGTGTGAATGCTAGCGAGTATTCACGATGTCTTAGTGTACGGAATCCAGAGAAATGTTTCCTATTGAGCGCACTGCCAAATGGTTTTTAAAAGGGGATTGCATGTCCTCAAGGGAGAATGATGATTTATCAATCGGTCGATTCGTTAACCAAAAAAAACCTTCATCAATTTAATCACCGCGGATCTTACAGTAACAAGATTTTTTGACAGATTTCGTCATAGAGGATAAATGTGGGAATTCGCTCTTCCCCCGAACCATAAAAGACTTTGATGAATGCTATAGTCGTAATTAATTCTGCTTGAGCATTTCCTTCTTATATAATTAAATGCTTGGATTGCCTGAACAATTGAGAATAGATATCTTTCATAGCGACACATAAAGAACCGTATGATATTTATAGGTCCGAAAGAAACGATAATATTAGAAAGATATTTAGCTGAACGGATAGAGATGGGAATTCGTTTTTCCTCAACTATGCATAGCAACGGGTGATTCGTGTGTTGACAATAAGTGCTATCAAATGATAAATAAAAACATTGCGCAATTGCGTTTCAATTGAGAAAATTTGGGTTCGAATTCCAAAATTTATTAATCTCGCACCTACCTACGTTGGTATTCCATACCCCACACACCCCGGTATTGGTTGCACCTAAACCCCCCCTCCCCCCAGCCTTAATTCCTTGTTCCACCCGTGGCCCCCACCAGGGGCGCAGCTAGAAATTAAGGCTGGGGCGGGGTGCAACTAATACCGGGGTGAGTGGGGGTTTGGTATACCCACCAGGATAAGTGGTAGGTGCGAGATTATTTAATTGTGGAATTATAACATAAACGGTTCAAAATGGTGAGTTTTACGGCTTTCTGAGAGATATTTTATTGATCCTTACACTATTCTATTAGTAATATCAATCTAATTAAGTAAAATGGATTAAAATTAAATATTTCTCTGAGCTCTGGGGGGGGTTTTATCCCCCAAAACCCCCCCTTCGCTGTGCCACTGGCCCCCAAAATCCCCTCCAAAGCATATTTCTTGTTGATTTCATCTTAGCGCAGTAGAACCACAGAATAGGGACCTTGATACAGGGATGCCGATTTCCAAAAAATATTGGGGGGGCCCAAACTGGGGATCTTGCCCCGGGAAATTTTATAAGTAGTGAGTTTTTAGTTTTTTTAACCATTTTAGAAGAGTCATATGATCAACATTAGAACCCTGATAACTCTAATCTCGATATCTGGACACTCCGGGGAAAATCGACAAGCCTGAAACAATTTTTTCCTCAAATCATAACGAATTTTAGAGGGGGCACGGGCCCCCTCAGGCCTCGTGGAGTCGGCGCCACTGTCTAGATAACCATATCATCAAACATACTGATCTTAAGTTTTTCCATTGTATTTGCCGGTAAAGTGTAAAATCTCACCTCAACGTTCGGTGCCCATATTCACAATACACGTGAAATCGCACTCATCCAGGGATGGATTCACCCAAAGTTAAGCTTAAGGCACCACTCCATTGAGTGTTCCTCCTCACTTGAGCTCCCCCCAATTTTTATGATAAGGCATAGCCACCCACATGAGGTAAAGTTCGGAAAAAAGAAACAAACAGATATATGGCTGACAGCATCAGTTTATGCTTGAATTTTTACACAAGACATGGACTATTCAATCTAAAAATACAGCTTGGAGTAAAACTACATGATACAGCTAAACGTTTACACAACCAAAACACTTTCCAAAATTAATATCTCACCTTAATTCATGCAGCAAAAATAGAAGAGTAACTTCAAAATTAAAAACATTACGTACTGCTGCAACTGAATGAACTGCGGTAGCATGAAATTTAGTATAAATTAACTAATTTTATAACACATGAACGAAAGCAGTGGTACGAATGACATTTTCAATTGAACAAATCCTCTATAATACAGACACGGCCAACTGCATATCTGGTGCGAAGGCTTCCACGGTGCGCTGGTAATGTAGAGGCTCCATTTTCCGGGTTTCACAGCGTCGTGGTTGCGTTGGGGACAACAGTTTCTCGTGCATTCCAGCAGGCATCTTGAGGTTGAAGGCATTATGCTTGCATTTTAACTTAGGGAAAACGTTGACAATTCAATCAAAGAAAAACAGCTTGGAGTAAAACTACATGAAACAGTGTAACTTTTACGCAACTAAAACACTTTCCAAAAATAATGTCTAACCTTAATTCATACAAGAAAAGAGAACAGTAACTTCAAAAGTAAAGCCTCCAGGCATTCCAGCAGGCGTCTTAGACCTGAAGATGCCTGCTGGAATGCAGGAGAAACTGTTGTCCCCAACGCCACCACGACCCGGTGAAACCCGGAAAATGCAGCCTCCATTAACTGCATATCTTCCTGCAATATCTTCCAGAGATTTGAAGTGCAGATTAAAAACATGAATGAAGACATAACGGGGCCTGCCTCAAGCACAACGAGAACTATAACTTCAAAAGTAATGCACTATAATTTCAAGTATGGCAGAAGGAACCCACATAACGATGAGCCTGCTGACGGCGGTGCACTTCGAGGTCCCTCCAGAACAGATCATCGCCAGCTGCTCAACCCTTTCGCTGCGGGATCTTCAAAATATTCCTGTCACTCTGTGCGGCACGTGAGCGGGGAATATATTTTTCCGTCGACCCCCAGCATTAGGCTGTTCCAAAAAAAATATTTCTTTTTTAAATTTCAAAATCGTCAATCAGATTTCGGTGACCCTCGAGTATACAAGGATGGGAAAAAATTGGAAACTTTTTAAATAATAGGGTGGTTTCCTACTATTTTTTACTGCCTAATTTGAAAGATTATTACTCCTGGAGTATGTATTTCATGCTATTAGATTTTCGAATGACGATATCTATTTTTCGCGATTAAACGAAAAGTGAAAAATTTCAAGCGCGCGAAAACCCGATGGCTAGATAGGAATGAAGGGAAAAGTCCGAGTGAAGTATTTCTGGTTCCAGCTGTTGGCGTACGAGGTGACCTTGGAGCGAGGCTTGAGTGCTGATACAACGCAGGATGCTAGCAGGTAGCAGAGTACCACGCTAGCTGGTAGCGCTTGGCTTAAATAAGGATTATTAATACCTTATCAAACGAAGGAAACTTTCCGAACTTCGGCAGTTTTAATGCGTGATTATTATGAGATGTTTCCCTGAGCTCTGTGCCTCATGCATGCATTGGTAATCTCAGACGATGTATAACTCCATTCTACTCGCATAGAAACTGTGACGTCACGTGGAGTGGCATCGCATGAGCTCCAATATGGCCTTTTTCAAATGAGGATAAAAATGGACCATTGCCATTCGTCCAGACTGGGATTTCTAAAACTAAATAATTTGTATATTATGAATACACTAATAGTGGGTAAGGGATAGCAGTCAATGCATTTCGTTTTCTTTGATGAAGGAAACTACCCTATTAGTTAGCGAGAAGCACCCTAATACCAACACACTCAATTTGTTATACGATTTCACGAAAACTACCAGAATAAGGGTAATTAGGCTACCTACGTCATGACCAGGCTAATCTCGGAATTCAATATAGCAGCCTTACTAACAACGAAGAAGAAAAGAAATATTTGCTGCAGATTGTTTCCCAATTTCGAAAAGTGATAAACGAGGGTACGAAGAAAGAGCTGGTACAACTGAAACCTGGCTTTGTTGAATAATTTTCTCAGTAGGTTAACGAATTTGTAACGATTTTCCAAAATAAAGTTAAGATTGATTACCATACATGCCGACATGATTTGGTCTACGAAATGAGTTCAAAATCTGAATTTGAGAGAGAGGGAGAGAGTCACTGAAGCATGTGAACATGGCAGGCGACCATGGGTGAGGAGGGGAGGAAAAGGGAGACGCATCGCTTAGCAACACTCTTGACGCCAGGCTGCGGGGGCTGCTAAGTATAAATGGTGAAAGATACGCAAAAACTGACGAAATTCTTGTCCTGTGAATCATAGTTTACCCTGATTACCCTTAATTAGGTAGTTTTCGCAATGTCGTTTAACAAATTAAGGGTGTTGGTATATAGGCGCCTCTCACTAATTAATTATTTAAAAATTTTCGAATTTTTTTTCCTATCCTTGTATACCCGAGGGTCACCGAAATCCGATTGAATATGGAATGAGAAAAAAAGTAAGGGTGAAGCATTTAATGCCGATACTAATTTAATTCTATGCATGTAATCACAACTGCATTAATGGTCTCCAGTTGTCTCGGTACAATAGGGTAGTTTCCTTCATCAAAGAAAATGAAAGACATTGAATGCGATTCGTTACCCACCATTAGTGTACTCATAATATATAAATTATTTAGTTTTAGAAATCCCAGTTTAGACGAATGTTAATGGTCAATTTTAACCGCATTTGAAAAAGGCCAGTTTGGCGGCAATGCGATGCCACTCCACGTGACTTCACAGGAACCTCGTTTCAATATGAGTAGATAGGAGTTTTATATCGTCTGAGATTACCAATGCATGCATGAGGCACAGAGCTCAGGGAATCATCTCTTAATTATCACCTATTAAAACTGCCTACGGTCGGAAAATTTTCTTTGTTTGATAGGGTATTAATAATCCTTATTTAAGCCAAGCGCTACCTTATAGCAGCCTGCATCGTAGCGGCGCACATAGCCTCGCATCAAGGTGGCCTCACAATGTGGCAGCCGGAACCAGAATGACATCGCACAGGCTTCTCACAGCATTCATACTTTGCCGTCGCGTTTTCGCGCGCTTGAAAATTTTCACTTTTCATTTAATCGCGAAAAATAGATATCGTCAATTGAAAAAATAAAAGCGTGAAATACGTACTCTAGGAGTAATAATACTTCGATTAAGGCAATAAAATAATAGGAATCCACCATATTACTGTATATGTATCTTCAGCTTTGTATCCTAGGGGGTATGCATTCTGAAATGTTTTCGTGTCGTTGGTGGTTGCATCAGTCCCTTCTCTGGACATGGGATACTAAAGTAGAGACGGAGGAGGGTGTGAATACAGTGGAACTTGGTTATAACGGCATCGGCTGTAACGTCAACTCGGGTTTAACGTCACATTTTATACAGACCAGCCGAAATTGAACATTCTATGTTGTACAAAAACCCGTTTATATCGTCAACAAATATTGCGAGTATAGCATCAAAAATTCTGCGATTCTTAGGCTGCAAAAGTGGAAGTGTGATTGTATTATGTCCCAAAGTTCATAGAAACCATGTGTAGAAACGTCAAAAGCAAAAACAGGCCACAAGCTGGACGTTGAGCTGGTGACGGGATGCAACTCTTTTGTTTAATTGGTGTCTGGAGGGAGCGGGGGCTGTCCCGCATACATGGGTCTTATCCCTTCCCACCCATCCATTCTACAAGGTCACTGTCACAGGCACACTGTAATGCATTGTTTGTTTCGTTATTTACGCTAGATCATCAGTCACTTCACTACCTACCTCCATGTGAGCTTCGCGTATGCTGACAGTTGATGTATACGTCGTTAGTTGTGTTTTGTTTGTGCAATGTCAAGTTGTGGAGTCAAACGGAAGGTGCTTCCTATCAAGGAAAAAGTGTGGGTGATCAGAGCGGTGGAAAGTGGAAGAAAAATCGCTGAAGTGTGTCGTGAGTTTGGTCTGGTAAATTCTACAGTAGGTTCACCTTTAAAGAATAAAGACAAAATTTTAACTATGTCCTTACACTCAGATTAAAGGCTGTTTTTTTTATAACGTCACTCAGATATAACGTTAAAAATATTCTGGTCCCTTTGATGACGTTATAACCAAGTTCCACTGTATATCTAGAGGGGGCATAACTGGGTTACGTTTGTGGAGAGACATGAGGCAGGAGTGGGGGTGCTTCGGAAGGACAAGCCACGCCCACTTTTGGTCATAACTCGTCAATACTCTTCGAATGAGTGTTATACAATGACCGTAAGTAAAAGTAATTCAAAAGTTGAATTCAATTATAGTATATCTGACCATACATTAGATAGAGTCGATTGTTTTCAAGATCTTGGTGTTATTTTTGATAGCAGATTATCATTTGCCCCACACACAGAGAATATTACACTAAAAGCTTAGAGAATGTTGGGTTTCGTTGGCCAAACCTGCAAAGACTTCAATGACATTAACTGTTTTAGATTGCTGCACATAGCATTAGTGAGACCTATTCTTGAGTATTGCTCCATTATCTGGAGTCCCTTTTACATTAAATACGTACAAGTCATTGAGAAAGTGCAACACTAGTTCCTAAGAATTATTGCCTATAAATTTCACCTAAATGGGATTATTGGTGACCGCAATAACCAAATGGAATTTATTAATTTAGCCTTCCTACATCTGCAGAGAAAACAATTTGCCATTATTTTTCTATATTGTATATTAAATAATCATGTTAAATGTTCAACATTGCTTTCTCTTGTACCCCTCAGAGTTCCAATATTTTCGTCTCGAAGCACTTCACTGTTCACAATTCCTTTTTTCAAGAATTAACTATTCTTTTTTCTTACCTCTTTTCCGTGCAATGAGAGATAGCAATGCTAACAGTAACCTGGACTTTTTTGCTACTCCATTAAACACTTTTAAAAACATTGTTAAGTCTACAGTTAGGTAAATGTGTGATACTTTAAAAATTATTGCTTTCTCCCAAATTGAGTTTTGATTGCATCCTTTTATAAAGTAATGTATATCTTTTCTTTTTCATATTATTGTATTGGTTTATATTTTTTTATGTATTGTAATTTTGTGCAGGGTTTCTATGCCCGTTAACCCATTAATGCCCAGACGTATCTTTAGATACGTCATACTTTAAAAATTCCTAAATACTCTTAAGTATGTAGTTTACGCAATTTATTTATGTAATATGACAAAAGAAAGTCTTCAAATGGTATACAAGTGATTTAAATTATTTAAGCCTATATTTGCAATTTTTATGCTTAATTTCACATGGCTGATCATGAACTACTCTGAAATCGCTACGCTATGGAAAAATGTGAAAATATAATTTTCGTATAAAGTATTTTAGTTATCTGAATCCATTTTTTACCTGTTTTATCTTAAATGTATAAGAAATATTATCCGTATAAAGAAATTTATTTTTCTTTCAAGCTCATTACAAAACTAATCAGTAAAATTTTGACGTATCTAAAGATACGTCTGGGCACTTGTGGCACTAAAAATTCAAGTTTTGACTTGTAGGTATGTTTCATTTTATTTATTGATTAAATAAATAAATAATTATTTTATAAGCCTAATTATGTGATAGCTGGAAAACAATTTTATATTTCTGCCATTTCATGAAGTATAATATTGAAAAATTAGGTAAATACAGCAAAAACAGATATTTTCTCAGAATTGTGGTGTATCCTCATTTGAATTGTGATAAATACCTTCATTGGAAGCATGAAATGAATCAGTATTGAATTTCTGGAGGCGCAAATGCTCGCTATATAAAGTAGCCCATCCTGGCACGGTATCGGAAACAGAAAAAAAAATTCAAGGGGGGCGCAAAAGATATCTTGAGCTACCTATACTTGTATCGTAACGAAAACTAATCAAGTAACATTCAAAGTATGGGAAAGTTATTTGAAATGATTATACACGTATATGTACAGGGTAATGCCGTATTATGATTTGAAGGAGTTACAATTGTAGTTCTGCAATGTTAGACAATGCAGGCGGCCACGTAAGAGGGGGGCGTGCGCCGCCTTCCCCCCATGCGTATCTGCCACTGCCGTGGCATCACTTGTATTCTTTATCGCTGACGGTGGAATGGATTGATAACTTTGTTTCTCGTTAAACTTTCCGCTGGCAATGAAATCCAGATTGCAAACCGGAAATCAGAGTAGGAAATAAGTAACTTTAGTGAACATTGGTAAAGAAACTATGTACCACGCTATGTCACCCAAAACTTTGTATTTTGTATTCGAGTCTCCGATGGATACACCTGACATAAGGAGGAATCGGTGCTTTAAAATTTCTCTACAGTCTCTTTTGTAAATGATTTTTTGTTACTTCTGTTGCACACCCCTTGCTATATGAGTCAGGAAAACATCATGGGGGCTCCCATTTACCGCTGAGAAGAGAAGACGTACCTTCTTGAATGAGCAGAGGTGAAACATATCTGAAATAGCTCTACCATCATCGCTATCAGAACAAAAATTCAAGACAAGTTTTCTGAACAATTGTTAAAAATGTTAGTACATTCGTACGTACAAATCGAAGACATTTATAAAGTATTATTTATAAAGGAATATCGTTACTCTCAGGTTATCACCGTCTTTCTAGTCGATGGCTTTATCGGAGGTCATCTCCAGACTGCACCATCGAAATAGTTTCTCAATCAATGCGAAGGAACAAGTTTGAAGAAATTTTAAAGTTTCTGCATTTGGCAGATACTTATTATAATGGGAAATATGATGGCAAGGATAGGCTACATAGAGTTCAACTTTTGTTTGAGATTTTGATCAAGACTTTCAAAATTGTAAGCCCTGGAGGATACTGTTTGATGGCTGAATCAATCAACCCCTACTATGGTAGATACAGCTGCAAGCAATGTCTTAAAGGGAAAGGAGTAAAATTAGGGTTAAAACTATGGTGTATTTCTGAATCAAGTCAACCTTTATCATGCTGTAGCCAACCTTAAGAGAACAGATCTTGGTCAAGGAGGAGATGTAGTTTTAGGATTCGTGGATGAGTGTAAATTACCATTAGGTACAAACATACTTGTTGACAACTTATTCACATCAGAAAAGCTGCTTAGAAAGTTGATTGGAAAGAGCTTGTGTGGCACTGAAACACTTCGTGAAAATATAATCAATAATGTATATAACCTACCAGAAAAAGCTGCGTATCAAAAATCAAAAGCTGTAAAATTTAAAAGCGCAAATGCAAATTGTTCATGCAAGAATACTATAATAATACTCAAAATTATATTATTTAATGCACAAAAATTCAAATTCACTATAATTACCTTATTGCTATATTAAAAAACTACTGATGAAGGCATCAGTAATGAATTATATAGCAAAAACGTGCATTAACACAATTAAATGATAATGTAAATTTTTTTGACCCCTTAAGTGCCCAGACGTATCTTAAGATACGTATAGGATTAAGTACTATGTAAATGTTAGAGATTTTTTTGAACATTTTTTCCCGCATCAGATATGATGTCTAATCAAAATTTAAGCAAAAAAGTAAAATATTTAGAAAAAAATCTTCTGGGCATTAATGGGTTAATAAAGCATATAATTATTATTATTATTAATGCATAAAAATAAACTATAGAAAGCACAATGCTAACCTTTTTTTTTCTTACTTCATTGTTAGGCTTCGCAGAGTTATGCTTCAAACATCTTTTCCACCTTGGGAAATATTATTATCAATCACCATGGTTACGTCCTACAACCGGGTCAGCAGAAAATAGAATCTTATGAGTGTATACTAGTCATTTCCCAGCACTTATACTGGCAATTTATTATAGGGATATATTTCCACAAATAACAGCACAAAAGTATATTTGCTGGGGAAAAATGGAGAAAGATGGGCAGCGTCCTATCGAAAATTTGTAAGAGACAACCTTTCCCGTAAGTTCCCTACTCTTTTATTTTTCGTTTTTCTCTCCATCGCTAAGTTTTTCTATGTACCCACCGTAGGGCAAGAAGAAGTTCATTTATATACATAATTTATAACGCTCGTGTGAGTTCATTTCAAACGTGTGTATGCATATATAACAAAGTAAAAATCGTGTTTGTCACACAATTTAATACCTGAGAATGGCTGTACCAATTTTAGTGATATTATTCCCGATATATACCCCAAGAAAGGGCCAAGTTTACGCAACATACTTGGACATAAAAATATTATTTTAATGGTTATAAATACAAATAGCCAATAACTGTATGCATAAAATTTTGACTTTATTAACTGCTTTGTAAAACCACTATGTCTAACATTTTCTTAGTTCAAACATCAAAATTATAAAAATCATTGAAAGAAATCCACCTAAACGTGTCCCAATCCACCCTACGTAGATTGAACAAAGAAAATGTCTTTCTGAAAAACAATTTTGGTATTTATGTAGTTTTATTGAATTCATTTCCTTATTTTATGATAGTAAGCAAGTCAAATATGATTAAAAATGGTAAAGCTACTCTTGATTAATAAATGGTGTAACTAAGCTGTTCATTGATTGTTAGGCAGTGCTAAGTTCGCCAGTTCAGCTCGTTTATAATAAAAGTATGGAGTATAGAGGAAATATCTGAAGAATGTCGAGAAACAATGGTTGCTGGAGTTACTACAGTTATATTATTATCATTTAAATTATTACCGAAACCCTTGAAGATTCTTTGACTTGGCGACTGGATCCCACCAACAATTATGCCTCTATAATCACTTCGAGGAGAGGGCAGCAGCCCTTCCTCATATGTGTGAAGGTGGAGGCCAGACGCAGCTTACTCCAACGTTGGCAGAATTTTGAATTCAATGACTGCTAGCTCGCAATATTCTTTTTCTGCGTCATTTGATAACTAAACATTATGATAAATAAGACTTCTGTACTTGTTACTGAAGACTTGTACATAATAAACAATAGCCATACCTTTGACACCAAAAACAAAAACACCAAAATTATATATTCTGAAAGCACCTAATTTTAAAACAGATTATTTAAAGAAATGATACCCGAATATTTCCAAAAACAAAAACAGTTGTGATAAAAGATCAGACATCAGCAATAGGAACAAAATTTATTATTATATATTTAATTTATCAAAATTGATTGGGAACTATAACTTGTATTAGCTTCCTTATAATTAATAAACAAATACCTAAAATAAATTGCAAACAAAGGTATTTCAAAATTCTAGTCTCTTCTTTTAAATTAATTTACAACTGAATTCATTTATTTTTTATTGTAAAAAACATTGCAATAACCTTTTATGTATCAAAGTTATGTACTACATATAATATTCACTCATAGGCCTGATGAATGAGTATGAATATACAGAATCTTTGGCAAAATTTGCATTTAAAACTCTTCAAGACCCATAATATAATAAATAATGAAGACCAACAATATATAAGATCTATCCTCCAAGACACTGAATCAGTGTCTTTAGAGGTTCATATAGGTCAAGAGAAATGAAAAAGAAAAAACTTTTCTACTTTTAAGTGATTGCCTGATGATTACAGCTAGCACTTGTTTTGCAATCTTCCCCTCAGATTTTTCCACCGTATTAGGCACTTGCAGTGAATTAATCTGAAGGTTGGCAGCATTAGGAAAGGGTAGAGACCCGGGACTAGACTACTAATCGTCGCAAAAAAGGTAGAACGCTGAACTCTTATGACTTTTTATGAAATTCTGCTGAAGCTCCACAGGGTAGTGTCATACATTCGTTTCACTCATTGTTTATTTGGCTACAACAATGAAACATTAAACTTTTCTTGCGTTCAGGCGACTTAACAACCGGTGGAAATGGGGTGCTCTCATAGAATTAACAAGGTATTTTTTTTACATGTCTAGATAAGTAAGTTAAATCTATTAACGTATGCGAAATATGACTTCATAATTCTCAATATTCTTGTTGCTAGAGAGCTTCAAAGTTCACAAAAATGACTAAATTCTTTTGGGCTACAAGAATGCCCTGTGACGTCAGAATGTGAGTAAGCAGCTTCGCTCCATGGCAATAACAAAACAGTAACAACGATAACAAACATCTGCGATGTTACAGATTCATAACTTGAAGGGTGTGTGAAAACAGTTATGTATAGTTTAATAGTTTCACGGTGCGTGTATTACGCAGGGTTGACTCTGACTTCGAAAAGACGCATTCTGGGAACATTCAGAAGGTAGATTAATTTAGTAATTTTCTAATACTGTGGAAATCACCGTAGATAAGGATTATGAAAAAGTAATAAGCGCTATTTGTCAAGATTGTGTAGCATCTTCCAGCATACATACATTCTTTAAACCTGTCCATTATTCAGGATAAATATTTCACATGACTGATGATGAAATTAAAATATAAAAAAATAAATTTTACAGAGAGGTACATGCATACGTTTTTCTAAAACTGGAACAAATGGTCTACTCTCTATTGGCACCACGGAAACGTATTGTTTACTGGACTCTGACGTCACGATCAGCCAACATGGCAATGAGTCGTTTGGAGCGAAAGATTCAAAGATCATTTTCAAATTTGAATTTTACGAATAATACGCAGGTTAGAGAAGAACTGCTTTCACTATAATTTTCAGCACAAAGGATATTTTGCTATCGCATAATCATTCATTTTCAGCGGAAATCCCCATTGCTCACATGCTCATGAATATCATAATAAATAAACAGAGCATAAATAGAGATAAAAATGAATGGAGGATAACGAATGACCCGTACAAATATTGCTCGAAGATTCGATTGTGTGCGATACGTGGATGATCAGGTGTCCTGAATGGTCATCGGCCAGCATTTTAACATTACCCTGTATGTATATATATCAATTGCGTTCCTCACTAGCTTCCGACGAGCGCGGACGTCTATGCACGTCGAGGCTCTCTCAAGGATAGGTATCGCCAGTTTGAGTTGTTCATTTCTAATGGCAGTATCATCAGCTCGCTACTTTCAACAAGTGTATAACTTCAAGTGCTAATGGAAGTGTGTTATTGGCGAGAAGAGGCCAGAGTATATTAAGTTTTGGATAAAAAAAATCAGCAATGTCTTCGTGTTTTGTGTGCCGAAGATCTACCCGCAGCACTGTGTTCATCTCCTGTAGCGAGTGCAAAAGGAGCTATCATGGACATTGCCTTAACATCCCTCTGTCAAAAGACGAAATTGACGGAATCTCTGCCAGCAAACAGCCATGGAGGTGCTCGGAGTGTCAAGCAGCACGTGCAGTCAGCAGGAGACATTCTGAAGACGTCACTGAATGTGTTGAAAGTGTGCCCAAGAGTAAATCTCTGCAGGATATTTAAAAACATGTTCTGTGAAATTAAAAAAGAGCTTAAAGAATCTGAAAAAAATCTCGGAAATTCTATCGACCAGTTGTGCGATCGTTTTGACGAAAGTGCTAAAATTATCGAAGCGCAGGCAAAGAAAATAGACCGGTGCTATGTGAAAACTGAAGCTTTGGAAAGTGAAAATGTTCTTCTTAAAACAAAATTATCTGAGGTATGTATCTAGAGCAAAGAATGCTATCAAAAAATGTTGAAATTCACGGTGTCCCCTTGACTAATTGTGAAAACCTTACTGGCGTTGTAGGTAAAATTGGAGCTGAGCTTGGCCTTGAGTTAAGCAAGAGTAATATTGACTATTGCTATCGCTTGAAGCCCAAGGAAAATGGTGAGCCTGGGAGCATGCATGTGAGGTTCAACAGTCAGCACATCAAGGAGGCCTTATTGGCAAAACGCAGGCTTAAGAGAAATTTCTCCACGCGTCATTTAACCCTGGACAACATTCCACCATCAGACGTACCCATTTACATTAACGAATCCCTGTGTCCTGGCCGCCGTAGAGTCCTCAGTGCTGCAAGAGAAGCTAGGAAAACCAAAAGATATACCTACCTCTGGATTCGCGGTGGAAAAATATTTTTGAGGAAGGCGGAAAAGGAACGAGCCATTGTATTGACTACCATGGAGGACTTACGCAAGCTGAATTTATTCTTCTTTATCTTTTCAATGACTTCACTGGCTATTAACTCAATTAAATCTGAAAAAGAGGAGCTTATTGTGCATCAAAATATAAGGAGTCTGAGGAGTAACTTTGAAAGTTTTATATCTCATATTTATACTTTAAACAATCAGCCATGCACTATTGTACTCACTGAAATTTGGATAAAAGATCATGAAATAAGTCACTTTCAGATTAATGGCTACAAGTATTTTGTTAAATGCAACAATGAAATCCAAGCAAAAGGTATTGTGGTGTATGTAAAAGAGAATGTAAAGTGCTTTTATAAACCCTTAATTTTAAATTCTGCCGATTGTATTCTGCTTTCCTTAGAATTGAGTTTTTGTAATATTGAGCTTTTGAGTGTTTATAGGAATCTAAATATTCCTATGGTACATTTTTTTAATGATATAGAAAGTATTTTGAAAAATTGTACTGGTAATCTTGTGCTTATTGGTGACATGAATATAAACACCCTGGTAACCATAATACTTGTAGCAAGGAAATATTAATAATAATTCGACTACCACAGAAACAAATTCTAGATAAAATTCATTCCCTTCTATTAACTCAAAAATAGAGTCGAATTCCATTATGTTTCTTTCCAACCATTCAAATTTCCGCAATCTTTCCAGTTTCCTAAATAACTTTTCAATAAGCGAAAATGATAATACTTTTCTGATTCTCATTTTATGTCAGTTTATAAAATTGAAAAACATTAAACGTTTAGTTCAGATACATCTATTTTCATAAAAATCTAATTATTAATTGTTTTTGTTAATCAAATATGCGTTCATATGGATCATCTTTGTGATTAACCCTTTCGCGCCGGACCTTCGTTGAAGGAAATTCTTCCTCGATACGAGTCTCTTGAAAGTTTTCTTTACTCCACTGTACGAAGCCTTTCCGCGTCGACCTAAAGGCAGTGGGTCCCTCCCGAAACATTTTTGGACCCAACTCGGTGGGGCGCCGATCCCTTTCCTCGGCCTCTGTCCCAGACCCTAGAGGGATTAAAAGCCCCTTCCTAGCACGAGTCTGCGGTCAACTAGCTAAAATATTAACGCAGAATTTGTGCAAATACTTGTTGTTCGTATCGATTTTTTTAAATTCAAAATGAATTCCGTGTTTTTTTCTGAGCGTGCAGAAATTTTAAACGAAGTTCTAACGTTTATGTAGACAAATTTAGTATATTTACTAGTTTTTTTATAACTCTGTTGATATTAACGTTAGAATTTCGTTTGAAATTTCCATGTGGTCAACAAAAAAAGATGAATTCATTTCTATTGAGCGTTCCACATTTAGTTGACAGTATGGGCCTTATGGATAACAGTGTTGCCAAGCTTCCGCTCCGCCGGCAGGCATCCTAACAGCGTATGCAACCACACATAATAGAGCGCCAAAATGGTTTAGTTCAAAAAGGAGTTCGGGATCGCACGAAAGACGGCGTAAATTAAGGAATTTTTTAGCGTATATTACAATACCTTTGCTGCAGTATAAAAGGAAAAGTCTTTTGTTATTTCATGTACGTACTTATTCAATGCACAAGCTGAATAATGAATAATCTGTAATGTAAAAAATAACAATATATTGAAGGATAATAAAAATTATAGCCGCTCCTGAATGAGACAAAATTTCTATTCCTCCCATATTATGCAATATTTTTTGGCTCTAACTAGTATTACATGAAAGGCGATGTTGTATAAGACATCATCAATTCTTCGTTAAAACTTTTGCGGGTGCTCGTCATGTTTAATTAAAACTTTTGGGCTATGTCGCCGCGTCAGATTTTGGGTGGCCCCAACGTTTCCCGACAGATGCTGGTCGCTTTCTCAAGGGAATCAGAAGAGGTGGGATTTAAAATTGGTATATATAGGTATACGTGTCAGGTGGGGGGGGGGAGGGGAGTGAGAGGTTGGAGGAGTAGGTTGTCGATTATTTTTGCCGATTACGGGTTGCCAAGTACGGCTGATTTTAAGGCCAGTGTCTCTGTTGAAGTTGTTTTTCTCCTCTTTAGATATTTCTATTGCTTCTCTTACGAGTCTCTGTTTAAAGCCTTTCACTCTCGCAACAATTTTTGCTTCCTTAAGGTCGATGGTGTGGCCCAGCGCTGCGTGTTCGGCTACCGCGGACTTCGTTGACTGCCCTAGTCGAATTGCTCTCTCGTGCTCCTCTAGATGTGTTTTAACCGATCTGCCTGTTTCGCCGATGTAGTTCTTCCCACAGGTCTGGCAAGGAATTCGGTAGACCCCTTCGACTTGTAGTGGAGTTCTATCCTTGACGGTTTTCAGTAGATGTTTCATCTGTACGTGAGGCGAGAATATTGTCCTTATCTGGAATTTGCGTAGGATATTTCCTATTCTGTCAGTCGTCCCCTTAATGTATGGCAGGAAGGCTTTCTTCTGGTCGCTGAGGTCATTTACAGAGGAGTTCGCTGCTTCTGCGGTGTTGATTTTGATCTCGTTGTTCTTTCTGATAACTTTATTACATGTTCGAGAGATAACTCTGTCGTCGAATCCATTTGCCCGTAGAATGGCCTCTATGGCCCGTAGAATGGTCGAAAATCACTGCCCTCGAAGATTTCCTTATGTACGTGAAGACTTCGAGCACCAACCGTCTTTCACGGCTTATGAGCTTCTCACCTTTTCTCCTCTTCTTTGTATCGGACATATTGATTGGGCGTGTTACAGCAAAGATAAGTGTAAAACACACTTCACAATTCTCAAGTTCAATACACCACACAACACTTGTTCACTCCAAAAAAATGCAATGACAAACTGAACGCCTTCATAAATTCTTCCCTCAGTCCCTTCGGCCTGGGTCGATTCTCATGCAGGTTCTATGGTACCCTATGAAAGGAACTCAGAATAAACTCAAGCCCCCTTTTGTAAATGCGTGCACTGGATGGGGTAGTGTTTGGTACAGATTATGAGATATTCTTTTTCTTGGTTTCCCCGATGGGACCTAAACACCCAGAGCGAAAGAGTCTTACTTCCAAGCCGCTTGCTTACTTTCGTGTATCATTGTATTCAGATAAAAACACTGCTGTTACGACGGATGAGTAGGAATTCTCTGTTTAGGATATCAAACGAATAGATAAATACATTTCATAGTATGCATTGACAAAAAACTCCTTTTCCGCCCGAGAATTTTCCCTCTGCGCGCAAGAAAAAGCAAGAAGCCCGGCCCAGCAGCACCGTAATATTTTTTCTTAAGATCAAAACCTTGAAACTCGCTTCAGAATTGATGTAAGTTAATGATTTTTTCACCAAAAATAACCTTGTAGTTTTCTTCACATTTGATACGCAGCATATAGGGACCTACGACGTAAGAAACGTAAGTTAGTAAGCGACTACTTTTTACCTTGCAAAAATCAAAATTTTCTTGGACAAGACTAGGACATCCTAAAGTGTGTTACGTCGGCATAAAAGCATTAAAACTCAATATTTTTGCAATTGGTGAAGACTTTCAAGGAGAAAATAGTGTGAAGAATTTTTTGCACATTCTTCAATTCAATACAGACAACGGTCAGGCAGAAATTGCGAGAAGAAGATAAAGTAAAAAAATACACGTTTCTGACGGAAATTTACGGAAATGTTTTTTATAACTTTTGTTATAATTTTTATCGAAAAATATTGGCCCTAATGAATGCAGTATCACTTTCTACATTGGAATGCAATTTTTAATCAGTGCATAACGCAACATTAATTTTCGTACTGTTATTGACAACACCGCGCCCCCGGCCTTATGGAGATTAACATGGGAAACGACTCTCCATAAGAGCCCATACTGTCAACTAAATGTGGAACGCTCTATAGCATTGGATTTCAAAAGTAAGCAACAAATATTTTTTTTGGAAAACACACTGCAAATAACAGTAGTTGACCGCATGAAGAGGATAGGAAAGGGTCGACCTGAGCGGCCGAAGAAGGGGCTGGGCTCGCGCTAAGGCGGATCACAAGGGGCGACCGCGTCCGTGGGTCTATTGTGTTCACCACGGTCACTTTTTTCGACCTGTGCTGCACAGGCCGCAATTCGTTGGTTAGGGTAAGAAAATTCAGAACGCACCGGTGAGGCATTTGTAGTGGAGGAAAAAAATCCTTTCCGCACAGGTGCGGAATTCGGCGCGAAAGGGTTAAAAATCAAGTTTTAAAGACATTATGAAGTTCAAAAAACTCTATTTACAACTCTCATTTCACTATGAAATGAATCGTTTACGGACCAAATTAATCACTTTCTTTGGATAACTACATGAAATTATTGAACCTTAAAATGGCATTAAAAAATCCCTGGTGAAAATGAACTGTTCGCTTAGCTGTTCGTAAGCTGTGCACGTACTGTGCAAACGGTTCACAAATTTTCTGGGCCGTTCATGAAGTTTTTGGGAATTGTTCGCACGCTCTAACCCAGTACCCACAAACAGCCCATGAATGGAACATCTTGTGCACAGCTTCAGCACAGTTGGCCAAGAATGCTTCCTGAACAGATTATTAAATTCAATAGCCCAACCCATTTCTTCCACAGTTACTAAATGTAAAATTTAATTAATGCTATTCATGATTCATTATTTTGCATAATTGATAAGCATGAATTAAAAGAAACATGAATGAGTGCATTATAAGGGAAGACATTTATTGTGAGTTATTGGTGAAATACGCAAAAATTGCCAAATTGGTATAAATGAGGGTAGTACATATTTACATTGAGAGTTTTAATAAAAGTGTAAACATATAAGTACAAATGTTTTGAGGTTGCTATGCATTTACAACAATAATGTGAGCAAAGTAAATAAAGTGGTGAATGTGTGACTTTCAATTACAATCCTGAGCTTGTGCAATAACTAAAAGTACTGCAAATAACCCCAGAAGGTTGAAAATCTTAATTCCCAAAGACTTGAGAGCTCTTCCTGAACAGTTTATTTTCATTGGTATGCAACACTTCAGTTCAGCCTAGCTACAGTTTGTGAACATATCTACCACAGCTTCCTAATCAAGCACTGGTACTATTAAATGGATTTCTTTTTCTTGACCTCAATTATTTAATGATGATTAATGTCTTGGTGTATAGGTCTGAGAATGATGTACAATTGTTATGAATGATAAAGGTTGCATACCTGGTGAAAATAAATTGTTCAAGAACCATTCCAAAAGTGTGACACGAAATGTTAAGAAACTGTAGCAGAAGTGTTCATGAACTGTTGGGGAACCGTTCTTGGAGTGAATTTTGGCCCATTGAAGCGTTGCAAACTGTTCAAATAAGCTATTCATGGGGTATTTTCCTGCTGTTCATGAGGTGTTTTCAGATGTTCATGACGCATTGTTTTAACTTTACAGGAAGTGTTTACAATTATACCAATGATGATTAATGTCTTGGATTGTAGGTCACAAAAAATACAGAAAGAATTCAATTGTACACAAATGTAAAAGAAGAGACAATAATTTTGGCATATTATGTACGTAAAATTGAATTCTATTAACATATATTCTTTTATTGTAACAAAACATTGTAATAATCTTTCATTCCTTTATGCATAGGGTGATTTAGGGGGGGGGGGGGGGCTCGTGCTCCCCCCCCTAGACGCTTGAAAAATAGACAAGATTTTTAGTATTCTTTTTGTTTAATTGGGAGTCTCAATCATTTACGTAATTTTATATTAATAAAATTAATATAATAAAATAATTTATTAAAATATCTTGTTAACATAAAGAAAATATATTGTACAGTAATTTTTCTATGTATATTGTTACCCTTTAAATCTCAAACATGAGAAGACTGTTTGCCTGTCACACCCATGTGCCCCTCCCTGAAAAATATCCTGGATTCGCCCTTACCTATTCATGTATCAATTTTATGTAACCATTATCATTCATAGCCCAGAATAAGGTATAAGGAACATGTACGTTCATTTTTTGTGATCCCTTCAGAAAAGTACTAAAAAAAGTTCTACTGTATTCGGTTTTGATACTTGGATTTGTGAAAACTGTGGGTTCAACCCACCCCTAATTATAATGGCAATATTCAAAGTTTCTTGAACAAAGAAATCTCTTAATGGGGAAATACATGCTTCGTGGTTTGATTTCAAAGTGGCTACCCATTCCTAATTATAATGGAAATATAAGAAGTCCTTAATGGAAAATTTTAAATGAGAGTTGGATATTATAGACAACAATAAGCAAAACTTCTCTTTATTATGACATACATGCTCCACGGTTTAATTTCATTGCAGCAACTTAATTCAATAAAGTTGTGTAATCAACAAACACCAAATCACATTGCTTTCAACTGTTCTTTCAATGACGCAACGTTTTATAAATACATAAAAATATTTTTTTATTTTAGTCAAGGAGCAAATCTGGTCTTCTAATACTTTAGAATATACACTCGTACATATTTTGATATATGAAGCATTAAATGGCACAATTTGAAACTCAAAAAAAGAGTCAAAAATATCATGTTTTAACACCATACATACAATATATGTAGTTCATTTTTCTTAAGATTTTGTCACTGTATAGTTATGTAAAAAAATCTTTTTTTTTTATTAAGGAACACCTTTTCTTGTAAATATTTTTAAATGCAAATTCATTTTTTTAACATATTAGAAGTCTCAAATTCAGACAACAAGAGGCAAAATTTCTCATCTTTCAACACCATACATACAACACATGTAGTTTGTTTTTCTTAAGATTTTGTCATTGTAGATTTTATGTAACAAACATTTTTTTATTTAAGGAAAACCTTTTCTTTAAAATAGTTTTAAATGCACATTTACATTTTTTTAACGTTAGAAGTCTTGAGTGATCCTAGTTGAATCTGAGAAGGATGTTATGGGCTATAATTAAGCAAAATTATTTCCTTTCACAAAATAACTCCAAATACATAATAACTCCTCAATTTCTCAACCAATACAAAATAACTCCTCAACTTCATATCACTTTCAGCCAACAAAGTAGTCTTATCGACAAATATGTATTATCATTCCCTGTAATTCCATTCATACAGGGTTTGTATAAAAAGTAACCAGACTGAGTTTGTGATGCCCAGGTATAGTGCGCACAAACTGGTTGTTGGAGAAATAGTTGTGGTCCTCATTCAATGTCACTCCGTTTAACGTCATTTCGCGTTAACGTCACGAAAATTTTGAAATCGTCATTCGTTTATCGCACCTTCGCTTGGCGATAATGTTAAGTCTTTTAAATTTCGCGCGAGAAAAAAGGCGAAGCAGCTGGCATTGCAGGTTGTTTGTTTCGTGGGCGGTAATACGGTCAGCCTATACAAAGTGTAAACTGGTGTGTTTATTGTCAATTGCGATTACGGTCTTAGCAAATTTTCTGCAAAATCAATTCTTAGGTAGGTCCACAAGGTTTTACTTATTATAATGGTTTTCAGGAACCTTAAAAAGTGATTTTGAGGCATTTTTCCGTGCAGAACTCGGAATTTTTGTCGTCACTTTTTTCACCTTGTTCACAATAGTTTTGGTTCCTGTAACTGCGACGATGTTTCAGCGATGATGATGCCCAGGCGACGCTCGCCCGGGCAACCACCATAGCGAAGCCGAAAAGCAAATGCGGGAAACACAAAAATGGAGAAGGATTTACGTCACAGCTGCTATTGTTGTCATTGAAGACAGGAACTCGTATTTACACCATTGTTTGGCATTCCCATCGTAAAAAATGCCCCACATATGATACGCTAAAATTTTTTCGCGTAGTAGTTGTGAGGTCTAGGAGCCGATATTCACTTTTTACATTGTTTCCTATGGGATATTATGTTTCGATTAACGTCATTTCATTTGTCATCACATTTTTCAGGAACGGTAAGTGACATTAAAAGAGGACTCACTATAACAAATCGCCAATTGTAGGGCTGCAGGTCCCAGAGGAGAGCGGCGAAAGCCTAACTGGTGACAGCCGCGACCAGAGGGTACACGTTGACTGCAAGAGGAGAGGGTGAGAGTGTCATTATGGTGTGTGCCGGGGGGTTGCTCGTTATTGGGAAGCTTCTCCGCAGATTGTGTGCGCCCCACAGA
Source organism: Ischnura elegans (assembly GCF_921293095.1). NCBI lineage: Eukaryota > Metazoa > Arthropoda > Insecta > Odonata > Coenagrionidae > Ischnura > Ischnura elegans. The sequence continues at coordinate 952,207 of NW_025791658.1, read as the reverse complement.
AAATAGTTTGCTCACCTTCGACTCTGTTTGGGGACTCCAATCGCGGGCAAGCGTCTATCGTTTGAATATTACAATGGAAGAGGATTCTCTAGTTGTAAATTACCTCAACCCACCGCAGATTTAAATAGGTTTTCAAAAGCCGCCGCTAGCATCGTTGTCGGCTGAGCGATTCTAATTTTACAAAAAAATAGAGAATATTATAAAGGGCTGATACCATATAAATGACATAACCAATCAAATTTATCAAATTTATAAATTTTCAGTTCAAACTTTATACTTCACCACCCCTTATTATATATATATATATATATTTTTTTATATCACGAAATGTGGGTCAAATGTAAATATTATTTATTTTTTCAAACTTTGCCTACGTTTCGGACATTATATTTGTCTATCCTCAGGGCTAAAAAATCCACAAAATTCCCACATCTCGTGATATAAAAAAATATATATATATAAATTTTCAGTGTTATTTGTGTGGATGCAAATACTATATTGCACATGTTGAGAAAAAAACGGAGTCATCGCTGCCGCGGTATTTTTTGAAAATCAATTAAAATGGGGCAACATGGAACCAGCTCCCACAGACGTAACCGGGGACTCCTCTTTGCAGAGGCTTAAAGATTGGTGATTCGTTATTGGCGATTTGGTAGGGCCCGAGTCAATTGCCTGCAGACGCTTGGAGGGTTAGAATTGTGCAAAAGCGCAGCGCGTGTTCAGTGACCCCGTAGGGGTTAAAATGGAGCGTACCGTCAATCAACGCGTTAAGATTTTTCTTTTTTCAAAATTTTGCGTCCGACTCATGAAAACGCCTATGGAAACTCTTCAATTGATCAATGAGATTCACGGTGAGGACGCTGTATCAAGAACTCCAGCGGCACAAGAATTTCCGAGAGGGCCGTGATGATGTCCACGACTAGCGCATGGTTCCCAGCCAAACTGAAATATAAAATTCACTGTATTTTCCAGGTTTTCACGGTCCGGATGTCGTCAAATTCATGGTTTTTAGGACAAACTATTTTAGGCAGAGATATTGATCGCGTAACGATTATCGGCCGTAGGTTAACTAAAAATTTAACAAACGCGGCAGACGCAGTGAATGCGAACGTAGAAATCAAAGTGCTATCTCTCCAGACGTCACGTATCGTTTGCAAGATTCAGCTCCAGCGAAAGGTTTTTATGCAGAATTATTGATCACGTAACAATCATTGGCTCACCTTAACTAAAAATTGAACAAACGCGGCAGACGCAGTGAATGCATACGTAGCAATGAACGTGCCATCTCTCCTGACGTCACATATCGTTTGCAAAATTCAGCTCCGGCTATAAAGGTTGTGAGTGGGAAAATGGAGTGACCATCAGGGTGCCAGGGAAATTAAGAAGTGTATGAATTTTTGCAAGTGTTCATTAACAGTTTGGTTACCAATCTTCCGACTTTGGTACAGGCTTAAGGTTAATATGTCATCATGGCACACGGACCAATAATAATGCTTAGAATATATGTGAGCAGATAAATGCCTGGACAGTGTCTACACATGACTGACTTTGAAACATGATTGACTGATCAATTTTTCTTCTTCTCTTTCAATTGTAGTTCTAAAATCAAGTTTGAGAGATTTTTAAGGCTATATGACGAAATTCACGGCTTTTTTCACGTTTTTTTTCACGGTAGACGAAATTCACGGCTTGTTCACGGTTTTAAGGTTTTCACGGTTGAGTGGGAACCCTGTAATAGTACGCCGGACCTCCATAAACCAGTAACACGGACCCTAATGTTCAAGAAGTGCGTGATATGTTGAACACTGACCGTAGTCTGAGCATCCAAGCAATCTCAGAAGAGGTCAGATTTCAATACCGTTCACGATATTGTTCAGAACGATCTGGGCATGAGGAAAATCTGTGTGAAGCTGCAACAATGCGTCGTCGTACGCCTGCCAGCTTGTCACCGAGGAATTGGCCAAACACTCAACGGCTACGTTGCCACAGTCTGGATACGGCACCACCGGACTTCTTCCTATTCCCCAAGATAAAGAAAGTACTGGTGGGAACGCGGTTCAGGACTCTGGAAGCCATTCAACTCGCTACAATGAGGGCCCTAGATGCCTTACAGGTTGTCGACTTCCAGGGAGTCCTGGTAAATCCGGGTTGTCGACTCCAATGGGGACTACTTTGAAGGTTTCTAGTGGAAAAGTGTAGAAATTTGGCCAATAAATAAATTTACTGACCTCAATCCGGTTACTTTTCATACACACCCTGTACTCAATCATATCATTTATTTTCGCACACACCTCATGCATAAATATAATTTTCCTTTTCCCAAATCAGGAAAGAATGAGATGATTCATTCTTGGGTTTCCAACCTGATAGGATCTTCTGCTGTCCTGTATTTCAGTACACAGTACGTCCTCTATTTACAAACTTTCAGAGATGCAAGCATTAAAAAAATTCAAGCGTGCCCAAAATTTCAAATTTGGCACCAATGAGTTTGATCTATGCAATGCCGTGTGGCATAGAGGAACTGGTACATAGAGCACAGTCTAAACAACGTATCAATTAAACCATTGATAAGTGAAGGATCTGTTCAGAATTTTGCCTGTTATTCCTTCCTGTGTACTGAGATATTTTTTTGGCTCCAGCTATATCACTCGCACCAATAGATCAGTTCTTCACAAGTCATGGTTCCCACCACCCAAACTGAAATATAAAATTCACACTTTTTTCCAGGTTGTCACTGTTTTTTAGATAAACTATTTAAGGCAGAAATATTAATCGTGTAGCAATCATCGGCCGTAGATTAACTAAAAATTTCACAAACATGACAAATGCTTTGAATGCAAACCAGTCTTCTGGCTTTGGTACAGACCTAAGGTCAATGTGTCATCACGGCACATGGACCAACAATTGCGCTTAGAACTTACAGATGCAGATAAATGCATGGACATTGTCTGCGCATGACTTAACTTGATACATGATCGACATTTCAATTTTTCTAATGCTCTTTCAATCGTAGTTTTACAATAAGGGATTTTAAGGGATTTTTAAAGGTTTTATGATGAAATTCACGGCTATTTCCAGGTTTTTTCACAGTAGACGAAATTCACGGCTTATTCACGGTTTTAAGGTTTTCACGGTTAAGTGGAAACCCTGCAAGTAAGTTCTTAAGTGCAAAACTGTAAACCAGAGTTATATTCCACAGGATCACTCCACTTTTCGATGTCTCGCATAGGTTTATTAACTTACAAACACATTCCACATAGGAACAAGGTCTCGGAACGCATCTTGTTTGTGTTTAAGGACTTACTGCATAGTAAAAGTCATTTACAGTGGAACCTCGTTAAAGCGAGTACGGGCTATAGCGACACCCCCGCTATTACGAGAGATAGCCGATGCACCGTCAATTGACCCTATAATAAGCGTGTTAAAAAATTCGTTTTTACGAGGCCCTTTCGGTGTTGGCTCTCGCCATAGCGAGGGTTTCACCGCCGGAAGACTTTCATCAAGACTCCTTAACCTCTGTAATTGCTAGCGATCTGTTAGAAATGAAGTTAATGGAGTGCTCAGTCTCAAATTTATGTGGTAAACTGTCGTTCGATAAATATAATGATTGACGAAACAATGCTTTGCATGATTTTTATTCAGTGCGGCGCTTATAAATTGTTTGAATAGTTAGTCGTTATTTGAGTAAGGAAATTTAGTGATGCAAAAAAACATCGCCTTTCGTCTGGATTTATGCTTACGTTTATCGGATAGATGTTTATCTGTCGCCGCACCACTCCTGTTCCTGTATATCTGTTCACAACAGGTATATTGGCTATTATTTGTTCCACCTCCGGTAAAGCGACAATTCGCTATAGCGAGTGTTTATTAGTGCACCGTGGGGTGTCGTTATATCGAGGTTGCACTGTATAATGCAACCTACTAAATTTGTCCCCTGAAAGCACAGCATTAAGATTTTTACTCCCACCGGAGCGCAACTTTTAGACGAAACTTATCCTGACTTGCAGGCCGATTTGTTACAAAACCAGCGATCAACATGGATGGCAATAGGTCAAAATGCCTCTTCAAATTATTCCATCCACCATTGTCATTTAAACGAAACGTCAGAGCTGTGTCTCAAAAACCAAATCAAGTAGATCGCAGATTACAATAAAATTATAAAACTTTAAAAAACTGAACTGTGAAAATAAATTTGCTGTAAAACTTAATTTAACACTGGAACCACGGACGGGACTTTATTTTCCCATCGCCCTTTGCAAATGTTTGCCATTCATGTACTAGTGGTTTGATCCCTTTGAAATTTACTGACTTTAATTCATTTTTCATGCTCTTTCGAATGGTTATATCGAAAATATTGTACCATGTTTGGTTCGCGAGAAAAACGACGATTTACATAGCACCGCGGGATGGGCCTTTTTTGTCCCATGTGGGGAAAACATACTATTTCAGTTTTTTTTTTTCACTTATTTTGCATTTAGCATAATAACAGTTTATTACGAAGGGGATCGATGCACAGATACCGTTATTCTGCCAGTTATAAGCGCAGAAGGGAATAATCTGTGCATTGCGCCGGCTGCCAACTCACGCAGCGCCGGCCACGTCACCTCTGCCCGGCACGTCTGCAGGTCTGAGCTTGCAACCAACACGTCAAAATAAGTTTACTGTATTCCTAGTAATACTTGATAAAACGTTTTCAACATAACTTAAACACGTGTTTTGTTCACACAAACCACAAAAAAAAACTGTCAATTATACTTAAACATGACAGGATCAACGTATTTTGTCAATGGGACAAAAAATTCCCATGCCGCGATTTTGGTGGGGTTGGAAAGTTCAGCGGTTCTAGTGCTAAGATGTTTTCCTGTTGTTTCCAAAAAATTTCCCGTTATAACCTGGGCTGCTGATGGCGTGGGTATTAACGCCTTCACACCGTTATTATAACCGGATTTCACGGTAAGCAGCAGTGCACCTAGCCTGGTTGACAACCCAAGAACAATTCATCTCATTCATTCACAGGGAAAGAACTCAATTTTATATCACGGAACAATGTACTTCCCATGGGAAAATCAAACAAACAAACAAAACACGTCGAAGCAAAATCTCGACCAATTACATCGTATGTACAGGGAAGATGTTTCCACTGGTTCATAGTTCCTCCAACAGCAATATAATCTTTAAAATCATCTTTTATCTTCAAAATTAACAAACACAAACATCTAACATTGTTTCCAAATGTTCAGTGACTGCAGCAAACTAGTAAGGCACTCTTTGTATATCACACGCAATCAACTGACACCGTCCATTTATACCGCCATTTCAACTCACGTCCGCTTTTTCAGTCGGGATGTTCGTTCGTTGGCGAGTCCTCAGCGTCCTGCTTCACCGCGACAAACATGATTGGGTCGTCATCAATCTCAGAGTCCGAACGTTCAGGATCGCCTGATTGGACATTCGAATTCAGTTCCTCCTGGCTTGGCAGCGAGTCTGGTATTATCACTTCAGATTCCTCCTGCAAGAGAGAATAGCAATACAGTGGAACTAATAAACGATTTTAATTTTTCCTGGTGAATACTTATGACGAATATTTCTCGGGTTTTCAGCCAGGTTGACGCTTTTATAAAAGCTGACGTTTCGGAACACGACTTGCCTCCCATCCTCAAGGCTGTGTTACCTTATGGAAGTCCAGCTTCACACAATTTGAAAATTTTATTTGATTTATTTATTTTATTATGAAATTTATTTATACAGTGAGTCCTCGTTTAACGTCACTTACCGTTCCTGACAAATGTGTCGATAAACGAAATGACGTTAATCGAAGCATAATATCCCATAAGAAACAATGTAAAATGTGAATATCGGCTCCTAGACCTCACAACTCCTACGCGAAAAAAATGCTAGTGAATCATATGTGGGGCATTTTTTACGGTGGGAATGCCAAACTATCGCATAAATACGAGTTCCTGTCTTCATCGACGACAATAGCAGCAGTGACGTAAATCCTTCTCCATTTTTGTATCTTCCAGCATTTGCTTTTCGGCTCCGCTATGGTGGTTGCCCGGGCGAGAGTCGCCTGGGCATCATCATCGCTGAAACATCGTCGCAGTTACAGGAACCAAAATTATTGTGAACTCTGCAAAAAAGTGGCAACAAAATCTCCGAGTTCTACACGGAAAAATTCCTTGAAATCACTTTTATGCTTCCTGAAAACCATTATGTCAAGTAAAACCTTGCATACCTACCTAAGAACCACCTACGTAAGAATTCATTTTGCAGAAATTTTTGCTAAAAACGTAATCGCAATTAAGAATAAACACACCGTTTTTCACTTTGCTTAGACTGACTGTATTACCGCCCACAAAACGAACAACCTGCAACGCCCGCCGCTTCGCCTTTTTTTTCGCCCGAAATTTAAAAGACTTGACGTTACCGCGAAGCGTAGGTGCGATAAACGAATGACGGTCTCAAAATTTTCGCGACGTTATCGCGAAATGACGTTAAACGGGGTGACGTAGAACGAGGACTCACTGTATTATCATTAAATTTTTTTGATTTGTCTATTTTATTTTATTAAAATTAGATAAAAATGTTGTGTTTAAAGAGGTCCTCTGACCTCAATTTGTACATTCCAATTAAATTTGTACGTAAGACCCTGCCTTTTTTTTCTACATTTTAAAATTAGAAACGCGCCTATCCCTCTGTGGACCTGCATTGAACAGAGCGGGGGAAGCCCGCTGGGAGCGGGCGCAGCACGCTCGTATATTATTATTGATGCAGTTATTCTGTTACTTTAGAGCGCTTCCCGGACTCAATGAGAGCTATCTTCGTCAGTTCGCGACCTTTTTAGCAGCGATAACTTGGTTGCATCTGAGGTCGAAGGTAGAGTCTGGTATTCTCACTTCAGATTCCTCCTGCAAGAGAGAATAGTAATACAGTGGAACCTATAAATAGGGATGGTCGGATCGGATACCTCGGATCTAAATATCCACGGATATTGCCCTTCGTCGGATACATCGGATCCAAAGTCGCGGATGACATCGGATCTGGATTTGAAATTTTGAATAATAGCTTCAGTGAACGTAACGCCCCGTGAATGTAATGGAAATAGATTCTATTCAAGATTCTCTTTTTGAATGCGCCGTCGCATGTGATTCTTGCCCGACTCATGAACTGTTTTGTTTGAAAGCTCTTGCAGAGGTTACGTAGGAGAATTTCAGCCGTGGAGAATAAAAAAGACAAAATACGACTGGCACATAGTGTGACTCTTCCCAAGAGATTGAACAATCTTAGCATTAGGAATTTTAAAATGCTTTTGGATACGAAAATATCCGATCCGAAAGATCCGGTTCCGAAAATCAAGGATCCAATCCGAATCCGAAAAAAATCCTGGATCCGTCCATCCCTACTTATGAACGATTTTAATTTTTCCTGGGGAAAACTTGTGATGAATATTTCTAGGGTTCTCAAGCCAGGTTAATGCTTTTATACAAGCGGACGGTTCGGGAGACAACTTGTCTTCCATCCTCAAATGCTGAGTTATTTGCTGAGAAGTCCAATTTCACACAAAAATTCAAATTTAATGAAATAAAATAAAATAAACAAATCAAATAAAATTAAATAATAGTATAAATAAATTTAATAATAATATAAATAAAATAAAATTTTCAAATTGTGTGAATTTGGACTTCCATAAAGTAACACAGCCTTTGAGGATGGGAGACAATTCGTCTCCTGAAACGTCCACTTGCATAAAAGCATTAACCTGGCTGAGAACCCGAGAAATATTCATCAGACTGTAGAACTTGTTTAGTACGTTTCTAAAGGGACCATAGAAAATGAATGTGCTATCCAGGAAAATGTGCTAACGAGGAAAGTAATTATAGTTCACTCCCGATTATCTTGGATAATGATTAGGAGAGATGGCACGAATAATCCGAAAACATGGATAACCCAAACTTTCACTCAATTGTCTTGTAATGCTCATCATTTACATAAAACAATCAATAAATTATTATTTATGCAGTTATTCTGTTATTTAAGAGTGCTTCCCGAACTCATTGAGAGCTTTCTTCGCCAGTTCACGATCTTTTTAGCGGCAATAACATGGTTGTACTCGTATTATTAATGCTCCATGTATGGCCTGGTTTTGAAAACTACACATCCGTGGCTGTTTGATCACGGGCACAGAAAAGTGGTTTGCACGAATGCTTCAAAACCACTGCTCTACGTCGGAAACTACACTGTCAGGCACCACGCCACGTAGTAGCGTCTCGCACAAGTTGCCCGGGTTGCAACTGCTGCGGGACGCGTATACGCGATCAAGGAGTGCGGCCCCGTGCTGCAAGGCTTGGAAAACAGGAACACGGTGCTCCGGTGAATGCAGCTAGTGCGAGCTCGCTTCCGATTTACAGAAATAATAAGCCTGGTGTATAATTGCATTAATGCAGTAATTCTAGTGATTTTGCATTCGATTTTATTTTTTATAAGGATCGTGGAAAATAAATATGCGAGAGAGAAAATCGTGCATGGATAATCCGCGACACTGATATACCGCAGCCGGATAATCGGGGATAGTCTGCTGTATTTATTTTTGAGTAAAATCTGCAGAGAAACAAATCATTTGCCTTGACCAGGATTCGAATCCAGATCACCCGATTTCCGGTCAAGTGTTTTAGCCAGTTAACACGTTGCGTACGGATGACGAAGATTCTCGTCATTTAGGCGCGTCAACCTAAACAATTTTAAAGCATACAATACGTATTCGTTAGTATGTTTTCAGTTGTTGTTCGTTATTCATAATGAATTGATGCATCATAACGTTTGATCGGGTAAAGTTACATTCTAAACATTAGCTTTTTAACCATGTTTAAACCAAAGGCATTACGCCCTAATAGGCACATATTTCCAATCTCAACACCTCCACCCAGAATCGGCGTTCCTCATCATCATCATTAGTCAGCAATCCTAAGATTGGTTTGACGCAGCTCTCCATTTCTCTCTCCTATCCACTAATCTCTTCATAGCTACATATTTATTCTCTTTTACATCCTTTATTACTCATTGTCCTATATAACTCATTCGGGGCCGTCCCTTGCCCTTTTTCCCTTCCACTTGTCCTTCAACGATTGTCTTCATCAGATCATCGTGCCTCAAAATGTGGCCAACTAAGGTGTCTCTTCTTATGCTTAATGTTTTTAGGAGGCTTCTCTTTTCTCCTACTCTCCTTAGCACTTCCTGGTTACTCACACGGTCAATCCATTTTATCTTCATCATTCTTCGGTAGCACCACATTTCGAATGCTTCCACTCTTGACTTCTCTGCTGCTGTCAACGTCCAAGCCTCGCTTCCATAGAGAAACATACTCCATATGTAGCATCTGATGAATTGTTTCTATGCTGGTATTTTCAGCTTTAAGAAGATTCTTCTTAGGAATTTAAATACACCGCTACGCAACATGTTAAGCTACAGAGGCGTCGTTATCCCATGTGGAAATTTGAGGACTATACCAGACAATGTGGTACGGTCTGCTGAGCATATGATGCCACAAGCAGTCCAAATTGTGTGCATGGCGCCACAGCCAGAGATCAAAGCCCGAACTATGACCACAGAGAGACAGTTGCTCTTGACTGATTTAACCCTTTTGTGCTGAATGCCAATAAGAATGAGGATTTTCTTCCATAAATAACCAATGCCACACCAGTGCGGCGTGAATTTTCCTACCCTAACCAACGAATGCTGCACCTGTGCGGCACGGGTCGAAAAAAGTGACCGTGGTGGACACAATAGACCCACGGACGCGGTCGCCCCTCGAGATCCGCCTTAGAGCCAGCCCAGTCCCTTCTCCGGCCGCTCAGGTTGACCCTTTCCTATCCTCTCCACGCGGTCAACTACTGTTATTTGCAGTTTGTTTTCCAAAAAGAATTTGTTGCTTACATCTGAAATCCAATGCTAGAAATGAATTCATCTTTTTTTGCTGACCACATGGAAATTTCAAACGAAATTCTAATGTTAATATCAACAGAGTTATAGAACAACTAGTAAATATAGTAAATCCGTCTATATCAAGGTTAGAACTTCGTTAAAAATTTCTGAACGCTCAGAAAAAAAACACAAAATTCATTTTGAATGTAAAAAAATCTATGCGAACAACAAATATTTGCATATATTTTGCATTAATATTTTAGCCAGTTGACCGCGGACTCGTGCTAGGAAGGGGCTTTTAATCCTTCAAGGGTCTGGGACAGAGGCCGAGGAAAGGGATTGGCGCCCCACTGAGTTGGGTTCAAAAATAGTTAGGGAGGGAACCACTGCCTTCAGTTGATTCAGAAAAAGCTTCGTACAGGGTAGTAGAGAAAACTTTCGAGAGACTCGTATTGAGGAAGAATTTCCCTCAACGAAGGTCCGGTGTGAAAGGGTTAAGTATACCAGGACTAGCTATGGGTTTCTCCCACAATTTGTCCACTGCGGGTGACTCAGTAAAGTAATCACTGTGGCTAGTCCTGTTATTCTGCCAGTCTGTGACATCAAGCAGTGGTTTTGAAGCATTCGTGCAAACCACTTTTCTGTATCCGTGACCACACAGACACGGATGAGTGGTTTTCGTAATCAGGCCTTACATGGAGCATTAATAATACGAGTACAACCATGTTATCGCCCCTAAAAAGATCGCGAACTGGCGAAGAAAGCTCTCGTTGAGTCAGGGAAGCACTCTAAAATAACACAATACAGTGAGTCCTCTTTACGTCACTTACCGTTCCTGAAAAATGTGACGATAAACGAAATGACGTCAATCGAAGCATAATATCCCATAAGAGACAATGTAAAAAGGGAATATCGGCTCCTAGACCTCACAATTTCTACATGAAAAAATTTTAGCGCATCATATCTGGGGCATTTTTTGCGATAGGAATGCCAAATTATGGCATAAATACGAGTTCCTGTCTTCAGCGACGACAATAGCAGCACTGACGTAAATCCTTCCCCATTTTCGTATATTCCCGCTTTTGCTTTTCGGCTTCGCTATGGCGGTCGCCCGGGCAAGCGTCGCCTGGGCATCATCATCGCTGAAACATTGTCGCAGTTACAGGAACCAGAATTATTGTGAACACGGTGAAAAAAGTGACGACAAAAATTCCGAGTTCTGCACGGAAAAATGCCTTGAAATCACTTTTTAAGGTTCCTGAAAAACGTTTTTATGTCTAGTAAAAGCTTGCGCACCAATGCAAGAATTCATTTTGCAGAAATTTTTGCTAAAACCGTAATCGCAATTATCAATAAACAACACCGTTTCACACTTTGTATAGACTGACTATATTACCGCCCACATAACAAACAACATGCAACGACCGCCGCTTCGCCTTTTTATTCCGCGCAAAATTTAAAATACTTGACGTTATCGCGAAGCGTAAGTGCGATAAACGAATCACGGTCGTAAAATTTTCGTGACGTTATCGCGAAATGACGTTAAACGGGATGACGTAGAACGAGGACTCACTGTAATGGCATAAGTAATAATACATTGCTATAGGTAAATTAAGAACATTGCAAGACATTTAAAAGTGGAAGTTTGGGTTATCCATGTTTTGCGATTATTTGTGCGGTGTCTCCCCATCGTTAGCCAGGGTAATTAGAAGTGTACTGTAATCGACATCTTGGTCAATGAAATTCCAACATTTTTCTGTCTTGATTTGTTTTAACATTGAAACCCCATAAGGCAAATTCAAATTTTTGTTTTGGACGCACATTGTGAGGTCAAAATTGTAAAATTTTGCTTTCACTCAACAAAACTTAGGACCTTTCCCCATAAGTATGCCAATAGGGTGGTTTCCTATTATTTTTTTATTGCCTAAATCGAAAGATTATTACTCCTGGAGTGCGCATTTCATGCTCTTAGATTTTCGAATGACGATATCTATTTTTCACGATTAAACAAAAAGTGAAAATTTTCAAGCACACGAAAACGCGACGGCTGAGTAGGAATACTGGGAAAAGTCAGTGTTACGTATTTCTGGTTCCAGCTCTCGCAGTGTGAGGTGACCTTGGGGCGAGGCTTGAGCGCTGATACGATGCAGGGTACTAGCAGGTAGCAGAGTACCATGCTAGCTGGTAGCGCTTGGATTTAATAAGGATTTTTAATACCCTATCAAACGAAGGAAACTTTCCAAACTTAATTAATTTTAATGGTTGATTATTAAGACATGTTTCCCTGAGATCTGTGCCTCATGCATGCATTGGTTATCTCAGACAATGTAAAACTCCTATCTACTCATATAGAAACTAGGTCCCTGTGACGTCACGTGGAGCGGAATCGCATTGGCGCCAATCTGGCCTTTTTCAAATGAGGATAAAATTTGACCCTTGCCATTCGTCTAAACCGGTATTTCAAAAACCAAATAATTTGTACATTACGAATACACTAATGGTGGGTAACGAATCGCAATCAATGCCTTTCGTTTTCTTTGGTGAAGGAAACTACCCTATTCTCATGAATATTGCTCGATGCCAAGTTACTAAAATTAGGGGTAAAAAATGACACAGGACCAGTGGGACAGTCTGTATATAAGCGTAGATAGATACTGGGATGTTACCTCTATGGCTTCAGCCTCTACTTCACTTGGTTCAGTCTTGAGCTCAACAGCCTCCGGCACTCCCTCCTGGCATGGCTCCTCCATTGGTTCATCATCGTCAATGACTTCCGTCTTGATCGTGACCTGGTGAGACAAAATTTCATTCGCAAATTAATGCCATGGTTCCCACTCTAACTACATACAGTAAAACCTCTATGTAGTGAACCTCTTTACATCATAAACCTCCCTCCATCAAACAATCCCTACGTACCCGTCAGATTTACAAGTAAATTTATAGGCAAATCTCTATGAGGTGAACCTCTTTATCTCGTAAAACCTCTATACTTCATACCAAGGAGATACCCCTGAGATGGCCTCACTACCTCCACAAATTGTACCGAGACAACAAGAGACCATTAATGCAGCCGCGATTACGTACATGGAATGACATTTTCAGCAATAAATGTTTCATTCTTTTTTTTCCTTATATACCTTATTATGCTGTAATTTTCACGTTATCATTAGTTGTGGCCATTTTGTTCCATATGAGAGCATACCTAACAGCAAATAAGAAAAAAGGTATCCGACTATCCTATTCATTTTAAGTGACTGTTGAATTGCGAGAAATCACATCATTTTCCCCCGAATCATGGTAAAAACTATGCGATAGCACTCGCTTTCTGTAATTATCAAATAATAAATATACGCTCACCGATGCATTCATGTGTGTTTAAACATATAGATATAATGGTTTAAAAGAGAGTATTGTCTTTCATTTCCAAAGGATATGAAAAAATGGTGCCTATCACTAAAACCTCTATAGTGAACCTCCATACATCAAATTGCCCAAATTTTGGTCCCCTCCATTACGATGCAAAGAGGTTTTACTGTATATAGCTTATTATTTTATATAGCTGATTACTGGTCTCCCATGTTTTGCTAAGATGAAAGCCAGTGTCCCGATTGAAATTTGAAAAGGCGGATCTATATTGCTTCCTTAATTATGCGGTCCCAGTAACGTTGTGCGTGGCAAAGGATTTTTGTATCTCCCCATCTAATAGGGACAGGGATGGAAAGGAGTGGAAAGGGAATAGCCTTGCCGTTATGGAAGAGATTAGGACCCAATACAATTGAAACCATAATTTAATGCTTCTACAGAAAGGAAAAAATTTTGTATAAGGTAGCCAAAATGTCCTATTTCCTATATTGAAAAAGCGTTAGGGAAGAACGTGAAGGATTTCAAAAGACCTACAGCCAATCGGACGACAGCCGAGTCGTCTTGTTGTCCACAGTAAACGGTCGTATCGGTTCAGTGTGAAATTGGACATCCAAAGACACGGCCTTGAAGATGGGAGACGAGTCATCTCTCAAAACGTCAGCTTATACGAAAGAATTTTCCTGGCTGAGAACCCGAGAAGTATTCATCAATAGCATGGTTCCCATTCTACCCACATAATAAAATTCGCTGTTTTTTCCAGGTTTTCACGGTCTAAATGTTGTCAAATTCACTGTTTTTAGATAAACCATTTTAGGCAGAAATATTGAATGCATAACGATCATCGACCGCAGGTTAACTAAAAATTGAACAAACGCGACAGACACCAATGGAAACGCAGCAATAAATGTGCCATCTCTCCTGACGCCATTATTATTAATATAGTATTCTACCGATTCAGGTATGTTTTCATGGAGTATTCAAGAAGTGATCTGGGAGACTCCCTTACCTTCCAGCACTACCTTCTTCAATTCACTGTAAGGCCTACTCTCTTTCAATCTATCTAAAAATCCTATTCTTTTCCTTCCCCTCCCTCGTTTCCCTAACATTCTACCCTCTAACACCATTTTCAACATCCCCTCACCGCTAAGCACTAACTCCATCCATACCTTCTGTCTCCTGCTTATCTCATCTAAAAGCTTTCTCTCCTTGCCAACCATGTCCAGCACTTCGTCGTTCCTTTTCCTCTCCGTCCATTTCACCCTCTCCATTCTTCTCCATACTCACATCTCGAATGCCTCTAATCTTCTCTCGTCGTCTTTCCTCAGTGTCCACGTTTCCCCACCGTAGAGAGCTACACTCCAGATCAAACTCTTCACTAACCTTTTCACGTAACACCATTTTCAACATCCCCTCCATTGTTTGCAAAATTCAGCACCGGCAAAAGGTTGTGAGCGGGAAAATGGAGTGACCATCAGGGTGCCAGGGAAATTAAGAAGTGTCTGAATGTTTGCAAGTGTTAATGAACACTACACTGGTTAACACTTGAATGAACACTTTGGTTACCAGTCTTCCGGATTTGGTACAGGCTTAAGGTCAATGTGTCATCATGACACGCGGACCAATAATTGCACTTAAAATATGCGTGTGCAGAGAAATTCGTGGACAGTGTCTCTGCGTGACTGACATTGAAATATGTTGGACATTTCGATTTTTCTTTTGACCCTTCAATCGTAGTTCTAAAATCAAGTTTGAGAGATTTTTTTAAGGTCTTAATTACGAAATTCATGGCTTTTTCCAGGATTTTTCACAGTAGAAATTTTTCAGTATGGAAATTTACGGCTTGTTCACGGTTGAGTGGGAACCATGTAATATATTCAAGAAAAATTTCAATTGGATCAATTACAATATAGCAAGATATGCATAGATTTGCACAGGCATCCCCCGAGTTACGTATGTCTCGACTTACGTAAATCCGTACTTACGTAAGTGAGAACCGTATTTCAAATTATTACGTTAATTTTCGAATGCGAGCACAAAGAAGTAGATATTCGCTCGTACAACCAATGGTAGAAAAAAATATCGAATAGTTATAAAGTTTTTACGTGCTAAAAATAACAAAGTGACCCATTTTTGTCATTCCTCGAAGGAATTTTCATTAATTTCTGTAGAAAAATCGCTTATAAATCCCAAGTCAGCAATCAATGTGAAAATTTGCGGTTCTAGCGATGGATGTGGTTGCGCTCATTCCTGTACGATACAACTTGTTATACAGCATGCACACCCGAGCTCCGACTTTCAACTATTTAAAAATTGTATCCTTAAGTTTGGACATTTCCATTTGTGGAATTAAAAGAAAATGAAGTTCACCCACACCAGACGTACTAGGTTGACCAGAATACGAGCGTTCTCTCTGCTGAACTGCGATAAGATTCTTTTGGAGTGCATTAGTCCAAATAAATTTTGGCATGGCAAGGTTAGTATATAACTCCTAGAGGACATATTTTTATTTTATAAACATATTTTTTTCGTGAGTTCATTGACTAATTTATATCTCTAATGGTATGGTATGGTATTTGGAGGAGGCGACCGACAGCTGAGGTCATTTGCGCCATGAGGGAAGAGGGAAGTAAGGAAGGGTGGAGAGGAACCTGGCGTCGGCATTAGCCTGCTCTTAACGAAAGGCGCCAAGGGGACCACGGCTTAACGTCCCATCCGACGGACGGAGTGTTGCGCTTGAAATGTCCTCCAAACAACACTCAGGCAGGGATCGGGCAGTCGCTGAAAATTCTCTGCCACTGCTGGGATTTGAACCCGGGCCTACCGGGTGGGAAGCCAACACTCTAGCAACCACACCAACCCGATCCCCTATATCTCTAATTTAGTCGCAAACAGCTGACTTCAACAGAAATACTTCACGAGCTAGAAGAGTTGGATGAAAAAGGTGTAAAAGATGAAATATATATTTACATAACTCCTCCAGAAGATGGAAACGAAACATGTGAGGATTCCGGGGACGAAGAATGTAACGATCCTGATCGTCTTTGTGGCCGGCAGCTGCAAGCGGAAGGTGACTTCAACATTGACATTGAAGATGACCCTGGTGAAGTTGATGAGGAAATCAAATTCGTTGAAGAATCATCCCATTCTAAAAGGAGAAGGAAGTCAACCAAAACCCAAAACATAACACGGAGATGGGTCAGTTGTGATCTTACTACCCCTGTTTGTGATTCTTGGAGTACATGTTTTATACCTCCACTGACTTTATCCTCGTCCAGTCACCCATTAGAGTTTTTCGAACTTTTTATTGATGACAACATCATTACGAAACTAATTGAGTTTACAAACCAATATGCAGCAGCGAGGAATAGGTGTGTGCAGGTTTCCAAGGAAGATATGTATAAATTTTTAGGCATATTGTTTTTGTCCGGATATAACTGGCTCCCAAGAAGAAGAATGTACTGGGAAGAAAAGGAAGATGTCTACAATTCACTGGTGTCTAGAATAATGAGAAGAAAAAAGTTTGAGGAAATATTTACGAACATCCATTGTGCAGATAATAGTGCATTAGACAAATCCGATCGTCTCGCAAAATAGCGTCCAGTAATTTGTGAACTCAACAAAAACTTTTGTAGATTTGCGCCTTTAGAAGAAACAATTTCTATCGATGAGGCTATGATTCCATATTTTGGAAGGCACGGATGCAAACAGTTTATTTGGGGAAAGCCAGTGAGATTCGGTTACAAGGCCTGGGTAGCTGCACTCCGCCTAGGGTACTGCATCCAATTTTATATTTACCAAGGGAAAGTAAAGGAAAAAAGGGTTTTCACTTCATCAAGAGGGCTCGGTGAATCTGTGGTGATGGGGTTTGCTGAAAACCTAAAACAAAATTATCCACTGCTGAATTTCTCCCTGTATTTTGATAATTTTTTCACTTCTGCGAATCTAATACACGAACTAACAAAATTTGGCTACGGTGGAACGGGAACCGCTAGAGTGAACCGAATTGATAACTGCCCCTTGCAGGATGTTAAAGTGTTTAAAAGAAATGAGAGAGGTAGATATGACTGTCGTGTACCCCGGGAGGACAATATCAGTGCAGTTAGGTCGATGGACAATAACGTTGTCACAATGCTATCTAATCAGTTTGGCGTCGAACCTCAGCAGAAGGCATCGAGATATTCAGCATCCGTAAAAGGAAGAATTGAAATTCCACAACCCCACGTTATTGCCATGTACAATCGAAACATGGGTGGTGTAGACCAAATGGACAATAATATCTCTAATTACCGTATTGGCATTCGTGGGAAAAAGTGGTACACGCCCATATTTCTATGGATGATGGATGTATGCATGAGTAATGCATGGTGTCTCAGCAGGACTTATGGTATGAAACTGGACAGTTTAGCTTTCAGAAGAGAAATTGTAATATCATTATTGAAGAAATATGGTACTCCACCACAACGAGCAGGACCAACAAGCAAGTTTGCACCTCCAGAGATAATCCGAACGAGTGGACCGCACCATATCATTCTCACAGATCAGCCAAGAAGAAGATGCGTTTTATGTCGTAGTAAAACAGTAAAATCATGCCATAAATGTTGCATTCCTTTGCACGATAGGTGCTTTGAGGAGTACCATAAAAATATATCTGACTGTTAAAACTTGGAAGGAAATAAACAATTATTTTATATGAATAGTATCTTAAAATATTTTTTTATTTTGACAAACTATCCCAAAATAATGTAAAATAATTAAAATTTCAATTAAAAAACAAAACACAACAAATTGGAAATCATAAAGCAGTTGCACCTCAATAACTCTGACGAGCCTAATAGAAAACGATCCAAGAGTCAATATCCTAAATGTGATCACCAATGCCCAGTGGGTCGAAAACGACCCATGTCATAATTTTTAAACAAATGCTTCAGGATTTTTTTCAACATTTTTTCTGTTGTCCAGAGGAAAAATAAGTTCGAAAAATGTATATAAAGTTAAATTTTCATGCAAAAAAATTAGTGGGCATAAATGGGTTAATTGCGTAATTGTATACATGTTTCTGGCGGCAAATTTTTTTAAGCTGCATTTTCTCGTTCTCTCATATTGTGTGCAACTGTAAATGAATATTGCGTCATTGAAAGCTTTTCCCTACTAACTTTGTTGCACGTTAATGCCAGAGTTGGCTGAATAAAAGCTCACTTTTAATTAGCTTCGAGCTTTGGAAATGCTCTTCGATGTTTCCAGCAAAGTAAATATTCAAATGATGATATTTTCACGTTATTTTATTGAGATATGAGAGAATGAAAGTATGTTTCCGTGCGTGAAAGATTGAGAGTATGTGCGTGTGAATGTATCTAAAATACATATAGTAATTTACTGGTATTTTTTTGTGTGTTATTTGCTCGTAATCATAGACACTCCTCCTACGTGTATTAACTGTGACAGTGAAACCACCAGATTCATCGATCAACGTAATATATAAAAGGCAGCAGATATAATGATTATAGGTAGGTAGACAATGAATTCTTTGGGACTTAGATCGCAGTATAACATAATGAATCAATTTAAATATTCAGTTTAGTAATGTAGTGTTGAGATACCGTACTTTCCCGAATCCACGCGATCGGCCAACTCTGGGAATAATATTACGCATTTTGATTGGCAATGCTCGAGATGCAACTCTCAGACCATATTAATGTTTATCGATTTTGTATCTAATAACGTAAGAATATGCGGTAGAGTTCATGAATATCGCAGTGAAATGAATGAAACTTCACTGAGAATTTATCGCGCATTTCTCCGCCGAGAATTTCACCGCGCCGATCGCAATCTCTGAAGCACCAACTCAAAGGTTCGACTTACGTAAATTTCGACTTACGCAGAGTCTGCCGGAACGTATCTCTTACGTAACTCGGGGGATGCCTGTACCTATTTTGATCTTATTACCACTGTAACCGTAGGTAGGTTTTCAAGGTATAAGGACCGATTCACATGAATGCGGACTGTCCAATCTACGAGTGTGGATAAGGTTCCACAGACATTAATGGAAGCTAAGGGCAGGCGCGCACCAGTGCGACCATGGCCACGACCACAACCATTACCTGCGGCACACGACCAGTTTCAGCATTGCAACAAGTGGAGCGATGTGCACTAGGCCAAGTCCGACTCGTTGTTCGGACCCAAGTCGTCCGACCAAAATTTTTTTAATTTGGTCTTCCCCGACTCAGCCGTCGTTGCAGCCAGAAATTACACACATTGTAATGGCTCGCCGCGCACTGACTCTGACTTCGCTCTGACCCGACCATACGAACTGGGCAAGTGGACAGTGAATGTGTTTTGCTATCGTGGGTGTGCTCGTGCTCTGGTCGGATGGTGTGCGTCAGAGATCTGTCGTGGTTGCGCTGGTGCGCGCCTGCACTTACACATAAGTACGCACCGTCTGCATGCAGATGAGCCAGCCATCTGGCCCCTATGCCCTACGATTCATCCGCGAGTGTATGAGCCATACAGACTGGTTGGTGCTCACACAAGAACATGGGCGGCTGATGAGCCCACTCAAAGTATTCGTTACTTCCCCTCCAACGCTTGCTTACCTCCCCTACACCGTTTGATTACCCTCCCTCCATCGCTTAGGGCCGTATTCTTAGTCGACCCTACATATCCGTTCCCACATAGCACGAGGCCCCTACATGCGTTTCTTAGTCGACCCTACATAAGTGGTGGGGGGGTGATTTCGTCGTTAAGTTCTCTGAGATAACGTAGATGATGGCGCAGCGCCAATTTACAACTATGGTGTCGTAATGGGAACCAACTATGAAACTGAAAAGACGTCCGATAATTTTTGGGCGTATAGTTAGGGAAACGGCTCACAGTAAATAAACAATCCGTGTCGTCTGCCAGGTCGTGACGGTACCTTAATTATCGCTACAAATACACTCATATCGAGCCAAAAGTAGAACCTCATCGTCTTCAAATTACTTCAAAAGCGGTATGTACAAGATAGTAATAAGTATGGAGCAAATACGATTATTGACGTGGGAACTATCGTTGCATCATCAAGGTTCGTCATTTGCTTTCACCTTCAGTAGTTAATATTGTTGAAATGACACATTCCAATATTTCCACTTATAGATTTATTTTACACTACGTGTTTCGTCATTACAACGACATTTTCAAGTGTGACGACGTGATGTGTTCAAGTGTCGTTGTAACGACGAAACGCGAAGTGTAAAATAAATCTATAAGTGGAAATATTGGAATGTGTCATTTCAACAATATTACGAACTTCCACCACATCGTGCCTAACATCATACAAGATATTCAGTAGTTAAGTTTATTATGTGGCAAATATCGGCATGAAAATATATTTTCTATGATCATATGTAAACTAAGTATTGGTTTCTCAAGAGCATGACAAGTGCCAAATGTGAAAAATATCAATATATATCCGCAGAAATAAGGTGATGTATACCACTATCTTGTACTTATTATACTTCAGCCAATTTAATTATTAATTTCACATGATGGGTATAATGTGGTAGTATTATTACATTTCCGCTGTGTTACTGTACATTTTAAAATGGTCTGTGTGAGCTCATCTCCCTTAATATCTATCGTAACTTAGATTCGAAGTGATCAGCAGACGATATTTGGCCGCCATGTTTTGGTAGGGTGTAGGGCTAATTCCGGAACCCTATATCAAGGGTGCGGTCCGTTGAACACTACCAATGCTTCGTAGCGCCACAGACGAGCTCCCAGGTGGTCCGTTATTCGCTACGGAGCGCTACAGGTTAAGGTGTGACGTCACGGAAAACGTCACACACCCGTTTCCCGCCTCGCTCTAGACGCTCCCCTGAAAACTTGGGTCGCGGAGGAGCGAGTCATTTTTTAGCGGAAATTCGAAGGGAATTCACTCAGGCAATGGAGAGCTTACTAACGTTGCAGTTGTTGGACGCTGAATGTGGACGCCTTCTTTCTGTAAAGGTGACTACGAAGTAACGGAGTAGGCTCTCATAGTAAATAGATGTAAATTTAATAGTGATTTAAATAAATATATAGCAAGCACTGTATCTCCGTAGACATTCTAGTATCTCCCCCAAAATGAACTCAAATGTCTCTGGAAACAACCTTTACATTCACAAGGCAACATAAAATTATTAAAAGGGACATGTACTATAAGAAAGGATTGTAAGAACATATATCGACACACCAACTCATGCCATAAATTAAAATCTGAAGAGATATAGGATAAAAATGGAATGGAAAAATGTTTTATAATAGTTGTTATCCATAATAAGTTAATGTTTCAAGTGAGAAAACGGTTGAGTACCTACTTTTTCCTTTTCTAGGGTAATGAGTTTCAATTAGAAGGGGTAGGCGAGGGTAGGTGTGAGAAATACGGTCCAAAGTTTCTTGCTTTACTTTGTGGAACCTCGATACTGGAAAATAAAATTCATTTAAATGATATTCGAACATATTTATTAATATTTAATGACCATAATCGCCTCAATTCGCATTTAAAACCATCTCTTCGATTTCATAATCCGAGTTTGCCCACCCTTGTTCATTTCCGCCATTTTGACTTCGCTCCTGACCGGTCCGAAAAGAAATTCTCGTAGCGAACGTAGCGCCTTTGGACCGGAGCTCCGGAGCACTTCCGTCAGTAGCATCTGGTAGCGAAAGTAGCATTCATTGGACCGCACCCCAAGTAGGGCCCATTTAGTTCCAGAAATGGCCATATGTAGGGCTAGATGTGGCGTATGTAGGGTGAGATCGCTTTATGTAGGCGCTGATGACGTATCCAGGCTCGGTTGGCCCTACAGGGTCGACTAAGAATACAGGCCTGAGTCGATTTGTCAGTGGACATAGAGCGAGCTAGGAGCATAGTGAAAGGGAATGTACATGCGAAAATACAGGCTCTCCCAGACTTTCGCACACAATGCATTCCTAACAACCGTATGAAAGTCGGACCATTGAGTTCTATACTAATTAGGGCTTACGTTTGTTCGTTAAGCCTGAATCACACGGTCATTTTTTATCGTCGCGAAAGTGATCACTATCGCGATCACTAGGCAAAATGATCGTCGGCGGCAATTGTTTTTTGCGATCGCGATGAGGATTCCCATCGCTATTTTTCATCACTCGTTCGGTCGCTTTTTCCGTCGCTAAAACCGTCACTAAAACCAAATATCAGCCAATCGGAACGCATACCCCTATGGAGCGATTGCAGCGCAACGTTTGACAATCATGGGAACGACGTAGATAAACATAAACACGCTGTATATTTTCGTGATGTGGGTCATATGACAACGAGCTGTGATATTGGAAATGATACGAAAAGCGACGGCGGGAGGGACAGAGTGATTCGGAAAAATGATCACTAGAATGATGGCTTTTCGCGACGGAAGAAAATGATCGTGTGATTCAGGCTTTACGTTCTAGTGAAATATACACAGTAAAACTTTATTTTCAGTACAGATTTTGTTTTAATTAACCAATTTTTTATAATTACCTGATTAAATTTTTCAAATAAAATGTTGCCTTACGAAAACAAGCGGAAAATGTAAATAAAAGTTAAAAAAAACAAGAATTCCGTTGTATGTACCAATGAATACTTGCTCTCAGTGTTTAAGTTGGCATTCCACTTATAATGTCCATTACCAGTGTCGCCGACTCCATGGGGCCTGAGGGGGCCCGAGCCCCCCCAAAAATTTGTTACAGATGTGAGGAAAAAATGTGTCAGGCTTGTCAATTTTCCCCGGAGTGTCCAGATATCGAGATTGGAGTGATCAGGGTTCTAATTTTGATCATATGACTCTTCTAAAATGCTTAAAAAACTTAAAATTCACTACTTAAAAAATTAACCGGGACAAGGTCCCCAGTTTGCCCCCCCCCCCAATATTTTTTGTAAGCCTCTGTCCATTATAAATAGAAAGACATATCTAAAAGCATAAAAAAATGCAATGTTCTGTACCCTCAATACGATAAGCATCAAATATACAATTTTTTTCATTGCTGTTGCAGTGTTTTTGTTCATGTGTAGCACTGTTTAGAATTAAATTAAGCAAAAAAATCCTAAGTTTGGTGAAATTCCACAAAAATTGGCCACTCCAAGAAACTCAAGCGCCACTAAGGATTCACGTTAGCATCAGATTAAGTAGAACTTAAAAAATATATACATTACTCCTTGAGTTTAAACAGAGGAAATTTTTTATCGATACAAGAATGGTGTCACTATCCAACGATGTGAAGCACAGAATAAAAAAAAACACCTACCCGAAATTTAGATCGCTATAACTTCCAGGAATCAATTACAATCTGAATTATTACTGGCCTTTGTATTTTTGTTACTACTTGAAATGCAGCTATCCAATTAGATACCGATAGGCAATTTTTGCAAGGAAGGAATTATTCATAATAAATGAATTACACCACCTTTCAGAGGCTAACAATGCTTGAATAATGTCAATTGTAAGGTTATTACACTCAAAGCTGTGAGAGATACTGAAATCGCCTGCACATCAGAAACATAATACATCTCACATACGTACTTCCAAGCAATCACCCACGTACATTCACACACTGACAACATGCCTACATACCGTTTTTTTAGTCCACAAAAGCCGAATTACAATCTACTGAAGATAATTCACACATCACATATAAGAAATAAATGCTAACGGATAAACAAATTCGGTTCTAATATCTTCGACTTTTATAATGCACGACATCGCAATGGAGTTTTTATTTTCGCTGTTAGAATTTTTATGACAAATTGCTCGTAAGACCACTACGATCGATAAAATATACACATTGCATTGTTTAATTAAGTACCCTGATGCTCTTCTGAATTAAACTATCTGACCTTTCAACCGTAACGCAATACCCTATTCCTAAGTCGTCCATAAATCTTGGTTCATTCATTTAAATCTTAGTTAAAGTTAGCAAAAATTGCACTCCAGTGACGTCATTTGAAGATTGGCTCGCATTAATTGACCTTCCTTGCATTAGTAGCACCATACAGAACTTCGTTCCACAGTTAACAACTTTCAAACCATCCGCCACAATCACAGTCTTCAGCGTCGTTCACCACGAACGGGGTCGGGACGAACTTCCAAAAAGTTGACATACGACTCGCGAATACATTTGGATTGTAAACAAATTTGCCCAGCATACACGTCATCACAAATCTATAGCGCAAAGAACATTGACAATAAACGTTCTACTCACCCGTGAGCACGCCACATTCACTTGAGTTTTAACTTTGTTCAACCACTGTTTGACAACTCCTTTCACAAAAACTTCCGGATCCACCGTAATGGAACGTTCCTCGCTAGGATTATTCCCCTTTTGTCTCGCAAGTTTAGCCCTCCTCTTGGACGCTGCAGAGCCTTTACGACGTTTAGAAGAACGATTTCTCAAGCTGCTGTTGTTTCCCAACTCACCCATTGTCGCTGCCACGGCAAGAAAAAGTTCTCCGTTTATCGGTTCACAAGATCCGTTCTCCATCAACCGAGCGACTCTTTCTTTCACTTTCTCGGAGCGCATCTTTTCCCTCTTAGTCGCCAAGTATCGAGCTCTACGCCTTCGCATTTCCTCTCGCCTTCGCCTAGTCTGCTCCTCAGTCTCTGCAGCACGAGCGGCAGCAACCCTCTTCCTCTGAGCTTCCAAACGCTTCTTTCTATGTTCTTCGGTCTCGACGTCCCGAAGAAGACGCATCTTTCTTGCTTTTGTAGTGTGCCGTCCGAGGTTTGTTCTCCTCCGAGAAGCCATGACTAATCTTCTCTTACAATGACAAGAAAACACCACGAACCATGCAAACAAAATTATCACTACACTTCGTTAATCAGCGACTACCATTGCAGCTTATTTCCGGTCATGTACCAAGTTTCCTACAGCTTCTGCTAATCCCCACTTGGAGCGCACCGAACGTAACGCATACTAAATTCAACAGATGGCGTTAGTCCTCCAGCGCTTCATTCAAACCCAATAAAAAATTTTATCACAAATTTTCAAACGTGGAATTAATACAATGTACGTTGGTATACTAGCAAAATATCAAATACGCAAGGTACTACATATCAATAATAGAAAAACAATTAAACGAGACTAAAAATTAAAAGACATCCACAAGTAACTGGGACTTAACTTTCCTACTAAACTGTGGCATAGCGATGGGGGCAGTCCAGACATCAACCAAAATGTAAAAAACAATTACTTTACTTCATGCAAAAAACTACTACACTTAGCTTCATATTGGAAAATATGCTTTTGAAAAATGATTAATAAACATAAGATTTCTTTGACAAATGAGGTTTCTTCAATTATGAAAGGTGTTTAAATTAGTTAAAAACCGTCTTCTTAGTAAATTTAAATACACTGGGACTAGCCTAAATGATAACTTTATGTTTATGGAGTCACCCGCAATGCACAAATTGTGTGAAAATTCCACAGAGAAAAAAATCATTCCCCTTGACAGGGATTCGAACCCAGATCCCCGGTTTCCGATTATGTGCTTTAGCCAGTTCACCTACCCAGGCGCACTATTTGTGCATTGTGGGCGACTCCGTCAATTTATCACAGTGGCTAGTCTCAGTATACTTGAAACGAGTCATGAGTGAACACATCTACGTGTTCTAAGTCCGGGATTTGCTCTCTGACTGTGGCAATGTGTGCATAATTTGGACTTCTTAAGGCCTGTTTACACGGTACATTAACACGTACGGGTTAATGTCTAACTGTATGAACACGAGAATGAACGCCAAAATGCACCGTGTAACCACGCAACTTGTGCGAATGCATGCTCAGAAAATAGAACCTGTTCCATTTTGGTTCATGCATTCGTACATGTTCCGTTCTGGTCCACAAAAATCGTTCATGCAAACAGACATTAACTTGTACGTGTTAACCCGTTAATGCCTAGCAGTACCATATGGTACCAGCTGGTAGTGCAATACTAAACGAACTTTTTTTTTTGTTCGGGATTTTGAGAGTTTTAAACTATTAAGCATATTCATAATTAAGTTTTTCATAAAAGTTTGACTTTTTAAGCAAGATTTGACATTTTTGAGTAAATTTGATAAGTTATTGTTCAAAATTGAAATTTTTTTTAAACGCGTCTGGCATTAAAATGTGAAATTACTAATGCCTATTTAATTTTGATTTTTGACCCCTTCAGGACCTAGCAGTACCACATTGTACCAGGCTGTATCTTCAAGACTACTAGTGATAAAAGTATTTAATTTGCATCTAATCAATCAGACTTTAAAATTGAATATTACGAAAAAGTTGGGATGAAATTTTTAATTCAGGCTTTACCGGGTTAATGTACCGTGTAACCAAGGATTTGTGGCATCATATGCTCAGGAGTCCATACCACCTAGCCTGGTATAGTCCACAAATTACTACAGGGGAGAATGACGCATCGGTAGCTTAACTGGCTAAAGCACTCGACCGGAAATCAAGGGATCCAGGTTCGAATCCCGGTCAACGCGGATGATTTTTTTCTCTGCGGATTTTACGCACTCCACTCACAAGGGGAGACCACGAAACTTGCTCCGCCTTTATCAATGCTGTATTTTTTATGGCCTTCGGAAAGGTGAACATATCCCTGAACTAGTAGTGGTTCCGTTGAATGATGATAAAAAAATAGTCTCATGTCTATGCTTGTCGCAATTAAAATTAATGAAAAAGTTGACGCCGTACGATCACAATGAAGACAACAAAATATGAAGCTAATACGGAGCCTTAAACCCTGGTCCCCTGGGTGGTAGCCGTAAACTCTAACCACTACCCCACCTGACCCTCCTGCTGGGGGGTGCGATATCATGACACTATACGCAGCTTGTGAAAAGTAGTACAGCCAAACTAAGGCCCATTCAACGGAACCACTACTAGTTCAGGCATGTGTTCACCATTCTGAAGGCCATAAAAAATATGGCATTGAAAAAGGAGGAGCAAGTTTCGTGGTCTCCCCTTGTTATTACTATATTTTATCAAAAATGTTCCCCTCTTGTTTTGGACACCCCATCCCCAAAAAAAAACTCCTGGTCAAGGATGGCGACTTGCAAAAAACATTGGGGGGCCCCATACTGTGGATCTAGCCCCAGAAAATTTTATAAGCAGTGAGTTATAAGTTTTTTAATCATTTTATATGAATAAAAGTAACAGAAGCAGGTGAAATATAGTGGAATGACTTCCTATCCTCTATATCATTTCTACTGTATAGATACCTTTTTCTCAACTTAGACGCAACCAAACTCTACA
The DNA here is from genome assembly GCF_921293095.1 of Ischnura elegans. Taxonomy (NCBI): domain Eukaryota; kingdom Metazoa; phylum Arthropoda; class Insecta; order Odonata; family Coenagrionidae; genus Ischnura; species Ischnura elegans. Next base: position 924,664 of record NW_025791658.1, on the reverse strand, counting down.
AATGAGGTACCAAAATACACAGAATTTATCAGAGAACATGCGACGGATTATCTTACTTCCTAAATATTGCTATCGTTTCCTAAAATTCATTTAAAAAAATAATAGATTTAAAAAAAATCGATTCCGGGCAAGATGGTCCTCATCCCAAGATTACAGTTAACGCCGTCGGATCCCACCATGCCTTTTAATTTGACTCGCAGACAATTTCCCATTAAGGTTTCCTATGCGATGACCATTAACAAGGCTCAGGGTCAGACTTTGCAAAGAGCTGGCTTATTCCTGCCTGACCCTGTATTCTCTCATGGCCAACTTTATGTAGCATTCTCTAGGGTAAGATCTTTTCAAAATATTTTTGTAAATATTAACGAAAACGCTAAACAAGTATTAAAAGAGGATAATGTACTTACTTCCAATGTTGTGTTTGAAGAGGTCCTCTGACCTCAATTTCTACATGAACATTCCAATTAAATTTGTACATAAGACCCTGCCTTTTTTTTCTACATTTTAAAATTAGAAACGCGCCTATCCCTCTGTGGAACTGCATTGAAAAGAGTGGGGGAAGCCTGCTGGGAGCATCGAAACGCTCGAAAGTATTAAAAGAAAATAGAGATGGCACTTTTCCACAGGTGTATTTAAAGTATGATGCGTTTCAACTGTTAGGTCATTATCAAGCACAATGTCATTGGTGTGGTGGACAATGGTGGCATGGACTACTGAGCATATGATGCGACTAGCAACCCCAGGCGCAGCAGGGGAGAGCAGAGCCTGAATTTTGAACAAATAGAGGTGCTCGCTCCTGACTGATAAAAGTATACAGGGACTGGCCACGGTGATAACTAGAATGGACCGCCTGCAACCCCATGAATTGCGTGGTTTCCTATTATTTTTTTACTGCCTTAATCGAAATATTATCACTCTTGGAGTACGTATTTCACGCTTTTAGAGTTTTAATAGACAATATCTATTTTTCGCGATTAAATGAAAAGTGAAAATTTTCAAGCGTGCGAAAATGCGACGGCTAAGTATGAATGCTGGGTAAAGACCGTGTGACGTCTGACTTAAAGAAAATGAAAGGTGGCCTTTTTAGTAATAAATTGTTAAATAATGACTAATTTTCATTGTTTAAACAAGTCCTATTTGTTTATTAATGCTTCAAATGACTAGCAAGTTATGCCAAAATGTGCATAAATGAATTCTCTTCAAAATGAAACAATAACCACTGCCTTTCGGGCCATGGTTCTTAAGTAATCAGCATTTATGTGATTTTTCATTTTTTACTCTGAGGCCTGACTCTGCAATGTTCAAAGGATGGTAACTTTATAACAGTTCAGTCCTGAGCTGAGATAAAGTGATAGTTACTCATCATAAGGATACTGCCTTCATATATATAACTTTCAGAGAAATCGGTGATGGTCACCTGACAACCCTCTGCCTGATTTAGGATGAAATGCCCCAGTGCTGATGCGAGGGAGAAGTCTGAGGGGTGTCTGGACCCCCAAAAATATAAACACAATTATGTACTTTACTTCATAATAGATAACAAAATATAGGAAAATCATGAATTTACAAAAGATTTCTTTGACAAATGAAGTTTTTTTTATTACTAACAGTGTATTCAATTTAAATTAGTTTGAAACCCTCTATTTAGTACCCCGTTCTTCAAATAATTTCCCCCCTAGTTTTGGACCCCCACCCCTGGAACAAAATTTCTGGCTACCCCACTGGTTGAAGGTGAACAGCATATAACACTTCATCCTTTCCACCCTGCTAAGAATAGAGTTTTTTATTGGAGTGCTGCATTAATAGTCATTAAGAAATGGTTGAGAGATCGCAATGACCTCATAGTGGACGTTACAGTCATCAGTCATTACGTCCAGGCTCTTTATTGCTATCAAAAACTAAAGAATCTTCCCCAACATTTTCTACTTTATTTTCTGCAGGGGCTTGACGATTCCTCCTATTTAGTGATAGTGCCCTTCAACAAAGAAAATGAAAGGCATTGATTGCGATTCCTTACCCACCATTAGTGTATTCATAATATACTAATTATTTGGTTTTAGAAACCTCAATTTAGACGAATGTTAATGGTCAATTTTAACAGCATTTGAAAAAAGGCCAGATTGGCGCCCATGCGATACCACTCCAAGTGACGTCACAGGGACCTAGATGCTATACGAGTGGGTAGGAGTTTTACATCGCCTGAGATTACCAATGCATGCATGAGGTACAGAGCTCAGGGAAACATCTCATAATAATCACCTTTTAAAATTACCTATGATCGCTAAGTTTCCTTTGTCTGATAGGGTATTAATAATCCTCATTTAAGCCAAGCGCTACCTGCTACCAGCCTGCATAGTATCGGCACTCATACCCTCGCACCAAGGTGGTCTCACTCAGCGGCAGTGGAAACCAGAATGACGTCACACGGAGTTTTCCCGGCATTCATACTTAGCCATAACGTTTTCGCGCGCTTGAAAATTTTCACTTTTTATTTATGCAATATTGCAAAAATAATTATCGTCATTTAAAAATCTCAAAGCGTGAAATGCATACTCAAGGAGTAATAATCTTTCGATTTAGGCAATAAAAAAATAATTTACCATTCATAATAATAATTTAATTTCAATAACGTTACCCAACATTAGTGTATCCATAATATTCAAATTATTTGGTTTTAGAAATCTCAGTTTAGCCGAATGTTAATGGTCAATTTTAACCTCATTTGAAAAAGGACAGATTGGCGGCTATGCGATGCCACTCCGCGTGACATCACAGGGACCTAGTTTCTGTACGAGTAGATAGGAGTTTTACATCGCCTGAGATTACCAATGCATGCATGAGGCACAGAGCACATCTCTAAATAATAACTTATTAAAATTGCCAATGGTTGGGAAAGTTTCCTTCGTTTGATAGGGTATTAATAATCCTTACTTAAGCCAAGCACTACCTGCTAGCAGGGTACTCTGCGCTACCTCTATGCTCGGCAGCAAGCAGCCTGCATCGTAGTGGCACTCATAGCTTCGCACCCAGTTAGCCTCACACAGCATCGGCCAGATGTACCCGGGCTTTTATCAGCATTCATACTTAGCCATCGTATTTTCACACGCTTAAATATTTTCACTTCTCATTTACACGCGTTTTTTTATCGTCATTTAAAAGTCTAAAAGCGAGAATTACGTACTCCGGGAGCAATAATCTTACCATTTCGGCAACCAAAAAAAATTGAAAATCACCCTATTTAAAGTCATTTCAAGAGTTTTGCCTTCGTATTCCTACCAAAGGATTAATATTTGAGCAAAATGAATAAGTGCTTCAAATGTTGATGACCATTTAAATGAACTCTTTGACAAAAAAATTTGCTTTATTTGGAGAAATATAACCTGCACCAAAAGACCACATATCTGCCCAATGTGGCATTTAAGTCACAGCCTTTACCTCAGAAACTACCCTGCTGATCAATGTAATATTTTCAGAATGTAGCAAAAAAGAGGTCCTCTTCATTCCCCAACATATTAACACTTTAAAGCCCACGGTGTATTCATATGCGGGTTCCCAGAAACCGCAAGGGGGTTATATTGTTTTTTTTTATATAATCATGGTTTATTTGGATAACAGGAAATAAATTATCTTGCACGAATTTTATTGAAGAAATCCCATATTTTAATGTAAAAAAAAAAGATCGAACTTCTTGTAACATAAATAAAATGAATATGACTCATACGATACAACCACTTTTTGAAGAAAAAAAAGTTCTGACATTGATATATCTGTTTCTTGTCAAGTTATTCATTCATATCCAAGATATAATTTGCTTTTGTGTGGTAAAGTTTGAAGCAATCTGGCATGCATAATGCCACACCACAACAGGAACACCACCAAATTGTTTCTCTCCTGGTCACTCTTCCCCTGTCAGCACATACTTAGCAGGTCCGTAGCTCTCTCAGCCCCGCAGAGCGAAAACTGTGGAGTCATTTCCTAATCCGAAAAAGTGCATTTAGAAGCCGCTAAACGGCAGCACCATCGATATAAGAAGGACAGACAGCTAAATGAATAGGTTACATTGTTTGGGACTGAGGAAAATCCCACGGAATATTTTTTAAGTAATTTAATCCGGGTCCCTGGGAGGAAATATGCAACCCGAGCCCTGCTCGGGCTTTTGCTTCTAAGCGTTAAATATTGAGCTCAAAAAGGTATTTTAGGCAGATCCCCATTGAGATAATACCATTTTTAAGATTCTAACATCTTCGACTTCAATAATTAGACATCGCAATGGATTGGTTATTGATGTTGACGAATTTCTGGTGCAGCTGCATATTGCGCGTTGTCATGCAAGCTTATGCGGCCATTGCAGGCTGCATCATTAGGCAATGATACAACCTACAATGGCTGCGAAAGCTAGCATGACAACGCGCAATATGCAGCTGCACAGAAAGTTGTTGACATCGATGAATCTTGCGGCAAAAGCCTACGTTCCCACCCAATGGATTGTTTTTTTTTAGCACTTGAATTTAATCTCTCTCAAAGTGTACATAAATCCACCATAGCCAATCAAATATAAATTGTATATACCTTAGATTGTAACATTGTGTCTTGAAGCCATTCTGATGTTGTTATAAATAACTAAATTATCTGAGTACAGCATTCTTTCGGGCTGCATCCGCGTCCGTTGTCGAAGAACCACAACAGTTTCGCCAGCTCTCCTACCAGCGTCCTCAGGTGCAGGAACCTTCCTTCACCAGAGGACGCTGGCAGGAGAGCTGGCGAAACTGTTGTGGTTCTTCGACAACGGACGCGGATGCAGCCCGAAAGAATGCTGAACTCAAGTAATCACCGCGGAACCCTGCGTACGAACTAAATTATCTGATACTAAAATTAAAAAACTAAATTACTAAAACTTTTGAGGTCCTTTTTCATCAATATTAATGGCTATTATGGTAACTTCCTCTATCACGCATCAACACATTAGGGCTAATAATCGTGACTATGTTTACTTCTATAACGGTGATGTCTTTTCCTCGTTGGTTGGCCACCAAACATATTGATTTATGCAGTGTTGGCTCGCCCATAAGGACTCACAGTAGCCGTCCCTCCCAAGGATGTGAAAAAAGGAAAAAAATTAGAAACCCATTCAATTATAATTATACATATAATTAACCAAAGTGTTTTTTCAATCACATACGTCAAAAATGAAGGAAAAACACGCAAAATTAGCGCGAGAAGTTCGTATTTGTAGCCGTGGGGCGCTAGCCAGAACGTCCCAATCCATACTAACATGCAGTTACATGAAGAGTGGTAGTGGTGGGGGCTGCTGGTGCTATGACGCGTCTAACCTTGTGCCTTGTGGAAGTCTTGGAACCCTGCCCAAGCATGCGCAGAGCGACGTATCTAGTGAGTTGACTTCGCCGAGCCACCCGGCGCACAGTGGGCGGAAATCAAAAAAAGCTTGACAAAACCTTAAATTTTCACTATTTTTTTGGCAAGCATAAATGGTACAGTCCAACAGAATAATGTACAAGGATCAAGGAACTGTGGCTATTTATATACATATTTGGTTCACCCATTAAATCCTTAGAAGCCGTTAAAGACGATAAAAAAATTATAAAAAATTGCAAGTCGGAATTTCTGCAAAAATCGAGTATTTACTTTCGCTCGTGAGCAGTTAATATGGTTTTCTATAAATTTCAAAGCATATTTTCTAAAAGAGTAAATCTTTCCTAAGAATTATACGGGATAGTTTATTTTTTTTAAATCAATTTTTCATATAATAATTATGCATTTAAATGCGCATTGTTTTTGGACTATTTTTGACATAAGGTGGAAAAAAACTTAATGAGGGCGACAAGACTAGATAGCAAAATTCATATGGAAAGAAACACCTAAATCTTGACTGTATGATCCAAAAGAAAAATCTTGCTCCAACTTGCTACCTTTCTTTTTAAGATTGGATATGTATAAAAAGTCAACGCAGCCACCCGGCCCAGCCACGGAATATGCCGATTTGGTTTTTGCTCCAGTTTAAAGCAAATAATGTTTCCACCACTATTATTTTTACCCCAATTGTTAGGAAAGATGCGAAATTAAAATTAAAGGCAAGGTTTTGTCCAAAAAAACTTTCGTACTCTCTTGTGGTACATGGTCACACGACCGACAGACCGCAATTATCCCTTGAGGCTGTAATCCGCTTCCACTACTAATAATTTACTAAGTAACACCTCTTGAGTTCTCCAGTATGTTCTTCCTTCAAAATGCGGGGTTCGTGAATTTGGTGTTTGGGACTAGGTTGTTTCTTTGAAAAGTCGCCGCTAATTGTTTTACCACTGAGCGCACGTGCATCGGTTAATGCCCTCCAAAAGATCGCTTCTCTGGAACACGCTAGGGAACGAGTTAGCTGGCGATTTATAAGGTGGTTTTCCCAAAAATGCACACGTCCTATTGGCTTAGAAAATGCCTTGCTTCCTCAGTTTTACTCATACGGTCAGTCTAACTTAGCTGATGAGTGTTGAAACATTGACGTCATTTAGCCACAGCGACTACTGACAGAGGAGTTCTCCTCGATGCACCCATTGATTGGCTACCGGTGGCCGAAGTTACTCTAACTCAGAGGTCGTACACGACGGAGGGAATATACTAACATTGGTCACAGGTATGATTAACACCATTAGCTGTAGAAAGATTTACTGTTGATAAGGCAACGTTAGAAAATATTAGCTATTTGTGGTGGTTTGTAGATTTAGAAGTTTTTATCTCCGACAGCGCAGAAAATGGAAAAATTTAGAGAGGAGTGAAGTGACTCAAAAAGAACTGCACAATGCTATGGGCTAAGGAATGGTGCAGACGATAGAGTTGAAAAAACTATTGGCATGCAAATTTCTATAGAAAAAATTTAGCATTGAAGGAGATGCAGAGATAAAGGATTTTTTGGGAAATTTCATGAGGAACAAACTTTTTAACTCGTACTTCCAGAAATGGAAATCATGTAGACGAGTAAATATAAGGTTTGAAAATAAATTTAAAGATTTACAGACACTGTCATAATAAATGATAAAATCCATATCCTTAATATTATATGGATACTGTGCATCGATACATATTCTGTTATGTATCGAAGTTTATAAGTCATTGATAGTACTTGTATGAATATAATTAGCACCTAACATGCAGCGCTTTTAATATTAAAATTGGGGAATTTTTACTGTTCTGCCATTTTGTTTTAGAGAGGCCCCTGATTGCTCTTAGAGCAAAAATAACATTACATTTGGATTAAGGAGGTAACAATAATCAGAAATCGAAAAAATCGTGGATCTACGTAGAATAATAACGGAGATATTAGTTTTGTCGAGCCTTTTTCGATTTCCGCCCACTGTGCGGCGGCCGTATAACCTTGGTGTTGCAGTGTTGCACAATAACTTGTTTTGTTGACCAGTTGACTCATTATGTGTAATTTGTTTTATCGAGTGAGAGATTGGTATGTAAATAGGCCTGGTTATGGTTGAGTTAATCGAGTTAGTGATTGTTAGTGTTTTAGTGTGAGTGATTGTTTTGTGTATTCGTGAGTCATAATGGTCTCTTCTGTTTCCAACGATGTGAATTTTATCATTAGTAATGGAATTAAGCACCTTGAACAAAGAATCGTGCTCATTAATTTAGGCCCCCAAGGCCTAAACTAAATACAAACTCAGCAACAAAAGGCCTCTGAAGCACGAAACAGTTTCGTTCTGAAAATTTCCAATAATTTGTACAACTATGCTGATTGGTTGTGTGGGGGCAAAGTTTAACATTCTTTTATTTCCATCCTTGTTTGTTAATGGGAGTTGCAGACCGTGCATGAACGGTGGATGGTGTCTCGGATTTAAAACATTTACAGTGTGTCCTCGTTTAACGTTATCCCGTTTAACGTTGTTTCAAGATAAAGTTGTCCAAAAATTGAAACCCATGATCATTTAACGTCGCTATTGCTTCGCGATAACGCTGTTCACATTATGTGTGATGAAAAAAAAATTGAATGGCAAATATGATGCAATCGCACTGATGTATAGTAAATATTACTATATTAATGCGATTGATAATTTATTATAAATTTTTTTTTATTAATTATTGATTAATCCGTTCGACAGAAAACGTTGGCGTGGGTAGCATATGTTAAATATTCATCTGAGTGAATAATTATCACCTCATTTACCCATTATCCGTATATTTTTCTGTTTCCAACTGAAAGAAATGTCCACGAAGAGGAGTGGCTATTCTGGTGGTTCTTCAGACGTGAAGAAAAAATGGTGACATTAGAACAAAACCTTGAATATGAATAAAAACTTGAATATCATTAAAAGAATTGAAGAAGGTACAACTGTTGGAGAGATCGGTCGAGTTTTAGGTTTTCAGGTCCAGTTTTTTATGTTACTGAAAATATTGATGCTTCACCATTAAAGTATTTTCTTAATTTAGTTTGTAAATTTCATTTAATAATGCCTTATTCCCAACCTTTTATCGTTGCGCTGTGCAAATCGTTATGCTGAAGTGAATAATGAATGGTAATGAATGTTTCTCGCAATTTCCGCCGGGTTAAAGAATTCATATCATCATGAAAAGTGACTCGCCCTTCATCCTCGTACTTCCGAGTGTCAGATTTTTTTTCATTTTGGCCTTCTAATCTTTATCTTTGGCCTGCTTCAGGTGTCTCCTGATAGGTCATGAAGTCTGCTTTAAAGTTATGGCTCCGATAATTGGCCTCCTTGGATTCTCCCCCGGGAAATTCTGGATTCTTTACGAAGAAATGGATTGCTAAGAATCATTTTAAAATTTTAACATTGTTTCTTATGGGGAACACTGCATCTTTAAATGTTGTTTCGCTTAACGCCAAGTTTTTCAGGAACGAATCGACAACGTTAAAGGAGGACTCACTGTAAATGGTAACGTCATAACATATAAATTGAGTGAAAAACATATTATTGCTTGCATAGAGTATGCCGTGATAGGCAAAGTTGACATAGGAGTCCAATTAGATTGTGCGTACAGATTAAGAATTCAAAAAGTAAATGAAGAAGTGTCAAAAAACCGTTACGTATTAAGTAAATTGATAGATGCCAATAGTATATTTAAGCTTTAGAATATCTAATAGTATTTTTAATAAAGTTTTATTAGGAAAACTAGGTATTTTTGTAGTAAAAAATGGAACGTATGGCATCACAAATTTAATACTTAGATTGCCTAAAAAACTCACTAAAATGCACAAAATATTCAAAACTTTTGACCCCCCGGTGGAGTGTACCCCTCCCCCCACTAGCATTTGACTCACAAGCCGCCACTGGTTTTACATACTCTCACAAGGAACATTCACGAAGTGTCGCTGCCGATTTCATTCAAATTTGGTAGGATGGTAGTGTTCCATAATTAATGGGAATTTGCAAAATTTCCCGGGCCTGTAAGCCCTGTGAGCCGAGATATCAGCATCCAAAGTTGTGCACCGGCCACCCTTTTTGAGGCGAGGGCCCCCTCACTCACGGGCCGGCAGTGCGGCGTCCCTGCCGGCAAGTGCTAGGGGGAAGGCCTGAGGGCGGTCCGGGCGTCAGCGGTCTACCATCCTCTCGCTGACAAGAAGCGGAGGAAAGATAAAATTATGGATTTTTAAGGCATCCAAGAATGACAATCACCATAGCTCAGTTTCCCTAGAATTCATAAATGATAAATGCAGATATCCCGTGACGATTGACAAATTTCCATAAAAAATAATAAATGTAGTTCCAAAGATGCGTACTCTGTATACGCCTGCGGGGAATTTACCCCTGCCAGCAAATTACGATGTTTATCTACTGGTAATGTCATAAAGGGCAAAATTAATGTTACCCATAGCGAATATAACGCTATAGCATTTTAGCTGCATGCAGATTTGCGTATTAAGTAAATGATAAACTTAATCAATTAGTGTTGTAGGAAAAAATAAACATTCCTCATGAGTTTTGGGGGAAGGCGCCTCCAAGAATTTTCGAAGTAACAAATAATTAGATTACCGCATTCTATATTCCTTCGCGTATTTAACATCAGGCAAGGAGTACCTTCATCGCTTAAAGACCAGAAAAACCAAGGTAAATTGAAGTCTTTGAGAGGGCAAAGTCTCCTTTTGCTGTGAACCAACACCACAGGTCGTCTACAACATATTAATTTCCTCTAACCCTGCAGTGAATGCCAGTGGATTAAGAAATGTCTAAACTTTTTTCTCATTCTCTTTCGAGTCCATTGAACTTATTTACGCACAATGGCAAGGAACTACATACTCATGCGCCAGATTTTACACTCTAGGTGGATTGAAATCCGATTTCGTGACCGTGACAATGCCGAACAGTGGAAGACCATCGTCACTCATTAGCTTGGGTCGAACCAGTAGCGACTGACCCAATGCCGCGGGGGCTCTCCCTTCGGTCTTTTTTGCAGTTTGGGACGGGAAACATAAAAACGCACAATGAGAAGGGGCCCGCTTCCTTTCAAATGTTTCCCTCACGTTCACAGTTTACCCCACCCTCAAGAACTCCCACAAATAATGTCTTGACCTTCGAATATCCCCAGGCCTGTAGATAATATTCCTTTTAGCTTGAGGAAAAACCCAATCGTTTACCCTCACCCTGTGAAGGAATAGACAAAATACCCTACCTTTAGCACAGGCCACTCTTTTTTTCTCTTTCTGGAAGAATTTACCAACATTCCGTTATTTTAACGGTGCCATTAACCAAATAAAGTGAAGATACCCGAATTTCCCATGAGTGATTTGATTCAAAGACTTCCGATCACTTTCAAATAATGTATTCCGTCCCCCTCCGTCTTCATCTCTAACTGTTTATCGAGTCCTGAACTATGAACCTCGTGGAAGTCTCTCCCTTGCACAACTCTTAAATGAACCCCAGCCATCAAAAATCCTTAAGTTTTCCGCTCTAATTTTAAATGCATACTATGCAAGGTAAAAATTCACCCAAAAACTGTCCACAATAAAAATAATTTAAACAATGAAATCCCATTCAGAAGTGGAATAGGGCACAAATTTTTCTAATTTTTTTCAGCGAAAAATGGTGGAAACATTGACACTTAAAATAATTATAAATTAATCATCTATTCCATAGATAAAATAATAACAAAAAATGGCGCTCTATAGTGTTTTATTTTTCACAGTTGTGATTTTCACTGAAAAAATGGTGAAAACAGCATTTCCTTGCACAGATAGCGCATCTGATGAATGTCAATAAGTTGCACCCTTGTTCTTCAACTATAATATCACATCTATCCTTCATAATATTACTATCGAAACAATAATCAACAGGTGTAATATGCACTTCTGGTCTTTCATTCGTGCATCCCGCTCGAAACCAGGAATAGCGAATGAAATTTTTGAACAAAGGAGCGGAGAATTGTGAGTGAGTCAGAGATTGAAGTTTCAAAATATCATTTCTTTGAAATAAATTTAAGTCTATTTGGTCCAGCAACACACGGTCGGAGAATTTTCTCACAAAATTCTTCCACATTCGGAAAAAATACACATCCAACGGCTGTATGATGCCTGTAGTTTTGGGCGGTATTTGTTGTATTTCAAATTGAAATGATCCTGTCTTCATGGAAATAATTCCTTCTCTATCATTAAACGCACTCCACGAGTCTACCAAGAGAATTGTGTCCTTTTTTAAATTTGGAAACAGCACTTTATCAAAATACTCTTCAAGCAAAATGGTTTTCGTCAACAAACCGGAATTAGAAGCCACGACGTGAAGATTTGGAGCTTCAAACACAGAAACATTGTTTGGAAAAATTCCACCTTTCTCCTGCAGGCAAATAAATAAAGGAGAGAGAAGTTCACCATCCATCGAGATCGTCGGCTGTATTGTATACGAATGGGTCGTCGCTCCGAGGGACTGTACTGTTGACTCCACCGTTTTCACTCCTCGGAAATGCAGGGTTCGTCCCGAGTGTAATTCTTTTTTAAACCCACTCTGGTCAGTATTTAAGAGAAAATAATTTGGCTTCTGGGCCAATAATAGCCGGACATCGTATACAAAAGCATGTTCCTTTTCGGTTGTCTTTTGCCAGTCAAAGTTCTGTTTCCGAGAAACAACTTTGGTAACTTTCCTAGACACTATATTATGTGAATTTTTAAACTTCCACAACCATCCTGTTGAAGCAGAAAAATTTTCAAAGGGATTTGTCATTTAGCCATTATCTTCATACGCCCACCTTCGTAAGTCACTATCAGGAAATCTTCTTTCGCTCTTCTAAATCTCTCTATTAAACATGAAGATATTGCGTTCAATTTCTCCCTCCGAGAGCCAGCCTGATTAATTTGCTCCTCAAACCGGACAAGCTGTGTTCTTGAGGTCACGAACCTAAAACGGTGCCTGACAGTATCTATCTTCAGTGGTCCAGTTTTTCCGGACTGCCAGTATTCCACCGCCATCTTCTTCTGTGACATACTAATATCACCCTCTTTCTTCCTTTTCAATGGAGACAGCTCGTACGATGTTGAAGAAGAAGGAGAAACATCGTCTCCATTTCCATCTGCACTGTCGCATTCATCTTCGCTTACTACTTCCTCCTCTTCAGTCCTCCCGTCGAAGTCAAAAATTAGATCCTCCTCTACCACACAGGATGATTCTTTGCTTTCCACACAGGACTTCAAGGAATCTGAACATGAGAAAATTGTATTACAACAGGGAAAAATATGGAATGGATGGGATGCGATTAACTTCACCGTAGTTACAAAAAAATGAAAAATTAATGAAACTTACCAGCTGAAATTTCCGCCAACTCGATTTCATAATCAGTTGGTTCTTCTGTGGAAATCCATGCGGTAAACCTGCTGTCCAATATTTTTATTACATTCCTAGGATTGATCATCATTTCGATGAAATAAAAGGAACGGCTTTCCAGCTCATTCGTCTACAAAATCTCTTGTTCGTCCTCGTTCGGAGTTCACTTCGCAAATGGTGTAGAAAAAGCATTTTTGCTAATTTAAACAGAGGTACCGAAGACCCTAGCATCATTCGCCAGATGGAGAAGCCCTTTCGGTTTTCCCATTCAGCCAACAATAGTTGAGGGTGGAAGGAGTGCACCCATGGGTTTTATGACTCCTCTCAAACCTTTCTGAAAATCTTGACTAGAAGCAGGAGCCGGATAGGGTATGTGTACAAATTTAAGCTATTCAAAAATTCCTCGAAAACACTGGCCATCGTTTAGTCCTCGGATCACCCACCGCTTCTTACGTCTGTGGGAAGATAGTAAGTAGACTGCTGACGTCCGGACCGACCGCAGGCCTTCCCCCTAGCGCTTGCCGGCAGGGACGCCTCGCTGCCGGCCCGTGAGTGAGGGGCCCCTCGCCTCAAAAAGGGTGGCCGGCGCGCAACTTTGGATCCAGATATCTCGGCTCACAGGGCTTAAGGGCACGGGAAATTTTGCAAATTCCCATTAATTATGGAGCACTTCCATCATACCAAATTTGAACGAAATCGGCGGAGGACACTTCGTGAATATTCCTTGTCAGCAACAATACCTTCTTATGCGATGTTCTTTAAATTAATTGTCAATCAATATGAGTTGAGATCTCATTATTCATTTACGCTATCACAAGTACCTTCCACCGGAAATATAAGTTCAGGCCAGGAAACTTACAATTTCGGCCACGAGAACGCCCTTCCTTGAATTATTATCACGATAAAGCATTTGAGTCCTAGTTAACAACTTTCAAACCGTCCTCCAAAATCGAAGTCGTCAGCGCCAATCATCAAGAACGGGTTCGGAATGAACTTCCAAAAAAAAGTTGACGTACGACTCGCGAATTGATTTGGATCAATATTTGTGACTTGGATTGTAAACAAATGTACCCACTTCAGACGTCATCACAAATTAGCACATCCAAAATAAACTTTCCACTCACCTGGGAGCAAGCCACATTCACTTGAGTTTTAACTTTGTTCAACCACTGTTTGACAACTCCTTTCACAAAAACTTCCGGATCCACCGTAATGGAACGCTCCTCGATAGTATTGTTCTCCTTGTGCCCAGCAAGTTTTGCCCTTCCCTTGGACGTCACATTCACTTGAGTCTTAACTTTATTCAACCATTGTTTGACCACTCCTTTCTCGAAAACTACCGGATCAACGGTAACGGAACGTTCCCCGTTAGGACTGTTCCCCTTATTCCTCGCAAGTTTCGCCCTTCCCTTGGACACTGCAGCACCCTTACGACGTTTAGAAGAACGATTTCTCAATCTGCTACTGTTTCCGGATTCACCCACATTCGCCGACACGGCAAGTAAATGTTCTCCTTCCACCGGTTCGCAAGATTCATTCTTCATCAACCGAGCGACTCTTTCTCTCATTTTCTTCCTCTTGTTCGCCATGCGTCTTCGCATTTCCTCTCGCCTTTGCCTAGCCTGCTCCTCAGTCTCCGCTGCACGAATAGCAGCCACTCTCTTCCTCTGAGTTTCTAATCGTTTCTTCCTTTGTTCTTCGGTCTCGACGCCCCGGAGAAGACGCTTCTTTCTTGCTTCTGCCGTCTGCCGCCCGAGGTTTGTCCTCCTCCGAGCCCGCATCTTCTCTTATAATGATAAGTCAACTCCTAAAATAATACAAAACTACCACCACCCTTCGTTCATCTCCAAGTGCAATTGCAGCAAGTTTCCTGTTGCATCGCTTGCATCAATAACACCCTAATTTCCTGTAGCTTCTTCTTGTGCCCACTTGGAGCGCTGATCCGTCAGGTTATGTATTCTAAATCCAACAGATGGCGTTAGTCCACAGCGCTCCATTCAAACCTCGAGAACAATTTTATCCGAAATTTTCCAACATAGAAAGAGTAAACATCGGCCTACCTAAGGAAATATATTTCGGTAAATGGCATTCATACATACTCAAGATAATAATAATAACTAATAGAGACAATCAAAAAAGACAAAAAATTAAATGACAGCCATATAACTGGGATAAAACAAAGTTGGAAAGCCTGTTATCTCTACGAGTTTGACTATTTCTGGCATTAATTCTATCGAATTGAAATTCATGAATTTATGCATTTGGGTAATTACGGCAGAAAATACGAGCCATGCATGTGGTGATCATTAACACGGATTAACAAGGATTATGTCAAAAGGAAAGGAATTTTCATATATAAGTCCTAATTTATACAGGTATGTCCTTAATGTAATTTTTAGACATGTCCACCCCATTACTAGCTAACTTGCTCCAAGATGGTTGCTGGTTCGAATACAGCTTTCGTGAATAGGGTAGTTTCCTTCATCAAGGAAAACGAAAGGCATTGATTGCGATTCCTTACCCACGATTAGTGTATTCATAATATACAAATTATTTTGTTTTAGAAATCCCAGTTTAGACAAATGGCAATAGGGAAATTGCATACTTTTTATAAACAGCGTGCTGATATACTACAGTAAACACTTAGTACCGCAATATACTTTTTTCCGCTTAAAATTCAGTTTATACACTAGAAAATGACTCCCAAAAGTCTCCCGAGTTTCGCGGGCTAAAAAATACCACCCCCACTAATCTTTGGCCGTGACGTCATAGTTCAGTAGGAGTCCAAGATCCAAGCCCAGTAAGCCAGTAACTGCAGGTTTGGACGAGCCACGTTGCGTTTAAAGGAGAACATGGGTGAAGTAAGGAAAAATTACAAGTGGTGCATTGTTCCTCTGTGCAATAACACCCCAGAAAAATTTTCGTCTGCATTCCCACGGAGGAAATTAGAAGAAAAGCCTCGATGTATGCCGTCTGTCGGGATGAGCGTTACGGAAAAATAAGAGTATAATAAACGGAATGATAAACCCGTGTGCTATGTGAGCGAAGATAACTTTAATATAAATGATATTTCCATATTTCATAGACTGAATAACTTGAAACTGAGATTTTTCGATAATTCGGCCGCCGTAGAATAAAAACTGAACTTCACAACAAAAATCGAGATAGGTTTTTCTCGATGGTTACAATGGACTCAAATTATTTATGGCACTTGTTCAATTTCATTTACGGAAGGATATAGAAAATTTCATGATGTTTAAAATCAAGGGAGGAAATATGAAAATATAGAGCAACGTTGATCCTCATGCATTCGAGTGCCAGCCAAGAAGACAGCGTTTTCTTCTACTGTCGGCGTCATAATGATGTGCCGCTGTACTTTGCAAATTTATATCCTGGCTTCACTGCATGCTATAATAATGAACTATACGTCATTTTAAAGGAAATTTTATCCTAAATTCTGATTTATTTTATTACAAAAAAAATTGAAAAATGTAGACACGGCCAGTGCAATAAATGACTCCGCGCACCGAAAAATTAGCCGTTTTGTCAACTTCATGAACTTTGCAACTCAACCTAAGGAAAACTACTACGTCTACAGCATTCATCCTCCACATTAATTTACACTCATCAGTGCGGGTTAATAAAATGGCTTTTCGGTATTTTTAGAACTTCTATTTAGTTATAAATTAATGAAAATATTCAAACATTATCTTGTCCCATAGTTTACCCCGAAAGATAAAGCAAGTTGTAGATGGAAAAAGAATGGAATCCAGAGGTGGTCACAAAAAATGAATCGCAGCATTCTTTGATTTTATTCTACGCCGTTGCTTGCTTTTCAGAAAAAGTTGAGTCACAAGAGGAACGTTCCTCGGCCCTTGATTTGGAAACTGTGGAGATAGAGGAAGACGTGTGGATCAGCAATTTCCATTTAGTTGGTTGTCAGGATAAACCAAGGATCCATTTAAAGGTTGTCAGGCCATCGAATAAAGATAGGACTAATGTGCACTACAGGGGAAATGGGGAGTTTGAGGGAAAGTCAAACCCAAAGTTGCCCAAAGAATGTGCAGTTCTATGTTGCTCTTTCCCCAGTTAAAACCAAATAGAAATAGGATTGGGATGATATTTTCACCACGGGTTCCAGTGATAGTGAGAGTGCAGGTGATCACGGTCATCGTCGAAGGTCATCCCCCTAGGATTTCCGATACGGAATTTTTAAGTGACAACCGATCGCAATGACGATGAGCTCGCCTTTAGAGTAGGTTTCAGATATCGTGAGAAAAGCTCCCAAAATGTATTAAAGACTCTGTTTGGAAAACATTCACATTTTAATGCTAATTTAGGCATGATTTCATTACAAAAGTAACTTATTAACACCTGAAGACGTTGCGTTTATTATATTGATCGAAGTGCGATTGACCGATTCTTTCTGCAGAATAGGAAGTGGCTTCGGGGTTTTTGAGTCACAAGATGGTAGATTGTGTTGGAGGTTCGTCTATAGTATCGCTACTACATTGAAACATTGATAGTCTGGCTTCCTCAGAGCTTCCTGTCGCCCTCCAGGCAAGGTATTTTTAAGTTGAAAGTATCATCGACAGCTTCGATGTGGAAATAAGTTCACCATAAGACTCTCTACCGGACTGCCAAAAGAATACACATTTCACATGGGTATACGCTTTCGCCAATATTATACGCAAGTCTCACTCTGTTATGAACTATAAAACATTTCAGATGCACATCAGCTACCTTTCCATTTCTTGGCATCGACTTTCGGCGCCTACGAAGTCTACAGTTTCACTAAAATACCCTGTTATCATGATGGAATCAGTAACAGGAAGCTTGCTAGGATCAGCCTCAGAATAACCATATTCCTTCATCTTTACGCAATCTATTGCTTTCAATGGAGGAGAAATAGATCAAATAATAGCCCTGAAGTCACAATGAACAACTCCGATACGTCTGCACTTCAATAAATGAATCATAACCACGCCGTCGCATGTATTCAATTCAAGTACTATGGCAGTGCCGCCGTGCCTCCTCGTACTGAACTATGACGTCACTTTTCTTCCAGCCAATCATCGGGCGTTTTCGCTTCTCACTTGCATTTGAAAATTCTCGTGAACTTTGATGCATTAAATATCGCAAACCACGTCATAAAATAATAAAAAAAACTTTCACCGAGGTATGCAAACATATATTTTTATATAATTTTGGGGCTATTGATTATATCTGAAATGTATGCAAGTTCCCTATTGTCAATTTTAACCGCATTTGAAAAAAGGCCAGATTGGCGCCCATGCAATGCCACTCCACGTGACGTCACAGGGACCTTGTTTCTATACGAGTAGCCAGGAGTTACATAATCTGAGATTACCGATGCATGCATGAGGCACAGAGCTCAGGGATACATCTCTTCATAATCATCTATTAAAACTGCCTAAGGTCGGAAAGTTTTCTTCGATTGATAAGGTATTAATAATCCTTATTTAAGCCAAGCGCTACCAGCTAGCAGGGTACTCTGCTAACTACTAGCAGCCTGCGTCGTATCAGCGCTCAAAGCCTTGCCCCAAGGTCACCTCACTTGCGGGAGGGGGAACCAGAAATACGTCACACGGACTTTTCCCATCATTCCTACTTAGCCGTCGCGTTTTCGCGCGCTTGAAATTTTTCACTTTTCATTTAATCGCGAAAAATAGATGTCGTCAATCGAAAATCTAAGAGCGTGAAATGCCCACTGCAGGAGTAATAATCTTTCAATTTAGGCAATAAAAAAATAATAGGAAACCACCCTATTGTTTCCTGGAGCTGTTCGCACACTTCATCTACTTCTTCCTTCCTGTGATTACCTCTGGGCATGAGAACATTAACCACCGCAAGTTTGGTGGGTCAACCCTCAGTTTTTACCACTAGAATCCTATCACTTGAAGTGATAAATAAGCACATTAGAATTAATAGCCATGCAGCATCCTGTGGACCTTGTGACAGGTATCGGGAAGTTTTAAGATCAGAAAAATGTTTACAGTGTGTGTGTGCAGCATCAACTCATCCGTCACTGGGACTTGATCCGTGGAACCTCTGATTTGTAGCGTGATACTTTACCCACTACACTATCAGAAAAATTGCATTCTATGGCAGTCTCAATCAGGCGCACAACTAGGAATTAAGGCTTTGGGGGGTTTCAGGCACAACTAATACTGGGGTGCTCGGGGTATTGCATACCCTCCAGGGTTAGCGGGAGGTGCAGAGGCCTTCCGCTGGAAAAAAATTAAGATAAATGGTTCAAAATAGTGATTTTACAGCCTTCTGAGGGATATTTTAATAAACCTTTTCTATAAGCAATATTAATCCAATTAAGTAAAAACAAGCGTGCTGCAGCCGCTCTTTTCAATGCAGGTCCACAGAGGGATAGGCGCGATTCTAATTTTAAAATGTAGAAAAAAAGGCAGGGTCTCAGGTACGAATTTAATTGGAATTTTCATGTACAAATTGAGGTCAGAGGACCTCTTTAAACACAACATTGGAAGTAATTACACTATCCTCTGTTAAACGAACATGATGACTCATACTTACGTATCAACAGGAGACTTGAATGTGGAATCAGCCGCATTTTGATAAAAGTTATTTAAAGAATGCGAGATATTGTTGCAAATGAACAAATGTATCAGTTTGTGCGCCGTTATCGTCAGGAATACTTACTGGATTTTGCTTTAATTGTTTTTTATTAATATTTAAAAACCAATTTTAGGAAACAATAGCAATATTTAGGAAGTAAGATATGCCGTCGCATGTTCTCTGATAAATTCTGTGCATTTTGGTACCTCATTTGTAGAGTTTGGTTGCGTATAAGTTGAGAAAAAGGTATCTATACAGTAGAAATAATATAGAAGATAGATTTAACTTGAAAATGTCTGTGAGCTCTGGGGGCCTCCTCCAAAACCCCCCCTTCGCTGCGTTACTGGTCTCAATGCCCAATATGTCGGCTGTACTCACCCTGGAGCACACAGATTGCAGCTGTTCCCTGGCCTTGTTCACCCACTGCTTCAACACCGCCTGAATTACGGCGTCGCTGCACTCAGATTTGTGTGTGGCAGAGGGCTGAGTGTGATTGCGCAATCCTCTCCTCAGGGCGGGATTTACCACAGGAAGGCCCCCATGGGCACCAACCACCTCCTGCAGACCACAATCTTCCGGTGCACCATTGGTCAACGACTTTCTCCTCTCCCCTGCTTCACCAACCGTTTCCTCCCTCCCCATCGCCTGGTGAGACATAGAAATGAAATGAACACATGCGGCACTGCTGGAAAAAATTAATTTAGGGATGGAATATCATGGTTCCCACCCCAACTAAATTATAGAATTCACGGTTTTTTCCAGGTTTTCACGGTATAAGTGTTGTCAAATTCACGGTCATTTGAAAAGCCATTTTGATAAAAAATGATGATCACGTAAAGCGATTACACGCACGTTAAGAAAAATTAAAAAAAAAACGGGGCAGTCGCGGGACTGGCCGACAGAGGTGAAAACTGAAATAATTATTATGCATTTATTTTTTATATAGATTTAATATTATTAAAGAACTAATTTTTCCAGTAATACTCATTTTTCAACAAAAATTGAAATTATTTTTTCAGCAAACTGTTTATTATTAAATATTAATATTAAAAATACAATGTGTATGAATAGAAAGTAACATCAATTATATATTGAAATATAATATGCTTTTATTTCTTTTATTTAATATGCTTTAAACCTATAATTGTTCACTATGCACATAAATGAAACTGCCTTAAATTTTACTGACCTGTATTTTTATAGCGTGTACACTCTTCTGCACGTTCATGCACGAGCTCTATATATTTAAAGAACTTATACAATATACGGTATAGATTTTTATTTTCAATTTTAATATTTTTAAAACAAAAAGAAATTAACAGTCTATATATTGACAATATATTAACAAAGTTTATTTACTATACCTAGTCAGCCTGCGTAGTTGAAATATCCATTGTAAAATATTTTTCATTGTATGAGATTGAGAGAAAAATTCTCACCGCCGGGGAATCAAACCCAAGTGTCCCGCGTGACAGACGGGGAAAATGACCACTATACTACCGAGGATGTGATACTGAGAGACGAATTTTAAGACGGAAATGTAAATCTCGCAGTAGCGATCGCGGTGTCGGGTCGGTGACGCTCACGCGAATTCTATGCTTTTTTCCCCATCCCACAAAAGTGCTTAACGCCGCTAAAGAAGTTTTCACTTCAAAAAACCCGACAGACGCCATGAATGCAAACGCAGTAGAGATGGGTCAAAAAGAACCGAACTGCCAAAACGAACTGTTCACTGAAATGAACCGGTTCGAAAATGAACCGTTCTCTAAAACACCCTGTTCACTGTTCATGTCGGCACTGCACAATTGCGGCGTACTCGGTACAGTAGGTATGATCATCAAGAGGCATTTTGAACTGCAGCTTACTCGAGCAAGTGCGTTGTGGGTACAACAGATGGCGGTTACGAGGGAGGCCATCCAAGGCCGCCGAAGTGCGTCGTAGACGACCGAGCCCCTCCCCTTCTTTCTCTACTGTTCCCCTCCGATAGCCACTGAACGGTTCGTTCCAACTAATATTTGAACTGATATTTAAAATATTAGTTCTTTCGAACCGTTCGTTCCAACTAATATTTAAACTGATATTTAAAATATCAATTCTTTCGAACCGTTCGAAATATTAGATCAAATATTAGTTTCCTCGGGGCGTTCAGTTGAGATATCGCGTTCATTTTGATTTCGTATTTTGAACATTTGTGGATCTGTGGATGCATTTCCAAAAATATTGTTTAAAACATGATTCATGAACTAAGGAAACGATTGAACTCATGATTGTGGGACATTTTTTTCGGTCCCTTTACCAAGTTGATATTTGGACTTACTTTTTGGCGCCTACGATGAAATTTTTTAATGCGGATGCATCTCCAAAAATATTGTTTAAAACGCGATTCATAAACTTAGGAAACGATTGAACTCATGATTGTGGGACATTTTTTTCGGTCCCTTTACCAAGTTGATATTTGGACTTACTTTTTGGCGCCTACGATGAAATTTTTTAATGTGGATGCATCTCCAAAAATATTGTTTAAAACGCGATTCATGAACTTAGGAAACAATTGAACTCATGATTGTGGAACATTTTTTTCGGTCCCCTTACCAAGATGATCTTTGGACTTAGTTTTTGGCGCCTACGATGAAATTTTAATTTTTTAAGTGCGCTTTTTTGTGCAATGTGGATGCATCTCCAAAAATGTTGTTTAAAACGCCTTACGATACCACACTAAGCTTTCATGTACTCTAAACGTATGATAAACAATATTTTCTACCGAATGACCCTACCTGTTCACTATGAACCGATATTTTGAACTGTTCTTTTTACTGAACAGGATCAAAGTGAATGGTTCATAAAAATGAACAGTTTAACCCACCTCTAAAACGCAGCACTGAAAGTGCTATCTCTCTTATGACATCACCTATCGTTGGCAAAATTCAGGGCTGGCTAAAGGTTAAGAGTGGGAAAATGGAAGGAGCATGTGTGTAGGGAGTGATGAAGCGTCCGATTTTTTGCCAGGGTTAATGAAAACCTTGGTTACCGGTCTTCCAATCACAGGCTTAAGGTCAATGTATCGTCATGGCGCACACAGGAATTACTGCGCTTCAAATTTATGTGAGCAGATAAATGGGTGGATAGCGTCCGCACGTGACTCGGCCTTGAATCATGATCGATATATCGATTTTTTTCTTTTGATCTGCCAATCCTAATTCTAAAATCAAATTTGAGAGATTTTTTTGGTTCATTGATGAAATTCACGGCTTTTTCCAGGATTTTTCACGGTAGACTAAATTCACAGCTTATTCATGTCTGAGTGGAAACCCTGAATATGAGCCTGAGGAATGTAATGAACATTTAATGTTCACTATAAATTTACTTTTTCAATGTATGATAAAAAGGAATTGTAAGTGGCTGTCCCCAGTTGCTTCACAGGTGAAACAAAAAATTAATATTTGGTCAAATTTATAGTGAATACATGCAACTGAATCTTAACACGTGACTATGTTAATAAAGCAGAGTAAAAGAATTATTTTAATTATCAATTCGTTTCTGAATTTCGATACAAACTAGCCCTGACCCCAGAATTTACTCTGTAATTAACTGATGATAACAAAAGCAAGAGAATCTCAGCTGCTGGATGAAATAGTGTAAAGTAAGCATGAGGAACTCACGGCAATCAATGAATCAAAGGATTAAATGTGTTAAATCTAAGGTGTGTTCAGCTATTCATGGCCTACCTTGCTATATTCATACGCGATGTATTACCGCTTTGGTGAAATTTTCTATAAACTCCAAAGAATTAATTGCAACGAACATGATGTAAATGTAATATTGGTATGGTGTGGTTTTTGGGGAGGCGACGGACAGCTGAGGTCATTTGCGCCATGAGGGTAGGGTATGGAAGGAAGGGTGGAGAGAAACCTGGCATTGGCATTAGCCTGCTCTTAAGGCCTGTTTACACGGTACATTGACACGCACGGGTTAATGTCTAAATGTATGAATGCTAGAATGAACCACCCAACTTGTGCGAATGCATGAACGGAAAATAGAACCTGTTATAATTTGGTTCATGAATTCGTACATGTTCCGTTCCGGTCCACCAAAATCATTCACGCAAACAGACATTAACTCATACCTGTTAATGTATCGTGTAAACAGGCCTTTAACGAAAGGCGCCAAGGGAACCACGGCTTAACGTCCCATCTGACGGATGGAGTGTTGCTCTTGAAGTGTCCTCCACGCAACACTCAAGGGGGTCCTCTGAAAATTCTCGGCCACTGCCGGGATTTGAACCCGAGCCCGCCGGGTGTGAAGCCAACACTATAGCCACCACAACAACCCCATCCCCCTGGAAAAAATTATCAAATAACAAACCACCCACCGGTTAACACTAGAATGCCAACACCAGAGGTGTCGTGGTGCCATGATACCATTCCAGCACTGGTTAACAAAACATATACAGTAGATTCCGGTTAATTGGGGCATATCGGGACTTGCGCACTTTGCCCCAATTAAGCGGCTGCCCCAATTAGGCGAACTCTCTTGTATATGGGCATAAACAAACGTTGAAATGATAGAAAGAAGATTAAAGAATGTTTACAGTGCAATCTAAGTTTATTAAGCTATTAATTTGATTAATAAATCAGCGAGTTTTATTAATTTATTGTCATTTTTAAGAATTATAACAATTTAATTAAAAATATTTTTCACAGTTTATACTGCAACATAATTTAATTAAACTATTAATTTGGTTAATAAATCAGAGAGTTTATTTAATTTATTATCATTTTTAAGAATTATAACAACTTAGCTAAAATTATTTTTCACAGCCTTGGGCGACGCTGAATGAATGTCTTTTATTAAGTCCTATTAAAGAAAAGTCCTATCCTCTTGCGGATAGTATAACAACAAGAGATTTCAAAAAAGGGCAAAAATAGGAACATTTGTGAAAAATAAGAGTAAATGAAAGGAGGAAAAAAAATAGTATTCTGAAAACAAAAAATTTTAATTTCGTCGCGAGTATAGAGTCTATGTCGCCGACTCATGGCCCAATAAAGCGGCATGCTGTCCCAATTAAGCGGAGAATACTCTGGGATATTCCTCTATTGGGTTCTGTTCTTCAAGATCTGCCCCAATTAAGCGGCTGCCCCAAGTAACCAGTGGACCCATTAAACGGAATCTACTGTAATTGTAAAATAACACTTTTAACAATTTTGTTGCCTCAAAATTTCTAATTTATACATTCGTAGCCAAAACAAAATTTAATAAGTAAAAATATAAATAATGACTTGCAATACAAAAACACACAGAGTTATATTTCACTTCTAAAAAAGTTAAGGATAGCACATTCCGGCACTGCTAATTTTGCTCAAATGTATGCATATAAATTTGAGGATGTCTGTTTGTCTGTCTATCCACAACGCTTTTCCATACGGCTGTACGGATCAGAACCAAAGGTACTACAAATGTAGGTGCATCTTGTATGCTCCCAAAGCCTAAAGTTTTACTTCTGATTAGGTCCGAAGCATCCTTTGCATCGTTTTCTCACTACCATTAGATACCGTTAGTCAAAGGCTCCACTCCGCGGTGTCATAAAACGACAGTTTTCGCAGTAGAATCCTAGGGGTCAGGAATATGAGTGTAAAGAAGGTATAAGAGTCTCAGCTGGTATCTTTCTGGTAGGTCTTTTTGCATGAGTCCCGGGAAAACAACCCACTTTTTTGAGGCTTGAACACTTTTAATAGAAGCATGGTCTTCGATCGTATCCAAAGAAAACGAAATGAACTTCAATGAAAATTACACTTAACCTCGGCTGAAAAACCTCCAACGTCTTCACCATAGACCATTTGAGAATCGGTGTCTTGAAGCAAAACATAAAAACGGTGATTGCTTAGCGTTAAAACCCATACGGTTTCATATAACCTTACCGCGTCGCGGCTAATCCAACTCCCGACGCACAGAGACAAACCCTACTGCGCGATCGAAAAATCAATGTTATTGCCGGCGACGCAAACTTATTTCAAAGATAACTGCATAAACACCTCAAGAAATCTTCAAAGAATGCTATCATATAAGTTACTCCGCATGACTTTGCCGAAAACCTATTTGAAACCTTGTCTAAAAACAGTATCCGCCATTTTGTAACTGCATTGTAAGAATTTATTGATGATATTCTTTAAGGTTATGGAAAATTAAAGAAAAAACACCATGAAAACAGATTATATGGTTTTTTATTCCACAAGAATCCACCTATAACTTCACCATGTACTTACTTCGGAAGATTTTCAGAGAAAATTGAAGACTGGTGTTTTTATGGAAATTTGCTCACGTTTGAGCCTCTGTTTCTCAGAAATGGGTGGGATCTATGTCAAATGAAGTACATATCCATAAATTTCAATCATTTTTGAGTATACCTGCGAAGTTTCAAGTTTATAACTCTAAAAAAGCCATTTTGTAATTTTGTCTGGCTTTTTCCAATTTCCGCCCACTGTGCAGTGGGTCAATGTTGTTCCATTCGCGGCATGCAGTAACAATGAATGATTTATTGAATCTGACTGTACGGTGGTGAGGTATAACGAGTTTTTCATTTCCCCTCATATTTGAGTAGTGTACTCTACCAAGAGTTTGAAATTCGTCTCCGAAGTACGCTGGTGTATTTGTCTGTAAAATTTGATAGAGAAGACAAAGGATATGCAACCGGCTGGTAGTAAACGCCTTTAGAAAGCCTATGGTTCGCAAATGTGCAGAAGGCTAGCGAGTTTAGGGGAGGGTGCACTTGGGATAGGAGCATTGAAGGGGAAGGAGAAGCCTCTGCGGTCGGTTGGTTCCTTGGGGTGTGAGGGAAAAGGCATGACGGACAACGGGATGGTTTGCAGGCTGGCCAACACAGTCAGGTTTCCCACTCTAACTAAATTATAAAACTCACTGTTTTTTCCAGGTTTTCACAGTCTAAATGTCTTCAAATTCACGGTTCGTAGATAAACCATTTTAGGCCGAAATATTGATCACGCAATAATCATCGGCCGCACGTTAACTACAAATTTAACAAACGCAACGGACACCATGAATGCAAACGTAGCAATTAAAGCAAAAAGTAAATCACATAACGTTTGTAAAATTCAGCTCCAGCTAAAGGTTGCGAGTGGGAAAATGGAGGGACCAGGGTGCCAGGGAAGTTAAGAAGTGTCTGAATTTTTGCAAGCGTAAACGAACACCAGTCTTTTGGCATTGGTACTGGCTTAAGGTCAATGTGTCATCATGACACACGGACAAATAATTGCCCTTCAAATATCCATGTGCGGATGAATCCGTGGCCATGTCTGCGCGTGACTGACCCTGAAATATGATCAAAATATCCATTTTTCTTATCATCTGTCTATCGTAGTTCTACAAGTGTAAAATCAAGATTAGGGGATTTTTTAAGGTTTTATGACGAAATTCACGGCTGTTTCCAGGTTTTTTCACGGCACACGAAATTCACGGTTTTAAGGTTATCAAAATATGTATCCTTTTTTCTTTTAATCTGTCAATCTTAGTTCCACAAATGTAAAATCAAGATTGGGACATGTTAAGGCTTTTAGGACGAAATTCACGGCTATTTCCAGGTTTTTTCACAGTAGATGAAATTCATGGCTTATTCACGGTTTTAAGGTTTTTACGGTTGAGTGGGAACTCTGTCATGAGTCATTTCATTTGGTCACCAGTCTTCCGACTTTGGTACTGGCTAAAGGTGAATGTGACATCATGGCACACGGACCAAATATGTAGTAACATTTCTGACTTGCAAGGTGGACGAGCAGGGAGAATTATACGGCCAATTGAGAAATTCCTTTTCTTCTTTAATCATTCGAGGCCGCAGAAGCTCAATCCCCATTTTTCTATTTATTTTATTTATTTATTTATTTTATTTATTTCCCATTTCCCTGTAAACAGCACATGATGGCCTTTTACAATGAGGGTTTCCAACATTAACAAAGTACAACACAAACATCCATGCCCTGGTTAGGGATCACCTACCCAGGCGGGATTCGAACCCACGACCTACGGATTGGCAGGCGAGGACTTTACCCCACCGCCACCGAGGCCAGCAATCTAATCTGTCGATAATAGTTGTACAATCGCAAAATCAAGATTGAGAGATTTCAAGGCTTTTAGGATGAAATTCACGGCTTTTTCCCAGGTTTTTTCACGGTAGACGAAATTCACAGCTTATTCACAGTTTTCACGGTTGAGTGGGAACCCTGTAATCTCTAAAAGTTAATTACATACTTGCAAAAAAAATCTTTCAGATCAGAGGATTCAGTTAGGTGCGTGAGGGTTACCTTACCTCATCCACCTCATTTTCAACAGATTCAGTCTTCACATTGGCCGGCGAAAAATCATCATGCACATCAAGCATGGAATCCTCTGGTTCTTCCTTTATCTGAACCTGAATAGGGGAACAAAAACAATTGATTAAAAAATGTAAAACAGCCACCAACAAGACATAACTTGCAGCACAAAAAGAGCTCAACACGGAGGTTAAATGATGATGTCTATTTTTCGCGATCAAATGAAAAGTGAAAATATTCAAGCACACTAAAATACGACGGCCAAGTATGAATGCTGGGAAAAACCCGTGTGACGTCATTCTGGTTCCAGGTGCCACCATGTAAGGCCACCTTGGTGCAAGGCTATGAGTGCCAAAACGATGCTGGCTGCTAGCAGGTAGCGCAGTACACTGCTAGTAGGTAGTGCTTGTCTTAAATAAGGATTATTAATACCCTATCAAACGAAGGAAACTTTCCGAACAAGCAATTTTAATGGGTGATTATTAAGAGCAGTATCCCTGAGCTCTGTGCCTCATGCATGCATTGGTAATCTCGGAAGATGTAAAACTCCTATCTACTCGTATAGAAACTAGGTCCCTGTGACGTCACGTGGAGTGGCATCGCATGGGCGCCAATCTGGCCTTTTTCAAATGAGGTTAAAATTGACCATTGCCATCCGTCTAAACCGGTATTTCTAAAACCAAACAATTTGTATATTATGAATACACTAATGGTGGGTAACGAATCGCAATCAATGCCTTTTGTTTTCTTTGACGAAGGAAACTACCCTATGACAACCTCAAGGAAATTCATTGAAAAGTCATGACTTTGATAGATAACATGATTACGAATATGAATTTCTGTCAACAGCACAGTTATTCGAGACTCGATTTACCTATGGCAGAGCTGATATAATTTGCCAATATGGCTGATGCATTGATGATAGTGTTGTGATGATAACTTTGGTGTAATATGATATGAATTTTTCAGTCACTGCAAAAAAATAAAGTATAAAATGTCACGGAAGTTTTTTTTTCGGGAAGTATTTCGACACCTAGGTGAAATGACAAATAGCAATAAAGATTCCAGAAGCAATAAATTATAGCTTAAATATCTGCTACTATCTCACAGCGATTACTGAAAGGGTTCCAATAAAAAATACACTATTCTAAGCAGTGCAGAAAAGAAAACATGTAACACTTTCGTTAAATTAAACTTTTGAGGTGAAATCTTTTAAAACTATTTGCTCGGAAACGAATATTTTTTATTTTAATTACATGTTTTATACTAACATCACTTTTGTTGAATTTAAAGAAAATTTTTTCCAAAATACCTTTTGAACTAAATTTACTTTTACTTATATTGGGGGCGGCGGGGGGCAGTGGCGAAGCCAGGGTGGAGGTACAGGGGTCCGGACCCCCCCCCCTGAAATATAAAAACACAATTATTTTTCTTCGTGAAAAAAAACTAAATATTGAATAATTATGAATTTACAAAATATTTCTTTAACAAATAAAGTTATTTCGATTCGATTATGAAAAGGGTTAAAATTAGTTTAAAACCCTTTAATTAGTACCCTGTCTTTCAAAACTTTTCTCCCCTGGTTTTGGACCCCCCCAAACAAAATTCCTGGCTGTGCCACTATGGGGGGGGGGCACCTTCCCCCCTTACCCCCGCTGGTTATTCTCAGGTGGCAGTCAAACCACTTTGTTAGCCGTATTTTTAGTGAGGCAACTTCAAAAAGTAGAAATTTTTAATAAACTTGGGGAAACATACCACTGTTTAGATCATTCCGTTATTTAGATTACCACATAATCAATCTTACACCGCGTTTTTAAGAACTTTAAATCAGCACCTATGTGCGACTTACCTCTATATTAGTATTAGACCAGTATTTTATAATGATGAATGTTTTACCAAAAGTAAGGTTCCCTGATTATTTACAAATAGAAAAATTTGTTAATTGCTAATAATTTTCACATAGTTGAAAAGTTTATGCTTTTGTCTATTTTTCAATGTAGTCTCCATTTTTTTTACACGCTTTTGAAGACTTTGTATCCCCAAGTTGAAGAAGTCTCCCACCAACCCGTTGAGGAAGCGTGTGACCTCTGCTCAGACTTCATTGTCGCTCTTGAAGCATTTGCCACCAGAGTGTTTTGTTTTGGGGGTGTAATGGAACACCCACGTTTCATCTCCGTGACGATACCCATAGCAAAAAAAAACTGTTGGATTTTAACAATTACTGATGAATTTTCTACAGTTACTGTTGGGTTTCAACTATTACTGTTGGACTTCAACAGTTACTGTTGGGTTCCACCAGTTACTGTTGGATTTTCTACAGTTACTGTCGATTTAAGTATACCGGGACTAGCCACGGTGATAACTTTTTACGGAGTCACCCGCAATGCACAAATTGTGTGCAAAATCCACAGAGGAAAAATCATCCGCCTTGACTGGGATTCGAACCTGGATCCCTTGATTTCTGGCCGAGTGCTTTAGCCAGTTAAGATACTGAGGCATCATTCTCCCCCGTGGAAATTTGTGCATTGCGGGTGACTCCGTAAAAGTTATCACCGTGGCTAGTCATAGTATACTTTAAACTAGTCTAGAGCGAACACCTCTTCGTGTTCAAAGTTTGGGCTTTGCTCTCTGCCTGTGGTGCTGTGGGCACAATTTGGACTGCTTGCCGCATAATATGCTCAGCAGTCCATACCACCTTGTCCGGTAAAGTCCACAAATTTCCACAGGGGAGAATGACGCCTCGGTAGCTTAACTGACTAAAGCACTCGACCGGAAATCGAGGGATCCGGGTTCGAATCCCGGTCAAGGCAAATGATTTTTTCTCCGTGGATTTTTCGCACAGTTACTGTTGAATTTTCTACAGTAATGTTGGATTCAACACTCGTCCCAATTAACTATTGAAACTTTCAACAGTTTTTCAACAGTTTTTTTGCTTAGGGTATAGGTACTCCGGAAACTTCTCCTTGTTGCCTCCCCCTCACATTGTTGAAGAATTTGCGAACGCTTTCAAGGCGTTTCTCCATGTGTCCGTCAGTCAGCATCCGGGGGACCCATCGAGCCACACATCTTGCAATAGCCCAACGTTTCTGTTAACGTTCTTTCAATTGTGCCACCGGAAGCTTCATGAATGCATTCAACAATTTCACGGACAAATGAAATAAATATATTACAGTGAGTCCTCGTTTAACGTCACTTACCATTCCTGAAAAATGTGACGATAAACGAAACGACGTTAATCAAAGCATAATATCCCATAAGAAACAATGTAAAAAGTGAATATCGGCTCCTAGACCTCACAATTCCTACGCGAAAAAAAATGTTACCGTATCATATCTGGGGCATTTTTTACGGTGGGAATGCCAAACTATCGCATAAATACGAGTTCCTGTCTTCATCGACGACAATAGCAGCAGTGACGTAAATCCTTCTCCATTTTTGTATCTTCCAGCATTTGCTTTTCGGCTTCCCTATGGTGGTCGCCCGAGTGAGCGTCGCCTGGGCATCATAATCGCTGAAACATCGTCGCAGTTACAGTAACCAAAATTATTGTGAACTCGGCGAAAAAAGTGACGACAAAAACTCTGAATTCTACACGGAAAAATTCCTTGAAATCACTTTTTAGGTTCCTGAAAACCATTAAGTATGTCAAGTAAAACCTTGCGCACCTACGTAAGAATTCATTTTGCAGAAATTTTTGCTAAAACCGTAATCGCAATTAAGAATAAACACACCGTTTTACACTTTGCTTAGACTGACTGTACAACCACCCACAAAACGAACAACCTGCAATGCCCGCCGCTTCGCCTTTTTTTTCGCGCGAAATTTAAAAGACTTGATGTTATCGCGAAGCGTAGGTGCGATAAACGAATGACGGTCTCAAAATTTTCGTGACGTTATCGCGAAATGACGTTAAACGGGGTGACGTAGAACGAGGACTCACTGTACTTGGTTCTTTTCCACGCTTTTACCCAGATTTCAGCATTCCTGATGATAGCACAAGATGCCGAAACCCTTAAGGCCTTGAATGTTAAAGTAGGATGCCTAACTAATGAGAAACAATTGAATTTATCTCATTTATATTCCTTTTCTTAACGCATTTTGCAGGCATGACATGACGCCTCTCAGACCGCTATTCGAAATAATTTGCAAATTCAAAGAATTAAATGATAAAAAAAACATGAAGCTAACAATGATTATAGATATTTAAAAAATCTTTTTGAAAATATTCATAATTTCAAAAACGCAATGGTCTCTCAGACCGCACGTCTCAGCTTTTGGGTTAATGCTAGAGATGGTTTGAATAGCAGATTTCTCGAACTCGAATATCGAATTCGAATATTAAATCATTGCTCGAATATTCGAATACCTTGAATACTAAACGATGAATGCTGGAATGTTTGACTCGGTTGCCTATGCATCAGGAAACACAAGATTTTGGGGAGTAATTTTTATTTCCTCAAAAGGATTCGAACAGAAATTTAGCTGATTAATGGAATATTTTAATTTTATGGAAACAATTTGGGCATATAGTTGATTCAACCAACATCTCTTTCAAATATCCTAAGGGGACACACCACCTCGCAAAAAAATGATTGCATGCCATCTCGGCTTTTACACTGCTACGATGGATTTCTGTCTGATGTATACATTCTTATCCACCAAACGCCATTTCAGCAACACGCCCATCTAAATATCTTCTTATTTTCAAAAGGTAGCTCGCTTTACCCCCACTCCTGCTGTCAAGTGCTAGCGGACAATCTGAGGCGTTTTGCAAAATACACATGCTTCTCCACCGGATTTTCTTCAATTATTTTCAGCCCATCTTTGAAAGTTCTCACAAGATAAGAAGATGAATTTGAATTGCTATCAGGGAGAAATCAAATATCCTGAGAAAATATCGCTTCCTCTGTGACTGTAAAAGTAGAGATTCATAGCACAACTCATAAATTGTAACTTGATACATAAGTTTTCGAAAAAAAAAATACCGCATCAACTTCCGAGAAGCTCTGCTGCTCATATCGAGTCTCGCCAGAATGCTAAGCCTCCGTCGTATTTTGACATTTATTTCCTCGCGTAAAATGCTTAAATAAAGTCAGAAATGCATCGCGTTTGATCTTATTCTTAAACACGCATAAACCGCAGCCGGCTAATCAGGAGTATGCTGAAAATATTGAGCAAGAGTGAAAATCATGCACAGATAATTCACAACATGGATTAACCGCAGCCGGATAATCAGGAGTCTGATGTAGCTCATTGGGAACCTTACTTATGGTTCTGAGTTTTCCTCACCAAACCGTGATTTTTTTTAGCGGTGATAACATGGTTGTACTCATATTATTAATGTTCCATGTAAGGCCTGGTTTCGAAAAACCACATATCCCTGGCTGTCTCATCACGGATACAGAAAAGTGGTTTGCACGAATGCTTCAATACCACTGCTCGACGTCGGAAACTACACTGTCGGGCACCACGCCACGCAGTCGCATCTCGCACTAGTTGCATGGGTTGCAACTGCTGCGGGACGTGTATCCGTGATCACGGAGCACGGTCACGCACCGCGAGGTTTGGAAAACAGGAACACAGAGCTCCCATGAATGCAGCTAGCACATGATCGCTTCAATTGTAGTGAAAGTTCGGATTTTTCGCATATTAATTGTGCCGCCCCTCCCCATCACTAGCCCAGATAATTGGGAGTGTACTGCATTATATATTTTGGTAACCAGTGCTGGAATGGCGTTCCGGTTCCATGAAACCTCTTTCGTAGACATTATAGTACAGTGAGTCCTCGTTTAACGTCACTTACCGTTCCTGAAAAATGTGACGATAAACGAAATGACATTAATCGAAACATAATATCCCATAAGAAACAATGTAAAAAGTGAATATCGGCTCCTAAACCTCACAATTCCTATGCGAAAAAATTTCAGCGTATCATATCTGGGGCATTTTTTACGATGGGAATGCCAAGCTATGGCATAAATACGAGTTCCTGTCTTCATCGACGACAATAGAAGCACTGACGTAAATCCTTCTCCATTTTTCTATCTTCCTGCATTTGCTTTTCGGCTTCCCTATGGTGGTCGCCCGGGCGAGCGTCGCCTGTTCGCATCGCTGAAACATCGTCGCAGTTACAGGAACCAAAATTATTGTGAACACGGCGAAAAAAGTGACGACAAAAACTCTACTCTAGATCTAGAGTTCTACCCGTAAAAAATTCCTTGAAATCACTTTTTAGGTTCCTGAAAACCATTATGTCAAGTAAAACCTTGTGCACCTACCTAAGAATTCATTTTGCAGAAAATTTGCTAAAACCGTAATCGCAATTAACAATAAACACACAGTTTTACACTTCGTTAAGACTGACTGTATTACCGCCGACAAAACGAACAACCTGCAACGCCCGCCGCTTCGCATTTTTTTCTCGTGCAAAATTTAGAAGTATTTTAAAAACCTTGACGTTATCGCGAAGCGAAGGTGCGATAAATGAATGACGGTCTCAAAATTTTCGTGACGTTATCGCGAAATGACGTTAAACGGGGTGACGTAGAACGAGGACTCACTGTATTACTAATAACTTCAGGCTTTACTTTATGAAACCTTTCCATATTGGTTCTTAAGGTTCACTGTTATTGCACTTGTTCACTGAACCTTACAAAGTTTTATTTCCTTACTTCCATTATAATATTATCCAGTGGGTGGTGTATTATTTGATAATTTTTATATACCACAGCCAGATAATCGCGAGTATGCTGTAGGTCATTGAGAACATAACTTACGGTACAACACTCGAATCATAATCATCACTTGCCTTCATTGGCCCTTCAGTTTCTTGACGAGTCTGTCGCACCTCCAATTTCTTCGTACTCGTCAATCTGCCGAGCTTCGATTGTTTTGCCTCAGCACATTCGGTTAGTTCCTCAGCCGTCTCCTTTCTTCTCTGGCTTGCTTCCCTGATACGGTTTTAGAAGGACAGAATGTTTCCATTAGATGTGGGGTAACATTGGCACATAGTAAGATTAAACAGAGAGAGCACTAAGAGAATACAGCATTATCACTTTGTAATACATAGGAATTTTCCATGGCAATATGTTGGAAGTTACTGTAACAAACCAGATACTCCACTTCACACCTGCTTCTTTATGTTGAGACCGTCCACAACAGTGGTGCAGCGAGGAGGGAGTTTTGGGGGATAAAACCCCCCCCTGAGCTCACAGAAATTTTGAAGTTACATCTATTTTACCTAATTGGATTACTATTGCTCATAGAATAGTGTGAGTTTCAATAAAATATCCCTCAGAAGGCCATAAAAATCACTATTTTGAACCATTTATATTAATTTTTTCTGGCGGAAGGCCTCCACACCTCCCAATAACCCTGGCGGGTATGCAATACCCCAAGCACCCCAGTATTAGTTGCGCCTGAACCCCCCCTAGCCTTAATTCCTAGCTGCGCCCCTGATCCACAATATCCTATTACAATACGGTGGTTTCCTATTATTTTTTTATTGCCTAAATCGAAAGACTATTACTCCTGGAGTACGTATTTCATGCTTGTAGATTTTTTAATAACGATATCAATTTTTGCGATTGAATGAAAAGTGAAAATTTTCAGGCTACGCAACGGCTAATTGTAAGTATGAACGATGTCTCCATGCTTCTAGGTTTCACTGCATGGATTTTATTTGCGATGACAGTTTCTCCGGTATTCCAACCGGCGTCTTCAAGACGATCAACCTGAAGACGCCAGTTGGAATACCGGAGAAACTGTCGTCGCAAATAAAATCCATGCAGTGAAACCCAGAAGCATGGAGACATCATCTAGACAACGCCACGGAAACCTACGCTTCGGCTAAGTATGTATGCTAGGAAAACTGTCTGTGACGTCATTCTGGTTCCTGCTGTCGCCTTGTGAGGTGACCTTGGGGCAAGGGTATGTGCGCTACTGCGATGCAGGCTGCTAGCAGGTAGCGCTTGGCTTAAATAAGGATTATTAATAACCTATCAAACGAAGGAAACTTTCCGACCTTAGGCAGTTTTAATAGGTGATTAATAAGAGAGGTTTCCCTGAGCTCTGTGCCTCATGCATGTATTGGTAATCTCAGACGATGTAAAACTCCTATCTACTCGTATATGATCACGGAATAGGTTAAAGAAGGGTAAAACTAATGCACAGATAAACCGCAGGCGGGTAAAGTGAAATGTCTTATTGACGAAATCCTGCGGACCACCGAAAAACATTCGTTATACGGGATGGAAAATAATTTCGTTATACTGAATATTTCGTTACACTGGCATTCGTTATTACGACATTTCACTGTAATTGTGAGTGTACCGTACATATGAATGAAGAAGTCTGTATTTTGGAATGTAACCCGCGATTTCAGTCCAGTTGGCGAGTTTTCCTGTGGAGTTTTCACTCTTAAAATCATTAATCGTACTTGCTTTTTTTTAATTTTATACTATTTAACATTATCGAGACAGTGGAGTTCTTGCCTTATCATGACTGCTGTACTGAGCCCTGAGTGACCTCCGTATGGAGCACTTTTGGAGGACATTCGTTAAGAAGGTTCTTGCAGATAATCACACACACTCGGCACCAACCTTTCTCAACCCTTCCTAGCGGGGACTCCGCATTATTTCCAACTACAAGGGTATTTGGGCTCCCTCCTCTCAGGGTTTATAACCCTACCAGCGGCATTGGTTTGCAGTCAATCATGCTTTGTTGTATGAATTAGCAGTATGGATAATAGGGTGGCTTCCTATTATATTTTTATTGCCTAAATCGAAAGAATATTACTCCTGGAGTATGTGTTTCACGCTTTCAGATTTTTACATGACGACATCTATTTTCCGTGATTAAATGAAAAGTGAACATTTTCAAGCGCGCGAAAATGCAACCGCTAAGTATGAATGCTGGGAAAACTCCATGTGGCGTCATTCTGCTTCCCACTGCCGCAAGTGAGATGACCTTGGGGCGGGGCTTTGAGCACTGATACAACGCAGGATGCTAGCAGGTAGCAGAGTACCCTGCTACCAGATGGCGCTTGGCTTAAATAAGGATTATTAATACCTTGTCAAACGAAGAAAACTTTCCGAACTTAGCCAGTTTTAATAGGTGATTATTAAGAGATGTATCCCTGAGCTCTGTGCCTCATGCATGCATTGGTAACCTCAGACGATGTATAACTCCTATCCTCTCGTGTAGAAACTAGGTCCCTGTGACGTCACGTGGAGTGGAATCGCATGGGCGCCAATCTGGCCTTTTTCAAATGAGGTTAAAATTGACCATTGATATTCGTCTAAACCGGTATTTCTAAAGCCAAATTATTTGTATATTATGAATACACTAATGGTGGGTAACGAATCGCAATCAATACATTTTGTTTTCTTTGATGAAGGGAATTACCCTATTGTTGCTTGAATGTAAATTGCAGAGTTGAATTGAATTCCTCGCTATATTCCTAGAATTGTCAAATTTTGAAAGAATCTCTACCATCAATATTAACTAGAGATGTGCGAATAGTATCCGCGAATACTCGAATACCTCGAATATTAGAAAGTATTCGATATTCGAGGTTTCGAATAGTTATGCGAAAAGTACCGCCTCGAATACCTCGAATACTTTGAATTACGCGTCATACACTGTCGCACGCACGTCGTTGGTAGTTGACTCGGAAAAATGTAGAGAACTGTAGTCATTTAGTGCTCGCAGCGCCGTTTTACGCAAGTTGACGAATTACATCAAATTCGTGGATTTTAGCGGTGAAAAGAGTTAGACGAGGGGAACCGAAAATGGTCGGGTGAAAAAATCCGAAAATCCCCGATTCCCCCCACCAGGAGAACCTCAGTGCCGTGGGATAGCAACCTTAGGGCATTTCCCACGATCCGCTATCCCCCTCCATTCAGCACTCGCCTCACCCACTCTGAAGCTTTCCTCTTCTCCGAAATCAAACAAAAGGTCCCAGCTCGCGCAGGGATCGCATTACGAAGACCCCTGCTTCGAAAAAAATATCGAGTTACGAGAACAATAAAAACGTGTTTCACGCCCTCCCCCTTTTTCTCACCCACTGACCTTTTTCTGGCTACCTGCTTCGAAGTTACCCATTTCTGGAGGTCAACTGCTGTGTGAGTACCGTGGGATACTTACATTAGCGCATTTCCCAAGATCCGGTATCCCTCTCCATTCAGCACTAGCCCACCCCTCTGAGGCTTTCCTCTTCTTCGAAATAAAAAAAGGTCACAGCTCGCGCAGGGATCATATTACGAAGACCTTAGCTTCGAAAAAATACCGGGTTACACGAGAACAATAGAAACGTGTTTCCGGCCCTCCCTTTCCCCCCCCACTGACCTTTTTTTTCCTACTAGCTTCGAAGTTCTCCATTTCTGTGGAGGTCAACCGCTGCATGAGTCATCTATTAGCGCAAAAGGTGTCTAAGAATAACTTTCGTCAATTGATGTTACACCTTTATTGAATTGAAATATTAGTAATGTGCGCGTAATTTCAAAAAGAATAAGACCAAACACGACGTATTTCTGAGTTTATTTAAGCATTTTACGCAAAGAAATAAATGTCAAAATACGACGGAGACCTAGCATTCTGGCGAAACTCGATATGAGCAGCAAAGCTTCTTGGAAGTTGATGCGGTATTTTTTTTCGAAAACATATATCAAGTTACAATTAATGAGTGGTGCTATAAATCTTTATTTTTACAGTCCCAGACAAAGGGATATTTTCACAGAATATTTGGTTTCTCCCTGATAGCAATTCCAATTCATCTTCTTATCTCGTGAGAACTCCCAAAGATGGACTGAAAATAATTGAAGAAAATCCGGTGGAAAAGAGCTTGTATTTTGCAAAATGCCTCAGATTGTCAGCTAGCACTTGGCAGCAGAAGTGGGGGTAAAGCGATGTTAGTTGAATTAATTATATGCCCAATTGTTTCCATAAAATTAAAATATTCATTAATCAGCTAAATTCCTGTTCGAATCCTTTAAAGTAAATCAAAATTACTCCCCAAAATCTTGAGTTGCCTGCTGCATAGGCAACCGAGTCAAACATTCCAGCATTCATCATTTAGTATTCGAAATTCGAGGTATTCGAATATTCGAGCAATGATTTAATATTCGAATTCGATATTCGAATTCGAGAAATCTGCTATTCGACCCATCTCTAATATTAACGCATTTAATGCAGCAACAATTTCCTGTTCATGAACCTCAAACACACTTCCCTATATCTGGGAATTTGACCGCAGTCCCTATCTGCTAAGAGGGGTAATATAAGACAAGGGGTCCGGGAACCTGCTCCTGGATTTCGAGGGTACGGCCTAATTCCTGCTTTGATCGGTCCCGTAACAAATATATCGCACACTCGCAACCATCAAAAAAGGGGGAGAGCTAGGAAACATATATATTAGGCATTCATTCACCTGCACTGGAAAATCTCCGACGAAAATTTTCTGCTTTCGTCTCCAGAGCCAAGAAACTGTCCTGCCACATGTGTCATTTTTTCAGAACATAACCCCTAATAGGGTAGTTTCCTTCATCAAAGAAAACGAAAGGCATTGATTGCGACCTTTCCCCACTCCAAAAAAGCCTTGCTGACTCTTACGGAAAAACCTGCAGCCCATAATCCTTCCCCTCCCCCTACTCCTAAAGACACCCCCCCCCCGTTACCTTAGCCACTAAAAACCCTCCCAAACTCCCAGCCAACGGTCATCCACCCCTCTCCACCCACCCACAACTCAACATCACCCCCTTGAGATTTCCCCAGCCTCCCCTTCCACCTACCTTCTTCCTTCCCTAATAATATTGTGATAAACAAATTATAAACATTATAAAATATTGCCATCAAATAGGGTAGTTTCCTTCATCAAAGAAAACGAAAGGCATTGGTTGTGATTCGTTACCCACCATTAGTGTATTCATAATATACAAATTATTTCATTTTATAAATACCGGTTTAGACAAATGGCAATGGTCCATTTTTGTCCTCATTTGAAAACGGCCAGATTGGCGCCCATGCGATGCCACTCCACGAGACGTCACAGGGACCTACTTTCTATACGAGTAGATAGGAGTCTTACATCGTCTGAAATTACCAATGCATGCATGAGGCAAAGAGCTCGGGGAAACATGTCTTAACAATCACCTATTAAAATTGCCTGAGGTCGGAAAGATTCCTTCGTTTGATAGGGTATTAATAATCCTTATTTAAGTGAAGCGCTATCTGCTGGCAGGGTACTCTGCTACCCGCTAGCAGCCTGCGTCGTATCAGCACTCAAGCCTCCCTCAAGGTCACCTCACACGCCGACAACGGGAACCAGAAATACGTCACACGGAGAGATTTCCCGGCATTCATACTTAGCCGTCGCGTTTTTGTGCGCTTGAAAATTTTTACCTTTCATTTAATCGCGAAAAATAGGTACTGTCATTTAAAAATCTAAAAGCATGAAATGCGTACTCCAGGAGTAATAATCTTTCGATTTAGGCGATAAAAAAATAATAGGAAATCACCCTATTAGTATGGGACTCAATGGTTCGACTATGACTATTGTACAGGTTTTCAGGAATGCATTGTGCACGAAAGTTGGGGACTACCTGTATAGTGTTACCAACTTCCTTTATGCCTCTAATTTTTGGTGGTACAGTAACACCTCTTTACATCGCAATGGAGGGGACCAAAATTTGGGCAATTTGATGTATGGAGGTTCACTATAGAGAGGTTTTAGTGATAGGCACCATTTTTTGATATCCTTTGGAAATGAAGTGTACTACTGTCTTTTAAACCATTATATTTGTGCTTAAACACACATGCATGCGTCGGTGAAAATATATTTAATAATTACACAAAGCAAACGCTATCGCATGATTTTTACCATGATTCTATAGAAAATAATACGATATCTCTCAATTCAACAGTCACTTAAAATGATTGGGATAGTTGGATACCTTTCTCTAGTTGTCTCGGTACGATTTATGGAGGTAGTAAGGCTGTCTCAGGGGTATCTCCTTGGTATGATAAATAGAAGTTTTATGATATATGTAAAGAGGTTCACTACAAAGAGGTTTGCCTAAAATTTACATGTAAATCTGACAGGACCATAGGGGTGGTATCAAGTGTAGAGGTTTAGGATGTAAAGAGGTTCACTACATAGATGTTTTACTATATTTTTGACATTTGTAGCGAAAAGGGTTTACTGATAGTTTGGTTTATTCGCGTTTTCTGATTATTTGTACATCCTCTCTCCGTCATTAGCCCAGATAATTAGGAGTATGCATTATAGATAAAAGGTAATTTGACCCAGTGGGTAATTTTATTCAGACTCAAAGAACCATACCAGAGTGTCAAAACCATGGTCAGCAGTGGATTTATTTAAAACTTTGCGTGCCATGGACGTAATATTACGTCCTGCTATTCCTTCTGAGGATTGCCATGGCCGTAATATTACGTATTTCTATTTAATTGTCTTTGTTTGCGTGAAGCCGTAATATTTCAGAAAATTTTCAGAGCTCAGAAATTTTTTTTAGGTAAATCTATTTTACTCAATTGGGTTAACATTACTTATGGAATAGAGTGAGGATTAATAAAATATCCCTCAGAAGTCCATTAAACTCATTATTTTGAACAATTTACTTTAACTTTTTTTGTGACAGAGGGCCACCGCACCTCCCGGTTACTCTGGCTGGTATGCCATACCCCTTAGTATTGGTTGTGCCTGAAACGCCCTCTAGCCTCAACACTTCGTGTGCCATGGACGTAATATTACGTCCTGTTAATCTTTCTGAAGATTGCCATGGCCGTATTATTACGTATTTCTATTTAATTGGCTTTCCATGCGTGAAGCCGTAATAATTCACCCCTGGTACTTTTCCAGTTCAGTGCTTAGGGATTCTGTTTTTTCAAAAATCAACTGCTCGATGGAAAAAGAGTACACTTCATGTTTTGAGGACGAAAAGTCCTCTTTAGCTACCGGCATCCTCATCTTAGGCCACTTTGTGTAAAAATTCTTTGGGCCAATGAACCGTTCATTGAGGGTGCATTGACCCTTTTTGTCATCCAGGATTTATAATGCTTTGCTTGGAACAATGCTTTTTTATGATTTCCATGCTTTAAGTAGTTCAAATTGAGCGTATAAAAAAAATTATTATGCATGCTACGGCGGTACAGCATTTGTTGCAACTACTTTATTTTTCAAAAACAGTAGGTTTTCATTGTTAAATTACATATTTAAAAATTAGCAATAAATGTTATTCAACTCATTCGAAAAGAAGAGCAAAGTCCATTTTTATTGAAATGCACATCGATATAAATATATTTTTGATGCTTATGTTTTAAAAAATGTACGAATATAAAATGGCTGGATTTTTCAGGAGGGCTTTAAATTTAGCAGCCGGCACTCAAAGTGTTAAGCCTGAAAATTACCATGTGTCGTTTACATTTTATAATGGATATCAATGGCTACATTCTAACAACACGTATCTCAAATTCGGCCGGTTTGAGACAGGTATCTTAAACAAAGTGTAATAACATTATAAAAAATGAAACACAAGCAAATAACAACCCTTAGTTTGCAAATAAATGCTTCTTTTTCAGTATTACAAACTTTTGGTTTTTAGTTTAAAGTATGCCGGGACTAGCCGCAGTGATGACTTTTTACGGGAGTCACCCGCAATGCACAATCATGCAAAAGATCCACAGAGAAAAAATCATTCGCCTTGACCGGGATTCGAACCTGGATCCCCCGATTTCCGGTCGAGTGCTTTAGCCAGTTAAGCTACCGAGGCGTCATTCTTCCCTGTGGATATTTGCGGACACTACCGGACTAGATGGTATGGACTGCTGGGCATATGATACCACGAGCAGTCCAAATCGTGCGCACAGCCGGAGAGCAGGCCCGGACATAGAACACATAGAGGTGTTCGCTCTAGACTAGTTTTAAGTATACCGGGACTAGCCGCGGTGATAATTTTTACGGGAGTCACCTGCAATTTTGGTTTTTAATTACAAGTGAAATAAATCAATCATTTTTTTGCTCTCCTGAAAAGTTGCTATTTCAGAGATACGTGTTGTTAGAACGTAGCCATCGATATATGTATTGCATTTCCACCAGGGCTCTATGGCCTTGCTTTCAAATAT
The DNA here is from genome assembly GCF_921293095.1 of Ischnura elegans. NCBI lineage: Eukaryota > Metazoa > Arthropoda > Insecta > Odonata > Coenagrionidae > Ischnura > Ischnura elegans. Next base: position 881,820 of record NW_025791658.1, on the reverse strand, counting down.
ATCATAAAAATTTGTAAGAATTTTTATTGAAATGTTTCCATTTTGCAATAACTCTGAGGTAACATAGATTTGCTTTGATTAAAAAAAAATGCTTATTCCATAAATTTATATTTTTCTTGCCGTTCATTGTGTGTTCTAGTTCTGTGACATGAAAAAAATTAAATCTACGACCTTTGAAATAAAAAAAATACGCGTAAAGACTAATTCCAAGATATTTTCGTCATTAACCTAAAGCATCAACGGTAGAAGAAGTATTATAAAGGGAAATATGAAAAGTTTACTACTTCATGTAAGTCAAATTACATGTGTGTAATGCGGGTTGCGTGAATTGTAAATTACTGGTGACCGGTGGCATACATGTATGTCATGTCGAGCCTGAAATGGTGTCATACCTTCCCATACCGGGACTAGCCGCGGTGATAACTTTTTACGGGATTCACCCACAATTTTGGTTTTTGCACAAGTGCACAAGTAAAATAAATCAATCATTTTTTTGCTCTCCTGAAAAGTTGCTATTTTTCAGATAAGTGTTGTTAGAACTTAGCCATCGATATATTGCATTTCCACCATGTCAAGTCCTAAATGGTTCCAAAATAAGTTAATTAGAATAATTGCCAATAAAAATCGTTTTGAGCCTTCTTACCCCCTATTTAGTCTTAAGTTATTGCCATTAAGGTATATGTTTGTTTATAAAACTTTAAAGTTATATTTTTTTATTCGAAGTGGTAGTTTTCCAGTAATTTCTGGAACCGAGCATGGTTATAACTTACGTAGGAATGCTAATTTTCTAGTTCCTAATCCTAATCTTTCTTTATTTAAAAGATCGTTTCTTTATTTGGGGCCGAAGATTTTTAATAAATTACCTTGTTTGATCAAAGAGTTAAAGAGTATAAATAAAGTTTTAAAAGGCCAAACAAAAGGCGGTTGTTATCCCATGATAATATAAATGTTCTTTTTTGATGTGTTTGTGAATAACATACATATTATTATATATTATTTTTATATTTTTGTGAAAGAAGGAAAAAGAAATTTATTTTGTTCTGTCCATATATTATACTTTGTTCTTGTTTATTGAAAGTTATTGTCACGTATATGTTTCATAATGACAATGTTTCAAAAAATTATACAGTAAAACCTCTCTGTAGTGAACCTCTTTACATCATAAACCTCCATACTTCATACAACCCCTACGGTCCCGTCAGATTTACATGTAAATTTATAGGCAAACCTCTTTGTAGTGAACCTCTTTATATCGTAAAACCTCCACTTATCATACCAAGGAGACACCCCCGAGACGGCCTAACTACTTCCGCAAATTGTACCGAGACAACTACAGACCATTAATGCAACTGCAATTACATACATGGAATGACATTTTCAGCGATAATTGTTTCACCCTTATTTTTTTTTCTTATGCACCTTTAATATGCTGTAATTTTCACGTTAACCATTAGTTATGGCCATTTTGAGTATTTGGCCATTTCCGTATGAGAGTATACCTCACAGTAAATAAAAAAAAGATATCCAACTATCCTAATCATTTTAAGTGACTGTTGAATTAAGAGAGATCACATCATTTTCTCTCAAATCATGGTAAAAATCGCACGATAGCGCTCACTTAATTTGTGTTGTCATTAAATAATAAATATATGTTCACTAATGCATGAATGTTTATTTAAACGCATAAATATAATGGTTTAAAAGACTGTAGTGCCTTTCATTTCCAAAAGGTATGAAAAATTGGTGCATATCACTAAAACCTCTCCATAGTGAACCTCCATACATCAAATTGCCCAAAATTTGGTCCCCTCCATTACGATGTAAAGAGGTTTTACTGTATATACTTTCTTTTTGTTTACTGGCCTGCATTGAATTTAATTTTTAAGATGGTAGCTTCCATGCTGGTTTTTTTATTTTAACCATTGAAGCTACCTTAAGCTCCATTCATTTTGTGCTGTTAAAAAAAGTGTACATTCAAGGTTGGAGTAATAAATTCATTCATTCATACCTTCCTTGCCTAAGTTTTGTTTTCCGCAGTTGGCCCTTGTTAAGACTCCGGCTGGCTCTAATCTGGCGCATATATTCTGCGTGTCGCTCCCGCTGAAGCTGGCGTTCCTCTTCACTGCGCCTCGCTTTAATCTGGCGCTGGAGTTCTGTATTCCGCCGCCTCTGCTCCTGGCGTTCCTCTTCACTGCGCCTGGCTCTCAACTGGCGCATATATTCTGCGTGTCGCTGCCGGTGAAGTTGTTGTTCCTCTTCACTGCGCCTGGCTCTCAACTGGCGCACATATTCTGTGTGTCGCTGTCGTTGAAGCTGGCGTTCCTCTTCACTGCGCCTGGCTCTAATCTGGCGCATATGTTCTGCGTGTCGCTGCCGCTGAAGCTGGCGTTCCTCTTTGCTGCGCCTGGCTTTAATCTGGCGCACATATTCTGCATGCTGCTGCCGCTCCTCTTCACTGCGCCTCGCTCTAATCTGGCGCTGGAGTTCTGTATTCCGCCGCCTCTGCTCCTGGCGTTTGTCTTCACTCCATTTGGCTCTAATCAGGCGCTGAATTTCCGTGTTTCGCTGCCGTTGCGCCTGCCGCTGAGCTGCAGTGAGCTCCTGCTGCCTACGCTGGCGGTACTCACGCTGTTGCGCTTGTTCCCTCTCCCTCTGCGGTCGTCTCTGGATGGTCCTACGTTGACGTTGGTACTCGCGCATCGCAGCACGTCTCTTTTGCAGCCGCTTTTGAGCGTCAGACTCTTCATCCTCCATTGTCTCCGATTGGCGGAGGGAAAACATGGGATGACTTGGTCCAGTACTGAGAAAAAAAGAATGAATGAATTTATTATTAGGGATAACCATCCACACATTACATTAGATAAAAATTGCATTTTAAAAAATGAGGAAAAACTTTATTTCTTGAGAAGAATCCTCTTTTGAGATAATAGTAATATGTCTTCGTTAAAACTTTCGCGGGTGCTCGTCATGTTGAATTAAAACTTTTGGGCTATGTCGCCGCGTCAGATTTTGGGTGGCCCCAACGTTTCCCGACCGATGCTGGTCGCTTTCTCAAGGGAATCTGAAGAGGTGGGATTTAAAATTGGTATATATAGGTATACGTGTCAGGTGGGGGGGGGGAGGGGAGTGAGAGGTTGGAGGAGTAGGTTGTCGATTATTTTTGCCGATTACGAGTTGCCAAGTACGGCTGATTTTAAGGCCAGTGTCTCTGTTGAAGTTGTTTTTCTCCTCTTTAGATATTTCTATTGCTTCTCTTACGAGTCCCTGTTTAAAGCCTTTCACTCTCGCAACAATTTTTGCTTCCTTAAGGTCGATTGTGTGGCCCAGCGCTGCGTGTTCGGCTACCGCGGACTTCGTTGACTGCCCCAGTCGAATTGCTCTCTCGTGCTCCTCTAGGCGTGTTTTAACCGATCTGCCTGTTTCGCCGATGTAGTTCTTCCCACAGGTCTGGCAAGGAATTTGGTATACCCCTTCGACTTGTAGTGGAGTTCTATCCTTGACGGTTTTCAATAGATGTTTTATCTGTACGTGAGGCGAGAATATTGTCCTTATCTGGAATTTGCGTAGGATATTTCCTATTCTGTCAGTCATCCCCTTAATGTATGGCAGGAAGGCTTTCTTCTGGTCGCTGAGGTCATTTACAGAGGAGTTCGCTGCTTCTGCGGTGTTGATTTTGATTTCGTTGTTCTTTCTGATAACTTTATTAAATGATTTATATTTATATTTGATTTCCTGTACCACAAACGGATGAACTTTGCCCCAAAAATAACGTCAGAAGTCTTAGTTTTGTTCTATTTTTTAAAAAGGTCACCCCCAACAAGAAATTGCTTGTTAGAATTTCAGCCATACACAAGGTACATTCCTGTTCTCTATAGAATCTTGTCAAACGTTCTTCAAAGATCTCAATATGTATGATGGAACTCTATAGAGTAGTCTGGATGTTTGTAAGACTCTCTGAAGTCTTCTATGGCAGTATTGAATCTTATATTACTTAATAGAAGTGTCCAGAAAGTTCTAGAACATTCTCCAATTTTTCAGTATATAACTGTATAAGTTAGTGATCTTCTTGTTAATTCTTTTTCTTAATTTCTTATTAATTTGTTCCAAGTCTCCAACTGCAATTTGAAATCGTAATGTCTCATAAGGTATGTGCAACTACTATTGAAAGGAACAAGAAGATCTGGGAAAAGAATCTTACTCAATATCAAGACTCAAATAGGAAAAGAAGTACTGCTCCGCTAGAAGAACAGTCACTGGAAAAGAACAGCAGAATACCATTGAAACCTTGCACTAGGGATGAGTCGATTCCACTTTTTTTCTATTCCAATTCCGATTCCTTCAAATCGATTCTCGATTCCGTTTCCACCGATTCTTGTTCCTTCTAACAGGTGGGATATTGATTTCTTTGTAGGATTGCTGTCATTAAAATTTAAAAATTGAATGGAATAAAATAACAATAGCCGCGGTGGCTAAACAATAATGTAGCGTTCATTGCGTTCATACATACCAGAGCAGCCTGTCGAGTCCGTGGAGGCGTAAGCGGCGGCTTATGCCAAGCAATTATCAACTTTCTCAAGGGTTGCATTGATGAAACTGGGCTATACAAACGCGAATGTGCCTAAATTTTTATTATTTATGCAGATGCGTGTTAGTCTGTGAAAAAAGTTACATAAAAAACCCACTCTCTGCGCGAATTTTTAAGAAACTTTGTTTTCACACAAAAACCCGCTCTCGGCACTTTTTTATTATTATCAGATATCAAATATCATTTGAAAAAAAAATATATATATTTATTTGGATCTATTATACGTTAAAATTGGTGTTCCAGATGAATTCTGCGATGGTTATTCATCATCGCAATAATTTAATTTGCCGTGACCAGCGGTTAATAAAAGAATGAAAAACGTATACATTGCTTCCCAATCCTGTGGTTTCCATTTTTTTCCCAATTAGAGTTGCTCATGAACACTTGCCATTTCAGGGTTTGTCGCTCTTGCCGACATTTTCATGTTTCCGAGGCCTCTTAGGCATGTTCGTCGCAGCACCCACGTGCCGGGCGTATCCTCCGCACGGGCAAGGCTGACACCGCGGCCGCTTAGGTGTGTAGCGGCCTTTATGCCGTATGCTTAAAGTCTATGCTCATAACATATATCTTCCTGGAATCGATGGAATCGGAATCGACTGTAGGCGATCGATTCTCGATTCCGATTCCGTGCACGAGAATCGGTGGAATCGACTCATCCCTAGAATTTATTACTCCGAACTTAAATGTACAAATTTTTTTAACCCTTTCACGTAATATTCAACCTGGAGCTGTCATCAACAATTATAAGAGGTGTTGTGATGCATCTTGAGCACCAGCAATTGAAATTTTGTTTAAAGTCTCTAATTAGAAAATCTATACTAGTTACAATGTATCTATGATATTCCTGTGATATATTGTAATTAGCAAATCTCATGTTATAAACATCCACATCTTTTATTGAAATCAAAAATGCAGTATAACAATCAAAGCAAAGGAAATATTGAGTACCACCAGGAATTGACACTTCATAACAACGTTTCCTAACCGTAAAAGGAGCCCTAATATTCAAATTACCCCATAGTTCCCTATTGGCGAAATCCTGCAGGCCACGAGTCATTAATAGAATAAAATCATATTCATTTACATTTTTCCTTACGTCACGGATAATAAATAAAGCAAGAGCTTCATTGGCTTTGTATTCTGTATGCTTATCGATGGGGGGAATCAAGCCAACAGTAAAAAATTCACGTTTACTTATCCCTAGCCGTGAGAGAAACTTTAGCCCTTTCATTGCTGTGAACGTACCTATAGTACGTTCGCACGGCAGACTGCTGTAGACGTACTTCTCTTCCTCCCTCCCATGCACTTTCGCAAAAGAACTTCGAAGGGTCCCTAATCCAGGACCCTTTCCTCGACGAGCTCACCCACTCATGACCGTCTCATCGACCCTACCAGCCTCCCTTCCGAAAAGTGACCGCTCTGACTGCAATTTGAAAATCAACCAATCAATCCGATCATCAAAAAATGTTTGTTTTCATCGCACTCCTGCCAACCGTGTGATCAAGTACGCCTTTGAACCGTGTTTCTGCGATGAAAAATAACGATTTTGTTAACTTTGCTAAAGACGTGGCTGCGGACCATCGGAAAATGGCCATTTTTAGCTTGTCGAGGATAGGGTCCTGGATTAGGGACCCTTTGGAGGGTGTACCAAACCTATTATTGAAGCACCTGCTCCATGGGCCCAGGAAACGCATTTTAACCTTTTCATCGCATGTGAGGAGAAGGTTTTCAGAGATTGAACAGCAGCGAAAGGGTTAAAGTCAACGTGGACTCAACGTTGGTCCAACCACTCAATATCCACCTTCACCATGTATCCACGAGTCAATGTGGGTATTGTGGGAAAAAATTAATCCGACGTAAAATCACTGGAATTACTGAATTTGAATGTTAGTATACACCAGACTTATTATTTCCATTAGAAACCTTTTCGGCGCATGTGAGGGGAAGGTTTTCGGAGATTGAACTGCAGAGAAAAGGGTAAAAAAAACATAAATAAAAGGAGCTTTAGGTAGCTTCAATGGTAAAAAAAACCAGCACGGAAGCTGCCATCTTAAAAATTAAATACGAGGCAAGCCAGAAAATATATATACATTGGGTACGCAACTAAGTTCCCGCTGTTTTTTGGACGAAAATACAACTTTATCGTGAAAAAATGGTTATAAATGAATCATTCCAAGTTACGTCCGTCGCTAGCTGAGATCAGTGCTCAGATCTCACATTTCTCAAAATCGGATAATACTAATTACCGCCACCCGAGCCCCAAAGTCTAATATTTTGCGAACATTCAGGCTGAATTTAGGTAGAAGCACTTAGATATAAGCTTTAGATATGGGGAATAAATCAATTCTGCTAAGCCCCTTTTTGGCAATTAACAGTGATTAATATAGTATTCAAGGTTATATTGACAAAGTTTAAAGTTTATCTAAAGATTTTTATGGTTTTACGCTGGGTGAACAATCAACACATTTTGAGAGTATGCAACCCGCGTGGCACCCTAAGTGTTGCCTGGGGTGGCGCGCGCTCACTCTCGGTGCGATATCCCGAGAACCAATGGGCATAAACGAAAGATATATGAGGTGATACAATATAAATGTCCAACGAGTCGCTGTAGAAGACAAAAAAGTGATAGAATAGTCATCATCGAGAGTGACATCATCTTCAGTTATGTCTGAAAAATACCAAAATTCAAAACTGTAAGTGTGATGCGGCACGTTCTCCCGGTATCCGATTGCAGAAATAATTTACACGATTTATTTTCTCACCAAATGGAGCAAAACTGAGGGGTGTCCCAAAAGAAATTCGAAAACTATATATGGTATGATATGGTATTTTAGCCTGGGGTCTATCCCCTAAGGCTGTTCGTATTTTAAATTACAGAAATGGGCAGTCAGAATCATCTGCAAAGCTAGGAAACGAGACAGCTGTCGCAATCTTTTTAAAAAGTTACAAATCCTTCCCCTACCTTGTATTTATATTTATTGTGCTGCGATGCTTATAAGAAATCACCATTCTCACTTGACACTTCTAAAGAATCTTGATATTCATAATCATAACACGAGAAGCAGAGACAATTATGCTGTGAGACAACATAACCTTTGTATTTTTAATACTGGTCCTGTCACCATGAGTTGCAGGATTTATAATAACCTACCTGCCTCATTAAAAGATGAAAAGTTGAAAGGAAATTTCTCCTCTAAATTAAAGATGTACCTTTTAAACAATACCTTTTATTCTATTGAGGAATTCCTCAATTCTTAATTGTTTTGTTGTAACTGTGTAACATTCTTTTATGTAATGTTCATTCCGAATCTCTTGTGTAAGTGTTTATCTTTTTTGACGGGTCCTATATATGTTTTTGCATATCTTTTGGCACCAATAAATTTATTATTATTATTATTAACTTTAAAAATAAGGACCACCCTACTGTCATGCTGTAGACTCACTAGTGGCGGCGCGTGCGTATACGCATGTTAGCAAGTGCACACCCAAAGATGAATAAATTATAAAAGAAAACTATTCCTTTGCAACGAGAAGGATAAAAATCCTGTCTGCATATGCAAGAAGCATGAGCCTCCGAACGCTACAGCTATCTCCTTTTCGAATTCACCGCTCTACAAGTGTGCGATCCCGTGGCATCATGCCGGGTGCATGATGCCACGGGATCCAATCCAGGAATCCAAGTTTCTTAGCTTTTTATAAATCCCAACACATCCAATCGCTTGGAAATGGATTGGTGGGTAACTCCTAATGCATGAGCAATCTCTTCTTGAGTTTGGTATTGTTCTACATCGAGCAATGCCTCCAATTCAGTGTCTTCAAAGGTTTTTGGTCATCCTTCACGTCAACTTAGGAATGACCGTCTTTGAAGCGACGAAAGCAGTCACGGCACGTTGTTACACTTAGAGCAGTACCTCCTTAAACTTTTTGGAGCTCTCGATGCACTTCAGCCTCTGTTTCCTTCGAATGAAATAGGAAAATAAACACCCCCCTGCAAATGACGGTTACCTGACAAAAACGCGGACATTTTCACGCAACAATAAGGAGATGACGCTAAAAAAACTCACCATAGTTGTCGAGCAGTTTGTTTACCAAATGTCTACACTTAATTCATGACCTTTCCAATACATCAAAATCCATCAGTAATCACTGCCATAGCCATCTGTTAACAAACAGCGGAGACTTAGTTGCGTACCTAATAATTTTCTGAAGCATTATCATTATGAATCCGATACGTGACAAAACAAAAAACGTGAATACAAATCTGAAGGAATAAATACATGAGCACACAAGCTATTTTTTAAATACATGCTCATTTGATACTTACAATATACAAAGAACAAAGTATAACTTATAGACAAAATAATTTTCTCTTTATCCATTCAAAAATAATATAATATATTGTGACAGCATGACCCGCACATGTAACATTTTGTTTTTATCCTATTTTTCGCTTCGGACGCTCCCTGTCTCGAACTTTTGCTGGTTCATATTTGTGCAGGCACAGCATTAGACCAGCTAGGGTTTCGCATTACACCAGGGTTTCGCATGTCATTTTGGTATTGTCTCATGTGAACAATGGCATAAACAGTGGCGCCGACTCCATGGGGCCTGAGGGGGCCCGAGCCCCCTCAAAAATTGGTTATGGGTGTGACGAAAAAATGTGTCAGGCTTGTCGATTTTCCCCGGAGTGTCCACGTATCGAGATTCCAGTTATCAGGGCTCTATTGTTGATCAAATGATTCTTCTCAAATGCTTAAAAAAACTAAAAACTCACTACTTATAAAACTTCCTGGGGCAAATCCAGGGGTGGATCCAGGATTTCTTTCTGGAGTGGGGGCACAAGCAAGGCCGTATCCAGGATTATGTTCTAGGGGGGGGGGGGGCACAAGGATATCTCGTAATACAAAATGAACGCAATGTAATGGGACCGTATTAAAAATCTTCCATATTTCTGAGGGTCTGGGGGGGGGGGCACGCGCCCCCACCATGGATCTGCCTATGGGCAGATCCCCGGTTTGGGCCCCCCCAATATTTTTTGTAAGTCAGCACCCCTGGGCATAAAATGGGCCTGGCGCAAGGCATCTGGGTGATATGTTGGTGGGAGGTGTAAGCAGGCATGCCCATATACCATGGTAGCCTGGGAAGCAAAGGTCCGCAGGGCACCTGGGAGCATGAGAGGGGGAAAAGAGGGTCTAGGTGCAGTGTCAAGGAGATTCGTCACGTCGTACAATGCCAATGCGCCAATCATCCCCAAAACCTCAGGCAACCAAAAGCCTGTGATTGATGACTAGAGCCAAGGCCGTAGCCAGGGGGGGATCAAGGGGGATTAATCCCCCCCCCCCGAAATGAAAAAAATTAAATAGATACTTTGTGCTCGCTTGGTGCTCACACGACGATATTATATAGCGGCGCAGGGACATCTAGTAGTCCAATGCGACTCAAGTCAATAATTATCCAAGCGAATTTGTAGGTGCAGTGTGTGTAGCTGTAGTGCAGTGTGTGAAATAATAGTGCTGTGAATTATTAGAGAGGTGAGTGACTTATGAGCCTCCTGAGGGACCGCAGAATTGACATCGACACCCACTGAGGCGTTAATTCATTTGGTCGCTGCAAAAAAAAACTAGAAGGCTAAATTCAATTTTATAATAATATTTTTATATTTTCCTTTAAGGGTTTATAATAAATATGCATATTTAATGTTTGTCTACTATTCCATAAACCCACCCCCCCCGAAAATATTTTCTGGCTACGGCCTTGACTAGAGCGTGGAAAAAAAGTCTCCAATTTTTCAAAAAAAGTCGTCAATATTTTTGAAAACATTCTCTTTAAAAGTCGGAGTTATTTCCATGAGAAAGTGGCTGAATTTAATTGAATTGATGGAGAAAAGAGGGTAGAGATGCGGATTCGAGGGTTTACGTGTTATTTTATGGACTTTTAAGACAGGAGATCACCATAATTAACAAAATATTTTTTTAAATTCTGAATAACACTTTCTTTGATGATCAGCAATTGCTTGAGAATATAGTTGAACCCTGTAATTTTTTTAGCTGATCAATATCTATCTTTATTTTGAAATGGGGACATTAAAGTCAAATTACAGGTTATGGATTACAGATTTTATTTATTAATTGCATGATATAAAATATAAAAAAAATTTAAAAAATAAAAGAAAAAAAACATATTTTCATTCACTTTGAGTTGTATTGCCAAAAAACGATTTAATGAAGTAATGACGGATAAGGTATTTTTCCATGTTCTCCATGGTAAATGCTGTGCGACGTTCGGTCAAAATAAGTTTATACGTTGAAAACGATATTAACTTAGGCAGCTATTTTCAATAAAGTCCCAGAAAAGTCTCTTTTAATCGAAAAAGTCCCGCCACAGCAAAAAAAAAAGTCCCAAAAAGTCTAAGAAAGTCATAAAAAACAGTTCTATTTGATGAGATTGGTGAAGATTTGTATTTAAAACCACAAAAGTCCCACTTTTACAAAAAGTCGAAAGACTTTTATTCCCCGCTCTATTGATGACGTGCCCAGCGGTGATCTTGACGAGGAGCCACGCCTGAAATAAGTACTCTACAAATACCCTTCTCCCTGGATAGTGAATTATCCACTCTCCCTACTCCAACCAGCATTTCTTCCGCTAAGAAGACACCTCGTGTGGAGGTGATCGTTTGCAATAGTGACTCAGGAACAATAGGGTAGTCTCCTTCATCAAAGAAAACAAAAGGCATTGATTGCGATTCGTTACCCACCATTAGTGTATTCATAATATACAAATTATTTGTTTTAGAAATCCCAGCTTAGACAAATGGCAATGGTCAATTTTATCCTCATTTGAAAAGGGCCAGATTGGCGCACATGCAATGCCACTCCACATGACGTCACAGGGACCTAGTTTCTATACGAGAGGATAGGAGTTTTACATCATCTGAGATTACCAATGCATGCATGTGGCACAGAGCTCAGGGAAACATGTCTTAATAATCAACTATTAAAACTGCCTAAAGTCGGAAAGTTTTCTTCGTTTGATAGGGTACTAATAATCCTTATTTAAGCCAAGCGCCACCAGCTAGCACGGTATTCTGCTACCTGCTAGCATCCTGCGTCGTATCAGCGCTCAAGCCTCGCCCCAAGGTCACCTCACACAATGATAGCGGGAACCAGAAATATGTCACACGGACTTTTCCCATCACTCATACTTAGTCGTCGCATTTTCGCGCTCTTTAAATTTTTCACTTTTCATTTAATCGCAAAAAATAGGTACGTATCGTCATTCGAAAATCTAAGAGTGTGAAATGGGCACTCCAGAAGTCATAATCTTTCAATTAAGGCAATAAAAAAATAATAGGAAACCACCCTATTCCAAATAACATTAATAAATTTGTCACAAAGCAAAAATCTGTATAATTATTCTCCCGCCCTTGCAATTTGTGCTTTAAATTCCAATATTGCTGGACACTTTAGTACGATCGGATGTGGATCATGTAAAATTCAAGGTGGACAATCAACTCGATAATAAAAATTGTAGAAGAGATTCCTACAGAGGCCATTATGAATTTTGTTATGAATAAGTATGTTTTTTTTATTTTGGTGGGGTATTGAATTTTTGCGTTCTCTTTCCATTAGTGTGTCATTCAAAAAGATACAGTGGAACCTCGATCTGTCGTTTTTCAGGGGGATGGATGAAAAAAACGATGAATGCGGGAAAACGATCGATGCAGGACTGTTTGGACGGGGTGCCTATGTCCCAGGAAACGCTGGATTATTGCGAATTATGATATTCATTATCCTTTTCCCTACTACACATTTATATATACGTGTGGACGTTTCCTGACCCGGGAGACGACGGCCGTATATTTACGTGTGAGATTTTCCTAGCCAGGAAAACGAAAGCCGTATATATACGTTTTCTACCTCTCCCCCTTTTAGGACGGTCGCGGTTTACGTCGTCTTTGTCTCGGGACCCAACCCTGCGGGGTTTAGGATTTACCCTCAGAATCCGGGAGCAGGTACCCAGACCCCTCGTCTTATTTCACCCCTCTTATGTTAGCGGTAAGGGACAGCGGTCATACAATTGTTTATCCAGTCAGGTTTCGAAACAAATTTTTGTTCATTTCTCAAGAAAAATAAACTAAGAATTTAATTCTTTGTCTTTTGAACAGCATTTTCAATTTTTAAAGGAAATTCTACGGTAAAAATATATAATATCTCGAGTTATGTATGAACATCAACATGGAAATTGTTGCTGCATTAAATGCCTTAATAATGGCCTTAGAACTTCGTTTAAAATTTGACAATGCTCAGAAAAAAGTGAGGAATTCAATTCAAAGCCTGCAATTTACGACCAAGCAACAATTATCCATATGCTAAATACATATAAGCAATACATAAGTTGACTGCCGCAGGTATGGTCGTAAACCCGGAAAGGAGGGAGCACAACTACCCTCGGAGTCCGAAATAATGCGGAGTCCCACCGTGGAGGGGTCGAAAAAGGTTCCGCGAGACCCTTCTCAATGAATGTCCTCCAAAAATGCTCCGTACCACGAGAAAGAAGAGTCTCTTGGGGCTCAATGCAGCAGTGATGCTAAGACGAAAACTCCGCCGTCTCGAAAGGGTTAATGGATTTAAACAAGATTTTAGCTGATTACAGGAATATTATTACGTTATCAAAACACTTAGGTCATATTGTTGATTCGACTTATAACTCTTTCAAATATCCCAAAGGAACAAGGAGCCGTGCTAAAAAATGTTTACACTCCACTCGGAATTTTCACTGCTATTAAGCATTTATCTTATGTAAAAATTCTTATCCATCAAATGCCATTTCAAGCATACGTATTTACGAGAGAAATGTGCATGCTATGCCTCAAGCAACCGCTTTCGCCGACACAGTGTTTGGTTATTAGATGGATCAAGAAGGCCAAAAATAGTTCATTATTTGAAATGTTCTTTTCTAGCAATTAAATTTTTAATATGATTGAGGCAATGTTGCATTAATCGTCAGTGGCACGCCCACCTGATCCTCGGCTTCATCCCACTTCTTGTTTTCACCAGGGACCTCGTTCCACCCCCACCCCTGCTGTCATGTGCAACTGGACCGAGGCGTTCTGCAATATTCACGTATTTCTAGCCCGGATTCTTTTCTTAATTATCAATTATTTTCAGTCCATCTTTTAAAGTTCTCCCTTGTGTCTTCGGAAGGGCCACGGTCCGAAGACGAATAAGTTGATAAAGTTGAAACCGGACTTTATTGAACCCACACGGAAAACATTCGCTAGCTTTTAGTCACCCCATCCTGGAAAGTATGGAACCACTCGTACGAGGTGAAGTTCGGTACTAATGCTGGCGAAAAAAAATGCCGCGTACGTTTTCGAAAAAAAATGCCGCATCAACTGCCGTGAAGCTCACTATCTGCTGCGAGGATATCGATATTCACCAGAAGTCACCATCGTATTATTCTATTCCCATGCTTAAAATGCTTAAATAACGTTAGAAATACGTCATGTTTGGTATCATTCTTTTTTGAATCACGTGCACATTACAAATATTTAAATCTAATAAAAGAATAATACCAAATGCCGAAATTCATTGTGAGACACCTTTTGGGCTAACAGGTGATTCATGCAGCAGTTGACCTCCAGAAACTGGGAACTTTGAAGGAGATAGGCTGAAAAAATTCAGGGGGCAAGAAACACGTTTCTATTGTTCTCGTCTAACTTAATATTTTCCTTCAAAGCTAAGGTCTTCATAATACGATCACAGCGTGAGCTAGGGCCGTTTTTTTATTTCGGAGAAGAGGAAAGCTTCAGAGGGGGAGAGGCGAATGCTGAATGGAGGGGGATAGCGGATCTTGGGAAATGCGCTAATGATACTATCCCACAGCACTCAGCTTCTCCCTTTCGTATTTCAATCTCCTGGGGAAGATTCAAACTATATGTCTGTCGTTATTAGCCACAAATAACACATTGTAAACACTTCGTCTCATTTTCGTCAAATGATGGATGCGGGAAAAATTATACGACAGGACCGCAATCTTCAAACGATCAATGCGGGAAAACGATACTTCGAGGAACGATAGATGCGGGAAAAAATTACATTGTCATAACGGAACTTAATTTGGGACCAGGAGCGGCGAACGATGAATGCGGGAAAACGATCAATGCGGGAACGATAGATCGGGGTTCCACTGTAACATTTCATTCCTCATTAGAGTTAGAAGGAAGTTGCTTATGGTTATTTTATTTTTTTTACCAATAAATATCTAAAACCATTCAAAATCTGGACAAGGTCATTTCGTTTTTGCTGTGCTTCGCATTGAGGTCCAAAATTCCTGTATTTACCTTCTCTTTTGTGATCGCGGGCCGTAGAACCCACGTGGTTTTCCTTTTAAATAAGAGACGTCCACCATCAGTGGACTACGTGAAGGTATGCACTATCGACGCTGGTTTCCAACCAGTAGGGTCGGGGATCGAAATCGTCCAACTTTAGAGTTGGCAAACTCATCTGATGGTACGTGCCTTCACTATATATACATAGTCTCGTACCTAGCTCTGAGGAAGGTGGATGTATACTAGTGTGGGCCGAAAAAAAAATTTTTTTCCTGATCAAATTATCCCTGTGCGGGAAAGTTGCGAAATGATATAAGGATCTCGCACACAAAATGTTTTTCAAATAGGATAATATTAACCACTGCCGCCCGAGCTCTAAAGTTTAAAATTTTCCGAAAAATCAGGCTGATTTCAGAATAAAACGGTTATGAAGATGAATTTTATGAAAATATGAGATAATGGATAATATTAAAGAGTGGATACATGTTTATTGTTTGTAAAAATGAAATTTGAAGTTTATTTGACAAAATCTAAGGTTCAACCAATGTCTATGAATTAACAACAAAATTAGAGTATAAACCACCCGCACAACAAAATAATATTTATTTCGACTGAATGTAAGTTATTAGCAAATAAGTCATTATATAGTAGTAAATAATCCCTCAATAAGTAATAATACGGTAAATTATTTTAAATTAATATCAATCATAATGACGAATAACGTACCTTTGGAGCTATTTTCAACAAGAAATTCAGCCAACCATTTTTTATGGTCTAATATTCTATTATTTGCTTTTATGTGTGAAATACACTATCGTATATGTCTGAATATAGTCCCCCCTTTTTTTCCAAAAATGCCTGTGGTAAAAGTGAAGGGGGGGGACTATATTCAAACGCATTTTTTTTTAACTTTTCCTGAAACGGAAGCCTCAAAATTGGGGGGTGGGGGGGACTATATTCAGAGGGGGACTATATTCAGAGAAATACGGTATATAATTGGACTTAAAGGAATGTTCTAAAGTTGGGTGGGTTTAACCTAAGTTTATTTTTACTTGAAAGGAGTTATATTTTAAAATTGAGTTTTCACCTCAGCTACGTTAATTTTCTTTATAAGACACGTTAATGTATTTTCAAATTTAATAAACAAATCATATTTTTGTCCATTTTTCACTCTTTAATTATTGTTCGTAACCAATCGAAGTAGTGTTCCTAGGAACAATAGGTAGTGTCCCGAGGTACACGAACGTGATGTACATACCGTGATGAAATGACTTTTTTATTGAAAAAAATCATTTCGTGTAAACATTTGGTAAAGAAAATCATAATTGTAAAAAATATTTCTGTATTATATTGTAAATTGACGAATCCTATACCATGAATATGGTCTCTGGACAATAAAGATTATTATTATTATACCTAGGAACAATTTTAAACACTTTTAGAAGTTTTAATTAGATACATTAACCCTTATCCGGGCAAGGAGGGTCCAACGGACCCTACAGCCTTTATTTCAGGTTATAACATGAGAACAAAATATCCCAGTGCTGTGAATTTCTGTGACTTTGTTCATACGGATAAATGGAATAAGAAAAGTATATTTTTAAATTAAAAAAAAATATTTCTTTTTTGTTTATGGTAAATTTAAACTTTTCCTGACGTAACCGGGCAAGCTGGGTCTGATGGACCCTTTACATACACGATCAGTTGCACATCATTAGATGGTTAATATAAAAGGTATTATGTTGTCATTTTTCAAGTATTATTTGGGAATGATCACATGTTCATCTAAATAACCCCTAACTCAGTGGCGTATGGCAGGAGGTGAATGTTCACCAGTTATGCAACACGCTGCACTTGGATGCTTACGAGCATATATATCCAGTTTGTGTTGGCTTCAATCACGAAGTTTATTTTTGCTATCAAGGCAGGAAAATGTAATAAGTGTAAATTAAATAACTAGATTATGTACGCAGAATGTTATTCTAGGTAGCATGGGTGGTAAGATAGGGGCAGATATAGGGGAAGGTGAAAAGGGAATATAGAGTAGGCTGGAGAGTCACTGGTGCATTACGGTTGGAAAATCCTGGTAAAGGAGAGTGAGATGGGAGAGGAATGAACAATACGCAACAAACATCATTATCTCTAACCATAAATGAAGGATGGAGACAGTTTTGTTTATTCTTTCGCTTATTGCTATTGTACCGTGGCGGTCGCTGAAGGGCATATGCTAAGAGAAATTTTCCTTCAGTTGGATTGAGTCACCGGGAAACCCCTAGGGAATGATCACTAAAACGATCCAGTTGTTTAAAAAAAAAAACACTGTTCCTCGGAATGTATTTGTAGTGTCCATTCAAGGGATAAAGGAAAGGATATATCCTGTCATACAGAAAGCATGCAGATGATTTCGCTTCGAATTTGAAAGCTCCTGTTCATTATCATTCTCGTAAAAATCCTCCACCCGTATTCCAAACCCTAACGCATTGATGACAGTCCATCCTTCCCTGTTTCCTCCTTCTCGTGCACTCCCCGCCCATCTTTCCACCATCTCTCACCTCTACATCCTCCATCCTTGTTTCCCATATAAACTACGGCATGTATGAAAAAAGAGTAGAGTGCTAGCAAAGTGCTACTGGGCAACGTAGATGAATGCATATAAGATGTTTCATATAACTGATTTCAAAAATATGGGCTTTTATACGGAACTACCGCCTAAATATGCAATTGTTTTTGGGTAAAAGTAACACAGTCATCGGAGTGATGGCAAGTATTTACAAGTTTCCTTCACGAAGACATCACATGCCCATGTAAGTTCTAATAGATGAGTACTGAGGAAGTAATTTGTATTTTTAGAGAAATTCTATGATAATACATATTTTTTTATAACTATTAGATCATGGCTAGAGAAAAGTTTTGTCTCAAGGTGGCACACAAAAACGGCTGAACATTGAATAAACTAGTGACGATGATTTGGATGACCAGCCCATCGTAGAGGAGAGTTCCAATGAAGAGCAATGCCTGGTTTGGATTGAAGAGTAGTACAGCACCTCACTGAACCATACCAAAATAAGTACAGAAATGAAACGAGTGACAAACATTTCTCTGTTATAAAGTTTGCATAGAGCCTTCTCAGTTATGTTGGAACTATGGGAAAGTATTAGCGATTTATTCCAGATAAATTTCAAGCCAATAAAAGTGGTAAAGTCGTTTCTTCATGGTTTGGTTTCACCAAAAATGGTATGTTTGTGTCATTGCCCAATATGAAAAGTTGGCTGGTAGTTCTTCAATGATTCGTGCATCATAATGAAATTATTGAAGACGTCAATGCTAAACCTGAAATTATCTGTCACTACAACTGCACCAAAGGTGAAGTCGATTTCCTTGACAAGTTGATAAATACGCACATGAGTAAAAGACACACAAATAGTTGGCCTTTTGCATTTTTCATGAGTGACTTGCATGTGAGTAGAGTAGCAGTGTATGTGGTGTGGATGAATACTGATCTAAATTGAAATGTTGGTAAACATTATTCAAGAAGACTATTAATTCAAAGTTCCTCCAATATTCTGGTTAAGGTCCACATTGAAAGACGATCCAACTTGGGTTTGTCTGGGAACACAGGCAAAGGACTTTTTGATGAAGGAATTTCTGAGCCAAGACATTCATCAAATTATAGTATAACAAAAAATAGATAATATATACGCCCATAATGGATACAATAAGAAGAAAAACAAATGTGCAACAACTGTGAGCAATCGGTATGCAATGAACATAGTGAGGTAAAACGTTTAAATCAAAAGTGAAAAAAGCTTTGAGGGGTAGCCTATCCTGGACTCGTAGATAAAATTTTGTTTTTCCCTCAAACAATAAGTTTTGATGTTCTACAGTGTCTAGTTTCATAAGTAAACAATATTTAATTATCCCTTATGCTAATTAATTCTAAATTTAAATCATTTCCACCAGAGATCAATTTTATGAAGGATGAGTCATAATTTTTTTAGATTTCAAATTTTTGTTACTGATTAACATGTAAAATTTTCATTTATGAACATTAAAAAATATTTTGAAATCATTGATTTTGTAATAATTTGCACTATTTGACAAAAAACAATGATAGTTATGCTAGCAGGTTGGCCCACTTGAGCAAAAAGAAAAAAATTAACAAGGAGGGTCCATTGGGCCCTGCTTGCCCGGTTACGTTAGAAATTTGAGGTGCCCGGATAAGGGTTAATATACGCTTTTTCCGAGCTGATGGCAGCTGGGTGGAAAATAGAAACTAGCCAATGAGAAACGCTGCCCCTTCCACCTCTCCCTTCCCCTCCGTCCCTTTCCCTTTTCCCCTCCGCTCCCCTCCATCCAGCCGATCGACGTTGCCATCCTTGGGAATAACAGTACTTTCGGGGGCGGCAGAACGAGTGCTGTGCAATCTCCACAGACTCGGTTTGGCAACACTGCTAGCTGGGGAGCAATGTGCACTGCACGGAGTTCGGAGAGAGACTGCGGGCTCCAACACACTTTCTCATCTGTCGCTCTTCTGTGATTGGCTAGAAGAGTGGGTGGGTTTCGAGCACGATCAAGGTCAGCCACCGTCAGTTCAGAAAAAGGGTATAGTAAAGGTACAAGTTTAAAACTTAAAACTTACGTTAAGCAACACTGATGGATTGAATTTATACCATTAGACTGAATCTTCAGTAAATATACAGTAGATTCCGGTTAATTGGGACATATTAGGATTTGTGCACTTTGCCCCAATTAAGCGGCTACCCCAATTAGGCGAACTATCCTGTACATGGGGATAAACAAATGTTGAAATGACAGAAAGAAGACTAAAAAATGTTTATAATGCGACACAAGTTTATTAAACTATTAATTTCATTATTAAATCAGCGAGTTTCATTAATTTATTATGATTTTTAAGAATTATAACAAAATAGTTAAAAATATTTTTCACAGCCTCGGGCGACGCTGAATGAATGTCTCTTACTAAGGCCCGTATCATAAAAGTCCCCTCGAAGCCGGCCTCCACCTCATTGTCGTCAGGAGGAGGAGATGCGATATCATAAAACCGACCTCAACCTCAAAAACGTCGAATTTTGAAGCCAGCCTCGACTCAAACTTTGAGGTTAGATTGTTGTCGGCTCAAAGCGTTTGAGGTGTCTTCCGCCATTGTGAGAAGATGGATGCTTTCCCGAATGTGAAGGATTAATACGATCTGGAAGAGTTTTTGGGTCATATTGAGGAAGATGCCTTCGTATATGCACCCAGAATCCGTCTAGCGGATGGAGACAATCCACTAGATTGGTACACGAACGAGGAATTCTTCGTCAGGTACAGGTTTCAAAAAGTAAATATAACCGACGTGTTACTTCCGATGCTACGGCCGGGATAACGCCGACTTGAGAGGCGTTCCTGACCCAAGGTTATTATAATTGCTTGCTTTCCTAAGGTTTTATTCCACGGACAGTTTTCAGGTGAGTGATTTAAATACTTTTCCTAACATATTTGTAGTGGTGTAGTAGTGCATTGATATTTTTTGTTACGTACATCATTGCTTTTATTCTTCTCGCGGTCACTGTATAACTAATAATCATGAAACACCAGGCGCAAATTATATTAGTTGACGAAAGCATTTATATATTAACTTATTATAAGCTAAAGGTGTTACATACGTGCAACGCTCTACGAATTTCAGATAAATGTTTACATAGTATATCATTTATATTCTTCGAAACGCCATAGATAATTATCATGTGTTTCTGTCATTGTTGTAGATAGTCTCTGGCGATTTCCACGAACTGGTTCAGTCGACAATGTCGAAGTTAATTAAGGCATGCGGTTTTGTTTATTTAAGCTCAATCATGGGCGTACCCAGCGAGGGGCAGCTTTCCCCCCCCCCCCCCCCCCCCAGAAGAAAAAATCGCAAGTCTTTAAACAAAATCTATTCTGAATTTAAACGAAAGCATTCAACAAATTTTATTTAAACCGGTGAAAAATTATACGCACAATACATGTAACTAAAGTAAAACTATTTTTTCATGGAAATAATCTCATACACTAATATTACATCTTGGTTCCCCCCCATTTAGACCATGGCTTGCCCCCCTAGTCATTATCCTGGGTACGCCCTTGTGCACAAATCTGAATCATCTCTCTACATTTATCTTTTGCCTTGGTCAAAGAGAACAATAGAGTTGGAAACCTAATTAAATTTAACTTGTGTTACTACGTCGTAAATGTAATGATTAATACTTCTTTAACAATATACAATACATTGGTTTGATGATTTGACCCAATTAAATTGCAGGTTATTAGTACAGAAATTACTGGGAAGCTGCCAAAGGTAGTGAAGATTCTTCAATCACACGAGGAATTAGCCACTGCAAGAAGACTTTTGTATCGAGTGGCACACTTTCCTGGGGTTGATTTGATATGATTATTTACCTTAGTATTAGAACAAATACAAGTGATATTTGCTTTGCTCTGCATGTAACAGGTGGTTGCTGGTCCCAGGCTGGAGATTTTGGATATTGTTTGTCGATGGCCTGGGTCTACACACGATGCTGGGATCTTCCACAACAGCTGACTGTGTCTCTGCTTCGACAGAGATGAAGTCAATGGTTTATTGCTGGGAGATAGCATAGCTAAGATACCTTTACACACCAGTGCACAACCCAGCCACACCAGCTGAGCATAGGTTGGTTAGAGGAAAAAATAAATTGTCTAACTTTTATTGAAAAGGGTGATGTGCAGTGACAAAATGATTTCATGGAAATGATAGCGGTTGTATACATATTATTTATTTTTTTCAGGTACAATGCATCACACATTGCAACCAGATCTGCAGTGGAGAGGGCATTTGGGATATGGAAGAGGCGATTTCCCTGCCTCTCAATGAAAATGAGAACAGCCACTCAAACATCAGCTAAAATAATACTGGCTTGAGCTGTGCTCCACAACGTGGCCATCAGCCAGAGGGAGCCAGTTCCAGAGCACATACAATTGCAAGATCCCCATGCTGATGTTCCAATACCTGCCGTGCAAAATAGAAATCTCAGTGCCATAGTTGAAAGAAGGGCTTTCACTAATCGCTACTTTACCTTCATCCAAGGATAACTGCATGCTGTAAGGTGAAAGAGGGAGGTGGGGAAACTTCTCACAACATGATTGAAAATAGGAGAATGGGATGTCTGGGCTCTGAATAGGAAATGAAATTGTCAGGAGGGTAATGAAGCAATGCAATGTATGCAAGACATCAAGAGACCGCAAAAGCATAGCATAGAGTGCACAATGTCACGCCATGATCATTTTGTTACATACATACATGAAAACAGAGATAAATCAGGTTTTAAATTATGACAAATAATGGTTGGCTGCTGATAGTGGTAAATGATATTTTTGAGGGGTTAAACAATATTAGCATGTCTATATTGTGGTGCATGTAAACTTTTGAGATCCAGTTTCAAATTAAATTGGCTTTTGGTAGCATAATCCCTGATATACTATATCATGTTCCACAAAACCTTATAATAGTCTGACCTAGGTTTCGACTTGGTACAATATGTCATTCTCAAAAGATAAAATACATGTTTTATGTTCTTATACTGTTTTGGAAAGGTGAAGGGGGGGTAAAGACAAGTCATTTGAAGGTATAAGATCAAACAGTATAAGGTATAAGAAAACAGTATAAGATCACCAAACATGTATTTTAACTTTTGAGAATGACATATTGTACCAAGTCGAAACCTAGGTCAGATTATTAAAAGGTTTTGTGGAACATGAAATAGTGTATCAGTGATTATGTTTCAGCTGTCACACACCTCCACCACCCACCAATATCACCACCCACCCTTGGATTGGAAATTGGTTTTTACTTAAAATACTCCCAAGTACAGTGTTTGTTTGAATAAATGTTGTGACTAATTACAGCTTTTCTTATTATAACTAGGTGATGCTGCCTTTGACATCAGTGGACATGCTGCACCGTCTACTCCTTGGCTCATAATAATTATCACTGGATATTAGCTGATTAGATTATGTAATTATTTTAACAAAAGAAAATTCTCTAAAATCATATGCTTTCCTACTACCTGTAACTGTGTATTACATCATATTACATTATTTTCTTTTCCAGATAATATGTTATTGTTAACTTGTTATACCTGCTAAAGTATATGATTACTGAGGTTTCTGCCAAAATTTATGTATTTTATCCCTGCTCTTGCAATTATTAAAAAAATATCAAGCAACTGATGCCTTTTTTTTCTAATATATTATTGAATAAAATCTTAGGTGATTACTTTCCAGATAAATTTAAATTCTAACCAAAAAATAATTTTATTACTAACTATATTGTAAAAATCAAAGAGTGCAGATAGTGATGCAAGCAATTATTTAGTTAGATAATGATTCAAAATTTCCTATTTAGCTTTGCATGAAAATGTATATTTTTTCCAAGGTCACTACTTGACAATGTTTATTGTGGTTTTTACCAACTAATGACAAATTAATTGATTGAATGACCCAGAGGAAAATTCTGCAAATTCCATACCCCCGAAATTAATAACTTTCTTAAATAAATACAGTTAAAAGAAGCAACACCAATTGACCAGCATGCATATTAAGGGATAAACAGGCATTGTAAAGAAAACAATTTCATGCCATATCAGATAAATATATTTCAGGCCATGCAGGCAGAAGCAGATTATTTTGTGCAATTTGGTAGTACAAGGACATAATTGAGTGTATGCAGTCCGTCATAAGCAATGCAAGATGTTGGCAGAAATAATCATGGACATGCAGCAATTGAGGAAGGCGTTGGAGTGAGGAAAAGGGTGCTTGGAGGGAAAGCAAGCGACAAGCACCACCCAGAGCTATAGGCACATGGAGTGAATCACAGCAGTGGAGGTAAACCAACAGCACCAAGGGCACTCAGGAGAGATGGATGCAAGGTTGTAGCACTCGAGGAATTGCAAGTAGAATATAATCAGCACCTTTCACTTACTATATTGTTGCTAGAAAGAAAAGAAAATTAACAATTAATCATCTAAAATTCCAAGGCACTCTTCCACTATGCCCCTGCAAGTACAAATTGTCAATATTAAATGTAACTAAAAATGCAGCTCCTGTTATTTATATTATTCAAGTATTATCATGAATTTGTGTAGGTACATGAATGCCATTTTATGAATTATAAGTTACTCAGGAATCAGTCAAATCCACATGGAAGACAGGAGAGATAAAAAACATACTATTATTTAAATGATGCAAGTAAGATATAAAAACAATAAGCATACATTAACATAAGAGTTCCTAAAGTGACTAAGTTATATAAGGATCTACAAACAGAGATACCATACCCGCTTATGTTCTACTTCCATTGCATGCAATGTTCTTTGATGCTCCAATTCCTCGAGTGCTGCCTGAATCCTTATCTGCCGCAGAAGAGCTTCATCCTCTGCGGCAGCCTGCCTCATCTTCGCTTCATCATCTGAGGCAGTCTGGATTCTGGCTAACCTTGCATCCAACTCCCTTTGATGAGCTTCAGCTCTTGTGAGAGCCCTTGGTGCTGTGGTGTTTCTGGTTCCCCCCACACAGTCTGTTGGCTGCTGTGGAGAGGGACCAGGTCCCATAGGGGACTGTAGGGTATCCACAGCCTGCCTTGGCTCCGAAGCAGAGCCAGAGACAACAGCTGTGGATCCCACAGCTTCCACTATGGGTGTCTCCTCCAACTGGTGGGGTTCACTCCATGACCCAGCGGCATCTTCATTTTGAAAAATAAAATGGATAAACGAATTTAATTTTTAGTGGTGAATACTTCTGATGAATATTTCTCGGGCTTGCAACCAGGTTAAATCTTGAAATTGGACTTCCATTAAATAACACAGCCTTGAGGATGGGAGACAAATAGTCTTCCGAAACGTTGGCTTGCATAAAAGCTTTAACCTGGTTGCAAACATGAGAAATAATTGTCATAAAATGGATACTTTCAGATATGACTACATGGAATTATTACTTATGAAAGTTCTGTTACAAGTTTCATAGTATCATGGAAAATCTTTGAAAATTAATAACTGATTATTTTAAAGGCCATTGCACAGCACAACACCCAAGATCCCCGGCAAAAATATCTATTGACCTAGGCAGTGGCAGCCTGTGACTTAGCCAGTGATTCTTGATTTTAAAACAAATCACTGGTCATGTTGAAATATGGCGAGATAAACTATTCTTAAATTGACTGATTTCTTCAATTTTTGACTTAATATATCTATGTTTTAACTTAAAATATCAATTACATATTGATCACTGTCAAGCCCACTGGCCCAATGTCACTGGGCAAATCACGGTCTCACTGAGTAGTCACTGAATTCACTGTGTACATCACTGAAAAGTCACTGTATATTTTTGCCAGGGATAAGAAAAATAGTGCATGGGTATTTAGGTATCCTTGAACATTACTTCCACTCATTAGTGCAATCTAATTATGTCTTGATAAACTTTGAGGTGTACAGTTGACAGAATTTTGTTCGACAAAAATATTAAATAAGTAATCAACATTATTAATGAATACATTTCAATGACCCGTTGAACTTACCTTCTCCTCCGAGGTCTCCATCAATGATAACAAAGTCTTCAGGGCCGCTGGGTGCTTCCATCAATCGATCACTATCCCCAACTGACAACAGATGGTGATCGATCGATGGAATTGCCACTTCCAACTCTGGGATGGTGCTGTCTTTCGACGTGGATGGGCAAGGTCCTCCGCCTGTACCCATCCGACGTCGTGCTTCCTCTGCTAGTACCCTTTTCCTCCTCATCTTGATATTATCCCACGCCTTCCTCAATTGTCTACAGTTTCGCTAAATAAATGGAAAACAAAGAAATATTTCGTGAAAGATATAACGGCTAAGTAATAACAAATTATAAGTTACACGAATAAAATAAAACCGAAATACATCATAAGATAAGCACAGTTGAACTGATTTACATATATATTCCAGAACCGATCTCGAAAGCGTTATATATCAAAAACTATTTGATTATTAGATCATTCTATATGATGTCGACTTACCTGTCTTACACATCCGTGATTATTAAATTCTTCAGTTAATTTCTGCCAACATCTTGCCTTGCTCAAAACGGACTCCGCATCCGTGCGCTTGCACTCAATTACGTCCTTGTACTAGACCACCAAATTGCACAAAATTTCCTGCTCCTGCCTGGCCATCCGCTCCGACTTAGCCATTTCTGTTTATATTGTTGATATTGGCGGGTATATCCCCGGTCGCATTCGGTGTATCGCTACTGCGCATGTCTGCGAAATTACGATTCGAAAAATTTAACGTGGAACAATACTGGAAGACTGTCAACTCTGAAACCCGAAACATCGTCGACAACAATGCGTCATTTCCGCTGGCTCAAACCCCTCCTCCTATGAACCGAGCTGGAGGAGGGTTTTATGATATGATGCGATCGAGGGATCTCCTCGTCGAGCTAGGCCGGCTTCAAACGAGGCCCTCCTCAGCTCAAACTTCGAGGGGACTTTTATGATACGGGCCTAAGTCCTATTAAAGAAAAGTCCTATCCTCTTGCGGATAGTATAGCAACAAGAGCTTTCAAAATATGCCGAGAATAGGAGCATTTGTGAAAAATAAGAGTAAATCAAAGGAGGAAAATATAAAAAATAGTATTCTGAAAACAAAAACTTTTAATTTCGTCGCGAGTATAGAGTCTATGTCGCCGACTCGTGGCCCAATAAAGCGGCATGCTGTCCCAATTAAGCGGAGAATACTCTGGGATATTCCTTTCTATTGGGTTCTGTTCTTCAAGATCTGCCCCAATTAAGCGGCTGCCCCAAGTAACCGGTGGACCCATTAAACGGAATCCACTGTATTTTGCTTAATATAAAAAATTTGAAAAAATGTTCCGCGGTGCAACACTTTCCCCTACCTGAGATTCGCATGATGACTCTCTTGTTCCGCTGTAAATCGAATAACACTCTTCCTCACCCTCCCAGACCTGCGACGCTGCAGTTCTTTGGACTCTGACGTGCCCCCAGCATCACTCTTCTCCTGCTGGTCCATTTCGGTCCCAGCCATCCGAGCATAGTACACTTGTGTCCTGAGTCAATTTGCTTTCCTCTCCTGTCCCACATACACGAGATCCCACAGCTGACTCCAAACAGCTTTGCCCTCCACTGCCTTGACTCGAGACAGCTAACTCGGAACGTGCATGGCAGCCAAGAATTGGTCACATGATAACCTGAAAATGAGGAAAAGTAGGTCAAAAAGTGCTCATATATCTTATGGTATTATGTTCTGGGGAATTTCAAACCATGCAAAGAAATTATTTTCTCTACAAAAGCAAGCATTGAAAGCCATGGTTCAAGTGCCTAAGACGACTCCTGGTAAACCGACCTTTTTGGACCTAAAAATATTAACACTTCCTTCCATTTTTATCTTGAACTGTGCCACTTTTGTTAAAATGCATCCTGAGCATTTTCCAAGGAACCGCTAGTGGCATGACTACCATCCAGGGGGGGCACGTGCCCCCCCCTAACCCTCAAAAATATGCAAGATTTTTAATATGGTCCCATTATCATTGCATTCGTTTTGTATTACGAGGCATCCTTGTGCCCCCCAGAACAAAATCCTGGATACGGCCTTGCTTGTGCCCCCCCCCTCCCCAGAAAGAAATCCTGGGTGACTGGGCCCCTGATGACTACCACACTCACTCAAAAGGTGACGTTCACCTAAAAAGTCACCATCTATCTCTCGCTCTCAAAGGACCTCATCACACTCCATGAATTATTTTCAATAAACTTCCGTCTGAATTTCAAAGTTGTCCCCCATCCCTATTCAAGGTTAAATTACACAATTTTTTAGCAGGTAAAGCCTATTATGACATTAGCGACTATTTAATCCTTTTGCTGCTTCCATAGATTTTTCATCGGTTCCATTATTTTGCCTATTATCCAGAAAAAAATGAATTGAATCGTTCATTTGACGTCGCTGAATGTCGCCGCACGAATGGACGTAGTTCCGCTAGAATTTCGAGCAGATGACAGCACCTACAACCGAAGGGAGGGTTTTTCGAAAACGTAGATATTTACCCGCATGTCGTGTTGAAAGGAAAAGTTTTTTGAAAGTCGTGGAATATCCCCGCATGTCGCAGGCAATAACCATAATGCTTTTTGCGAGTATTCCCGCTTGTAGCAGCGAAAGGGTTAAATGAATTTATGTAATTTGCATTATATTTAATTTATCTGTTCACTTTGATTTGTTACGAAACCATGCAATTTATATTGCCAGTTCGGTGAATAAAAATTACTATTATTATTAAACCTTTCTAAAAATCTTCACCTATCATTTATAGTGGTATATGAAAATCACGTATAATAATAATATAATAATTTATTTACTCCTACATTTTGTTATTACACCTGAATACAAAAAATAACAAGAGAAGGAGCTTTAGGTTGTCTCCAAGGTCATAGGACCAGAATTGAGCCACCATAAAATAACAAAATGTATGCCGATAAAAAATAATAATGCAGTAAATGATATACGAGTGTTTAAAATAAATAACATAAAAATAAAGTTTCAATTATTTCTTGGGAGAAATTCCAGTCTTTAGCAAGTCTTACATTTGAGGATTTATTTTTTTTTATTCTAGTGGGCAGTAAATGAAATAACTTTGGCCCCATGTAAAGAAAACAGCGTTTATATAATGTTAACTTAGGTCTGTTTGCTGCTATAAATGACTCACTCCTTAAACTATATTATCCTTATCACAAACTTATTATACCTTATCACATAGTGGCAACAATTTTAGGGCCACAAACAATGGATATATGCGATAAATGCGATATTGGTGCTGCCGGCGGGCTTAAGTCCTCCCCTGGCAAACCGAAGGTCGCGGATTCGAGTCCCGTCTGGGTAGGTTGCCCCTACCCTGGGCATGGTTGTGTGTAATAGCCATTTTTTCATGTTAAAGCAGACCCCAGCCAGATTATCCAACAGCAGGTTTATCCGGGTGGTGGATTAACAGTGCATGATTTTCTCTCTCCCTCAACTTTTTCCGCGATCTTTATAAAAAAAATTGGAAGCAAAATCACTGGAATTACTGCATTAATGCTAGGATACACCGGGCTTATTATTTCCGTTAGAGTCTCCTTCGTAAAACGGCACAAAAAGCACACACTAGCTGCATTTACGGAAGCACCATGTTCCTGCTTTCCAAGCCTCGCAGTGGGTGACCGCACTCTGTGACACGGGTACACATCCCGCAGCAGTTGCAACCCGGGCAACTTGTGCGAGACGTAACGTGGTGCCTGACAGTGTTGTTTCCGACGTCGAGCAGTGGTTTGGAAGCATTTGTGCAAACCACTTTTCTGTATCCGTGATAACACAGCCACGGATGAGTGATTTTCGAAACCAGGCCTAACATGGAGCGTTAATAATACGAGTACAACCATGTTATTGCTGCGAAAAAGATTGCAAACTGGTGAAGAAAGCTCTCATCGAGTCCGGGAAGCACTCTAAAATAACAGAATATATGCATAAATAATAATATATTGTTGTATAGTATATTATTATACAACAATATATTATTATTACAACAATATATTATATTACATAAATAATAATAATAATAAATTGTGAACATTGCAAGACATTTAAGTGAAAGTTCAGGTTATCCGTGTTTTCCTATTATTCGTGCTGTCTCTCCCCATCATTAGACCCGATAATCGGGAGAGTACTGTACCTAATAGATATGTTACAAATACCAGTAGTGTCCCCAAATTTCCACAGGGGAGAATGACGCCTCGATAGCTTAACTGGCTAAAGCACTCGACCGGATATAGGGGGATCCGGGCTCGAATCCCGGTCAAGGCGGATGATTTTTTCTCTGAGGATCTTTCTAATCATTTACTATAGCCTTTAGTGGAAATGTAGAAAAAAATTGCAATTTTCCATTTAGGCTGATCGTTCACTGGAAGCGTAATCGGTCGACTTCGCACTCACGCTACACAAGCGTAAACAAGCAGCCTTGCGTGGCAAATCCCATAACTCGTCAGATTAACCCGCGTCCACTGCAGGTGCCAACCTGCATGGAGCTTGAAGTGCACTCACGCTTACGCTACCCAACCTGTTTGGGTTGGATATGTCGCTCTTAGACGCTTGAACTGAGACCTCCTTTGACTATAATTTTCTCTTCAGGATTCAAAATATAACGGAAAGTGCCTTGTGTCTTTCGAAAAAGTAATAAAAAAACTTTGGCGGTTCATTTTCCTAACCCATATGCTAATGATTGTACTTTCCCATCGTCCTACTCTCCTGATAAATTCGGTTCATCCATAAAGATATTTTCTTACCAGATAGCATCCGAGGTAAGTACTGTCAAGCAGGGGAGCAGCGAGAAATTACGGCTGGTGGGGGTTTAGGCGCAACTTATATCGGGGTGTGTGAGGATATGGAATGCCCACCAGGATAATCGGTATGTCACTGATGGTGATCACCAGGAAAATATGGACAAAATGATCGTGTGATAAACAACAATGATGCTGGTCCATGGCCTTCTTTAATACTTTTACGAGCGTCAGTGCCCGCTCCCAGTGGGCTTCACCCGCTCTTTTCAATGCAGGTCCACAGAGGGATAGGCGCGTTTCGAATTTTAAAATGTAGAAAAAAAAAAGCAGGGTCTTATGTACAAATTTAATTGGAATGTTCATGCACAAATTGAGGTCAGAGAACCTCTTTAAACACAACATTGGAAGTAATTACACTATCCTCTGTTAAACGCACATGATGACTCATACTTGCGTATCAACGGGAGACTTGAATGTGGAATCAGCCGCATTTTGATAAAAGTTATTTAAATAATGCAAGATATTGTTGCAAATGAACAAATGTATCAGTTTGTGCGCCATTAACGTCAGGAATATTTATCGTTTTTTTTATTATTTAAAAACCAATTTTAGGATACAATAGCAATATTTAGGAAGTAAGATATGCCGTCGCATGTTCTCTGATAAATTCTGTGCATTTTGGAACCTCATTTGTAGAGTTTGGTTGCATATAAGTTGAGAAAAAGGTATCTATACAGTAGAAATAATATAGAAGATAGTATTAGGCCATGTGCTGTGACACACTGGAAGCGTAAACAAGCGGCTTTGCGTGGCAAATCCCATAACACAGAGTCAGACGTACCCGGTTCCACAACAGGCGCCCACTTACGAGGGCCTTCAGGCTTACTCATGCTCGTGCAACACATCCTGTTTTGGTTGGATCTGTCGCTAGTACACACTTGAACTGAGACCTCCTTCATCTATAATATTATACTATTATCTGTTGAGCCTTGTCAACACTTGTTGGTCATAAGATTTGTCAAAGCTATGGAGATGTTTTGAACATGATTTGTGGAGGTTCAGCAACAGTCGATTCAGAAAATATTTAAGGCAGGGTCTTGAATAACTCCATAAATATTCTAAGATAATTGATAGAGCTTTAATTTTGAGCCTTATCAAAATATGTTGGTTATGAAAGGATTTATTCGCAGAAGTTTTTTAATAGGATTTGTAGAGGTCGGTCAGGTTTCCAAAAGAATTTTTCGGGACAACATTCTTATTTACACACGAATTTCGTGAGTTATAAGCCATAAGAATAGAAGATAAGAACGATGTCCCTGCTGAACAAAAACGATGAATTGCTTTCATCGCCGCAAGGCAACTCCAATGTTTTCAGGCGAGCACAAATTGAGGACCCTGAACACGGCACTGCGTGTAACCACAGAAAGACTAGAAGACACTAAGTTTTTCGAAACACTTCGAGTATAATTTAAACAATTAAGAACCTTTAAAACCGTTAAGTATATTTCCGCGAGGTCGACAGGCTGAGAATTGGGCCAGAGTCAATAGCGATTTCAAATCGAAACTTGCAAGTTTCACGACATAACATTAGCCAACATACTCCCTAATGACTTATAACGAGTTAATGTTCGGCTTTTCTTACGTCATTGACATATTCTACTAAAATGAGAAAATATCCATGTAAAAATTAAGTTCATGACAAAACATGAAAACAATTAAAAACATTAGGACGCAAACGCATTGGAAGAAATTCAATTAGCTCAGTCTCACGACTTTCCATTCCTAAAATCATTGGAAAGATTATAATTCCTTAAAAAGAGTACTTTCCTTAGGCTTATTTTACCTTCTAATGCATCTAGCCGCCTCAATTGAATGAAAACCACAATCCCGCTTATCGAAATTCAAATTTATTTCCATGGTTTTATTATCAACATTTCGAAGTTACAACGAATATTCCCATTTAATTATGGGCTACCAGGCCAGTTTGCAACCTTCCGATTGCTACGCCGTTCTTAAGGAACTAAACACGTTAGCGTAGAGTACTTATGGTTCCTTAAAAATGATAATTAACTTTAAAGCTGCCATATTTGTTTATTATTCTCACTTATAACCACTTATCTACTTTATAAATTGTAAAACATTGTTGTGTTGGGTGATTATGCATGGCGAGAACCACTTCCGACACTTGTAGAACGCTGGAGACATCTAGTGGTGGATGGTTAAGAATAGGCTACTTAGATTCTGCCTTAGATCAAATGTAACGTCTAGTACGAAATCCACATTTCTTTTCGTCGTCTCAAATTGTCAACAGAACCGCAGAACCATAAACACTTCATCGGTGCAGCATGTATGTAATCTTGGCATCCATCCGCAAATCTTGTAAACTGAGCCCGGTTTTTTCTCGACTTTATTTTGGCCTTTTTCTCTTTCATTTAAAAGGAGATGCCAACTCCTTGCGTAATTTATTTTCATCGTAACTCATTGTCCTATGTAACTCATTCGTTGCCGTCCCTTGCCCTTCTTCCTTTCCACCTGCCATTATACGAAAGTCTTCAACTATTAAGATGAAAATAAACGCACAATGCCATTAAATATTAATTGTTATACCCGACAGCAAAAAGCATTAAGCTACGAGTATCAGGAGAAAATCATTTACACATTGGTGCACAATGTATTACAAAATGACTAGGATTCACCAATAATTTGACGGAATACTGATTGGCAAGTGACTTTAAATTGGTAATTGCTGATTCATCATCATTAATCAACAATCCTTAGATTGGTTAGACTAGCCTTTTCAAAGTGACGTATTTCTTCTCTTTCACATCTTTTATAACCCTTTGACCTGTGTAACTCATTCGGGGCCGTCCCTTGCCCTTCATCCCTTCCACCTGTCCTTCTACGATTGTCTTCATCATGCCTCAGAATGTGGCAGACCAAGTTATCCCGTCTTCTGCTTAAGGTTTTTAGAAGACTTCTCTTTTCTCCCACAATTCTTAACACATCCTCGTTACTTACACGGTCGACCCATTTTATCTTCATCATTCTTTGGTAGCACCACATTTCGAATGCTTCCACTCTTGCCTTCTCTGCTGCTGTCAACGTCCACGCCTCGCTTCCATAGAGAAACGTACTCCATATGTGGCATCTGAAGAATTGTTTCCTTACTTCAATGCTTGTATTCTCAGTTGTTAGAAGATTCTTCTATTTGTAGAAAGCCCTCTTCACCTGCGATATTCTACTGAATACTTCTTTCATCTTCTACACGGAGGAGAATGAACAAGAAAGAGTAGTTGAAAATTAGAAGACTCATGTAGAAACGTTCCCTGCTTAACGACATTTTATTTGAAAACCTTTCCCCACTCCAAAAAAGCCTTGCTGACTCTTACGGAAAAACCTGCAGCCGTTAATCCTTCCCCTCCCCCTACTCTTAAAGACACCCCCGCCGTTACCTTAGTCACTAATAACCCTCCCAAACTCCCAGCCAATGGTCATCCACCCCTCTCCACCCACCCACAACGCAATATCACCCCCTTGAGATTTCCCCAGCCGCCCCTTCCACCTACCTTCTTCCTTCCCTAATAATATTGAGGTAAATAAATTATAAACATTATAAAATATTGCCATCAAATAGGGTAGTTTCCTTCATCAAAGAAAACGAAAGGCATTGGTTGTGATTCGTTACCCACCATTAGTGTATTCATAATATACAAATTATTTGGTTTTAGAAATCCAAGTTTAGACGAATGGCAATGGTCAATTGTAACCGCATTTGAAAAAGACCGGATTGGCGCCCATGCGATGCCACTCCACGTGACGTCACGGGCACCTAGTTTCTACACAAGTAGGTAGGAGTTGTACATCGTCTGAGATTACCAATGTGTGCATGAGGCACAGAGCTCAGGGAAACATGTCTTAATAATCACCTATTACAATTGCCTATGGTCCGAAAGATTCCCGTCTGATATGATATTAATAAACCTTATTTAAGCCAAGCACTAACTGCTAGCATGGTACTTAGCTACCTGCCAGCATCCTGCGTCGTATCAGCGCTCAAAGCCTCGCCCCAAGGTCACCTCACTTGCAGCAGCGGAAACAAGAACGACGTCACACGAAGTTTTCCCGGCATTCATACTTAGCTCTCTCTTTTCGCACGCTTGAAAATTTTCACTTTTCATTTAATCGCGAAAAATAGATATCGTCATTACAAAATCTAAAAGCGTGAAATTCGTACTCCAGGAGTAATAATCTTTCAATTTAGGCAAGAAAAAAATAATAGGAAACCACTCTACTCCTGCTTAGCGAAATAATTAAATTGCAGGACTTACTAACATGGCATCAAAGGAATAAAAATAAGAAATGATTATTTTTCAACAAACATTAGAACTGAAAAAATGGTATAATCTTAATTATTAAAATGGAATCATCCTTTCGATTTCTCAATCGTATTTTTCATCTGAAACACTTTACTGCCAGGTTCATCAGAGGAATCATTTTCTTCATCTGGATTCCAATCCTCATCACTCTCCTCTGAATCTGATTACACTAATGGTGGGCAACGAATCCCAATCAATGTCTTTCGCAGTGGCGTAGCTAGGAATTTCGTTCGGGGGGGTCCAAAAGCAGTAATTGTTTCTTTATATTTTGGGGAGGAGGGGTCTCCTAGACCTCCCCCCTCTTCGTAACTCCACTGATTCTGGTCCACCATAACTGCTGCCCATTCGTCTGGATAGCCATTAGGCAATGACTGTCGAGTTATGCAAAAATGGTTTTACATCCCAATTTTTGGGTTTTTAATTTTTATCTTTTTATATACAGGGTGTCCCATTTATCTTGACCACCCGAAATAACTTTTTGTCCAGATGCAAATTCAAAAATGTGTCAAGCAAATGTTCATTAGCCGTCAGGGGGACATTGATCAGCATGGCTGCCTTCCTTGTAGCTTTGTTATTTACAAAGATATGAACAGCGGTATGTCTTTTTTAAATGGCACCCTAGACGTGGACGCGGTTGTGGTCCCGGGCTCAAAGTGACTTTTGTGTTATGTTTTGACTTGCTTGTCATTTGTTTACTGCTAACTCCAGTAAGTAGACGAGGTTCTTATGTTTTCATAACATTGTGTTTATGTTAATGGTCCACTGTGCTACATTTTTGAATAAGTCTTTAGGAGAGGAAATGAATTGCCGAATAAAAAATATAGGGTGCCATTTAAAAATCCTCCTGATGAGGGCACCAAAATTTGGGCAATTTGTTGCATGGAGGTTCACTATAGAGAGGTTTTGGTGATATGCACCAATTTTTTATATCCTATGGAAATGTAAGGCACTGCTGTCTTTTAAACCATTATATTTATGTGTTTAAACAAACATGCATGCATCATTGAACATATGTTTATCATTTTATGATAACACAAAACAAGCCCAATCACGTGATTTTTACCATGATTGAATTGAAAACGATGTGATCTCTCTTAATTCAAGAGTAACTTAAAATGATTAGGATAGTTGGATACCTTTTTTCTTATTTACTGTTACGTATCTCTCATATAGAGCAAAATGGCCACAACTAATGGTTAACGTGAAAATTACAGCATTTTAAAGGTGTAAAAGAATTAAAATATGTGTGAAACATTTATTTCTGAAAATGCCATTCCATGCACATAATCGCGGCTGCATTAATGGTCTCTAGTTATCTATTATTTGCAGAGGTAGTTGGGCCATCTCGGGGGTGTCTCCTTGGTATGATAAGTGGAGGTGTTATGAGATAAAGAGGTTCACTACAAAGGGGTTTGTCCATAAATTTACATGTAAATCTGACGGGACTGTAGGGTAGGTATGAAGTATGGAGGTTTATGATGTATAGAGGTTCACTACACAGAGGTTTTACTGTACCATGAAAATAAATTGGTAGAAAAGTACAAATTTTTTTCTTTTCATTTGTTCATGTGAATATATTGTGTAAACCGGAGTTAAAAGTCAGAAAAGGAAATCACACCATCCTTCCATTCACTTTGGACCAGCATAAATTTATTTTTCATTCATTTGTACAATATCTTTCTACAACATCCTTAACAGATCTCTCAATTCCATAACATAAATATTTATATATTCTCCGTCATCAGCCAATAAAAATATTTAAACAATAATACTTGCAAAGTACGTACATATCTACATTTAATTGTTTCTATAAATAGAAGCTCGCCATATTGGAATGGACACAAAATTTTGTATTCCAGAACCTTTTGT
This sequence comes from Ischnura elegans, assembly GCF_921293095.1. Classification (NCBI taxonomy): domain Eukaryota; kingdom Metazoa; phylum Arthropoda; class Insecta; order Odonata; family Coenagrionidae; genus Ischnura; species Ischnura elegans. The sequence continues at coordinate 845,296 of NW_025791658.1, read as the reverse complement.
GACAACAAGGTGGAAACGAGTCAAGTCCTTGTCACAACCAAGACTAGAGTATGATTCTGGAATACGATCCGAAGTCATGAAATACAATGACATTTCTTTGTAACGAACGCCAGTGTAACGAAATATTCAATATAACTAAATTATTTTCCGCCCAGTATAGGAAAATTTCAGTTTAACGAACTTATTTCGGCGGTCGGAGGGATTTTGTTACAAAGACACATCACTGTACCATTCTGGAATAGTCAAGCAATATTTAAAAAGCATTTTTTTGTGTGAATGGGAGCTAGATTATTTTAGAGGAAAAATTAACACTTGCATGAAGACACGCACACCTTTGTCAAAAAACTATCAAACCAGATTTTTTTACCACACAATTTTGATCAGGTTGAGATGCAGCCACTGTCATACCAAAATTACATCACTTTGAGCTAAGTTCACTGGCATTGGTGACCATGCAGAGACATGTGAACCAAACACAAATACAGTAGAACTTCTTTAGTTCGTTTTTGAAGGGACCACAAAAAAAGAACGTGCTATCCAGGAAAATGGGCTAACCAGGGAAGTAAACAATAGATATAAGGAGTTATGGCAATCTGTGGAGAAGTTGTCATATTTACAATTAACGTATTTCTCTGAATATAATACCCCCTAATTTTGAGGCACCAGTTTCGGGAAAAGTTAAAAAAATGCGTTTGAATATAGCGAGCCCCCCCTTTGCTTTTACCATGGGCATTTTTGGAAAAAAAGGGGGGACTATATTCAGACATATACGGTACTGTCTGAAGTTCTTGTAGGATCGCCTTCCTGAACTCTTTTCACATTTAAAATCAGGAAAATTAGCGCTGAACTGCCAAAAAAAAAAAACTATCTGAAAGAAAATCACAATGTTTTCATAATTTCCCAGAGGCAATTGCATAAAAAGGTCATCATTCTCCCATGATTTGTCGAATATGTTTTAATAGGACAAGTTTAGCTATGTCACTTCTTCTTTCTCAAGGCCGTTTTACACGGTACACGGAATTGTGCAATCTGACGTACATGCGAAGGTGCCATCAAAATTGCATCGTGTAAAGCAGCGAATTGCTAGAACACATGCGAGAATGCGTGGATGCGAGACGGCAAAATAGCCCCTGTTTTAATTTCGTTCATGCATTCGTGCAATTCCACGCCATTTTAGATATTAATGCAGCTCTAACCTGCGCAATTCCGTGTACCGTGTAAAATGGCCTTTAGAGATTACTCGTAGAAAATGACGATAACCCTGAGTATATTAATTGGTTGTTTTAAAAAATCATAAAAATTGTGCTACATTTACTTCACCATTAATCCCGGCAACAGCCGTATGCATTTGTGCCACCTGGGAGTTGGACCAATTGACAACCTCATTGAGTTCCTCTTTGGTTTCAAAATGTTGTCTACCGACAGTGGCGTAGCCAGGGGGACCCCCCGAAAATATAGAAACACAATTATTTTCCAGCATAAATGAAAACAAAATATTGATAAATCATGAATTTAGAAAATATTCCTTCAACAAATGAAGTTTTTCCGATTATTAACACATTGCGTACGGATGGCGAGAATTCTCCTCATTTTTTTCCCGAACGTTCCGGACGGATGAAGAAGATTCTCGTCATTTAGGTGCGTCAACCTAAAAAATTTTAAAGCGTACAATACATATTCATTATTACGTTTTCAGTTGTTGTTCGTTATTCATAATGAATTGATGCATCATAACGTTTGATTGGGTAAAGTTATATTCTACACATTAACTTTTTAACCATGTTTAAACCAAAGGTATTACGCCCTAATAGGCACACATTTCCAATCTCAACACCTCCACCCAGAATCGGCGTTCCTAGGAATTTAAATACCGCGGTACGCAATGTGTTTAAATTAGATTAAAAACCATTATTTAGATAGATAAAAGATCGCAGCACTTCTCCACAAGAATTCTTGTGGAAAAGTGCTATGATCTTTTATTTATTTAAATAATTCTAACTTCCACCAATTGAAGCCTGAATCTGTTGAACTTATAAAAACCATTACATACTTTGTATGCTACTTTTCAAACATTTTCCCCATGGTTTTGGCCCCCCCCACCCCCCAAACGAAATTCCTGGCTATGCCACTGTCTACCAAGCCACTGTATCAAGTAAATGAAGAGGAAGTACAGTAGATTCCATTTAATGGGTCCACCGGTTACTCGGGGCAGCCGCTTAATAGGGTGGTTTCCTATTATTTTTTTATTACCTAAATCGAAAGAATATTACTCCTGGAGTACGTATTTCACGCTTTTAGATTTTTAAATGGCGATATCTATTTTTCGCGATTAAATGAAAAGTGAAAATTTTCAAGCACATGAAAAAGCGACGGCTAAGTATTAATTCTGGGAAAACTCTGTGTGACGTCGTTCTTGTTCCTGCTGCCGCAAGTGAGGTGACCTTGGGGCGAGGCTCTGAGCGCTGATACGACGCAGGATGCTACCAGGTAGCAGAGTACCCTACTAGCTGGTAGCACTTGGCTTAAATAAGGATTATTATTCCCCTATGAAACGAAGGAAACTTTCCGACCTAAGGCAGTTTTAAAAGGAGATTATTAAGACATGTTTCCCAGAGCTCTGTCTCATGCATGCATTGGCAATCTCAGACGATGTAAAACTCCTATAGAAACTAGGTCCCTGAGACGTCACGAGGAGTAGCATCGCATTGGCGCCAATCTGGCTTTTTTCAAAAGAGGATAAAATTGACCATTGCCATTCGTCTAAACTGGGATTTCTAAAACCAAATAATTTGTATACATATTATTATTAATACACTAATGGTGGGTAACGAATCGCAATCAATGCCTTTCGTTTTCTTTGATGAAGGAAACTACCCTATTGGGGCAGATCTTGAAGAACAGAACCCAATAGAGAGGAATATGCCAGAGTATTCTCCGCTTAATTGGGACAGCATGCCGCTTTATTGGACCATGAGTCGGCGACATAGACTCTATACTCACGACGAAATTAAAATTTTTTGTTTTCAGAATACTATTTTTTTATATTTTCCTCCTTTTATTTACTCTTATTTTTCACAAATGTTCCTATTTTTGACCTATTTTGAAAGCTCTTGTTGTTATACTATCCGCAAGAGGATAGGACTTTTATTTAATAGGACTTAGTAAAAGACATTCATTCAGCATCGCCCGAGGCTGTGAAAAATATTTTTAACAAAAATGTTATAATTCTTAAATATGATAATAAAATACCCAAACTCGCTAATTTATTAGTCAAACTAATAGTTTAATAAACTTATGTTGCGTAATAAACATTCTTTAGTCTTCTTTCTATCATTTCAACGTTTGTTAATGCCCATATACAGAATATTTCACCTAATTGGGGCAGCCATTTAATTAGGGCAAAGTGCACAAGTCCCGATGTGTCCCAATTAACCGGAATCTACTGTATTCACTAGGTGCAAGGTATAAGGACTGTATGATGGGTGGTAAAAGAGTTCCCAATGAAAATCTTGAATTTTCTTGTTGGTTTTGACAGCAATGTGAGCATGTGGCTTGGTCCAATTGGCTCAACTCTCAGGCAGCAAACTTCTATGCTGAGGGTTTAACTTTTTCCCTACTATACATGTATATGTATACGTGTGGACGTTTCCTGACCCGGGAGACGACGGCCGTATATTTACGTGTGAGATTTTCCTAGCCAGGAAAACGAAAGTCTTATAAATACGTTTTCTAGCTCTCCCCCTTTTAGGACGGTCGCGGGTTTACATCGTCTTTGTCTCGGGACCCAACCCTTCCGGGTTTAGGTTTTTCCCTCGGCATCAGGGAGCAGGTACCCGGACCCCTCATCTTTTACAATCCCTCTTAGCGGTAAGGGACAGCGGTCATGCAATTGTTTATCCCGTCAGTTTTGAAATAAATATTTGTTCATTTCTCAAGAAAAATAAACTAAGAATTTGTTAAAGTGACGTTAATTTCAAAAATATTATAATTTTGTATTTTCGCACGAATTCTGATTTGCTTTTGTTTTTTGTACGTTGAACAGGTGACGAACGAATGAAATAAATTTTTTAGTCTTGTTCCAGCATTGAAACGTTGTGGTTCATAATCAAAATCGGTCATCCGCGTTAATTAAGGGAGTCAAATTAGCGCAGTGGAAGCTAATCTTTTAACAGAATTGAATTATTTGTCTTTTGAGCAGCGTTTACAATTTTTACACGAAATTCTATGATAAATATTAACTTATATCTCGAGTTATGTATCAACATGGAAATTGTTGCTGCATTAAATGCGTTAATACTGGCCTTAGAACTTCGTTTAAAATTTGACAATGCTCAGAAAAAAATGAGGAATTCAATTCAAAGTCTGCAATTTACGTGCAAGCAACAATTATCCATATGCTAAATACACATAAGCAATACATAAGTTGACAGCGAACCAATGCCGCAGGTATGGTCGTAAACCCAGAAAGGAGGGAGCACAACTACTCTTGAAGTCCGAGATAATGCGGAGTCCCAGCAGGGAGGGGTCGAAAAAGGTTAAGCGAGACCCTTCTTAACGAATGCCCTCCAAAAATGCTCCTTACCACGAGAAAGAAGAGTCTCTTGGGGCTCAGTACAGCAGTCGTGCTAAGACGAAAACTCTGCCGTCTCGAAAAGGTTAAAAAGCTGTGCATAGGTATGAAAAATGCTTACAAGACTCTAGCAATAGATTTTTCAGGAATCATTAGAGTAATTTTCTGAATCACAGAGTCATTCAGACCATAGGCAGATTTAAGGAGTGGGGGGCACAGGGGCGGGTGTTCCCCCAGACTCTTAAAAAATAGACAAGATTTTTAAAACGGTTTTCATTATGGTCGTTTTATTTAGTGTATTACGGAGCCTCAATCGTTTAATTTAATATTGATAACTTTAATATCAAAATAAACAATATTTTCTACTGCAATTGTTGTCTTTTGTTTTTAATCTCAAATATGAGAAGACCTGTCAGACCCTTGTGCCCCCCCAGAAAATAAAAAATCCTGGATCTGCCCCTGATTCAGACTACCTCTTCCTCCATTGCTAATTACTTCACTTTCCATACTTACAACTGTCATTCAATTAATAGCCAAGCCTGGCATTAAAATCGCTTTTAGCAACTGCGGTTTGTGACGACTTACAATGGTTTCAGGGACGAAAAAAGGGACGTGCTCAGTGGTGGATAAAGGGATATGAATTCCATCTATCATACTCTGGTGGAAAATGATCTTGGGAAATGCTCATTTTTTGCCATTATTGGCGAGAGTACTGGAGGTATCACTCAAAAGGGATTGATAAACATCATAGTGCGATTCAGGCTTTAGGAATATTCTTAAGTTTCTACTTGGAGATTCACATTTCATTTGCATAGGGTTCAATCCATGCATGGCACCTTTTACCTCAGCGATAGAGTCTTTCCTAATGCTGGTGCAGTCCCGTGTGTTGTTCGATGCACATGTTACTGGACCATAGGAGAGTGACTATTTGCAATTTTTTAGCTGGAGACGCAAATCGCATCAATATACAAGGTTCACTTCACACTTGGGGAAGGTCACCTCAGTGGTGAGTCTCTACTGATGTTTGCAAAGTCCCATGCGTTGTTCAACGCACATGTTACAGGACTTAAGGAGAGTAAATATCCTCAATTTTATAGCTGGAGATGCGATTCGTATCAATACACAACGTTCATTTCACAGTTGAAAGGTCACCTCAGCAGTTGAATCTTTCCTAACGCTGGTGCAGTCCCATGCGTTGTTCGACGCACAGGTTACAGGACTGAAGAAGAGTAACTATCCACAATTTTTTAGCTGGAGACGCAACTCACATCAGTATACGAGGTTCATTTCACCCTTGGGGAACGTCACCTCAGTGGTTGAGTCTCTCCTGATGTTTGCGCAGTCCCATGCGTTGCTTGAAGGTCATGTTGCACCTGGGGCACGGGAACTGTGGCTGCCTCACCAGGTGCGTGCGCAAGTGGACCGAGAGCTGGTTCTTTGTCTTGTACCTCTTCTGGCACGTGCAGCACTCAAAGTTGCGCTCGGACGAGTGCACCACCTGGTGATACTTGAGGCGAGCCTTGGTCGGGAACCTCTTCTCGCACAGGTTGCAGGCGAAGCGGGGAGGCTCACGGGAGTGCGTCATCATGTGCGTCGTCAGGATTGTCTGCGCAGGGAGAGAGAAAGAGAATGATTTTTTTCTTTTTTTTAAATAATAATATAATATTTATTTACACATGCAATTTCACAAAAATTTCAATCACAGAACTGATTGTTATTATATTGTAATCGAATTCATAGAATTTGATAGAGAAATATATTTAAAAAATATGAACATTATATTGTCACATAGCAAATGCAAATTAGCTGAACAATTACATAAAACGTGAGTTAAATCAATTTTCTTACATTTCTTACAGTAATAAAAAGATCATCCTGGTCCTGCTGAGCCATTTAAGGCTTGTCAGCAGGTGCCGTATTAAACTAATGAAGTGAACAGAAAAATTCAAATAATGAAAAATATGCCAGGGATTTTACATTACCATTTAATTATATTTTTCATAAAACCACTGTTTTAGTTGTAGATTTAGCACTGATAATAATTATTCTGTTAATAATTATTATTATATAAGGGGTTCCCGACCGATGGCAGGCGACGATGCAGTCAGAGTTATGCCAAAAATATATTCAGTAATGGCAGATGCCGGTGATTAATATATGTAATAACCAGGATGCATGCGTATACACATAAATGCCGGTCTCGGTGGCGCCGGGGTAAAGTCCCCGACTGCTAACCTAGAGGTCGCGGGTTCGAATCCCGCCTGGATGGATTGACCACCATCCAGGGCATGAATGTATGTGATTGTCAAACAAGTTAATTGTAAGAGAGGACTATCTAGTCCTAAATTCACTTGTGAAATAAAGACGACATTATTATAATATGGGGCATTTAAAACAATATTTCTCTTTATAAAATTATTTATATCTAAAGTGCCTCCTACCCGTAGTGGAATTATGGAATAAAACGTGCACGTTACGTTTTCGAGGGTAGGATATAATAGGGATGTTCCAAGTAATACTTTTTGATCTCGAGTCGAGTAGAAAACTACTCGCAATTGTCGATTCAAATATGGCAATTCCTGAACTAAGCAATGCATGCTTCAACTGATTCTCATTTTCCAATCATTTGTTAATTTTCTACGCTGTACGCTTAGCTTGATCTAAAAAGGGTAAAATTATGAGGAATGTTAATAGTAACAGGGTAGTTTCATACATCAAAGAAAACGAAATGCATTGATTGCGATTCGTTACCCACCATTAGTGTATTTATAATATACAAATTATTTGGTTTTAGAAATCGCAGTGTAGAAAAATGTTTATGGTCTATTTTATTCTCGTTTGAAAAAGGCCAGATTGGCGCCCATGCGATGCCACTCCACATGACGTCACAGGGACCTAGTTTCTATACGAGTAGATAGGAGTTTTACATCGTCTGAGATTACCAATGCATGCATGAGGCACTGAGCTCAGGGAAACAACTATTAATAATCACCCATTAAAATTGCCAATGGGGTAGTTTCCTTCATCAAACAAAATGAAAGGCATCGATTGCGATTCGTCACCCACTATTACTGTATTCATTATATACAAATTATTTGCAAGCAAAGTGGGGAGGCTCACAGGAGTGCGTCATCATGTGCGTCGTCAGGATTGTCTGCGCAGGGAGAGAGAACGAGAATGATAATTATAATAACAATAATTAAAAACCCAAACTTTTTGGATGACAGATGCAGAAAATGTGATAATGCCTATGAGACGATACAGCACATCACAAGTGGATGCACTAACTTATTCCGAATAATTATTCCCACGGAATTAAACAGCAAAAACCTCACTAATTCAATAAATACCTTTGCCATCCCTCTCCTGACATACTCCTTCGGTATAATCAAATGGTCACAAACAGATCTAGACGACCTACAAAGAAAAATTCAGTCCCAAATGACAGAGAAAAATATGCTCCATAAAAATTCGAATATGGAGAGGAGCACGTTGCCCAGAAAATTTGGTGGAATGGGTATCAATGACATCAAGAATCAGCACAACTCACAACTTTCTCAGTTACGGAAATATTTTTTCAGCAAGAAATCTACCTCGGATCTCCTGAGAACTATCTGTGATGCAGGCAATAAATACACACCTTTAAACCTATCTGACGAAAGTATGGTAATAATTGAAACCACTGTTATTTTAGATAGTAAAATGTCGATATGGAAAGCTAAATCTCTTCACGTAAGACACCCTCATGCCCTGGAGGCTCCTGAAATGGATACAAAATGCATCGCATCGCACAGGAGTGTGTCATCATGTGCGTTGTCAGGATTGTCTGTGCAGGTAGAGAGAAATAGAACGTTAATAGAGTAGTTTTCTTCATCAAAGAATCACATCATCAGCCACAGGCTCCGACTTGACGATAACCTATGATGATAACACGTAATAATTAGTAATACGTGAAAATCGCATATACGATAAATGGGTCATTCCATGTCAGTTCATCCAGGCATGACACCCACCGACTTGGATTTTGATGAAACTTTGCAATTTTCATCCTTCCATGTAGGAATGAAACAGTGTAAAATATTTCTTGGCTATCTCTAACAGTTTTCACAGTTAACACAAGCATTTCATCACACTTGAAGGGGTACCCAACACTGACTACCTGAGTCGTGAAAAGGGATTTTTTTACATAAAATTTTTTTAACAACAAAGCAAGCACAAAGCCAAGAATTTTATTTTTACAGGTGGTGGGTCATACCTTAAGGAATATTAGAAAAAATAATTTAGCATGATTCAGATATTGCCTCAGGTCAAAATTTGATGTTTTATAGAACCACGTTTTTGACTCAAAATTTTCTAAAATCTTATGAAACATGAGTTTAGAGAATTTCCAACATCCCTTTGGATATTTTTCAATTAGTTTTTGGAATCCTCGTGACTTCTACAGTAGACCTGCAAATTTTCACAAGAATCGGATGAAAACTATGGCTGAGACAAATTATTTCCCTCTGGAGGTACAAGTGCCTCTGGAGACTGCATTCATTGAAAAACTGCAATTTCACCCATACTTCAAAAGGTCGTGAAAAAAAAACTGTTGGAGATAGCCAAGAAATATTTTACACTATTTCATTCCTACATGGAAGGATGAAAATTGCCAAGTTTCATCAAAATCCGAGTTGGTGGGTGTCATGCCTGGATGAACTGACATGGAATGACCCAAATGTGATATTAATGCGATACACGAGAATAAATCAGGGTTCCATCTTTACCAAAATTTCCTGGATATAAACAGTTACTTATACCACTTATTTTATAAGAGCGCGACCCGGGTTTCAATGAGTAATCATCATCATCAGGCGCTAATTATAAAATTATAATTATATTTTATAATTTACCAAAATTATAAAATTCACGGTTTTTTCCTGATTTTTACAGTCTCAATGTCGTCAACTTTACAGTCTGGTAATTATAATAAGCCATGTAAGTTATTTAAAAAAAAATATAGATTACGTAACAATCATCGGCCGTACGTGAACTTAAAATAAAAAAAAAGACACCTTGAATACAAACGCAGCAATGAAAGTATTTGAATACGACGTCAAAAATATCTAATGACCACCTTAAAAAAACACCCCCTTCGACCGATTCCCTCCCAGCACGCAGGGATGATGAGACAGGGCTGCCAACCACCCCGATTCGACACCCCACCCTATTTGGTGAAGCGGGGAGGCTCACGGGAGTGCATCGTCAGGATTGTCTGCGCAGGGAGAGAGGAAGAGAACGAAAGTTGAATCAACTATACCAAATACGACGTAATTCTGACTTTATTTAAGCATTTTACGCAAGAAAATAAATGTCGGAAAGACGAAGAAATAGGAACAAGACTTAGCATTCTGGCAAAACTCGTTATCCTCGCAGCTGAGCTTCTCGGAAGTTGATGCGGTATTTTTTTCCGAAAACATATATGTATGAAGTTATAATTTATGAGTTAGGCTATAAATCCCTATTGTCACAGTTGGAGACGAAGGGATATTTTCTCAGGATATTTGATTTCTCCCTGATAGCTATTCAAATTCACCTGCTTATCTCGTGAGAACTTCCAAAGATGGACTAAAAATAATTGAAGAAAATCTGGTGGAGAAGCACGCGTATTTTGCTAAATGCCTCGGATTGTCCGCTACACTTGACAGTAGGAGTGGGGGTAAAGCGAGCTACCTGTTGAAAATAAGAAGTTGGATGAAGCTGAGTATCAGATGGGCGTGCCACTGAAATGGCGTTTGGTGGATAAGAATGTATACATCAGACAGAAAACCATCCTAGCAGTGTAAATGACGAGACGGCATGCAATAATTTTTCGGGAGGTGGTGTGTCCCCTAAGAATATTTGAAAAAGATGTTAGTTGAATCAACTATATGCCCAATTGTTTCCATAAAATTAAAATATTCCATTAATCAGCTAAATTCCAGTTCGAATCCTTTAACCTTTTCCCTACGGAGGGCGTTTTTTCACGGCCTGAATTTTTCGAAGCAAAATTTTGCAGGCCGCGTTTTCACGGTTTTGCGGCCAAGCATGCCAAGTGGGTCCCAACCGCCATTAGGGTCCCTCAGTGCGAGAGGTTCGACCCTTTCCTATTGTCCGCGTGGGGATTATCTTGGCCCATTCCGGCGCTTAGTGACCCACTCAAGGAAGGTGCTCATGGTCACTTATTTGTTTATAAGGTGGAATAACTAAAAACGTACATGTTGCATTTATTGAAAATCAACGCGAGGAATTACATTCTGGATGTTCTGCTGATTGGTTCCAAATTTTAAACGGAACTCTAGCGTTCATATTAACGGAGTTGATCATCACCTAGAACAAATTTTGGAGACGCTTAGGTTAGATGTTTAACTGTTATTTTTAAAACTTACTAGCAAATTTACAGGAGCGATATTATAATGATCAAAATCTAAAGATATACATTATTCTGTTAGCCACATTCTAAGTGTGCATTTGCGGGGAAATTCAATGAAATATCCGATTTAACTCCAATGAAAAAAGCCCTCGTACTGTAATAATATATGATTCTCTCATTTCTTTGTCGTGAGCTGAAATTACAGCGACTATTTTTAATAACCTCTTATCAACCTTTGAATACAAACATATTATAAATGAATTTTGCTATAAATACTAATTAATGCAAATCCTAAAAATTCGTAAATTTAATGTACAAATAAGGAATGTTTTACGTAGACACATGTTGTGAGAAGCATTCCATACCATTGCAGGAAAGAGACTGCTCTACCCAGGTAGTTACTCTCATATCTTGGTTCTCTGGTCAGGTTACATTAAGGTGGTCTGCCCTGTGCACCTCACAGGCTTAGTTCGGGACACATTAGAGCATTAATGTTTTCTTGGAAAAACGTATTCCCCTCCAAGTGGCACATTCAAGAGTAGATTGGTGCAAGTAGCCTCCTACTGAAATATGTATGTGGAAGATGATAATCTCACTCTTCTTTGAATAGCTCATTTTCTTTTCAAAATTTTCTTGGCATGTATTCAAATATAGCCGTTAACTCTCTCTACGCATTCCGTTACCTATAAAAGGGATGGTTTCTGTAGAACCCTGCTGTGCGATGCAGCCCATACCATGAATGGAAAGAGAACTGCTCTACCCAGGTAATTACTCTCATATCTTGGTTCTCTGGTCAGTATCCATGAAGGTGGTCTGCCCTATGCTCCTCACGGGCTTACTTTGGGACACATTAGCGCATTAATGTTTTCTTGGAAAACTTATTATCCTCCAACTGGCAAACCCAAGAGTAGATTGGTGCAAGTATCCTCCTACTGAAATATGTATGTGGAAGATGATAATCTCATTCTTCTTTGAATAGCTCATTTTCTTTTCAATTTTTTTTTGCGTGCATTCTAATTCAACCGTAAATGTTCTGTACGCATTCCCTTTCCTCCTCATGCAAGGATTTTCTTTCAAATGATGTTTCGGTGGAATTACATTTTTTCTTGGAATTATACAGCAAGAATTTTCTGTTGATGTGCCTTTCGTTGGTTCCTTAGAGCTTTTGTTAGTTTTGCTTACGTTCTCGACGTGATCAGAGTTACTTGGACGAGTGGAGCATTAGGCAAATTTACTGGACGGGAATTTGCTTGCACTGGGTAAATGTCCAGGCTAATTACGGATCGATCGATCCTGGAAATACACACTAGAAGTGATAATGAAGACCAGGATAGTGACTCTAGAAATAGTTTTTTTTTTTTTTTTGTATTTCGTGCGTAATATGAATTTATATTTATCTGAGTGAAATTTCTTAATAAATATAATGTAGCCGTTTCAAACAACAACTTTGTTAGATTCAAGATGTTTTATGAGAATTTTTCGGGAAAATATTCTTCTAGAAAATTCGAAATGTTTCATTCCCATGTTTTCAGAGAACTCGTGGAGAGCAGACGCAAATGAGGAGAGTGTGGATTTGGGCATCATGGATCTAAAATATGTTAATATCATAAATCGTAAATACCTAGAAGTATTCTAAGAACATTGAAAGATGTCATTCCCTTTAAAGTATTTGTTGGTCTATGATATACCGTATAAGCTTGTGTAAGAGGCGCACAAAGAAACAATTTATAAGATCCTACATCTGGAGTATGCTCCTACACGGAAGTGAGGCATGGACAATGACCGCAGCGGAGAAAGCAAGGATAGAGGCCTTCGAAATGTGGTGCTACAGAAGAATGATGAAAATCAAATGGATCGACAGAGTTAGTAACAAAGAAGTCCTAAGAAGAGTAGGAGAGAAGAGAAGCCTCATGAAAACCTTAATAAGAAGACGGAACAACCTTATAGGCCACATCCTGAGACATGATGGCCTGATGAAGACAATCGTCGAAGGACAAGTGGAAGGTAAGAATGGAAAAGGAAGACCTCGAACAAAATACATGGAACAAGTGAAGAGAGATGTGAAAGAGAAGAAATACGTAAGTGTGAAAAGATTAGCTGAAAGGAGAATAGAGTGGAGAGCTGCGTCAAACCAATCCTAGGATTGTTGACCAATGATGATGATGAAGAGGCGCACACGTGTAAGAGGCGCACCCCTATTTTGCGGATCGAAGCTATAAAGAAAAAAAATTTTGCGACATTTTTTTAATCCTATCGTGCGGTGTTCAGACGTATGCCTGGAATTTCGACAGTTATCGAAATGTCCTCTTTCAGTACTATTTGAAAGAGGAAATTTTGATAACTGCGGCGGCATAAGAGGGAGTAGAAAGAGTTCCGATCCTCTCTTTGCATACGCCATCGCTCTACGTTGCTTGTCCTACTCACGAACAATTTTGTTTAAAAGCTCTCGCAGGAGTATTGCAATAGAATTGCAACCGCGGAAAATTTTAAGGCAAAACACGACAGGCACATAGCATGAGCTTTCCCAAGAGATTGAACAACAATCGGGGCAATCTCAGTGCCGTAGGTTAATAACCACGTCGTAGATTTAAGGCCCCTTGCACACGCATCGATTTTGGACGGCCGGTAAAATATCGGCCGTCCACATTCCAATAGTGAACAATGGGAGAGCATTGGAGCTTGCACACGTACCGACCACACCCCGGCACCGGCAAAATGCCGGTTAGCTGCCGGCTATTGTCACTGTGGATCGCCAACGCCGGCTCAAAAACTTAGCAACGTATCGTTTGACCGGTAAAAATCCGGCGTGTGTGCAAGCATCGCTTCGCCGGTAAAATATCGGCCAATATTTTACCAGCCGTCCAAAATCGGTGTGTGTGCAAGGGGCCTAACGGAACTACACTCGGCTCTCCATCAGCTAATGCCTCTGCCGTTTTTTTCCTTTCCGAGACTCCACAGGAAAATATCAAGTTACAGGGGAACAATGGAAACGTGTTTCATCCCTACCCCATTCCACCAACTGACCTTTTTCGGTCTACCAGGTTCAATTCCCCGAGTTTCTGGAGGTAAAATGCTATGTGAGTCACCTTCTGAGCTCGAAGATATCTCGATATCTTTCAGCAAGTGTATGACACGCACGAGGTTCAAAAAAAGAAAGAGATCTAACGCGATGCATATCTGACAGAATTTAAGTTTTTAAGCTCTAATTGTTTTACACAAAGATTTATAGCTAAAATAAGGCTACTAATATTAAACATAGTCCAAACAGCACAATTTCGGAAGAAACAAGCGTAGCATAAGCGCATTCAAACAAGACGAGACGGACTGGAAACTCAGGCAACGCAAACTGCGTATATCACATTGCTGCGCCTTCGCCCCTTTGCTTTAAAAGCAATGACGTCACATGCAAGATCGGACGTGTTCTTCCCTTGCTCCTTCGCTCATAGCTTTAAATACGGAGGGGAGGGAGCCCTCTTCCCCCCGACCTCTCCTTCAGCACTCTTCACTTATAAGCATTTCCGATTTCTTCTATCCACCATTAAGTCCAACAATGAGCACACTCGTTCGAATTTTTTCAACCGCAGGTTTTGACACCAATATTACTATATGCAGAATAAATGCCGCGGGATGCCCACTCGTGGCAATAAATTTAGCGTGCGCACTGGAGCGAATCACCACGCGCGATCTTTTCAATGTTCACCTCTGGGGTACCGACGTGACGGCGCGATGCTTGCAAGAAATTCAAACAGGAGCATTTTAAAAATACGTCACTAAGGGAGAAACTCCCCTGCCTGCTGCTTGATTTTGACCCAGGGTTTCAGATGACTGACTCACGCTGAAAACCAAGGCCACTCAGTTCCCCTTGAACTTGCAATCGGTGAAGGGGAGGGGGGGAAGATAAGAAGTTTGTGTAAGAGGCGCACCCTCATTTTCGGCTGCAATATCTGGGAAAAAAGGTGCGCCTCTTACACGCGCTTATACGGTAATGCCCTTTTGCTAAAAACCCTAAAAATAACCGTAGAACTTCGTTTAAAAGTTCTATAAGCATTGCTTAATGAAAGGTATACATTGACGAACTGATATTTACTACAATAATTCGGGAAAAGGGTCGAGGATTATATTTGCCCAGTTGCCCAGTAAAGGGTCCGGCACCCCGCTTGGAAAGGTCATTAAGCGGAGAAAGCGGCTACCTGGACAATTCCTAGCCAAGAAACAAATCCGTATGGGGCGAAAAAGAAATTCTCAAAGCCTTTGTACAGCCGAAAGCAACTTCCCGTGAATGAGCCAGGCGCGAAAGGGTTGAAGGAAATCAAAATTACTCCCCAAAATCTTGTGTTTCCTGCTGCACAGGCAACCGAGTCAAACATTCCAGCATTCATCGTTTAGTATTCGAGGTATTCAAATATTCGAGCAATGATTTAATATTCGAATTTGATATTCGAGTTTGAGAAATCTGCTATTCGACCCATCTCTAGTCTCAACTCATTTCAATAATAACCTATGTAGCCTAGTTATAGGGTAGTTACCTTCATCAAAGAAAATGAAAGGCATCGATTGCGATTCGTTAACCACCATTAGTGTATTCATAATATACAAATTATTTGGTTTTAGAAATCCCAGTTTAGACGAATGTAATGGTCATTTTTTAACCTCATTTGAAAAAGGCCAGATTGGCGCCCATGCGATGCCACTCCACGTGACGTCACAGGGACCTAGTTTCTACACGAGTAGATAGGAGTTTTACATCGTCTGAGATTACCAATGCATGCGTGTGGCACAGAGCTCTGGAAAACTTGTCTTAATAATCACCTATTAAAACTACTTAAGGTCAGAAAGTTTTCCTCGTTTGATAAGGTATTAATAATCCTTATTTAAGCCAAGCACTACCAGCTAGCAGGGTACTCAGCTACCCGCTAGCAGCCTGCGTCGTATCAGCGCTCAAACCTCCCTCAAGGTCACCTCACAGGGCGGCAGCGGGAACGAGAAATACGTCACACGGAGAGATTTCCCAGCATTCATACTTGCCCGTCACATTTTCGTGCACTTGAAAATTTTCACTTTTCATTTAATTGCGAAAAATAGATATCCTCATTTAAAAATCTAAATGCGTTAAATACGTACTCCAGGAGTAATAATCTTTCGATTTAGGCAATAAAAATATAATAGGAAACCACCCTATTATTAAAGGTTAAATGAACGATTTTAATTTATCCTGGTCAACACTATTCAAAGTAATTAACTAGTTTAAAGTATACTTTATACAGGTATACTTTAAACTAGTCAAGAGTGAACACCTCTTTGGGTTCTATTTCCGGGCCTGCTCTCCGGCTGTGGCACTGTGCACACGATTTGGACTGCTCGTGGCATCATATACCAAGCAGTCCAGCAACACCTTGTCCGGTAGTGTCCGAAAATATCCACAGGGAAGAATGACGCCTCGGTAGCTTAAATGGCTAAAGCACTCGACCGGAAATCGGGAGATCCGGGTTCGAATCCCAGTCAAGGCCAATGATTTTTTCTCTGTGGATCTTTCGCAAGATTGTTCATTGCGGGTGACTCCCGTAAAAAGTTATTACCGCGGCTAGTCCCGGTATACTAAAACTAGACATTAAAATCGTTTAATTAACCTTATTCTAGATTCCATACACACCTTCAACTTGAAGCTTTTCCCACACTCGGCACAGGCAAAGGGTCGCTCGTCCTGATGCGTCGAGCGGTGGTACCTAAGGTGGAGTCGCCTCCGGAAACACTTCCCACAGGTTTCACACACGTGGGGGCGGTGCTCGCTCGACACTGTCTTGCACAAAAACGACACGCCCATGTCCGTTTCCTCTAGCGGCTCCGGAAACTCTTCCCCCAGTTGCCCTTCCATTGCGTCGTCTGTCCTTTCACCTTCGCTACCATTCTCCACGTCTCCGCACTGCTCCGAGACTCCCTCATCCCCTACTCTCTCAACCGTCCCGTCGTCAGACGTCGACACAGGGGGCTTTGCGAGGACGCCACCGCCCCTCAACACCGGATTGTTGACCCTCTGCAACACGATTTTGCGCATCTTCTGAAGGTTATCCACGTTCTGAGGCTGGAGCGCGAGTATTGTCGGTTGCGGGATGTGCGCGTTGGCCGTGGGCAATTTGGTCGTGTTTTGAGCTTGGACGTTTGCGGGGAACACGTTCGGCTTGATGTACGCAGCTTGCAAGACGCCTGGGTTTCCTGGGGACTGGAGGAGTATCATCGGCTGGTTGGCAAGCTGGAAGAGAAGATGATATATTTAGTAATACAGTAGATTCTGTTTAATTGGGACATATCGGGACTTGTGCACTTTGCCCCAATTAACCCTTTCGAGATGGCGGAGTTTTCGTCTAAGCATGACTGCTGTACTGAGCCCCAAGAGACTTTTCTTTCTCGTGGTACGGAGCATTTTTGGAGGACATTCGTTTAGAAGGGTCTCGCTGAACCTTTTTCGACCCATCCACACTGGGACTACGCATTGCATTATCTTGGACTCCGAGAGTAGTTGTGCTCCCTCCTTTCCGTGTTTACGACACTACCAGCGGCTTTGGTTGACGGTCAACTTATGGATTACTTACATGTATTTGTGTCATGGATAATTGCTGTTTGCCCATAAACTGAAGACTTTGAATTGAATTCCTCATTTTTTTCTCAGCATTGTCAAATTTTAAACGAAGTTCTAAGGCCAATATTAACGCATTTAATACAGCAACAATTTCCATGTTTATGTTTATACATAACTCGAGATATAAGTTAATATTTGTCGTAGAAATTCGTTTAAAAATTGTAAACGCTTCTCAAAAGACAAATAATTTAATTCTTAGTGTATATTTCTTGTAAAATGAACAAATATTTATTTCGAAAATTGACTGTATAAACAATTGTATGACCGCTGTCCCTTACCGCTGAGAGGGGTTATAAAAGACGAGGGGTCCGGGTACCTGCTCCCGGATTCGGAGGGTTAATCCTAAACCCCGAAGCGTTGGGTCCCGAGACAAAGGCGACCTAAACCCACGACCGTCCTGAAAGGGGGAGAGCTAGAAAACGTATATATACGGGTTTCGTTTTCTTGACCGGGAAAATCTCACACGTACATATACGCCCGTGGTCTCCCGGGTCAAGAAACGTCCACACGTATATATATGTGTACGGTAGGGAAAAGGTTAAAACAAATCGTAATTTGTGCCTGAAGATGATGATAATTCATTGAAACTAGGGTTGCGCTCTGGAAAAGAAGAAGTGTTATAAGTAATTGTGTGCGAGCGCTTCCTGTATGCGTTGAGTGGTAGGGGAATCGTGGGAGTGTAAGGAAGGGAGTTATAGCTGAGCTGGTATGGGAAGGGAACTGAGGTAAGGAAGACGGCAGCCGCCTCTTACAATATCCAGGAAAACTTTGCAATAAAATTCTCAAAAAAAAAGTGTATCACTTTTTCCGTGTGCTGAAGACCAGGGCTCTAGGAACCCTTCGGTCCCAAGCTTTCTGGATTTGAGGTCCTCAACTGTAATACAGTATACTTCCGACTATCCGGGTTAATGTTACCCGGACCCTTCGTCTTTTATAATCCCTCTCAGCGGTAAGGGACAGCGGTCATGCAATTGTTTATCCCGTCAGTTTTTTAAATAAATATTTGTTCATTTCTCAAGTAAATTAAACTAAGAATTGAATTATATGTCTTTTGAGCAGCGTTTGCAATTTTTAAACGAAATTCTACGATAAATATTAACTTTTATCTCGAGTTATGTATAAACATCAGCATGGAAATTGTGGCTGCGTTAAATGCTTTGATAATGGCCTTAGAACTTCGTTTAAAATTTGACAATACTCAGATAAAAATGAGGAATTATATTCTATGTCTGTAATTTACGTGCAAGCAACAATTATCCATTTGCTAAATACATATAAACAATACATAAGTTGACCGCGAACCAATGCCACAGGTATGGTCGTAAACCCGGAAAGGAGGGAGCACAACTACTCTCGGAGTCCGAGATAATGCGGAATCCCACCGTGGAGGGGTCGAAAAAGGTTCAGCGAGACCCTTCTTAACGAATGCCCCCCAAAAATGCTCCGTACCACGAAAAAGAGGGGTCTCTTGGGGCTCGGTACAGCAGTCAAGCTAAGACGAAAACTCCGCGGTCTCGAAAGGGTTAATAATGAAAAACACTTTGTTACTTCCACAAAATTCACAAAGTTTCTATTTTAGAAATTTTATTTAAATAGAAACTCTGTGAATTTTGTGGAAGTAATGAAGTGTTTTTCATTATTAACACTAGAATGCCGAAGGGTGTCATTTTGACACCCTACGCGTACATTTTTTACGGAGCTGGCCATTAGAGAGTGTTTTAGAAAAAAATCTTTCGTGACTTTTATTCATTTTTAGATCTTAACAAAACGACAGTAAAAGGGATACCCCCCTAATTTTTTTCGTCTCAAAAATTCAAATTTACCTTGAATGCCGGAGGGTATCATTTTGACACCCAGTATATAATATCATTTCTTTCTTCGGTTTAGGTCTCTTGTGGGATGTGGCTTGATAATTATTTGTCAAATTAGTATAGTTTAGTACATTATCTTCATGTGTAGTACCTTTAGGTACAGTATAGTATATTTTAGTATAGTATATTACCTTCATGATTGTTTGTTTTACATAATTTCAATGAGCATAGGCTGTATGCTACTTATTTCAAAAGTTTAGTAGCTCGTAAGGTAAGTATATTCCGCTGCCTTTTTCAAATGATTCGCCTTGAAACCAGCTAGTTTTTTTACTGCGGTGACACTTATTTGCCCTGAAACATCGCAGTGAAGTGACGCGCGCGACAATGCAGTTAGCTGCTGCCGAGCCTCTGTGTTCGGCTGCTTGGCTCGCGCGCGTGTTTGGCGGACTGGGTCGCTTGTGTGTCGCGACCTGCTGCTTGACTTGCTTCGGCAGTTCTGTCTTGATAATGGCACTGCATAGACGTGTTACGACGGAGCAAAGTATTGCAATACTAAACGATATGTCTGGAGACGTGTCGTAGAAAGGGTCTGATGCAGATTTTGAGACGGACAACGATTGGGTTGCAGAGGAGGTGCAATTTAGATCATCCAAAAATGATTAAAATAGTGAGCACGGTCAGTTTCAGTGTTTTTTATATTACAGTTTAGTAATTTAATCACGAAAGATACACATATTTATTTTACAATACACATATTTGAGTTACTGGATCTGCACTAGTTATCGGACAGAAAAGAAATTGTGCGTGGTCGTGACAAGGTGTGCCGACGTGGAAGGGGCGCTGGGTAGACTTCAAGGCGACTTCAACTCCTTGTTCAAGATCCTAAGAAGAAGATGGCCATGCTGAGGAATCATAACCTGAGCCTAACATAACCATTGACGAACAGCTGTTTCTAAGCAAAGCTAGATGTCCATTCAAGCAATTCATGGCACCAAAGCCTGATAAGTATGGGCATAAATACTGGTTTGCAGAGTATAAAGACAGTATGTATTTGGTAAACTGATTCCATTAACTTCCAGATTGACCAGAGGCGTCCAGGACGGCTCTCGTCAAGCTGGCGATCGCGTTTCAGATCATGTTGTATTGAAACGTATGCAACCCTACATGAGCAAGGGCAGGAATGTAACCACTGGCATTTGTTTCACATCACTTTTGCTAGCTCTACTCGAAACAAAAGGGTACTTGCCTTTCAGGAACCGTAAATAAGGGAAGAAAGGAAATACCTGGTGAAATAAAAGTTTCTTGGGAAGAGTTGTAATCAACTAAATTGAACAAAAATAGTGACGTAACACTTACTGTTCATCACGGCAAACAGAAAAAAATGTGTTCTTGTTCTATGATCTCTTCGCCCTCATATTGACATTGGTAACAACTCTAACAAATCGCCCGAAACTGTAAGGTGTTGTAATGAGATAAACTTTGAAGTAGATATTATTGATCATATGGGGCGGAAATATTTGGTCAGAACTAGAACCAGGCCTGTTTTTTCTTTCCAGAATACTTTTGACTTGGTCACTATAAATTCCTGGATAATATATATAAGGAAATAACTTCACAAAAGATGTCCCGAATTATTTTTACAAAATTTATCAGAATAGCTTGCTTTTCCTTACATTGCGTCAACCAAATCTAGCAACCAAATCCAGAACTGACTAGGGATTGTCAAGTATAGATAAAATGCAATGAAAACAGAACTGTTGCTTTTTGTAAGCTTAGTGAAAAGTCAGTAAACCTACGGCCAAAACAGACCAAAAGTGCCAGAATGTAGAGAATCTACTATTTAGATGAAGCTTTTTGTAAGTCTGTATGAAAAAGTGTTCGATTTCTTTTTGGGTTCATACGAAGTTTTTGTATTTTATTTTTAAAAATTTCTTAGTTTTGTGGCCGCAATGGTTTTATTTTAATTTTCGTCTTTTGAAGCACACTTGTACATTCTATGACGAAAAATTGATGAAAAAAGTTAACAATAATAATAAAAAGAAAAGCAATCCTGTCATATTCATTTTAATTGTTTTGTGCACAAAATTTAACCAATTACAGTGAACAATAAATACTTATAAAAGAGTATTCAATGATTGTATATAGGTATTATTGCACTTTCATGCGTCCTCCGACGTTTCAGCACAATCTTTTCGATGGATGCCGCATTCTAGGAGTGTATTTTTTTGTAAAAAAATTTTTACTTCAATGATACTCTATTAAAACATTAACTTTTTTTAAATATTAGGGCACAAAATCAGTATCAAACAAAAGTTGACACTATTGACTCCGAAATAAAGCTAATCTGCAACGTAACATGCATATAAAAACATGGGTGTCAAAATGACACCCTCCCGGCATTCTAGGGGATACAAATTTCCCGGCATTCTAGTGTAAACATGGAGCCCTTCCACCATGTAAAAGCTTCAAGTTTCGATTTAATTACGATTTGTTTATCTTATTATTGTTACTTAGTTACTTGATGAATTTTAAAACGGACCCCAGAATAGGGGAAAAGGATGGGCAGAGATATTCATTTATAAGAGTACTGTCTTGACTTTCGATAATTTTTAAAATTTCCAACTGTTCCCTAGAATCCAGTTCACGGCGGTCATTGCAAAAATTTAAAATAATCATTTAAAATCGCTCCTATGGCAGTTGCATATTAAGTGTTTAGCAAAATTACTTTTATCATCTTTGTTATTTTTGTAAGCACTTAAATGTTCTTTCTTTCTGATTTTAAAAACTTCTCCCTGTCTGCCCCATGTATACACCATTGCAATCGCTGCATTTCAATGAATACACTCCACACCTATCCAATTGGTCTATCAGATCCTTGATTAATATCTGATCCTTGACACTTAATATGCAACTGCCAAAATGCCACAGACGAAATGCACGCGAAAATGCGAGGGCTACGTATGAATGCTGGGAAAAGCCCGTGTGACATCATTCTGCCGCCGTGTGAGTTGACCATGGGGTGAGGATATGAGCGCCGCTACGATGCAGTCTGCTAGCAGGTAGTGCTTGGCTTTGATTAGGATTATAATTACCACATCAAAGACGGAAACTTTCCGACCGTAGGCCATTTTAATGGGGGATTATTAAGAGATGTTTCGCTGAGCTCTGTGCCTCGTGCATGCACTGGTAATCTCAGACCATGTAAAACTCCTCATGCCTACTCGTATAGAATATAGGTCGAAATACCATGTTTCTGAATCCAGTATCTTGCAGCCGCAGATGCACCGTTTTCAGGAACTAGGTGTCATGCAGAGCAGCAAGAATGTGAGTGCTAAAAAGATCGCAGTCGGGAAAATAAAGCTGTTAATGATTCAGGAGAGGTAACTAAAATAACATAAAAAGGTACAAACAGAGGAAACTCGATCGATTGTTCTTCAGAGGGATGGATAAAAACAAAGATGAATGCGGGAAAACCATCGATGCGGGAATGTTTGGCTAGGTAGCCTATGTCCCAGGAAATGCTGGATTTTTTAGCGAATTTTGATATTCCATATTCTTAAATGGTTTCAAACAAGATTTTAGCTGATTACAGGAATATTATTACTTTATCGAAACACTTAGGTCATATTGTTGATTCGACTTATATGTCTTTCAAATATCCTAAAGGAACATGCCGCTAAAAAATGTTTGCACTCTACTCGGCATTTGCACTGCTACTATGGATTTCTGTCTGATGTAAAAATTCTTATCAATCAAATGCTATTTCAAGTACACATATTTACGAGAGAAATGTGCGTTTCATGTCTCAAACAACCGCTTTTGCCGACACAGTGATTATGAGAGGTTATGAGATGGATCAAAAAGGCCAAAAATAGTTTAATATTTGAAATTTCCATTCTAGCAATTAAATTTTTAATATGATTCAGGCAATGTTGCATTACTCGTCAGCGGCACGCCCACCTTACCCTCGGCTTAATACCACTTCTTGTTTTCACCAGGGATCTCGCTCTACCCCCACCCCTGCCGTCATATGCCTGCGGACAACCTAAGGCATTCTGCAATATTCCTGCGCTAAGAATTAAGAATCTGAGAGCAATCACATTAACGCTGTGCACATTAACAATCACATTAACGCTGCATAAATGCTAATTGAAAAGATTGCAGTCAGGAAAATGAAGCTGGTAATGATTCAGGAGAGGTAACTAAAATAACATAAAAAGTACATAGATACCGTATATCTCCGAATATAGTCCCCCTCTGAATATAGTCCCCCCCCCAATTTTGAGACCTCAGTTTTGGGAAAAATTTTAAAATGCAAAGGAAGGCAATTTTTCTGTGGTTAGCAAGTTAAGTTTCTAGAGTCGATAAAAACTATTATTTTCTGTGAAGATTAAGAACAAATCTGTTCACATATTTTCCATCACAACAAAATAACTATACCTAAAACATGTTGTGATCCATTGCATGTATCAGTAATTTATAGTTCCTTAACCAGATGTAATGAAGAAATGAGAACATTTTTTAAGTATCCAAGGCTATTGTATTTTTTAAACATTCACAAATTATTAATATTTTTGATTTCTAAATGACTACAAACAATGTCAATATACAGTAAAACCTCTTTACATCGTAATGGAGGGGACCAAAATTTGGGCAATTTGATGTATGGAGGTTCACTATAGAGAGGTTTTAGGGGTAGGCACCATTTTTTCATATCCTTGGGAAATGAAAGGTGCTACTGTCTTTTAAGCCATTATATTAATATATTTGAACATATAGGAATGCATAAGCGAACATATATTTACAATTTAATGATTACACAAAGGTAAAAGTAAATTGTTCAAGAGGTCTTTTTAGAAAATAAATTAGTTAATGGGTTTGCTTAAAATTTTTTTCAAACTATTTCGAAATAATGTTTTCAATTCTATGAGCACTTTTTAATGTCATTTTCACTATAAATAAATCACTAGTTATTTTCGTTAATGCCTTTTGACCTAAGAAATAATTCCCTGGTCTATGAGTTGTAATTTACTAATAGTGTTCGGAGGAAAGAACAATAGTTTTATATTTCTAAACATAATTTCTTCATCCTTGTATTTGACTGCCTGAGTTTTTTTATTTGTGCAGCCTATATATACAGTTTCTTCTGTTTTTCCTCGGTTGTTTAAAATAAATGTGAGTGTGAATGAAGGTATTCCAAAGGTCACTGCCTTCTGCCTGTCCTCGTTGATGGCTAGGAAAATTGCTAATTATGTGCTAATGTCAAGCAGTCGCCTTCTTTTATTTCTCGAAACCATCATCAGCCTATGATTAATTAAGTAATTTTCATATTTTATGGCAAATAATTGAAAATACTCCTTATTATATCTTTAAGAATTGATTTATCATTCTTATAACATGCGACTTGTTAAAGAATATAAAAAAATAAGTAAACACGTGACTACTGCAAAAAATATACAAAAAATTGAGCTTAATTTTGAAAATTTTGTTCAATTCCCTCTCTCCTAAATACAATGCACGTAGCGTTTAAGAAAACTCTGTCGAGGGCACACAGAAACGCTAGGTCTGCGAAAGGACGTGATTTCCCGGTGAGAATGCTAGGCGAACTACTTCAGAATGAGGCGGTGACGGTAAAAAATTTCATTGCCCCACCGCGTATCAGCTAATTAGCTGTCTCCTTCACCTAACACTGTCGCGCATGGATTGATGTTCGTTCAGTATTGCTAGAAATTGACGTCCCAGACTCCCGATGGAAGAGTCAGATTTCGCGGTATAAATACGCAGGCAAGACATATGACTGTCGCTAAGCGCAATAAATTTTAAACTACGATCGTTCACGAAAGCATCGAAAAAATTACCTATGCAGTAGTAAGAAAGTGCTACACCGGGAAATATGGGAATAAAATAATTGCGAAACTGCATTTGATTTATTTCAAGTCGCGGAAAATTCATGAAATGTTTTCATTTCAGAAGCGGAAGTAGCAATGCGGTCGAGTAATTCTGTCTCCATGGATGGAAGTGAAGTTAGTTGAAATATTTCCGTCAGTAAGTGATTATAGGCTGCGCTGGTCGCCTCTTTTATTAACTGAACATAGTATGTTGTAGGCACTTACAAGAAAATAAAGCCATCAGTAAAAGAAAGCGAGTGCTATTGCGCGATTTTGACCATGATTCGAGAGAAAACGATGTGTTCCGTCTTCATTTACCGTCACTTAACCCTTTCGCGCCGGATCTTCGTTGAAGGAAATTCTTCCTCAATACGAGTCTCTTGAAAGTTTTCTTTACTCCTCTGTACGAAGCCTTTCCGCGTCGACTAAAGACAGTTGGTCTCTCCCGAAACATTTTTGGACCCGACTCGGTGGGGCGCCGATCCTTTTCCTCGGCCTCTGTCCCAGACTCTAGAGGGATTAAAAGCCCCTTCCTAGCATGAGTCCGTGGTCAACTAGCTAAAATATTAACGCAAAATATATGCAAATACTTGTTGTTCGTATGGATTTTTTTAAATTCAAAATGAATTTCGTGTTTTTTTCTGAGCGTGCAGAAATTTTAAACGAAGTGCTAACGTTTATATAGATGGATTTAGTATATTTACTAGTTGTTCTATAACTCTGTTGATATTAACGTTAGAATTTCGTTTGAAATTTCCATGTGGTCAGCAAAAAAAGATGAATTTATTTCTAGCATTGGATTTCAAAAGTAAGCAACAAATACTTTTTTTGGAAAACACACTGCAAATAACAGTAGTTGACCGCGTGGAGAGGATAGGAAAGGGTCGACCAGAGCGGCCGAAGAAGGAGCTGGGCTCGCGCTAAGGCGGATCACAAGGGGCGACCGCGTCTGTGGGTCTATTGTGTCCGCCACGGTCACTTTTTTTCGACCTGTGCCGCACAGGCGCAGGTCGTTCGTTATTCGTTGGTTATGGTAGGAAAATTCACGACGCACAGGTGTGGCATTCGTAGTTGAGGGAAAAAAATCCTCGCCGCACAGGTGCGGAATTCGGCGCGAAAGGGTTAATATGTGATTAGGGTAGTTGGATGCCCTAACTAATGGTTAACGTGAAAATTATTAAAGGTGTATAAGAAAAAAATAAGCGTGAAACATTTATCGCTGAAAATGTCATTCCATGTTCGTTATCGCGGCTGCATTAATAGTCTCTAGTTGTCTCGGTACGATTTGCGGAGGTAGTTAGGCCGTCTCGGGGCTGTCTTGTTGGTACGATATTAGAGGTTTTACGAGATAAAGAGGTTCACTATATAGAGGTTTGCCTGTAAATTTACATGTAAATCTGACGGGACCGGAGGGTTGGTACGAAGTATGGAGGTTTACGATGTAAAGAGGTTCACTACATAGAGGTTTTACTGTATAAGCTTTAACTTAAATCCCATAAACAGTATTGCATTTGGCCCTGAAACTTCCTTAGATCCAGTGTAACACACCCATCAAGTCATCACAAATCCAAGTGACCTGAAGAATTTAGGAAATCTAAATAAAATTGTGTTAAATAAATTATAAACATTATAAAAATATTGCCATCAAATGCCTGCTAAGCAAAATAATTAAACTACATGACTTACAAATATCAAAGTAATAAAATTAAGAAATAAACTTTTTCCAACAAACATTAAAACTGAAAAAAATATTATATCAATTTTCAATGCCTCGTCGCGAATCATTGAATAAGTTACACAAAGAGCTTCTGCTCTGCATTTGCGCACAAATTCGACGATATTTTCCTCTAATTCTTTGAATCTGCCGCATCGAGACCCCCGAAATGACTTCCGCGATGTATTAGCGCTTTGCAAGCGCTGTGAATACTATGATTTACGGCGTATTCTGCAACGGCTATTTTTAAATTGGCATCGAAACTCCGTCTTTGATGGCCTCTAATCTGCTGCAGGAATCTTTCTACTTGATACATCACCTCACTGTTGAACGTAAAATTATTTTTAATACAGAAAATATCGCGGAAATAATTGCGAAACGTTATGTGACGTAATTAATCGATCCTACTTACCCTGGCGAATTGAATATATTCCTCAATAAATTGATCACACTTTCGATGCTGAGTCGCTGGATTTCGATCAAATGCAGTAATGCCGGCGCTTCTTGTTTAAAGTCGTCGATTATTGCGCCTTTTCAGAAAAAAATGCATCACCTATGGCGCATTCTTGTTCTGTGAAGGCGGTAAAGGCAGTGGTTGTAAACACGAACCGCACGGACGTATAGTAGCTACGGATGCAATGAAATGCTAAATCGTCACGAAAGGTTCACTTTATCTGTTTATTTTTCGCAATTATTTAAATCGTGTAACTATTAAATGAGCGACGGGTACATATACTATTGATTCAATTCCAGTGTTCGATTAATGTAATGATAGTGTGTGTTTAGTTTTGATTTAATTATTTACTGTTTTGCGTCATTAAGTGATCAGTGTCGATTGAATTATTCTAACAATACTTTTCCAAGAAAAATTAATGGCTACCCGATGGATTCCGTGAAAACGCATATTCGATATGCTATTTGAATCGGAAGAATCGTATCTTTACAACATTTGTGGTAAAAATTGTCTAAATTTCCGGTAAAACGTGGCAGTATTTAACACTCCGGGAGTGGCGCGCGGTCTCTGAGACCGCGCACCTGCTTTGCGGTCTACAACTTTTTTGTTAGAATACAAATGTGGATATCCTTTCGTTAATTTGTCTATCTTGGGAACTTCTTTCCTGTTGATTAGAGAGATTTAGCCTAAAATGTATACTTTGTGCATAAAACATAGTTGCGGTCTCAGAGACCCGCGCCACTTCTAATGCCATTCTTCGACTGCCTGACGCCGTAACTGACATAGTGCTCTTTCTCCGTTTCATTACTTTGCATACATTTGATTACGACAGGCATGTGTTCTTCTGTGCGCTTTACGAGGTTTGTTAGTCATTCCACGGTGGGTTTTCATTGAATACACACGCTATACGAGAGTAGCTCCCTCATCAGGTACCCGCTGAATTGACTTTTGCTGTGTCGCCCATCATTCTGCTGGTTTATTACCTTCACTATTAGAATTTTTTGTATTATTGTGTCTTGATAAGGTTTAGAATTATACATTATATATTTTGAACGTTTTTTGATAACATACAGTGTTTAAAGAAAATTAATTCCCCAAGGCCGTACTCTTTGATGGGCAGATTGCTAAAGGGGGGTAATTGCAAACGGGAGGTAATGGCAAGATAAGACACTAACTGAACATACAAACGTGAAACTCACACACGCACCTCGCGGATTTGCTCAAGGGAACAAATTACCGCGTGGGACACACGCACTCACGCACTCAGGTTTGTGGAGCCCTCGCTCACGACAGTGACCGTCACACACACAAAAGAAAAAGACAAAATAAAAACACGCTCTCAGTCACGCACCTCGCGGATTTGCTCAAGGGAACAAATGACCGCGATGGACACACTCACTCACGCACTCAGGTTTGTGGAGCCCTCGCTCACGACAGTGACCGTCACACACACGGGAGTTGGGAAGGTAGAAGGGTAAAAGTGCCCAAGAAGTATCTCCTGACACCAGGTGTTTCTCCTGCCAAGCAGGCCTCCTCAAAGGAGAATGTTCAAAACTATTGCAATCTTGAGCGTAGTAATGCTCGTAGATGGAGAGGTTGATGTAATTGGTCGAACGTCAAGGGTTGGGGGAGGTGAGTAGCCAATACTAAGGAGGGTCAAGAATTGCGGAGGTGGGGGGAGGAGTGGGGGTAAGGAAGTCGTTGGGATAAGGAAAAAAGGGGGGAAATGGAAAATTACGGAGCGGTTGGAAGAAAGCCGTTATTAGATGTTTTGTGTTTTGAAATCAGGGAAAAAAGGCAAGATGTTGCTGGACCTTGGTCACTGTTCATGGTTTTGCCTTGGTGTTTTTGTATGTGTATAGATTCGTAAAAGTCTAATAAATGGTCAGGGGCGTGTTTTATAAGGCTGACAAAAAAAACCAATGGATCCTCTATTGAAGTTTGTAGACTCCTCACCAGTGAATTCAGATTTAGATTTCTGCTTAGATGCCTTCGATTTGATGACAAAAAAACGAGAGTAGATAGGTTCAAATCTGACAAGCTCTCTCGAATCACACAAGTGTTTGATAATTTTGTTTCCAAATCCCAGAAAGGTGTTTCACCAACATAAATACGGCATCAAAATAGAAGCAGTTGCATTCGCTGAAACATTTTATGTGATGAACATGAAGGTTTACGTCGGCACGCAGCCTGAAGGGCCATACAGATGCAGCAACAAACCTGTTGATTTGGTTCCTGTCTTTGTAAATGCATCTTAGGTTCAGGCAGAAATGTAGTGACAGATAATTGGTTTACCAGTTTCGAATTGATGACCACTATGCTCTCTGAACATAAGACAACAATGATTGGAGCATTGCGGAAAAACAAAAGACAGGTTCCTGTTGAGTTTCTCAATTCTCGAGATCTTGCAGTGCATTCTTCATTGTTTGGTTTTCATAAAGAAATTACTCTGGTTTCATATGTTCCCAAACGGAATAAGGCAGTTCTTTTGTTGTCGAGTATTCACCATGATAAGAAAAATAGATTCAAAAACAAATAAGCCAACCATTATCATGGATTACAACAGAGGAAAAATGGATTACAATAGAGAAAAAATAAGTTCATATAACTGTCAAAGAGAAACACAAGTTTAAGAAACACAAATCGTTGGCCAGTTGTGATTTTTTACACTCTTCTAAATGTAGCTACCAAAAACTCATAGATTATATTTGAGGCTAACAAAAATAAAAATATTTTGAGAAAGGTATATATTGAAGAATTGGCCTATAAACTTATAGACAGTCAACTTCGTTATCGACAGGCATGCCTAAGTATTCCAAAACTTATACGACTACGAATACAAACCATGCTGAAAATTCCTCCTGAGCAGGATTCAGTGTCAGCACTCCGAGTTTCTGGACGTTGTAGTTTCTGCGATAGTTCCAAAAATAGAAAGACTCGATACGCATGCCACTTGTGCAGAAAATTCATGTGCCTTGAGCATATAAACTCTGTTTGTAATAACTGTGTGATAGGGAACATAAATTCTGACGACCTTCATTAGTGAAAGTCAATGCATATCCCACGTAGTCAGATTTGATGCAAAAAAATAATATATTCAAATACCTTGTCTTTCCAGAATATTTTGTATTTGTCTTTTTCCATTTGTACATGTAAAAATATAGCTGTCAATTTATTCAATGGTTGGTTATATTTGATACATATTAGTGCCTGTATGTCTAACCAAATTATTGGAAAGATGGAAAGCTGAATTTTTTTTGTAACAATGTATATGCTTGAGTATGTATTATGTTTCACTGAGAATTATACAACTCTTTTATTGAAAAATATTAAATATTATTATCGCTATAAAAAATTAATGCATTTCACTTTTTGCGGGCGATTGAATTTGTTTTTATTTTCTTCAAAAAGAAAAATAATTTACCTAAAAAGCAATCAAATAGTGAAAAAATATATAAATAAAACCTCTAGAAAAATAAATAATGATGAAGAACAATAAGCTACTTCTATAAATAGGGAACTAATCCTGTACAAAATATGCGGTCTCACAGACCGCGCGCCACTAGCCAAGTTACAAAAAGGTGCGCCACTCCCGGAGTGTTAATAATATCTCTGATTATAATCCTCATAAATATACTCAAATAGAAAGACTACGAGAACATTAGCCATTATGCCGTTATTTATAACTTTATGGTCACCTTTAGTAAGCTAAACTGGATTACACTCGATTATAGTCCCCCCCCTTACTTTTCCACGGCCATTTTTGGAAAAAAAGGGGGGACTATATTCGGAGATATACAGTATGAATAGGTTGCTGACTTACGTATATGATGAAAATTACAAGAAACAGGTTAGTTTCCTTCATCAAAGAAAACGAAAGGCATTGATTGTGATTCGTTACCCACCATTAGTGTATTCATAATGCACAAATTATTTGGTTTTAAAAAATCCCAGTTTAGACAAATGTTAATGGTCAATTTTTATCCTCATTTGAAAAAGGCCAGATTGGCACCCATGCGATGCCACCCCACGTGACGTCACAGGGACCTAGTTTCTATACGATTAGATAGGAGTTTTACATCGTCTGAGGTTACCAATGCATGCATGAGACACAGAGCTCAGGGAAACATCTCTTAATAATCAATTATTAAAACTGCCTATTGTCAGACAGTTTCCTTATTTTGATAAGGTATTAATAATCCTTTTTTAAGCCAGGCGGTACCTACTAGCATGGTACTCTGATACATGCTAGCAGCCTGCATCACAGTGGCGCACATACCCTCGCCTCAAGGTCACCTCACTTGCGGCAGTGGGAACCAGAATGACGTCAAACGGGATTTTCCTAGTATTCATACTTATCCGTCACATTTTCGCACGCTTGAAAATTTTCACTTTTCATTTAATCGGGAAAAATAGTTATTGTCATTGAAAAATTTAAAAGCATGAAATGCATACTCCAGGATTAATAATCTTTCGATTTAGGCAATAAAAAAACAACAGGAAACCACCCTATTAAAGTGAAAGTTGAGATTGTTCATGTTTTTCAATTATTCGCGCCGCATCTCCCCATAATTAGCCTGGATAATCGGGATTGTACTGTACATAATTATTTTTTCTTTCATTTTGTAATATATTAAGCAGCATTCTGTGACATTGATGTTTAATGTAAATCTGCATATTTTTTGTAATATTTTTGACTCTATTTTATCTATAATAATGTATGTTCCAAAGGGACAAACTTGACCCAGAATAATAAATTTTATTTTCTAATTCTATAAATATAACTTATTTTATGGACACAGCTCTACAACAAACTTCCCTCACAAATGAAATATTTAACACAGACAAGGTTTTCAAGGATAAATTGAAGGTATTTCTCATCTCTAAATTATACTACTCATTTAACGAATTTCTATGTGATGAGAACTTGTAAATGTTTAAGTCTTTTGTATTAACAATCATTCCCACTGTATTTGATTTTACTCTTTTACTATTATTTCATGAATATTATAAATTTTTGATATATCTAACCCATTGCAGGCATTACCATATTACTGGTGATGGTTCAACCATTTTATATTGAGTTCAACAGATTCAGGCTTCAATTGGTGGAAGTTAGACATATTCAAATAAATAAAAGATTGTAGCACTTTTCCACTAGAATTTTTAATGCGTACCACGCGTTTCGGCTCACTGAGCCATCATCTGGTACAAGACACTTCAAAACATGTGAAAATCCCTTTTATACCCTTGAGAAAGGAGGGGGGGGTAGGTGAGGATTTAACATCTTTGAGGATGTGTGATGGGAACGGGTGTACAGAGTAGAGACAGTGGGAAAAGATACAAGTACGGGATGTGGGGAACCCGCGTTGGAGGGAGGGTTCTAGTCATAACTGTAAAATGACGACACGTGCGGAAGAACCATAGCAAAACGGGAGGGGGTGTTGAGAAGAGTGAAAAAAAACTGGTTTAGGGTAAAAAGAGGCCGCGTGTCTTTTGAAAGTGAGAGGAGTAAGTAGCGACATAGGAAAAGAGGCGGGTGAGGAGTCCCTTTGGGTTAGCTAAGAATATACTTTATATTGATGTGCCGTATATCTGAATCGATGTACCTACTCATTGTTCTCTGATCCTTTGGCAAATAAAGTGTTCTATTTCTATTCTATGACCACACTGACCATGAGAGGCATGAAGTTGTTTGGTCCCATTGGCTGGAGGAACACGTTCCCCTGAATGCCAGATGGATTTGTCAGCACCAGAGCCTTCTGCTTGATGGCGAACTGCGGAGGGACGGGATTGGCACCGGCAACAGGCGTCGACTTCATCAGGAAGTGCTGACTTCTCACCTATTGGAAACAATAATTAATAATGATCATTAACTCATTAAAAACAAGTCACATACGGGTGTATGCCGCGTGTCGTAATGGTGATTGCCCTGACGTTTTGCGACCGACTGCTGGTCACTTTTTCAAGGGAATAATTTTGGATTCGGTTTATTGCTGCCTTTTTTGGTATTTCAGGTGAAAGGGGTGGGCGGAGGGTGTGAGGACTGGATGGGGAAGATGACGAAATGTTGCGGATGACTGCGTTCCAAGTACTGCTGATTCTAAATCCGGTGTCTCTGTTATAGTTGTTCTTGTTCTTCTTTATCGCTAATATGAAGATTTTTGCTACTGAAAATTATATTGGTGTCAAAACCTGCGGCTTAAAAAATTCGAACGAGTGTGTTCATAGTTGGACTAAATGGTGGATAGAAGAAATCGGAAATGCTTATAAGTGAAGAGCGCTGAAGAAGAGGTCGAGAGGAAGGAGCACGCTCCCTCCCCTCCGTATTTCAAGCTACGAGGCTATGAGCGAAGGAGCAAGGGAAGAACATGTTCGATCTTGCATGTGACGTCGTTGCCTTCAAAGTGAAGGGGCAAAGGCGCAGTAATGTGATATATGCAGTAGGGTGGGTCAGAAAAAGGTTTTTTTTTCCTGATCAAATTTGCCCTATGCGGGAAAGTTGCGAAATGATATAAGGATCTCGTACACAAAATTTTTTTCAAATCGGTTAATATTAACCACTGCCGCCCGAGCTCTAAAGTTTAAAATTTTGCAAAAAGTCAGGCTGATTTCAGAATCAAACGGCTATGAAGACGAATTTTATGAAAATATGGGATATTGGATAATATCAAAGAGTGGATACATGTTTATAGTTTATAAAAATGAAATTTGAAGTTTATTTGACAAAATCTATGGTTCAAACAATGTCTATGAATTAACAACAAAATATTAGTATAGACCACCCGCACAACACTACTCATTTTTGCCTACGCTTCTAAAATTGCACTTTGGGGGCTGAATTGCAGGTAAAATAATATTTATTCGATTGA
The DNA here is from genome assembly GCF_921293095.1 of Ischnura elegans. NCBI lineage: Eukaryota > Metazoa > Arthropoda > Insecta > Odonata > Coenagrionidae > Ischnura > Ischnura elegans. The sequence goes on along the minus strand of NW_025791658.1, from coordinate 810,962 downwards.
ATTTAATTTTTTAGCAAATAAGTCATCATATGGTACAAAATAATCCCACAAAAAGTAATAATAAGGTAAATTATTTAAAATTAGCATCAATCATTATGACGAATAACGTACCTGTGGAGCTATTTTCAACAAAGAATTCAGCAAAGGCTGAGAAAGAACAGAACCTGAACACCAAGCATTTCACTAACTGGCTCTCTGCCAGTTTCGTGAATAAATTACCCAGAACTCACCACGAGAAAGAGGCTACCATCGAGTTCCACCCGTGTCCCCCCAGCCAACCTTTCGAAGGACACGATTGCGTAAGCACATCAATTACTCTGACAAAATTATACTGTGATTTTTTTTCTTCGAATTTTGACTGAATTTCTATGTCTCTTATGCACGATAATGTCCATGAATTGGCACCGTCCAGCAAGAGAAAGGTGAGGGGGAAAGGATAGCAAGGGAGGGGGGAGACAGTTTGACTAAAAAGGTGCGTAATAGGGAAGGTCTTCGAAGGAGGGGGGACTAGGGATTATGTAAATCAGTGGATTGGTAAGGTAAGAAGAGAAGTCATTGGAACCAGGATAGGAGCAGGTGTTGGCGAAGGTCAGAAATTAAAAACATTAAAAACATCCATGCATTCACAGAGCGGGCAGGAATATTCAGGTTTAAAAGAGGCGATTGGGTAGAACACACTTCATCGTTACAAAGATTATGCGGGCTATTAACAATTTCAAATTTCTCGCAAAAGTCCAGCTTTTGCCCTTTCTCTATGTAATGTAAAATATCAAAATCAAAGTTACTAAAATGTTTACAATGATTCGAATGTTTAGCAAAACATGATTTTTTGTCATTATTGATAAAACTATTCCTGTGTTCAATCACTCGATACACAGTATATATAGAACTTGGAAAGCCAAATTGGTACCTTGATAATGGCACTGCGTGTCGAAACCGGGTCGGTACTTCAATAAATAACATTGTGTGGAAGTTTACCTTTTTGTTTTATTCTCATGGATATAAAATATTTCCACCAGATATCGCCGGATACTGTGAATTATGTAGTTTTAATGTAGTGCTGTCATTTAAGAGAAGAACAGTAACATCCCCATTCTATCTGTCGTTTAAGTAATCCTTATTGCAAGGAGTGGAATAAATGTAACATTCAAAAAATGTTACTCTTCTTCCACTAACACGCTGGGCCGTGCTCGCCTGGTTCTCGTTTCCACCATCCATGGCGCTGTCCTCTCACAACTCAAGTCTTCTATATTTAAAAAAATATATTTACTTTTTGTTTATTATTATTGTTTACTAATTGTTTGCTTTTTATTTTATTGTTTACAATGGATTTTCACAAAGTTATGCCTGAAACAATCGAGTTTACATTTAATAATACCTAAACACTGTTATTTTCCCCTTTTCATAAGAAATAAAAGAGTTAAGCATCAAAAAGTAGCTGGGGAAAATATTATTGGTTCCAATTTTTGATAAAAACTCTTTTGAGTGGAGGGAATATAATATTATATGACTTATTATAGTAAATATATAAATAAAACAAGAACTTTTGTTTTTCCCCCCATTCTAAGACAGAATTAAGTGTACCATTATCTAAATATTTTCAAGGGATTTTTTCAACTTTCTTAGTTATAAATTTTTATTTTTATTTCCCGAAAAATGAGATTTGGGAATATATTCAATAAGTGAATAATTCCACGCCATCACGCTTAGTTCTTCCGATGCTATGAATGATAGATGGCTATAGGAGAATACAATTTAATCTAATAAATCACTATTGATGTTGACATTACCTTCAATTTGCCAGCACCGTCTACTGGAGGCTTGCTCTGTCCGCTTTGCAAAGTGCCTGGATTGGTCGATACGCCAGCGCCAGGACTCCCTCGCCCATTCATCGTCTTTGATGGTGGCGATGAGTCTTTCCTCCTGACCCTCTTGCCTGCGCCACTGCTATCCGGGGACTGGAGCTCCATCTCCTCTGGATTGATCACCTCACCTTCACCCGTCGACTCAATCGCATCATCATCCACAGGCTCCGCCTTGACGACAACCTATGATGATAACACATAATACAGTAAAACCTCTATGTAGTGAACCTCTTTACATCATAAACATCCATACTTCCCCTAAACCTCATACCACCCCTATGGTCCCGTCTGATTTACATGTAAATTTACAGGCAAACCTCTGTAATGAACCTCTTTATACAGTGAAACCTACACTTATCATACCAAGGATATACCCCCGAGATGGCCTAATTACCTCCACTTTGTACTGAGACAACTAGAGACAATTAATGCAGCCTCGATTACATACATGGAATGACATTTTCAGCAATAAATGTTTCACTTTTTTTTCTTATATACCTTTAATACAGTGCAACCTCGATAAAACGACACCCCACGGTGCACCAATAAACACTTGCTATAGTGAATTGTCGCTTTACTGGAGGTGGAGCAAATAATAGCCAATATACCTGTTACGAACAGTTATACAGGAACAGGAGTGGTGCGGCGACAGATAAATTTCTATCCGATAAACGTAAGTATAAATCCAGACGAAAGGTGATGTTTTTTTGCATCACTATATTTCCTTACTCAAACAACGACTTACTATTCAAACAATTTATAAGCCCCGCACTGAATAAAAATGCAAAGCATTGTTATGTCAATCATTATGCCTATGCACAACCGACGAGGCCATTTTACTATGCACTCAATTAGTGCATTTACGTAATCATTCAATTATTTTGGTATTCTCCACTGAAAATTCAAAAATTAACTAATAAAACAGTATCGTGGTTATTTAATGCCTCCAATGTTTCCATTGGTGTATGTTTATTGTTCCTGTACATTAAGCGGCAGTGAAGTGAAATAACGTATTGCATTTGTTTCTGTAGTCGAAAACGGTGGAACGTTGCATAACGTTTCTGCCTTGGAAGACTTTTTCTATCAGATAATGTAATATTTTCATTATCTACAGTAAAAGGTTTGCTAAGCTTGAAAAATGATGTGACTAAAATTGCCGTTGTTAAAAAAAAGTTCCTTTTTGAGTGTTACGCTTGCGACGTCTTTGAAATAATTCACCGAGTTTACCACGGCACTGCAAACGAGAGTTCTTTGAGTTCTTCCAGCGGCCACCAGGGGATGCTCGGCTACCCACGTGACGGAAGAGAGCGCCAGTACGACTCCGACCACTGACGTGAATAGTTCACCCTTGTGAATCCGCAACGGAGAATAAATACGTCCATCCGGACAATTCACGCTGAGTATCATTGCATCGTACATCCTACATCATCGCTAAGGCGCACTACATACCTTTAGAGGCATCATTGCAAAAAATACCTCGTACTGCAAGGATTTTGTCGGGGGGTAGGATGTAAAAAAAGTTCCGTTTCGTCTATGTTATATCACGCGGGGAATGCTCCTTAAGATACTTATGATAGGAGTCCTTTCTTCCACGACTTCGGGTTTACACCGCAGGCATCACCAGCAATTATGAGGGGAGATAACGCTTTGGTGCTTCGCTTTAGTATAATCAACCTTCCGCACTCTTGAAATTCTCGATTCGCAATCTATCCCTGAAATACTCCGATTTAGGCTTAGGCGTAGCCCCTTTCTCAGAAGTTCCCGCCGATTGGAGTGGGCAAAACCACCCGAACAAAGCTCCTTATAACTCTTCATCGTCTGCATTCCTTGGGCGCTTTTGTTTTTTTTTTAATTGTGAGGAGCGAATAGGAGGATAAATTAATTGCGACACTCTCATATTACTCCTTTATTTTTATTTTCTCGCTTAGACATGTTTGGTGTATTTTTGGCCATGGTGTCTGCCATCAAATGCTTTCTATTCATGCAACTCATGGACGTGCGGTTATGCTGAAGACAGCTCTCTGCCGCACGGGGAACAAAAGAAGATCAAGCATTCATGAATGCTAATGCCACAATATTTTCACCAAAATTAACTACTTATTTATCGAACGACAGTTTACCACATAAATTTGAGATTGAGCACTCCATTAACTTCATTTCTAACAGACCGCTAGCAATTACAGAGATTAAGGAGTCTTGATGTAAGTTTTTCCGGCGGTGAAACCCTCGCTACGGCAAGAGCCAACACCAAAAGGGCCTGGTAAAAACGAATTTTTTAACACGCTTATTAAAGGGTCAATCGACGGTGCATCGGCTATCTCTCGTAATAGCGGGGGTGTCGCTATAGCCCGTACTCGCTTTAACGAGGTTCCACTGTATGTTGTAATTTTCACGTTAACCATTAGTTTTGGCCAGTTTGATCAATATGAGAGCAAACCTTAGAGTAAATAAGAAAAAAAATATCAAATTTTCCCAATCATTTAAAGTGACTATTGAATTGAGAGACATCACATTATTTTCTATAGAATCATGGTAAAAATCATGCGATAGCGCTCGCTTTCTGTAATTATTAAATAATAAACATATGTTCAATGATGCATGCATGTTTGTTTAAACACATAAATATAATGGTTTAAAATACAGTAGTGCCTTTCATTTCTGAAGGATATGAAAAAATGGTGCCTATCACTGAAATCTCTCTATAGTGAACCTCCAATACATCAAATTGCCCAAATTTTGGTCCCCTCCATTACGATGTAAAGAGGTTTTACTGTAATTAGTGATACGTGTAAATGGCATATGCGATAAATGCGATATTGATGCAATACAGGAGAATAAATCAGGATTCCCTCCTTACCTAAAATTCATGGCTTTTTTCCAGATTTTTACAGTCTTAATGTCATCAAATTCATGGTCTGGTAATTATAATATGCCATTTTAGGACGTAACAATCATCGGCCGTACATTAACTTACAATTAAAAAAAAAGACACCTTGAATGCAAACGCAGCAATGAAAGTAGATATTTGAATATGACGTCAAAAATAACTTATGACCAACTTAAAAACACCCCCTTAAAAAACCGATTCCCTCCCAGCACGCAGGGATGATGAGACAGGGATGCCAACCTGCCAGGAATTCAACACCCTACCTTTCCCTCAACTCACATCAACCGGGAACAAAGTCATGGATAGAGAGAGAGGGAGCACGCTTGCCAACCACTTGAAAATAATCCACAGGGTTCCCCCTCTAACTAAATTGTAAAATTCACGATTTTTTCCAGGTTTTCACGGTCTAAATTTCGCCAATTCCACAGTCTGCAGATAATGAATTTTAGGCAGAAACATTGATCACGTAACAACCACCGGCCGTACGTTCATTAAAAATTTAACAAACGCGACAAGATGCCGTGAATACAAATACAGCTATGAAAGCATTATCCCTCATGACGTCACCTATCGATATCCAAATTCAGGTCCGGCTAAAGGTAGTGGAGGAAGCAGGTTGAAGGGAAGTGAAGAGGTGTCTGATTTCTTGCCAGGATTAATGAACACTATGGTTACAGGTCTTCCAAACACAGCCTTAACCCCGTAACGCCACAATAGGGTGGTTTCCTATTATTTTTTTATTGCCTAAATCGAAAGATTATTACTCCTGGAGTACATATTTCACGCTTTTAGATTTTTAAATGACGATATCTACTTTTCGCAATTAAATGAAAAGTGAAAAATTTCAAGCGCGCGAAAACGCGACGCGTAAGTAGGAATGATGGGAAAAAGTCCGTGCGACGCATTTCTGGTCCCCCCTCCCGCCTTGTGAGGTGACCTTGATCGAGGCTCTGAACGCTGATAGGATGCAGGATGCTAGCGGGTAGCTGAGTACCTTGCTGGCTGTTAGCACTTGGTTTAAAAAAGGTTTATTAATACCTTATCAAACGAAGAAAACTTTCCGACCTTAGCCAGTTTCAATAGGTGATTATTAAGAGATGTTTCCCTGAGCTCTGTGCCTCATGTGCATTGGTAATCTCAGACGATGTAAAACTCCTATCTACTCCTATGGAAACTAGGTCCCTGTGACGTCACGTGGAGTGGCATCGCATGGGCGCCAATATGGCCTTTTTCAATTGCGGTTGAAATTGACCATTGACATTCGTCTAAACTGGTACTTCTAAAACCAAATAATTTGTATATTTTGAATACACTAAATGTGGGTGACAAATCGCAATCAATGCCATTCGTTTTCTTTGATGAAGGAAACTACCCTATTAAAAAGTTTCTGCAATTTTTGTGGTAATCATGTATCTAAGGGCCGTATTCTTAGTCGACCCTGTGGGGCCTACCGACCCTGGATACGTCATCAGCCCCTAGATAAACCGATCTCACCCTACAGACGCCAAATCAAGCCCTACATATGGCCGTTTTTGGAACTAAAGGGACTCTACTTGATGTAGGGTACCTGAACCAACCCCACACCCTACAAGAACATGGGGGCCAACTATCGTCTGCTGATCACTTCGATTAAAGAATCTACATTACAATGGATATTAAGGGAGACAACCTCACAGAAGCCATTTTAAAATGTACATTAACACAGCGGAAATGTAATAATACTACCACTTTATAACCACCAAGTTAAATAAATTATAAAATTGACTGAACTAATAAAAACAATATAGAGGTATACATTAACTTGTTTCTACGAATATATAATAATATTTTTCACATTTGGCACTTGGTATACTTTTAGGAACCTAATACTTCCTTTAAGTATAACCATAGAAAAAATATTTTCATGCCACTATTTGCCACATAATGAACTTAACCTCGGAAGGTGAAAGCGAATGACGAACCTTGATGATGCAACGTAAGTTCCCACGTCAATGCTCATATTTGCTCCGTACTTATTACTATCTTGTACAGACCGCTTTTGAAGTAATTTAAAGACAATTAGGTTCTAATTTTGGCTCGATATAAGAGTATTTGTAGCGATAATTAAGGTACCGGCATGACCTGGCGGACGACACGTATTGTTTATTTACTTTGAGCCGTTACCCTAACAATACGTCCAAAAATTACTGGACGTTTTATCTTAGTTTCATAGTTAGTTCCCACATGTGGCGTCACCAGAGTGGAAAACTGGCGCTGCACCATCAAGTACATCATCTCAGAGAACTTGACGACGGAATCACCCCCAACCACTTATGCAGGGTCGACTGAGAAACGCATGTAGGGGTCTTTTGTTATGTAGGGACGGATAGGTAGGGTCGACTAAGAATACGGCCCTAAATGTCAATGAAATTCTGAGTCATTAGGTGCAAAATTTAATCTTTTACCACCAATAGTTATGCCAAGCAATAATAATAGGAAAAATGGAGGGAGCAAGGTGCCAGTGAAGTGAAGAGGTGTCTCAATTTTCGCCCGCATTAATGAACTCTTTCGCAACCAGTCTTCTGACTTCAGTACAGGCTTGAGAACAATGTGTTGTCATGGCACATGGACCGATAATTGTGCTTCAAATATACTTGTGCACATAAATGCGTGGACAGAGTGTGTGCGTGACTGACCTTGAAATACAATCGACATATTGATTTTTGCGAAAGATCCACAGTGAAAAATCATCCGCCTTGACCGGGATTTGAACCTGGATCCCCCGTTTTCCGGTCGAGTGCTTCAGCCAGTTAATCTTTTCCCTACCGTACACGTATATATACGTGTGGACGTTTCCTGACCCGGGAGACGACGGGCGTATATGTACGTGTGAGATTTTCCCGGTCAAGAAAACGAAGCCCGTATATATACGTTTTCTAGCTCCCCCCCTTTTAGGACGGTCGTGGGTTTACAACTTCTTTGTCTCCGGACCCAACGCTTCGGGGTTTAGGATTAACCCTCGGAATCCGGGAGCAGGTACCCGTACCCCTCGTCCTTTATAACCCCTCTTAGCGGTAAGGGACAGCGGTCATTCAATTGTTTATCCAGTCAATTTTCAAAATAAATATTTGTTCATTTCTCAAAAAATATACACTAAGAATTGAATTATTTGTCTTTTGAGCTGCGTTTACAATTTTTAAACGAAATTCTACGACAAATATTAACTTATATCTCGAGTTATGTAGAAACATCAACATGGAAATTGTTGCTGCGTTAAATGCGTTAATAATGGCCTTAGAACTTCGCTTAAAATTTTACAATGCTCATAAAAAAATGAGGAATTCAATTCAAAGTCTGTAATTTACGTGCAAGCAACAATTATCCATTTGCTAAATACATATAAGCAATGCATAAGTTGACCGCGAACCAATGCCGCAGGTATGGTCGTAAACCCGGAAAGGATGGAGCACAACTACTCTCGGAGTCCGAGATAATGCGAAGTCCCTACGTGGAGGGGTCGAAAAAGGTTCAGCGAGACCCTTCTTAACGAATGTCCTCTAAAAGTGCTCCGTACCACGAGAAAGAAGAGTCTCTTGGGGCTCGGTACCGCAGTCATGCTAAGACGAAAACGCCGCGGTCTCGAAAGGGTTAAGCTACCAAGGCATCATTCTTCCCTGTGGATATTTGCAGACAATACCAGACAAGGTGTTGCTGGACTGCAGGGCATATGATGCCACTAGCAGTCCAAGTCGTGCGCATAGTGCCACAACCGGAGAGCAGGCCCAGACATAGAACGCATAGAGGTGTTCCGGACATAGAACGCATAGAGGTGTTCGCTCTTGACTAGTTTTTAAATATTGATTTTTCTTTTGGCCCATCAATCGTAGTTCTAAAGTCAAGTTCGAGAGATTTTTGAAGTTTTTATGACGAAATTCACCGCTTTTTCCACGTTTTTTCCCGGGCATTCAAAATTCACGGCTTATACACGGTTTTAAGGTTTTCATGGTAGGGTGGGAAACCTGTAAATGCGGCATAGGTGCGATGACTGGACTTTTATGATATTTAAGCCTTTTTATGATATTAAAATAATTAATTATTTTGTGGTAATCAAATAATAAAAATTTATGTTATTTCTGATATTTAAATTTGCCTTTTCAGACCGGCCGAATTTGAGATACGTGTTGTAAGAATTTAGGCATCAATATTTGCCTTTTCAATGGCAAAATTCATAAACTGAGTGCCCAGCCTACCCCTCGCTGCACCACAGGACGTTTCGGGCCTCACTGCTTCATAGATTACACTTCATAGATCACTGGTTACATATATTTTCATCGGCAGCTAATAGAAAGGTTGAGAGAGAACCCTGATAGATTCTGCGTTGTTAAGAAAATATTTCTCGCCATCTGCCGAGAAAAAACTGAGTTAAGCATTGCTGCACTCCACACAATCTGAACACCAGTTAGCATCGTGGATGCAGAGAGGTTTTTCGGCCAGTACAATCTAGTTTGACTGACATACGAAAACAGCTGAAGGAAGAAAGTGTTGAAACTTGTTCAGTGTTGTAGTTCAACTACTGTAAATGTTATGCAAGCCACCTATTTACAGTGGAACCTCGTTAAAACGAGTACTGGCTATAGCGAGACCCCCGCTATTACGAGAGATAGCCGATGCACCGTCAATTGATCCTATAAAAAGCATGTTAAAAATTTCGTTTTTACGAGGCCCTTTTGGTGTTGGCTCTCGCCATAGCGAGGGTTTCACCGCCGGAAAAACTTACACCAAGACTCCTTAATATCTGTAATTGCTAGCGATCTGTTAGAAATGAAGTTAATGGAGTGCTCAGTCTCAAATTTATGTGGTAAACTGTCGTTCGATAAATAAGTAGTTAATTTTGGTGAAAATATTGCGGCATTAGCATTCGCGAATGCTTGATCTTTTGTTCCTCGGGCGGCAGAAAGCAGTCTTCAGCATACCCGCACGTCCATGAGTTGCATGAATAGAAAGCATTTGATGGAACACACCACGGCCAAAAAGACACCAAACACGTCTAAGCGAGAAAATAAAAATAAAGGAGTAATATGAGGTATATTGGCTATTATTTGCACCACCTCCGGTAAAGCGACAATTCGCTATAGCGAGTGTTTATTGGTGCACCGTTGGGTGTCGTTTTATCGAGGTTGCACTGTATTTATTTATATAAGTAATTTTCACATACAGCCATGACGCCAATTTACAGTGAAATTTCTAACAATGAATGCTAACAAATATATCATTTTTAATTATATATTTCATGTCTTATTCCTTAATTTATTATTGTTATACCCCACAATTATTTACAGTATTCCTTATTCTTTCAAATAAATGTGTTTCATCACACTTTGTCGTGAACTACTAGTGCTGCATTATGCACACAAAGAATAAGCTCTTATAAAAAAAAATTTTTTTTAAACCAGCCTTTATATTTAGATTACAGGGGATGAGCAACGTTTATATATGACACAAAGCAAAAAAACTCAGTGACCCCGAAAAACCAAAAGTGACGTATTAAAAAAGTCACTATGTTTATTAAATTTTCAGTGAATGGTAAGCCCCCTATGTTTCAAAATGCCACCCCTATGCTTTTAAATGCCTACCCCTATGTTAAAAATGCCGCCCCCCTATGTTAAAAATGCCACCCCGTACGTTTTATGTAACGGTAAAACAATATTCAAACATTTACAAAACCTTACAATTGTTAATAAATATATGAAGATCATAATTAGCTGTTGTACAGTTTTCACAAATTAAATGTATATGTGAATAAATGAGAAAATTGTAAAGATTCGTGTAGTGTGTACAAAAAAACATGTTTTGGGGGGCTATAGGTTGACTGGGGGGTGGTTAAAGGGGGGTTGGAGAGAAAAAGTTATATTTTCATGTATTGTCATCGGAAATGAAGAAGTGTGCAAAATTTCAGCGTTTTTGCTTCTGAGGAAGTGAGCCAAATTTCAGTTACAAGATTTGTACCAGACAAACAGACAAACAAACAGACAGGTTGGTGAGTTGATATAAAGGCTGGAAAAAGATAGGTGATACAAAATGCTATAAACTGTAATTGAAATTGCTATAAAATTAAAATGAAAGTGCTATTTTCACATATCTCTAATAATAATTTATCGACACTTTACTTTTCTACTTTGGAATTCAAGGAAAAACAAAATTACTCTAGCGTAGGTTTCCGAACCCTTCTGAGGAACCCGAAAATCAGCACTGACCAAAATTACTCTACTTTGTATACAAAAATAAGTCTTCATCAGATATTTCAGAGTCTTTTGATGGCACAATAAATCCAAGGGGTGACACAACATATCACAAAGGGGCCAAACATTTAAACTTCTATACTTATACCTTAAATACTTTCTACTACCAGATTATTTAAAAAATTGTAAATATCAACTGATTCGAGTACACATTAAAAACATTTCTATCGCAAAATTCAATTTTTCACAAGATGAGTATTACCTTAAGTGAAAAATATGCTATCAAAAAGAACTCCATACCTTTTAAGCCATAACATGTACATGAGGGTGATCCTTATTTAACAAGTTTTCAAAGTTCTTATGGGACGCCCCCCAGCTTTGTTCCATTTGGTGAGGAAACAAATCACGAAAATTGTTTTTGCAATCGGATTACAGAAAAAGGTGCCACATTGCACTTAAAATTTTGAAATTTTGGTATTTTTCGGACGTGAGCGAAGATTATGTCACTCTTGGACTATTCTATCACTTTTTCATCTCCTACAACGACTTGTTAGACATTTGCAGAGTATCACCTCAAATTTCTTTCATTTCTGCCATTTGGTTCCCGAGATATCGCACCGAGAGTGATCGTGCCCCAGTCAGACACTTTGGGTGGCATGCGGGTTGCAAACTCTCCATTTTTGTTGATCATTCTTAGGGCCGTATTCTTAGTCGACCCTGTAGGGTCAACCGACCCTGGATACATCATCAGCCCCTACATAAACCGATCTTGCCCTACATACGCTAAATCAAGCCCTAAACATGGCCGTTTTTGGAACTAAACGAGCCCTACTTGATGTAGGGTACCCGAACCAACCCTACACCCTACAAAAACATGGCGACCAAATATCGTCTGCTGATCACTTCGATTAAAGAATCTACGTTACAATGGATATTAAGGGAGACGACCTCACACAAGCCATTTTAAAATGTATAGTAACACAGCGGACATGTGATAATACTACCACTTTATAACCACCAAGTTTAATAAATTATAAAATTGACTGAACTAATAAGAACAATATAGCGGTATACATCACCTTGTTTCTACGAATAAATAATAATATTTTTCACGTTTGGCACTTGGTATACTTTTGGGAAACTAATATTTCGTTTACGTATAACCATAGAAAACGTATTTTCATGCCACAATTTGCCACAATAACTATGGAAGGTGAAAGCGAATGACAAACCTTGATGATGCAATGTAATTTCCCACGTCAATGCTCATATTTTCTCCGTACTTATTACTATCTTGTACTGACCGCTTTTGAAGTAATTTAAAGACAATTAGGTTCTACTTTTGGCTCCATATGAGAGTATTTGTAGTGATAATTAAGGTACCGACACGACCTGGCGGATGACACCGATTGTTTATTTACTTTGAGCCGTTACCCTAACAATACGCCCGAAAATTATCGGACGTCTTTTCTTAGTTTCATAGTTAGTTCCCATTACGCCACCACAGTGGAAAATTGGCGCTGCGCCATCATCTACGTCATTTCAGAGAACTTGACGACGGAATTACCCCCAACCACTTAATTAGGGTCGACTGAGAAACGCATGAAGGGGCCTTTTGTTATGTAGGGACGGATATGTAGGGTCGACTAAGAATACGGCCCTAAATGTCAATGAAATTGAGTCATTAGGTGCAAAATTTAATCTTTTACCACCAATAGTTACGACTACCAATAATAATAGGAAAAATGGAGGGAGCAAGGTGCCAGTGAAGTGAAGAGGTGTCTCAATTTTCGCCAGCGTTAATGAACTCTTTCGCAACCAGTCTTCTGGCTTCAGTACAGGCTTGAGAACAATGTGTTGTCATGGCACCTGGACCGATAATTGCGCTTTGAATATACTTGTGCACATAAATGCGTGGACAGTGTGTGTGCGTGACTAACCTTGAAATAAGATCAACATATTGATTTTTGCGAAAGATCCACAGAGAAAAAATCATTCGCCTTCACCGGGATCCGAACCCGGATCCCCCGATTTCCGGTCGAGTGCTTCAGCCAGTTAAGCTACCGAGGCGTCATTCTTCCCTGTGGATATTTGCAGACAATACCAGACAAGTTGTTGCTGGACTGCAGGGCATATGATGCCACTAGCAGTCCAAGTCATGCGCATAGTGCCACAGCCGGAGAGCAGGCCCGGACATAGAACGCATAGAGGTGTTCGCTCTTGACTAGTTTTTAAATATTGATTTTTCTTTTGGCCCATCAATCGTAGTTCTGAAGTCAAGTTCGAGAGATTTTTGAAGTTTTTATGACGAAATTCACCACTTTTTCCCTGTTTTTTTCCGGGCATTCAAAATTCACGGCTTATACACAGTTTTAAGGTTTTCATGGTAGGGTGGGAAACCTGTAAATGTGACATAGGTGCGATGACTGGACTTTTATGATATTTAAGCCTTTCTTTGATATTAAAATAATTAATTATTTTATGGTAATCAAATAATAAAAATTTATATTATTTCTGATATTTAAATTTGCCTTTTCAAACCGGCCGAATTTGAGATACGTGTTGCAAGAATTTAGGCATCGATATTTGCCTTCTCAACGGCAAAATTCATAAACTGAGTGCCCAGCCTACCCCTCGCTGCACCACAGGACGTTTTGGGCCTCACTGCTTCATACATTACACTTCATAGATCACTGGTTGCATATATTTTCATCGGCAGCTAATAGAAAGGTTGAGAGAGAACCCTGGTAGATTCTGCGTTGTTAAGAAAATATTTCTCGCCATCTGCCGAGAAAAAACTGAGTTAAGCATTGCTGCACTCCACACAATCTGAACACCTTTTAGCATCGTGGATGCAGAGAGGTTTTTCGGCCAGTACAATCTAGTTTGACTGACATACGAAAACAGCTGAAGGAAGAAAGTGTTGAAACTTGTTCAGTGTTGTAGTTCAACTACTGTAAATGTTATGCAAGCCACCTATTTACAGTGGAACCTCGTTAAAACGAGTACTGGCTATAGCGAGACCCCCGCTATTACGAGAGATAGCCGATGCACCGTCAATTGATCCTATAAAAAGCATGTTAAAAATTTCGTTTTTACGAGGCCCTTTTGGTGTTGGCTCTCGCCATAGCGAGGGTTTCACCGCCGGAAAAACTTACACCAAGACTCCTTAATATCTGTAATTGCTAGCGATCTGTTAGAAATGAAGTTAATGGAGTGCTCAGTCTCAAATTTATGTGGTAAACTGTCGTTCGATAAATAAGTAGTTAATTTTGGTGAAAATATTGCAGCATTAGCATTCGCGAATGCTTGATCTTCTTTTGTTCCTCGGGCGGCAGAAAGCAGTCGTCAGCATACCCGCACGTCCATGAGTTGCATGAATAGAAAGCATTTGATGGAACACACCATGGCCAAAAAAACACCAAACACGTCTAAGCGAGAAAATAAAAATAAAGGAGTAATATGAGGTATATTGGCTATTATTTGCTCCACCTCCGGTAAAGCGACAATTCGCTATAGCGAGTGTTTATTGGTGCACCGTTGGGTGTCGTTTTATCGAGGTTGCACTGTATTTATTTATATAAGTAATTTTCACATACAGCCATGACGCCAATTTACAGTGAAATTTCTAACAATGAATGCTAACAAATATATCATTTTTAATTATATATTTCATGTCTTATTCCTTAATTTATTATTGTTATACCCCACAATTATTTACACTATTCCGTTTTTTTCTCAAATGACTGTGTTTCATCACGCTTTGTTGTGAACTACTAGTGCTGCATTATGCAAACAAAGAAGAAAATAGGTGCTACAAAATGCTATAAACTGTAATTGAAATTGCTATAAAATTAAAATGAAAGCGCTATTTTCACATATCTCTAATAACAATTTATCGACACTTTACTTTTCTACTTCGGAATTTAAGGAAAAAACAAAATTACTCTAGCGTAGGTTTCCGAACCCTTCTGAGGAACCCGAAAATCAGCACTGACCAAAATTACTCTACTTTGTATACAAAAATAAGTCTTCATCAGATATTTCAGAGTCTTTTGATGGCACAATAAATCCAAGGGGTGACACAACATATCACAAAGGGGCCAAACATTTTAACTTCTATACTTATACCATAAATACTTTCTACTACCAGGTATTTAAAAAGTTGTAAATATCAACTGATTCAAGTACACATTAAAAACATTTCTATCGCAAAATTCAATTTTTCACAAGATGAGTATTACCTTAAGTGAAAAATATGCTATCAAAAAGAACTCCATACCTTTTAAGCCATAACATGTACATTAGGGTACCTTATTTTACAAGTTTTCGAATTTCTTTTGGGACGACCCCCAGTTTTGTTCATTTGGTAACGAAATAAATCACGAAAATTGTTTTTGCAATCGGATAACAGAAAAAGTGCCACATTGCACTTAAAATTTTGAAATTTTGGTATTTTTCGGACGTGAGCGAAGATTATGTCACTCTTGGACTATTCTATCACTTTTTCATCTCCTACAACGACTTGTTAGACATTTGCAGAGTATCACCTCAAATTTATTTCATTTCTGCCATTTGGTTCCCGAGATATCGCACCGAGAGTGATCGTGCCCCAGTCAGACACTTTGGGTGGCATGCGGGTTGCATACTCTCAATTTGTGTTGATCATTCTTAATCATCGTAAAAGCATAAAATTCTTTAGATAAACTCTCAACTTTGTCAACATAACCTTGAGTGTTATATTTATCACTGTTTATTATCAAAAAGGGCTTAGCAAAAATGGTTTATTCTCAATATCTAAATCTTATATCTAAGTGCTTCTGTCTAAATTCAGAGTCATTTCTGAGAGCTAACCCCCTGAATCGAATGTGAAGGTCCTTCTCCTTGCATGTATTTCTTTGTCATAGTACAAGCTCTGGGTTTCAACATATGAGATTTTATTTCTTTGCACCAGGAAAAGGTAGGGTTAGTTGAGTGTTAATAGATAGGTGGGGAAGGAGCGGCCTCAGGTTTGGTGGATTTCCCAGTTTTGATGGATCTTCGACCAACAGAGGGAGAAGTAGGTGAGGAACGGAAGGGCTAATGAGGGTAGGATTGCAGGAGGAGAAAGAAGGTTTGGCAAGGGAACAGGGTACAATAGTAAATGGCACATCATGGGTCCAGGGGTTGACGATTTGGGGATAGGATAATGAATTTCAAGAAATGAATCCCCCCTCTTTTCCAACCCCATTAAGGAACTTTTATAGTGATACTAGCTGACCCGGCGAACTTCATACCGCCTAGCAATCAATGAACTTACAGTTTAGTTACACCATTTATTAATCAAGAGCGGCTGTATCGTTTTTAACGATGTTTAATTTATTATAATAAAATAGGGATACAAATTCAATAAAACTACGTAAATGAGTATCAAAATTGCTTGTCAGAAAGACATTATCTTTATTGAATCTACATAGGGTGGATGAGGGCACGTTTACGTGGATTTTTTCAATGAATTTTCTTACGTTTTAGCTCAAGAAATTTTGGGCATTGTGGTTTTATAAAGCAGTTAATGAATTAAAAATAATACCAATTCAGTTGTAGGCTATGTGTTATGAACCGTAAAATAATGTTTTCTGTTGTGTACACTTGGCCCATTCAGGGGGCAGGGACCGACGCTTGACTGATGCTCAAAATCGTGTAAGAAAAGCCCCTATGAAGCAGCATTCATATCAAATGACTTTAGGCGCACCAGTTATTGTATCTCTGTTTGGAAAAAATACACTGCGTAAACGTACTGCAATCGTAAACGCACCATGGTGTGCCCTACACATTCAGGTTTAATGTATTGCGCCAAGCACCTTCTGATAAACTACGGTAACAGTTTGCTATGAGGCGCAAAATAAAGCGGATGAAACAAAATAAATATTGCGAAGCAAAACAGTGACACAGCAAAGGGGTTTTGGAGGATAAACCCCCCCCAGAGCTTGGAGAATATTTTTATAAAAATGTTTTAGAGTGAAAAATTTTGTAACTAATATTAGGGGGATGGATGACTCACAAACAAAACATATTTAACTATTCACACAGCTGTAAAACCCACTATTTTGAACCATTTATCTTAAAAAATATCTGAAGGATGTCCCCCACACCTCTCGCTTACCTTGGCGAGTTTTCTATATCCTACAGACCCATAGTATTAGACATTCCTGGAATATTGACATATTCCTGAAATTTGTTCCGATAAGTGCCACTTGAGAGAAAATTCCCTGTGATCCATGAGCCAATTGTTTCAATGCAATTCCTGTGATGAATATGGAAAACTACAAATCAGGCAGGTAGGACAGGCGTTCTAGAGAAGACTACAGGACGCAGTTGCAGCTGTGAAATTTGCATTGTAGCAATAACAAAAAAATCACCTGAGAAAGGACTACAGAAATCTCCTTGAATTAACTGTAATATTTTTGGGCAGTGTTCCTCTGCGAGGGATGTCATTTTGCACTCCTGGGGCTTTTCTCCATGTTAGATGGATGCCCAAGCTTTGTATTGCCTGACAATACAGTTAAACCTCTATGTAGTGAACCTCTTAACATCATAAACCTACATACTTCATACCACCCCTATGGTCCCTAAATGGCTTTTACGTAGTTTAAGAATGCATATTTTGTTATAAAATAACAAAAATTTTAAACACTATCTAGTCCTACAATTTACCCCGAAAGAGAAATAAAAAGAGACATGTTTTGCCGAACGGATAGATATAGGAATTAGTATTATTCCGAACTGAAAAGAACTTAAATAAATGCTAGTCATAATTTTCTGAGAGCACGCCCCCTGCCACACGCCTTTCCAAGTGGCTTTCGGGGCAGCATGTACATGCCAATGTTTAATAGCTTCACTGCTGTACATACCTCATTCATTGGTGCTTGCTTCTCTGATTCTCCACGGGGTGTCTTCGCCCTGGCTGCTGCTGCGGCAGCTTGTTGCTTTCTCGCCTTCTTTGGAGATGGAGAGCCACTGGACTTACTGGCCTTGAGCGGTTTCTTTTGATAAATCTGATCCTCATTCTTCACCTGTTTAAAACAAAAGAGTAGCGTTACAGGGCGTCTCGCCATTCAAAGCAGAAAAATTCATACACAATTCGCGGTTTTCCAGGGAAATTTGACAAAATTCCAGGTAAATATTGCGTAATTACCTTTGCACAATACTTTTAAATAATATGTATTATGTTTATGTATTTACAAGGACAAGGAATAGGTTAGGTAACATGCTTTGTATTTTAAAAATAAATTAATTCAATGCAAGCACATAAGCTTTGTTGTTGCATAAATGTCAGTTTAGGGATTATTCTCAAACAGCAGTCAATTAAAAAAATTTAAAACGTCCTAAATGAACAAATCTGAAGAAGATGGAACAGATTACAAAAAATAGAGGAAGTGGCAGACTGGAGAAAATTTACTCTCTCCGAGTCTCGAACCCTAGACAAATAATTTTTTGGACATGATGCCTTAAGTGTGCCATCTTGATATTTTGTATGTGTGTAGTAAAAAGTATGAGCAATTACATATATTTTTGTAAAAAAAATTGAAGGGGGGGTGTTTTGAGATATTCAAGGTCAAAGGTCAAGGTCAATGACCTCGAGTATTGAATTAATTATAAATAGGCCATGTTGTATATCAATGTAAAGCCCTACGTATTACCTTTCCAAAAACATAAGTTTCATTTTTCTACCTTGAATAGAACCGGAATTATAGTCATTTACCTTTAGAGAGACATGCTGAAATTTCGACAAATTCACAACATTTGCGGACCTGTAACTTTTGTCAAAATCATCATATACCTCTACACATTGGTATTTTTCCATAACTGTCCAGTACCATTGAATACACCAAATTTGAAAGAAATCTGAGGTGGTCGGGTTGAAAATGTCACTTTTCTGTGTTGAATTGACGTGGAATTACCCTACCAGAGAAGATAGGATCTTTCGCAAAACAGCAGTGCTACCTGGCTGTATTTGGTCTTCAAGCTGAGTAGAGCCGTCGATCCATCGTGGCACATTTTCTTGAACTTCTGCAATTCCACCAGCTTCCCATAGCACTCTCTACAGATGTGCTCAGGCAGGCCATCAGTCTCCTTAATCTAAAGAAAAGAATATATAAAAATTAATTATTATTATTAATTTAAATTAGATTTTTTCGACCCATCAATCATTAACCTTTTCCCTAATATAGATGTAAATTTGCATCTGGATGTTTCTTGACCCATGAGACGAAAGCCGTATATTTTTGTTGGGGGTTTTCTTATGCAAATGAACGAATGCGGAATACATACGTTTCCTAGCTCTCTCCCTTTTGTGACGGTCGCCGGGTGCGTTGTCTTTGTATCGGGACCCAACATAGCGGGGCTTAAGATTTACTCTTGAAATCAAAGAGCAGATACCCGGACTCCTCGTCTTATATTACCCCTCTTAGCGGTGACCGCGGTCATTCAATTGTTTATCCAGTCATGTTTCATAAACAAATACTTCTTCTTTTCTCAAGAAATAAAAACAAAGAATTGAATTCTCTGTCTTTTGATGAGCGTTTAAAACTTTTATTCAACAAATTATTACACAAAATTCTACGATAAATATTAACTCATATCTCGAGTTATGTATAAAAATCAACATGGAAATTGTTGCTGCATTAAATGCATTAATATTGGCCTTATAAATTCGATTAAAATTTGACAATGCTCAGAAAGAAATGAGAAAGTCAATTCAAAGCCTGTTTTTTACGCGCAAGCAACAATTATCCATTTGCTAAGTACATATAAGCAACACATAAGTTGACTGCAAACCAATGCCGCAGGTATGGTCGTAAACCCAAAAAGGAGTCAGCACAACTACTCTCGGAATATGAGATAATGCGGAGTCCCAGCGGGGAGGGGTCGAAAAAGTTTGGAGCTGAGAGCTTGTGATTATCTGCCAGAGACCCTTCTTAACGAATGTCTCGCAAAAATGCTCTGTATCAGGGGAAAGAAGAGTCTCTTGCAGCTCAGTACAGCAGTCATGCTAAGACGAAAAATCAGCCGTCTCGAAAGGGTTAATTTTGAACAAAATTAGTGATGGGTCGGTTCGATTCCTCGATTCTCGACCAAGAACCGGAATCGAAAACGAGTACTTGCCAAAGTGAAAAATCGATTCCGATTCCAGTAGTACTTCAAACCACAAATTTATATTCGAATTTTCGCGCCACGCAATCGTTATAAAAAAACATATCTTGGGACGTGCGAGTACTCGAAAATTCTAATGGAGTCGAGTAGTTGGTTCTCGACTCGAGCGTTTCCAGTAGCATTACGAATGTCGAGTCGAGTAGTTAAGGTTACAGAGCTTTCGAGGCTAGTAGGTCCAGCAATCTGCCGACAGGAAGCGCTATCATGAAACTCATGTAATAATGCAGTTTTTAAAGTCGGTAAGTCATTCTAATTCCTTGGCCTGGTAGTTTCAGCTTGCTGAATACGCTATAGGTTGTCGACGTGGGCGCCGAATACCTTTACGCCAGCCGCGGCGGCCGATCGTCTTCCTACCCGGCGCACACTGATCCGAAATCGGAAAAAACTAGAATGAAGTCCAAAATGACCTTTTTGGGGATAGAGACTCGAAAGTTAGCGTAAACACTCATAAATTATTACCATATATAGATTTATATGCCATTTTACATATATACGACCCTTTAGTGAGATACAGTGGCCCAAACATGACCACTTTTTCAATGCCACGCAAAATATCGTTTTTTCTCTAAAAATCTTTGAATTTATCCAGGTGGTTTTGCGTTGGTATGAGTTTTATGGAATAAAAAACACAATGGAATTTTATGGAAAAAAAGGCAATTTTCTGCAGGCAGCAATGCTGTAACATGGAGACGTCAAAACCTGCTGGCTGAGCATGTAGAATAATTGGTTTTTCTGCTTGAGAATTAGAAAGGGCCAAATATTACCTGATTCATATACGTAATATGTAATCTTTATTATAGCTGTGACAATAGGGTAGTTTCCTTCATCAAAGAAAACAAAAGGCAATAATTGCGATTCGTTACCCACCATTAGTGTATTCATAATATACAAATTATTTCGTTTTAGAAATACCGGTGTAGACGAATGGCAATGGTCCATTTTTATCGTCATTTGAAAAGGGCCAGATTGGCGCCCATGCGATGCCACTCCACGTGACGTCACAGGGACCTAGTTTCTATAGGAGAAGATAGGAGTTATACGTCGTCTGAGGTTACCAATGCATGCATGAGGCGCAGAGCTCAGGGAAACATGTCTTAATAATCACTTATTAAAACTGGCTAAGGTCGGAAAGTTTTCCTCGTTTGATAAGGTATTAATAATCCTTATTTAAGCCAAGCGCTACCAGGCGGCAGGGCACTAGGCTACCCGCTGGCAGCCTGCGACGTATCAGCGCTAAGCCTCGCCTCAAGGTCACCTCACCGGGCGGAGGGGGAACCAGAAATACGACGTACGGAGAGATTTCCCATCATTCCTACTAACGCGTCGCGTTTTCGCGCGCTTGAAATTTTTCACTTTTCATTTAATCGGGAAAAATAGATATTATCATTTAAAAATCTAAAAGCGTGAGATACGTACTCCAGGAGTAATAATCTTTCGATTAAGGCAATAAAAAAATAATAGGAAACCACCCTATTACTATACTCAGGGCTCTCCCATGTAGTTTTGATACATATATGACTTAAATGGTCGACATATTACTTGGGGTTAATTAATTTCAATTGTCCCTACGGAACTGTTGAAGACACATTAATTTTCATTCATCTCCTACTTCTGACAATAACCATCAACAACCCTCATTATATTTTCCTTCTTACATTAGACTAGACATTCATCATAGAAAATTGGAGCAGAATATATTGTAGTATGCTTTGCTGTATTGCTTGATTCAGAAATGATCATACTAGACTCGACTCGATTCGATACTCGCGAGTCTTTTTCAACTCGACTCCTGATCAAAAAGTGCTACTTGGAAATCCCTATGATATTCCGAAGGAGCAAATGCAGACTAGAGAGTCTGTGACAGGTATATGGTCAAGATACAGTGATGCATTTGGAAAAGTACCCAAAGTCACCATAACAAACACTGTTGAAGCTAAAGTGGAAGCTTATTTATCAGAGATGAATGCACCACCAAATTCCTTCCCTGGGAAATACTGGAAGACTTGCATCTCCTACCCAAGGCTGAAAGTATTATCGAAGAGGTTTCTTGCCATACCGCCATCCCCTGTGTTCAGTGAAAGACATTTAGTTCTGCAGGAAAAATGTGTGAAGTAAAATGCAACAGGCTTTATCCTGACAGAGTGAAGATGCTTTGCTTTCTGAGCAAAAATTTGAAGTCTGTAAAAGGAGACTAAATTTGTGAGACATTATTGACAATGATGAGATATTATCAATAAAAGATATTAAAGGAGATACTTTTATTTTAAATTTAAACATGAGTGCTAATATTCTAAAGTAATACCTATCATGTAACATCACTTTTCAGGTATGTTCTGTTTTGAAAATTAGCTATTATATTTTAATTACATAGTGATGATATGAATGATGCTTTTGTGAACTGGCTCTTTCACAGAGTAATATTTTTTTAAGTGGTTTTCTTGTTGCCTGGAATTAAGTGATATTTTTCTTGGAGCCTATGGCATCAGAATCGATGGAATTGGTATCGGTAGAATCGGAATCGGTATCGGTAGAATCGGAATCGGGATCGGAATCGATAAAATTTTGGAATCGACCCATCACTAAACAAAATCAAAAGATAAATAAGTTAGGAAATACTGTAAAACCTCTTTATATAGTAATGTAGGGGGCCAAAATTCGGGCAATTTGATGAATGGAGGTTCACTATAGAGAGGTTTTAGTGATAGGCACCATTTTTTCATATCCTTCTGAAATGAAAGGCTCTACTGTCTTTTAAACCATTATATTTATGCGTTTAAAAAAATGCATGCATTAGTGAACAGTCTTTCTGTATTTATTATTTAATAATTACAGAAAGGGAGCGCTATCCTGTGATTTTTACCATGATTCGAGGGAAAATGATGTGATCTCTCTTAATTCAACAGTCACTTTAAATGACTAAGACAGTTGATATCTTTTTTATTATTTACTGTTAGGTATGCTCTCATATTGAACAAAATGGCCATAACAAATGGTTAACGTGAAAATTACAGCCTATTAAAGGTGTAAAATAAAAAAATAAGCGTGAAACATTTATTTCTGAAAATGTCATTCCATGTACGTAATCGCGGCTGCATTAATAATTTTTAGTTGTCTCGGTACGATTTGCATAGGTGGTTAGGCCGTCTTGGGGGTGTCTCCTTGGCATGATAAGAGGAGGTTTTACAAGATGAAGAGGTTAATTACATACAGGTTTGTCTATAAATTTACATGTAAATCTGACGGGACCGTAGGGGAGTATGGAGGTTTATGATGTAAAGAGGTTCGCTAAATAGAGGTTTTACTGTATTTGGGCACATAATAGCTCGGGAAGAAGATGGGTAAGAGGCACTATCAAATATCCATCATATCTATAGAGGACAGGTGGGAAGAATAACAGAGGATGATGCAACTGCCGTTGCAATTGCGCTTGAGAATAACATAGAACATGACACATAAATGATAACGGCAGTTTCCAACCAATTTAATAATCTAAAAGTGATAGATTAGTCCGAGAGTGACATCATCTTCACTCACGTCCGAAAAACACCCAAAAATACCAAAATTTCAAAATTTTAAGTGCAATGTGGCACCTTTTTTGTTATCCGATTGCAAAAATAATTTTCATGATTTATTTCCTCACCAAATGGAACAAAACTGGGGGTCGTCCCAAAAGAAATTCGAAATCTTGTAAAATAAGGATCACCCTCATGTACATGTTATGGCTTGAAAAGTATAGAGTACATGTTCTTTGACTGCAAGGTATATGTTCTTTTTGTTAACATATTTTTCACTTAAGGTATAGTGTAAACTCATCTTGTGAATGAATTGAATTTTGCAATAGAGGTGTTTTTAAACCTTTCACTGCCACTGGGCCGATATATTGGCTCTCGCTGCTTAAGCGAAAACTGCCATGGGCCAATCTATCAGTGCGAATTATTTCACTTATTTTTAATGATTGTGGCCTTTTCAATGGCTGTAATTTATGTTAACCCCCATAATCTATCTATGGTTATAAGATGTAAATATATCTAAAAAATTGGGAAAAAAATTTAGACATATTAAATAAAATTAAGTAGTTGAAAAATTTTTATATCTGAAATGTTGCTAATTCCGAAAAATAGCCTTAGGAGTCTTCGCACATCCCACATGAAATGGGCTGGCAGTGAAAGGGTTAATATGTACTTGAATGAGTTCAGGGTTGATTGATTTAAATCACTTTGATTTAAATCATGATTTAAATCGCGATTTAAATCACCTGATTTTTATTTTAAAAAACCAGGTGATTTAAATCATAATGTGATCTATATGTTTGATTTTTAAAGAGTCAAGAAAAGGAAGCTGTAAGTGCATAATTTTGATTTTTATTTCTTAATTAATACAATGAATCGACAGTTATCAGCACAATGGTGGCTCTTAAATAGAAATGATACTGTAGGAATGCATGTAACATGAAAATTTTAAAAAATGGCTTTGGTTAGAATACTAGTGTATCCGTTGAAAAAAAATTGTTTTCTGATTTAACTTCTAAGCGTAGGCACCATACAAAGTTGCAATTACAGAATTTTTCTAAACTTCATGTGCTTTAGAACCGCATAATATTGCACATTTGATACTTCCAATGGCAATTTTATATTATGCTGGTGTAATTTTTAATTTGATACCATTGGCATTTCCATAGTTCTTTCCCCTGATTGACTAAATGTTGTATTAAGTTTAGAGTATGTTGCCTCTGTTGTTTCTGCAAACGATCATTCTCCAATGTGATGCCCAAATAGTTAGTTTTGCAAATAACTGAATTTTTGATGAATGGAGAATCATAAAAATCTCATTTAAATCAATAAAATACGATTTAAATCAATAAAATCTGATTTAAATCAAAAAAATCAACAAAAATGATTTTTTTGAAAAAATCATGATTTTTATCAACCCTGAATGAGTTGATATTTACAATTTTTTTAAATACAGTAGATTCCGTTTAATGGGTCCACCGGTTACTCGGTCTTGGCTCAATACCTGGCTGAAATACTTCAACCCTTCACCGGAAACTCGTCGTCCTTCGTGAAGAATTCAACGCACTTCATTGAACGACTTCAGGAAACTACTGTGAAGAATGGAGATCTGCTTGTAAGCTTTGACATCGTGTCTCTTTTTACCAACGTACCCATTAACGACTCCATCAAGATCGTGGAAAGCTCATCGATAACGGATTACCCAAAGATTTACCCAGGCTTGTGAAGCATTGTCTTTGAAATTCTTTCTTTTTGTGGAATGGCCGTTACTACGAACAGAGTGATGGCGCTGCTATGGGATCTCCACTGTCCCCCGTGATCACCAACCTGTTTATGGAGGAATTTGAGAATTCTAGTGCTGACTTCTTACAAAAAGAAACCTACCCTCTGGATTCGATACGTTGACGACACATTTGTCATCTGGCCACATGGAGAGCAAGAATTGGAGAATTTTCTACGACACCTCAACAACCAACATGATTCAATCAAGTTCACCATGGAAGTGGAAAAGGACGGCTGCCTACCCTTTCTTGACGTACTGGTGACGAAGAAACTTAATGGAAAACTCGGCCATGGAGTCTACCGTAAGGTGACACATGTGGACTGATACCTGCACACCTCCTCACACCACCACCCTACTCAGAAGGCAGCTCTCATCTCGACATTAGTGCACAGAGCATACTCCATCTCTGACCAACTTTCACTTCCCGCCGAAAAACGACATTTGGTGACGGCCCTGGCCAGCAATGGATATCACAGTGACATGGTCCTTAAAAGGACCGCAAAGATAGAAATAAAACTCAAGAATAAGACACCAAGTCCAAAAACGGAGAAACCCAAGGCAGCGGGTTATGCGACAATCCCCTATGTGGCTGGCACCAGTGAAAAAATCGCGAGACTCCTCAAAACATTCGACGTAACAACACGCTTCAACTGTGTTAAGAAGACTGGAGAAATTCTTCCGACTCCTAAGGACCGTATCTCTTCTCACGCCTACGAGGGAGTTTATGAAATTGAATGCAGTTGCGGTATGTCATACATCGGACAGACTAAGAGAGCTGTGAAGTGCCACATTCAAGAACATAGAAGAGCGGTGAAAAACAAACAATTTCATCTGTCGGCTGTGGCCGAGCACACTCTCAGTGAACCTGGACACGACATCAACTGGGAAGAAACAAAAGGTATCGCCAGAGAATCCCGATATTTTCCGAGGATCATCCGAGAGGCGATTGAAATATCCAAACATCCTCATAATTTCAATCGAGAGGATAGCTACGCACTCCACAGCACATGGAAGAGACTCTTCGCCCCATACCCCCACGCTATTGGCCGCAAGGCGACCAATCAGGGCGAACCTACACCACTGGGCTGCCTATATAACGGCGGCCAAAACACGGCATAATCACTTCGACCTGAAGACGCCTGCTGGAATGCAGGAGAAACTGTTGTCACCAACGCAACCACTACGTGGTGAAACCCGGAAAATGCAGCCTACTGTAATTTTTCAATCGTTTCATTTCATGTTTTGATTTCAATCGTTTTGAGATTTCTCTGCCCATTTCTTAAGGTATGGCCATAGGATGCATTTTGTCAGGAAGTCATTGAGAAATTTCAGAGCATCTAGGTCATCTTACATTCAGCCTCCAAGATAATGCAGCAAATATTTTGTGAGAGAATGATTTTTTTCTCCAAGTTCAAATTTATTTTACAGACATCAAGTCGTGTAATGATGTGAGGAGGCATTTTCTATTAAACGGCGGAAGGAGCCTACGTAAAATTTAAAAAAAACAAATTTGTAGAACCCCTGGTTATCCAACGTCCTAATGAGTACACGGGGAAGAACGTGTGGTAAATGTGCAACAGACATGAGTACTCTATAAGTCAAAGTAGAACAGAGGGTGTGATACACATTTTAAAAAAGCTAGAAGTACCTGTGGAAATACCCCGTTAAGACAGTCAAAGGCTCCGCTCCACAGTGTCAAAAAATGACCGTTTTCGCAGTAGAATCCAGGGGGTCAGGGATTGGACAGAAAAGAAGGTATGAGTCTCAGCTGGTATCTTTCTAGTAGATCTTTTTGTATGAGTCCCAGGAAAACAACTCACTTTTTCGAGGTTTGAAAGCTTTTAATAGAAGCATGGTCTCTGATCGTATCCAAAGAAAACAAAATGAACTTCAATGAAACGTGCACTCACCTCGGCTGAAAAACCATAGACCATTTGAGAATCGGTGTTTTCAAGAAAAACATAAAAACAGTAAATGCTGAGTGTTAAAACCCATACAGTTTCAATAACCTTATCGCATCGTGGCTAATCCAACTCCCGACGCACGGAGAGGAACCCTGCCGCGTGATTGAAAAATCAATGTAATTTCCTTAATTTAATTCAAAGCCATCACTCTCATTAATCTGAAGGGAAGAGTACGTACAATTTACACCATACATTTAGCACAGGAAAAACGTAGGTCAAAATAGATTTTTTGAGCAATCAATCTTAAATTGAAAAGCTTGACTCTTCAACAAAACCAAAAGATCGATGAGTTAGGACTTAGTTGGGCACCTAATACCACGGGAAGAATAAGGGCAGGAGGCACCATCATATATATACCTATCATATCTATAGAGGACAGGTGAGGAGATTGACAGAGGTAGGCCATTTTTATTGCCTAAGTCGAAATTTTATCACTCCCGGAGAACATATTCACCACTTTCAGATTTTTAAATGATGATATCTATTTTTTGTGA
This sequence comes from Ischnura elegans, assembly GCF_921293095.1. Taxonomy (NCBI): domain Eukaryota; kingdom Metazoa; phylum Arthropoda; class Insecta; order Odonata; family Coenagrionidae; genus Ischnura; species Ischnura elegans. Next base: position 783,050 of record NW_025791658.1, on the reverse strand, counting down.
TTAAATGAGAAGTGAAAAATTTCAAGCACCCGAAAAAGCGACGACTAAGTATGAATGCTGGGAAAAGCCTGTGTGACATCATTCTGGTTCAGGCTGCCACCTTGGTGCAAGGCTATGAGCGCCACTACTATGCAGGCTGCTAGCAGGTGGCGCTTGGCTTAAATAAGGATAATTAATACCCTATCAAACGAAGGAAACTTTCCGACCTTAGCCAGTTTTAATAGGTGGTTATTGAGAGATGTTTCCCTGAGCTCCGTGCCTCATGCATGCATTAGTAATCTCAGACGATGTAAAACTCCTATCTACTCGTATAAAAACTAGGTCTCTGTGATGTGACGTGGAGTGGATCCCATGGGCGCAAATCTGGCCTTTTTCAAATGAGATTAAAGTTGACCATTAACATTTGTCTAACCTGGGATTTCTAAAAGCAAACAACTTGTACATTATGAATAAACTAGTGTTGGGCAACAAATCGCTATCAATGCCTTTCGTTTTCTTTGATGAAGGAACTACTCTATTGTGTAAGCGTTAAAAGATTAACTGATGGGAGAATTAAGTGGAGAGTTACATCAAACCAATATTCAGATTGATGACTGATTTTGTTTGGCACTTTTCACACACACACCAATTTTGGATGGCTGGTCAAACAATCAACTGCCTGGACTGCCAGAGCCAGTGACCCACTGTGGCAATGGACAGCAGCTAACAGGCATTTTGCCGGTGCGTGGTCGGTACGTGTGCAAGCTCCCATGCTCTCCCATTGCTCACTATGGGAATGTGGACGGCCGATATTTTATCAGCAGTCGAAAATCATTGTATGTACAAGCGGCCAAAACTATAGTCACCGTTCAGAATTCAAATATTTTAAGATACAACTCTGAAATAGTTTTTTAAAGTCTGATACATCCATCATTGCCCGGGTTCCCAATCTCACTAAATTACATAATTCACCGTTTTCTCCAGGTTTTCACGGTCAAAAAATCGCCAGATTCATGATCTGTTGATGAGCCATATTAGTCAGAAATATTGATCACGTAAAATTCACCGGCCGCACGTCAACTAAAAATTTATCAAACACGACAGATGCCTTAAATACAAACGCAGCAATGGAAGTATTATCTCTAATGACTTCACCTATTGATAGCAAAATTCAGTTCCGGCTTAAGTTTGTGAGCGGGTAAACGGAGGGACCAGGGTGCCAGGGAAGTTAAGATGAGTCTAATTTTTCGCCAGGGTTAATGAACAATTTGGTTGCCGATCTTCCAATCACAGCTTTAAGATCAATGCCAAGTTTCCACTCTAACTAAATTATAAAATTCACAGTTTTTTCCAGGTTTTCACGGTCTAAATGTCGTCAAATTCACGGTTTGTAGATAAGCCATTTTAGACAGAAATATTGATCACGTAACAATCATTGGCCGCTCGTTAACTACAAATTTAACAAACGTGACAAGATGACGTGAATACAAATGCATTAATCAAAGTGCTATCTCTTATGATGTCCCGTATCGTTTGTAAAATTCAGCTCCGGCTAAAGGTTGTGAGTGGGAAAATGGAGGGGCCAGGGAAGTTAAGAAGGGTACGAATTTTTGCAAGCGTTAATGAACACTTTGGTTATCAGTCTCCTGGCTTTGGTACAGGCTTAAGGTCAATGTGCCATCATGGCACAAGGACAAATAATTGCACCTCAAATATATGTACGTGTGTAGATAAATTCACGGCCATGCCTGTGCGGGACTGACCTTGAAATATGATCGACATATCGATTTTTCTTTTAACCTGTCAATCGTAGTTCTACGCTGGTAAAATCAAGATTGAGAGATTTTAAGGCTTTCAGCACGAAATTCACGGCTTTTTCCATTTTTTTCACGGTATTCGAAATTCACGGCTTATTCACGGTTTTCAAGGTTGAGGGGGGATAATGAATGTGTAATCATGGCACACACAACTATAATTGCGCTTCAAATATAGATTGTGTGAATTTTGCAGATAAATGCACGGACAGTGTCTGCACATGATTCGGCCAGGAAACATGATCCAAATTCTCAGCTTTTTCCAGGTTTTTTATTGGTAGACTATATTCATGGCTTATTCATGGTTAAATTAAATTATGAATCGCTTTCACCAAGTTACGCCTCAAACAATCAATTTTATCAAGCTTATTCATGTTTTCAAGGTTTTTATGGTTGATTGGGAACTCTCAAGTAACTGATATTTACAAATAACTTTCTGATGAATCAAAAAAGGAAAGACAATGGCAGGTTCCACAATTTAATAAATATTTTATTACATTGTGGAACCTACCACTGTCTTTCCTTTTTTGATTCATCATGAAGGAGTTCCATCATGATTCACCAGACATGATTGAATTTATAACTTTCTCTCAGGTAGATAGCTTCTAACGAGGACAAGAGAGATTTGGGATTACCAGATCAAGTTAGCCATAGCATTTATTGATATACTCATCACGAACTTTTATACTCAAAACTTTAATCAATAACCCCCAAACATTTTAAGAAGCAATATAATAATACCAGAGTTCCAAGTCTAACAAGAATATAAAATTCACGGTTTTTTTCAGGTTTTCATGGTCTTAATGTCGTCAAATTCACGGTCTGTTGATAAGCCATTTTAGGCAGAAATATGCATGCATTAATCACGTAACTATCACCGGCCGCAAGTTAACTAAAAATGTAGCAAACACGACAGACACCGTGAATACAAATGCATTAATCAAAGTGCTATCTCTCATGACGTCAAATATCGTTTGCAAAATTCAGGTGCAGCTAAAGTTTGCGAGTGGGAAAATGGAGAGAGCAGAGAGGCAGGGAAGTGAAGAAGTGTCTGAATTTTCCCCAGATTTAATGAACACACTGGTTCTTCCGGCTTTGGTACAGACTTAAGGTCAATGCGTCATCATGGCACACAGACCAATAATAGCGCTTCGAATATATGTAGTGATCTGGAAATGGAAGATTTCCATTTCCAAAATATTGTAAGAGACAGAAACAGCAAACTCAACTTCCGGTCCCACCCTTTTCACGCCCCAACCCATCACCTACACACTCCATATTTTTCCCGAGTCATGCGTTTCTGTCATTGCGAAGAGTCGAGTCTCTTTACGCTCGTCTTCCATCCTCCCGTGGGAAACTGCAGAGCTTGGCGAAGGAATAAGACGATGGCTGAGGATGGAGAATGAGGAGGAGGGGAGGTCAGCGGAGGGGGGCTGTTGAGAGGCGTTCGTCGGTAGTCGGACGCGTGGCGGCAGAGAATGTAACCGAGGACAATAATAAAATCATCTCTCCCAGTCTATGAGTTTCCTTTCAAAAATCCCTGCCAATTGATCGGCGACACCCCTTAGAGCATCGGGGGTCTTACACTGGTGTCAAGAAGTGGGATAATTGGCATATTTTTGGAAGGACTCATTGATTACAATGGCGGCGAGAGTGAGCCTGGGAGGCCAGGAGATGGATTTGCAGCAGGCCATCACAGAGATGAGCAAGAAATTACGCGAGCTCGAAGCGGACAACGAGAGGGGGCGGAAAAACTTATATGTATAAATATGTTGTTGTGTGACGCCTCAGAATAGCCAGCTATGACAAACTATGCACCTTGGGATTTGCACCTTTTCACTTTCAAGAATGCCTAACCTTCCTCTTGGACGAAAACATCCTGGTTCCATTTCCCTACATAATGGCACGGTGGAGATGCTATTGGCACTCAGGAACTCACTCAGTAACTCACAGTTGGAGTCGAAGCACGGGCCGTATGGCCCGTGCGACCGAAGCACCTCGCTATCCACCCGTGCCATCACCAGCAGCTCCTCTCCTTCCCGAGACTTTGGTAATATTCTAAATTTTGGCTATTCTAGACGCACAAATTCATTACCACTTCATGCCTTTTCCATGAATTGATTTGGAAATTGGGTTTTTGAATGGAAATAAACTATGGGTTAAAAACTTCTAATACTTGTGTGCGATTATTCTCTTCCCGAAACCAAGGGCAAGAACCCGCGCACCCATTACATATACACGTTTGCAGATACATGCGTGGACAGTGTCTGCGAGTTACTGACCTTGAAACATTATCAATACATAGATTTTTCTTTTGATCGATCATTCGTAGTTCTACTACAAAGTTTGAGAGTTTTATTACGGTGTTTATGACGAAGTTCACGGCCTTTTCCAGTTTTTTCACCATACATGAAATTCACGGCTTATGCTAGTGGGAGCCCTGATCAGTGGTGCAGCGAGGGGGAGGGTTTAGAAATCCATTTCACTTAATAGGATTAATATTACTTATAGAATAGTGTAAATATTAATAAAATATCCCTCAGAAGGCCGTAAAACTCACCATTTTGAACCATTTATCAGAAATATTTTCTGGGGGAGGGCAGGGTTGATTGATTTAAATCATAATGTGATCTATATATTTGATTTTTAAAGAGTCAAGAAAAGGAAGCTGTAAGTGCATAATTTTGATTCTTATTTCTTAATTAATACAATGAATCGACAGTTATCAGCACAATGGTGGCTCTTAAATAGAAATGATACTGTAGGAATGCATTTAACATGAGAATTTAAAAAAATGGCTTTGGTTAGAATACTAGAGGATCTGGTTAGATACTATGTTGAAAAAAAATTGTTTTCTGATTTAACTTCCAAGCGTAGGCACCATACAAAGTTGCAATCACAGAATTTTTCTTAACTTCATATGCTTTAGAACCGCATAATATTGCACATTTGATACTTCCAATGGCAATGTTATATTATGCTGGTGTAATTTTCAATTTGATACCATTGGCATTTCCATAGTTCTCTCCCCTGATTGACTAAATGTTGTATTAAGTTTAGAGTATGTTGCCTCTTATTGTTACTGCAAACGATCATTCTCCAATATGCTGCCCAAATAGTTAGTTTTGCAAATAACTGAATTTTTGATGAATGGAGAATCATAAAAATCTCATTTAAATCAATAAAATCCGATTTAAATTAATAAAATCTGATTTAAATAAAAAAAATCAACAAAAATGATTTTTTTGAAAAAAATCATGATTTTTATCAACCCTGGGGTAGGGCCCTCACACCTCCCGTTTACCCTGGAGGATGTTCCACACCCTCAAACACCCCAGTGTTTTCCAAAGTAAATCCACTGGTTTAATAACTCAATATTTTTGAGCTGAGATATAAATTTCAAGGTCAATGTGTGCTATTAGAATCTATCCAACATCCACACTAGTAAAATTTTATTTTTAATTTATATAAACTTTCGGGTAAAAAATCCAATTGTGTAATAAAAGAACAGAAATTAAAACATATGTATATTTTCAAATGCATTCAAAATATACTTAAAATAAAAGTATATACAGCGTACATACTACCATTATGAAAGGAATATGAATTACTACATATACAGCAAAAGGACCAGCAATAGAAAATGTTAAAGGTTGACAATCAATATAAATAAAAAACAGACAAGAACATGGAAAAATATGCATACAAAACTAAAAGATAATATGGAAACAATTATCTACAAAACGCACTTACTAATTCCATTCCTGAATGGATTTGGAGAAGTCTAACTATATTGCATGCATATATGCACATCTTTGAATTCTGTGAAAGAGTGTGCAGAACAGGTAGTTGGTCTACGATAACTTATAAGAGTAATAGAGCCATTCCAACCATAGAAGGAAGGGATACGATAGTTTAAATATGAGGTGAAGTTAGCGGAGTCTATGGAACTTTATACTTTTTTTAAAGAGAAAAACAAACCAGAAATAATTCATCTCTTTTACTGAGTCACCATATTTGGTTGAAGTAGTAACCCCTGATGGCTATAAAGCTGTAACAACGCAGGATCACCTACTGTTCCGAATAAATATCATAAATAAACAATATTTCATTCATACTCACACTTAAGTCGCACAGTTCGTTGATTATCTTGCATACGCTGTCATCCGTTCCACCTTGGCTGAAAATGTGCTTAAAGAATTGGCTCTCCCTCACACAGATTCGGCACAGATGTTCTATATTCTTCATGATTTTCGGGAAAACGTGAGGACAACAAGATTCAAACGTGATTCATCAAGTTGAATGTAGATCCACCCCGCTGAATGTTTATCTATCATTACACCGAATACACCATTTGAAGACAGTGAATCACAATACAGGCTTGAAAATTCATTTCAAGAAGCCTCCCGATTATATTTCATGATCTTTGAAATACAGTTTCGCAATAACTTCAGGGCATAAGCAACAGAAGGAATGCGAAACCTCCAAAATATAAACAAGCAAACGATAGCATTTCCACCTAGCGGCCAATGATGGGAAACTGACTTGTAAACAGTAGTTTGTGGCACGATATTTAAATACATGATATGTTATTAAACTCACGGCATGACAGTCCATTGCGTGTGAATGTTTAAGAGTCTACATTTTTAAGTCAATAAAAATATTATTTTCATTCCTAAATTCCAATAAATGGCCCCTTTTTTTGCAAATTAGTCTTGTCACCACGATATATCTGGGCATGATATGGGCGCACGAGACACATGATAGATAGAAATGTTTTAAAAGATGGATTGATGATTGTTTTCAAGCAAAGTTTTGTCATTTTTTCCACTGCAGCTTTATATTCACTCAAAATTTCCCCGAATTCGACACGAAAACTTTTAGAAAATATTTACAACTACCATTAACTTTCTCACATTCTCAGAAATAATTTTCCTATATCATTTTCAGATAATTTTAGAGGCAAAATCAATCAATTTTTAGCTACTTGATGAGAGGGGATTGTTGAACGAGCTTCTAATGCCGGAGAGAAATCAAAAGCCGCAGAGCTTAGGATCTTTGTTGAGAAATTCATGAGGTAGATCAAAAGAGTTTTTTAAAAATTCATGGAACTTGATGACACAAATCATGATAAATGTTATGTGTGAACGTCACGTCATGGGTATACTCTTTTCAGAGACTGAAAGGAATCATTTTCACGTTCATGCATTCGTTTCAACATTTTTCTTTTAATGTGAAATGGTACCCTATCATAAAAAATGATGCGTGCACTAAATCCTTGCTTAAGTACCACGAATGGTTAGAGAATTTTTCTTTTGCAATGAAGAGTAGCTCATTGAATTTTGGCCTCTGATCAGAGACACTCAGAGGCTTGAGGAATGTCAAGTCATTAACCCTCTCCTTCCCAAACCACCCAAAAACGGCCGTAAACATTTCCCCGTCATGCACGAAGTTTAAATACCCATTTGCCCCACTGGTAGACCTATTTTTCTTTGTGATGAGGAACTGACGCCGGTTACTTCAATTAACTTACAATGACTTGAAATTTATTTAAGTGTTTTATTTTAAAATTAATGAGTTATATATATATAGTGGTGGGGAGGAAAGCCAGCGAGGCGTAGCTTTAGTATAAAACGGGAAGATGGGTAGGCGTGTGGTAGGCATAGACCAGGTAAGCGATAGGATTCTGGTGGTAGAAATTGAGTCGCGGCACACAAACCTTGTGGTGATCCAAGTTTACATGCCCACTAGCAATCATAGGGAGGAAGAAGTAGATGAGGTGTATGACTGCTAGAGGAAATAATTAGAGACACATAGGGTAAGAAAAATCTGGTAGTGATGGGGGACTGGAACGCCTCAGTCAGGGAAGGGAGGGATGGAAACGAAATAGGAGATTTTGGTCTAGGAATACGGAACGACAGGGGAGAGAAAGCAGCAGAATTTTGTAGGAGAAACAAATTATTCATCACAAACACGTGGTTCAATCATCATAAAGGGCGAAGGTACACATGGAAAAGTCCAGGAGATTTCAAATAGACTACATTATGGTAAGACAGAGGTTTAGGAATAGTGTGAAAAACTCGCGCAGCTTCCCTGCAGCGGATGTGGATTCGGACCACAATCTAGTGCTCATGAAATGCAACGTAAGATTCAAAAGACTTATAAGAGTTAGGAAGACGAAGAAATGGAACGTAGAAGCCCTGAAAGGGAGTATGAGGAGAGTATATCAGGAACTAGTGGACATTAGTATGCGGGACATTGACAGCACCAAGACTGTTGAGGAAAGATGGGATAATATTAAAACGGGAATAGTCAAAGCGGCGGAGAAGTCAATTGGTTACGCTGACAGTAGAAGGATAAAGAAGCCGTGGAAAACGGAGAACATGATGAGGGAAATGGAGGAGAGGAGGAAGTGGAAGAACGTGGGCACAGAACAGGGCAAAATAATGTATAGACAAATTAATAATCGATTACGGCGTGAAACAAAGAGGGAAAGGGAGGCTTGGTGGAAAAGACAGTGTGAGGAAATGGAAAAGTTCCAGAAGGATGGAAAAGTAGGCGCATTGTACGCCAAAGTGAAGTCGCTATCGGGTGGCAAAAGAGGACAAGCCATGTCTAAATTAAGGCTAAAGATGGGAGGATACTAACCGAGCGAGAAGAGGTACAGGGTAGATGGAAGGAATACGTGGAGGACCTGTATGACGGAATGAACAGACCAGAGAGGAAAGTGCAGTGGAGGAGGATTATCTTGGGCCGGAGATATTAGATTCAGAAATAGAGAGAGCACTTTGTGATATGAAGGCTAGGAAAGCAGTAGGCGTGGACAATATACCGTGTGAGCTTCTGAAGAATCTAGGTAAGGAAGGTAAGAAAAGGTTTTTCAAACTAGTGCGCAGGATCTATGAGGAGGGATGTTGGCTGGAGGATTTTGTGAAGACGGTTTTAATTCCGCTTCCGAAAAAGAAGAAAGCTGTGGAATGCGGAGATTATAGGACTCATCATCATTAGTCAACAATCCTAAGATTGGTTTGACGCAGCTCTCCATTTCTCTCTCCTATCCGCTAATCTCTTCATAGCTACATATTTATTCTCTTTTACATCCTTTATAACCTGTCCGATATAACTCATTCGGGGCCGTCCCTTGCCCTTTTTCCCTTCCACTTGTCCTTCAACGATTGTCTTCATCAGACCATTGTGCCTCAAAATGTGGCCAACTAAGTTGTCCCTTCTTCTGCTTAATGTTTTTAGGAGGCTTCTCTTTTCTCCTACTCTCCTTAGCACTTCCTGGTTACTCACACGGTCAATCCATTTTATCTTCATCATTCTTCGGTAGCACCACATTTCGAATGCTTCCACTCTTGACTCATCTGCTGCTGTCAACGTCCAAGCCTCGCTTCCATAGAGAAACATACTCCATATGTAGCATCTGATGAATTGTTTCCTTACTTCTATGCTGGTATTTTCAGCTGTAAGAAGATTCTTCTTTTTGTAGAAAGCCCTCTTCGCCTGCGCTATTCTACTGTGTATTTCTTTCTTGCTCCATCCATCGCTGGTAATTCGGCTTCCCAGGTAAGAGAACTCGTTCACCTCTTCAAGCTTATGTTTTCCTAGGTTGATGTTTGTTTTAGCCTCCTCTCTTTTACTGCAAACTAATATCTTAGTCTTCTTTTTGTTGATTTTCAGCTGATATCTGGCCATTGTCCTTTCCATGTTTGTCGACGTCTTCTTCAAATCCTTCTCTGTCTCGGCTATGACTGCTATGTCATCAGCAAATCGCAGCATACTAATTTTTTCTCCGTGGATATTGACACCCGAAGCTTTCCGCTTGATTTCGTTGATGGCTTTCTCTATGTAAACATTAAAAATTAAGGGGGAAAGCGCACAACCTTGTCTCACCCCTTTTCTTATTCTCGCTTCTGCACCGTTTGGTCCACATTTGATCACAGCTCCTTGTTTTTATACAAACTATGAATAATTCTACGATCATTGTAGAGGACGCCGATTTCTTTAAAAATTCTAAACATTGAATTCCATTCCACGTTATCAAAGGCCTTCTCTAAATCGACAAATGCTATGAAGGTTGGTTTGTTTTTCTCCATTCTCTTGTCTATGATCATCCTAAGAGCCAAAATTGCTTCCCTTGTGCCCCTGCTTTTCCTAAATCCGAATTGGTCATCATCCAGGAATTCTTCTGCTCTTCGTTCAATTCTCCTGTAAATGATTCTTGTCAGAATCTACGACGCATGTGTCGTCAGGCTTATGGTCCTATATTCTTCGCACTTCTCAGCTCTCTTCTTTTTGGGTATGGGAATGATGATGTTCTTCTCGAAGTCACTAGGTAAATCTCCTGTTGAGTACATATCGCAGATAGTTTTATACAGTTGAGTTAGGACCTTTTCTCCTGCATTTTTTATCAACTCTGCTGGAATGTCATCTATTCCTGGGGCCTTATTCTTTCGCAGGTCTCTTACTGCAGCGTCAAATTCCGATCTTAAGATGCTTTCTCCAATGTTATCCTTTTCAACTTCACTTTCCTCTTCGAGAACTTTTGAGCTAAGTTTGCTCCCGTTGTATAATTCCTCAAGGTATTCCTTCCATCTCTCGGCTTTGTCTTCGTTTTCAATTAGAATGTTTCCATTCCTGTCCCTTATGCTATTACATTTTGTGTTTCGTTCCTTGAAATAGTTCCTCACCATTCTATAGGCCGCTTCCACTTTCCCTTTTACGAGGTTATTTTGTACGTCATCACATATGTTCCTCATCCACGCTTCTCTAGCTTTCCTCGCTTGGCGGCAAATCTCGTTCCTTATTCTCTTGTAGCAAGCCTGTCCTTCCTCAGTATTCGTATTCTTATACTTTCTCCTTTCTTCTATGAGGTCTTTTGATCAGTTTGGTTTCAGAGAAAGGAAGTCAACTCGTGATGCAATAGCAATAATGAGGTCCCTTGTGGAGAGGAGCCTAGAATATGACCAGGACGTATATGCGTGTTTCGTGGATTTTGAGAAAGCATTTGATAGGGTGAACTGGGTTAAGTTAATGGACATTCTCAAGAGAATAGGTGTAGATTGGAGGGATAGACGACTGATTCGTAATCTGTTTATGGCCCAGACTCCACAAGTGAGGGTAGCGGACGGAGAATCTGGGTGGGCAAGCATTGGCCGAGGTGTGAGGCAAGGCTGTCCTTTATCGCCGCTGCTCTTTAACGTGTACGCTGAAGAGATGGTAAGGGAAGCGTGGGATGAGATAGAAGCTGGAATAAAAGTGGGAGGAATGATGTTCAAATCAGTGAGATTCGCGGATGATCAGGCGTTGATTAGCCAGTCAGCTAGGGGGCTTCAGGCTCTAGTGGATGCATTATACGAGCGTTGCGAGGAGTATGGGATGACGATTAATCAGAAGAAAACTAAGGTAATGCGGTTTTGTAAAGCATCAGGAGCGAGGAATGTGAGACTCAAGATAAAGGTGGGTGGGGAAAAACTTGAGCAGGTTGAGCAATTCAACTATTTAGGCAGTACGTTAGAGGAAAACGGATACAGTAGTAAGGACATAAGGAAGAGAATAGCATTAGCGAAGGAGGCATTCATGAAAAGGAAGGAGCTTCTGAGAGGATCGTTGTGTAAGAGTTTAAAGAAAAGGTTAGTGAAGAGTTTGATCTGGAGTGTAGCTCTCTACGGTGCAGAAACGTGGACACTGAGGAAAGAAGACGAGAGAAGATTGGAGGCATTCGAGATGTGAGTATGGAGAAGAATGGAGAGGGTGAAATGGACGGAGAGGAAAAGGAATGACGAAGTGCTGGACATGGTTGGCGAGGAGAGGCAGCTTTTAGATGAGATACGGAGGAGACAGAAGGTATGGATGGAGTTAGTGCTTAGCGGTGAGGGGATGTTAAAAATGGGGTTAGAGGGTAGAATGTTAGGGAAACGAGGGAGGGGAAGGAAAAGAATAGGATTTTTAGATAGATTGAAAGAGAGTAGGCCTTACAGTGAATTAAAGAAGGTAGTGCTGGAAGGAAAGGGAGGCTCCCAGCTCACTTCTTGAATACTCCATGAAAACCTACCTTAATCGGTAGAATACTAATAATAATAATAAATACGTTTTAAGAATATATTGACTTATTGAAAGAGTTTGTCTTACCTTATATTGAATTTAATTCCCTCCTTCAACTCCATTTTCTTGGTGATATTGATGATAACATCCTAATTTGCAAAGAGGTAAATCGCATCCGATGCATTTCCATGATGTTTCTATGCTCTGACCAGTAGGAGTTTTTCTTTTCTTCGAGCTGCAAATGCACACACTTTTTTTCTCCCCACGATCTTTACAAGAGAGTGTTGCTGCCTCTGTGAAAATGTGCCCATCGGAAGGATTCTTTTACGTCCTACTACTTTACGGGAGGAGAATTTCCCTATCATCTGCCTATAAAGTGCTAAACGAAAATTCTTCTGTATTACTCAATGCCTAGTATTTGAGGGTGAATTGGTTTCTTTGTACAGAATAAAACTGTTCACTATAGCTGTGTTTATGATGAAGGCAAATAAATATTTCCACCACTTTTTTTGTTTTCCTACCTAAGCCATAGTAGCACCTTCTTTGATCAGCTCTGTCAACACCACCCATGTATTTGGTGTACAATGCAACTGAATATGGACAGGATACCATAGTTTGTTTGTTCCCTTTTCCTGTTTTTCTTTGTACATAGACTTTGTTATTGGGATCGTAATTGGTTTGAAGAATACAAATATCCCGATCATCATGCCAAACCGTTGCAGTAACTTATCCGCTTTGTAAATTTCTACTCTCTCCTCTTTGGAGGTTGAAGTTTTTTTGGATATTTTAATTCCTCAGGCCATTCTTAACAAGATGATCTTGTAGTAGCACATGCCTATGTGTTATTCGTAAGTAGTAATTTCATGAGCGTCACACTTGAAAAAAAGCTATCAAAGTACACATGATGATTTTTCCCTAAATAGTTTTTCATTAAATTCATTACAACTTGCATCTCAAGAAGCTTCACGATTTCTTATATATTTTTTTCCTAGGTACACATTTCCCTGCAGAACGTAGCCATGGGAGCTTGCTAAAACCAAAACTTTAAATCCCCACTTCGTTGGCTTTCCTTGGATGCATTGTTTTATGCAATGACGTCCTTTAAAAGCAACCATCGTCTCGTCAACACTTAATTCCTTACCTGGTTTATACTTTTGATGAAAAGTTTCCATTACATCAAGAACCGGCCTAATTTTATGCAATACATCAAAACCCTCCTCTCCCTGTTTTTTTTCCTGAGTTATATCACTAATATGGAAATATTTTGAAAATGTTGTGTATCTTCCAAAGGTCATACAGTCATGAAAAATTGAGCAGTCAATATCTTGGCTATGCCAGTAATCCCTGCTTTCAGGCAAATCGAATATTCCTATGTATACAAGCACTCCAATGTAGGCCACCATTTCATCGCATGTAACATCTACCCAGTCTTTGTCAGCCTTTCCTGAGGAATGTTGAAGATGTTCTGCATATTTGTTTGTGTTCTTGACAATGTTGTAAAAAAATCTTTGCCCCCTAGCATGTATTTCAGGAAGGAAAATTCATTGTCACCTATCGCAAAATTATGAATAGGCCCTCTCTCTTCTTTGAACTCCAATGGTTCTTCAAAAATCAGGGTGTCCCTCCAAGAGTCATGCACCTGAATATCAGCTTTTAAATCACTCGAACTTGGGGTAATGTCATCCTTTAGTTCTACTTCACTTGATTTGTCACTATCACTGTATCCTTCTTCTCCATTCAAACAACTAGAACTATCTGAATCACTCGAAAATTCACTTCTGTTCACTTATTCTGCAATAGCATCCTCACTTAAAGAAGCCATGGTCAGGACTGAGGGGCATTAGGTTTCTTTTCATTTGAGCTGAGCTTTGCCTCTTTGCCATATGAGAAAAGAAAAGTGTGAGAGTGTGTGACCACCCACAAACAGAACTGAGGGGAATTAATTTTCTTTTCATTTCAGCTGAGCTTCACCTCCTAGCCATTTGAGACAGGAAAAGCGTGTGCTTGTGTGTGACCACACACAAACAAATATCACCATTAGATATGACAGTCACTCTAAATAACACAGGGCTGGCCTTGGGTTTTCGTATCACACCATTTCAAAACTGGCCCTCCTAAAAATCCCATCGTAATGGCTTAAAAATCATCTCTCATTACTTCTCAGTAAATATACCATGCTGGAACAAAGCACCTTATTGTTTCGGGATTTTAGCTTATGGTGACGACGTTCTGCTTCTTCTTAATGAAACGAGAGATAGGAAGGATGCTTGTGCTAGCAAAGATAAACACTCTCAAGATAAAACAGATGCCTATGAAGCTCAAAAGGCTGCCCCAAACATAGCAGGGCAAGCTGGGTGGATTCGGCCGGTTTATGAAGGAGTGACTTAAATGGCGGCGGCCGGGTTAGGACAGAGCGGAGAATGAGGCATTTAAACTTCAAGAGAGAGAGGGTTAAATGGAGCCATAACTGCCACTGGTGCTGTGAACCAATACCCCTTGTACAATTTCACTATAAATGCTCATAAGCCTTTCAGCTTTATCTTGTGTTCTGGTATAACCTGCTGGCATTGTCTGCCAAAGATGAACATCAAAAGAGTGTATTGCACAGTTCATCCACCGTACTTCGTGGGTGGGTGGTGGGGCTCTAAACTTGAAGCCCATTGCAGGAACTCTGCCTAGGAAGATGATGGTAACACTTAACAAATATTACCACTCTACCTCTAACATACACGTGCTGTGCACACTTAAACACCTACACACAAACTGGAATTGCAAGAGTATGGGACGTATTTCAGCGGAGAACAAGAGCAAAGTGCACGGAGTAACAGCACATATCAGTGGACATGAAGCTGCCCCACAGCAAACCGACTTCGCAATTCACAATGAAGGTCTGAAAGAGAAGGGGGTGTGAGAATGCAACAGCATGCCAATTACAGCAGTGGCATCAGCTTCTATCCTTTCGCAGAAGACGACTTTGGGGCTTGGACATCAAAACTTTCAAAACAAAGGCATAATCTGTTGGTGTTTGTATCCCAGTGTCGGAAAATGGTAGGCCAGGGAACGAAGAAAGAGCTTCTGCTGGAGAAGGGACCATAAGTGAGGAAGATGGGGAGGGGAGGGAGACGGCCTCAGCCGTGGTGGCCCTAATCACGGAATAGGGTGGTTTCCTATTATTTTTTTATTGCCTAAATCGAAAGATTATTACTCCTGGAGTAAGTATTTCACGCTTTTAGATTTTTAAATGACAATATCTATTTTTCGCGAATAAATGAAAAGTGAAAATTTTCAAGTGCGCGAAAACACGACGCGTAAGTATGAATGGCGGGAAATCTCTCCGCACGACGTATTTCTGGTTCCCCCTCCCGCCCGGTGAGGTGACCTTGAGGCGAGGCTTAGTGCTGATACCTCGCAGGCTGCTAGCGGGTAGCTGAGTACCCTGCTGGCTGGTAGCGCTTGGCTTAAATAAGGATTATTAATACCTTATCAAACGAGGAAAACTTTCCGACCTTAGCCAGTTTTAATAAGTGATTATTAAGACATGTTTCCCTGAGCTCTGCGCCTCATGCATGCATTGGTAAAATCAGATTATGTATAACTCCTATCTTCTCCTATGGAAACTAGGTCCCTGTGACGTCACGTGGAGTGGCATCGCATGGGCACCAATCTGGCCTTTTTCAAATGAGGATAAAAATGGACCATTGCCATTCGTCTAAACCGGCATTTCTAAAACGAAATAATTTGTATATTATGAATACACTAATGGTGGGTAACGAATCGCAATTATTGCCTTTTGTTTTCTTTGATGAAGGAAACTACCCTATTCAATAGCACAATAACTGACGAAGACGGACAAAAGTAATATTTGCTGCAGATTGTCTTCCATTTTCGAAAAATGATAAATGAGGGTACGAAGAAAGAGCGAGTTCAACTGAAACCTGGCTTTGACGAATAATTTTTTCAGTAGGCTAACAAATCTGTGACGATTTTCCAAAATAAAAGTTAAGATTGATTACTGTACGTACCAACATGATTTGGTCTACGAAACGAGTTCAAAATCTGAAGTTGAGAGAGAGAGAGTCTCTGTAGCATGTGAACATGGCGGGCGACCGTGGGTGAGGAGGAGGGGAGGGGGATGGACTCAGCCGTCTGTTGCACCGCGTCACGCGAGCCGCATCGCTTAGCGCCACTCTTGGTGCCAGACTGCGCGTGCCGCAAAGCCTAGATGGTGAAAAAAACGCAAAAACCGATGAAAATTTTCCCCTATGGACCATAACTTACCCTGATTACCTTTATTTCGGCAGTTTTCACGAAATCGCATGACAAATTAAGGGTGTTAGTATTTAGGGGCCTCTCGATAACTTATTAATAAAAAAATTTCGAAATTTTGTTTTTGCAAATCCGATTGATGATTGTGAAATTTAAAAAAAAATGTATTTTTTTTTGGACAGCCTCCCTGCCTCTCCATGCCTCAAACCTTCTCCCCGACCTCAACAGTAGTTTCCCAGAGTCCCTCCTTCCCATAACTACTCGACAGCATGGGCGTACCCAGCGAGGGGCAGGGGGGGTCCAGCTGCCCCTCACTGCCCATTCAGAGGAGAGCGATGAGGATTGGAATCCAGATGAAGGAAATGATTCCTCTGATGAACCTGGCAGTATGGTGTTTCAGATGAAAAAGATGATTGAGAAATCGAAAGAATGATTCCATTTTAATGATTAAGCTTATACTATATTTTTTTTAGTTCTAATGTTTGTTGAAAAAAAATATTTATTTCTTCATTTTATTTAGTTGATGCCATATTCGTAAGTCCTTCATTTTAATCATGTATTTTGCTAAGCAGGAATTTGATGGCAATATTTTATAATATTTATAATTTATTTATCACAATAGATTTCCTCAATTCTCCTTGTCACTTTGATTGCTGATGACCTGATGCATGTGTTTTCCTTGTGTCAAAGGAAGTTTCTAAGCCAAATGCAATACCACTAATCAGTGGCGTAGCGGGGGAGGGGGGGGGGGGTTACGGGGGTTAAAACCCCCCCCAGAGGTCAGAGAAATTTTTAAGTTTAATCCATTTTACTTAACACATTATGGTCCGCACACGTGTTTTTACGTGTTTCCGCCGCCAGCGCTTATGTGCCGATCACGCGTTTTTACGTTTTCATGCAGCAAGGTCGGTAAAAGCCAGGTCGTGACACGCTCCCATCTTGGTTCCCGCCTGTCTGTTGTTTACATGGTGTTAGCATAGGGCATGTGAATTAATTTAAAAAAATTGTGTGTTGCAGTGCTCCGCATTGCTCCAATTCCACGAAAAACGGAGTAAGAATATTTCGTTTTCCTTCTGATCCTGAAAGAATGGCTCTGTGGTCGATAGATTGCAGAAGAAACAAATGGAAATGTACAATAACATCGCGCTTTTTGCTTCAGTTATTTACATCCATAATTGTCTTGTCATTGTTAATTGTCTGAGTCTAATTGCTCAATTTGGAATGCATTTCCTTCGTGCAGCATTTGCTGCCTCAAAATCAGTGATTGAGTTTGGAATCCATCCTATTCCAATTAATGCTTTGATGTGTATTCATTTATTGCAGTTATTTGTAAAATCTTAAATGTACCTAAAGGCTCACCTGAGTGCACACTGACATTACTGTGTCACATTATTTGCCATGATTCTTGGAATATTTGCATGCGGATTATTCTAGTATTACATTTATTATTGGGATTGGCAATATTTACAATTTCTAATTAATCAACATAGGCCTCAACTTAAGACAATTAATAAGCATTCAATGAGAGTATATTATTATCATATGGAGAAATCATATTATTTTGAGTTTAAAAAATGTACAGGGACCTTGTATTACGAACTAAGAAATCATATTACAGTAGAGTTATCAGTCTGGCGAAAAACCTGACCAAAATATCATGGTAAGTAATAAAAACCGATCCCATGCAAATGGCAGTGTTTGCCAATCAGTACCTCGCCAATGTGCCCCTATGCATGCAGAATTCAATAATATGTTGGGACAGCTTTAATACTGACCCCTGTCAACATATAAGGTCCTCAATGGCCCTCTTTCCGGTAACAGAAAATGAGGTATTGAAGCACATACATAGCCTAACGTTGCCTTCTACGTATATATATTCATATACCTACCAAGGTCTGTAATGCCCTGCCTTCATGCTTAAAAAATGCTCCTACGAGGGCAAATTTCAACTACAATCTGAAACTCTTCCTTGTTAACAAAAGCTATTTTAGCACAAATAAGCTTCAAATGTGTATGTATTTTTTGTATTGACTTGTACTATATTTAACAATGTAAAGTCATGGGACCAATAAGAATAATAGGGTGGTTTCCTATTATTTTTTTATTGCCTTAATCGAAAGAAGCCTGGAGTACGTATTTCACGCTTTTAGATTTTTAAATGACAATATCTATTTTTCGCGATTAAATGAAAAGTGAAAATTTTCAAGCGCGCGAAAACGCGACGCTCCAGTATGAATGCCGGGAAATATCTCCGTACGTCGTATTTCTGGTTCCCCCTCCCGCCCGGTGAGGTGACCTTGAGGCGAGGCTTAGCGCTGATACGTCGCAGGCTGCCAGCGGGTAGCTGAGTGCCTTGCTGAATGGTAGCGCTTGGCTTAAAAAAGGTTTATTAATACCTTATCAAACGAAGAAAACTTTCCGACCTTAGACAGTTTTAATCGGTGATTATTAAGACATGTTTCCCTGAGCTCTGTGCCTCATGCATGCATTGGTAACCTCAGACGATGTAAAACTCCTATCTTCTCGTACAGAAACTAGGTCCCTGTGACGTCACGTGGAGTGGCATCGCATGGGCGCAAATCTGGCCTTTTTCAAATGAGGATAAAATTGATCATTAACATTCGTCTAAACCGGTATTTCAAAAACCAAATAGTTTGTGTATTATGAATACACTAATGGTGGGTAACGAATCGCAATCAATGCCTTTCGTTTTCTTTGATGAAGGAAACTACCCTATTATTATTATATCTATGCTGAAACCCTAATATATTAGTAATCAATCCGGAAAAAGAAAGTAATTAGTGAATCCTAGAACCTATGCGGTAGAGCAAAGTGTATAATTGCCTATGGCCATGGAAAATTCCATGCACCTTACTTTCAAAATAAAGTAGAAAAATCTAGATACATTAGAAACTATTCACACAGAGCACTATGATGGGAATGTTTTGTCGCGTGAGTTGGACATTTTTTCAGGGTTGAAACAAGGCCCTGAGACTAAACAACCGCCCAGATTAGGAAGTATACTATAATTCCCTATGACTGTGTAAAATGTCATGAACCTGAGTTCCTAAATATGGAAATGAGACATGGTTCCTTATACCTATGCACCCGGTGCGCTGTAGGGCGAAATTTTTTTTTCGCGTGGGTTGGGGATTTTTTCAGAGTCGAACCGAGGTCCTCAGGGTCAAAAACCGCCCGTATTATGAAGTATACTATAATTTCCTACGACCGTGTAAAATGCCATGCACCTGACTTCCTAATTAAGGAAGTTAGACATGGTTCCTTGTACCTATACACACGGAGCGCTGTAGAACGAATTTTTTTTGCTTGATTTGGGCATTTAAAAAAAATCAAATCAAGGTCCTCAGACTAAAAATCTGCTCGTATTATCAAGTATACTATAATTTACTATCACTTTGGAATATTTCATGAATCTAACTTCATAAATAAGGGAATAAAACATGGTTCCTTGTACCTATTCACCCGGAGCGCTGAAGTAAGAAAATGTTTGTCGCGTGGGTTGGAAATTTTTTCAGAGTCGAACCGAGGTCTTTAGGGTAAAATACCGCCCGCATTATCAAGTATACTATAATTCCCTATCTTTTTGGAAGATTTCATGAATTTAACTTGATAAGGGAATAAAACATGGTTCCTTGTACCTATGCACTCGGAACGCTGAAGTAAGAAAACTTTTGTCGCGTGGGTTGGGAATTTTTCCAGAGTCGAACCGAGGTCTTCAGGGTCAAAAGCCGCCCGTATTATCAAGTGTACTATAATTTCCTATGACCATGGAAAATATCATGCACCTGACTTCCTAATTAAGGAAGTGAGACATGGTTCCTTGTACCTATACACACGGAGCGCTGTAGAGCGTATTTTATTTCGCTTGGCTTGTAAATTTTTCCAGAGTCAAATCGAGGTCGTCAGACTAAAAAACCGGCCGTATTATTAAGTAAACTATAATTTTCTATAATCTTGGATGATTTCATGAATCTAACTTCATAAATAAAGGAATAAAACATTGTTCCTTGTACCTATGCACCCGGAGCGCTGAAGTAAGATATTTTTGTCGCGTGGGTTGACAATTTTTCCAGAGTCGAACCGAGGTCTTCAGTGTCAAAAACTGCCCGTGTTCGCAAGTATATTATAATTTTCTATAACCATAGAAAATTTCATGTACCAGACTTCCTAAATAAGGAAGTAAGACATGGTGCCTTACAACCCATGCATCCAGAGCGCTGCAGTGCGAAATTTATTTTTCCCGTGAGTTGACAATTTTTCCAGAGTCGAACCGTGGACCATAGACTCAAAATACAGACGTATCATAAATTTTCATTTTATTAACTATCTATAACAAAACTTTCACTTCCCTGCATTGATTACGTTGTGAGAAAACCGTGTTTCCTTTTACCTATGTCTCCCGTTTAAATGCACGTAAAATTTGAATTCCCGCCGCGCTAGAGACTCAAGATGGCGGATTACATTGGTCAAGTGCATGACACGACCTGGCTTTTACCGACCTTGCATGCGAGTCGTTCCGAATGGAGGAAGAGATAACCTCACAGGCATACCTACGTCACAGAAAATGGCGGCGGGCGCCAAACATATTCAAAATGAAATGCTGTACAAGTATGATGCCGTAAAAGATAGAAAGGAATGATTAAAAACCGTGGGACGTACATGTTTTTAATTTTATAAAAGAAAATATAGAATTATCGCACACATTTTGAAGTCCTACTCATTAAAAGCCGAAACATAGGAAGGGTAACCTTAAAGGAATACCGCAGTCTTCAATGCATACCTGTAATGCAATCCTAATAATGGACAATTTAAGAAAAAATTATAATTGTTAGCGTACGGATAACCTGTAGGCATACTTCAGTCTCTAATTTGAACATGAAAATCAATTCATAGATTGCAAAATCTATTAAGAACTTAGGCGTTGAAGACGGGATAACCATCGGGCATACCTCTGTCTGTAATGCAAACACGACAAACAATGCACAATAAATATCAATATTCCAGTTATCGGACGAAAGATAACCTTCAGATATATTACAGTCTTTCACGTAAATGTGCAAAACTATCCTAATAATGGACAATTTATGTAAAATAGTTGTTATCGGAGTAGGGATAACTTTCAGGCATACCTCGGTCTCTAGTGTAAACATGACAAATTATGGACATTTAACATCAAAATTTCAACTTTTGGTTAATAATTACTTTCCGTAATACCTAAGTCTTTAATATAAATGCGCAAAACTATCCTAATATTGGACAATTTATGTAAAATAGTTGTTATCGGAGTAGGGATAACTTTCAGGCATACCTCTGTCTCTACTGTAAACATGACTAACTATGGACAATTATTATAAAAATTTCAACTTTTGGTTGATAATTACTTTCCGTAATACCTAAGTCTTTAATATAAATGCGCAAAACTATCCTAATATTGGACAATTTATGTAAAATAGTTGTTATCGGAGTAGGGATAACTTTCAGGCATACCTCTGTCTCTACTGTAAACATGACTAACTATGGACAATTATTATAAAAATTTCAACTTTTGGTTGATAATTACTTTCCGTAATACCTAAGTCTTTAATATAAATGCGCAAAACTATCCTAATATTGGACAATTTATGTAAAATAGTTGTTATCGGAGTAGGGATAACTTTCAGGCATACCTCTGTCTCTGCTGTAAACATGACTAACTATGGACAATTATTATAAAAATTCTAGCTTTTGGTCGAAAGATAACTTTCTGGAAAATCTTAGCCATTAATATAAATGTGAAAAACTATCCTAAGAATGGACAATTTATCTAAAATTATAATTATTGTAGTAGGGATAACTTTCAGGCATACCTCTGTCTCTACAGTAAACATGACTAACTATGGACAGTTATTATAAAAATTCTAGCTTTTGGTTGATAGATAACTTTCTGGAAAAACTTAGCCATTAATATAAATGTGAAAAACTATCCTAAGAATGGACAATTTATGTACAATTATAATTATTGGAGTAGGGATAACCGTCAGGCATACCCTGATAAAAATAAACTCCCCCATGATGGGTAAAGGAAAGGTAAAGGAATGGTAGTAGCCATCATATGGTGGGTAGTTACCCTTGTACAAACCACGCCCTACTTTCTGAGGAGGGTAAGGGAAGGAAAGAACAAACCTTCGTCTACACCTCCTGAAAACTCCCTCGCTTACCATCCGTCTGTACTGCATTAAGGGTAAGGTAAGGGATAGGCCTATACTTCATCCTCCCTTCCTTGGCACTCCTTCACTTACCATTCCTCTATCCTTTGTCCAAGATGTATTATGGGTTACGGAAGGGTAGGCCTATACTTCGTCCACCCTTCCTTGGAACTCCTTCCCTTACCATCCGTCTACCCTTCCTCTACAAGCCATTAAGGGCAAGGGAAGTGTAGGGCTATCCTTCGTCTACCATTCCTTGGAACTCCTTCCCATACCATCCGTCAATCCTTCCTCTAACTCAATTAATGGAATGGCAAGTGTAGGAATATCCTTCGTCTACCTTTCCTTGGGACTTGGCATTTATTTCTGAGGAAAATATAGCCTGAAAATGTCTCCTCAGCTACATTCACCAGCTAAAGAGTATTGAGTTCTGTACAAGAACATAAGCAGTCTTTGAAAGCAAAGATGGATGGGCTGCACAACTTATCTTTAAAAGTCTCCTAAGGAAAGCAATAATATATACTCAACAGTTTCTATAAGTGTGTGAAAAAAGCTCATTCAGAAGAGCTTTCATTCACATTATTAGGATGTAACCTATTTGTGTGGCTGACAATGTGACATCCTGGGAGTGATGTTCGGTATTTGAATGCCGATGTTATTTTCTGAAAAGAAATAGGTATGGTAGAAAAAAGTCACTGCTTTCTTCCACATAGGTCCAGGTGCAAAAGATATTCTCAAAGATTTTGTACTATAAATCCCATTGAGAAACTCCAGCACATAAGTACCTTGAAAGCCGAGGTCGTTAAGGCGCTACTTCAGCATCCCCCAATATGTGAGTCCTGGGTTTTAATACCACATGAAGGCTAACTTTTCTCTGTCTCATAATTTTAGAAATCACTGTTACAACTCATCCCCATTCATTTAATTGAGTTGCTTAGCGATTTTTTAAATTTTCATATTAATATATGGATTTTTAGTTTTTATATTAGTCCTACCCTCCCTCTACACTCCAGGAAGGATAATACCTACCCGCCAATGTTCTCAAATATGCTCTGTCTCCCCTTGCTGAAGGGTAGAGGAAGGGTAGGCCTATCCTTCCTCTACCCTTCATTGAGACTGGCCCAACCCTTCCTCTACCTTTCTCCTACACTCCAGGAAGGATAATGCCTACCCGCTAATGTTCTAAAATACGCTCCGTCTACCCTTGCTGAAGGGTATAGGAAGGATAATCTGACCCTTCCCTTACCCTCATTAGAGGGTAGACCTCCCCACAATGGAGGAGTTTATTTTTATCAGGGTACCTCTGACTTTAATGTAAACATGGAAATTATAGACAACTAATATCAATATTCTAGTCATTGGATGATAGATAACTTTCTGGAATACCTGTATTTAATGTAAACATTAAAATCATTTCAAAGATGGCAAAATTTATTAAGAACTTTGGTAAATGAAGACAGGATAACCTACAGAAATACCTCAGCCTTTCTTTAAAACCAAATATTACATAGTGTTGTAAATCAGGAAATCGGAGTTACTGTAATGGAGACAACTCCTCATTAATTATTAATTCCGACTGTGTATGAATATAAATTATGACACACAAATCGATTACAAGCCTCCTTGGCATAACAATCCGTCAATAGCAACCACAAACAAAAACCTAGATATAACGAGATCCCACGGTGCTCCAATAAATACTCGCTATAGCGAGTATTAGCTATAGCTATATCCTTTATGTCATTTTCATCAACTGGTAGTCGAGATAATGCATCTGCCAGATTACTGCTGCCTTTAACGTATTTTATTGTATCGTCATATCCAGACAGAAACAACGCCCACCTCTGCAACCCATTAGCTCCCATTTGTGGAATACCTTTATGTTCACCAAATATTGCTAACATAGGCATGTGATCTGTCTCCAAAATGAATTTTCTTCCCAACAAGTATTGAGAAAATTTTTTTATTGACCAATAAATTGCTAAGGCTTCTTTGTGAATTACAGAATAATTCATTTCAGCAGGCGATAGAACTCTTGACACAAAGCTTATAGGTTTTTCCTCACCATTCTCAAAAATATGCACCAACACCCCAGCAATTCCCTTACTGCTGGCATCGCAAATCAATTTTACTGGTAAATCAGGATTATAATGCACTAATATCACATCTGATGACATAATTCTTTTAACTTGAATGAAAGCTTTCTCACAATCATCATTCCATTCATATTTTACTCCTTTTCACAACAATTTATACAATGGACCTAAAACTTTCGACGTATTAGGAACGATTTTCCCATAGTGACTGCAGGTACCAACGAAAGATCTAACCTCAGATACATCAGTAGGGCTGGTGGCCTTAACTATAGCTTTCACTTTGCAAGGATCCTTCCTAATTCCTGCAGCATCAATAATATGACCTAAATATGAAATTTCTGTTTCAAAAAATTAACTTTAAAACTTTAAGAGGAAGGGATATATCCTCAGGTTATAGTGATTTATCCCCATATATAGGTATATATCCTTACATTGTAATCTTTAGGCATACCTCATTCAATAATTTAATCATGAATACTTCTCCTGATAATGCAAAAATAATTGACTGCTCTTGATATTGGAATTAGGGATAACTTTCCAGGCATACCTCACTCCTTCATGTAAACATGAAAAACTATTTCACGTACATAACCTTAAAATGAAAATTTATTGAAAACTCTTGATATAGGAGTCATTGAAATCCTTCCATTCACACCTCTGTTATCCTTCTCCTGCGCCTATGGTGTGAAAATATTAACCATAAAATTTTATGGTTTATAGGATATAACTCTAATGTACATCTAGGTACCTAATAGGTGTACTTATTTATATCTGTAGCACACTTTAAATAAGGGAATGAACTATTCAACCATAAATGCATATACATATTATTTGGAGAGATAACTTTCTAGGAATACATACACATAACAGGTCATATATTAATCTCTGTAGCAAGCTTAATATTATGGGTGTGAAAAATCAAACATAAAATATTTTTGGAGGAGGAAATAACTTTTTAGGTATACATCCAAATAATGGTTGCATATATTAATCTCTGAAGCATACTTGTATTAAGGGAGTGAACAAATTGACCATTACAGGTTATAGTAGTATGAGATAACTTTTTAGGCATGCATCTACATAATGGGTGTACATATATCAATTTCTGTATGGCATACTTGTAGGCACTAAGGGAGTGATATTATCCACCATAAAAGTTATTTTCAAAAGAGAACTTATTAGGCATACTACATACACATAAAAGGTGTATACCTATACATTAATCTCTGAAGGATACTTGTCCTAAGGGAGGGAACAAATGAACCATAAAAGATATATAGTAATATAATATCGGATGATAGAAATAATAATGAACCTATAATATTAATGGAGGAAGAGATAGTAAATTTGGCATACGCCTACCTATAAAGGGTGTATATTTTACCTCTGAATTAATAAGAATTAGGATATCATATAGGTTTGAATGTTTTTATCAAGGGCTCAGGAGTAGCAAACCACTTTAGTGGTTTGCTGGTGGTTTTGCTTAGTGGTTCATCTTAGCCTCAATTAACGATAATGTGATTAAATTTTCCATTCTAAGATTATATAGACTATAAGTAGGTTATCCTTTTTTACATGAAGTAATCATGTATAACTGAAGGTTATCCCTGCCTCCAGTATTAAGAGTGTTAGTAATATATTGAATTCTAGAATGAGGAATTTGAAAAAAGCTTTTTCATTTTCATAAAGGAATGAGGTATGCCTGGTAGGTTATCACCCAAGCCTTCAATAATAACAGTTTTAACTGAATCATTTCACTTTAAACTAAATTATTTTCATTCTAAAATAGATAATAATGACAATTATTATTTCATAGTTACATGACAGACTGATATGCCTGAAGGTTTTCCCAACCTCTCAAAATCAAGACATTTCAATATTTTTGCATTCAATACATAGGTATGTAATTCTTTTTAAGTTTAAATGAAGGACTGAGGAAAGCCAGGATGATTATTCCAACCTAAAATATAAAGAGAATTTAAAAAACTTATGCATTTTGTGGTTAAGTGTATGAAATAGGTTTTCATATTAACATGAGGGTCTGAGGTATGCCTACAAGGTTATCTCTACCATGAATATAAAGAAATTTCAATAAATTTTGCAAAAATTGGATAGGTCATCATATTTACATGAAAGACTGACGCATTGAACTGAAGCTAATCCTTTCTCCAATACCAAAAGTTCCATATATTTTGCATTCTAAGTGCATTTTAAGGATAGATTTTCATGTTTACATTGAGAAATGAGGTATACCTAAAAGTTATCCTCTCTCGTACAACATAAGTTCTCCGCATACTTTGCATGCGAGGGATAGATTTTCATGTTTATATTGAGAAATGAGGTATGCCTGAAGGTTATCTTATCTCCAATAACAAAAGTTCTCAGTATATTTTGCATTCTAAGGATATATTTTTATATTTTCATGTTTACAATGAAAACTGAGGTATGCCTGAAGGTAATCAATCCTCTTTCCAATAGCCCAGATTTAAATGTTTACATGCCCGATTTTTGTGTCACCTATTTGCATTTTTTGGAATTTATCGCTATAATTAGTATTAAATTGCACTTTATTTACCTGTAATAATTTATAAATAGACAGTATACCTATATGATCGCTTTTACTTCATTTATATCGCCTTTTACCGCTGGATTCCATTGAGTAAAAACAGTTGAGGGTGTATTTAGAATAGTAGTTTGACGTTGGCCGTATTCGTCACAGTGGCGCTGGCGTCAGGTATGCCAAAAAGGTTATCCCTTCCTCCGGTCTCTAATGCCTTGTTTTCCACTACGCCCTTCTTACGCGGGTTAGCGCTGACCCGGGTTACATATCGTTGTGGAAACGGCAGTTAGCGCCAACCCCGGTCAGAATTGTAACCCGGGTTGGCTGACGCGGGTTAGCAGGTAACGCGGGTTAAAAATCGTAGTGGGAACGCTAGTTTCCTGATCTAGTGAGCAATTGACGAACGTATTTCGTCTAACAACCACGAGATCACGCAGGATTGAAGGCAGGAAAAACGTTGCGAGTAGTTCTTTTTTAAATAAGAGCGGGGATGGCCAATCCTGAGAGAAAGAATTTTTTAGACGACGAGACGGAGATCTTGCTCTCGATTTATGAAGAGGAAAATATCCAACGGACGTTTCGGGGTACATTTAAAGGCCACAAACAGGTGTGGGCAGACTTAGCTGCTCGGGTATAAAAGCGGCCTATGTTGACATATTTTATGTATCTGCTATGCTCGTGAAATAAACAATTTTTGAACTTGAACATCGCAGAATACCTCCACCACTGCAAGATCTTACCCAAACTTGAGGTAGTACAGTGCAATCGCTATCCTTTAGGGACGAGAATAGCTTCTCGAGTGCGCGTACTTATTTTAACGATGCTAGTCCCTATTCCATCGCACAGCATTTGAAATGTATCCCGCTGGATACGATATATTTTTTGAAAAGCATCGGGTCATTTGGGAACATCTCTATCCCAAATCCCCTGACTGCTAACAAACCGTCAACTTCTTCTTATGTCATGCCGGGGTTTTCTTCGTAACCTATTTATAATATAGGCCCTCAGGTTCCTCCTCCGTCGCATTTCTTCTTCCATTTGTTCCGGAGGTGGATCAAATTTCGCCAGAGCATTAAATAAATGTTGATCAAAGGCAACAATCTATAGCTACTTGAACCTCCGTTTTCATCAAAAGCTTTTTCGTAACTCAACTATTTACCTCCCCCAAACTTCTGTTCCCGGCAGGGAACTTCCCGTTGGAACGCTGGTCAGGTTACCCATCATCCCCTAACCGCTGTAGACCCTTCGTAGTGGAAACAAGGCATAAAACTCCCTTGCATGCAGTGTAGTCTCCTGCTGACCTCTACGGATTTATTTGGAACTATTTCGACCTAGTTCTGGTTTGTGCGTCTTCAGGAGGGCAAGTCTGTAACTCTGTTCTCTCACGAAAATGGGAGAAAGGAGATTCGTGAAGCGCCTGCGCGAGAGTTGTCGCCCGCCCCAAGTCTCTAGGGCGCCCCGCCGGAGAAAGGAGACTATTTGTCGCCTGGGAGAGTACTAGTCTCTCGACCCAAGTCCGTAAGCCCCCTCAAGCGCCTTTGGCGCCCCAGACGGGCGCTTCAGTTACGTCCCCCTCAAGAGCCCGACGTATCTCTTTCTCCCATGGAGAAAGTGCGTATCTCGACAGTGTTTTGTTGTATTTTCTCAATATGGCGCGTTTTCTTTCAAACCATAGAATATTATTGCTCGTATATGAGGTGCATTTAAGAGAAGTGGGGCAATTAACACCAGTGAGAAATTGTTGCGGGATATTAATAAACCGTTTGAGGCGAGGGAGGAAGATTTCCGGCCGCATTAGCGGAGAAGGTTGTCCTATCCGTCCTTCGATGGTCCGATTCTCTTCCTGCTGAAAATCCATCACCCTCAATAGCAGACAAAAACACCGCAATCCTATGAAATAACAATTATCTGTAGCTCTGAATTCTTTTCGTGTAAGTAGCGGGGTTTAGAAAGCTAATGCTAATTCAGAGAGCGCAAGAAAAGCACTTTAAATAATGGAAAATAACTTCTAAACAGTTACCTATGAAAAGCAACAGATAGTTAATGAAACACAAGACATGCCCTTATTGTTAAAAGAACTTATTCCACGACAATGTAATAGAGTTTCACCATTTCATTGGTTTCACGAATACGACTGCTCAGCATAACCGTGTGCACACAACATGAGATCGCGAATCGGTTCCGCTGTCAACACATACAGAAGCTATAAATGTACTTCAATAATAAATGAATATCCACAAGCTAAGTACTAGCACACACCGTAAATATAAAGTGAGACATAGGCAAATAAAATATAAAAAAACTGGAAATCACTTCCACTCTTTTATTCATCACGAACAACTTACAATCACTAAGCTCGTTATGATAAAAACAACTATTAATTCACTGATTTAAAGCCAGAAATTAGCCCACGAAAGAGGCACAGGTGACTTTTCTGACTATTATTCGTTAATATACTAGAAAAAGAAACTTCACACACAGCTTTGATCTTGATAGCTTGATCGTGAAATGTCAATGTACCTATACGATGAACAACGGAGGTGAACACGCCACTGACAATGTTTACATTGCTGTCAGACATTAATCGATATGGTAATAACACTGCTTACAATTCAATCACGATGGAGCACTGATAATTACAACTCTTAGCCGATATTTTTGTACATTGCAACCACTGGCACTGTGATTATCAGCAGAAGATTTACGGGAGTTGTCACATTGACAATAACACAATTTTGGCACAAAAGATGTTTGCACAAATCTGCAAGCAGCGAGCAAAAGCTGTATTCACATTAGAAATATACTCTTAATTTTCAACTTTGGTGAGGTTGTAATTGATACGAAATGAAGAATTTACATGGTGACAAGCAAAATATACCGGCACTTGGATTTAGCCTAGCAGCCGCTTGCAAGCGAGGAATCACTGCGCGCGGTCAAAAAAGTAGTCCCGACTTTAGTAAGTCATAATGAGGTTATTATGCATTTAATTTAGAAAATATTTGCATGGATGAGTTTGACATAAAATTAAAAACATTTTTAAATTGCACACGGTTAATTTTTCGATAAATCAAGCTCCAATATCAGATTCGCCTTAGAAATTTTTCATACTACCCATCGGAGAGAGTTTTCTCCCATCCGAACGGGAGAAACAGTTCTCTCTACCGAGTTACGGACTTGGGTGGGGAGACAATTTTGGGCGACAACTCTCTCTCCCAAACGAGGCGCCCCAAGTTACCGACTTGCCCTCCAGCAGGGCTATTCTACTAAACGGGGCCATACGTATGGCCGGCCGTAAGTTTCTTATGGTCTGACCCGAAATTACGGCCTAAACCGATTCCACTCTCGAGGGGCCATATCGTATGGCCCGGCCAAAAGTCTTAACGCCCTTTCTGCAGGCGAGTATGAGAATTATAATTGGTACTATAAGTTTGGTTCACTTTTTTATACACTAGTCATTTTTTTGAGAAGGAAGTTTGTTCCAACGTGAATAAAAAATGAATTGTATGTTCCTTAACCGAAATGGACTCTTATTAAAGGATAAATTTGGATTTTCTTTAAACACTAATCTAGCGGCAGACGCTGAAGATCTTTAAAGCAAGTGAAGAACGCAAATCACGGGCGAGAAGAAGCAGAAGAAATTTGTACCGTGCAGTCATCGTGCAGTAAATATTCGTGAATTGTGCATGTAATGGATAGAGTTAGAACATGACATCCTATTGTAGTTCTAACCCCCTTCCTCTCCTTCCAATGGTGTAACTATTGTCTCATGGCTGCAATCATTTGCCCCCAAAAGCCTTATAAATCCAGCCAATGCACGAAATCTAAAGATGAAATTGAAACTTTAAGTTCCATTAATTTTATTATCAGAGGCTTATGTTTCGGTAGCTGTATAAAGTTAAAACATCAATATGAGACTATCATTCTTTCCTTGATTTGTGGACGACATTTGTCCTTTACGCATCGACTTACTGAAGATTGCCTTACTGCCAAAAAAAATTTCTTGCCCTATGTTTCTTAGGTATCCTCCCTCATGAACCGTTATGCTTCGAGAATCTTAAAATATAAAACATTAAATAGCGGATATTTCAAACTACCTACAGCTTCTCGAAACAAGTAAGGAATCTGCTAGCAAATGTAGCACAGAATGCAAATAAAAGCCGGCTCCGGGAAGAGGAACGGGCCCGTTCCTCCGTTCACTTTAGCAGAACATCCGTTAAAAGTATTCCTAACTTTTTAGCTACAAGCGAACTTTTAGTTCATCCGCTATATCTACTTCAAAATTAAGTAACAACTTTTGACGCACGGAAATAGTAAATGAATGATTGAAAAAATCATCATCGTATGCGAACGGATTACCTACACGTATCCCGTATCCTCCTTATGAAATCAACGTCTTTTTTTCAAATATCTAGCCAATGCCCGTTGAATCCGTATGTGCTCACCCACAAGATTCATGTATTTCTTGAAACAATCGCTATATAATCGACGACACTCCGTAAATTTCTTCTATAACTCCGTTGGCGATCAATGTTATCTCGAATGGCCCGAGTTATGACCGCCTCCTAGGCGGGCCATAGTGTTACGGCCTTTAGGCCATAGCTACCGCCCGACTTATGGCCTTTCGCTCAGAGTAGAATCGCTCGAAGCCATACGTATGTCTCGAGGCCGTAGTTATGGTCGATTTCGACTTATGGCCCGGCCATACGATTAGTGGAATAACCCCCCAGGTAGCTTTACTGTATGTTTTTGTGAAAGTTTTTCTTATTGACGTCTTTTTTATCGACGTTATAATAATTTGAACATATATTGAGGCATATTTAGCAAAAAATGCAAAAAGTAACCGGCCCCAATGGCTAGTCTAGTTTAAAGGGTGCCGGACCAAGAGGTGTTAATTAGATCAGTATTCCTTATAGAATAGTGTTAGGGAATTTGGGATCCAACTCAAATAGTACCCGTCCCTTACGGGACGGGTACTATTTGAATGGACTACACCCTCTATAACCATATCATAGTACGAATCCACGGTCAACTTCATAGGCGGATCCAGGAGGCACGTGCCCCCCCCCATACCCTTAAAAATATGCCAGATTTTTAATATGGTCCCATTATCATTGTGTTCATTTTGCATTACGAGGTATCCTTGTGCCCCCCCAGAACAAAATCCTGGATTCGGCCATGCTTGTGTCCTCCCAGAAAGAAATCCTGAATCCGCCCCTGGTCAACTTATTACGTTTCCAGCGCTTTTGTCAACAGAATATTGCACTTTATTTTCATAAATTTACTCTAATTAAGGAATTACGAACGTTTTTTTCAAACATTGTGGAATGTCAAACGGGTTTCTAGCGTTAATAACGACAAAGTTAGTAATTAAATGGTAATTTAAAAATCCGTTATTTTTAATGCTTAAATTTAGTTTAAAAATTGCTTACCCACAGAACAAAACGAGGAATTCATAATTGTAGTGTCCAACAAAATATATCCTTTAAGAAATCCATTGGTAATATAAGCACTTTGCGACGGATTCCTGCGGTGAGGATGGTCATGGATTTTTTATTTTTAATATGTATATAAAATTAATTCCCTATGTTTTTCTGAGCGTTAAGAAATTTAAAACACAGTTCTAGCATTAATACTTTGACAGATTTAGTGTATTTCTATTAGTATATAAATGTATTCTCCAACCGCGATGCTGCGTGGGCGTTGGAATATTCCCTACGAGGACGCGCACTCAAATTTGGCATTTTGCGGCAGATGCTTCAAAATGCACGAAAGTTCTATCCTAAGAGTAATTAACTCGGCAAAATCTATTGGTAATGACCATAGCATTAAAAAATAATTTTTAGGCATTATTTTTTATCAGTCCGACAACTGTTTTTTTCATTTTTCAAAATCGATTTTTCGATTCAAAATCGATTCGAATCGATCGACCTATAGCTTTCAAGGTCAGCAGTGATCACCGGGAGATTAAATGGAGGGCGAGTTGCATATGAATAGCATCAACACGTAAAAGGGGCCGAGGAAGTCTCAAACACATTGGCTTCATTCCCTCCCAGCAGTCGTAGGCCCTCTGCGTCTCAGGAAATGCACCGCGGCAGTTGTGCAGCAGTAGAAGGTGATGTTTGATAGAGCCATATGGTGTAAAAACCAAGTGAACAACGGCAGAAAATAGGAATGCGGATCGAAAGATAATGGAGTCATCAAGGAAAACCATATAGCTTTGAAAATGGATGCCATCAAAGCAATATTGCACTCAAGTTTAAGCTCACGACTTCAACAGTTCGCACTTATTCTCGATAAAGACAAAGTTAAAATGTCAGTGATATCAGCCAAACCAGCTTCAGCCAAGCCGTCAACACGTACGTGCATTTCATTGCTGGAAAAAAAGGAAAGACTTCTAATTACCTAGATCTATTGCAAATGGTCAAATGATGCTCTCTCTCGCACTCTTATTTGTGCAAAATCTGTTGCTTTATTTGAACCTGTAAAAGAAGATGAGGGCGGTGATTGCATCGAGACTTTTAGCTGAAGCCCCTATTGGTTCCAGAATTTTAAACACGAGCTGTTATTTTAGATTTTAGTGGTGCGATATCAGGCAAATCTACAAGTGCTGATGGCACAGTCCCCGCAACATTTTCTCATGAACTCCAAGCTGTGATTGAGAGTGGCTTCTTTCCCCCTCCACTAGTTTTTAATGTTGATAAGACAGGATTGTTTTATGAGAGAAGGCCATCTCGTTCATCCAATTTTACAGAAGAAAAACCTAGGTCAGGTTTCAAGACATTAAAAAACCGTTCCTCATACCATGCTTGGTGCTAATGCCTCGTGGGACTTCAAATTAAAGACAGTTATGATTTATCATACACAAACTCCACGAGCAGTGAAATGGTCTCCAAAGTAGCATTTTCCTGTCATTTGGACAAGCAACAAAAGGGCTTGGGTGACAGAAGAATTGTTTTTAGACTGGCTAAAAAATTTGTCAACTACCGGCCATGCATTGCGAACCACAGGAGATAGACATTTTTTCCTAGATATTAGCCCACCCGCACAAAATAAAGGAATTTTAAATTTCGAAATCCCCAAATCTCGAAAAAAAATCGCATGTGAGTAAACGACTTGAAATGCCTACCTACTATCTGTAAAGATTTTTAAAACAATGAATTTTTATATAAATAAGGTTTTCCATGGCTATTATTAGCAATAAACATGGTTTATAGGAAATTCGATACCCAACACCAATTCTACCAGGAACGCTTCCCTATCTCCCCAAAGTTAAAATAGTCTCAAATAAATCAAATTAGATTAGAGACCCCAAGGGACGCATCTCTTGTGATAAGCGAGTCATGGGTGTACATAGTATTTATTTTTTAGAACTACTTAGAGTAGTATTGTGCTTAGTTATATAAATACATGGTGGTTCCTTAAGAGGTGAATTATGAGGGCATTTTCCCGGCAAAGGCTATAAATGCTTGCTGAGAAGTAACGAGTCTGGTTGGCAGGAATACAGGCCTCACCAGAAATACCAATGACCAAGGAACAAATGTCTAACATTCACTTGGTATACTTCAAATCAGTTAAGCACATAAAAATTACAAACACACATGCGCCGAGGAAAATTATTCATGAAGAAAATCAGGAGGGATGACACTTACATTACCTCTAAAATCTAAACACACACAAATTGCGAACACAACTCATAAGAATTTACGGCAAAACATCAGGAGTGACAACAGGTACAACTGAATGCCACTATTTGCATTACAATACTCGGCTTTTTGCTTGTTTCCAATTGCCAACCAGAATTGTTGTCCATTTCATTGTTAACATAAAACCAAATTAAATATAATGGTTGAAGCATTGTTTTAAATTATTTCCAAATTAGGTACGGGAAAAAATTATTCTATAGGACACTTTTAGCATACTCAGAGAGAGAAAAATTTAAAAACAAGGTCTAACGTTGCTAAAAAATTTTAATGGTATTTTAATAGAAAAATATTGAACAAATCGCATATAAACACACTGAATATTTTCCTTTTATTATATGAGACTAATAATGAAATTAGAATCACAGCATAAATTTTAAAGCCCTTTCATACATTGAAAAAATCAAACATTTTGAAGAGTAAAATCATTTGAAAACCAGTCACTCAACAACCAAGAAATATTCTCTGGAATGACAAACTCAAGGAAGAAACAAGTAATCCTTAAAAATAACATTCACACCATAGCACTGTCAGCAATCACACTATTTTCACCAGGGGACAGTACGAAATACACAATTACGTTGATGGCACATGAGAATGATTTTTAAGAACACCCTTCAAGTCTCCCAACAAAGATGTTGTGTAATAAATAAAATAATAAATCCTGGAATACACATTGTCTGCTTCATTGAGACTGTGTTCATACTGGTTGCCCAGCAAATTAAAAGCCACTTGCCACTTGAGAACATTACCCTTGATTCATTTACCATGCATTCATTTTGATGGTTAATTTTCTTCCTCATACACCTTTCTATTATTTACTCTTCACATTGTACGTGAGAGTTTAGTATGTGATTCTTTAACTTTGATTTTTCCTTGAACATAGAAGAGCAATGATGACACCTATACAAATTTTCTGATTTATGAGTACGCATGTGAGTATTAAGGTTACCACTTTGAGTGAAATACTTTGAGCACACACTGCACTTATATGGTTTCTCTCCTGAATGTGTGAGCATGTGTCTTTGAAGGCTATAATTCCGATTGAAAGCCTTACAGCACGCACTGCATTTATAGGGCCTCTCTCCTGTATGTATACGCATGTGTGTTTGAAGGTTACCATTATCAGTGAAAGACTTTGAACACGCACTGCATTTGAATGGTCTCTCTCCCGTATGTGTGAGCATGTGTCTTTGAAGGCTAGAATTCAGAGTGAAATACTTTGAACACGCACTGCATTTGAAGGGCCTCTCTCCCGTATGTATTCGCATGTGCCTTTGAAGGCTACCACTCTGAGTAAAACATTTTAAGCAGACACTGCATTTGTGGGATTTCACTCCTATACTATTTTTTCTCCCTCCGTGTCTCACAGGATCCTTATCCGCTAGTTCTGAAGAGCCTGCTAGGATTCCTCCATCGCCTCCTTGCCTATAGCATTTCCCTCTTTTAGAATCATGTTTCTCCATTGTCTTCGATTCTTTTACCATATGGTTGGATTTGCAGCTGACATTTCCTGTTATCCTATCACAAAAAGGCGTACCTCTTTTACGAAGGTGTACCTCAAAAACATGCGACTTCAGATTATGATCATTGGAAAATTCCTTCAAACATATCTTGCAGACTACCGAGTTTCTGCATAATGCTCCCAAATCTCCACCAAAGGTATTCTTAGTTTCTTGATTTATTTTGCTGTTTTCATCACATTTAGTTGCAACCAATCTGTTGATGGCGGTACTTTCATTAAATATTCTCTTTTCTGCTGATTGAGCATGAGAATCATGTGGTACGTTGTCGCCATTAGTTTCATCTAATCCATGAGAGGAGTTTGAAAATGATATTTTAGGTATTTTCTCACGAGAATTACTTTTGCTTCCATTCTGCGTACAGGGTATTTCCTGATCCTCAACTCTTTCTTCATGGTCTTCTGCTTCAAAGTCTAACGAGTAGTCACCAAAATGAATCTTTAAATGTTCCATGAGGTCATTTTTTTGGTCGAATAATTCTCCACACTCATAGCAATGAAAAACCTCTTTGCTTGATCCACATCCATTATTGGTATTTCTTAATGCACCATTACAAATTTCTTGTTTTCCTTTTTTGACACCCTCAGAGTCATTAATACCTTTAACATTAATTCTATAATCCCTGAGCCTTGCTGTGACAGTTGGTGCTCCAATATTATCCCCGCCTTCATAATTCTTGTTCATGGGTAAAGTTCCACCACTTTTAAATGTGTGATTGGATTCCGCATTACCATTTGCATTTGTGAGTATGGAGCAAGACATTTCCTCTTCACCATTAAAATCACCATACGTTTCCAAGTTTCCTTGACATAATTTGCTTTCTTTCTTTTGATGTATTGTTACAGCCACAGAGTCGATGCTACTTCCAGGTGCCATAGGAGACGTTGAGCCATCACTTTGATCAATCCTTGCTTTTCTTCTCTTCCCCACGTGTGAAGTGGATCTTTCCTGCACTCGCATACAGCTGTGATTTGGGAGGCCTAGAAAAGAATTATTACGTACTTGTTACAATGTGCGAGCACTTTTACATTCATCCTAATGTTTTTAATTTTGGATATAGGATTACTAGTTTCTGGTGGCCCTTCATATGAGTGCCAAATATAAAATATTCTCATCATGGTGAGTAAAATGCTGTAATAAAATGTAATAATACATTTAAGAGTGAGGAAAAATGATATAATTACATTAATACTAGTTATTCAAAATCACCCCATTTACCCCATCACCCCACCCAGAGGAAAACTATATTCCAGACAGGATTTGTAGATTTTACCAATGGTCGAAATGGTTAACTTAATGCCAGCTTCTCCTTTTTCTTAATAATTAGTATATGGTAACTCAATTAATGCATCTTGAAACCATAGGTCAGAAAGTTTTCAGTTTATTTCTATTTTTCGTAATATAAAAGTTGTGCAATGCTGCAAATTGGAATTTTAGATTTTTTATGGAGTGCATTTCAAAGTTATGAGCATAGTAGACTAGAGGGTTAGATTCTTGGTTTATAATCAGGGGTTATATAGTTCTTGACTCAGTACCCTGCTTAAGTCTCCAGACACCCTTAAGTAAAATCCTCGCTGATCGGGTTTGCCCATGGAAAGGATGTGGTCCCCCATACCTAAATCTGTGAAATTCTTAAAAAACATGACTTAATATGGAGTGATATCCAACCTCTAAAGCCCTAACCAACTGCCAGGCTCAACTCTTGAATAATTTTTTTGAAATTTCATGGCACATACATTGGAAAAAATCATGCAAGTTGCTACATGAACTCAACCCTTGTCACCAACTGCAGTCGTGACACGTTTCACTGGAATAAGATTGAATTTAGGCAGGCACTGCATTTTGTAACCTGAATTTCAGCTGCTACACTATGTATGTATATGGAAACAAAGTGGGGAGTATTCAAATCACCATAATTGCATAACAAGTGATTACAATAATGAAAAGAAGGGTAACTGATAGATGAATAATGGGCATAAGATAAAAATGATGGAAAGTCAAACACATAAAAAAGAATTCATAATACATATTTGAAATTTGATAACATATTTAAGTAAGAACTTTCCCATGATAAGTCAATTTAAGGAGAATAAACCATGCATAACATGAAAATCATTATCTAAGATCTTATTTACATCCTAGCAGATGGTCAATCAATATTCTCTGACATTTATTTTGCTAAGCTCACAATTCATTGAATGCTAATTATACTCAACAAAACATTCCATTATCTAGCAATCAGTGAATACATTGATCACATATTTCCAAATAGAAAATAAATGAAAAACTGAATACAAGTAGGTAGCACATAGGTGACAGTAAGTTTTAAGGTAAAATCTACAATAAATTATTATTAAACTCCAAACATGTATTTACCACTATTCCCCAAAAAAAATAACTAAAATTTTAAAACGTCAGCAAAAACTTTTGTGACAAGAAAAGAATGATACCGAGAAAATGATAAAAATATGTCAGATGGAATATAATTTGTCTGGTTTGTGACTGAAAGTGAGAACTTAAAAAAATGTCTGACTTAACACATTCAATGCGGATGATATTTTCGCCATAACCTCCAGTGATGGACGGGCGATTTCCCTTCATAAGGGTGTTGTTACAAGTTATACAACAGAATTTGCGTAATTTTTCGTTTCCATTTTACGAAATTTGTAAAAAACTTCAATGACATATGTATATGAATGCCACCTGTCACCAGTAATTGACAATTCACGCAACCTGCATTACACACATGTAATTTTACTCAAATGAAGTAGTAAACCATTCATATTTCCGTTTATAATACTCCTTCAACCATTGGTGGCTTACATTAATGACTAAAATATCTTGTTATTAGTCTTTTCGAGTAATTTTTTGTGTTAAAGTCCGTAGATTTAATACTTGCTAGTCACAGAAGTAGAACACACAATGAGCAGCAAGAAAATATATAAATTCATAGAATAAACATTTTTTTTTTAATCAAAGCAAATCTGTTGCCTTAGAGCTATTGAAAAATTTCTATAAACATTCTTACAAATTTTTATTATATATTTGGCGAAGCAAGGCCTTCGACAGAGCCCTTGTTGACCTTCGCATTCTGGGCAAATTGTAGTCGTTGCCTTATGGATGCCTTCACTAAGGCACTCTCTGCAACTTTTCCGCTTCTTGTGTTTCTCTCCGGCAGGGAATTGGGAGGTAGCTATGGGCTTAGGAAGGACCGGCCGTGACCCTATTTTGAGTAGGGATTCAATTTATTCTAACCTAAAATCACGTAGGCTTTTCTTAGCCCCACTAAATTTGATATACAAAATAAAACTATTTACTACCTTCATTTGAATTAGATAAATTGCAAGCTTCTTATACCCCCTAAAGAACATTTGCTCGCAAGGGTAACAAGACAAGAGTTGGTCACAATGATCAACTCTTCTCATGTTCATGTTGTATTTGGCAATAGCTTCAGGATTTCGCTTGGACCCTCGTGTGCTAGGCACATCCACAA
The DNA here is from genome assembly GCF_921293095.1 of Ischnura elegans. Lineage (NCBI taxonomy): Eukaryota > Metazoa > Arthropoda > Insecta > Odonata > Coenagrionidae > Ischnura > Ischnura elegans. The sequence continues at coordinate 743,366 of NW_025791658.1, read as the reverse complement.
ATTTGCATCCAAATTCAGAGGAGAACATTGTGACATCCCCACTGTCTTTACACTTGAAAACACAAATCACATCATTGGTGTAGCAGACAATGACCTCCCCTTTCTTCAATTTTGCGCTGCTGACATCAAGCGGGTTATTTTTTCTACCTGCCCGCAGAGTGCCAGATCAAAATGTTCGTTCTTCAAGTAGGTCTTGGGTCAGCTTCACGCTATTATGAAAATTGTCCATATGTAAACTGTGTCCCATTTCCTTGAGGTCATGCATCGATTTATGGACAACATTTTCTGTGTGGCTCCGACCGCTGACTTCAATATCACTATCCCCAGCATACACTAAGAGTCTCAACACAAGGCCAGAGGGTCTATCGGCTAAATATCAGCCAACCCCTCTAAAGCACTATTGACTTCTCAATGCACAATTCCCTACCCAGAGAAACAATGTCTTTCATGGACTGCTGGAAACAGTGGAGCAGGGGTCTAATTTTATACAGCCTTTCGCTAGGTTATGGTTCATTTTCTCAAGGGTTTGTGGAGAAATGGAGAGCCTGCATCATTCCTAAAAACCTATCACGGCTCATTTTCTCCCCGAATATCGGCACTCGTACTAACTCTGGCCTCCTCCAATCGCTAGAAATTGCTTTAACTCTAATTGCGCCCATGTGGAGAAGAAGGCCCCACCAAGTTTCCAGTTCTTCCTTGCCCAACGGCTTCCAACCCCCTTATGCCCTTAGTTAAGGCCTTTGTGAAGGATTTCGGAGGAAAATGCTTTCTGCATTTTTCTCCGTCTATGAGAGGATTATTTCAAAGAAAATTTCAATTGCAAGTTGAAATAATCCCTCGGTAGGGAGGGTCTCCAACCTTGAGCCTTAATAATTATCCAGCAAAATATTACAATTTGTGTAATGGAGTGTTGCATAAGTGATAAAAATGTTAGTTTTTATGAAAAGTAAGACCCTATCTGTACCTAACAATAGAACGTATTAATGACCTACACAATGAAAACACCACAATGAACAGAGGACAAGTAATTGATGTGGAGCAACGAAAGTGAAAATATGTCGTGAAATTAGGAAAAAAACCCAAAATGTGCACACAAAAAAAAGGTAATTTGCAATAATTATGTAAAATATTATTGTTAAAGTATAAAATATGAACTGGACCACACTGGAAACATTTTGGAATAAAATAGTGAGTATTGAGATGGGCATACACGTTATTGACAAAAACTAGGTCTGATCATAATTTTCGTGGTTGCACATAAGATATAAATAATTTAAAAAATGTGATAAAAACACTAATTCAAGGGAATAAATAATGGTTAAATGCCGTGATGCTTGAAATTCCTCTGAGTTTATCTATTCATTTCCGCAATTTCGTTTACAAATACATAAGTAAGGAAACAGATACATACATAGGCGGATCCAGCGGGGGGGCACGGGGGCACGTGCCCCCCCCAGACCCTTAAAAATATGCTAGATTTTTAATATGGTCCCATTATCATTTCGTTTAACTCCCGAAGACACACATTTATGTCTTCCGCCTGAGTGGAAAAGCCTTCATGGCACATATATATATATGTCATCCGCATTGAAAGTGTTGACATTGAGAGATCCGCACATAGTTACAATTTTTATGCAGATGACCGCGCCTTAGCACTATCTGTGTCCAGTCCATGGCTTTACGTAAATTTTGTAACCACCTTTAAGTGCAAAGAAATGAATTTAAAAGCAAATGAATCACATTACCATTGTCACATCCACTATGCTGAAGATTTGAATATTTCTCAGAGACAGACTCTATCTTCTGACTCCTCTCATTAGTTTTGTGGAATCCTGGTACATCAATTCCAAGCTCTTTTCCATAGTCATCTCCGTACCACACCAGCAATTCTACACCTGGCATTATCTCTTGAGTTGTGCGGTAGTAAATTTCACCCTTGTACTGAAATGCCACGAGGTTCTGTTCTTCCTCATTCCGCGCACAGTTCACATATCTCATCCAGTTTGATCTTGATGGATTGTATGCATCGATATAGTGAATAACTTTCTTTTCTCTCTTGATCTGTAGGAATAATTTATGGGATTTATGCAATGATCTTACAGAGATTACATTCATCCAACAATGCATGAAAAATATAAAAAATAATTTATTTAAATATAATAAATGTATATATGAAAGATAGTCGAAAATCGTGTTAGTTACACCACTTATAACTCGAGAACGGCCGTACCGATTTTAATGATATTTGGTTTTCAGGATCTGTCTCAGCCCTGGATAACAGAATAAACATTTAAAAAATAGAAAAAAATAGATCTTGATCTTAAGGTTCTTGTGCAAAGAGTTGGTAACCATCAATTGTACCAAAACTGGATGATTTGTTTTGTTTTAACCAATTTAATGACTGAGCTTCTTAACAATATTTAAAACATTTTAATAGTTAAAAAACATCTTAAAAATATTAAAGTATTATTAAAATCATTTACTTCAAGCTAAGCCGACTCGAATTGAGATGCCAACAAACACGTCCCTACCGTGTGTTAACTTATCTCCAAACAATAGTTGACTAACAGTACATAATGGCTGTGAGCCTGTCAACGAATCGAGCGGATTGATTTCATTTCCACAGAAATTTTGTAATTTGGTATCATCAAAAGATGAGCTTATCAGCAAAGTGTTCACAAACATGATTGATAACCACCAAAAACACAAATAGTTGATTGAGCGAGCAATTTTGGCGGCTACAAACGAAGATGTGGATGACTGAAACTTGGTTAATGAGGATCGAATAGTTTGTACTCTGCATTAATTCAAATCTATTGACTTGTGGCATTATTTTAGTGTTCCCCCCCAAAATTTCTGGTAACCCCCCCCCCCCCAGGAATTCCTCCGAACTTCCTCCAAACTTATCCGCAGAACTTCTCCCGCTAAGGACTTTTCGCGCTAAGGTTTTTCGCGAAAAGGATTTTCGCGCAAAGGCCTTGCCTCCAGAAAATCCTGCCTCCAGAAAACCCAGCACCCAGAAACCCAGCCCCGAACCCAGCCTACCTGAAATGCAAGACTTATATAGGACTACTGCGGAGGAATACTTACTCCTTGGCAAGCAAGGGAAAATGGGTGATGAGTCTCTGTATGCAGTTTGGAGTGAGAAGTATTACCATAGTCCAATCACAACTCTCTCTCCCTCCAACACCTCTCCCCACTATGTCTCTCCCCTCCTTCCAATGAATATCCCTCTGATTCGACTGATGTCTCCAACCCAGAAGTTTGAGGGGAAAATTCTGGCTGGTACTATGCTGTTCACTCCAACCCAGGGATGATGTTATGCGGAGCAGCCTGTCAACAGGGGCAGTGACGCAGCGGATGAATATCGCTTTGACTACCCCTCCGCTCCTTGGAAAAACCCCTCCCCTCAATCCTGTCTCGTCGTGCAATACCCAAGCCTCTCTTCTGCTCGGGCCCTGGTCGTGGACGCATGGCTAGTGGGACATGGCCAATTTAGAAAAATTATACTGCTGGTATTTAGTTGGTAATGTTTCCTATGGGATCATTAATTACTATCATTGTTTTCTGTAATACTTCTGATTTTGAATACTCTACTTGGAATAGATTTTGAACGAAAATACTCGTAAATTTTTTGGCAATTTTTTTCTTGTGAGCTGATTTCTTGTTTGTGGAGTCTTTCCCTGATCCAGCTTGTGACCGATGGTTGGAGTTTTCCCTATGTCTGGACTTACGTGAACAATCGACCAGATTTAGCGACGTAATGCCACAGACTGTGTAACAAACAAAGACAAAGCCACCACCTATCCATCTGATTTTTTCATTCAGAAGGCAACAAAAAATATTAAAAGGGGCAAGTAGTACACATAAGGAACGATTGTAAGAACATATTTAGACACATCAACTCCTGCCATAAATTAAAATCCGAAGAATAAAGTAGTACATAGAAATAATTGGAATGAATTAATGTATTATAATTGTCATTTGCCATAATAAGTGAATATTTTACTAGTGATTAAACTGTAGATTACCTACTTTGTACTCTTCTAAGGTAATGAGCCCCATTTAGAAGGGGTAATGGGGGATAGGTGTAAGAAAGGCAGACCAAAGTTTCTTGCTTCACTTCGTGGAACCACGATATTGGACAATAAAATCCATTTAAATGATGTTTGACCATAATAATTAATCGAGTGAAAGATCCACAGAGACATTTTTGTAGTTTCACTGAATTTTTTTCTTAAATCATACAATAATTCAAAATTATTCAAATCAGTACAGCCTCTCTTTATTTATAAATAGTGTAACTAAACTGTTCATTGATAATTAGGCAGTACGACGCTCACTGGGTCAGCTAGTATAATATAAAATGCATGTAAATAACAAAATAAACATCAATGACAAAATGCATTGGGTTCAATTGAATTCTCAAGGATTTAGGGCGATAGTGGATACATCATTTGCAAACAATCATTTAATATAATACAGGTAAAGAATGTGGGTGCATCAATTTTTTTTCAATTCATTACTTATAAGCAGTGACCCTCAAATTTTGGGAGTTCCGCGAATAACATTTCATTTGAAAATAACTTCATATACTCAAAATTTATTGGTATTTCACTGTTACTGAAATATTTACACAAAATATCATGACTTTTTAAAAAAATTATTAGAGATGGGTCGAACAGCAGATTTCTCGAACTCGAATATAAAATTCGAATATTAAATCATTGCTCGAATATTCGAATGCCTCGAATACTAAACGATGAATGCTGGAATGTTTGACTCGGTTGCCTATGCAGCAGGCAACACAAGATTTTGGGGAGTCATTTTGATTTCCTATAAAGGATTCGAACAGGAATTTAGCTGATTAATGGAATATTTTAATTTTATGGAAACAATTGGGCATATAATTAATTCAACTAACATCGCTTTACCCCCACTACTGCTGCCAAGTGCTAGCTGACAATCTGAGGCATTTTGCAAAATACAAGCTCTTCTCCACCGGATTTTCTTCAATTATTTTCAGTCCATCTTTGGGAGTTCTCACGAGATAAAAAAATGAATTGGAATTGCTATCAGGGAGAAACCAAATATCCTGAGAAAATATCCCTTTGTCTGTGACTGTAACAATAAAGATTTATAGCACCACTCATAGATTGTAACTTGATATATGTTTAAAAAAAAAAATACCGCATCAACTTCCCAGAAGCTCTGCTGCTCATATCGAGTCTCACCAGAATGCCAAGTCTCCGTCCTATTTTGACATTTATTTCCTCGCGTAAAATGCTTAAATAAAGTCAGAAATGCATCGCGTTTTGCCTTGTTCTTTTTTAAATTACACGCACATTACTAATATTTCAATCCAACAAAGGTGTAATGTCAATTGCCGAAAGTCATTGTTAGACACCATTTGGGCTAATAGGTGATTCATGCAACAGTTGAGCTCCAGAAACTGGAAACTTAGAAGCAGGTAGGCTGAAAAAGGTCAGTGGGTGAGAGAAACATATTTCTTTTGTTCTCGTGTTACTTGATATTTTTTTCGAAGCTAAGGTCTTCGTAGTATGATCCCTGCGCAAGCTGGGACCTTTTTTTTTATTTCGGAGAAGAGGAAAGCCTCAGGCAAGTGCTGAATGGAGGGGAGAGCGGATCTTGGGAAATGCGCCAATGTAACTATCCCACGGTACTCATGCATCAGTTGACCTCCAGAAATGGGGAACTTCGAAGCAGGTAGGCATAAAAAGGTCAGTGGGTTAGAAAAGGGGGGCGCGAGACACGTCTTTATTGTTCTCGTGTAACTTGATATTTTTTTCGAAGCTAAGGTCTTCGTAATAAGATCCCTGCACGAGCGAGTACCTTTCGTTTGATTTCGGAGAAGAGGAAAGCGTCAGGGTGGGTGAGGCGAGTGCTGAATGGAGGGGGATAGCAGATCGTGGGAAATGCACCAATGTCCCACCAATCCCACGGCACTGAGTTTCTCCCTATGGTAGTTTCATCTCCTGGAAAAGATTCAAACTAAGTGCCTGTCCTTATTAGCCATAAATGACACATGGTAAACACTTAGTCTCATTTATAGGAAACCTGCGCGAGCTGGGGCCTTTTGTTTGATTTCGAAGAGGAGGAAGGCGTCGGAGGAGGGGCCGAGGGCTGATGGATGGATGGGGAAGCGGATTTTGGGAATTGTGCTACGTAGTTACTATCCCACGACACTGAGGTTTTCCTGTTGGGGGAAACCGGGGTCTTTCGGATTTTTTCACCCGGATCAATTTAGGTTCCCCACGTCTAACTCTTTTCACCGCTCTAACCGCGAATTTGATGTAGTTCGTCAACTTGCCTAAAATGGCGCTGCATGCACTAAAAGACTAGAGTTCTCTACATTTTTCCGAGTCAACTACAAACGACGTGCGTGTGACAGTGTACGACGCGAAATTCAAAGTATTCGAGGTATTCGAGGCGGTACTTTTCGCATAACTATTCGAGACCTCGAATATCGAATACTTTCTACTATTCGAGTATTAGCAGATACTATTCGCACATCTCTAAAACTTATACATAAATATGCATATAACATCTTAAGGAAAAATTGACACTCTTAAAGTTTTATTTTATTATATGTTTATGTTACAACATGTGATGATAGTTGTCATCCCTTAAGGTGACAAATTGTTTGTTTACTTATGAAATGAAGTAAATGCTGAATTAGTAGAAATGTATGTCACCCCATCGTTATCGTCAGTCTGATAGTGCATTTATGCCTAGACTATATTTACGTCCCGATGAGGTCATAAATCTTTTGCTGTGCTGCTGATTTACAGTGTGAGAATTTCATTCAAAGATCTCTCTGCCTAAACTGTGACTGACAGTTCACAATTACTTCCTGGCTAAGCAATAAGAGTTACTCAAGGATAAACTATGGAATACCGATTTTTAACTTACGTGACTGCTTAGTTTGTGTGACTGCCTTCATCAAAGATCCCAAAGCAATGGTGTTAACATTGTGCCCCAGAGATTATTCAACAATAGTAGAGCATTTGTGGCTGGATTACCACCACCATTGAGGAGAGGCAAAAATAACTGCTAATATATATACTTATTTCTGTTTGATGCTGTACACAATATGTTCATAATTCAACAAACACTTTTCTGTTAGGGTTGCGGGCTTTGATGAAAATTTCTGTGCGGGTATACATCCACCTCTAAGGAAATATCCTAAAATTTTAAGGACTGCGTGGAAAATAATAAAAATTGAATATTTAAAAATGTTTTAATTATTTGCATTTCTGTCACCAAAATCATACCTTAAAACCAAATACCTAAAATTCTATAAATTTCACTACCTAAAGCCTCAGAGAAATATGGCTAATATCTCCTCGAAAAATACCTCTAAATCTAGAAAGTTTTGATATTCGAGATCTCGAATGATTATGCTAAAGTTACTATCTAAATACCTCCAATACTTTGAATTTCGCACCATACAATGTCGCACGCATGTCGTTGGTAGTTGACTCGGGAAAATGTGGAGAACTTTACTCTTTTAGTGCATACACCACCGTTTTAGGCAAGATGACGAACATCATCAAATTTGCGGATTAGAGCGGTAAAAAGGGACGTGGGGAACCGAAAATGATCGGATGAAAAAAACCCGAAAATTCCCGGTTTCCCCCACCAGAAGAACCTCAGTGCTGTGGGATAGTAACTACGTAGCACAATTCCCAAAATCCGCAACCCCCTTCATCCATCAGCCCTCGGCCCCTCCTCTGACGCTTTCCTCCTCTTCGAAATCAAACAAAAGGCCACAGCTCACGCAGGGTTCCTATTACAAAGACCATAATTCAACAGCTTCAAAAGAAAATAGGAGAATAATAGAATTGTGTTTCACACTTCCCTCTTTCTCCCCCACTGACCTTTTTCTGCCTACCTGCTTCGAAGTTCACCATTTCTGGAGGTCAACCGCTGCATGAATCATCTATTAGCACAAAAGGTGTCTAACAATGACTTACGGCAATTGATATTATACCTTCTTTGGATTGAAACATTAGTAATGGTTCTGCTGTATACCTTTTTATTTACATATTTTCATCAAGGGAAATAGAAGAAGAAACGTACGTTTAATATGCTTTGCGCAATTCTAGTATTCGAGGTATTCGAATATTCGAGCAATGATTTAATACTCTAATTCGATATTCAAGTTTGAAAAAACTGCTATTCGACCCATCTCTAGTTAAAATATTGATAGTAATAATTTCTCAAATACGTAGTCTATCACAGAATTGGTCTAAAATTTTATTTAGTCCTCTCCGTACATCAACTTTACTTTTTAAAAAATAAAATTTAGTGTCAACTCATTAATAGATTTTTAGAAAATGTATAAACATCAAAGTATTTTCACCTGCATGGTGTCACGCCTTCTTCACTGGAAATACATACCTACATAAATACTGATAGGACCCATGGGCTATCTACATATTTTTTTGTGTGCTGGTAAGGAGTGATGTGAGGGAATTTGATGGGCCATCATGATCTACTGTATTAATTAGTGTATCGAACAGTAGAATACACTGGATGGCAAAAAATAATTTTTTCTCGAGCCCTGATACCATTACTACTGATTAATATGTAAAATGACCTCCTGAATCCGAATATGACATCCGTTTTCCTCCATCACCCACCATTTTCCAGGGGAAGCCCCCCTCTTATTTTCATCACTATTGCATAAATTTGGAGGAATGAAAAGGATTACATTAACATTTATATTTCTTACTAGGTTTTTGAGAGGTGAAAAGTTCTAAAACATGATAATTAATGGTTTTTCACTTCACAATTCACTTATTTTCTTCACATTTCAGCTCCCATTTCCTCTTTCCCTACCCGAAATATCCCAGAATAATGGAACAATATATCAACAGCTCATATAGACAATAATAAAAATATTTAAGAACACAGCATAGAAAAAATAATGAAAATGCGTGTCAACAGTTCAGAAGGTACGCTACCATGCTGGCGCTCCCAATAACACCCGCACATCAAGAAAGAGAAAAATAACTATTGTGAAGAACGATGAATAACATAAGTAATTTGGTATTCGATTTCCCTTTATACACTGAGGTAGAAGTTTCTCATGCAAAAACCAGCAGCAGGCCTAATATACACACCAAATTGCTCGCAGTCAACTTATCTGAAAATCTCCTCTCAAATTTGGGGTTAACTTCATGGAACTGTCCCCAATGTTAAACTGAAACTGCTCCAAAATATTATATGAAAAGATCTTGGTGTGATAGTAACAAATGCATTTTAGTGATACATATGTTACACCCCATGGCCTAATACGTGGACAGAAATTCCTCGACATGGGTGAAATAATCATCACTTCTTTGTCACCCAAAAAGTTCCAACACACGTTTTAGAATCCAAGACAAGCTCGATTTTCTTTGTGATTCAGGTGTTTCATAAACGTTGAATCTTGGAAAAGTTTCCCAATCTGGGGGACCACGAATTTCTTCCTTTGTTTTAGACTCATTATGACGAGGACTTTAAGTTAAAAATTGATACATATTCAGCTCCCATCTCGCCGATTGTTTTCACAAAATATTTCATATGTCGTAGTTTGATGTGCAATGGTGGCAAGTGAATATTTTCCGTCGGAACCAGGGAAACATGAGAGAAATTTTTATGACCATGAGTGAAGCTTTCGCGCAGAGGCCAGTTCCGTAAGATGTAATGTTTTTCTCAGGTGCAGCTGCTGTATTCACAAAGGAAGCAGCGGTATTTTGTGAAGCCTGATTGCAGTCCCATGAGTAGAGCAACAACGTTCAGATCAGCGCAAACTTACCAATTATAATCACGATAATTAATATTTTCAAGGATTCGGATGATATTTCCATACTTATCCTTCATATCGGCAGAGTATGTAGATAGGACAGAAGGTAACTCATTCCCATTGACCAACAGGACACCAAAAGAGTTGACTCTGGGATCGCTAGAGGTATACCGAGGGAAGATGACGACAACTACAATATACATAATAGGGAAATTGCATACTTTTTATAAACAGTATGCTGATGTACTACAGTAAACACTTAGTACCGCAATATACTTTTTTCTGCTTAAAATTCAGTTTATACACTAGAAAATGACTCCAAAAAGTCTCCCGAGTTTCGCGGGCTAAAAAATACCGCCCCCACTAATCTTAGGCCGTGACGTCATAGTTCAGTAGGAGTCCAAGATCCAAGCCCAGTAACTGCAGGTTTGGAAGAGCCACGTTGCATTTGAAGGAGAACATGGCTGAAATAAGGAACAAATACAAGTGGTGCATTGTTCCTCTGTGCAATAACACCCCAGAAAAAATTTTGTCTGCATTCCCACCGAGGAAATTAGAAGAAAAGCCTCGATGCATGCCGTCTGTCGGGATGAGCATTACGGACAAATAAGAGTATAATAAACGGAATGAAAAAACCCGTGTGCTATGTGAGCGAAGATAACTTTAATATAAATAATATTTCCATATTTCATCGACTGAATAACTTGAAACTGAGGTTTTTCTATAATTCGGCCGCCGTAGAATAAAAACTCAACTTCTCAACAAAAGTCGAGATACTTGTTTCTCCATGGGTACGATGGACTCGAATTATTTATGGCACTTGTTCAATTTCAGTTACGGAAGGACATAGAAAATTCCATGATGTTTAAAATCAAGGGAGGAAATATGAAAATATAGAGCAACGTTGATCCTCATGCATTCGAGTGCCAGCCAAGAAGACAGCGTTTTCTTCTACTGTCAGCGTCAAAATGATGTGCCGCTGTACTTTGCAAATTTATATCCTGGCTTCACTGCATGCTATAATAATGAACTATACGTCATTTTTAAAGGAAATTTTATCGTAAATTCTGATTTATTTTATTTAAAAAAATTGAAAAATGTAGGCACGGCCAGTGCAATAAATGACTCCGCGCACCGAAAAATTAGCCGTTTTGTAAACTTCATGAACTTTGCAACTCAACCTAGGGTAAACTACTATGTCTACAGCATTCATCTTCCACATTAATTTACACTCATCGGTGCGGATTGATAAAATGGCTTTTGGGTATTTTTAGAACTTATATTTTGTTATAAATTAATGAAAATATTTAAACATTATCTTGTCCCATAGTTTACCTCGAAAGATGAAGGAAGTTGTAGATGGAAAAAGAGGTGGTCACAAAAAATGAATCGCAGCATTCTTTGATTTTATTCTACGCCGTTGCTTCCTTTACAGAAAAAGTTGAGTCACAAGAGGAATGTTCCGCGGCCCTTGATTTGGAAACTGTGGGGATAGAGGAAGATGTGTGGATCAGCAATTTCCATTTAGTTGGTTGTCAGGATAAACCAAGGATCCATTTAAAGGTTGTCAGGCCATCGTATAAAGATACGACTGATGTGCACCTCAGGGGAAAAGGGGTGTTTGAGGGAAAGTCAAACCCAAAGTTGCCCAAAGAATGTGCAGTTCTATATTGCTCTTTCCCCAGTTAAAACCAAACAGAAATTGGATTGGGATGATATTTTCACCATGGGTTCCAGTGATAGTGAGAGTGCAGGTGATCACGGTCATCGTCGAAGGTCATCCCTCTAGGATTTCCGACACGGAATGTTTAAGTGACAACCGATCGCAATGACGATGAGCTCGCCTTTAGAGTAGGTTTCAGATATATCGTGAGAAAAGCTCACAAAATGTATTAAAGACTCTGTTTGGAAAACATGCACATTTTAATGCTAATTTAGGAAGTATTTCATTTCAAAAGTAACTTATTAACACCTGGAGACGTTGTGTTTATTATATTGATCGAAGTGCGATTGACCGATTCTTTCTGCAGAATAGGAAGTGGCTTCGGGGTTTTTAGTCACAAGATGGTAGATTGTGTTGGAAGTTTGTCTATATTATCGCTACTAAATTGAAACATTGATAGTCTTGCTTCCTCAGAGCTTCCTGTCGCCGTCCAGGCAAGGTATTTTTAAGTTGAAAGTATCATTGACAGCTTCGAGGTGGAAATAAGTTCACCATAAGACTCTCTTCCGAGAGTTAGTAACAAAGAAGTCATAAGAAGAGTAGGAGAGAAGAGAAGCCTCATGAAAACCTTAATAAGAAGACGGAACAACCTTATAGGCCACATCCTGAGACATGATGGCCTGATGAAGACAATCGTCGAAGGACAAGTGGAAGGTAAGAATGGAAAAGGAAGACCTCGAACAAAATATATGGAACAAGTGAAGAGAGATGTGAAAGAGAAGAAATACGTAGGTGTGAAAAGATTAGCTGAAAGGAGAATAGAGTGGAGAGCTGCGTCAAACCAATCCTAGGATTGTTGACCAATGATGATGATGATGATGATAAGGCTCTCTACCGGACTGCCAAAAGAATACACATTTCACATGAGTATACGCTTTCGCCAATATTACATGCAAGTCTCACTTTGTTATGAACTATAAAACATTTCAGATGCACATGAGCTACCTTTCCATTTCTCGGCATCGACTTTCCGAGCCGACAAAGTCTACAGTTTCACTAAAATACCCTGTTATCATGATGGAATCAGTAACAGGAAGCTTGCTAGGATCAGCCTAGGAATAACCATATTCCTTCATCTTTAGGCAATATATCGCTTTCAATGGAGGAGAAATAGATCAAATTATAGCCCTGAAGTCACAATGAACAACTCCGATAAGTCTGCACTTCAATAAATGAATCATAACCACGCCGTCGCATGTATTCAAGTATGCAACCTATACTATGGCCGTGCCGCCGTGCCTCCTTGTACTGAACTATGACGTCACTTTTCTACCAGCCAATCATCGGGCGTTTTCGATTCTCACTCGCATTTGAAAATGCTCGTGAACTTTGATGCATTAAATATCGCAAACCACGTCATAAAATAATAAAAAAACTTTCACCGAGGTATGCAAACATATATTTTTATATAATTTTGGGGCTATTGATTATATCTGAAATATATGCAAGTTCCCTATTGATTTGAGAGGCTGATACTTTGTGGAACTCCATGATTAAGGAGAGAGAATATTTTTTAATCCAATGACAAATTAAAAACCTCAATCTTATATTTTTCATGGAATTAGAAAGTATTACTTTTCCTTTTTTTGGCTGTGAAAGCAGGAGAATTGATGTCCATGACAGAGCGGGAGAGGCACTGCGAGAGCCAGTGTCGTAAAGTGAATCTTCCGAGCTATTGCAAAATATTTTAATTATTGTTGCTATGCTATGCAACAAAATATTTTTATTGTTACTGCTACTTCTTGTTGTCGTATATTTTCATCATTCGGGGGAGGATGATGTGAAATGGAAGCTGGAAGTTTTTAAAAAGACGTGAAAATTCCTCCGAAAACTACCTCTTTACCGTAAATATTAATTTTATAGAATTTTTCACCCCTCAAAACCCCTAGAAATATTTTAAATGATAAAATAATCCTTTTAATTCCTCCAAATGACCAATAAGTCATAATAATTGGAGGGGGGAGCTCACCCGAAAATGGTGGGTGATGGGGAAAAACGGAGTTCATATTCGGATTTAGGAGGTCGTTTTACATGAGAATCAACAGGAATGGTGTCAGGGCCGATTTTCATGCCGTCCAGTGATATCGATTGATCGGCAATCCACGGATTCCCAGAAGTGAGATCAGTGCACATGAATGGAACTCAAAAAGTGATGGGTGTAAAATATTAAACCCAGTGTCAGCCATGCAATAGGGGAATAATCAATAAACACTTATGTTTCGTTTGTCTGTGTTTTACTGAAGTGCGACATCACTGCACCAGTTGTTGAAGTTATATTCAACAAGTGAAAGAAAATATGACTAATCACCATTACATCAAAGTGTGTCTGGTCCTGGGATTGGAAGATAAAGAGTGAAGCATTATATAAACACAGATCACCTGGCTTATGAGCCAAGGGAGTGGCACAGCATTTACCCACAAATGCCAATGATGAAGCACTACCTGGTAGATTCAATCAATTCATGCTAAAGTTTCATGACAAAATTCTTGTTGAAGAGCAGAAATTCAAAAAGGAGAGATTTTTCAAGACTCTAAGCCGTTATTGCTCATTCATTACCCTAATTATAATGGAAATTGTAACATGTGTTAAATTGCTCACTGACTAGCAACAATTTAAAACCGAAAAAATCTTGATTCAACAATAACTTCAAAGTGTTCAAGGTTATTGACCTTCCAAAGCAGATCAAAAATACTCAATCATGAATCACAAGAGGTTGTGTGAATCCACTTATGTTTACATTTTATTTAAGCGTCAAAGTGTGAACACATGTTTTCATCAATATCTAAGATATGTTGAGTATTAAAGATGACTTTATAGAGATAGCAATGGCAGCGCTGTACCTCCCAGCAGTAACCTCGCCTGCATGGCTGAGAAACTTTGATGCCTCCATACGGTCCAAAGCGCAGGCCCTGTGGTAGCTTCTCCTTGCTCCAAACCCCCAGACCAGCTACCGTAATTTGGGAAGCTGCAATATGGAGGGAGCTCGGAACTGTCTTTATGGCATACTTGGGATCAGGCTTCACTCCTGAACCACTGGCAACCTAGAGATGAAGAAAATAACTTGAGTTACCCGAGAAATACTTTTATCAGAGTTCAAAGAATGAGGAGAAGTCAAGTTTAGGAGTAACAGAAATTTGATGAAAAAGAAAAATGATAAAGATGAAATGGAAACATGGATTGCATAATGAGGAGGTTTCAAGAAGAGTGTGAGAGGGGATCAATCTTATGAAAACCAATAAGGAAAAGATGGAACAACTTCAGTCACATCAAGAGATAGGATGGCCTGAGGAAGACCATCATTTTATTTTGAAAAGAATGTGAAGGCACCAAATGACTAACATAGGACACACTATTCAGGTAAATATAATTAGGTTAGCTAATGGGAAAGCAGCATGGAGAGATTCATCAAAATAATCTTCAGATATTTACTTATGGTGATGCTTTATGTTACAACTTACACAAACATAAGAGTTAACATTGACTTTAAAATCTTCAGTTGTTATCCACAGAAAAATTGCCTACATAAGGCTTCCCTCGCATTTTTTTTTAATTTTCCCACAACTTAAGCCACAAAATTAGGGGGGGAACATATTCAGTGGTGGACAATACTTGGAGAAATATGGTATATTGAAATATGGCAAATACGGTGAAGATTACTTAGAAAGACTGGCTGAACTATCATAACTACAGTGTAAGAACAACACATATTAGGCTAGGCTATTCTGAAAAATCATTTATCACCTAGCACAGCCTAACAAAAAACCACTGTATCTGTTTTGACAAAATGAAATTGATCTGTAGAGTAGAAAGATATTGGAATGGATGATAAAATGAGCCACTGAGATCCCAATGGAGGGGAAGAATTTAAATATTAAAATTTAATCATCAACAGCAGAAGATCTTACTCGGTTGGAAAACCAAGAAGAAGTCATCTCAAGAGAATCACAGCTTTTTAACCTTTTCGAGACGGCGGAGGTTTCGTTTTCGCATGACTGCTGTACTGAGCCCCAAGAGACTCTTCTTTCTCGTGGTACGGAGCATTTTTGGAGGACATTGGTTTAGAAGGGTCTCGCTGAACCTTTTTCGACCCCTCCCCGCTGGGACTCCGCATTATCTCGGACTCCAAGAGTAGTTGTGCTCCCTCCTTTCCGGGTTTACGACCATACCTGCGGATTGGTTTGCGGTCAACTTATGTACTGCTTATTTGCTTTTAGCAAATTGATAATTGTTCCTTGCACGTAAATTGAAGACTTTGAATTGAATTCCTCATTTTTTTCTGAGAATTGTCAAATTTTAAAGGAAGTTCTAAGGTCAATACTAACAGAATTTATCGTAGAATTTCGTTTAAAAATTGTAAATGCTGCTCTAAAGACAAATAATTCAATATTTATTTCGAAAACTGACTGGATAAACAATTGTTCGACCGCTGTCCCTTACCGCTAAGAGGGGTTATAAAAGACGAGGGGTCCGGGTACCTGCTCCCGGATTCCGAGGGTAAATCCTAAACCCCTTAGGGTTGGGTCCTGAGACAAAGACGACACAAACCCAAGACCGTCATAAAAGGGGGAGAGCTATAAAATGTATATATACGGCTTTCGTACTCCTGGCCAGGAAAATCTTACACAGAAATATAGGTGTATAGTAGGGTAAAGGTTAAGATTGCTCAAATTTTGCACACAAAAGGTGAATGGCTGACTTAGGAAACTATTTTTTTGATAGCAGAATAATCATTCTGGAATAAACTCAGGGATGTAGACTTACAAAAAATATTGGGGGGGCCCAACTAGGGGATCTTCCCCCAGGAAATATTATAGGTAGTGATTTTAAGTTTTTTAAGCATTTTAGAAGAGTCATATGATCAACATTAGAACCCTGATAACTCGAATCTCGGTATCTGGACACGTCGGGGAAAATCGACAAGCCTGAAACATTTTTTCCTCACACCCATAACGAATTTTTTAGAGGGCTTGTGCCCCTTCAGGTCCCATGGAAATATAATATAGCATTCGGCACCAATGAATTAACTCCATTGGAAGAACCTCAAGGAGAAAAAACTATTGTGACTGTTGGAGGGAAAGTTAACTGCTCAAAACAGTGATACTCTGAGAAATGTTTCAGACATTTTGGGCCAGTTTTATAAGGTACGGTTAGCCTTAACCAGAACATGGTACAGCCAAAACCTTAGCTGGAGAATGTTAGTAAGTTACATTAAGTAAAAGTAGTTCAAAATAATGTTTCGTTAAAATCATTATCTCCAAAACAAGGATGTGTTAACTCCAGTTTTCATGCTCCCCAAAATTTTAACCAGACATCATAAAACTGGCCCAAAGTGACTCATCTAATTTTGAAGTTTCCCCCTTACGGAATTTAAAATTTTCCTTTTCCAAGAAGATGAATACCTATGATAAATGACCCAAAATAGTGGCTAAGATATGATATATTTAGAGAAGGCAACCAACAGCCGAGGTTATTTGTGGCACGAGTGATGGGCAGGTGCCCAGTAAACATACAGAGCTGATGCAGTACTGCATCAGTCCTGCTAGTACAGCACATTACAACTGAAGCACGTCAGGTGCTACTTACTTACTTTAATTCAGGGGCCTTATTCAGGAACAAATCGGAAATGTCGCCTCGACAATGATAAGCCGTCGAGGCGACAATGTCGAGGATCAGGAAATCGCGTTCCGTGCTATTCACGAAGCGAAAATCGAGGACTCGATGAATTTAAAAGGTGGGCTAAATTCACGCTTGTGACGTCATGGATTATCGAGGGATTGATATTCGATGCTCTTCTTTTTCCCAAGACTTCTCGCTCGAACTTCAATTGGATTCCGAAAAGAGAAGTAAGTCTGAATGTTTTTCCGCTGATATTCAATGATTAGGGAAACCAATTGAAACACATTTTCATAGATTTTGGATGAATGGTTGATTGTTTCAAACATAATAATTGGGGTAGTTATTATAAACTAGTGTTGACGTACATTTTTTCTTATATAAGAAAATGATGCGTGTTATTCAACTTTCTCACCCCAATGCTTGATAATCTTTGCGAACTTTACCGTAACTTTGTATATTGTAAGCATCAACGATTTTCCTCAAATGCAAAGTAATAGAATAAGTTCTTCAACAAGGTTTTAGGTAAATATGTGGACCTAATTACCAATATATTATACAGAATAAGACGTAGCGATATCATATAATAGTTACAAACTAGTTCATTAGAACTAAAATTAGCTAAACATGAATTAAATGCACATTAATTGATGCGCACTTTTACATTTTACTCGGTGAGAGTCGAGTGACAAGAGTATGAGTCTCCTAAAGGCACATCTAGAATAAGCAGAGGGAGATGCCTCATATGGGAGCACCCAGTGGCAGTTCCAATTAACTCCTTTAAAATATTTGTGGTTTCAACTGAATCCCACCTACTTCTATTCCAAATCCCTGTAAATTTTGAATTTATCCAAAGCCATATACGTATTAGCAGTTGCAAATACAATTACCAAGCACATTGAAATATAACCATTGGCTTCAACCTTAAAAACGTTCCCAGCAGAAGAGAATCATTCCCCTGCAGCCCTTCCTTACCCAAATCCTCCAAGTGCCATATAAGGGCCAGAGAAAGGAAGCAGCTATCTACACATTGTAGGAAATATTAATTACAGATATAATAGGTAAATAGGGGACAAAAATATCTCTAATTACTTGGCTGCTATTGCAATAGAATTATTGTCATGTTGCCTTACAACTCATGAACAATCATTAGTTAATATTATTATGTATTTTTGTATCAAGGCATAATCCAAGAACAATCTATGATTGAGATATTAGATAATACATGACGTTATAACATTTTTTTAAGGCACTGGGGGTAATAATTACATGAAAAACTTCAGATTATTATAGAACATGGCTATTATTTTTGCAGATGGTTTTCCAATTATAATGGGTATGACATCAAAAGAAAGGGCATAGCAGAGCAAGGCAAAGGTTACAGCTGTAACTAGTTTGGCAGACACTATGAAAGAAATATCAGTACATATTATGATGACCTGCCACATGGTATAGGATGCCAGTGAAAAGTGTGCGATTTTAATTCAATATTAAATGTAATGCATCCAACTTCATGAAAAATGAAATGAAATTCCTCCAGCAAATTTTGTTCTCATTAAAATCAATATTTTAAAGCATTCCTAGGTAAAAGATTATGCTGGGAGCAGGGTTGAATGCAGAATATCAATAAAATCATCAACAGGGAAGAGAGATTCTGAGGACAGTGAAATATTTAACTGAGGCCTTGGTGTGGGAGGTTGTATATGATACCCCTAGCCCACCATACTTCCACCCCTAGTGGGCAGGTGGGAAGGGACCATCTTTCTTCGCTTGTGCTGGGACAAGTACTTCTCTACAAACACAGATAGTCAAGCCCAGATAAAGTAGTAATTAGGCATAAAATATGATTCTTCATCACAAATTGCTCCTAGCTTTGGCGAGTAAAGAAGTATGTTGTTCTTCTGAGGGACCCTCAGAGTTTTCAACTTTAATTGATGAGATTAACTGAGTGAACTATAAATAATTAATTTACCTGCATGTGGAAATAAGATAAATGAGTGTAGAAGATTGTTTAAATAATATCATTATAAATTCATATCATAACATTGAAATTTACATTCATCTTTTAATCATAAAAGGTTAAATTATTGATTTTTTGTCACATACGTAGCCAGAGGAGGGCAAAAATGAATTCATTTGTATGTATATCATTTGCTTCAATAAAATATTCTATATGCAAATGTTGTGTTGTTGACAATACCAATCCCAATTTATGCAAAAAGATAGTCTCTTAATGATCTAATAATAATGATAACACCTTACCCTGCTATGACTATTCTATTAGTTTTATGACTACATTAGGTAAATATGTGGACCTAACCTGTAAATCGCATGCATTTCTCAAAAGCCTTTTTTTTTAAACCTTTGGTAAGTTTTCATTATCACATAATGGTATATTTTAATGGCTATAGAGACATCAGGCTCATGATTTCACGAAATAAATTTTATTGTAATTTTCTTATATGCGTCTATTTTCCAAAAGAAAATGATGTAATTGCAATGCATGAACAGTCAATTAATATCCCTTGTAAATATTATTAAGTATGGTCTAACTATCAATCCGTAATATTATTCCTTTTCACCCGTTTGTGCCTCATGAATTAACTCTCTTTCTTGGATAATAGGGGGGTTTGGAGCAGGGAGGGGTTTATCATGTCCCTGTATATGCTGAGGGAGAGGTACCCCTCCTCTCACACACATGTTATGTAGTATGCAGCATGCTGTTATTATTCTATCAGCCTTAGAGTAGAGCTATAGTGCAAAAGATGGTGTTTTAAAAGACATCTAAAGCAATTTTGAATTGCTCCAATTCACCTCTCAACAGTGGATCGAGCTTTGTGTTTGTGATGCAAAATTAACTTTAACCTTTACAAAAGGCTGTACTGAAAGCAGAAATGTAATAGTTGTCTGTCCAGAGTGCTGTTAGAACTATATCATTCTATTATTTTTATGTAAGAATTGGTTGAAATAATAATTTATTATCAAGACTTACTCAATTACATGTTCTGACCTAACACCGCTCTCCAATACCCTTCTCATTTCATCGTGAGCTTCACTATGGCCCCAGACATACGAATCATGAGAGCTTCAAGAGAATCTTGAGACACAGTTTAGTATCATAAGGTCACTATCACATATTTATAGAAAGGTGAACACTAATTTTATTCAAGTTGGTGAAAAAATTATCTATATAATGAATTAATCCAGTACATAATGATCTGGGCATACAAAGATTAACTAAATGTTTTCAATCGTGTTATTTATTGAATGGGCATACCCTTCCCTTCTATTTACATATATGTGTTGGTAGAAGGAGCCCTTATAGAAACATGAGTTCCATCAACAAAGCCAACTACTCCAGGGAACCTAGATTCTCTGTAATTCCTGTAAAATAATTGTGGTACACAAAATTTATCATGGTGTTATATCTTTTTTCAAATCTAGATGAAGGAACTAACATAATTTTCAAAGTATGAATTGTTACAGGCAAATTTTGTGAGACTACATTAATCTACTCCACATAAATTACAAAAACATGCTTTAACAGTATTTTCTATCTCCTTAAACTTTGAAAACATGTATCTCATATGACTTTACACTGGCACAACGATCCTGGTAAATTTGCTCATTAAATAATTTTTACAAGATCAACAAAGTATTTGAACTAACTCTTGACACACCTCCCTTCTTTTCTCTGCTCTCCCTAGCTAGGAAAGGTAACCAATTGGCAACCATATTAAAGGAGTTAATAGCTTCAGTCAACGCATCCATAAAGCATCTTATTGAACTTTGGCTCAAACCTAAATTACTGTCACTGCCAGCTGACTTTTGATATGACCCTTGGCCATGAAAGTGGAGAGTGCAAAGTACCTACTTCATAAAGAAAATTGATTTGCTTAAATTAAAAAATGTAGTTGCTTCAGAAATTAAAAAGACGCTTAAAATTTCTTTGATAGTATATACATCCCCATCAAAGCTTCATCAGGCATTTCAAAAGGTACATATCCCCCTCTATTCCTTAAATTTCTTCCCTTCCGTAGCCAAATTAGGGCGATATCATCACCCATTATTTGCTACAGAAGTTCATGAAGGGTGGTTATAAATGCTTAATCAACTTTAAATACATCATCATTACTTTCAGCCTTCTCATAAGTTTGCAATAGATAGGAGCATGAAAAAATTAGCAATATGCATGTCATGCTAGAACACTAATCATTTAGAATAAAAACTTATTATTCATAATTGAGTATCAATTTATCAGCTAAGCATTAAAAAATAAATAAAACCATCACTTATATTACATGATGTCACCCGAACAATATTCTTACTTGCCTATTTATGTATCCTGCAGCCTATCCCGCTTCAATATCTTTGTTTTTCCCCGTACTAAATCTAAGTTCTGATTCTAATGATAATTCAGATCATATATCATTCAAAACTGAGCTCATATTTACATGTTATATGCACCGAGTGCATTGATTACATTCTTATCAAATAAAATATTAATTAAAAACCTGTGCAAACATTCATACTGTACAATGATTTCTGTTTCATCATTCAAAAGAGTGGTACTTCCTCTCAAATCTTGCAAATCTTAATCCTTAGTGAAAACCTCTGAGTATGCAAGGGTATTCTTATCAATTACACTCCAGAGAAATTTATATAAAGCCTTAGCAATGCCTACGAGTGACGCAAATATATCTCACAATGATCGTCACTTAATAGCTTAGGAAAGTATCAGTGAAACATAATTAACACTATAGGATTTATGATATGGTACACGGTCATAAAAAAATGCAACATCAGGAAATTGATACACAATGAAAACAATAATTTATAGTCCACACGGTATCACAAGATAGTACCAATGAAGCCAATGAATTGAAAGGCTATGCACAATATCATGAACGAATATTATGAACACAATATGTAAAATTGTAATATCATACTACCCATATATACGTACATAACGTACTCGGTACTCTATAAATGATGAAGTTCGAAGAGAATAACCACGCACTGTTAAATACAAACACATTCATTTACATCGAAAAGTTGCTCCGATGTTGGCGAGCAAGCTTATTGGTAAAAAAAAATAAGCCTCAATTGAGTAGCTCGCTAGTAATAAGCAATTGAGTGGAGAGAATTGTACTACAGAGATTTTCCTCTTTTCCAGCATAGCTACATCGACCACCGACAGCAGAAAACAGAGCTAACATACAACAGAATGAAGAACACGACCCCTAATAATAATCACAAATTCAACACGAGCGAACACAACCCAAAATCAGTTCTCGGGAATTCATGAGTATTGCCTATCTCCAAAAATTTAGGGGCTGTGAAATCCGCTATAAAAATATAGTTCTATTGTGACTCGTGGTGGCGAATATTTAATCACGATTCTTCATAGAAAATAACTGAAAGGCTAGTTCACAGGTGATAGCTCACAAAACAACCGTATGAAACTTCGGTTTTTGGAATAATCATATTATAAAATTATACAACTATACGTATCATTATACCTATTTTGCCTTCTTAAATATATGAAATAAGACCGTGATCACCGTCGTACGTACGTCAAATATTGAACTATGAACTTCTAAAGATGCCAGCTGCAGTTGCACTCCTTGTAAATCGAGGATCAACAAGACTCGGAATAATTGTCGAGGCCTACGTCGCCTCGATTTTTTTCCGTCTGGCGCGGCCTCGAAACGGCGACAATAAGCTTCGTGAATTGCAACTTACGGAAACGTCGAGGCTTGAACGTCGCCGCCTCGACATTTTCGAGGATTCGACAATATCGAGGCCTTCGTGAATAAGGCCCCAGGTGTCAGATCTTCGGATATTTTCAGATCCAAATGCATTTTTAATTAATTGCCTCCCATAGGAGGAAGTAATTACATATTCAAGTTTCTTCTAGGTACAGTCAGATCCAAAAGTATTGCAACCAATGAAGAAGCGTCATTGATGTTATTAATTCCACTTTCGCCACAGTTTGGCATCTGACTTTCGGTATTTTCTATTGTACTTGTAGGAGGGAATATTAAACATTATTCCCATCTCCCGCAATATTTTTATCAGAGCATCATTAAAGGGAGATGTATGCGGGATATGTGTAGTGGTTATACATATTGTGCAGCTCTTGCTATATAAAATATTCACCTCTGAACGTCAACATTCTTTCTCTCAAAAATTATCTGATCCCTCGATGTATATTTTCTTATAATTAATGCTGAAGCTTAACGATGAGACATAACAAACATAACAAATATTTATAAAATATCCACTGCAATATCACAGTAAAAATGCCACTGGATGTCAAAATTCAGTTTGATTTAGTGGCACTAGAAGACTAGTCCATTCCCTTGCATGCTTTAGCAAAGCTCGTGATGAAACACCGTTGGAATGAGTGAGTGAGTTGGCCTAGCGGTAAAGCAGAAGACATACCATATTAGAATTATGACTTGATTGGTTTAAATCTCTCTGTAATATTTTTTTTTCAGATAGATAGCATGGCAGTAACATATTTTTCTCATCCACTTTAATGCATACTAACCACTACCGTCATTATAAAGTTTTGAATGGCAGATAGTCATTTTTTGTTTTATGGAAAATATTTCAGTCAGGTATTCTTCTCCATCAAATCCATTTCCATATTACCCGGATGTTCTGTCATTTTCAATAACATGTAGACACTAACTACACACACTCAATTTCATGGGCTGGGTCGTTGAAAACTTGGAAGGTTGGCACATGAAGCAACCTGCATCCTTTGCCTTCACGGCACCAAGAGCCAACGAGGACGGACGCGGACGAAACTGAGCTACCGAACCTGGAGTCAAACTACAAGATTGAATGCCCAATCGAAATTAAGAGGAGCGGATGGAATGCAATGAGGAAACTCACATCCCCACAGAAATGAGCCATGCAGCCGTTGGAGTGTTTTCTTTCGGGTTCCTTGGCGAGGTTTTTGCTATGTTTAGATTCATATTTGGACTCACCATATATCTCATGATACGCATCTCATTTGCTCCTGGAGTTTGACTCCAGATTTGGTAGCTCAGTTGTGTCCTCGTCCACCCTAGTCAGCTCTTGATGCTGTGAAGGTAAAGGATGCAGGTTTGTTCATGTGCCAACCTTCCAAGTTTTCACCGACTCGGTTCCATCAGTAAAAAGGGTCTCGTGAGTGTCTTAATATTATTGAAGACAATAGAGCATTCGGCTTATACGGAAAAGGACTTGATGAAAAGAATACCTGAGTGAAATATTTCCACATAATTTGTGCATTGAGATTTCTGCAATAATGAATAATGATATCTGCAGAAAACAAAAAAACTAATTTTCGCCATCCAAAATTTTACATCAAAAGCAGTGTTTAATTAAATAACTATGCGTTAACGTGAATAATAAAAATATGCTACTGCAATACTATGCATCTGAAAAAAAAATTTCTCCGAAGAGCTTCGAATCACCAAATTCAGATGGTAATCATTATCCTCTCAATTACCACTAGGCCAACTCACTCACAAACAAGGCATGTAAGGGAACAAACTTGTCATCCAATGTTACTAAATCAAAGTGAATATGAACATCCAGTGGCATTATTTACTGTGATATTACAGTGGATATTTTATGTATGTGTTATATTAGCTATCCCTCACAGAAAAAATTCAGTGTTAAGAAAATATACTTCAACGGATCGTCCAATAGAGTGGTTTCCTTTTATTTTTTTATTGCCTAAATCGAAAGATTATTACTCCTGGAATACATATTTCACGCATTAAGACGATTAAATGACGATATCTATTTTTCACGATTAAATGAAAAGTGAAAATTTTCAAGCGCGCGAAAACGCGACAGGTAAGTATGATTGCCGGGAAAACTCCCATGTGACGTCGTTCTGGTTACTGCTGCCGCAAGTGAGGTGACCTTGGGGCGAGGCTCTGAGTGCTGATACGACGCAGGATGCTAGCAGGTAGCAGAGTACCATGCTAGATGGTAGCGCTTGGCTTAAATAAGTATAATTAATACCTTATCAAACGAGGAAAACTTTCCGACCTAAGCCAGTTTTAATAGGTGATTATTAAGACATGTTTCCCTGAGCTCTGTGCCTCATGCATTCATCGGTAATCTCAGATTATGTAACTCCTGGCTACTCGTATAGAAACAAGGTCCCCGTGACGTCACGTGGAGTGGCTTCGCATGGGCGCCAATCTGGCCTTTTTCAAATGCGGTTAAAATTGACCATTAACATTCGTCTAAACTGGGATTTCTAAAACCAAATAATTTGTATATTATGAATACACTATAATGGTGGGTAACGAATCGCAATCAATGCCTTTTGTTTTCTTTGATAAAGGAAACCACCCTATTTACGGGAGAGAATATATTTACGCTTAGGAGGTGGATTTATTATCTATCACGAGCTGTACAACTTCTGTGGTATTAAACATTGCACGTATCCCATATTCATTTCCCTTTAATGATGTTCTAATGAAAATACTGTGGAAGATGGGAATGTCGTTCAAAATTTCCCTCCCAATGGAACAATAGAATATACCGAGACTAAATTTCCAAACTACAGCATACGTGGTGCCACCTCAATCATTGCAATGCTTTTGAATCCGACTGTAAACACAATCAAAGGAATGCTATTTTGATTTTTATACACATTTTAATATTTTAAATAATTAAAAATCATTTTTATAGGCTTTCACGTTATATTTTAAAACAAATTTTAGACCCTCAGGATCAAAACTTCCGCTTGGGATGGCAATTAAATTTGGTATCAATCTACGGATAAACTGATTGATTGTACACTACTTTTCCTCACAAAGTTATTCCTCGAAATTTATCACTTTCTCATCACATACTGACTATCGTCTTTCAGCACAATTTTGATTATTGGGATAGTCCTGTTGTAACTAAAAAACTTTGAGTCAATCAATTAGAGCTTAAAGAACGTAAACCCTCAGAAATGCGTCGTGTTTGGTCACATTCTTTTTAGAATCTCATGCATGGTATACAATTGCCGAAAGTTATTGAGATAGCTTTAGCCCAAGTAAGACACTCACCTAGCATTTTTCTTCCAGAAAAGGAGAATTGAAGCAGGTAGGAAAAAAAGGTCAGTGTACGAGATTGGGTTGGGCTGAAACACATTTCCATTGTTCTTGTATAACTTGATATTTTACTTTGAGGATAATGATTTATGGCCTGTGTGGTCTAGGAAAGTAAAAAAAATCAGAGGCACGTGCTAATGGAGGGCTGAGGTAGTTTTTTGACATATGCCACGTACGTAATTACTTTTGACGTGGTTATTATCAAACGTCACTGAGATTCCCCTATTGGTTGTTCTATCTCTTGAGAAGAGTCACAATTGCCAATAGTAGGTACTTTGCCTTAAAATTTTCCGCAGTTGTAATTCTATTTAATAACCTCTAGCGAGATTTTAAACAAAATGGTTCGTGAGTAGGACAAGCATCGCAGAGAGATGGGGAATGCAAAGAGAGGATAGGAACTCTTCTCATTCCCTCTTATAGGACGCTGAATTTGCTGAAGCATCAATTAAAATTTCAGATCAAGATCCAAAGCCTTCAGCAAATTTTTATACAAAGTATCCGGTGAAGGGCATTATCCATAGATATTAGGATCCAAGGTTCTGACCATCCCTTGTATAAACCACAGGTAGTCAAAAAGTACTTTTAAAAAGCCAATCATGCTGCTGACAACTCAAGGTGTTTACTCCACATATGGAATCTGTATGTGCCATACTCATAAAATGCTTACAAATCAAAATGCTGTACACAATCTTTATCAATCGTTTGACTTCACATAATGTTAAGTCAAGTAAGAGTTTCAACAAAGTAACACAGAATACTATGCATTGTTCAACGAGTCTTCTCTAGAATATGAACGCTTAAAATCCCCTTTAAAGAATGCTTACAAATCAAAATGCTGTTAACAATCTTTATCAATCGTATGACTTCACATAATGTTAAGTCAAGTAAGAGTTTCAACAAAGTAACACAGAATACTATGTATTGTTCAACGAGTCTTCTCTAGAATATGAACGCTTAAAATCCCCTTCAAAGAATGCTTACAAATTAAAATGCTATCAACAATCTTCATCTATGAATACATCTATTGAACAACAAGTGCACATAAGGTTTAGCTAACTAAGACTTTCAAAAAAGTTGCAGAAACTAGGCATTACCTCAGCATCTTCAACAATAGTCAATGGTCCGTGATGTGGACAGTCACCTTCCCATTCCATCTGACAGTCATCGCAATCTGTTGAATGGAGAAGAATATATTTTAATTCTGATGCATAAAAAAGAATTATTATATTCCTGATGTCATACTTTTCCATAGCAATTACGTATTTTCCATTTCATGATTGAGCCAATTTTCAATACAGATTCATAAAAATGTAGAATTCCAGCCAAAAAGTTGAAGTTGCTTTCATCAGCATGTATGCTGATGGAAGATCTTATAAGATCAATGTATATAAGAAATATATAAATGAAAGAAAAGAAATTCCATCGGCAAAAATGCTGGGAATGCTGTGTGCACAACAGAAATGGTTGGCTGCCTACACTGGAAACATACTTACAGGGACATAATTAAGAGACTTCCTACACACTGCATCATCGTGGCAATTTCATATACTAAATTTATGATGGGTAAAAATGTAAAAGAAAAAATAAATACTCACAAATATAGTCGTCGTCATCAGGCACTTCTTCCTCTTTGTAATTCACACGCGCCAAGCTTCGCTTCGGATAGCGTCTTTCTGGCTTTGCATCCTCATTCTCTGTTACAGAAATACAGAATACATTATTCACTGCGTAAAAAACACTACCAAAAGCACAATTTTATCCTGTTATACTCATTCAAATACAAACGCATGGGCAAGTCTAACTGAGAAATGCTCAATTTATCCAAACTATTCTAACCTTCCAATCTTGTGAAATTAAAAATACTTTCCATGCATAAAAACACATTATTTCATTTCATCAAGATACATTTCCCTAATTTTTATGCTATATAAAAATATTTACTATACACATACTGGTTCTTTTGGTGAGGAGTTTCGATATCTGTTCAAATTTTGAGCTAACAAATTTGGTCACAGCATTGACAATCCTTCGTAATGCAACTGCAACTCTCGAGCTCCTGCAATATCAACAATGCCTTAGTTTTACATTAGAAAATAACACTTCTTCATAATTATTATTATTTCTCAATGTTACTGTCACACAAATTCAAAATTCCTTCACCTGAAAATTTGCTCATGGTATAGTTACTGTATTAATGAAATACAGAACACGTAAATACCTTTGAATATCCTCAGTAGTGAATCCCAAAAATTCCTCTGTTTCCTCAACATATTCTACATCAGTTTCAACAAACTCAACCTGAAAAGATCATTGCCAAAATCATCAGTTTGTGAGACAAAAAGTAGACCATAACAGCAACTAATCACTCAAGTGCATAATAAATTACAAAATTATTACTTTCTGGCATTTACGTCCTCTCGATCGGCTCATCGTGATCAATCTGAAGTAGAAAGAGTTGAGGATTAAAAAAAATAAGTTAATTTTCACTATAGAAAAAGTTACTTCATTCATGCATTTAGAATGTGTTGTAATATTAATTGCATCACAATTACATAACCAATGACATTAATGAACACTTTAGCATCAATAATACAGGCATCATTTTAATAAGAGTGAAGAGAACCAAACAAAATCATTTTGATTGGATTAATGCACATGTACTTACCAAATAAAAAGCACTTTCCGTACACTGAAAGAATGGGATACGTTACAAGAAGCAACCACTCCTCTGATGCAGCTTTCCACAATAATGCCCAGAGATAGGCAAGAATAGCCAAGCATCTGGTAGGTGGTGAATACTACATGATTTAAAAATTTTATGCATTGATAAAGATATTTAAAGAGTCTTGGTAATGTTTCACTTAATTTTATTATTATAGCTATAGCATTTACAAAATTTTATACTGTATTAATCATTATGTTCTATAACAGACGATAAGAGTCATTAAATATGATATTGACATAAAGGCACATTGCTATACCATCATAATGTAATACGATTGGACTCTGATACTGACGAGGTTCCCAACTATTCATAAAAGATAATTAATTATATTAACATGGAATTAGAGCACAATAATATTTAAAGTGAAACTTTAGAATAAACACAATACGAAGTACTGGCTCGGTGGAAGTCAAACTTCCCGGGGAGTGGATGTGGATAACAACGGTATCAGTTAAAAAAAAATAAATTCTTTAAAATATTAGCGTGAATTACTCGCAGGTATGTGATTAAAAAGTGGGATTCCTACTTCGTAAAGATACGTTTTACGACGACGACTATTCTCAAATTTCGTTCGGGAATATAAACTCGGAAAAGGGCCTGCTTCCGCTGAGATTTGCCAACTCTACACCGTGAATGAATGCGCATTTACTCACACAAAGAAGGTAAATGGCACGAAGAGAGTATAGGGACCAATGTAACTAAAATACTTCCACGTTATTAATAACATATGACACTCAGTAGATACAATTAAAATTTCACGAAAACCGTCAAAGCGGGGTACGGTTCAGCAATACCCTCAAGTCATTCATCCCGCGATACTTAGTTTTCATGATTGGCTCCTCGGCGTTCATTTATAACTTTTAAGAAAAAAATGTTTTTATACTTGAATTGTTCCAACTTACCAAAAATTAACCAACTTCTGCGAAAGTCACGCAATGGCGGCATAAGCTATTTGAATTGTTAGAAACTTCTGTTTGAAATAACCAACTGTTTCCTAGGTTACGCGCTACCATGGCCCTTATATACAAGGGGTACAAGGGCCTTGGTTACGCGCTACAAATCGCCTCCTTTGAGCTACTCGACAGTGTTTTGTCATTTCATTGACGCGCATTACTTGAATAGCTGATTAAACGGTTCAAAATAGACAAACTAAGTACGTGATGTTTTACACGGTAATTGTGCTTTCTACTACTATGGAAATACATTTTATTCAATGCATTATCTGTTACACGCAGATTTAATTCTTTCATTGTGCGTGTATAACGTCTGACACATTAAAATTAAATAAATCTCCAACTGTGCAAAATTAAAAATGAAGGTCTGATATGGCTATCGACCCAAAATACGGATATTCCAAAACTCTACATAATTTTCGTAATAACAATTCACGATTATCAATCGTAGCATTTGGACAGGGAAAATGGATACCAAAAGTGAAATGTTTTGCCTTAGGGCCCCCGCGTACTGGCAACTTTAATCACCGGCAACTGAACAATTTACTCACACAAGAGATGCTTGCTACCGCGCTCTAGATATTAAGTATAAGCTGCCTCTCAGCTCAGTTTACAATGGATCTCGTGGAAGCTAGTTGTGTTGTTGCGCTCATTCTGATACAGCGAAAAAATATGCAAAGGATAAAAAGGTTTTGGGTAAATTATTTGTCCTTGTGGACTATCCCCTTTTAACAGTAATTTGCATAAACTATACTGTATGTAAAATTGGTTGGAGAAGTTCATAGAACTTTCGTTTATCTAAAATGTTGTTGCCTTTAATTCCTATTAATTATCAAGTTACTTAAAAATGATCACAAATTGAAGCACCTAAATATAGTAGATATCTTAATCAAATTAAATAAATCTGGTTTATATAGGTACGAGGAATGATC
This sequence comes from Ischnura elegans, assembly GCF_921293095.1. Lineage (NCBI taxonomy): Eukaryota > Metazoa > Arthropoda > Insecta > Odonata > Coenagrionidae > Ischnura > Ischnura elegans. The sequence continues at coordinate 712,486 of NW_025791658.1, read as the reverse complement.
TTCAATAGCTTTAATCGCAAATTGGGCACCAGAGAAGCTGTAAAAATGGTGGAATGGGTAATTAATATGGGACCAGGTATCTGCTTAAATTAAAATTTTTAGCGACAAAATGATGTAAAGTGTGTATTGAGGCATGTAATTTTTCAAAACTTTTTCCCGCCCCAGGCCATCTTAGCTGTAAAGCGCCCAAAGCATATATTCCTATAGTTACACATCTGGCTGCAGTATAGCAATCACTGGATTGCATTACTTTGATTGAATCTTTGGGAATACATATTGCTTCCTTGTTTTTGGTAATCCTTTGTTCAGAATCACTAACTTATCTTTGACATGTAATTACGATTCCTCTATTATATCCATGTTAAATTTGAATGAATTGTTCATGCTTTCCGCCTTTTATTGATTGTAATTTGCTTCGTTCAAATTATTCTATAATGCTCTCTAATTGAAAAAAATGTGAAATTGATAAAAACCTGAAAAGATCTGAACAAGAAAATAAAGATGATGGTTAGGATAATATTTCAGCATTAAATTTTAACGAAAAATACGAAAGAAGTGGTTCCGTGTGCAGATAAGCTCCAAATTCGCTGCGGGAACGATTGGTACCGCCTTAGTCGAACTTACGACGCGATGTTTAACATGGATTGCGAATCTTTCCGTAAGGGTATATGACCGTTGGTTGTGAATTTATGGCTTCCAAATACGATCCAGAGCTTGTTCGATAAATTAAAGTACCGCAAATAATCCCAAAAAGTAATGGGGCCAGAGCGAGATTTGCAGTAAAATTGAAAATCAGGAAGAAAGAACTGGAGGAAAAAAATAAAAGAAATGGTGGCGTCGAGTGAAGCTGAAATGCACGTACCGAAGCGGAAGGACACATCAACCCAGCCAATGTGGTGTTTTTAAATAGGAATCCGATTTCGAACAACAGAAGTGATTGAATAAATTGAAGGTGATGACTTGAGCGAAGAGACAGAAATGAATCATAATCTGAATGAACAATTATAGGGAAAGGTCCCAAGTTTTGTTGAGTTTAAGCAAAATTTTACAATTTTGACCTTATGACCTCACAATGTGGGCCCAAACCAAAAATATTGAATTTGCCTTATGGGGTTTCAAAGTTACATAATCTTAGTCACACCAAAGTGATGAAATAAACCTGTATAAAAATTCTCATTTCTTGGAGGTGAGTGAGAAGTGACCGACAACTGCATGAACCAAGCGATTGAATCGGAATTTGAAATCCCCAGTGAATTATATATTTAATACAGTGGGGATAGTGATCTCTTTACTTTTAGGAAGTCTCCCTCAAGTGCACCTTAGTGCGAAAAATTCCACAGAATAAATCATTTTCCATTGATAAAGACATTTTATTCTCGAGGGGCAAACGGTAGATAATAGGGTAGTTGTCTTCATCAAAGAAAACGAAATGCATTGATTGCGATTCGTTACCCACCATTAGTGTATTTATAATATACATATTATTTTGTTTTAGAAATCCCAGTTAATATGAATGGCAATGGTCAATTTTAACCTCATTTGAAAAAGGCCGGATTGGCGCAAATGCAATGCCTCTCTAGGTCGTGACATCACAGGGACCTAGATGCTATACGAGTAGTCAGGAGTTTAACATCTTCTGAGTGAACCAATACATGCATGAGGCACAGAGCTCAGGGAAACATCTCTTAATAATCACTTACCAATATTGCTTATGGTCAGAAAGTCTCCTTCGTTTTATAGGATATAAAGAATCCTTATTTAAGCCAAGCGCTACCTGATAGCAGGGTACTCTGCTACCTGCTAGCAACCTGCATCATAGCAGTGCTCATGGCCTCGCACCAAGGTGGCCTAACACAGCGGCAGCCGGATACAGGATAACATCACACGGGCTTCTCCCAGCATCCATACTTAGCCGTCGCGTTTCCACGAAAAATTTCACTTTTCATTTAATCGCGAAAAATACATGTTATCATTTAAAAATCTAAAACCGTGAAATACGTACAACCACGTAACGTCTGAGAACACTCGCGATGTGTACATTCACGAAAAACTGATAACCGCGAAACAGGAAAAGAATCTACTCGACTAAAGTTTAAAAATCCTCGCTTAATTGTTCTAGAAAGGTCTTTTTCTGTGATTCCGTAGATACAGCACGTTGTGTATCAGTTTAAATTGCTCCGTTGATACAGCACGTAGTTATAAATGAAGTATCATTTTAATAGGGTGGTTTCCTATTATTTTTTTATTGCCTTAATCGAAAGATTATTACTCCTGGAGTACGAGTTTCACGCTTTTAGATTTTTAAATGACAACATCTATTTTTCGCGATTAAATGAAAAGTGAAAATTTTCAAGCGCGCGAAAACGCGACGCTCAAGTATGAATGCCGGGAAATATCTCCGTACGTCGTATTTCTGGTTCCCCCTCCCGCCCGGTGAGGTGACCTTGAGGCGAGGCTTAGCGCTGATACGTCGCAGGCTGCCAGCGGGTAGCTGAGTACCTTGCTGAATGGTAGCGCTTGGCTTAAAAAAGGTTTATTAATACCTTATCAAACGAAGAAAACTTTCCGACCTTAGCCAGTTTTAGTAGGTGATTATTAAGACATGTTTCCCTGAGCTCTGTGCCTCATGCATGCATTGGTAACCTCAGACGATGTATAACTCCTTTCCTCTCGTGTAGAAACTAGGTCCCTGTGACGTCACGTGGAGTGGAATCGCATGGGCGCCAATCTGGCCTTTTTCAAATGAGGATAAAACCTTGCCATTCGTCTAAACCGGTATTTCAAAAACCAAATAATTTGTGTATTATGAATACACTAATGGTGGGTAACGAATCGCAATCAATGCCTTTCGTTTTCTTTGATGAAGGAAACTACCCTATTGTTGAATCATCGGCTTTGGACAAAAAATACAATCCCAACCTCTAATATGTAGCACTATTTACCTATTAATTTGACTTAGTATTTTTATTTTTCCATGACTATCAACTACTCTCTCGAGTTCTATCGCCTCCAGACATTTTCAATCATTTTTAATGTCGATTGGGAATAGGATATTTTTAACGTCGATTTTTATGTTGAAAAAGCGATATTTTTCTTTAGAAAATTATTTTTTTACGTCAATTTTAATAGAAAAACAGTCAATGTTGATGTCATATCTTCCCGCAGTCACGGAAATGGTTTATTTCGACAATTTCTACTGCAGTTTTTTCTATTACCGACGATTTTGGCGACTTTTTTGTTTCCAAAAATTAATTCCGTTTTCAAAAGTGTGTCTGAATTCCACGGTTTTTTTAAAAGATCTTCATGAAATCCACTAAAAGGCCTTCTTGTAGCAGTTTTCCATCGGATTTCTTTAAATTTAAAATATTAGATTTACAAAGATAAATTTCCGAAATGAAGGCATATCACTGAAAAATGAACCCTGAAATATCCTATAATGCAACCACGCAACGTCTGAGAAGACTCGCGATGTGAACGTTCACAAAAAACTGGTAACCGCGAAACAACGAAAGAATCTAATCGACGCAAAGTTTAAAAATCTTCGCTTAATTATTACAGAAAGGCCTTTTTCTGTGACTCCAGAGATGTTCCATCGGTTGCCAGAGACACTTTTGAAAACTGAATTAATTTTTGGAAACAAAAAAGTCGCCAAAATCGTCGGTAATAGAAAAAACTGCAGTAGAAATTGTCGAAATAAACCATTTCCGTGACTGCGGGAAGATATGACATCAACATTGACTGTGTTGCTATTAAAATTGACGTAAACAAATAATTTTCTAAAGAAAAATATCGCTTTTTCAACATAAAAATCGATGTTAAAAATATCATATTCCTAATCGACGTTAAAAATGGTTTAAAATGTCTGGAGGCGATAGAACTCGAGAGAGTAGTTGATAGTCATGGAAAAATAAAAATACTAAGTCAAATTAATAGGTAAATAGTGCTACATATTAGAGGTTGGGATTGTATTTTTTGTCCAAAGCCGATGATTCAACAATAGGGTAGTTTCCTTCATCAAAGAAAACGAAAGGCATTGATTTCGATTCGTTACCCACCATTAGTGTATTCATAATACACAAATTATTTGGTTTTTGAAATACCGGTTTAGACGAATGGCAAGGGTCAAATTTTATCCTCATTTGAAGAGGCCAGATTGGCGCCCATACGATTCCACTCCACGCGACGTCACAGGGACCTAGTTTCTACACGAGGCACAGAGCTCAGGGAAACATGTCTTAATAATCACCTACTAAAACTGGCTAAGGTCGGAAAGTTTTCTTCGTTTGATAAGGTATTAATAAACCTTTTTTTAAGCCAAGCGCTACCATTTAGCAAGGTACTCAGCTACCCGCTGGCAGCCTGTTGATACAGCACGTGCTGTAAAAAATACAATATCAACTCCTGCTTTGCTTCTGACAAAAAATACATTCCCAACCTCAAATACCACTATTTACCTATTAATTCGACTAAGTATCTTTTATTTTTCCACGTCTATCAACTACTTACATTTTAAATCATAAAAACGCTTGAGAACCCGTTAATTACATACGTAAGCCAAGAAAATAAAACGTAATGAGGCTAAATATTAAAACTAAAATGTAGAAGAGACCTTGTGTTACTTTTAGAGAACGTTTAACATTAATAAATATATCGATTTTAAAGCATTCCAGAATTATTATCGACGAGAATTGACAACGAAAAATTAAAATAGTACGAAATCTACATGAAAGTTCGAAATTTTCGCAGGGGTTATCTAGTCTTCGCTTAATTTACATCTGAAATCCCTGTGGACTTCGATACGCCAGGTTACCATTGCTTCTTACGGCAACGACAAAAGCACTGGTTGAGCTGCGATTCCGGATGTCCATTGACAATGTCTGAAGGGTACCGCCAACGAATATGGCCTCCGGATAATCCCCCGCGTCAACTGCCGCCAACGCTAATCCTGCAGAGGCACCATATGCCTTCCCCAGGAAATTGGCCCGCATCGCACAGTGGGCGGAAATGAAAATAAAAATTTGACAAAACCCTAAATTTTCACAATTATTTTGCAAAGAAAAAATTGGCACAGTCTCATGTCATAATGTTTGAGCATCAAGGAACAATGGCTATTTAAATATTTGGCTTATCCAGAAAATCATCGGAAGCTGTTGAAAATGAGCAAAATTAATAATTATAATTTAAATCGGAATTTTCGTAAAAATCTAGTTTTTACCCTCACTCGTGAGTTGTTATGCTGGTTTTCAACGAATTTCGAAGCAAATTTCTATAATGACCAACAAAAGAAAAAGTATATTTCATTGATGTGAGTGGGTCACTGTCGTAAGCGGCAGCTTCGTAAACCTGAGTGGATGTGTGATTGAGAGCAACACGGAATTCATTCCCCTTGACAAATCTGCTAGGTGAGTGAGAGAGCTTTCGCAATTGTTTATTTTATTATGTATCAGTTTAAATTGTCGTGCATCACCTCACTTTCATCCTTCTAACTTCGCAAACACTCCTCCCCTTCTTTTTCCCAACGACAACGTCTTTACGTTAAGCCTTGGGGAATTCTTTTAACTGTTAAACGGCAGTAGATAGTTCGATTACCGACAAAACACAATTATTTATCAACCACTAATTCCAAGTGCCTTCTAATTAAGAAAAAAAGTTAAACGACCCCACCAAGCAGAAAATCGAGAGAGTTATCTGAAGGGGATTGCAGTTGTTTTTATATCTTTCTGACTCAGGGTGTGCTTGCTCCCTTAAAATGTTTTCCACAGACAATGGAGGACTTCTGACATATTTACACTAGATAAAGGGTATTAATCCGATTTTTTATTTTAAATACACGGTATGAAAGTAAAAAATACATAAATAAAAATACATACGTCGTCATAGAGGTTTTGCATCATTTTGACTTAAACTCAGGCACGCCTTACAAAAAATATTGGGGGGGCCAAACCGGGGATCTTGCCCCGGGAAATTTTATAAGTAGTGAATTTTAAGGCTTTTATGCATTTTATAAGAGTCATATGATCAAAGTTAGAACCCTGATAACTCTTATCTCGATATCTGGACACTCCAGGGAAAATCGACAAGCCTGACACTTTTTTCCTCACACCCATAACGAATTATTGGGGGGGCTCGGGCCCCCTCAAGCCCCATGGAGTCGGCGCCACTGCTTAAACTCCGATATATTTATGATCATTAAAAAAAAAGAGGTGAAGACAAGGAAAAGGCAAAAAATACTGAATACCCTTGGACAGCGAGAATGTTTTCAATCGTCTTGTGCGCTGATTGAGGGGAAGAAGTTTTCAAAACGTTCGACCATTGCTCGACGACCTACAAAAGTTTCCCAAAAAGTTTTATTGCTACCAGGGTAGGGCTCAAGTGCAGTTTCCCTTACTGTAGGGATCGCTAATGCGGCTTGACTCTCTCCAGCGAACCTTCACGGCAGGGGTCTGCAAGCATTTCCTATCACACTGCCCATTTCGTCTGCTTTACATTCCACTTCACTCTGTTGATATGTCTATGTCAAGTGCCTTAATGCAGCCTCATCCGTTGGTGAGAATGAAATGTAGTGATCCGGAAATGGAAGATTTCCATTTCCAGAATATGCATAAATATGTCGTTGTGTGACGTCTCAGAACAGCCAGCTGTGACAAACTATGCCTTGGGATTTGCACCTTTTCACTTTCAAGAACGCCTAACCTTCCTTTCCCCTTCCTCTTGGACGAAAACATCCTGGTTCCACTTCCCTACATAATGGCACGGTGTAGATGCAATTGGTACTCAGGAGGGACGCACTCAGGAACTCACTCAGTAACTCACAGTTGGAGTCGAAGCACGGGCCGTATGGCCCGTGCGACCTAAGCGCCTCGCTATCCACCCGTGCCATCACCAGCAGCTCCTCTCCTTCCCGAGACTTTTGGTAACGTTCTAAATTTTGGCTATTCTAGACGCACAAATTACTTATTGTATATTCATTGAATTGATTTGGTAACTGGGATTTCAAAGGGAAATAAACTTTGGGTTAAAACTTCTAATACTTGTGTGTGATTATTCGCTTCCCGACACCAAGAGCAAGAACCCGCACCCTTACAATGGTGGCAGCGGTGGTATTGTTTTACCATAGCCCCCCTGTGGGAGGGATTGGTAATTACATCCCAAAAGACTGTGGGATTACTGCCTAGGTAGTGTAAGGCTCATTTACACGCGTCGGAACGATAATCACACTCACTTTACATTCTTTGCGTCTCTAGAGCTAATTTTTTGGGTATTAAATTCCGCGTAATACTTTAAATCGCCAGAAATACTATATTTGATAGGTCATGAAACACTTTCTCGGGAAGTAGAGCTTGGTGTTAAACGGTGGATGCGAGTGGCAATTGCTCGCCCATATACTTTTGCGAGTAACGGTTAAGTCCGGGAGAGCTGAATCCAAAATAGCTGTCATAATAATGCGGTATTTCGGAGGAGGCACATTTTCGACGGACAACGGCCGCTGACCAACGCCTTCGGAGCCGGAGGCATCGCAGAGACAAAGTGTCGCCGGGATACTTTCACTTCGCTTCCAGAGCGGTGGTGTCACCCAGGGAAGCAGTGCAAGCAGTTGGCGCAAAGAAGAAGGAAGGTCATCACCGGCAACAAAGGACATTGGTGATTACGACCCTTAATAAGAACTTTTAATAGAAAAAAAATCATGGAAATGATTGCTATGCCTTTTTATGAATTTTCTTGGCCGGTAATTAGATGTTAGTTTTCTGAATTTTCTTAGTCGATAGTTAGTATTAGTAATTTTAAAGCCCCTATTTGTCCCGGAGGAATGGGATGGGAATCCTCACCAAGTTGACTAATTTTGTCTCTCTGAAACCCGTAAGAGATAGGCTCGGGTAATGAGCGAAATCTGGGTAGTTGCTCTAATAAACATTTCCGATTAATGTAATATGGGGAATAGAGCATATTTTAATAAAGGTTTTCAATTGAGATGGTCTAAGGAAGCCGTCGCTGCGTTTGCGACCTTGAGGGACTTCTAGAGTAATTGACCTGTACTTCGGTACCTCGATTTCATTGAACCTTTTTTTCTGCATTCAGCATCAGCCATACTTCAGAAGCAAGTATTGGCTCATTAGAATGCCACATGCCATATGTAGTCACTTGCGCCAGCCGGCAATTAAACTAGGCGAGGTGAATCTACGGCGCCACCTAAGGGAATGCCTCTTGCTAGTGTTCTAAATATAGTATCTCGTTACGTATTTAGTTTAAAGGCCTTAATGGGTTAGCTGATAATTGAAATTGGAATTGATATTGTCGCTGAAGGACCGATATGCAAGCGTGAGGCGCGGGTACCTTCCATTGAGCGAGTACAATTTTCCAAAACCCACATATGCCTGTAAAAACACTATAATGCAGAAGCACTGTCTCGTAACCTTCGGGAGTTAACATAGGTTTGATTTTTGGGGGAATCAAATGTTGACATGGGACGAACAGGAAGAAAATCCCGGGTGGAAAAATGAAAAGAGAGAATAAGAGAGAGTGAGACGATAGATAATTGTGGTTTTGTAAGAGGGAATATGTTAAAAAGTAAAAAGGGGACATTAACAAGGGATGGGTCCCAAGAGTGTGAGGAATTTTACAAGTTGACCGGGATTATCATAAGGGGTAATTGAAACCATAAGTTTAATGGCATAATATAGCATACGCCGGCTAGGGAAAAGATTAAGGCATTAGTAAAACATATCCTTGAAAATTTTATTGAGTGTAAAAGAGTGAAAAATAACACAAGCAATTGGTGTTTAGCGTGTAATGAGTGAAAGAAAACAAAGTGAAGTGTGCCCATGTTGTCCTCATCTTATCCCCCCTAAATTCCTCAAGAAAACAGTGAACTGATATTCGCTACGGCGACGAATTCGCGAGTCACTTTGGATCTGTGTGAATAAACAATGGACTTAAAGCACAGCAAAGGAGGGTGATAAAAAGTGGAAAAGTGAAGTAAACATGTGGAATACAAGGGATATTGAAAAATTGTAGGTATTTGTACGCATTTTTTTTAATCGATAGGACTTGACATATTTGTCATTTACAAACTTTTTCTTTCCAATTTACTCTGAATTATTTCTTTTTGTGTTGTTTCGTTTTTAGTGATAATAAAAAAAGGATTGAAAATATAGAAGTGAAACAGAATTAGGAATACGGACGATATAGTGGTATTTCTTTGTTTCCTTGTGTATAAATACTTTTACTTTTTGTTGAATATTGCAATTTAACATGTTATAAATTTACGTAATTTGCAGTGAATTATTTTAGTGCATAGGGGAATTTTAATGGTTAATTGTTTTTATGATTGCTTTTTCATTTGTATAAATGTGATCGATCTCGTGAGAGATCAATCAATTTTAATAAAGAAGGGAGTATTGTAGTGATCCGGAAATGGAGGATTTCCATTTCCAGAATATGCATAAATATGTCGTTGTGTGACGTCTCAGAACAGCCAGCTGTGACAAACTATGCCTTGGGATTTGCACCTTTTCACTTTCAAGAACGCCTAACCTTCCTTTCCCCTTCCTCTTGGACGAAAGCATCCTGGTTCCACTTCCCTATATAATGGCACGGTGTAGATGCAATAGGGTAGTTTCCTTCATCAAAGAAAACGAAAGGCATTGATTGCGATTCGTTACCCACCATTAGTGTATTCATAATACACAAATTATTTGGTTTTTGAAATACCGGTTTAGACGAATGGAAGGGTCAAATTTTATCCTCATTTGAAAAAGGCCAGATTGGCGCCCATGCGATTCCACTCCGCATGACGTCACAGGGACCTAGTTTCTACACGAGAGGATAGGAGTTATGCATCGTCTGAGGTTACCAATGCAAGCATGAGGCACAGAGCTCAGGGAAACATGTCTTAATAATCACCTATTAAAACTGCCTATGGTCGGAAAGTTTTCTTCGTTTGATAAGGTATTAATAAACCTTTTTTAAGCCAAGCGCTACCGTTCAGCAAGGTACTCAGCTATCCGCTAGCATCCTGCGACGTATCAGAGCTAAGCCTCGCCTCAAGGTCACCTCACCGGGCGGGAGGGGGAACCAGAAATACGACGTACGGAGATATTTCCCGACATTCATACTTAAGCGTCGCGTTTTCGCGCGCTTGAAAATTTTCACTTTTCATTTAATCGCGAAAAATAGATGTTGTCATTTAAAAATCTAAAAGCGCGAAATATGTACTCCAGGAGTAATAATCTTTCGATTAAGGCAATAAAAAAATAATAGGAAACCACCCTATTGGTGCTCAGGAGGGACGCACTCAGGAACTCACTCAGTAACTCACAGTTGGAGTCGAAGCACGGGCCGTATGGCCCGTGCGACCTAAGCGCCTCGCTATCCACCCGTGCCATCACCAGCAGCTCCTCTCCTTTCCGAGACTTTTGGTAACGTTCTAAATTTAGGCTATTCTAGACGCACAAATTACTTATTGTGTATTCATTGAATCGATTTGGAAACTGGGATTTCAAAGGGAAATAAACTTTGGGTTAAAACTTCTAATACTTGTGTGTGATTATTCGCTTCCCGACACCAAGGGCAAGAACCCACACCCTTACAGAAAGAAGGGTTGCCATGGATTTCACTTCTTGAGATACACTCAGCCAGGCTAAAGGGAAAGACATTCCTTGGTTCTCTCTTCCGCTCAGGCTGCCAGCTAAAATCATGATCTCTCGCAGCCAAAGGGTTTTTTTAAAAATCCCTCCATTTTTGGCGATAGCTGGGATTTTAGGTTGATATTAATTTAGATAGACTTCGACAATTTTTAGTGCACGGTATGAAAGTAAAATTACTCAATAACAAAAAATTGTCCCTCCATTTTTGTGGGAAACGGGGATTTGAGGCTGATATTCTGTTGGATAGACTTCGACAATTTTTACATTTTTAGTACACGGCATGAAAGTAAAAAATACTGAATATTAAAAACAAAACCCTCCATTTTTAAGACATTGCGGTTGATGTGATGTTAGATCAGCGGTTCCCAATCGGTTGTACGTTTACCCCTGGGGGGTACGCCGAAAATAATTGGTTATGGTGGACGCCAGGATCTACGTTATCTGTTAACCGGGAAATATCTATACATATGATTAGGGGTATTCAAACAAAGTTTCTATTTATAACTTAAATTTTCATCTACCCCTGGTGAAATTATGTAATGAAATGTACACGTTACATTTTTGGGGGTGCAATATTAGTTATCAGGGGCGCCGACTTATAAAAAATATTGGGGGGGCCCATATCCGAGGTCTTGCCCCGGGAAGGGGTTAAATTCAAAGTGTGTCGCAGCACCGAAACACTATCATGATTCACACCACCTGATTCAGTCAACCTGCTTCACCTTATAATTATTTGTTTTAACACATTGTTGAATTTGTTTTAAAAGGTAACTATCGTCAAACATGGGAAATAAAAATTACCAATATATTTTTGTGATTTCACAAAGAATAATATAACTTAATTATTTTCTTGAAATATTGAGGGGGCTCGGGCCCCTTCAGGCCCCATAGAGTCGGCGCCACTGTTAGTTATGTACATAATGAGGAGTACTCGAGTAAAAAAAAGGCTGAGACCCACTCCATTAAATAGATTTCGCAAAAAATATAGGTTGAGAAAGTATGCAACCCGTAAACTCATGTGCGTAAGGCAGTGAAGCTTGTAGTTAAGGATATAAGCATCAAAAGCTTCATGAAATTCTGGCGTAGGTTTCCGCGGCGTTGCTCATGGTCAGTGCTGATTTTCGGGTTATCGTTTTTTGCCGCCTTATATGGCTCTGTCCCGCTGCCTGCCGGACGCTGATTGGTCAATACCCTGTTCCAAACGTTGCTGATTGGGTAGCCTTGGTCTCGGTTGAAATTATTGTTTTTGTGTATGTATTTCCAAGGCTTCCCTGATCAGCCTTGGATAGTAGCGATTCTCCTCGGCCACCATCTTCGTTCCTTCGAAGTCTATACTGTGACCTACCTCACTCCACGCGTGTTCTGCAATGGCCGACAGGTGGAACTGCTACTGTTTTGTGGCTCTTGCATGTTCTTTTATCCTGGTCATTTCAAGCGTGTAAGGGACTAGTATTTACCTTTCCAGTGTAAGTGAAGGGGATAAAGAAAAGAAAGTCTTCTAGTGAGCGTGTGCATTGCAGTCTTAACTTTAGGAAGATTAAAATTAATTACGCGATGATGAATTTCCCTGAAATTTTATAATTCTAACATTAAACTTAAAACGAATCGGCTTTACATAGCCAGGCAGGTCGCCAAATGTCGGTCCACTGCAATCTAATATTAAATAATGAGATTTGAATACCTATGTTTTTTTTTTTAGAGGATTACTACATTTCTATTTGTTATTTACTTTTTTTGTGCAGGAGAAAAGGTCTTAACTAAAAACTTGGATGGTTGACATCTTTCCTGTTGACCAGTTATCCCCAGGGGACTCGCCTAGGCTTTTCTTCATCAGTGAAGATGCACATTCTTTTATTGTCCTCTTAGCTCCTTGCATCTGAAAATGAAAAGGGTACATAAATACATTCAAAATGGCAAATATTTCCTTTATCCAAGGCATAAAACTGCCAAAAAAAGTATGATTAGTACATAATAGCTTATGATAATTCAACCAAATAACACACTTTTAAAGATAAATTAAACATATGCAGTTGGGATGGGTAGTATGACAATACTTGTTCAGGAAAAATTCACATTTTTTTACAATGTCATAATTTTACTATGTTCCGAGACAAGATGGGATATCAGTGATGTGCACATCAAAAAATGTACATATTTCTATTTGGTGTCACATTCTCATTGTGCATGGATATAGCATATTTCCTCCCTCATCAACAGAGAAAATACTGAAAAAAACCTTTTATTTCATCTTCAGCTTGCCGTTGCAGCCAAAATATTAGAAAAATATTTAAAAATTACAGTTAATTTTGTTTGCCCTCCATTTAACTAGATATCATTTGTTATCCCTTCTCCTTGGGTCTCAGGCCGGGCCTAAATGCATCTGACATTTCCAACCTCAGGGGTCATTTCACTTCCCTCACGTCAGCTAGAGCCGACATCCAGTCATTAGCGTTGAAAAATTCACAACAGCTATACCTGACGTTAGATCTTCTGCATGTGAAAATGTCAGACGGCTCCACATGACATTGGGCGCAAAAGGGTCACATAGCTATAGCTTTCCTATAGCTTAGCAAGTGATGGTAAAATTATCATCCAACACCATAAGCCAGGCAGTTACTTTAAAAAATCCATCCCCATTGCCACGACAAGTATCACGATCTGCATTGAGGGGTTAGCCTATCAATTTTGACAATTACACTCCCATAAAGATAGAGAATGTGTCAAAGATACATCACGAACATTCTACCCTATATAACACCATTTTCAAAATCCCCTCCCTGCTAAGAACTCGCTCCATCCATACCTTCTGTCTCCTCCGTATCTCATCTAAATGCTGCTTCTACTCACCCACCATATACAGCACTTCGTCATTCCTTTTCCCCTCCGTCCATCTCACCCTCTCCATTCTTGTCCATACCCACATCCTGAATGCCTCCAGTCTTCCCTTGTCCTCCTTCCCAAGTGCCCACGTTTCCACATCGTACTACACTCCAGATCAGACTCTTCACCCACCTTTTCTTCAAACTCTTACATAAGGATCCCCTCATAAGCTCCTTCCTGTTCATAAATGCCTCCTTTTCTAGCACAATTCTCTTCCTGATGCCCTGACTACTGTATCCGTTTTCCTCTATCATGCTGCCTAAATATGGCAGAAAACGCTTGGAGTGAGGCAGGTCACAGTATAGACTTCGAAGCAACGAAAATGGTGGCCGAGGAGAATCGCTACTATCCAAGGCCGATCAGGGAAGCCTTGGAAATACAAAAAAACAATAATTTCAACCGAGACCAAGGCTACCCAATCAGCAACGTTTGGAACAGGGTATTGACCAATCAGCGTCCGGTAGGCAGCGGGACAGAGCCATATAAGGCGGCAAAAAACAAGAACCCGAAAATCAACAAAAAAAAATATAAATAAAATACGAAAAGAGGCATTTGCCCACACTTCTCCTGACCAAAGAACACAGTTGAAATGTTGAGATATAAATACATGGCATATACTTTTATAAACATCAGTCACTGTATCTCATCATATTTTCAGCGTCGACCTCTATTTGCCTTACGTTAATACTAATAAATGTACTAAAATATCGATATTATTCTTATCGATATATTGCTTATCGATATTGAATCGATTTCCAAAAATGTATTCTTGAGGCAAAATTTACGATGATATTACGGTTGCTTATAACTACTGAAATACTGCTTTTACAAATGATATACACCATTGGAAAGGTAAACTAACAAATATGTAGTCCTCAAAAGAAGTTCAATTTCGCTGTATTGAAAAGTTTTTATTGAATCGAAAGAATGTAGAAAATAAATCATGTAAACTATTTATTTGCTTCTAATCACAGCAAATTTTCAGCAAATGTGTACCACGCATTAGTTTCTAACACAGTTTACAGTATATTTTTGTTTTTATACCTGTTGGAAAAAACACACCTTTCAACCTTTCTTCTTGTTTTCTCCTCATTCTTTTCTCAGGCTCATTTTTACGCATATTCCTCTATTTATTCAAGTCTCTGGAGATCATGTTCAATATCGATTCAATTTTTCTGTATGGAAAAGTTAAGGATCGAGTTAACTCACGAAGAAAAATCTTTGCAATTTTGATTGTGAATTGGAATACCGAGGTATAACAAATGCACTGATGTCAGCATTGTTTGGCAAATGAAAGAAAATGGCTATGGACCATCTACTGATGTTTCTGTTTGTTTGATAGGTACTGCCTATTTTGTCTAATGTGGCTACACCTCCTTTAGTGCAGTTATAAAAGGTCAATATTTCCGGTTTTCTTTTATTATCTGTTCGTCTTGGATTCGTTGATAAAAATAGCTGTGTGAATTGTTGGCAAAATAATTACATTCGCTGACCATTTCACGATGCAGGAAACTAGAGATTTATTCTTCCTAAACCAGAATAAGCTGCTATTTTCTTCTTTCTCTTACATATACGACTCTCAGTGCTAAATCTCTTTTATTTTTTTGCACACTGTTCCCGCAACCGTCAAGATATTGCTAAGAATTCCATCTGCTTGCGGAATATTATTGAAGCAGTAGTTCATATTATGTTCCTCCCGTTTCTGATTACAAGAGTAAACATTCGCTTTACATCTCTTTTGGACTGTTATCTACAAAAAATGGACCCTCTGGTTGCCACCCTGAGTAGATACATCTCTAAGTTCAAATAAAATCGAATTTTGCCGATACAAAAATTTTTATGATATATTTTGCGGGGTTGGAAAGTAAATATTAATATTGCCTATATGAACATCTTTGAAGAGGAGTCAATTGCTCATCAGCTTTTTCTCATGGCCCAATCCCAGTGAGAAATGGGTGGTGGAATCCACGTGGAACCCACGTGGAATCCACGTGGAACCCACGTGGAATCCACGTTGAGTGGTGGATATTTGGTGGTGGTGGATATTGAGTGGTTGGACCCACGTGGAATCCACGTTGATTTCAAGTGGATTTGTGGTGATTAGCATAAAATGTTAAACAGAATTTCTAATTTGTGGAACTTAACTCTCTGGTAACATTGCGTCATTTATCATCCTGAAACCACGCTAGTTATGTGAAAATGTATCGCACATTCTATTTTTATATAATTCGTGGAAAGGCAGCCATGAGAGCACATGAAAAATCGTAGACACATATATAGAAGGTTTAGATATAGAGTGGTTGAGGTTTTAATGGTTTTAGGACAGCACCAACTGCTGTTTTAATTTTTCCACCAAATTTCCATGTGGGTTCCACGTTGATTCCACGACCAAAAACACGTGGTATCCACGTTAATTCTCCACGTGGGTTCCACCCCACACAGCACAAAGTGAATAATATGCACATAATATTCAAATATTATGCGAATATTATGCCACCACAATGGTATAAAACGCGCATATTATGTACATAATATGTGCATATAAATGGTATAATGTCCTCATAAATTGCGGTATTATGCGCATAATATGCGGAATATATGCAGTGATGGAATGGCATAATATTTGCATATATACGGAATATATGCACCTTTTATGTACATAAAAGGTGCATATAAATGGTATAATGTCCTCATATATTCCGTATATATGCAAACATTATGCCATTCCATCAGTGCATATATTCCGCATATTATGCGCATAATATCGCAATTTATGAGGACATTATGCCATTTATATGCACATATTATGTACATAATATGCACAAGTTATACCATTGATGTGGCTATATATATGCACATATTATACCCATATATGCCATTTATATGCACCTTTTATGTACATATTATGCACAATTTATACCATGGATGTGGCCTAAAATATATGCGCATATTATGCCCATATATACCATTTATATGCTCCTTTTATGTACATATTATGCACGATTTATACCATTGATGTGGCTATATATATGCACATATTATACCCATATATATATGCACCTTTTATGTACATATTATGCACAATTTATACCATGGATGTGGCCTAAAAAATATATGCGCATATTATACCATTTATATGCTCCTTTTAGGCACGATTTATACCATTGATGTGGCTAAATATACGCACATATTATACCCATATATACCATTAGTATGCACCTTTAGGTACATGTTATGCACATTTTATACCATATCTACGAACCTTTTATGCATATTTTATACCGTTGATGCGTGATAACATGCAGTTGCATAATATTCGAAAATTACATGAATAAAAATTGATTTCTGGAAACGAGGAGAAATTTAATGAATCATTCATGTAGACACAGCATAGGTACATTGCACTAAAACAAGGCACAATCCTTCATCGTTGTATCACAAATATACAAATATTCAGTTAGGAGTCCTATATCATCGCAAATTTGGTTTAAATATCATGTGAATGACATCTAATGACAAACATTCGCCCTTCCATAATCGTTACTCATGAAATTGCGATTAGAAAGTACAAAGTATGTCACACGAATTCACAATCACAACACTCGCGATGATTCCTTCCATGACATCCGCATGGTTGAACATCTACGGTCTTTTCTTAGCGAATGTATTAAAAATGGTCCAAAATGTGATTCCAAGCCACAAAGAGGTCTTCTAATCGTATAATTATCTCTGTGTTAGTCATAGAGTTGTGGCGAGCAATCACGCAAACGATGTAAGCAAGCCGTTCTTGAAAATGCACTCCGAAACAATAAAGATAATATTGTCATTAATAATCACAAACTAAAATAATTATATGCATATATGATCAAGTACGTGATATCTTCAGGGCGAAAGTGCAGCTCACAACCTGGTTCAGTACTTAAGTGCCAAAACTTCGTCTTTCCTTGGAATAGCCTCCCTTCACTTTTCAAGCTGGGACTCTGACTGAAAAAGTACCGTCATAAGATATACATTTAGGTAATTTAAAAAATTAATTAAAGTACTGGGAATAACACTCAAAATTAGGAGCTGATAATTTCAGATTTGCTTTCTACCCTATGACAAACGACAACGACTCACGTACGTGTACTTACTTTGATTTTAAATAAAGTCCTGTTCTTCATACCATGAAGCTTATTATTCCTTATCGTATATGCGTTACCAGAATAGTACTGTGACATAAATTAGTTCCGTAAACCCATCTTTTCCTCTTTAATATTAGATTTTTCAATAGACGTTCAATTCTCCCAACTACGGCAATATGGCTACGGCAACAACTAACAACAATGAACAACAACACAACGGCCTACCAAGCTGCGTACCTCGCCAGACCGGAATATGCCGGTGTGTAAAATAAAAAAATAATAATAATTGTGGAGTATTCTGCGAACGATACGAAATTGTTAGTGATATATTAAAACATAAGTTTTCACATTTTTTGATACAGAGGATGTATGATCATCGATTTTTACGGATACAATCACAGTTTACGGCGGCATAATATTTAAATATAATGTGCATATTATTCGCATATTATGTGCATAATCGACGGAATATTATTTGCATATTATGCCTATCCATTTATGCAACTTTTATACTGAATAGGATTTTTGAGTTTGCTGGGTGGCCGTTGATTTATGATTCTTATATGAATCATAATTAATGATAAAATGTTACTAACAACGAAATAATATACATACAATGTCAATATTATTAATAGTTTATGGCGGCATAATATTTAAATATAATGTGCATATTATTCGCATATTATGTGCATAATCGACGGAATATTATTTGCATATTATGCCTATCCATTTATGCAACTTTTATACTGAATAGGATTTTTGAGTTTGCTGGGTGGCCGTTAATTAATGATTCTTATAAGAATCATAATTAATGATAAAATGTTACTAACAACGAAATAATATACATACAATGTCAATATTATTAATAGTTTACGGCGGCATAATATTTAAATATAATGTGCATATTATTCGCATATTATGTGCATAATCGACGGAATATTATTTGCATATTATGCCTATCCATTTATGCAACTTTTATACTGAATAGGATTTTTGAGTTTGCTGGGTGGCTGTTGATTTATGATTCTTATATGAATCATAATTAACGATGGGATATCCCCAGTGAAAATTTTGTATACAATTGTATACAATTTTATACAGGATTTCCTGTATACACCTGTACACAATTGTATACAAAATGTGTACATTGTATACAAATTTGGCTTCATACAATTGTATACAGTGTATACAATTTACACATTTTCATACACTGTATACAATTGTATGAAATGTATACAATTGTATGAAATGTATACAATTGTATGAAATGTATACAATTGCATGAAATGTATACAATTGTATGAAATGTATACAATTGTATGAAATGTATACAATTGCATGAAATGTATACAACTGTATACATTTCATACAATTGTATACAGTGTATGAAAATGTGTAAATTGTATACACTGTATACAATTGTATGAAGCCAAATTTGTATACAATGTACACATTTTGTATACAATTGTGTACAGGTGTATACAGGAAATCCTGTATAAAATTGTATACAAAATTTTCGTCACGCGAAGATTTTTTGAAATGTACACAATTGTATGAAATGTATACAATTGTATAACATGTATACAATTGTATAAAATGGATATAATAAGGTGATTTCCTAATATTTTTATCACCTGAATCAAAACATTATTACTTCTGGAGTACGTAGTTCACGCTTTTTGTTGATAACCATTTTTCGCGATTAAATGAAAAGGGAAAATTTTCAAGCGCTCGAAAGTGCGAGGGGTAAGTGTGAATGCCAGGAAAAACTTCGCGTGACGTCGTTCTGCTTCCCGCTGCCGCAAGTTGTGAATTAGAATTATAATACAAGTTATTGTTGTGAACTTTACCTTCCTGTGTGTGAACAATGTTAACTGATGGACTATTCAGTGAGCTGGCAATTAGATGACTCTTTTGAGTTCTTAATTTGTGTTCCCATTGATAATTGGTGCTAACTTTACCTTCTTGTTGGTGGACAATATTAGTTTATCAACTCTTCAGTGATCTGGCAATTGAAATATTGTTCTGAGTTCTTTATGTGTGTTAAAATTGATCCCAGATAGCATGCTAATCTTGCTGCAAGCTTGTCACGACAAAGTTGCAATTTTCACCAAGCTTGTCATGACAAGCCTGCAAGCATGAATCAAACCTCCTAGTTACGCTATTTCAAACGTGCAGCAAACTTGTCGCAACAAACCTGCGGCAAACTTGTCACATCACACCTGCTGAAAATGTGTAGTGTCACACCTGCTACATACTAGGAAAACTAGTTCCACACCTACCATTTCTGTAGTGACACTTGCTGAGGAAAAACTGGCTTAAAATTTCTGCTAAATAAAATGCTCTCCTAAATAATGATCAATTTACAACAACAAAATTTAAAATTTTCCACTCTATCAATTGTTAGTCATTTCACATGCACAGAATTTGGGAGCTAAATTTATTCAATAAAATGGGCAACAAATAAATGCTGAAGAATTTATTTTTCTCATTAATTATGTACATGCTGAGGCAGCGGTGGAGTCATCGATAGTTAATCATTATTAATGAAGTGAGTGAAATACTTACAAACTGAATAGGCCAGGAAACATCAAAGACAGAAACACTTTTAAAAATTTATGACCCCCTAGGCCACACATGGTAATAACTAAAATAAAAAAATTTTCGAAAGGTAAAAACATATTGCTCGAATTTTATCAAAACATTCACAAGTATGCTGATTGGCTTTGAGGATGTAAAATTAAAACTTCATTCTTTTGAATTCTTGTTTAGTTATGGGAGTACAAGGTGGTGCATGGAACTTACATGGTTACATACTTATAGATCGTTACTGATGAACTTATTAAGCAAAATTATTGTCCTCATCAGCCTGATCCTCGGTCTGTTTATTCTGCCAATCCCTGAAGAGAAAATAGTAATTACTCCTTGTGAAATGATATATCATGTATCATGGAACATTATAGTGTATACCTATTGTAAGAGGGAATGGGAAAATATGAAGAAAATGTCTGGGATGATCGAATTAGTGTGGCAGAGAAATGAGAAGCGACTACTTACTTTCTTATTTTCCCGACCTCAGCCTGGTTGAGCCAATTACTCAGACACCCTTCCAGCTCCACATCTGATGCATCACGGTAGACCCTTCTGCATACACCTATGAAATTATACAAAACATAGTTAATGTCACTTATTGTAATATGTTAGAAGTTCATTTCAATGATCAATTATTATAATAATCTTAGAATATCTTGTTGGATGCACTCACGAAAAGTAACAGGACACACTGGAGTGCTATAAAATGATTTCTTAACCGAATTCTTCTTAAGTTTGCCTGTAAGGGCTTACAGCTCTGGTACATTGTCATCCTAAGACGACACAACATATTTTGTAGAAATTCATTCTCATTCATTTCTTCTACCAACTGCTACCAAACATTGCATCTAGAGATATAAAAAATACCAGATCAATGAAGAGTTAACAGCTAATACAAGAATAACAAAAATCATGTAGACAGCCAGAAGAAAAATTCACCAAAGAAATTAACACAATTGTCATGTTTAGTATGCACATGTAGTGTGAGTGCACAAGTGCATATGAAATAACAAAAATCCAATCATACCATAATTTTTTAATATTTCATTGGACATTAATCCATACGCACTTCAAAATTATGTTGTACTTGAGTATTTTTATAGCACATTGAATTCCAAGCACCTACGAATGTCTGGCGAGCTCAAGATATACTTCTGAAACTTTTTTACAAATGAAACTCTTATGAAACTTTCTTACAAAAACTTAATTGTTCTTTCATTTAAAAAATCATACATTGTTTGAATCAGGATGGCAGCACACAAATTATCATTATTCACTTACCACCTTTGGCTCAAATGAGGGATCTTCACTTATCCTACGGCAGAGTTTGATGAAATCCTCATCTGCTGTCAATGGCAATTGGCTGAAATTCATCTCCTCCACATCAGCATCCTTTCGCTTTGGGTCACAAGCCAATAAAGCATCTAATTTCCTCTCCAAGTGAGAAAACCCAGGTGCCATTCCTCCCATCCACATGAGGAGCTGGCTATTCTGTAGTTTTAATTTACTGCAGCCTGTAAATATAAAAATGTTATAAATACACTAATACCAATTGATTTGCTTACATTATACTTCCTTAGCAGACTTGATACTTAATCATCATAAATCCTGCCTACATGCTTATCAAACAAGTGAAAACCATAGATTTTAATATACCACTAATTTTTCTATCAACAAACACGAGTAATTGATTACATAAAAAAAATTTTAAGGATTGCAATCTTATTGTACAGAAACAACTTAGAAACGTGTTACTTATGCCCTTGAGTGCAATATGTCTGATAAAATGTACTAAAGCACAAATCAATGCCTAAATTATAATGATCGGAGAGAGTTCAACTGATGGCTATGTTTAGAACAGCTTATTAATTGCTATTATTCTTCGACATATTCCCAATAGTTACTCATTTTCAAGAAAAATCATTCATAAACGAGTTAATTGAGGTTGAGACTAATGTTTTAATGTCATAAAGAACTGTTAACAAAGTGGATTCTACTGTGAGAACCCTGATATTTCAACTTTAACCGCCTCAATGGATTCTTTTCACTATGCCAGCGAAAGTAAAGACCATGCTGAATTGTAATTACCCTGAGAATAAAATAATGAGTAATCTTAAATAATTATTGGATAGTAATTGGCGGTTCATTAATCATACATAAGTATCGAATGGAAAAAAATGTTCCATTTACTTACATTCACACGCTCAGCACAGCAGAGATGGATTGATGCTGACAATGGCAACCTCTTAAATCTCTTCGTGACGCTAAAAGCCACTGTTTCCGGGAATTCAAAAACTTATTCAGGCGTTGATTCAATTGTGCATGAAACAGTATTATTTCAATCCCTTTTTGTCAGTATTCACTACGAAGACGGATTATTTTCTTCTTCCATAGCATACTTCAACGTAAATTTGCTAGTAAAACGAGATTTTTCATCACAGCTAAATTCGCAATCACAAAATAACGGTAACTAGAGATGGGCAAAAAAATCGATTATACGTAATAATCGATTATTTGCTTTCGATTATTGCGATTATTGAATCGATTATGAACATCCGATTATTTTGCATAATCGATTATTTGAATATAATCGGCTGGAATAAGAAGCGTGCTCACTTGCGAGATTTTTTGCGAGAAATTTTTTTTGCGAGAAATTTTCACCCCTTCTATAGTTTCAGAACAACAAATGAATGCTATTTTGAAGTTTACTATTGTTTATAACAATTAACTAAGTTTAAACAGAGTTAGCAACAATACTAAAAACATTTACCAGCATTAACGATTTCTACATACCTTACGGGTTAAACAACAACAAATTAATGACTTGTTGTTACATCTGTCTCCATTGTTCATAAGAAAATGTAAAGTTTAAATAAAGTTAGCAACTTTTAAAAATTTAACAATTTCCGCATGTTGTACGGTTGAGAAGAGTTGGCTGAGCCTTATACCTTTACTCTTTGTTGATTATAACAATTACTAAAATGTAAACAAATTTAGCAACTTTTACAAAAATTAAGAATTCCCACATTTTATACGGTTGAGAAACGTGGAATGAATGATACTCTTATTCTATTATGTTTATAACGATTACTAATGTTTAAACCAAGTTAGCAACAATTTTAGAAACATTTTCAAAATCTTAACCAACAGTAAAGGAATGGTTTATTGGAACTCTATAGTGTTTATAATAATTTCTTAAGTTTAAAAATAATTAGCAACAATTTTAACACCATTTTTTAAAGTAAAAATGCGTTACGGTGTAAAGAATAGAAAAAGAGCATAGTTGTGGTGCTTTAACTCCCAAAGCCTGATATATACTCATTGATGTAAGCATACCTTTACATTGTATAAAATGTACACATTTTATACAGCCTACACAACTGTATAAATTTTCATAAAATGTATAAAATTTATACAATGTAAACATTTTATACAGCTTTATACAAATTCATACAAAATTTGCACATTGTACACATTCTGTATAAAATTGTATACATAGTATACAATTTACACGTTTTATGCATTCTATACAGCTGTATACAATTGTATACAAAATGTGCACACTGTACACATTCTGTATAAAATTGTATACATTGTGTACAATTTACACATTATATACATTCTATACAGCTGTATACAATTGCATACAAAATGTGTACATTGTATACATCCTGTATAGAAATTGTATACAAAATTTTCACTGGGGATGTTACTAACAATGTAATAATATACATATTATGTCAATATTATAGTAATAGTTTACGGCGGCATAATATTTAAATATTATGTGCATATTATTCGCATAATATGTGCATAATCGACGGAATATTATTTGCATATTATACCTATCCATTTATGCAACTTTTATACGGTATAAATTTTGAGTGTGCTGTGTGGGACGTGGATTCCACCACCCATTTCTCACTGGGATTCTATAATGTTGCTGTGTATTGCGATCAAACATCTCAAATACATCTCTACTTTGTGCTAATTTGTCACTTTTCATTTTCTCTTCTCTAGTACTCACGTTGTCGAAACGAAGAGATAAAGGAAAAGAGAAATATGTTATGGCTCATGGAGGAATAGCATATTTCCACTCCTAATCCGTTGTGGTTCCAAAATAATAAAAAATTCTGTTAATCATTTTTATTTGCCCCGGCTAAAAGTAAATTACTATTCAGCAATTCTAAGTCTTTCCTGTCTGTTTCACTATCTCTTTTACGTGAATAATTTTCAGTGACTTTCACTACCTGAATATTAGTGCAATTTACAATTTTCTCTACCATTCTTTCGATGAACATCATACGAAAACAAACCATTCGTGTTTTGAATCCATATTTTTGGGAATAAGTCCACTCCTCTCAGTAACACTGCTAGCGTATATAAGCTCCCTTCCTTTTACAAAAGTTCATCATCTCTACAATGTTGCTCAGTGTATATGTCATGCGCAGCTATATGACACCCATCTTCTTTTTCATCAGAATCAATCTTCTTCCCTCTAAGATTCATTCAAAAGACAAAGGCTCTTTCTTTTACACTAGATGTAGCTGACATTGAATTATGAATAAAAAACGATGACTGTAAGTATTATAAGGCCAATCTTCAATGGTAAATTCATAGAAACATGTAAATAATGATTTTTGTGAATAAGTACTGCACTAACGTAACTGAACGAAGTCTTCAAAAAACCTTTTCTAAAACATTGCATTTTCTACAAAGGTTGACGTCAGAAACAAGAAATTCCTCCTCCAAATTTTCAATCAAAACTCAAAGTATATCAGCTTTTCCCTTTTTCAGAAAGACTGCAGGAATCCATAGTGTACTGAATGAACGTTCTGCAAGTATTACATGATCGATTTTTCGTGGCTCACTTCGAGAAAAATCCCTGTAACATTATAAGAAATTACTTACTTTCTATTTGTTTACATGAATTTAGGCAAACAATATACCAATATATAAACAATTACTGATGTAAACGTAAAAAGACAACTTTCTTTGTCAGTTTCAGAAAAGTAGCTATCAAATGTGATGAAAATGGATTAAAAACATTCAAGGCAACTATAAATACTAGGCGGCAAACCGTAACGAGAACGGTCGCGTGGGGTGTCTGGCGCACCCCACTCTGCAAAGCTCTGACAAAAGTAAATTTTCTTAAAAACTTGCATTTATTTTATAATCATATTTTACATGTATCCTCTGAAAGCTTAAAAAATCAGTTAGAGGAGGTTACAGATCATTACAGTCACAATTGCAAGAAAAAAAAACACTTTTATAAGGCTGGGGTGTCTGGGACACCCCACGCGACCACTGCCGGGTTAACTCTGCTGGAATGTCATGTATTCCTGGGGCCTTATTCTTTCGCAGGTCTCTTACTGCAGCGTCAAATTCCAATATGAAGATGCTTCCTCCAATGTCATCCTTTTCAACTTCACTTTCCTCTTCGAGAACTTTTGAGCTAAGTTTGCTCCCGTTGCATAATTTCTCCAGGTATTCCTTCCATCTCTCGGCTTTGTCTTCGTTTTCAATTAGAATGTTTCCATTCCTGTCCCTTATGCTATTACATTTTGTGTTTCGTTCCTTGAAATGGTTCCTCACTATTCTATAGGCCGCTTCCACTTTCCCTTTTACGAGGTTATTTTGTACGTCCTCACATATGTTCCTCATCCACGCTTCTCTGGCTTTCCTCGCTTGGCGGCAAATTTCGTTCCTTAATCTCTTGTAGCAAGCCTGTCCTTCCTCAGTATTCATATTCTTATACTTTCTCCATTCTTCAATGAGGTCTAGGACTTCATCCGTGATCCATGGCTTTTTCTTAACACATTTTCTTATCCCTAGAACTTCTCTAGCGGTCTCCTGAAGTCCACTTCTTAGGGTAGTCCAGTTATTCTCAACTGAGTTTTCAGACTGATCTAGTCCTATCTTGCGCTCCACTACTTCTTGAAAGGCCTGTTGATTTTTTCAATTATTTCAATAATATCTGTTGTTCGATATCGGATTCCTATTTAAAAACACCACATTGGCTGGGTTGATGTGTCCTTCCACTTCGGTACGTGTGTTACATCTTCAATTGATGCCACAATTTCTTTTATTTTTTCCGCCAGTTCTTTCTTCTTAATTCTCAGTTTTACCCCAAGTAACATTTTGGTTGGCCCTCTGTTAGCAGATGGTGGTACACAGCGGTTGGCCCATGGTATGATTTGGCCACCTCGCCAACCGTATCCCAACCAACGATTCCCCAATGATGGGCCAACAGAGCATTAGAACAAGCTCTGGATTGTATTTGGAAGCCATAAATTCACAACCAACGGTCATATACCCTTACGGAAAGATTCGCAATCCATGTTAAAAATCGCGTCATAAGTTCGACTTAGGC
Source organism: Ischnura elegans (assembly GCF_921293095.1). Classification (NCBI taxonomy): domain Eukaryota; kingdom Metazoa; phylum Arthropoda; class Insecta; order Odonata; family Coenagrionidae; genus Ischnura; species Ischnura elegans. Next base: position 685,874 of record NW_025791658.1, on the reverse strand, counting down.
GGCACCAATCGTTCATGCAGCGAATTTGGAGCTAATCTGCACACGGAACCACTTTTTTCGTATTTTTCGTTAAAATTTAATGCAGAAATATTATCCTAACCATCATCTTTATTTTCTTGTTCAGATCTTTTCAGGTTCTTATAAATTACACATTTTTTTAAAAATTAATAAGCATTAAAGAATGATTTGAACGAAGCAAATTACAATCAATAAAAGGCGGAAAGCATGTACAATTCATTCAATTTCATCATGGATATAATAGAGGAATCGTAATTACATGTCAAAGATAAGTTAGTGATTCTGAACAAAAGATTACCAAAAACAAGGAAGCAATATGTATCCCCAAAGATTCAATCCCCAGTGAGAAATGGGTGGTGGAATCCACGTGGAGATGTAACGTGGATACCACGTGTTTTTGGTCGTGGAATCAACGTGGAACCCATGTGGAAATTTGGTGGAAAAATTAAAACAGTATAGTAGGTGCTGTCCTAAAACCATTAAAACCTCAACCACTCTATATCTAAACCTTCTATATATGTGTCTACGATTTTTCATGTGCTCTCATGGCTGCCTTTCCACGAATTATATAAAAATAGAATGTGCGATACATTTTTACATAACTAGCGTGGTTTCAGGATGATAAATGACGCAATGTCACCAGAGAGTTAAGTTCCACAAATTAGAAATTCTGTTTAACATTTTATGCTAATCACCACAAATCCACTTGAAATCAACGTGGATTCCACGTGGGTCCAACCACCCAATATCCACCACCACCAAATATCCACCACTCAACGTGGATTCCACGTGGGTTCCACGTGGATTCCACCACCCATTTCTCACTGGGTCAAAGTATTGCAATCCAGTGAATGCTATACTGCAGCCAGTTGCGTAACTAGGAATATGCTTTGGTGGGGGGATGGCCTGGGGTGGGAAAATTTTTACAAAATGAGATGCCTCGATATACATTTTACACCATTTTGGCGCTAAAAATTTTAATTTAAGCATATACCTGGTCCCATATTAAATACCCACTCCACCATTTGTACAGCTTCTCTGGTGCCCAATTTTTGAATAAAGCTATTGAAGATTATTCCTCGTACCTATATAAACCAGATTTATTTAATTTGATTAACCCACACAGCACACGGACACCTTTCGGACATCCGGTGATTGTCCGCCAAGTGGCCTATGGACATCCTACGGACAGCCGAATTCATACAAAATGATGTCCGCTGCAAGTCCGCATGTCAGTAAAAAAGGTGGCCCATGGACGACCTGAAATTGTCCGCTCTGGACACCTTGAGGACACGTTTAGGTTAGGATTGCATTTTGTTCGATACAAATAAATAATAGGTCCAGACAAGAATTTAAATAAATAAGGCATCAATTCCATGCACAATATTTATTTGGCTTCTTAAAATAATACAATGCAAGAAACTACATACATATTATTAAATTTTCTTCTTCCCCTGCAACCGCTCCTTGGCGTGCCTTAGCCAGTTTTGGATGACAACCTCCACATCTTTTTCAGCGGTCATGCTCTCCTGCACTGCTCCTGTAATAATGAAGTATATAAACATTTCATTGTAGCAAGAAATTGTATCTTGTACGTAACAAGCAGATTACATAAGACAGGACGCTACAGTCTTATTAGTCACGTGTTTAACATTCTTAAGGTTTCAAAATTAGGAAACCTGTCCATTAGAGGCTGAATACATTTTACAAACTTTTCTTTAACTTTTTCTTGTTCTTAAATAAGAAAAGATTTTGAGTAAAAATATTAATATGTTAGTAATGTATACATTATGATTAAGAACATTTTTCATAGAACAATTGTTGAACTAGATTTTAATCCCAAATATGAGAAGACTGTTTGCCTGTTAGACCCTGGTGCACCATCTAGAAAAAAATTCTTTGATCCATCCTTGCCAGACAGCTAAGTAGAGGTCTCGAAAAAGATATTGGAAAAAGCATTCAAATGGAGGATAATATTTCTGAACAATTGGTCTCTGCTTGAAGATTATGACTACACTAGAGTGAATTGTGTTACATAAGCTGGAGCTAAGGAAGACTAATGCAGAGGAGCTGAATATGATATAGGAGTAAAGGAAACTAGAAAATTTAAAGGAGGAAGTTTAACTGGACTAGATCTCTTGGGATTAGTGTGAAAACAGCCACACTGATTTGGCACACAAACCACTTAGCTGCATTGGCCGAGATGCAACTTAAAAAAAAATAGAAACTTTGAAAAACTAGCAAAAACTTGCTGTAGTTAAGGCCATTCCATGATTTAGATCTCCGAATTCTTCCAATCTTAATAATTAAAATAGATCTTCTAATGTAGTCTGGTATCGAGGCAAAAGTGAAAACCTAGCTCACTGGCAATATTCACATTTCGACAGAGACATAACAGGTGAATAGCAGCTAAAGCCTGCTGTGAGCTACTGAAATTTCTATAGCTCCTACAACAACACCTACTTCAAAACATCTTAGTTAGCTAGAGCTACTAGAAAATAGTAGCTTCTGTAGTACTGTGCAACTACCATCCCTGTTGAATAAGTTATCCCATTCTTAAGTTCTACAGGTGTTATACATCGAACTTTTATAGAGCATGAGATCCTTTTCAACCATGTTTTTGGTAATTATACCTCCCATATGCAGAACAAAAATTGTTTTCAAATGTTTGAATTACTTGGTAGTGGAATCTGCATCTGAAAATAATACATAACAATACTATTTTCTCTACCTTTAGCATGGAAGGGTGAACCTTGTATTACAAGATGTTCAATAATTATTTAAATTTACTTTATATGAGCTCCCTTAACAGGAGCAACTTGCGAAAAAAGTATCCAGACCAAAATTATTCCTCCTTGCCCAAACCTATATAATAATCAAACGAATACTTACACCTCTCTCTCATGCCTTGCTTTAGCATGTTCCAGCCAACTCTTCACTGTAACTTCCACACTAGAATTGGTGGCTGTATCGTCCTGGTTCAGAGCAACATCTGTAAAGAATGAAGACAAATAAGTATACAGACAATTATAAGAAGAGAGACATACAAACTTATAAATAGAAATAGGAACTAAATAAAATACAGATAAGGTATTTTTATTCAACTCCACTACATGAAAGCTATAGTCAGTAAATGCCTCCAGGTAAATATATCAGGTTCACGATACTCTACACCAAAATGTGTACCGATGGCTGTACGAAAAGATGCACAAGTTCTATTTTCTGGGTATAAGATTTCATGCAGCAGTTTGAGCAAATAAATGAACCATGTAACATAGCCGTAAGGTTTGTTTACACAATATATCACTTATAATTAGACCTTGTTTAGATTCATCCCAAGTTTCTTACAGTCGTCCTATAGTTTCCACTAAATTAAATGCATGGATGACTAATAGCACAGTTACTTAGTTTGTAGTTAAATTAGTTTATAATTTAGTAGGTTAGCAAAGTTGGGCAGAAAAAATATATTAAACGCTATAAAAGTTACGCCGGCATTGTAATTTTTTAATCCCTAAGCCTTATCTTTACTGACATAATAGATCATTTATTTATTTAGGACCTAAAATTTTTAATTATTAACCTAGTTCCATCAAACAGATAAAGAGTATAAAAACTTTTTGTAAAAAGGCTAAACATTGGTGGTTATCCTATCATAACCTTAATCGCCATATCCTATCATAACCCTTCGACCTGAAGACGCTGGCAGGATAGCCAGCGAAACTGTTGTCAACCAACAATCTGACGCGGAAGAAAACCCTGGAGAAATGCTGAGATCAAACCATCGCCGCGGAAACCTACGCTCTAACATCCTATCATAACATTAATGTTCTTTTTCGATGCGTGCGTGAATATACATATCAAAAGAAATCACACGGTGTACTCCGATTTCAAAGAATTAATAATTTACGTGAAACCTATTAATCATATATGCGTGTTGCAAAATCCCCCGGTTACACGTAAGTACAATTCCTAGTTATATATATATATATTTTAATATCACGAGATGTGGGTCAATTCCTAGTTATATTTATTGCCAAGAACCCTACTTGATTTGATTTAGGAACGGAACCAAACGGACCGTTCGGACAACAAATTCAGCCGTAGCCTACGTTATCAAAACAACAGGTTCTATTTTATACGCTAGCACTTACATTATTTCCTATACGTTCTCGCGTACAGAGACTATAGTACAAGAACTTCCACTTTAAATTATATCATGTAAACAAGGAACAAAAGCGAAAATTTCACCATGAACAACGGAAAAAGACGCTACCTTTAGTTGCCAAGTAACGGTTTTACCGAGACGGTCATGTTGTTCCAAGCAGAGCCATATTTTTCCTCGAGATGTTACAGGCTGAGTTATAAGAAATATAAGGAGCATGCGGAAACACTATACTGCCGACAGTGAACGCCAAGAAAAAATTATTTGGATGTCACATCAAACTTACTTGGAATACATGTAGCTGCATCTTTGTAACCGCCAAACCACCATGCTGTCTCCGGTGTTCCATTCCGGTTCCTCTGTTGGAAAGGAGGAACGGACGGAGGAATGATGAGAATCTGTATCGCGGAGTAGCGGTAGATTCAAAATTCGTTCGCCACCAAAAAATCTAGAATTTCAATATAAAGTAAAGGTACGGCAGTACTTACCTTCTATTGCCTATCCTTAAATTGGACAATTACAATGTCTAATCTGGGAATGAGGCCATCGATGCCGTGATAATTTTAGGAGAATTCTTACCATTAAAAATTAAAATGAATTTAAAGCGTTATGTTTCATTAAAATACTTTCCAATCAATCGCCTCTGAGATTTTTTAATCCCTAGAGAGTAAATATTAATTAATCAATAAGTTGAAAGAGTTCATTTAACCTGCAGGAATGGAATGTCCCCGAGACGGCTACGCGACGTCGGCAGGACATTGGTACATAATATAAAATTTCAGTAAAAATCGATAAATTCCATTATTCCTGTTGTTAATTTTTGTAAAAGTTGCTAAATTTAAGTAATTTTTATAATCATGAAAGAGTACGGGTTTATTGTTCATCCAACGCTTCTCAACCGTACAACATGCGGAAATTTTTAATTTTTTGAAAATTGCTAAAATTGTTGCTAAATTTGTTAAAACTTTAAAAATTGTTATAAATAATGTAGAGAGTCATAAGTTCGTTCAATTGTTGTTGTTTAACCCGTAAGGCATGTAGAAATTTTTAACGCTCGTAAATGTTACTTAAATTGTTGCTAACTTTGTTTAAACTTAATTAATTGTTATAAACAATGTAAAACTTAAAAATAGCGTACATTTGTTGTTCTTAAACTATAGAAGCGGTAAAAATGTCAAATTATTTTTTCGTTAAATAGTTTATAATTTCCTCCCAGAGTCCACACTCCAACAAGAGGATTACACTTGGTTACCTAAAATAATCCTCAAAATAACTCTTCCTCCACGAAAAATTTCCTCTTCCTCGATCGGGAGGAAGTATTCTGGCTTCAGAAACGAGAGAGAGTTTTTTTCTTTCTCCCTTCTCCTACACTCCCTACTCGGAGGAGGATCTCGAGACTTTCTCTCGGAGTTCCTCCTTGAGGAGGTGAGTGATGAAACCAAAACTCCGAAACCCTGCATAATGGGACACTAGCTGGACGTCCGCTGGACATCCAAGATAGGACAGTGTGCGGACGGATGGCCAGGACAGCCGGCGGATGTCCTCTGGCTGTCCTGAAAATCCGCGGACACTGAGAGGACGCGACGGACGCGCAGCGGACGTCCTCTGGCAACGATGTGCTGTGTGGGAAGATATCTAACATATTTAGGTGCTTGAAATTGTGATCATTTTTAAGTAACTTGATAATTAATAGGAATTAAAGGCAACAACATTTTAGTTTAAACGAGAGTTCTATGAACTTCTCCTGCCAATTTCACATACAGTTTAGTTTATGTAAATTACTGTTAAAATTGGATAGTCCACAAGGACAAATAATTTACCCAAAACCTTTTTATCCTTTGCTTATTTTTTCGCTGCCTCAGAATGACCGCAACAACACAACTAGCTTCCACGAGATTCATTGTAAACTGAGCTGAGAGGCAGCTACTTAATCTCCAGTATGCGGTAGCGAGCAACTCCAGGGTGAGTAAATAGGGTGGTTTCCTATTATATTTTTATTGCCTAAATCGAAAGATAATTACTCCTGGAGTACACATTTCACGCTTTTAAGCCGATGTCCCACGGTCAAATTTGCGTCAAAATATTTTGATCAAAATTTGCTGCAACTGACGCGCACCCTGTCCCACGGTCAAAATTTTGTCCAACTGGCTTATGGTCCTATCGTTTGTACAAATCACCGATTTGTACAAATGGATAGGACAGGTTCTAAATTTTCATCCAATTGGATGAAACCAACCAATCACAGGGCCTTTGACAAAAAAGCATCGCCAAGCGCTGACACACAGGCCAAATACGTTAAACTTATTTATCGTCTGCATGATTATTTTAATTAATAATTATGTATATTATGGACACAAAAATAAACTTTGTTGTATTGCACACAGTATGCATTAAAAACCCAACCGGTTTCCACCTTTTCAGGTCGTTATCTTAATCGTAAACCTCTAGATAAGGACCTGAAAAGATCGAAACCGGTTGAGTTTTTTCATTAGTATTGTATGGAATACTAAAAGGTTTAGTTTTAAATTTATAATATCACCATACCACGAAGTGAATTCACAAAACATTATTTCAAATATATATATACGTTCGTGATCGTCTATTTCATCGCCTGGTGTGGCCCTAAAGGTAAATATGAGCAAAAATTTGTCTTAGTGATAGGCGATGGAAGCTCTCAACTAGGAAATCCGTAATAATCAGATGATCTTAAATAGAAAGGAAGCGATCTTTAGAATCGCAATACCAGGAGGGATGTTCTGGAAATAATAAAAGATTTACTTAAGGTATCGAGGCCGAATTTTACGCTTTATGGAAGGCATACAATGCGAGCGAGCAGCTGGAGAAATGACTAATATGAACTGACGATTGTACCTGTGAAACACTACAGCTGCCCGTTTCTATTACTATGATTATAGGATAAGGATCTTATTTTAGAAACTGCTAGATTAGGAGAGAAAAATGTGATTTAAATGCACGCTTACAGCACTATTCATAACATCTCCTCAACCACAATGTCCATCATTTATTAATAACATTTTCCTCGCGGGAATAAACTGCCTCACGTTTGTATCCTGGCGTTTTATTCTGCCCTCAACCTTGCTGATAAGGGACATGAAAATATCCTGACTTGTCGTCAATTATTATCGATAATAAACGGGAACATCGGCGACCAACTCCTTCTCCAACATGTTTAGCATGCTTATTCCAACGCTTTCATACCCCTTTTCCAGCCAAGGCCAAGTTCAGCATTCCTTCTGCTTTCTTTTTTTCGCATCTTTAATGTTCAAGAGGCCTGTTCATACAATTTCGCCTGCTTAAAAAGAAAGAATCCTCCACCTCCACAAGTTTCCTAGTTGTTTACATAAATATCGTCTTTCGTTTGTTTTTGATCAAAATGAGATGCATCGTGGGACACCCCCAGTCCAGTTGTATCAAAATATTTGCATCAAAATTTTTGGACAAAAATTTTGATCAAAATATTTTGACGCAAATTTGACCGTGGGACATCGGCTTTAGATTTTTAAATGTCGATATCTATTTTTCGCGGTGAACTGAAAAGTGAAAAATTTCAAGCGCGCGAAAATGCGACGCGTAAGTAGGAATGATGGGAAAAAGTCCGTGCAACGCATTCCTGGTTCCCCCTCCCGCCTTGTGAGGTGACCTTGATCGAGGCTCTGAGCGCTGATAGGACGCAGGATGCTAGCGGGTAGCTGATTACCTTGTGTGGCTGGTAGCGCTTGGCTAAAAAAGGTTTATTAATACTTTATCAAACGAAGAAAACTTTCCGACCTTACCCAAGGAGGAATGAAAAGTCATTATGACATCATCTTGATGTCATTTTCAAGTCATGGCTTGGTAGTCACGGTGACCTCAAAATGGTCCCTTGAAATGACATCCTTCTTGACTCATGATGATGTCAATATGACCTTAAATGACTACCTATCATTTTGACCTCATGTTGATCTCACTTTGACTACTTGTGACCAAACCTATTTGTTCCTCTAATGCCAATTCATACTATAATTTCTGTATTTAGATTGTCATTTAGGGATAAATTAAACACTTCAGATATGAAACTCAACCTTTATTAGGATTTATTTCAACAAAAAACAGATAGATTTTACAAGAAGAAATTCCTCAGCATTTGTTTTTAATTTTCCTTTTAATGTTCCTTTTCTCCCTCTTCAAATACAAATCGAGAAAAATCATCTACATTGGCCATTTCAGGTGATTCTGTAGCATTTCCTTTCCCTTCAGTTGCCTCTAGTTGCTTAAGCAATTTTGTTGAACCACCGCTGAATCTTTGCCTTCTTCTTAATTACTTTACCCTGAGGGAAATTCTTCCATTGTGGGACTACAAACAAAGGAAAAAATAACATCAAGAAGCTGAAAGTTTCTAATTTTGATGATACATTAAATAGAAAAATTGATACTAACTGCAAATAGCCTTAAGAATGTAGGGTTTGTTAAACATAATTTTTCCAAGCTCTCCATCCCAATTGATGCAGCGAGCAAATTCATTTGTACACATATTTCTGGTTACATGGGCTGAAAACTCCATCAGTATGATCAACTGCAATTTGTCCAAGATGTTAAACCTGTAAGAAAGGAAACCAAAATAAATTTTAACTTTAACATGTGACACAAGAAGGGAAAATAGAAAGGGTTAATTTGATGGATGATGTAGAGCGGATAACTGTCAATTTACTCACAAATGATTTGAAGAGAGATGAGGTTTTTAGGAGCTCTTCAAAGTTGTTTAAATCCTTCTCGTCATCCAGAGAAGTTTTGACATATTAGCTGCTTCAAACATCTCATCTTCTGGAGCAATATAAAGCAAATTTTCATTTCCTTTTCCTCTCCTGTATGGCTGCAATCTCTTGTCTCGTTTGTAAAACAAGCGTAAATAATCCGAGAAATGGCACATTACGGTGAAACAAACGCTCCATTGTTGATTTGAAATGAAGACCGATATTTATTATTGGCTCTTATTCCCGTAGTAACGTACTTACGTAAGAGCTCTCACCGAAAATATTATTGAAAACGAGGTGAAGCTAAATTATTTCTTGCGCAAATGCAGCAATCAGTGACGATGAGTTATTTTAAAAAACCGCGGCGCATTCTAGTTTAGAAATGGCGCGTCACCGATTTCCTTCGAAATATTTTGGCGAAATACGTTCGTTCCCGGGGACTGTCTTGCGGTATAAGCGAATAATAGACCATTTTAAGGAACAATTATCATCCCAGATAGCACAACCATTTGTATACAAATGGTAAATCTTCTGTAACCTTACAAATTGTACCGATTTTTGTAATACAACTGTATTACAGTTGTATTCAAACGTCTTGTATACAGATGATTTGTAATACAGTTGTAATACAAAGGCAAAATACAAGGGAATTTGTAATACGATTGTAATAGAGGACATTTGACACTGTATTACAATTGTAATACGATTGTAATAGAGGACATTTGACACTGTATTACAATTGTAATACAAATGTATTACCACAAATGTGCTGTCTGGGATATAACGTCATTAAATCTCAGACGAAAATCGATAAAAATATTGAGACAAAAAAAATCGCTATCCAATAAAATATCACGATGTATATCATCCGATACAAATATCGGGGCCCAAAAAAATCGCCTACCGATAAAATACCACGATGTATAATTTCATAAAAAAATCACTAGCCCGATAAAGTTTGCCTTCAGATAAAATATATCACATTATATAATTCGATGAAAAAATACCTCCTATTTAATATCGCGATGTACCATACATTAGTAAGTTTTTTACGCACCGAAATATGGTCTAGCATAAACGATCAAGCCTATACATAAGCTGTATTTTCCCAAACTAATTTCCCGATGCCAAAACATGATAATTTATCGCGCGCGACGACGCGATCGGGTGATAAGTCACGATGTTTTATCGCGGCTGCGGTTTTTATGAGACAATAAATCGTGATATTTTATTCGAGCAGCAATTTTTATTGGATGATGTTTCGTGATATTTTAGCAGTGGCGATTTTAGATCGGATCATCAAGCGTAGTATTTTATAAGATGGCGATTTTTATCAGGCCCAATATTTGTTATCGGATGATATATCCTCATATTTTATCGAAAAGATATTTCTACCTTATAATAGTAGTTCCGTAGTATTTTATCGGAAGACTGTTTTTAGCGATTCCGATATTTTTAATGGCTCAGTTAATTTATCGCACACGATATTTTTTGGACGATATATCGTGATATTTTATCGGTTCCGATACTTTTATTGGGCCCTACTTATTGGAAAATCATTTATCGATAATGTACTAAACTCAAATTAGTATTCCCGATATCATTAATTATCGCGATATTTCACGATATATATGTATCGCCCAGGGCAAGTGGCGCAGTCACGTCTTGGGGTACCAATAGTGGCAATTTGACAATTTTTTTTATAGGTTCTCACTTTTAGTAAAAACTTGTACAAATGAATTCAAAGTCAAAATGACATCATTTTGACATCAGAATGACCCGCAAAACGTCACCTCCCCAGTCATGACTGAATAGTGACTTTTTGTGGGTCATTTTGAGGTCAAAGAGATGTCATTTTGACTTTTCTTCCTCCTTGGGTAGTCAGTTTTAATAGGTGATTATTAAGACATGTTTCCCTGAGCTCTGTGCCTCATGCATGCATTGGTAACCTCAGACGATGTACAAATCCTATCCTCTCATGTAGAAACTAGGTCCCTGTGACGTCACGTGGAGTGGAATCGCATGGGCGCCAATCTGGCCTTTTTCAAATGAGGATAAAATTTGACCCTTGCCATTCGTCTAAACCGGTATTTCAAAAACCAAATAATTTGTGTATTATGAATACACTAATGATGGGTAACGAGTCGCAATCAATGCCTTTCGTTTTCTTTGATGAAGGAAACTACCCTATTGTTCAGTTGCCGGTGATTAAAGTTGCCAGTGCGCGGGGGCCCTAAGGCAAAACATTTCACTTGTGGTATCCATTTTCCCTATCCAAATGCTACGATTGAAAACCGTGAATTGTTATTACGAAAATTATGTAGAGTTTTGGAATATCCGTATTTTGGGTCGAGAGCCATGTCAGATCTTCATTTTTTAATTTTGCACACTTGGAGTGTAATTTAATTTTAATATGTCAGACGTTATACACGCACCATGAAAGAATTAAATCTGCATGTAACAGATAAGGCATTGAATAATATGTATTTCCATAGTAGTAGAAAGCACAATTACCGTGTAAAACATCACGTACTTAGTTTGTCTATTTTGAACCGTTTAATCAGCTATTCAAGTAATGCGCGTCAACGAAATGACAAAACGTCGCAAAGCTCAAACGGGGCGGTTTGTAGCGCGTAACCTAGGAAACAGTTGGTTATTTCAAACAGAAGTTTCTAATAATTCAAATAGCATATGCCGCCATTGCGTGACATTCGCAGAAGTTGGTTAATTTTTGGTAAGAAATTATCTGTGGAACAATTCAAGTATAAAAACAATTTTTTATTAAAAGTTATTAATGAACGCCGAAGAGAAATCGTCATGAAAACTAAGTATCGCGGAATGAATGACTTGAGGGTATTGCTGAACCGTACCCCGCTTTGACGGTTTTCGTGAAATTTTAATTGCATCTACTGAGTGTCATATGTTATTAATAACGTGGAAGTATTTAAGTTACATCGGTCCTTATACTCTCGTCGTGCCATTTACCTTCTTTGTTTGAGTAAATGCGCTTTTATTCACGGTGAAGAGGTGGCAAATCTCAGCGGAAGCTGGCCCTTCTCCGAGTTTACGAAATTTGAGAATCGTCGTCGTCGTAAAACGTATCTTTACGAATTATGAATCCCACTTTTTAATCACATACCTGCGAGCAATTCACGCCTACATTTTAAAGCATTTATTTTGAAAAAACTGATATCTTGTTATCCATATCCACTCCCCGGAAAGTTTGACTTCCACCGAGCCAGTACTTCGTATCGTGTTTATTCTAAAGTTTCACCTTAAATATTATTGTGCTCTAATTCTATGTTAATATAATTAATGAAATATCTTTATCAATGCATAAAATTTTTAAATCACGTAGTATTCACCACCTTCCAGATTCTTGACTATTCTTGCCTATCTCTGGGCATTATTGTGGAAAGCTGCATCAGAGGAGTGGTTGCTACTTGTAACGTAGCCCATTCTTTCAGTGTACGGAAAGTGCTTTTAATTTGGTAAGTATACAAGTGCATTAATCCAATCAAAATGATTTTGTTTGGTTCTCTTCACTCTTATTTAAATGATGCCTGTATTATTGATGCTTAAGTGTTCAGTAATGTCATTGGTTATGTAATTGTGATGCAATTAATATTACAAGACATTCTAAATGCATGAATGAAGTAACTTTTTCTATAGTGAAAATAACTTGTTTTTTTTTTTTTTTAAATCTGCAACTCTGTCTACTTCAGATTGATCACGATGAGCCGATCGAGAGGACGTAAATGCCAGAAAGTAATAATTTTGTAATTTATTATGCACTTGAGTGATTAGTTGCTGTTATGGTCTACTTTTTGTCTCACAAACTAATGATTTTGGCAATGATCTTTTCAGGTTGAGTTTGTTGAAACTGATGTAGAAAATGTTGAGGAAACAGAGGAATTTTTGGGATTCACTACTGAGGATATTCAAAGGTATTTACGGGTTCTGTATTTCATTAATACAGTAACTATACCATGAGCAAATTTTCAGGTGAAGGAATTTTGAATTTGTGTGACAGTAACATTGAGAAATAATAATTATTATGTGGAAGTGTTATTTAATAATGTAAAACTAAGGCATTGTTGATATTGCAGGAGCTCGAGAGTTGCAGTTGCATTACGAAGGATTGTCAATGCTGTGACCAAATTTGTTAGCTCAAAATTTGAACAGATATCGAAACTCCTCACCAAAAGAACCAGTATGTGTATAGTAAATAATTTTATATAGCATAAAAATTAGGGAAATGCATCTTGATGAAATGAAATAATGTGTTTTTATGCATGGAAAGTATTTTTAATTTCACAAGATTGGAAGGTTAGAATAGTTTGGATAGGTTGAGCATTTCTCAGTTAGACTTGCCCATGCATTTGTATTTGAATGAGTATAACAGGATAAAATTGTGCTTTTGGCAGTTTATTTTACGCAGTGAATAATGTATTCTGTATTTCTGTAACAGAGAATGAGGATGCAAAGCCAGAAAGACGCTATCCGAAGCGAAGCTTGGCGCGTGTGAATTACAAAGAGGAAGAAGTGCCTGATGACGACGACTATATTTGTGAGTAATTATTTTTTCTTTTACATTTTTACTCATCATCAATTTAGCATATGAAATTGCGATGATGATGAAGTGTGTAGGAAGTCTCTTAATTATGTCCCTGTAAGTATGTTTCCAGTGTAGGCAGCCAACCATTTCTGTTGTGCACACAGCATTCCCAGCAATTTTGCCGATGGAATTTCTTTTCTTTCATTTTTTTTCTTCTAACAAGTGGTACATATCCTTTGCACTTCTGGTCCAATGCTTTTGCTCTTACAGGTTTCTTTAATGTTGATATATTTTCTTTTTTTATATTATAAATCTCTGTATTTGTTTGACCAGGTCATAACTGATATGCATAAATATGTACCTGATGGATGACATGGCATGGTGATTCTTATATTCAAAATTATATGCGGATATTAATTACTCATAAGCGGATTTAGCGAGTGGGCATCGGGGCATGTGCCCTCCCATTTTTTTCATTTAAGAGAAATTTTATATCTTGTTTTTCTTTAAATTCTTAAGATGCTGGCTTTGAGGTGATATAATTTCTTGGATAAGTTTATTTGTGGTGGAATAATTTAACCTGAATTGGTAGATTTTTTTCTGCCAAAATTTTATATGGTTTAAGATTTAACATTTTCCCACAGTAAAGAAATAAAATTGAAGGAGGATACTACAGTTACCACCTAATGAATTTGGTAACCTTATTAAATGCAATCTCTATTGTGAGAATCCATGTTTGGGCAAGTTTAATTGTTAACTTTTATTGGTGATAAATCATATCAATTGTAATTGATGCTCAAACATTTAAGGTATATATACATGGATCTTATGCTGATGGAAGTAACTTCAACTTTTTGGCTGGAATTCTACATTTTTATGTATCTGTATTGAAAATTGGCTCAATCATGAAATGGAAAATATGTAATTGCTATGGGATAGTATAACATCAGGAATGTAATAATTCTTTTTATGCATCAGAATTAAAATATATTCTTCTCCATTGAACAGATTGCGATGACTGTCAGATGGAATGGGAAGGTGACTGTCCACATCACGGACCATTGACTATTGTTGAAGATGCTGAGGTAATGCCTAGTTTCTGCAACTATTTTGAAAGTCTTAGTTAGCTAAACCTTATGTGAACTTGTTGTTCAATAGATGTATTCATAGATGAAGATTGTTGATAGCATTTTAATTTGTAAGCATTCTTTGAAGGGGATTTTAAGCGTTCATATTCTAGAGAAGACTCGTTGAACAATACATAGTATTCTGTGTTACTTTGTTGAAACTCTTACTTGACTTAACATTATGTGAACTCAAACGATTGATAAAGATTGTGTACAGCATTTTGATTTGTAAGCATTTTATGAGTATGGCACGTACAGATTCCATATGTGGAGTAAACACCTTGAGTTGTCAGCAGCATGATTGGCTTTTTAAAAGTACTTTTTGACTACCTGTGGTTTATACAAGGGATGGTCGGAACCTTGGATCCTAATATCTATGGATAATGCCCTTCACCGGATACTTTGTATAAAAATTCGCTGAAGATGTTGGATCTTGATCTGAAATTTTAATTGATGCTTCAACAAATTCAGCGTCCCGTAAGAGGGAATGAGAAGAGTTCCTATCCTCTCTTTGCATTCCCCATCTCTCTGCAATGCTTGTCCTACTCATGAACCATTTTGTTTAAAATCTTGCTAGGGGTTATTCAACAGAATTTCAGCTGCGGAAAATTTTAAGGCAAAGTGCCAGCTATAGGCAGTTGTGACTCTTCTCAATCGATAGAACAATCAATAGGGGAATCTCTGTGACGTTGGATAATAACCACGTCAAAAGTAACTACGTGGCATATGTCAAAAAACTACCTCAGCCCTCCATTAGCACGTGCCTCTGATTTTTTTCCTTTCCTAGACCACACAGGCCATAAATCTTTATCCTCAAAGTAAAATATCAAGTTACACAAGAACAATGGAAATATGTTTCAGGCCAGCCCCATCTCGACTCCCACTGAGCTTTTTTTCCTACCTGCTTAATTCTCCTTTTCTGGAAGACAAATGCTAGGTGAGTGTCCTACTTGGGCTAAAGCTATCTCAATAACTTTCGGCAGTTGTATACCATGCGCGAGATTCTTAAAAGAATGAGACCAAATACGATGCATTTCTGAGGGTTTATGTTCTTTAAGATCTAATTGATTGAGTCAAAGATTTTTAGTGACAACAAGAATATCCCAATAATCAAAATTGTGCTGAAAGACGATAGTCAGTATGTGATGAAAAAGTGAAAAATTTCGAGGAAAAAGTTTGTAAGGAAAAGTGGTGTAAAATCGATCAGCTTATCCGTAGATTGATACCAAATTTAATTGCCATCCCAAACGGAAGTTTTGATCCTGAGGGTCTAAAATTTGTTTTAAAATATAACGTGAAAGCCTATAAAAATGATTTTTAATTATATAAAATATTAAAATGTGTATAACAATCTAGATAGCATTCCTTTGATTGTATTTACTGTCGGATCCAAAAGCATTGCAATGATTGAGGTGGTGCCACGTACGCCGTAGTTTGGAAATTTAGTTTCGCTATATTCTATTGTACCATTAGGAGGGAAATTTTGAACGACATTCCCATCTTCCACAGTATTTTCATTAGAACATCATTAAAGGGAAATGAATATGGGATACGTGCAATGTTTAATACCACAAAAATTGTACAGCTCGTGATAGATAATAAATCCACCTCCTAAACGTAAATTTACTCTCTATCGTAAATAGGGTGGTTTCCTTTATCAAAGAAAAGGAAAGGAATTGATTGAGATTCGTTACCCACCATTATAGTGTATTCATAATATACAAATTATTTGGTTTTAGAAATCCCAGTTTAGACGAATGTTAATGGTCAATTTTAACCACATTTGAAAATGGCCAGATTGGCACCCATGCGATGCCACTCCACGTGACGTCACAGGGACCTTGTTTCTATACGAGTAGCCAGGAGTTACATAATCTGAGATTACCGATGCATGCATGAGGCACAGAGCTCAGGGAAACATGTCTTAATAATCACCTATTAAAACTGGCTAAGGTCGGAAAGTTTTCCTCGTTTGATAAGGTATTAATAATCCTTATTTAAGCCAAGCGCTACCATCTAGCATGGTACTCTGCTACCTGCTAGCATCCTGCGTCGTATCAGCGCTCAGAGCCTCGCCCCAAGGTCACCTCACTTGCGGCAGCGGTAACCAGGACGACGTCACACGGGAGTTTTCCCGGCAATCATACTTACCCGTCGCGTCGCGCTTGAAAATTTTTACTTTTCATTTAATCGCAAAAAATAGATATTGTCGTTTCAAAATCGTAATGCGTGAAATACATACTCCAGGAGTAATAATCTTTCGATTTAGGCAATAAAAAAATTATAGGAAACCACTCTATTGGACGATCCTTGGAAGTATATTTTCTTACAATTAACACTGAATTTTTTCTATGAGGGATAGCTAATATAACACAAATATAAAATATCCACTGTAATATCACAGTAAATAATGCCACTGGATGTTCATATTCACTTTGATTTAGTAACATTGGATGACAGCTGTGTTCCCTTGCATGCCTTGTTTGTGAGTGAGTTGGCCTAGTGGTAATTGAGAGGATAATGATTACCATCTGAGTTAGGTGATTCCAAGCTCTTCGGAGAAATTTTTTTTTCAGATGCATAGTATGGAAGTAGCATATTTTTATTATTCACGTTAACGCATGGTTACTAATTAAACACTGCTTTTGATGTAAAATTTTGGATGGCGAACATTAGTTTTTTTGTTTTCTGCAGATTTCATTATTCATTATTGCAGAAATCTCAATGTACAAATTATATGGAAATATTTCACTCAGGTATTCTTTTCCATCAAGTCCTTTTCCGTATAACCCGAATGGTCTATAGTCTTCAATAATATTAAGACACTCACGAGACCCTTTTTACTGCTGTAACCGAGTTGGTGAAAACTTGGAAGGTTGGCACATGAGCAAACCTGCATCCTTTACCTTCACAGCATCAAGAGCTGACGAGGATGGACGAAGACACAACTGAGCTACCAAACCTGGAGTTAAACTCCAGGAGCAAATGAGATGCGTATCATGAGATATATGGTGAGTCCAAATATGAATCTAAACATAGCAAAAACCTCGCCAAGGAACCCGAAAGAAAACACTCCAACGGCTGCATGGCTCATTTCTGTGGGGACGTGAGTTTCCTCATTGCATTCCATCTGCTCCTCTTAATTTCGATTGGGCATTCGATCTTGTCGTTTGACTCCAGGTTCAGTAGCTCAGTTTTGTCCGCGTCCGTCCTCGTTGGCTCTTGGTGCCGTGAAGGCAAAGGATGCAGGTTGCTTCATGTGCCAACCTTCCAAGTTTTCAACGACCCAGCCCATGAAATTGAGTGTGTGTAGTTAGTGTCTACATGTTATTGAAAATGACAGAACATCCGGGTAATATGGAAATGGATTTGATGGAGAAGAATACCTGACTGAAATATTTTCCATAAAACAAAAAATGACTATCTGCCATTCAAAACTTTATAATGACGGTAGTGGTTAATATGCGTTAAAGTGGATGAGAAAAATATGTTACTGCCATGCTATCTATCTGAAAAAAAAATGTTACGGAGAGATTTAAACCAATCAAGTCATAATTCTAATATGGTAGGTATGTCTTCTGCTTTACCGCTAGGCCAACTCACTCACTCATTCCAACTGTGTTTCATCACGAGCTTTGCTAAAGCATGCAAGGCAATGGACTAGTCTTCTAGTGCCACTAAATCAAACTGAATTTTGACATCCAGTGGCATTTTTGCTGTAATATTGCAGTGGATATTTTATAAATATTTGTTATGTTCGCTATGTCTCATCGTAAAGCTTCAGCATTAATTGTAAGAAAATATACCTCGAGGGATCAGATAATTTATGAGAGAAAGAATGTTGACGTTCGGAGGTGAATATTTTATATAGCAAGAGCTGCACAATATGTATAACCACTACACATATCCCGCATACATTTCCCTTTAATGATGCTCTGATAAAAATATTGCGGAAAAGGGGAATAATGTTTAATATTCCCTCCTACAAGTACAATAGAAAATACCGAAAGTCAGATGCCAAACTGTGGCGAAAGTGGAATTAATGACATTTATGACGCTTCTTCATTCGTTGCAATACTTTTGGATCTGACTGTACCTAGAAGAAACTTGAATATGTAATTACTTCCTCCTATGGGAGGCAATTAATTAAAAATGCATTTGGATCTGAAAATATCTGAAGATCTGACACTTGAAATAAAGTATCTGATCCGGATCTGTACCAAAAAAATAATCCTGGATCCGTCCATCCCAAGTTTATACATGTTAGATATGGATTAATCCTTTGGCAAACATGTTTCGTCCCTGGAGATGTGTGTTCAAACCCTGATAGTGATAGTGAATTTTCAGAGGTCACCTGACTCTTGCTTGAATGTTGTGTGGGAAACACTTCAAACATAACAATCCATTTGTTGGTTGGGCCACTAAGCCATGGTCTTCTAAGGCCCTCCCTTCATTTGCTTGGCATCTTTTGTTCAGAGAAGACTAATGGTGATGCCTAGTTTCTCTCCTCCCTTCCCTACCCAGTGAACACAAAAAGCTGCTGATGCACATCTGATGCACCAAGCGGCAGCGCTGTAGCAGTGGCGAAGGCACTACAGCACGTCCACAACTTGCGGCTGCACTTAATGAGAGTGCTGCTGAGTTACTGCTGAGGTGCTTCAGTTGTAATGTGCTGTACTAGCAGGACTGATGCAGTACTGCATCAGCTCTGTATATTTACTGGGCACCTGCCCATCACTCGTGCCACAAATAACCTCGGCTGTCGGTTGCCTTCTCTAAATATGTGACTGAAGTTGTTCCATCCTTTCCTTATTGGTTTTCATAAGATTGATCCCCTCTCACACTCTTCTTGAAACCTCCTCATTATGCAATCTATGTATCCATTTCATCTTTATCATTTTTCTTTTTCATCAAATTTCTGTTACTTCTAAACTTGACTTCTCCTCATCCTTTGAACTCTGATAAAAGTATTTCTAGGGTAACTCAAGTTATTTTCTTCATCTCTAGGTTGCCAGTGGTTCAGGAGTGAAGCCTGATCCCAAGTATGCCATAAAGACAGTTCCGAGCTCCCTCCATATTGCAGCTTCCCAAATTACGGTAGCTGGCCTGGGGGTTTGGAGCAAGGAGAAGCTACCACAGGGCCTGCGCTTTGGACCGTATGGAGGCATCAAAGTTTCTCAGCCATGCAGGCGAGGTTACTGCTGGGAGGTACAGTACTGCCATTGCTATCTCTATAAAGTCATCTTTAATACTCAGCATATCTTAGATATTGATGAAAACATGTGTTCACACTTTGATGCTTAAATAAAATGTAAACATTAGTGGATTCACGCAACCTCTTGTGATTCATGATTGAGTATTTTTGATCTGCTGTGGAAGGTCAATAACCTGGAACACTTTGAAGCAGGGTTATTGTTGAATCAAGATTTTTTCGGTTTTAAATTGTTGCTAGTCAGTGAGCAATTTAACACATGTTGCAATTTCCATTATAATTAGGGTAATGAATGAGCAATAATGGCTTAGGGTCTTGAAAAATCTCTCCTTTTTGAATTTCTACTCTTCAACAAGAATTTTGTCATGAAATTTTAGCGCAAATTGATTGAATCTACCAGGTAATGCTTCATCATTGGCATTTGTAGGTAAAAGCTGTGCCACGATCCCTTGGCTCATAAGCCAGGTGATCTGTGTTTATATAATGCTTCACTCTTTCTCTTCCAATCCCAGCACCAGACACACTTTGATGTAATGGTGATTAGTCATCTTTTCTTTCACTTGCTGAATATAACTTCAACAACTAGTGCAGTGATGTCGCACTTCAGTAAAACAAAGACAAACGAAACATAAGTGTTTATTTCTTATTCCCCTTTTGCATGGCTGACACTGGGTTTAATATTTTACTCCCATCACTTTTTGAGTTCCATTCATGTGCACTGATCTCACTTCTGGGAATCCGTGGATTGCCGATCAATCGATATCACTGGACGGCATGAAAATCAGCCCTGACACCATTCCTGCTGATTCTCATGTAAAACGACCTCCTATTCCCAATATGAACTCCGTTTTTCCCCATCACACACCATTTTCCGGGGAGCTCCCCCCTCCAATCATTATGACTTATCGGTCATTTGGAGGAATTAAAAGGATTATTTTATCATTTAAAATATTTCTAGGGGTTATGAGGGGTGAAAAATTCTAAAAAATTAATATTTATGGTAAAGAGGTAGTTTTGGGAGGAATTTTCACGTATTTTTAAAAACTTCCAGCTTCCATTTAACATCATCCTCCCCCGAATGATGAAAATATACGACAACAAGAAGCAGCAGTAACAATAAAAGTATTTTGTTGCATAGCATAGCAACAATAATTAAAATATTTTGCAATAGCTCGGAAGATTCACTTTACTACGCTGGCTCTCGCAGTGCCTCTCCCACTCCGGCATGGACATCAATTCTCTTGCTTTCGCAGCTAAAAAAGGAAAAGTAATACTTTCTAATTCCATGAAAAATATAAGATTTAGGTTTTTAATTTGTCATTGGATTAAAAAAGTATTCTCTCTCCTTAATCATGGAGTTCCACAAAGTATCAGCCTCTCAAATCAATAGGGAACTTGCATATATTTCAGATATAATCAGTAGCCCTAAAATTATGTGAAAATATATGTTTGCATACCTTGGTGAAAGTTTTTTATTATTTTATGACGTGGTTTGCGATATTTAATGCATCAAAGTTCACGAGAATTTTCAAATGCGAGTGAGAATCGAAAACGCCCGATGATTGGCTGGTAGAAAAGTGACGTCATAGTTCAGTACGAGGAGGCACAGCGGCACGGCCGTAGTAGAGGTTGCATACTTGAATACATGCGACGGCGTGGTTATGATTCATTTATTGAAGTGCAGACGTATCGGAGTTGTTCATTGTGACTTCAGGGCTATTATTTGATCTATTTCTCCTCCATTGAAAGCGATAGATTGCGTAAAGATGAAGGAATATGGTTATTCCTAGGCTGATCCTAGCAAGCTTCCTGTTACTGATTCCATCATGATAACAGGGTATTTTAGTGAAACTGTAGACTTCATCGGCACCGAAAGTCGATGCCGAGAAATGGAAAGGTAGCTCATGTGCATCTGAAATGTTTTATAGTTCATAACAAAGTGAGACTTGCGTATAATATTGGCGAAAGCGTATACTCATGTGAAATGTGTATTCTTTTGACAGTACACTGGAGAGTCTTATGGTGAACTTGTTTCCACCTCGAAGCTGTCGATGATACTTTCAACTTAAAAATACCTTGCCTGGAGGGCGACAGGAAGCTCTGAGGAAGCCAGACTATCAATGTTTCAATTTAGTAGCGATAATATAGACGAACTTCCAACACAATCTACCATCTTGTGACTCAAAAACCCTGAAGCCACTTCCTATTCTGCAGGAAGAATCGGTCAATCGCACTTCGATCAATATAATAAACACAACGTCTTCAGGTGTTAAGAAGTTACTTTTGTAATGAAAGCCTTCCTAAAGTAGCATTAAAATGTGAATATTTTCCAAACAGAGTCTTTAATACATTTTGGGAGCTTTTCTCACGATATATCTGAAACCTACTCTAAAGGCGAGCTCATCGTCATTGCGATCGGTTGTCACTTAAAAATTCCGTATCGGAAACCTAGAGGGATGACCTTCAACGATGACCGTGATCACCTGCACTCTCACTATCACTGGAACCCGTGGTGAAAATATCATCCCAATCCAATTTCTATTTGGTTTTAACTGGGGAAAGAGCAATATAGAACTGCACATTCTTTGGACAACTTTGGGTTTGACTTTCCCTCAAACACCCCATTTCCCCTGAGGTGCACATCAGTCTTAACTTTATACGATGGCCTGACAACCTTTAAATGGATCCTTGGTTTATCCTGACAACCAACTAAATGGAAATTGCTGATCCACACGTCTTCCTCTATCTCCACAGTTTCCAAATCAAGGGCCGCGGAACATTCCTCTCGTGACTCAACTTTTTCTGAAAAGCAAGCAACGGCGTAGAATAAAATCAAAGAATGCTGCGATTCATTTTTTGTGACCACCTCTTTTTCCATCTACAACTTCCTTTATCTTTCGTGGTAAACTATGGGACAAGATAATGTTTAAATATTTTCATTAATTTATAACAAAATATAAGTTCTAAAAATACCCAAAAGCCATTTTATTAATCCGCACTGATGAGTGTAAATTAATGTGGAAGATGAATGCTGTAGACGTAGTAGTTTACCCTAGGTGGAGTTGCAAAGTTCATGAAGTTGACAAAACGGCTAATTTTTCGGTGCGCGGAGTCATTTATTGCACTGGCCGTTTCTACATTTTTCAATTTTTTTGTAATAAAATAAATCAGAATTTAGGATAAAATTTCCTTTAAAAATGACGTGTAGTTCATTATTATAGCATGCAGTGAAGCCAGGATATAAATTTGCAAAGTACAGGGGCACATCATTTTGACGCCGACAGTAGAAGAAAACGCTGTCTTCTTGGCTGGCACTCGAATGCATGAAGATCAACGTTGCTCTATATTTTCATATTTCCTCCCTTGATTTTAAACATCATGGAATTTTCTATGTCCTTCCGTAACTGAAATTGTACAAGTGCCATAAATAATTCGAGTCCATCGTACCCATGGAGAAACAAGTATCTTGACTTTTGTTGAGAAGTTGAGTTTTTATTCTACGGCGGCCGAATTATAGAAAAACCTCAGTTTCAAGTTATTCAGTCGATGAAATATGGAAATATTATTTATATTAAAGTTATCTTCGCTCACCTAGCACACGGGTTTATCATTCCGTTTATTATACTCTTATTTGTCCGTAACGCTCATCCCGACAGACGGCATGCATCGAGGCTTTTCTTCTAATTTCCTCGGTGGGAATGCAGACTAAAATTTTTTCTGGGGTGTTATTGCACAGAAGAACAATGCTCCACTTGTATTTGTTCCTTATTTGAGCCATGTTCTCCTTCAAATGCAACGTGGCTCTTCCAAACCTGCAGTTACTGGGCTTGGATCTTGGACTCCTACTGAACTATGACGTCACGGCCTAAGATTAGTGGGGGCGGTATTTTTTAGCCCGCGAAACTCGGGAGACTTTTGGGAGTCATTTTCTAGTGTAAAAACTGAATTTTAAGTGGAAAAAAGTATATTGCGGTACTAAGTGTTTACTGTAGTATATCAGCATACTGTTTATAAAAAGTATGCAATTTCCCTATTATGTATATTGTAGTTGTCGTCATCTTCCCTCGGTATACCTCTAGCTATCCCAGAGTCAACTCTTTTGGTGTCCTGTTGGTCAATGGGAATGAGTTACCTTCTGTCCTATCTACATACTCTGCCGATATGAAGGATACGTATGGAAATATCATCTGAATCCTTGAAAATATTAATTATCGTGATTATAATTGGTAAGTTTGCGTGGATCTGAACGTTGTCGCTCTACACTGTCGCACACATGTCGTTTGTAGTTGACTCGGAAAAATGTAGAGAACTCTAGTCTTTTAGTACATGCAGCGCCATTTTAGGCAAGTTGATGAACAACATCAAATTCGCGGTTAGAGCGGTGAAAAGAGTTCGACATGGGGAACCTAAATTGATCCGGGTGAAAAAATCCGAAAATCTCCAGTTTCCCCACCAGGAAAACCTCAGTGTCGTGGGATAGTAACTACATAGCAAAATTCCCAAAATCCACTTCTCCCTCCATCCATCAGCCCTCGGCCCCTCCTCCGACGCTTTCCTCCTCTTCGAAATCAAACAAAAGGCCCCAACTCGCGCAGGTTTCCTATAAATGAGACGAAATGTTTACCATGTGTCATTTATGGCTAATAAGGACAGGCACTTAGTTTGAATCTTTTCCAGGAGATGAAACTACCATAGGGAGAAACTCAGTGCCGTGGGATTGGTGGGACATTGGTGCATTTCCCACGATCTGCTATCCCTCTCCATTCAGCACTCGCCTCACCCACCCTGACGCTTTCCTCTTCTCCGAAATCAAACGAAAGGTACTCGCTCGCGCAGGGATCTTATTACGAAGACCTTAGCTTCGAAAAAAATATCAAGTTACTCGAGAACAAAAGAAATATGTTTCTCTCACCCTCTGACCTTTTTCAGCCTACCTGCTTCTAAGTTTCCAGTTTCTGGAGGTCAACTGTTGCATGAATCACCTATTAGCCCAAAAGGTGTATAACAATGACTTTCGGCAATTGATATTACACCTTTGTGTGATTGAAATATAAGTAATGTGCACGTAATTTAAAAAAGAACAAGACCAAACGCGATGCATTTCTGACTTTATTTAAGCATTTTACGCGAGAAAATAAATGTCAAAATAGGACGGAGACTTGGCATTCTGGTGAGACTCGATATGAGCAGCAGAGCTTCTGGGAAGTTGATGCGGTATTTTTTTTCGAAAACATATATCAAGTTACAATTTATGAGTGGTGCTTTAAATCTTTATTGTTACAGTCACAGACAAAGGGATATTTTCTCAGGATATTTGGTTTCTCCCTGATAGCCATTCCAATTCATCTTCTTATCTCGTGAGAACACCCAAAGATAGACTGAATATAATTGAAGAAAATCCGGTGGAGAAGAGCTTGTATTTTACAAAATGCCTCAGATTGTCAGCTAGCACTTGGGAGCAGGAGTGGGGGTAAAGCGATGTTAGTTGAATTAATTATATGCCCAATTGTTTCCATAAAATTAAAATATTCCATTAATCAGCTAAATTCCTGTTTGAATCCTTTAAAGGAAATCAAAATGACTCCCCAAAATCTTGTGTTGCCTGCTGCATAGGCAACCGAGTCAAACATTCCAGCATTCATCGTTTAGTATTCGAGGTATTCCAAATTCGAGGTATTCGAATATTCGAGCAATGATTTAATATTCGAATTCTATATTCGAGTTCGAGAAATCTGCTATTCGACCCATCTCTAATAAGTTTTTTAAAAAGTCATGACATTTTGCGTATATATTTCGGTATCAGTGAAATACCAATAAATTTTGGGGATATGAAGTTATTTTCAAATGAAATGTTATTCCTGGAACTCCCAAAATTTGAGGGTCACTGCTTATAAGTAATGAATTGAAAAAAAATTGATGCACCCACATTCTTTACCTGTATTATATTAAATGATTGTTTGCAAATGATGTATCCACTATCGCCCTAAATCCTTGAGAATTCAATTGAACCCAATGCATTTTGTCATTGATGTTTTTATTGTTATTTACATGCATTTTATATTATACTAGCTGACCCAGCGAGCGTCGTACTGCCTAATTATCAATGAACAGTTTAGTTACACTATTTATAAATAAAGAGAGGCTGTACTGATTTGAATAATTTTTGAATTATTATATGATTTAAGAAAAAAAATTCAGTGAAACTACAAAAATGTCTCTGTGGATCTTTCACTCGATTAATTATTATGGTCAAACATCATTTAAATGATTTTATTGTCCAATATCGTGGTTCCACGAAGTAAAGCAAGAAACTTTGGTCTGCCTTTCTTACACCTATCCCCCATTACCCCTTCTAAATGGGACTCATTACCTTAGAAGAGTACAAAGTAGGTAATCTACAGTTTAATCACTAGTAAAATATTCACTTATTATGGCAAATGACAATTATAATACATTAATTCATTCCAATTATTTCTATGTACTACTTTATTCTTCGGGTTTTAATTTATGGCAGGAGTTGATGTACATCAGTTTGAGCTATAGTACAGTTCCAGTCCAGTTACCCAGCCCAGTCACAGTCCAGTTTGAGCCATAGTACAGCTCCAGTCATGTTACCCAGCCCAGTCTGAGCTCTAGCACAGTTCAAGCACAGTGATCCAGCACTGTTACAGTACAGTTCTTCTCAAATTCTAGCTGCCATAGTACAGTCTAGTACAGAAAAGTGTACTGTGACTGTGCTAAACACAGAGTTTAGTCCAGTTACAGTGCAGATTTAGTGCAGTCACAGCACAGATTTTTTTGTATGGGGTGTCAATATATGTTCTTACAATCGTTCCGTATGTGTACTACTTGCCCCTTTTAATATTTTTTGTTGCCTTCTGAATGAAAAATTCAGATGGATAGGTGGTGGCTTTGTCTTTGTTTGTTACACAGTCTGTGGCGTTACGTCGCTAAATCTGGTCGATTGTTCACGTAAGCCCAGACATAGGGAAAACTCCAACCGTCGGTCACAAGCTGGATCAGGGAAAGACTCCACAAACAAGGAATCAGCTCACAAGATACTAACACGATTTTCGACTATCTATCATATATAGATTTATTATATTTAAATAAATTATTTTTTATATTTTTCATGCATTGTTGGATGAATGTAATCTCTGTAAGATCATTGCATAAATCCCATAAATTATTCCCACAGATCAAGAGAGAAAAGAAAGTTATTCACTATATTGATGCATACAATCCATCAAGATCAAACTGGATGAGATATGTGAACTGTGCGCGGAATGAGGAAGAACAGAACCTCGTGGCATTTCAGTACAAGGGTGAAATTTACTACCGCACAACTCAAGAGATAATGCCAGGTGTAGAATTGCTGGTGTGGTACGGAGATGACTATGGTAAAGAGCTTGGAATTGATGTACCAGGATTCCACAAAACTAATGAGAGGAGTCGGAAGATAGAGTCAGCCTCTGAGAAATATTCAAATCCTCAGCATAGTGGACGTGACAATGGTAATGTGATTCATTTGCTTTTAAATTCATTTCTTTGCACTTTAAGGTGGTTACAAAATTTATGTAAAGCCATGGACTGGACACAGATAGTGCTAAGGCGCGGTCATCTGCATAAAAATTGTAACTATGTGAGGATCTCTCAATGTTAGCACTTTCAGTGCGGATGACATATATATATGCCATGATGGCTTTTCCACTCAGGCAGAAGACATAAATGTATGTCTTTGAGAGTTCGTTTTCCCGCTGGTCACTGGGGTGCTCCGAGCGTGCCTAGTTTCTCTTTTACACCTTCCCGCAGTTCGGAAGTGACCTTACACCATTGCGGAAGTTTCTGTTTCGTGTTCCATGTGTTACTTCATTTATTGTGTTTTTTTGTTTACTTTAGTGCTGTTTTTGAAACAAATTGGCAGGTTGAGATTTTTCTTTTCATTTCCTTCACCTCTTTTTCATTATTCTTTTCGTAAATATCCCGTCATGTCTTACAAATGGATTATTTTTTAAATTCAGTTGTTTTACCTTCTTTTTTAATTTATTCTTATTTTTTGTGCTATCAAAAAAATTATGTTTAGATTAACTCTTTTGTTAAAAAAATTTATCCCATTTCAATACAATCCACATCATAAAAAAGTGATCTTAGTGCGGTGCTTCAGTTAATCATGTTATATTTCAATATCTATTACTAGGAACTTTTTAAAATGATTATTGTAAATTATGTTTATTCTCAGTGATTTTTTTGGGTCTTTTTCCTACTTTTACAACATATTTTCTCATTTGTTTCTCTGGGTCAATTACCAATCCTCTAGTCATTACGATTTATTTCATTTTCTGAGTTATTCATACGTCTTAGGGTTAGTTGCAGATTTTCTCCCTTTTCATAACAAATAACATTAATCGCATACGTAAAACACTGCATTACATAATATGCAGTATTGGGCTATACTTTTTACTTATGTATCTGTTTCCTTACTTATGTATTTGTAAACGAAATTGCGGAAATGAATAGATAAACTCAGAGGAATTTCAAGCATCACGGCATTTAACCATTATTTATTCCCTTGAATTAGTGTTTTTATCACATTTTTTAAATTATTCATATCTTATGTGCAACCACGAAAATTATGATCAGACCTAGTTTTTGTCAATAACGTTTATGCCTGTCTCAATACTCACTATTTTATTCCAAAATGTTTACAGTGTGGTCCATAAGTTCATATTTTATACTTTAACAATAATATTTTACATCATTATTGCAAATTACTTTTTTTTTGTGCATATTTTGGGTTTTTTTCCTAATTTCACGACACATTTTCACTTTCGTTGCTCCACATCAATTACTTGTCCTCTGTTCATTGTGGTGTTTTCATTGTGTAGGTCATTAATACGTTCTATTGTTAGGAACAGATATGGTCTTACTTTTCATAAAAACTAACATATTAATCACTTATGCAACACTCCATTACACAAATTGTAATATTTTGCTGGATAATTATTAAGGCTCAAGGTTGGAGACCCTCCCTACCGGCGGCACTCCGAGGGATTATTTCAACTTGCAATTGAAATTTTCTTTGAAATAATCCTCTCATAGACTGAGAAAAATGCAGAAAGCATTTTCCTCCAAAATCCTTCACAAAGGCCTTAACTAAGGGCATAAGGGGGTTGGAAGCCGTTGGGCAAGGAAGAACTGGAAACTTGGTGGGGCCTTCTTCTCCACATGGGCGCAATTAGAGTTAAAGCAATTTCTAGCGATTGAAGGAGGCCAGAGTTAGTGCGAGTGCCGATATTCGGGGAGAAAATGAGCCGTGATAGGTTTTTAGGAATGATGCAGGCTCTCCATTTCTCCACAAACCCTTGAGAAAATGAACCATAACCTAGCGAAAGGCTGTATAAAATTAGACCCCTGCTCCACTGTTTCCAGCAGTCCATGAAAGACATTGTTTCTCTGGGTAGGGAATTGTGCATTGAGAAGTCAATAGTGCTTTAGAGGGGTTGGGTGATATTTAGCCAATAGACCCTCTGGCCTTGTGTTGAGGCTCTTAGTGTATGCTGGGGCTAGTGAGATTGAAGTCAGCGGTCAGAGCCACGCAGAAAATGTTGTCCATAAATCGATGCATGACCTCAAGGAAATGGGACACAGTTTACATATGGACAATTTTCATAATAGCGTGAAGCTGACCCAAGACCTACTTGAAGAACGAACATTTTGATCTGGCACTCTGCGGGCAGGTAGAAAAAATAACCCGCTTGATGTCAGCAGCGCAAAATTGAAGAAAGGGGAGGTCATTGTCTGCTACACCAATGATGTGATTTGTGTTTTCAAGTGTAAAGATAGTGGGGACGTCACAATGTTCTCCTCTGAATTTGGATGCAAATTTGTGGATGTGCCTAGCACACGAGGGTCCAAGCGAAAGCCTGAGGCGATTGCCAAATACAACATGAACATGAGAGGAGTTGATCATTGTGACCAACTCTTGTCTTATTACCCTTGCGAGCAAATATCCTTTAGGGGGTATAAGAAGCTGGCAATTTATCTAATTCAAATGAAGGTAGTAAATTTTTAGGTAAGGTAGTTTTATTTTGTATATCAAATTTAGTGGGGCTAAGAAAAGCCTACGTGATTTAAGGTTAGAATAAATTGAATCCCTACTCAAAATAGGGTCACGGCCGGTCCTTCCTAAGCCCATAGCTACCTCCCAATTCCCTGGTGGAGAGAAACACAAGAAGTGGAAAAGTTGCAGAGAGTGCATTAGTGAAGGCATCCGTAAGGCAATGACTACGATTTGCCCAGAATGCAAAGGTCAACGAGGGCTCTGTCGAAGGCCCTGCTTTGCCAAATATATAATAAAAATTTGTAAGAATGTTTATAGAAATTTTTCAATAATTCTAAGGTAACAGATTTGCTTTGATTAAAAAAAAATGTTTATTCTATGAATTTATATATTTTCTTGCTGTTCATTGTGTGTTCTACTTCTGTGACTAGTAAACATTAAAGCTACGGACTTTAACACAAAAAATTACTCGAAAAGACTAATAACAAGATATTTTCATCATTAATGTAAGCCACCAACGGTTGAAGGAGTATTATAAACGGAAATAGGTCAGACATTTTTTTAGGTTCTCACTTTCAGTCACAAACCAGACAAATTATATTCCATCTGACATATTTTTATCATTTTCTCGGTATCATTCTTTTCTTGTCACAAAATTTTTTGCTGACGTTTTAAAATTTTAGTCATATTTTTTTTGGGAATAGTGGTAAATACATGTTTGGAGTTTAATAATTCATTGTAGATTTTACCTTACAACTTACTGTCACCTATGTGGTACCTTCTTGTATTCAGTTTTTCATTTATTTTCTATTTGGAAATATGTGATCAATGTATTCACTGATTGCTAGATAATAGAATGTTTTGTTGAGTATAATTAGCATTCAATGAATTGTGAGCTTAGCAAAATAAATGTCAGAGAATATTGATTGACCATCTGCTAGGATGTAAATAAGATCTTAGATAATGATTTTCATGCCATGCATGGTTTATTCTCCTTAAATTGACTTATCATGGGAAAGTTCTTACTTTAATATGTCATCAAATTTCAAATATGTATTATGAATTCTTTTTTATGTGTTTGAATTTCCATCATTTTTATCTTATGCCCATTATTCATCTATTAGTTACCCTTGTTTTCATTATTGTAATCACTTGTTATGCAATTATGGTGATTTGAATACTCACCACGTTTTTCCCATATACATAGTGTAGCAGCTGAAATTCAGGTTACAAAATGCAGTGCCTGCCTAAATTCAATCTTATTCCAGTGAAACGTGTCATGACTGCAGTTGGTGACAAGGGTTGAGTTCATGTAGCAACTTGCATGATTTTTTCCAATGTATGTGCCATGAAATTTCAAAAAAATTATTCAAGAGTTGAGCCTAGCAGTTGGTTAGGCTTTAGAGGTTGGATATCACTCCATATTAAGTCATGTGTTTTAAGAATTCCACAAATTTAGGTATGGGGGACCACATCCTCTCCATGGGCAAACCTGATCAGCGAGGATTTTACTTAAGGGTGTCTGGAGACTTAAGCAGGGTACTGAGTCGGGAACTATATAACCCCTGATTATAAACTAAGAATCTAACCTTCCAGTCTAATATGCTCATAACTTCTAAATGCACTCCATAAAAAATCTAAAATTCCAATTTGCAGCATTGCACAACTTATATTACGATAGGAATTATATGAATGTGGTGAACTGCTCCAGTTGATAGCCACTATCATTATTTTGCACTATTGTAACAACTCACTCAAGATGAAGGTGGTAATGACAAAGTTTTAATCAATTTCAGACTCCTTACGTATACATACTGATGTAGGGTATTATTGAAAGCTGGCGACAGAGTGATTTCAATGTACATATATGCAATCGGTAAAATGAATGCAGTCATGCGTGATGAATTCAGAGGGGCAAATGTAGGAACGTATTGGAAAAAATTAAGGTTGCATGAAATTAGAATCAAAGACCTTCCCTTTCGTATGATATCATTTACTAAAAATACCACTCTCATTGCTTTAAATTAATTTGCTCATACCACTAAATTGCTTTAAATTAATTCAACTTAAATAATAATTTCCTGACCATACTTCCAGGAAATAATGACAAAAATAATGCAATGATTTTCACCTGTCAGCACCTCCTTTTCATATGCTCAATGAATAAGAACGTCAAACTTCTAAGCTTGAATAACTCCAATGCTTTTAATGTGAATCTATTTCAAAAGAAAGCATTCTGAAACAATGCATTCCCAATTAGCCACCCAATATGGGGCTTTAATGAACTCATAAAAAACATGAGAATCACCCATTCTAGCAAAATAAAAATAAACTGAAAACTTTCTGACGAATGGTTTCAAGATGCAGCCTGAATTGAGTTACCATATACTAATTATTAAGGAAAAGGAGAAGCTGGCATTAAGTTAGCCATTTTGACCTCAAGTAAAATTTAAAAATCCTGTCTGGAATATTATAGTTTTCCTCTAAATGGGGTGATTTTGAGTAGCTATTATTAATTTAATTATATCATTTTTCCTCACTCTTAAATGTATTATTACATTTTATTCCAGCATTTTACTCACCATGATGAGAGTATTTTATATTTGGCACTCATATGAAGGGCCACCAGAAACTAGTAATCCTATATCTGAAATTTAAAACAGAAGGAATGTTAAAGTGCTGGAACATTGTAACAAGTACGTAATAATTCTTTTCTAGGCCTCCCAAATCACAGCTGTATGCGAGTGCAGAAAAGATCCATTTCACACGTGGGGAAGAGAAGAAAAGCAAGGATTGATCAAAGTGATGGCTCAGCGTCTCCTATGGCATCTGGAAATAGCATCGACTCTGTGGCTGTAACAATACATCAAGAGAAAGGAAGCAAATTATCTAAAGGAAATTTGGAAACGTATGGTGATCTTAATGGTGATGAGAAAATGTCTTGCTCCAAACTCACAAATGCAAATGGTAATGCGGAATCCAATGACACGTTTAAAAGTGATGGAACTTTACCCATGAACAAGAATTATGAGGGCAGGGATAATATTGGAGCACCAACTGTCACATCTAGGCTCAGGGATTATAGAATTAATGTTAAAGGTATTAATGACTCTGAGGGTGTCAAAAAAGGAAAACAAGAAATTTGCAATGGTACACTCATAAATACCAATAATGGATGTGGATCAAGCAAAGAGGTTTTTCATTGCTATGAGTGTGGAAATGTATTCGACCGAAAAAATGACCTCATTGAACATTTAAAGATTCATTTTGGTGACTACTCGTTAGACTTTGAAGCAGAAGACCATGAAGAAAGAGTTGAGGATCAGGAAATACCCTGTACGTGGAATGGAAGCAAAAGTAATTCTCGTGAGAAAATACCTAAAATCTCATTTTCAAACTCCTCTCATGGAATAGATGAAACTAATAGCGACAATGTACCACATGATTCTTATACTCAATCAGCAGAAAAGAGAACATTTAATGAAAGTTCCTCCATCAACAGATTGGTTGCGACTAAATGCGATGAAAACAGCAAAATAAATCAAGAAACTAAGAATACCTTTGGTGGAGATTTGGGAGCATTATGTAGCAACTCAGTAGTCTGCAAGATATGTTTTAAGGAATTTTCTAATGATCATAATCTGAAGTCGCATGTTTTTGAGGTACACCTTTGTAAAAGAGGTACGCCTTTTTGTGATAAGATAACAGAAAATGTCAGCAGCAATTCCAACCATATGGTAAAAGAATCGAAGACAATGGAGAAACATGATTCTAAAAGAGGGAAATGCTATAGGCAAGGAGGCGATGGAGGAATCCAAGCAGGCTCTTCAGAACTAGCGGATAAGGATCCTGTGAGACACGGAGGGAGAAAAAATAGTATAGGAGTGAAATCCCACAAATGCAGTGTATGCTTAAAATGTTTTACTCAGAGTGGTAGCCTTCAAAGGCACATGCGAATACATACAGGAGAGAGGCCCTTCAAATGTAACATGTGTTCAAAGTATTTCACTCGGATTGCTCACCTTCAAAGTCACATGCTCATACATACAGGAGAGACACCATTCAAATGCAACGTGTGTTCAAAGTATTTCACTGATAATGGTAACCTTCAAACACACATGCGAATACATACAGGAGAGAGGCCCTATAAATGCAGTGCATGCTGTAAGGCTTTCAATCGGAATTCTGACCTTCAAAGACACATGCTCACACATACGGGAGAGAAACCCTTCAAATGCAATGCGTGCGCAAAGTCTTTCAATCAGAGAGCTCACCTTCATGGTCATATGCGAACACATTCAGGTGAGAAACAATTCAAATGCAGTGCGTGTTCAAAGTATTTCACTCAGAATGGTAGCCTTCAAACGCATATGCGTATTCATACAGGAGAGAGACCCTTCAAATGCAATGTGTGCGCAAAGTCATTCAATCGGAATTCTCATCTTCACAGTCACATGCGTACACATACAGGTGAAAAACCATATAAATGCAGAGTGTGCTCAAAAACTTTCACTCAAAGTTGTAACCTTAATACTCACATGCGTACTCATAAATCAGAAAATTTGTATAGGTGTCATCATTGCTCTTCTGTGTTCAAGGAAAAATCAAAGTTAAGGAAACACATCCTCAACTCTCACGTACAATGTGAAGAGTAGATATTAAAATGGTGTCTGAGGAAGAAAATTAATCATCAAAATGAACGATCATGGTAATTGAATCAAGTCTAATGCCCTCAATTGGCGAGTGGCTTTTAAATTGCTGGGTAGCCAATGTAAACACAGTCTAAATGAAGCAGACAATGTGTATTCCAGGATTTATTATTTTATTTATTACACAACATTTTTGTTAGGAGACTTGAAGGGTGTTCTTAAAAATCATTCTCATGTGCCATCAACGTAATTGTGTATTACGTACTGTCCCCTGGTGAAAATAGTGTGATTGCTGACAGTACTATGGTGTGAATGTTATTTTTAAGGATTACTTGTTTCTTCCTTGAGTTTGTCATTCCTGAATATATTTCTTGGTTGTGGTGTGACTGCATTTCAGATTATTTTACTATTCAAAATGTTTGATTTTTTCAATGTATGAAAAGGCTTTAAAATTTATGCTGCAATTCTAATTTCATTATTAGTCTCTTATAATAAAAGGAAAATATTCAGTGTGTTTATGTGTGATTTGTTCAATATTTTTCTGTTAAAATACATACCATTAAAATTTTTTGCAATGCTAAACCTGGTTTTTAAATTTTTCTCTCTCTGAGTATGCTAAAAGTGTCCTATAGAATAATTTTTCCCCTAACCTAAATTGGAAATAATTTAAAACAATGCTTTAACCATTATATTTAATTTGGTTTTATGTTAACAATGAAATGGACAACGATTCTGGTTGACAATTGGAAACAAACAAAAAACTGAGTATTGTAATGCAAATAGTGGCATTCAGTTGTACCTGTTGTCACTCCTGATGTTTTGCCGTAAATTCTTATGAGTTGTGTTCGCAATGTGTGTTTTGATTTTAGAGGTAATGTAAGTGTCATCCCTCCTGATTTTCTTCATGAATAATTTTCCCCGGCGCATGTGTGTTTGTAATTTACGTGCATAGTTGATTTGAAGTATGCCAAGTGAATGTTACACATTTGATCCTGGGTCATTGGTATTTCTGGTGAGGCCTGCCAATTCCTGCCAACCAGACTCGTTACTTCTTAACAAGCATTTATAGGCTTTTCCGGGAAAATGCCCTCATAATTCACCTCTTAAGTAACCACCATATATTAATAATAATATGTTTTATTTGCCCAAAAGATCAAGGTACATTTGTCAAGGTATAAGGCACGTCCATCAAAAACATAAGTTACTTCACAAAGCATAAAATCAGTGTACATATATATCACATATAATAACCACTCATAACAAAGAAGGAAAAAAAATCACATTGTATAACATTCCATCAAGCCCTTTACTCATGTAAGTATTCCTCCAAAGAGTAATATGAACCTGAAAGAAGGAACCTTTTTAATTGCATTAAATTTTTTAATATTTTTTACATCAGCAGGGAGTTTATTGTGTAGTCGTACCCCCATTTCCCTTGGGCCAAGTTTGTTTAAGTTTGTCCTTGCAGTAGTGTAATGTATGTCATGCTTGCATCTCGTGTGATGGGAGTGATGGTCACTCTTAAGGGGAAAGCTTATGATATTAGATTTGATGTGCAACACAGTAATCATAATATAAATGCAAGGCAGTGGCAGAAGGCCTAGCTCCTTGAATAAGGGTCTGCATGAGTATCTGGATGGTTTCTGGGCTATGATTCTAACAGCCTTTTTTTGAAGTCTGAAAATGCGCAATGAGTTGAGATGAGAGGAACCCCAAAAAATTACACTGTTTAGGATATGGGAATAAAACTCCCCATAGTACAGAGTAAGGAGTGTATCCCTTCTTACTGAACTACTAAGTTGTCTCAGTAAGTAACATGTGGAACTTAGTTTATGACTCAAGAGATCAGTATGTTGGGTCCAAGAAAGATTTGAACTCAAACATACACCCAGAAACTGAAGAGAAGACACTTGCTCAATTGATTTGTGATTACTCTTAATAAGTAGGCTTGATGAGAGATTTTTCGCTGTGGAGAAATGAATCAATTTGCTTTTTTCAGCGTTTACAATTAAATGGTTTTCATTGGCCCACTTACCAAGTACATATTTCTGTAACTTTCCTAGCTTTATCAATCAGGTAGCTATGTGAAGAAGAGGAGATGATCACATTTGTGTAATCCACGTATAGGATTGGTGTAATATTATCTGTGTATGATAAAGTTGCAGGTAAATCATTAATGTATATGAAGAATAGAAAAGGTCCAAGAATAGACCCTTGTGGGACACCCATTGAGGATGAAGAAATACTAGAGGTATGTTTAGTGCCATCGATCAAAAGTAGAGATGGGTCGAATAGCAGATAACTTGAATATCGAATTCGAATATTAAATCATTGCTCGAATATTCGAATACCTTGAATACTAAACGATGAATGCTGGAATGTGTTGACTTGGTTGCCTATGCAGCAGGAAACACAAGATTTTGGGGAGTAATTTTGATTTCCTTTAAAGGATTCGAACAGGAATTTAGCTTATTAATGGAATATTTTAATTTTATGGAAACAATTGGGCATATAATTAATACAATTAACATCGCTTTATGCCCACTCCTGCTGCCAAGTGCTAGCGGACAATCTGAGGCATTTTGCAAAATACAAGCTCTTATCTCCCCTGGATTTTCTTAAATTATTTTCAGTCCATCTTTGGGAGTTCTCACGAGATAAGAAGATGAATTGGAATTGCTATCAGGGAGCAAATACTATTACGGGAGGCGGTACTTTTCGCATAACTATTCGAGACCTCGAATATCGAATACTTTCAAGTATTCGAGGTATTCGCGGATAATAGTCGCACATCTCTAATCAAAAGATTCACTGTCTGAGATCGATTGTGAAGGTACGATGCAATCCAGTTGGGAGGTGTGCCTCTGATGCCCATACTATCTAGTTTGCACAAGAGCAGCTTATGATTCACTAGGTCAAATGCCTTGGAGAAGTCAAAGAAAAACCCCAAAGTTTCATGTTTGTTATCAATGGAGAGTAATACATTGTCGATTGCTCGATAAATTGCAGAAGTGGTGGACTTCCCTTGAAGAAAACCATGTTGGTCTTTAGAAAAGAGGTTAAATTTGTCCATGTAGGATATTAATTGAGTGTACATGACTCTCTCAAAAATTTTGGAAAATGTATTCTGTAGTGAAATCGGCCTATAGTTATTGAGGTCATCAGTGCTGCCCTTATTTTTGTAGAGAGGAATTATTCTTGACCTTTTTAGTGGTGTTGGGAAAATGCCCAATTTCAGTGATTAATTCACTAAGTGAATTAGAGGTAACTTTATAATGTCAAAACAGGATAATGTCACTTTCCCAGTTATTTCATCTGACCCAGTACTTTCTTTGCGGCTTAGTCTGGTAATGATTGACTTGAGATCAGATTCTCTGCAGGGACTGGTTAAGAATGACATAGTAGTGGTGAATGACGGTCTGAAAGGGTTATTGGATGAGGTTAAGGTAGGAGTTTTGGAAAAATGTTGATTGAAAAGATCAGCAAGGGCAGTGTAATTTATTTGACAGCCTGTTGTAGTGTCCTTCATTTTTGGTAGAGAGTGATTTTTAAGATTTCCTTTGGCAGCATTTATAATTTTCCAGGCAGTTTTTGTTTTGTTGCTTGCATTAAATAATGTATTGTCATTAAACATCCTTTTTGCAGTAACAATTAATTTCCTATACCATATTTTCATTTCCCTGCAATGTGCCTTACAATTCAATTGCGATTCAATATGCAAGGTTTTTAAGGACTTTGGAGTAAAATTGAATATATATCATTAGTGACCCAGGATTTACGTTTAGAGTAATTCTGGATTTTCTTGGTTTCTAGCGGAAAAGCCACATCAAAGTGA
This sequence comes from Ischnura elegans, assembly GCF_921293095.1. Taxonomy (NCBI): domain Eukaryota; kingdom Metazoa; phylum Arthropoda; class Insecta; order Odonata; family Coenagrionidae; genus Ischnura; species Ischnura elegans. Next base: position 647,502 of record NW_025791658.1, on the reverse strand, counting down.
TATTGGAAGGTATTTATATACCTAAGCAAAATACTACTCTAAGAAGTTTAAAAAAATAAATACTATGTACACCCATGACTTGCTTATCACAAGAGATGCTTTCCTTGGGGTCTTTGCACAAATGTAATTTGCATTACTTGAGACTATTTTAAATTTCAGAAGGTAGGGAAGCGTTCCTACTCAAGTAAAAATTTCTCCCTTGAAACTTGACTGAAACTGGGCTGAAACTACCTTGAAACTTACTGCCTTGCTTCTATGCTGAAACTGCATTGAAATTGAAACAAAACCAATGGAGTTTGGAAGAGGGATGGCAGTGCATTAGCAGTGCAATTAAGTACTCCAGCTACTCCAATGAAACTCCCTTGGCTAGCTACACTGAAACTCCCTTGGCTACTAACTAGACTGAAACTCCCTTGGTTACTGCCTAGACTGAAACTCCATTGGATAGCTAGACTGAAACTCCCTTGTATGCCAGGCTGAAACTCCCTTGTTTGGCTGAATACATTTCCCCACCCAATCCATTAAAATTCCCTTGTCAAATCATATGAAATACAGTAAATTAACAACTTGCGCAACCCATCCAAAAGTGGATGATCACATAACAGATTTCTCCCACAATTTTGCAGGCATGATAGAAGATAAAGGGTGGACAGGTGATTGTGATAAACAATAGTTATAACTGCAATGACCACAACATTTTTCAAGACACAATTTATTAGAACATGAAAATACATCAATAAATTAATAACTGTTATAAGCACATACAAAAATCTTTCAAATGAAAGAAGTCATGGAAGTTAGATGCTTCTGCAATAGAGAAGAAACATGACTGATGAGAGTCACAAACGACTTAACTCAAAATCAAATTAGCAAAATTGACATAAAAAACTCTCCTTTACTTGGCTTAATACATACATAGTTATATCGTGCATCAACCCTTTCCGTGCGGCTGGACGTGAATTCACGTCTTCTACCCGGCAGCTTTAATAGCGGCACCACTGCATCCAAGTCGCTCCGAGGGGCTCTTGCAGGCTCACAGCCGTCAGTTACACTCCTACCATCGCTTGGGGAAGGTCAGTTCTACTTGCTGGGGTGAATATTACGGTCGAAGACGCTTTCACTTGGAGGTACGTAAACATTTTTTTTTCCTTGTACTATTTCATTTTCTGTTGTAAATATGCGTGATTTGCCTTTTATTTACCTAATTGTGTGTTGATATATGTGCTATAGATATGTATTTTGAAAATTAGGTTTATGTTTTTCAAGTTAAAAGAAAATGAAAATTTTCAGCTAATTTTTTTTTTTTTTACTTTTACGGCGACAAATTGTCGTTATCCAAAATATTCATAGAATATTCTGCACTAACTAGCGATGAAATGCGGCAATGAAGTATTGAATGCATTTTTTATCATTTATTGTACATAGATCCAATTTTTATTTAAAACACCCATGTACCGTGTATTCATTATTTCTTCTTATTACTCCCTACACAAGATACTCCAGCAGCAAAGAATCAATTGCAGAATTCAGGAGCTGTAAATATCCCGATCCTGTGTTTTGATCTTCTTTGTTTCCTTCGTCTCCCTTCAATTTGGGTGAGTTAACGAATCATTACGTTATACTTTTTTTGCTTCAAAATATTTTTTTTGCGAAACGTAGCTACATATTTTCTATTTTTGCTCAAGTAACATTTTCATTTATTTTATTTTTCAAATGACAGTTATGCGCTCCTAAATTTTTATATTTAATCCTAGGACCAGTGCGTTACAAATTCATGCATAAATTTTTAATTTTTCTTCGTAAATTCGTACCTATTACTAGTTAGTATTAGCATATCATGCCTTCATTACTGAAAGTTGAAACTTTCAACTTGAAAGTGCTGTTGCTGTTATTTGTATTTAATTACCACTATCATAATTCTGGAAACATCAAAAATAAGACACGATATCAAAGAACATTTTGGTATTCTTGTTAAAATTTTGCGGTACTCGCTTGCTGCGTAACAAAATATCTTTGTTCATTGCGAATGAAAATCACTTTGTGTTCTTGGTATCTGCATAATCAGGAAATCAAGAAAAAGAATTATCCGTGGAAGTGTTGTCATTCCCGTTAGACATTTGGCTGTTCAGGAAAGGATGTTTTGAAAGTTGGAGTTGAAGTGGTCGCTAGCAATATCTTTAGTAGTCTTCAACATTTCACTCTTTTCAGATACGGTTCACTCTCTCCGTATATTCTTTTGTTTGATCAATTGCCGTGGTGCCGCGCGGCCTTCATGGCCCTGCTTTCGGAAGTTTCGCAGACACAAAGAGGGTTTATTGCCACGTGAAAAGGATTAGGGATGAGGGTGTTGGGGCGGAAGAACCCTCAAGCAGGACAGCGTCAGAGGATATTTTCTTAGTATGAAGCAGAGTTCAATGGTCTACGGACTAGCTCGGGGATTCCCTCTGAGAATATTTCGGAATGCATGTCATCGCCTGGCGGTAAATAACTAACTCTGTCCATGCTCTATGTTGGAAAATATGAATGCATAAATTTGGTGATGTATGTATTTCCTATGTATTTGTGATACTGGTGTACCTTTGATCGATACTATCGATTGTTAATTGTCGGTGCGGTCTGGTTGGTAACCAGTAAATAAGTTGGTGTTCTTGAAGTTTAACTGTTTCTTTTCTCGCTTGTGTCACGTCGATGACTGTTTAATTAATAAACGCAAAGTCACGCAAAGTCTATATACAAATCATTCAACACTCTGTGTAAAACGGGACGGCCGCTGGTCTGCGGGTACCTGCTGGTCCGACCCTTATAATCCTCCGCAGGCAAACACCCTACCCCGGCCTATGACAATGGGAGTGGAGTAGATCTGAGTTATTCTTCGGCATTTAATAGCATAGCGATACAAGCTAAATGTTTTCTAATGAATGCCAAATATACCATATTTAGAAACTTTTTTTAAAATGATGGAAAACGACACCAAACTCGCCATAGTTTTTTTTTTTAAATAAACAAAGACCATTTTGCTATATTCGCTTATTTATTCATTCATCATTGAACCAATATGTTACTAAAATCAGGTCTTTATTTTTTCAATCGAGATCTAATAAATAGTGAAAAATTATATTATTTTCCAAAATTTTTTTTAAATCCATAAAAGTATGCCATCGTACTATGCTTTCATTTATCAGGTTTCAGAATGGTTAAAACTTGGGGAGGAAAAAAAAGAGGTGTGGAGCAATCCACCCTTAGGGAGAGTCCTCAACCCTCGACTTCACAAGTCAGTCCCCCACGAACTCCTGATCCTCAGGATATTACGGAGGACATTCCTCCACCGAAGTCGAGGAGAATGGCAGCTTCGGGAGTAATAACCTCCACGGAGGAACTCCGGAGGCTTCTAGAAGAGGAAGATGATAGTGACGAAGACGATAGTACCTTCTCCGGTGAAACGGTTTACAGCGAGAGTGATGACGATGATTCGGAGGAGGAAGAGGATCCCTCGCAGGGTAATGACTTACTATCCCCAGATTCAGGCCTCCCGAGCACCTCTTCACAAGCCACCACTGCCAGACTGAGACAGACCACCTACACCTGGACTTCTGACGAACGACAATAGACCCCATTCCATTTACCCATGACTGCTTCACCTCAAGGAGACCAACTTTTTTAATCTTTTACTGACTGACAGTATCCTCGAATTGACAGTGAGAGAGACAAATAGATTTGCCGACGAGCTGAAGGCGCAGAATGTAGCCCCGAAAGCAAGGATTGCTAAATGGAAATCCTTGACGAAAGAGGAGTTCCTTATATTTTTAGGCGTCCTGTACCACATGGGAACAATCCAATTAAATAGGATATCGGACTTCTGGAGCAAGGACTTCCTATTTAACTTTCCCTGCTTTCGGGGATGCATGAGCCGTGACAGGTTCTTGGGTATTTTGCAATGTTTGCACTTTGCGAAAAACCCAGAACCTGGTCAGCCTCAGCCAAATGACCGCCTATATAAAATTCGCCCCCAAATAGACCGCTTTCATGACTCAATAAGTAATGCCGTGACTCCGACGCAAAAACTCTGCGTTGATGAGTCCATGCTTCTCTGGAGGGGGCGACTTGTTTTCCGAATGCTTTTGAAGGGGAAGAAACATAAATACGGAATCAAAATTTATATGCTAACGGAACCTTCGGGTTTAGTTCTCAGATTTATCGTTTACACAGGATCTAGTGACGCTGATGTAGAAGGCCGAGACCATGTTGACACCGTTGTGAATAAATTAATGGAGGGTCACCTTGATGCTGACCATTCATTATTTATGGATAACTATTACAACAGTGTTAATTTGGCCCACCAACTACTGGAGCGGAAGACCCATTGTGCCGGAACTTTGAGAACTAACCGGAAGGGTAATCCTTCCCAAATTAATTCAAAAAAATTAAAGAAGGGGGAAGTTGTGAATGCCTACACTGATGACGGTGTCTGCGCCATGAAGTGGAAAGACAAGAGAGAAGTACTGATGATCAGTTCGCAGTATAGCGGCGAAATGATCAATGTCCCCTGCCGAAGGGGAGGGGGAACTATACCCAAACCTGAGGCAATTGCAAGATACAACGAGGCAATGGGGGGCATTGATCACACTGATCAGATGATGTCCTATTATCCAATTGAGCGAAAAACTCTCAAGTGGTATAAGAAGTTGGGCATTCACATCTTCCACCTTCTCCTCCTCAACAGCTATTATTTATATAAGAAATTGCATCCCAGATATTCATTTTATGACTTTCGGCTTTCGGTAATCAAATCTTTACTTTCACCTGTTTTCACTTGCCCTTCAGGCCCTTCCCCTTCAGTCCCTTCCAGAGGCGTAGGCTTATCAAGGCATTTCCCTCACACTCTTCCAATTGACGAGAAAAGCAAGAGGAACAGAACGGTGCAAAGAAGGTGCCGGGATTGCCAGAAGAAGGGGATAAGAAAAGACACAATGTTCTTTTGCCCTTCTTACAAGGGACACTCTCCCCTCTGCGTCAACACATGTTTCATGGCCTTCCATGAAATCATGCGAGTGTAAATATTTGTACATTATAATTTAAATGATGGAAACTATTTTTTTATTTGTGTATAATTAATATGTTTTCTTGCTCTGCAGTCTGATGTAGTTGTAATTTCTATTCTATTTTTACGTCTTTCAATTTTCAAATACTATTGTAAAAGGATTTTGTGTTTATTTGGAATTTGTGTGATTGCAGGGTATATTATTTATATGTTTAGTGCTTTTTAAAAATATATTATACTTGTTTCCAAAGTTTTTTTTTCATTTATAAATCCTGCTAGAAGCTGTGTTAATTCTTTCTGCAAAATGTCGTAACGACATTTTTTTAAATATTAGATTCAAATGTCAAAATAGTATACAACATATTTCATTCTATTATTTCATAGAACATAAGAACGAGTGGGGAAATAGCTATTTAGCCGTTATAGTTTTAGCAGATCGCGTTTTTAGCAGAAAAATATCAACATATGCAAAATAATTACTAAATTGATATGGAATTTTAAATCAAAATAAAAATAAGACTTCATATTGCATTACTATATTTGAAGGGCTTTGCATTTTTTCCCAGCACTAGGGGTAGCTAAAAACTTTTGAGAGATATATGGTCGTAAAGGGGCGTTGATACTACCCTGCATAACTCAAAGTGACCTCAAGCGTATGGCTGAGGACGTGAATTCACGTCAGTAGAAAAAATTTAAATTTTTAGCATTAAAATTTTTTTTAAATTACTGAAGAACAATTGTTTCTTAGGTACAGTATTACTGAAAAACCCAAAAAAATGCATTCAGTCAGGGAAAAGCCATACAAAAAATAGCCTCAGCGTTGAAAGGGTTAATGTGAAGCATTGAAATTATAGAAAGCAAAACTTAAATTATCACTGGGGAAGCATGCGCTATGCATCATAGTTCAATGAAAAACGAAGCGATGACTCGTTACTTAGGCTATGTGTGAACTCCAAACGAAAACCACGCAAGCTTCCAAAACTATCAGCAGTAACTAATAAGTATAAGGAGTAAATATACATTGCACTACAGCGATACACACCCGCATTCCTTATTTCTTCGAAAGCCCGCTCCAGCTCACCGAGTCTGGTCCTCCGCAGGATGACTAACGGATGGCGCGGCATTGAATACCGGTTGGTGTCAAGGGTCGGTGTATTCTCCTCCACATCCGGGGTATCCATCAGGCAGGAAAAGTGGATGGCAGTCGCCAACGCGTTGAAAGAAGGATTCATTATTGGCTGCACGACCCCCGAAAAAGGAGCTTGAAATCCTTAAACGTGCCTGGATTAAAACACAAATTCAATTTCAACGTTCTCATGGCTAAACATGGAAGGAACAAACATGCCATCAGAGAAGTTAAAACGCTTACCTCCAATTTTGACTGCAGTCACCACCACCGACCTCGTTCTCCCCTTCACCTTAATTTCGATTAATTCTTGCCGTTAACAACCGTCGAGCGGGAAAATATTTATGCCATCAATCTTTTCATGCCAAAACCCATGCTCACCACTCGTCTTTCGCTCCTAGCAACTTGAGAGAAATAACGGAATAACAGCAACCGACAGCCTGATGCACGGGAAAAGATATACATGTTGCCAAAAGCTAAATTTAAAAAAATACATTGCCACTGAAAACAGGGGTCGCGTATATGTCCGGTAGATGGGTTCCGTATGTTGGCAAAACTTACGATGGGTAGCACACGCTCAGCAAGGGAGAAGCAGTTCTAATTCATGAGGGAGAGGGGATACCCAAATGCTGCAGCAGCTCTGTGGCAATGCAGTAAAGGCATGCGGCAAGAGAGATGCAGTGGTGTCATAAATTCGGCCTGGCCTGGGCCTATTGTCCAGTTCAGTATCAGTGGGGCACACATGCAGCAAGGGAGAAGCAGTTCAAAAGCAATGGACTTGCAAGGGAGAATGGCATCAGAGTTTCAGTTGAGTGCTCTTTTTCTTGTTGAGGACAAGGCAGTGCAGTGCAGTTACAAGGTTGTTTCAAGGCAGTTTGAGCGCATTCAGTGGAGTTTCAGCCCAGAATCAGGTCTGTTCCAAGGGAAAAATTTTTACTTGAGACGTGAGGTAGTTTATACTTAGGAGTCAGAATATAAGGAGTTGGTCGTCCATGTTCCTGTATATTATCGAACTTAATTGACTATAAGTGAGGATATTTTCATGTCTGTTATCTGCAAGGTTGAGGGCAGAATAAAACACCAGGATACAAACGTGAGGCAGTTTACTCTAAGGAGTCAGAATCGTAGGAGTTCGTCGTCCATGTTTCCATATATAGTATCGAAATTAACTGACGATAAGGGAGGATATTTCCATTAACCTTATCAGCAAGGTTGCGGGCAGAATAAAACACCAGGATACAAACGGGAGGAAGATTATTCTAAGCAGTCAGAATGAAAGGAGTAGGACACCGACATTTCCATATTTTATCGAAATTAATTGACGATAAGTGAGGATATTTTCAAGTCCCTTATCAGCATTGTTTAGGGCAGAATAAAATGCCATGATACAAATGTGAGGCAGTTTATTCTAAGAAGTGAGAATCTAGGTAGTTGGTTGCCCATGTTCCCGTATATAATGAATAATAATTGACGATAAGTGAGGATATTTTCATGTCCCTCATTAGAAAGGTTGAGTACAGAATAAAACGACAGGATACAAACATGAGGCAGTTTATTCTAAGCAGTCAGAATCTAAAAAGTTGGTAGCTGAAGTCCCCGTATATTGTCGAAATTAATTGACGATAAGTGAGGATATTTTCATGTCCCTTATCAGCAATGTTGAGGGCAGAATAAAATACCGGGATACAAACATGAGGGAGTTTATTCTACGAAGTCATAATCTAAGGAGGTACTCGCTGATGTTCCCGCATATTATCAAAATTAATTCATGATAGGTGAGGATATTTTCATGTTCCTTATAAGCAATATTGAGGACAGAATACAATACCAGGATACAAATGTGAGGCAGTTTATTCTAAGCATTCAGAATCTAAAAAGTTGGTTGCCGATGTTCCCGCATATTGTTGAAATTAATTGACGATAAATAAGGATATTTTCATGTCCCTTATAAGCAAGGTTTATGGCAGAAAAAACCGCCAGGATATAAACGTGAGGCAGTTTATTCTAAGCTGTCAGAATCTGATGACTTGGTCGCCCATGTTCCTGTATATTATCAAAAGTAATTTTCGATAAGTGAGGATATTTTCATGACCGTAATCAGCAAGGTTTACGGCAGAAAAAAACCCCTGGATATAAACGTGAGGCAGTTTATTCTAAGAACTCCGAATCTAAGGAGTTGGTCGCCAATTTTCCGGTATATTATCGACATTAATTGATGATAAGTGAGGATATTTTCAATAACCTTATCAGCAAGGTTGAGTACAGAATAAAACGTCACGATACAAACGCGAGGCAGTTATTCTAAGCAGTCAATATCTAAAAAGTTGGTCGCCGATGTTCCTGTATGTTGTCAAAAATAATGGACGATAATTGAGGATATTTTCATGTCCCTTATAAGCAAAGTGGAGTTCAGAATAAAACGTCACAATACAAACGCGAGGCAGTTATTCTAAGCAGTCAATATGTAAAAAGTTGATCGCCGAAGTTCCTATATATTGTCGAAAATAATGGACGATAAGTGAGGATAGTTTCAATAACCTTATCAGTAAGGTTGAGTACAGAATAAAACGCCAGGATACAAATGTGATGCAGTTTATTCGAAGCAGTCAGAATCTAAAAATTTGGTAGCCGAAGTTCCCGTACATTTTTGAAATGAATTGCCGATAAGTGAGGATATTTTCATGTCCCTTTTCAGCAAGGTCGAGTACAGAATAAAACGCCAGGATATAAACGTGAGGCAGTTTATTCTAAGGAGTCAAAATCTAAGGAGTTGGTCGCCGATGTTCTTGTATATTATTGAAATTAATTGACGATAAGTGAGGATATTTTCATGTCCCTTATCTGCAAGGTTGAGGGCACAATAAAACGCTGGGATACAAACGTGAGTTATTTTATTCCAGCAAGGAAAATGTTATTAGTAAGTGATGGACATGGTAGTTGAAATGATGTTGTGAATAGTGCTGTAAACTTGGCTGTAAAGAGGTGAAGTTCACTCGCGTGGAGGGGCTGAGTGTTTCTCAGGGGCGTAGTAGTGTTAGGTGACTTGCACAGTGGCACCGTCTCCATGGGGCCTGAGGGGGACCGAGCCCCCTCAAAAATTCGTTATTGGTTTGAGGAAAAAATGTGTCAAGCTTGTTGATTTTCCCCGGAGTGTCCAGATATCGATATTCGAGTTATCAGGGTTCTAATGTTGATCATTTGACTCTTCTAAAATGCTTAAAAAACTTAAAACTCACTACTTATAAAAGTTCCCATGGCAAGATCCTTGGTTTGGGCCCCCCCAATATTATTTTTAAGTCAGCATCCCTGGACTTGCACGAGTGCATCATGTCCGTGAAAAGTCAATACCGTATTTCTCTGAATATAGTCCCCCCCCTAATAGGGTAGTTTCCTTCATCGAAGAAAATGAAAGGCATTGATTGCGATTCGTTACCCACCATTAGTGTATTCATAATATACAAATTATTTGGTTTTAGAAATCCCAGTTTAGACGAATGGCAAGGGCCAAATTTTAACCTCATTTGAAAAAAGGCCAGATTGGCGCCCATGCGATGCCAATCCATGTGACGTCACAGGGACCTAGTTTCTACACGAGAGGATAGGAGTTATACATCGTCTGAGATTACCAATGCATGCACAGAGCTCAGGGAAACATGACTTAATAATAACTTATTAAAACTGGCTAAGGTCGTAAAGTTTTCTTCGTTTGATAAGGTATTAATAAACCTTTTTTAAGCCAAGCGCTACCAGCTAGCATGGTACTCAGCTACCTGCTAGCATTCTGCGTCGTATCAGCGCTCAGAGCCTCGCCCAAGGTCACCTCACAAGGCGGTAGGGGGAACCAGAAATGCCTCACACGAACTTTTTCCCATCATTCCTACTTACGCGTCGCGTTTTCGCACGCTTGAAAATTTTCACTTTTCATTTAATCGCGAAAAATAGATATCGTCATTTAAAAATCTGAAAGCGTGAAATATGTACTCCACGAGTAATAATCTTTCGATTTAGGCAATAAAAAAATAATAGGAAACCACCCTATTATGAGGCTTCATTTTCGGGAAAAGTTAAAAAAATGCGTTTGAATATAGTTCTCCCTTTACTTTTACCGCTGGCATTTTCGGAAAAAAAGGGGGGACTATATTCAGACATGTACGGTATTTGGACAAAAAAAATTACAGACAATTGTGAAAGTAGCTGGACAATAAAAACTAATGTCGGGATGCAGTTTGGTATCTCTTCATTTACGTTGTTCTCAATATCAAAGAGAGATAAAATTTGTGCAGTAGTTAACTAACTAGGAACAACGAGCAACAACGTTTTCCTTTGTTACCCAGCTACCTCTCCTTCTACCATGAAAATAGACCCATATGCCTGTCATCGGACAACTGTCAGGCGCCGAACTGTGCAAACAAGTGAAGCCAAAGAAAGCTCCATTCTTTCCATTTGTTTCCAGGCCATTTCCAGGTGTGGAAAAAATGTGTCAGACTTGTTGATTTTGCCTGGGGCTCACTACTTATAAAACTCACTACATACTTATAAAATTTCCTGGGGCAAGATTCCAGTTTGGGCCCCCCAATATTTTTTGTAAGTCTGCCTCCCTGTTGAGATTTATCAATGTTAACTTTTAGATTGTTGTTCAAACACCATTTTACAAGTTGGTCAGAAACTGTCTGACAGTTAACGGACAGGGATTGGAGATTGGTAGAAGAAAGAATGTGAAAGATATATGTACATGCTAAATAAAAATTTCAATTGAATATGTGTGAAAATGAAAGTACTTACCTTAGTGCCAATCCAATCGAAGGAGATGATACTCAGTCATGAGTGAAATTTTTTATGTAAGGGTTTGCATCCAAGTTATTAAAAAAAAAAAGAATCATACTTAGAAATTGGATGTTCATAAATTCTGCAAACTTTTTAAAAATAATGAATGTTGGTAGAGTAAATGTATATATTTTACCACACGATGTACAATAAGGTTGAGAGTATTGATAATTTACTTCCGGTAGTGTAGCATCCCACCCCCGACTCGCCCGGATACCACAATAGAACCGGGGGGAGACGTCGCATAAAAATAAAAAGAAATATACAAATCCGCGAAGATCCCTCCCGCATGGGACCTACGGGACAAAACTATGCCACTCACTTCTCGTAGTTCACATTGTAACATAACATAAACAAGCCACCATATTGTTTTTATATAATTTAAAACTGACAATGGTAGTGAGGGATTGTTGTGTAGGAAAAGGGGAGTTGTGTATAGAGAGTTGAAGGAGGCGGACGTATTTAAAGGAAGATTCGGGAGAGGGACTAAGAAAGGTGGCGGTGTAGCAGAGAAAGGAAGAGAAAGCAGAGAAGGGGAGGCGCCTACGAGAGGAGAAGAGAGCGGGAGGAGGAGAATACGGCGGAACTCAGGATCCACGCTGATGCAGTTCATGGCGGTGGTTCAGAAGAGTGGTGGTGGTAGATATAAATGGAATTGTGATATCATGGTGGCTTTTGATGTTGGTTTTATGCTCTAAGTTTCAAAATATGGAGTTTGTTTCGAATTGTATTGGAATTATTAGTTTATAAAGAAGAGAGGTGATTCTTAAAAAGTTACAACATAAATAAAAAATATTCCCCTTCTTTGAAGACGATTGCGGGCGGGGGGTTCCCGATTCAAACTGATGGGTGACGTTCGGGCGCTGATGCACTCGTCCAACACGCATTTACGGGAAGGAAAACGGACGGGGCGAAAGGAAGGGCAAGGGATATTTTCCTTGAGGTGACCCGTGAAGGAATCAGAACAAAACACTTACTCAAACAATTTCAACTAAACAAAATATATTTCACACAAATAAGGTTGCATATGACAAAAACAAAAGAAACCCTCTTATACACTAATGAAATATGAATTGGTGAGAGCCATTTATGAAGCATCAATGATAAATAAAAAAAAGAAACAACAACAATATAACTTGGTTCCGAGATGCAAATCAATATAGCAAATGATAACAACAAAATAAAGTTCGGTTGTGAACACGTAAATATGATACAATTTCAATGATTTCTTGACTGGGGAGGTAAATGATAGTCCATCCCGACGAATGTAAATTTGGGTGCAAACGTTAATTGTACTTGGTGATTAATTTCACTTTCACTAAGTAATGGGTGCGTTCCGTGACTGTTTATCTTAACACTTGGCAGGAGACAAGAGGGGGCTTTGGGGGGGGGGGGGGATAGCTGCAATCTTACTTTATCGTTGTCCGAGTTTGGACCAGGTTGGATCCAACAAACTCTCGTTCCATTTACTGCACTCCTTTCTCCCTTGTTGGAGGAAGCTGCATCCGGAACGGAGGTAATGCGTCCTCTTCAGCCGGTCCTTGCTCCTTCGGACAGGGGGGGATTCTTCTTTCAGATCAATCAGTCTGAAATGATCTGTTTGGGCCCCTCGTCTCCTTTTGCCGTGCGTCGCACTCAAATTTCGGGCATAGGCTCCGCCCGACAGTCACTTAAGAATTCCTCCGGTTCTCTTACGCGCACCACCTTTTATTATCCCTCAACTTGGGGTGGGGGTACCGCACAATGAAAAAAGGGGGAGTAATACACCATTCACTCAGGAAAAACCCGAGTTCCCCTACTTCCACACACACACACTCTCACACAAACATACAAAAATCGGCGTAAACACATTCATCCCCACTAACTCATCCACGCTTTCCTCCACGGGCCGTGGTCTGGGGGGGGGGGATTTTGGGAAAGGTCTGTGGAAAGAGCGGGTAAAATGGTAGGGAAGAAAATGCGCCGAGTAGAATGTACTGTAATGGAGCTTGAACCATTCAGGGGCGCCGTCTTATAAAAAATATTGGGGGGGCCCATATCGGAGGTCTTTCCCCGGGAAGAGGTTAAATCCAAAGTGTGTCGCAGCACCGAAACACCATGATTCACACTACTTGATTCAGTTAACCTGCCTAACCTTATAATTATTTGTTTCAACACACATTGTTGAATTTATTTAAAAGGTAACTATCGTCAAACATGTGAATAAAAATTAACAATATATTTTTGTGATTTCACAAAGCATAATATAACTTAATTATTTAATTTAATTTAATAAAGCATAGTATAACTTAATTATTTTCTTGAATTATTGAGGGGGCTCCGCCCCCCCCAAACGAATCTTTGAGGGGGCTCGGGCCCCCTCAAGCCCCATGGAGTCGGCGCCACTGGAACCATTACAGTAGAGACAAAAAAGATAAAAGCAGGGATTCCAATTTGTCCATGAGGGTCATTCTGCCGTAATCATACTATTTTTTGTCCTTGGACTGCCATAAAAAAAACCAAAACTGTTACCTACATCAATAATAAGTGGCATATTATTTTACATATGTACCCTTCCACTAATTTTAGTGACAAAATAGCAAAGAAAATAAATTATATTCCCCAAATCTAATGTCGGCAGAGTATGATTCGTCATGTCTGTGGACAGTCCAACATAGATTTTGGAAGAGATGTTTATTGTATTAACAACCTTTAATAAATAGGTAATTATAAATTCTATGATTAAACAAGTGACAACAATGTAAACATTCCAAAACAGTCTTTTTTGAGTTGCTTTTATTTCAGTATATTTATAATGAGATAAAAATAAACATTTGTCCTACCGAAAAAAGCAATCTCTGTGGACACTGAGGAAAATGAGGGAATTAGTCATAGGTTATGGTGTCAGCCCTGAACAATCAGTGTGGAGAGATAGATATTGCCAGCTTTATTGGGTTGTTTGAGTTCATACTTGATTTAGTGAAAGTTTTAATGCCGGAAGAAAGATTTTGGTTCAGTTTATTGAAAGAGCCAAGATCATCAGTCATGTCTGTAGACAGGTAAAAATTAGTAAAAGTAAAATCAATAATTACAATTGATATGTCTTTTGGAGCTATAAAATGCAAGTGCTATGTAGAAAGGACAGTGCCCTAACTAATTGTGTCCCAAATGGAGTTAAACCCTTTCACGCCGGACCTTTGTTGAGGGAAATTCTTCCTCAATACGAGTCTCTTGAAAGTTTTCTTTACTCCCCTGCATGAAGCTTTTTTGCATCGATTGAAGGCATTGGTTCCCTCCCTAACCATTTTTGGACCCAACTCAGCGGGGTGCCGATCCCTTTCCTTGGCCTCTGTCCCAGACCCTCGAAGGATTATAAGCCCCTTCCTAGCACGAGTCGGCGGTCAACTGGCTAAAATATTAATGCAAAATATATGCAAATATTTGTTGCTCGCATCGATATTTTACATTCAAAATGAATTGTTTTTTTTCTGAGCGTGCAGAAATTTTAAACGAAGTTCTAACGTTGATATAGACGGATTTAGTATATTTACAAGTTGATCTATAACTCTGTTGATATTAACGTTAGAATTTTGTTTGAAATTTCCATGTGGTCAGCAAAAAAAGGAGAATTCATTTCTAGCATTGGATTTCAGATGTAAGCAACAAATTCTTTTTGGAAAACACACTGCAAATAACAGTAGTTGACCGCATGGAGAGGATAGGAAAGGGTCAACCTGAGCGGCCAAAGAAGGGACTGGTCTGGTGCTAAGGCGGATCTCGAGGGGCGACCGCAACCATGGGTCTATTGTGTCCGCCACGGTCACTTTTTTCGACCTGTGCCGCACAGGCGCGGCTTTTGTTGGTTAGGGAAGGAAAATTCACGGCGCACAGGTGTGGCATTCGGCGCGAAAGGGTTAATTTAGAGGAAATCGTCATGTACGTAGACACCATGTTTGTGAAATCCGCGGTCCATGGACATGACAGATGGTAAAGGACTTGATGATACCTACACGATGACTAGTTACAGTATGTCCAGTGACAAATATTTTTATCATCTCCGTAGACAGCACTGAAGTAAAAATAAAAAAGCGTAAATATTACTAACGATCTATGCCACTCACGTCATCAGATTATATGATTGACCAACTGTAATTACACAATTTTGGTTCTCAATAAGCAAAAATAAATTTTTTTAAATTTTTGCCTGTGGAAAATGTATGGTTTATGGAGGTTGGCCCATGCACGTATGTATGCTAATTTGCAATGCCTTTTTTTGTATGAAGATTTTCACAGATTCTTTTATCAATGTTGGTAGTTTGTTTTTGGGAAATGCTGTGTAGGTAACATTATCTGCTTGACTTTTTACTCATACCGGGAGCATTTTCAAGAGAATGGGAGGGAAAGCGTGCTCGCCCTGATCTTATATAGGTTCCTATATTACATAGAACATAATAGTTATATGTAAGATATATTACATAGGAACTAAATAAGATCGTGACGAGAACGGTTTCCCTCCCATTCTCTTGAAAATGCTCCCAGTAGGAGGATAATAACATATCACAAAGGCTAACCTCATTGGTGTAGCAAGGGGGGTGTTTAGGACCTCCTCCAAAATATAAAAACACAATTTCTTTCCCGCAGAAAAGGAAACAACAATTAAAAAAATGAATTTACAAAAGATTTCTTTGACAATTGAAGTTTTTTTGATTATGAAAAGTATTAAAATTAGTTTAAAACCCTCCATTTATTAACCAGTTTTGGACTTCCCTAACCCCAAAGGAAATTCTTGGCAACCCAGTAGCTAGCCTAATTAACTTGCAACAACAGACAATATACCGCATGATATTACTTGCAGAGGATAGGAGAGCATTGGGTGGAATTAGCGAACATTAAATGAGTGTGCTCGCGGAAAATGAAAGGAGTTTGTGGGAAGGTAGTTTCACTTGAATTATTCTTAGTGAATAGAAATAAAGCCCAACTTTTTAGGAAAAAAATGACCACCAGTGATCGATAAAAAAACATTAATGACCAGGGGCGGATCCAGGATTTCTTTCTGGGGGGGGCACATGCAAGGCCGTATCCAGGATTTTGTTCAGGGGGGGGGCACAAGGATATCTCGTAATACAAAACGAACGCAATGATAATGGGACCGTATTAAAAATCTTGTATATTTTTGAGGGTCTGGGGGGGGGCACGTGCCCCCGGGCCCCCCCCCCCCCCCCCCTGGATCCGCCTATGTTAATGACCCAAAGAAATTTTATGCCTTAAAAAAGTTCAAACGATATTCCAGAATAAGTTTTTTAGGTCTTTAAAAATATTAAATCGTTTTTATGGAAAAAGACGGCTGCTAACCCGTTCGTTGTCGCGTTTAATTATTTTTGTTCACACCGGCTTTTGCCCCACTTCTAACCAAATTCTAAATGATAACAATCTCACCTTAAGAGAAGATAGTGGGATCGGCTTCAGTGTTTTCATTACTCTCATTAATGTTGAATAAATTTATAATGTGCCGATGGTTTTACATCGAGAAAATGAATTATTTTGATACAATCTTATTTCCTCAGAAGAGTTTCAGAATGAAAAATTATCGAGACTCACGATAAAATATTTCCAAGTTCATGTTTCCATGTACACCGTGTCCCACTTAGAAATTTTTTGTTCAATACATTGAATTACATTTTAAAATATTTATATAAATTACGTCAATACACTTCGACGGTCATACAACGGTTTTCGAAGTCGCACGCCCGCACCATCAGCTGATGTAAACATTTGGAAAGCACTGCCCTCTCATGGTATTAAACGAATTTTGTCCTTGCATAATGACGTCTGCAGAAGCGGCATAAGTTGGTTAAGTTTGGTATACGTGTAATGTTTTGTTTAAAGGCTCAGATAATATTTGTTTCTACATTGTGCTACAAAAGTTGACGATGGATCTGAAGAAAAATTCTCACCTTTGTCGACTTTGCCTGTACAGATGTGAACCTTTAATCGACATCTTCGACGAGAACGGCAAACATGGTTACATAGCTGCGGAAGTGATTGAAGACTTGCTTCATTTCAACGTGAGTATATATTCCTGTGATTTTAGTGTCGTGGAGGTGGACAGTGCTGGATGGCATAATTGGTTACTTTTTGGACGCTATTGTTTGACTAAATTCAAAGAATTGTTGGTTTGTGCAATGAACCCGCATGAACTTGGTACTTACGGGGTCAATCTAATCAAGCATATAGTTATTTTAATTTTCTCGCTCAGAGGTGTTCCAATAATTTGACATAATATTTTGTGGTTGTTATGGTGGCAAACGGGCGACACACCGCTGTCTACGAGTCCCTTGTTAAATGCAACGCTGTATAATTTATTGTAGACAATGCTTTTGAAAATTGTGTATGTAATTATCAGAAGGAGATAAACGAAGTGAACGGTTGTTTTTACTCTTCGAAAATACTTCAACCCTTTTTATATCCACACAGTAATATGTACACTTGTAAGTCTATTTCGGTTTACGCAAATGGTTGTGTGAAAATGCAAGGGAAACGAGTTCAGAGCATTGGCGTAAGAGACATTGTATCGGAAAATATATTTTTAAACATGGAGCACGGTTTAATATGGAAAGCTTACGCAGAAATTCATCTTACGGTCGTACCCTTTCCTTTCATTCTGTGTTTCACGGAGTCAGTTGGCAAAGGAAGACATTTCCTGAATATAGACAGTTACTTATACCACTTATTTTATAAGAGCGCGACCCGGGTTTCAATGAGTAATCATCATCATCAGGCGCTAATTAGCCCGGGTCGCGCTCTTATAAAATAAGTGGTATAAGTAACTGTCTATATCCAGGAAATAATGGAATACCACAAAGTTAACCAAGAATTAGTGAAAGGAAGACATGTTTATGATTTCTGGAAGCACTCGGGAGCGATGGTGATCAATTTTATGCTATCAAATGTCTCTTTTAAAGGGCACACGAACCGGTGCACCCTTTCAGATGAACGCAGTTTCATTGCGATTTTTTAATATGGACACTTTGCAGAGAAATTCATCATTCCTCAATTGTCTTTTGGAATTTGATTTTGTACACTTTAGGTATTCATACTGGTCACTGCCCTATTCTCTGATTGTAACAAAACGCTAATGCAGTTATCATTTAATCAACAATTTTAATTTCTCCTGGTGGATACTATTGATTAATTCTTCTCGGGTTCTCAGCCAGGTTAATTCTGTCGCATAAGCCGACGTTTCGATAGATGACTTGTCTCCCATCTTCAAGACCGTGTTACTCTTTGAAAGTCCAATTACAAACTGAACTGATACGACCGTTTACCGAGGACAACAATACGCCTTGGTGTCATCCGATTGGCTGGAGGTCTTTAGAAATTCTTCATGTTCTTTCTTCATTTTTTTAATGCAGCATATTGCAGGTCTCCATGTATTGATAAGATGAAAGCTGGTGTCCTGATTTAAATTTTTTAGATTGAGGCGGATCTCTGTTGCTTCCTCAATTATTTGGTCCCAGTAACGTTGTGCGTGGCAAAGAATTTTTGTATCTCCCCATGTTTATAGCTTGGTCTTCATTAATGCTGTGTTCCCCCGCGGCCGACTTTTCTGGTTGCGCTAATCTAAAATTCTTCAGTGTTCTTTTAGTCTCGTTTAAACATTCTGCCTGTCTCCCACACATATGTTTTATCGTATTCACAAGGAATTCAATAAACCCCTGGTGTCTTCAGGCCGATAGGATCTTTCGCCCTCACCAAGTGGTGCCCTAATTTAGGTGGTGGCAGATGGATGGTATTGATGTTATACCATCGTAGAATAGAGTGGATTTTACCGGTCATGGTTGACACATATGGGATTAAGGCTTTGGACTGCGGTTTTTCTGGCAGCCCATCCGGGCAACCCTTTTATTTCATGTAGGATCTACTTAGGGCCTTAAACATTTCTTGTTTTCATATAAGACACGGTCTGAGGCGTTACTTTGTGGATTTGCTTCATTATAGATTAATGAAATAACTTTGTTTTATTCCACACTTTATTTTATTTTAAGTAGCATGACCTAGTTTTCAGCATCTAATGATATCATCATGTGAATGCTTAATTTATTAATTTTAATTATTTAAGTTA
Source organism: Ischnura elegans (assembly GCF_921293095.1). Classification (NCBI taxonomy): domain Eukaryota; kingdom Metazoa; phylum Arthropoda; class Insecta; order Odonata; family Coenagrionidae; genus Ischnura; species Ischnura elegans. Next base: position 628,413 of record NW_025791658.1, on the reverse strand, counting down.
TTTTATTTAATCTATAATTCCTGTTTTCCTTAGCCATTCAGTAAAAATGTTTGTTTAAAGTGGTCTAACTCGGCTGAGATGCTTACATTATCTGATATTAACTTGGCTCGATGGACCAAGGTAGATAATACAGTGGCTTTCTGCTATGAATGGTGGTGGCACTGTCTGTTGAGGTACAGGTCAATATGCGATTCGATGCAACTTCCGATAAACGGTATGTCCTAGGCTTCCGTGTTCTTTCCTACGTATTAGGATGTCCTGGAAAGGAAGTTGGCCATTCTCGTCTATCTCCCTGGTAAAGGTGATGCTCAGGTGTTGGTTGTTCATATGCTTTAAAAAGTTACCATTTGTTGGAAAGTTGAAGAGTTATCATGGGCAGTAATTATCAAAGATACAAAAACTATGGATGGGCTAGTGGTATAAAGTGAAGTATGTAATCCTGAAAAACGTCTGCTAAATGCTTACTACAATAAAGCCTCTGTAGTGATCCTCTTTACATCGTAAATCTCCATACTTCATGGCACTTGTACGGTCCCATCAGATATATGTACATGTAAATTTATAGGCAAACCTCTTTGTAGTGAACCTCTTTATCTCGTAAAATCTCCACTTATCATACCAAGGAGACACCCCCGAGACAGCCTAACTACCTTCGCAACTTGTAGCGAGACCAGTAGTGATCATTTATGCAGCTGCGATTACGTACATGGAATGAAATTTTCAGCGTTAAATGTTTCATGCTTATTTTTTTTCTTATTCACCTTTAAGTATGCTGTAATTTGCACATTAACCATTAATTATGGCCATTTTATACCATATGAGAGCATACCTAACTGTAAATAAGAGAAAAGGTATCCAGCTATCCTAATCATTTTAAGTGACTGTTGAATTAAGAGATATCACATCGTTTTCTCTTGAATCAGATTAAAAATCATGCGATAGCGCTCGCTTTCTGTAATTATTAAATAATAAACATGTGTTCATTAATGCATGCATGCTTGTTTAAACGCATAAATGTAATGGTTTAAAAGACAGTAGTGCCTTTCATTTCCGAAGGATATGAAAAATGGTGCCTATCACTGAAACCTCTCTATAGTGAACCTCCATACATCAAATTGCCCAAATTTTGCTCCCCTCAGTTACAATGTAAAGAGGTTTTACTGTTTTGACGAAAATTTTCAGCTATCGTCTCCCGGGTCAAGAAATGTCCAGTCTCATATATTCGTCTTTAGTAGGGAAAAGGTTAAAATATCCCGCAGGGGTTATGCAACAGATATTCAGCCATGGATAATTTTAAGGCAAAACACGATAGGCATATTGTGTGAGTTTTCCCAAGAGATTCAAATACCTTGAAGGTAATCTCAGCATTGTAGGATAATAACCACGTCAAAAGTTGTAGATTTCAGAATACCACCCTCAGCCTCCATGCTTCCGTGCCTCCGAAGTTTTTTTTTCGTTTCTGAGATCACACAGACCATAAATCATTTTTTTTTGAAGGAAAATATCAAGTTGCACGAGAACAATCGAAGCATGTTTCATCCTTCCCCCGTCTCTCCAACATTTTAACCTTTCGTCGGATGAATTAATAGGGATATATCGTCGGGAGAATATTGGAATAGGGTGGTTTCCTATTATTCTTATATTGCCAAAATTGAAAGATTATTACTCCTGGAGTACGTATTTCACGCTTTTAGATTTTTAAATTATGATATCTATTTTTCGCAATAAAATGAAAAGTGAAAATTTTCAAGCCCACGAAAACGCGATGGATAAGTATGAATGCCGGGAAAACTCCCGTGTGACGTCGTTCTGGTTCCCGCTGCCGCAAGTGAGGTGACCTTGGGGCGAGGCTTAGAGTGCTTTAAAATTTAAATAGTATGAAGATGTACTAGTGATGTGCCACTCATTTCTCTATATCCAACGGCAGTTCTGCGGAAACCTGCCAAACTCTTGATAGGGTGGTTTCCAATTTTTTTAATTGCCTAAATTGAGAGATTATTTCTCCTGGAGTACGTGTATTTAGCTTATAGATTTTTAAATTATGATATCTATTTTTTGCGATTAAATGAAAAGTGAAAATTTTATGCAGACTTCAACTGGTCAGTGAGGGTCTCCTATATTACGCTACCCTCCACATGCCTAATTTTATAGAATTAATATCGATTTTTTTTCTAATGAAGCGTTGGCTTGACATTTGATAGGATAATAGCCAATCAAAAGCCCTACTTGGTTAATTTTCGAAGACCGGAAGTTCACGTCAGTTTCCTTGCAAAAATATTCGAAGCTATGAAACTAACAATGAAAAACAATGCTAAACGTTGACCTGTTTTCCCCTCGTTGGTTAGTGCAATGGTTCACAAAGGCTTATTGGAGGTAGAGCCTTTTAATTGAGCTCTTTTAGTGCTGCAAATTATTTCTGTAAAATAGCGACACAATTCACGCAGAGTCTGGAAAGTAAAGTGATTTTTATCATCGCGAGTAGGACAGAATCACAGGGTTCCCACTCAACCGTGAAAACCTTAAAATCTTGAATAAGCCGTGAATTTCGTCTATAGTGAAAAAACCTTAAAAATTTCTCAAACTTGATATTAGAACTACGATTGAAAGAGCAACAGGATAATCATATGTCGATCGTGTTTCAAGGTCAGTCTTGCGCAGACACTGTCCAGCAGTTGCTTGTCTGTCTAAAATGCCTTCTCTGAAGACCAGTGCTGTAGTCGGTACCCCCTTAAAATCCCAACTGGCTATAAGGGTACCGGTTAAAATACCTTCGTGCCTGGATGTATAATACATGTTGGAATATTTGGTGAGTATGTACCGCCTAAATTCTTTTTCCAACTACAGCACTGCTGAAGGCCGTGAATTTGACAACATTTAGACCTTGAAAACCTGGAAAGAACCGTGAATTAGATTGAGTTGAAACTAGGGAGGGACGGATCCAGGATTTTTTTCGGATCCGGATTCGGATCGGATACTGTATTTTTTGGAGCCAGATCTTTCGGATCGGATATTTTTGGATCCAAATGCATTTTCCTGCAATTCCTGCTATGAAAAACGAAGTAATTATTCAATTTTATTCTGGGTGCGTAAAATCGAAGGAATGCTTTTTAGATTTTCATACACATTTTAATATTTTTATAAATTAAAAATCATTTTTATAGGCTTTCAAGTTGTTTTTTTTTTAAACATCTTTACATGCTCAGGACTTAAACTGTTATGCTTGGGTTTGGAAATGAATATAGGACAAATCTTCGGATAAACCACTGATCAGTGGGGTAGGACAAGAATCCCATGTGACGGCACATTCCAGGAGAGAATCGGAACTCTTTCCACCCTTATAGGGAGTTGCATTCATTGAAGCTATTATTTAAAATTTCGGATCCAGATCCGATGTCTTCCGCGACTTTGGATCCGATGTATCCGATGAAGGGCAATATCTGCAGATATTTGGATCCGAGGTAACCGATCCGACCATCCCTAGTGGAAACCATGGAATCGTGATGAGAGGAATTTAAATGAATTGAAGCATGAGAAGTAGAAGGGTGTGTCAAAGGTAACTATTGATGAATCTTGGAGAGGATTTGGGTATTTGGTTTCGTATTGAGAAAATACCTATATTTGTTTTCCCTTACGAAAAAGTCCCATCCAACCTATTGGTCGTATTTACCCTAAATGGACTTAGTATAAAGCGCCTAGAAACCACTAATATTTTGGGATACACCATAAGTGAGAATCTCTCTATGAAATCACACATTGACAAGGTTGCCAGTAGAGTGGCAAATAGACTTTTCATGACTAGAAGACTAACTTGAGTTATCTTGCAGGAATACTTAAAGTTATTGCATTTTTGATAAAATCAGTCCTTACTTACTTAAGGTAGCATTATAGTCTGGGGTAATTCTCCCAAGGCTACCAAACTTTTCTCTCTGCTAAAACAAGCTGTAAAAGCACTCGCAGGAGTCTCAATTAGAGAACATGGCAGACCATTTTTCAAATCCTTAGGTGCTCTAACCGTACCCTGTCTATTCATTCAGCAATGCTCCTTCTTTCTTAACACGTTGCGTACGGATGGCGAGAATTCTTGTAATTTTTTTCCTGAACGTTCCGGACGGATGACGAGTATTCTCGTCATTTAGGCGTGTCAACCTAAACAATTTTAAAGCGTACAATACGTATTCGTTAGTACGTTTTCACTTGTTGTTCGTTATTCATAATGAATTGATGCATCATAACGTTTGATTGGGTGAAGTTATATTCTAAACATACAAGCTTTTTAACCATGTTTAAACCAAAGGCATTACGCCCTAATAGGCAGATATTTCCAATCTCATCACCTCCACCCAGAATCAATGTTCCTAGGAATTTAAACACCCCGGTACGCTACGTGTTAAGGAAATAGGGTAGTTTCCTTCATCAAATAAAATGGAAGGCATTGATTGCGATTCGTTACCAACCATTTCTGTATTCATAATATACAAATTATTTCGTTTTAGAAATACTGTTTAGACGAATGGCAATGGTCCATTTTTATCCTCATTTGAAAAGGGCCAGATTGGCTCCCATGCGATGCCACTCCACGTGACGTCACAGGGACCTAGTTTCTATACAAGAAGATAGGAGTTATACATCGTCTGAGGTTACCAATGCACGCATGAGGCGCAGAGCTCAGGGAAACATGTCTTAATAATCACTTATTAAAACTGGCTAAGGTCGGAAAGTTTTCTTCGTTTGATAAGGTATTAATAATCCATATTTAAGCCAAGCGCTACCAGCCAGCAGGGTACTCAGCTACCCGCTAGCAGACTGCGTCGTATCAGCACTCAACTCGCCTCAAGGTCACCTCACAGGGCGGCAGCGGGAACCAGATATACGCCACACGGAGAGAGATTTCCCGGCATTCATACTTACGCATCTCATTTTCGCGCGCTTGAAAATTTTCACTTTTCATTTAATCGCGAAAAATAGATATCGTCATTTAAAAATCTAAAAGCGTGAAATACGTACTCCAGGAGTAATAATCTTTCGATTGAGACAATAAAAAAATAATAGGAAACCACCCTATTCCTTGTATATTTCAACCAAATCGCTCCTTTCTCTCTCATGACACTTAAGAGAATACGGATGATCACCTAATGAGATTCAACCCCAGTTTCAGCAAAAAGAGGCCACATTTTACCTGTGCTTGAATTCATAATCATCTGCCTCCTAAACTTATAAAGAATCCCTGAATTAGCAAAATTTTAAAGGCAATTTAAAGTCTTTTCTTGTTGAGAATGCCTTTTATAGCATTGCTGAATATTGTGTACAGTAAATTTTAAAAATATACGTAGTTAGTTTAAGCTGTGTGTAAGCATTTGAAGAAGCGAAATAAATTATAATATTTGACGGAGCGAAAATCATCGCAAAAGAAAAGAGGTATTACCCCAGGCTGATAAGGGAGGCAATAGAGATCATCAAAACACTCAAAAATTTCAATAGAGAAGATGGATACAATATAACCAACGCCTGGAAGAGAGTGTTTAGAAATCCAACCCATCACGGTGCAGCAGCAAGGGTAACTGGTCAACAACACCGCGGCCATGAGGAGGGAGAGCTATATATACGTGGCAAAAACAATGAAAGCACCACTTCGACCTGAAGACGCCTTGTGGAATCCTGGCAAAACTGTCATCACCTATGACAACGAAACGCGGCGATAACCCGGAAAATGGAGAAATCCACAAATTTTTGTTTACATGTTACATGGGCATGTGGCGTTACGTTGTAAATCTGGTTGATTGTTCACGTAAGCCCAGACATAGGGAAAAACTCCAACCGTCGGTCACAAGCTGGTTCAGGGAAAGACTCCACAAACAACAAAATCAGCTCACAAGAAAAAAATTGCAAAAAATAATTTACGAGTATTTTCGTTCTATATCTATTCCGAGTAGAGTATTCAAAATCAGAAGTATTACAGAAAACAATGATAGTAATTAATGATCCCATAGGAAACATTACCAGCTAAATACCAGCAGAATAATTGCTCTAAATTTGCCACGTCTCACTAGGCATGCGTCCACAACCAGGGCTCGAGCAGAAGAGAGAGATTGCGTATTGCAGGACAAGACAGGATTTGAGGGGAGGGCTTTTTTTCCAAGGAGCGGAGGGGTAGTCAGGGCAATATTCATGCGCTGCGTCACTGCCCCTGTTGACAGGCTGCCCCGCAAAACATCATCCCTGGGTTGGAGTTAACAGCATACCAGCCAGAATTTTCCCCTCAAACTTCTGGGTTGGAGACATCAGTCGAATCAGAGGGATATTCATTGGAACACAAGGAGGGGAAAGACTTAGTGGGGTGAGGTGTTGGAGGGAGAGAGAGTTGTGATAGGACTATGGTAAAACTTCTCACTCCAAAGTGCAAGACTATGGACTTAGCACCGATTTCCGCTTGCTTGCCAAGGAGTAAGTATTCCTCCGCAGTAGTCCTATATAAGTCTTGGATTGCAGGTAGGCTGGTTCGGGGGTGTCTCGGGGCTGTTTCGGGGGCTGTTTCCGGAGGCTGTTTTCTGGAGGCAGGATTTTCCGGAGGTAGGATTTTGCGAGACAGGGCCTTTTGCGACAGGGCCTTTGCGCGAAAATCCTTTGTGCGAAAAACCTTAGCTCGAAAAGTCCTTAGCGGGAGAAGTTCTGCGGATAAGTTCGGAGGAAGTTCGAGGAATTTCTGGGGGGGCATACCAGAAATTTTTGGGGGGGGGGGGGAACACTATAAAATGCCACAGGCATTTCCCTTTCTTACCATGCAACCTTGCTCCCTAGCCCGAAAATAGACCCTTCTGCCTGGCAACAGACAACTCTCTGCACCCAGACTGTACACAAGAACAGTGTATGTTTTTTTTTTCTCTGCACTATTTCTCTGAACACCGTTTTCTATTCTCTCTTTAGGTGAACAGGGAAGATGGCTATCCTCAGCAAGTGTGTGCCAGGTGCCTCAGCAAGCTCACCGATTTCAAGTCGTTCAAACTGCAGTGCTATGGTGCACGACTGGCCTTTGACAAGGAGATACGAGCCCAGGGAATCTCCAGTCAATCGTGTCCTCCTGTAAGTTTCACAAATCTTTCTCAATTCTCCCAGTTTTCCCGGTTGCCATACACACTATAGAGAAATATGTTACGATTAAAAAGGTGTGGTACTTTTTCACATAATTTATTTATGATGACTGGTTTAGTCGCAGCGGCGACATCTTCAGGTACAGAAATCGTTATTTTTGTTTTTACTTTGTTGTTTATTTGGTTGCTATTATGCGTTGGTAGGGGACGGTTGTGTTGGGGTTGGAGCATTACTCAACTTCAGGGGGATTTCGAAGAGCACTATAAAGAAATATGTAGGCGTGAAAATATAAGCTTATAGGGGAATTAAGCAGAGAGTTATGTCAAATCCAACTTAAACTCGATGATTTCAAGCTTAACTTTGTGAAAATCCAGTGCAATTAATTAACAAGGTACAGTGAGTCCTCGTTTAACGTCACTTACCGTTCCTGAAAAATTTGACGACAAACGAAATGACGTTAATCGAAACATAATATCCCATAAGAAACAATGTAAAAAGTGAAAATCGGCCCCTAAACCTCACAATTCCTACGCGAAAAAATTTTAGCGTATCATATCTGGGGCATTTTTTCACGATTGGGAATGCCAAACTATGGCATAAATACGAGTTCCTGTCTTCATCGACGACAATAGCAGCAGTGACATAAATCCTTCTCCATTTTCGTATCTTCCAGCATTTGCTTTTCGGCTTATCTATGGTGGTCGCCCGGGCGAGCGTCGCCTGGGCATCATCATCGCTGAAACATCGTCGCAGTTACAGGAACCAAAATTATTGTGAACTCGGCAAAAAAAGTGATGACAAAAACTCTGAGTTCTACACGGAAAAATGCCTTGAAATCATTTTTTAGGTTCCTGAAAACCATTATGTCAAGTAAAACCTTGCGCACCTACGCAAGAATTCATTTTGCAGAAATTTTTTCTAAAACCGTAATCGCAATTAACAATAAACACACCATTTTACACTTGCAGAGGCGACATCTTCTGGTACAGAAATCGTTATTTTTGTTTTTACTTTGTTGTTTATTTGGTTGCTATTATGCGTTGGTAGGGGAGGGTTGCTTTGGGGTTGGAGCGCTACTCAACTTCAGGGGAATTTCCAAGAGCACAATAGAGAAATATGTGGGCGTGAAAATATCAGCTTATAGGGGAAGTGAGCGGAGAGTTTTGTCAAATCTAACTTGGTTAACTTTCATAGTTGACCATTGATACAATAATAATACAGCTGAGGACCTGAAATCCAAAAAGCTTGGGACCAAAGGGTTTCAGGAATTCTGGTCTTCAACACGCGGAAAAAGTGGTACACTTTTGGGTGGTTTCCTATTATTTTTTTATTGTCTAAATAGAAAGATTATTACTCCTGGAGTGTGCATTTCACGCTCTTAGATTTTCGAATGACGATATGTATTTTTCACGACTAAACGAAAAGGCAAAAATTTCAAGCACGCGAAAACGAGACTGCTAAGTAGGAATGATGGGAAAAGTCCGTGTGACGTATTTTTGGTTCCCATTGCCGCCCTGCGAGGTGACCTTGAGGCGAGGCTTAGCGCAGATACGACGCAGGCTACTAGCGGGTAGCCTAGTACCCTGCTGGCTGGTAGTGCTTGGCTTAAATAAGTATTACTAATAACTTATCAAACGAGGAAAACTTTCCGACCTTAGCCAGTTTTAATAAGTGATTATTAAGACATGTTTCCCTGAGCTCTCTGCCTCATGCATGCAATGGTAACCTCAGACGATGTAAAACTCCTATCTACTCGTGTAGAAACTAGGTCCCTGGGACGTCACGTGGTGTGGCATCGCATGGGCGCCAATCTGGCCTTTTTCAGATGCTCTTAAAATTGACCATTGCCACTCTTCTAAACTGGGATTTCTAAAACCAAATAATTTGTATATTATGTATACAGTAATGGTGGGTTACGAATCGCAATCAATGCCTTTCATTTTCTTTGATGAAGGAAACTACCTTATTTTAATGCAATAAAACTATAAACCATGGTCTGTCTAACAACGCCCAGAAGAACATTCGTGGCCTTAGATGGATTCAAGTACACTACGTTGAAGAAAGTAAAAAAACTTGCCTGATAAGTCTTCAAATCACGACCGTAGCTACCGCAGCATAAACTAAAAAAATAAAATCAGGCGCAAAATCATCGGACTTACTGCATTAACCCTAGGATAAATCGGGCTTAATATTTCCGTTAGAATCCTCTTCGTAAAATGGAAGCGATCGCTTGCTAGCTGCATTCACGGGAGCACCGTGTTTTCCAAGCCTTGCAGTACGAGACCGTGCTCCACTAGAAAGATCGCAAACTGGCAAAGAAAGCTCTCATTGAGTCCGGGAAGCACTATAATAAAGAATAACTGCATAAGTATGTAACGTTCTCCTTAATTTTCCACTTCTCTTACTTGACAAATGATTTTTATAACACTTTATAAAGAAATTTTACAATCTAAAACTCGTGAGCATAAACAACATCAACAAGCCGCCATGACTATTACAATCCCATTTGTACTCTCCGTACTACCACTCACTGAGCCACTGCCATGAACTGCACCAGTGGGGATCTTGAGTTCTGCCGCATCCCTTTTCCTCCGGTCTCTTTCTCTCTCGTAGGCGCCTGCCTTTTCTCTGCGTCCTCTTCTTCTTTCTGCCGATCCTGAATTCTTCCGTATTTCTTCCTCCGGTCTCTCAATACACCAGTACTTTAATTTATCTCCCAATCTTTTACAACACGTCTATCTCTGCCTTCTCTCCATACACGACTCCCCCTTTTCCTTTTTGCGTCCCTCACTGCCATTATTGCCTCCCATTATTGCTTCCTCACTACTATTGTTAATTTTAATTCATTTAGATAAACAACATGGCAGCTTGTTTACAAGTAATAATAATAGTGTTTGTTTTAGGTAAATTATGAACATTGTAAGACATTTAAAAGTGAAAGATTGTGTTATCCGTGTTTTCCCATTATTCGTACCGTCATTAGCCTGGATAATCGGGACTGTACTGTATTATTATTGTTGCTTGTAAAATATTTTTTACTAAATGTTGAAAATTTGAGGAGGATAATAAAATTGAATTTGAGACATTAGTGTGTCGTGAGCACTCAACCGCTTAACAAAATTTAGTGTGCCCACTGAAAGGTTAACGTTTGCATGAGATTTATCTTCCTTCCTACTCTTCTTAGAATTTTCTCATTACTAACTTGTTCAATTCATTTATCTATCCATACACTTTGTGTTTATTTGATATGGGCACTCAAGTGGTACCTAGCATGACTAAAGTAATGGATTTGATTTTCAGGCGTCCTCGAGGGGGTTAACGACAGCTGAGGAAGTAGTGACTGATGACTTCTCTCCCCAAAAGGTGAGATTAGGGTTAGCTATGCATAGAGTTAAACCCATTTGTAACAAACCTCAGTATGATGCTGATAAAGTCTTCACGGGAAATCAGCTGGGTAATGATGGTCATTGCTGCCAACGTTTCTATGGCCTTCTCTGCCATCGTCTTCAGGGAGAATGATAGACCTGGTTATTGCCAGGCTTATATACACCGTTGGGGAGGTCAGGTCGACTGTGATTGGTCTGTTTTTTAGGGTTCTTTCCTCCTCTCAGCTTACTCATTCTTTTTGCCATGGGGTTCCACGATTTGCTGAGGTTGAAACCCACGCCCCTATTCATTTTATTATTTGCGATTCGTATTTCGATGGCCTCTTTTGTAAAACGGCCCCAATATCCCTTTGCCTTGCAGAGGATTTTTGTTTCACTGAACTTGATGGCGTGATTGTTTTTAATGCAGTGGTCGGCTGCGGCAGATTTCTCTGGGTATCCAAGCCTAATGCACCGTTGGTGTTCTGATATCCTGGTTTCAATTGTTCTTCCGGTTTCCCCAATGTAGCCATGAAACGTTGGCAGCAATGTCCATCATTACCCGGCTGATTTCCCGTGAAGATTTTATCAAATCACCAAAGCACCAACTCCTTCCTCAGTATGCTACGTAATCACAGACATAAGTACATATCTATGCATGACGGTTGCCCGGAAAGTAATGCACCGTATGTTTTTTCTTCGGCATTCATTTATTGAATGTACAGTGGACTCCTGATTATCCGGCTGTCGCTTATCCATGTTGTGGATTATCCATGCATTATTTTCACTCTCAGTGATTTCCACAATCTTTATAAAAAGTAAAATTGGATGCCAGAATCACTGCATTTTAATACTAGGCTATACCGGGCTTATTATTTCTATTAAAATCCCCTTTCGTAAAATGTAATTATTTACATAAACGGAATCCCCTACCCAGCAGTGCGTGACCGAGCTCCGTGATCACGTATTCGCGTCCCTCGGCAGTTGCGACCCGGGCAACTTGTGCCCAGATGCGACTACATAGTGTAGTGCCTGACAGTGTAGTTTCCGAAGTTGCGCAGAGTTTTTAGGCATTCGTGCAAACCACTTTTCTGTATCCGTGATCTCATAGCTACGGATGTGTGCTTTTTGAAACCAGGTCTTATAAGGCACATCAATAATACGAGTACAATCATGTTATCGCCTGATTGGTGAATGAAAAACTTTGTTGTTTCTACAATTTGGAACTTTATTTTCCTGACTAGTTTCAATACACTGTATCATATTCATAGGACTAGCAGTACAAGTAGCGACGTTGTGGGTTATATACCAAAGAGGGGAAGAGTGGAAGGGGTGGGGAGGGGAAAAGGGTGGAGAGGAGATGTCTCGCTAGAGAGGAGCGCTACATTGTTGCGCTTCGTGTAGGAGGGGGGGGGGAGAGGAAAGGGAAAGTAAGTGTACTTGTACTGCTAGTCGTATGAATATGATACAGTGTATCGAAACTAGTCAGGAAAACAAAGTTCCAAATTGTAGGAACAGCAAAGTTTTTCATTCACAAATCAGTAAGATGGATTTCTACAATGTGAAGGCCTCTACTGCTCAGTGTATCACGTTATCGCCGCTAAAAAGATCGTGGTAAGGCAAAGACAGCTCTCAGTGAGTATGGGAAGCACTAAAATAACGTAATATCTCATCATCATCATCATCACTGGTCAACAATCCTAGGATTGGTTTGACGCAGCTCTCCACTCAGTTCTCCTATCAGCTAATCTTTTCACACCTACGTAATTCTTCTCTTTCACATCTCTCTTTACTTGTTCCATATATTTTGTCCGAGGTCTTCCTTTTCCATTCTTGTCTTCCACTTGTCCTTCGACGATTGTCTTCATCAGGCCATCATGTCTCAAGATGTGGCCAATAAGGTTGTTCCGTCTTCTTATTAAGGTTTTCATGAGGCTTCTCTTCTCTCCTACCCTTCTTAGCACTTCCTCGTTACTAACTCGGTCAATCCATTTGATTTTCATCATTCTTCTGTAGCACCACATTTCAAAGGCCTCTATCCTTGCTTTCTCCGCTGCGGTCATTGTCCATGCTTCACTTCCGTATAGGAGCATACTCCAGATGTAGGTTCTTATGAATTGTTTCTTTACTTCCATATTTAAGTTTCCCTCTGTAAGCAGGTCTCTCTTTTGGTGGAATGCTCTCTTCGCCTGGGCTATTCTGCTGATAATTTCTTTCTTGCTTCTCCCGTCACTAGTTATCTTGCTTCCCAAATAACAGAATTCATCCACCTCTATCAGTTTTTGCCTCCCTATTTTAATGTTAGTCTTGACTTCTTCTCTTCTGCTGCATACTAAGATCTTGGTTTTCTTCGTGCTTATTTTCAGTTGATATCTACTCATTACCCTACCCATATTAATCAGAGTATTTTTCAAATCCTTCTCTGTTTCTGCTATAACGGCTATGTCATCGGCAAATCTTAGCATGCTAATTTTTTCTCCATGGATATTCACTCCCAATTCCTTTTCTTTGATTTCATTAATGGCTTTTTCAATGTAAACGTTGAAAATTACGGGTGACAATGTACAGCCTTGTCGCACTCCTTTCTTAATTCTTGCTTCTTCACAGCTGGGCCCTGATTTTATCACGGCTAATCCAAATTGGTCCTCATCCAAGTACTCTTCTGCTTTTCGTTCTATTCTTCTAAAGATGATCCTTGTCAGTATCTTTGATGCATGTGTAGTAAGGTTTATGGTCCTAAAATCTTCGCACTTCTCCGCTTGTTTCTTCTTAGGAATAGGGATTATAATGTTCCTCTCGAAATCCTTTGGTATCTCACCTGTCGTATACATTTCACTAATGATTTTGTATAGCTGGTTCAACGTCTTCTCTCCTGAATTTTTGATTAGTTCTGCAGGAATGTCATCAATGCCAGACGCTTTATATATCCTGAGGTCTCTTACAGCCGCATCAAATTCCGATCTTAAAATTGGGGCTCCCATGTCATCGGTATCCACTTCCCTCGATTTTTTTTTTCTTTTCTTTTCGATAGCATTCGTTCTGAGGCGACTTCCTTTGTACAAATCTTCCAGATATTCCTTCCATCTCTTCCCTTTTTCTTCGTTTTCAATCAATAGTTCTCCGTTTTTGTCCCTAAGGGTATTACATCTTACGCCCCTTTCCTTAAAGTGGTTCCTCACTATCCTATAGGCGGCCTCTACTTTTCCGTGCTTAAGATTGTTTTGCACGTCTTCACAAATACTTTTCATCCACATTTCTCTAGCCTTCCGCGCTTAACGACATATTTCATTCCTTATTCTCTTGTAACGATTCTGTCCTTCCTCTGTTTTGGCAGCCTTGTATTTTCTTCTTTCTTCAATGAGATCTAATACTTGCTGCGTGATCCATGGTTTTTTCATAACGACTCTTCTTTTACCAAGAACTTCCTCAGCTGCCGCCTGCAGCCCACTTCTAATGGTTTTCCAGCTCTCTTCCATTGGTTTTTTGGTCGTATCCTCTCCTATTTTATTTTCTACAGCCTCTTTAAAAGCCAGTTGATGCTGAACCTCCCTCAATTTTTCAACCTGCCATATGTTTTTCACGGCTTTCTTCAACTTTTTAAATTTAAGGTGGCATTTCATCATAACTAAATTATGGTCACTATCGACATCTGCCCCTGGATAACTTTTGCAGTCCTTCACCTGGTTCCTGAATCTTTGTTTCACTAGAATGTAGTCGATTTGGAATCTTCTAAAGTCTCCTGGTATCTCCCACGTGTATCTTCTTCGCAGGGGATTTTTGAATAAAGTGTTGGTAACCACTAGTCTGTGCTCCATGCAGAATTCAAGTAGCCTTTCTCCTCTTTCATTTCGGTTACCTAACCCATATTTCCCAGTTATTATTCCATGTAGACCTTCGCCGACGACGGCGTTCCAGTCACCTAAAATAATAAGATTTTCTTCCCCTCTTACCTGCTTGATAACTTCCGCTATATCTTGGTAGACATCTTCTACCTCTTCATCTTCATAATCTGACGTAGGCATGTAAACCTGTATCACTACAGTAGCTACGGGTTTAGTATCTATTTTCACCATTACTATCCTAGTAATATCTCATAAATAATAATATATTGTTTGTTTTACGTCAATTATGATCATTGCAAGGCATTTAAGTTAAAGTTTGGCGAAGAGTATAGAAGTGATGGGTATAGGGTTATATATTGAGCAGACTCCCGATTATCCCGCTGCAGTTTATCCGGCTGGCAGATTATCTGTGTATGATTTTCACTCTTGCTCAAATTTATTGCTTTTTTAATATAAAAATATAATCAAACGCAATATCATCAGAATTACTGCGTTAATGCTAGGATAAACCAGGCTTATTGTTTCCGTTAAAATCCCCTTTGTAAAATGGCAGTGATTGCACACTAGCTGCATTCACGAGAGCACCGTTTTCCTGTTTTCCAAGCCTGGCAATGTGCAACCGCGCTCCATGATCACGGATACATGTCCCACAGCAGTTGCGACCCGCGCAACTTGTGCCCAGATGTGACTACGTGGCATGGTGCCTGACAGTGTAGTTTCCGATGTTGAGCGGAGTTTTTGAAGCATTCATGCTAACCTCTTTTCTATATCCGTGATCACACAGCCAAGGATATGTGGTTTTCGAAACCAGGCCTTACAAAGAGCATTAATAATAAGAGTACAACGATGTTATCGCCGCTAAAAAGATTGTGTTAAGGCGAAGACGGGTCTCAGTGAGTCTTGGAAGCACACCAGAATAAGTGCATAAATAGTAATTCATTGTTTGATTTACGTATTTATGAGCATAACAAGAAAATTAAGTGAGCGTTTTTATAACCTCCTCGTCTGTAGCCTAAAGTCCCAAATGCATGAGGTGCACGCAGTAAAACTATTAGGATTTCACCTAGACTCTAAATTAAACTGGACTGGACACTTTTCAGAGAGATCACAAAAAAACTCTCAATATCAGTGTGTACGCATCCCCTCAGTACATCTTAAGTCCATTCACAATGCTCTTTTCAATAGTCACTTGAGTTATGGGATTGAAATCTGGGGTAATGCCCCGGCTACGAAATCAGTTTTTCTGTTACAGAAAAAGGCTATGAGAATAATAACTCAGTCTCCCTCTACTGAACATTGTGGGCCATTATTTAGGAAACTGAATATACTGACCGTCTACAGTCTGTATGTATATAGAGTACTTTTGCTCATGAAAGATAGCCTCCAGTCTTTCGCAATAGGATCAGACATACATTACCATGACACTCGAAGAAATAATCACCTATTTGTAGGTCAAATGAGACTAAATATAACACAAAATTCCTTTTCAAACATGGGCATCAAGCTATTCAATCATTTACCTGAGTCTGCAAGAGGAAGCAATACATACTACAAAATTCAAATATGTGAGGCGTTTATTTTGAAAGTGGCCTAACTCCATTTATTCTCAAATCGAGATATTGAAGGGTTTGCGTTACAATGAATTTAAAAATACACGTATAAGATTCTAATGAGTCATACTGATTCATTGTATCTAAGGATGTTAAATTTATAGTTCCAATTGAAATAGTGGTAATCATTGAGTGAATAATTTGCGTTTTATTATCAAGAATGGAGTTAGGGCACTTTCAAAATTAACATCCAGATTCGTCATAAAATGTGGGAGTGCCCAAGTCCGTGGTTCCGAGTGGTTCCGTACTTTCCAGGGTGGGTTGACTTAAAGCCGACGAGTGTTTTCCGTGTGGGTTCAATAGAGTCCGGTTTCATTTTTATTAGTTTTATTCTTATTCGTCTTCGGACCATGGCCCTTCCGAAGACACAAGTGAGAACTTTAAAAGATAGACTGAAAATAATTGAAGACGAAGAAAAGAATCCGGGCTAGAAATGCGTGAATATTACAGCACGCCTTGGTATGTCCGCTAGTACATGACGGCAGGGGTAGGGGTAGAGCGAGATCCCTGGTGAAAACAAGAAGTGGGATGAAGCCGAGGATCAGTTGGGCGTGCCGCTGACGATTAACGCCACATTGCCTCAATCATATTAAAAATTTAATTGCAAGAAAGGAACATTTCCATTAATAAACTATTTTTGGCCTTCTTGATCCATCTCATAACCAATCACTGCGACGGCGAAATCAGTTGTTTGAGGCATAACACGCACATTTCTCTCGCAAATACGTGTACTTGAAATGGCATTTGATGGATAAGAATTTTTACATCGGACATGAATGCATAATAGCAGTGAAAATTCCGAGTGGAGTGAAACATTTTTTAGCAAGGCGGCGTGTTCCTTCAGGATATTTGAAAGAGATATAATCCGACAATATGACCTTAGTGTTTCGATACAGGAATAATATTCCTGTAATAAGCTAATATCTTTTTTGAATCCATTAATGAATGTCATAATTCGCAAAAATCCAGCGTTTCCTGGGACATAGGCAACCCGGACAAACTTTCCCGCATTTATCGTTTTCCCGCATTCATCGTTTTTTTCATCCATCCCCTTGAAAAACGATAAATCGAGGTTCCACTGTACTTAACGAGCAATAAACCTATTATTATTATATTGCAGTGCAACCTCGATAAAACAAGACCCCACGGTGCTCCAATAAACACTCGCTATAGCGAATTGTCGCTTTACTGGAGGTGGAGCAAATAATAGCCAATATACCTATTGTAAACAGTTACACAGGAACAGGAGTGGTGCGGCGACAGATAAATTTACATCCGATAAACGTAAGCATAAATCCAGACGAAAGACGATGTTTTTTTGCATCACTTAATTTCCTTACTCAAACAACGATTAACTATTCAAACAAATTATAAGCACCGCACTGAATAAAAATCATGCAAAGCACTTTTTTTGACCATGGTGTCTGCCATCAAATGCTTTTTATTCAAGCAACTCACGGACGTGCGGGTATGCTGCCGTCTGCTTTCTGCCGCCCGAGGAACAAAAGGTCAAGCATTCGCGAATGTTAATGCCACAATATTTTCACCAAAATGAACTACTTATTTATATCAAACGACAGTTTACTACATGAATTTGAGACTGAGCACTCCATGTTAACTTCATTTGTAACAGATCGCAAGAAATTACAGAGATAAGGGACTCTTGGTGAAGGTTTTTCCGGCGATCTCTCCGGTGAAACTCTCGCTATGGCGAGTGCCAACACCAAAAGGGCCTTGTAAAAAAGAATTTTTTTTACATGCTTATTATAGGGTCAATTGTTGGTGCATCGGCTATCTCTCGTAATGGCGGGGGTCTTGCAATAGCCAATACTCGCTTTAACAAGGTTCCACTGTATTATTATCCATGTTTTCTGATTATTCGTGCCACTTATTCCCATCATTAGCCCGGATAATCGGGAGTATGCTGTACGTTACGAAACCTGTATGTATGTTTCCTCGTAATCATGCCCTAAGGAGTTTGGTGTGGAAGCTGTTTTCACCGAGTACTCAATGGAAGAAATCTAGTTCCAAGTTTAACATTGTTTCTAGGATAAAAGAATTCAAATCGGCAATTCCTCATAAAACATAGCTGTTATTTATTTTGGTAAATTATCAATCATCGAGTAAGTATGTCCTCATGAATGTAGATTTAATTTTTGTCATTATTTCTGTTTCACCAAGTGGTTGATTCCTAATATAAATGTCGTACTTATATATTTAGTTACTTTTCGTCGTTCAATAAACAGTTATTCTTCAATGTCAATGTCGATTACGTTCATTTATCGTGTATATGAACGCCTATAAAGTATTAAAGCTACGTACTGTTAGTTCACAATAGCATTGGAAAAAGTACTCATTTTTCCATTGTTTTACCATCAAATTACCCAAATTTTACCACTTAAATTTAAGGATAATTCACGCGTTGACACGCCGGTTAGCCATCTTTTACCACTTTTACCCGTTTAAAATAAGGATAAAAATGAGATAATTTATCTTTTGTGCTGACTGGGTGTGGTTCTTGCCAATTTTAATTATTTGGTAATTTGTTATAAGGCAATATGAAAATGTGATGTAGTATTCCTTAAACTCCAAACATATTGTTCTAACAATTTCTTTGTTATAGGTTTCTGCTGGTCGCGTGGAAGTCAAGGTTGAAAAAGTGGATGCTGAAGATGAGATTTATGATGTGGTAAGTTCTAGTATTTATTTTACCCTGTAGACAATAAAATCTGTTTTATTTCAAAGTGGACATTTACTTTCTTATGGGTATTTAACGTAGTATTCTGTTTATCACACTAGGATACAACTGGTGGGATTACAGCAGAAGTCCTCATCAAAACGGAAATAGACTGTGATGAATCATTTACTCGCGGAATCCTGGGTCCTGAGGTAAGAAAATTTGTGTATTCATTCAAATTCCTCCTCATAACTTATACAGTAAAACCTCTATGTAATGAATCTCTTTACATCATAAACCTCCATACTTCATACCACCCCTACGGTCCCGTCAGATTTACATGTAAAATTATAGGCAAATCTCTTTGTAGTGAACCACTTTATCTCGTAAAACCTCCACTTATCATACCAAGGAGATACCCTGGAGACGGCCTAACTACCTCCGCAAATCGTACCGAGACAACTAGAGACCATTAACGCGGCCGTGATTACGTACATGGAATAATATTATCCGCGATAAATTTTTCACACTTATTTTTTTTTAAACCTTTAATATGCTGTAATTTACACAGTAACCATTGTGGCCATTTTGTTCCATATAACAAACGACAAGTAAACATATATATTTTGTTCTTATTCTCTTACCAAATGTAAGATTTTACGTTTTCGCGGCGATCAGAATGTATAAACTTTTCTCGGGATTCTGCACAAATAAGATTATGTAAGAGAGCCGATGTTTCGGGTACCGACTCGCTAACCCCTTCTACCATAGATTGGATTAGCGTTTTTGACGAGACCGAAAATTTACTTGGTAAAAATGAGAACTTGGTAATAATGTTGTTTGTATTAATAAGTGTCTCCTGTAATCCTATCTTTTTCTCAGGCCATGGGAGATGGACTGGCTCCTCGAAATCATGGAGGTGTCGCTGGTGGTGCTTTTCCTGGTGTAAATGTTGGAGGGCTTGGTGTCCGTGACTTGTGGGGCACGATGGGCGCTGGCCTGCCTGGAATGGGTCCGGGAATGTACCAACCAAACAGCAGCTATCCTCAGGCGCCCATGCCAATTCAGGGTAAGAGGGGAACGTCATCTGCTCCACATCAGTACTGAAGATGAGGGTTGTGCGAAAAATCCAGAGAGGAAAATCATTCGCCTTGACCAGGATACGAACCTGGATCCCTCGATTTCTGGCCGAGTGATTTAGCCAGTTAAGCTGCCGAGGCGTCATTCTCCCCTGCGGAAATTTGTGGAAGGGTCAATCCCGGTCAAGGCGAGTGATATTCTTCCCTGAGGATTTTTCGCACAGTTTGTGCATTACGGGTGACTCCCGTAAAAGATATCGCCGTGGCTAGTCCCGGTATTCGTCAAGATGAGGGTTATTTATGCCACCAGATACAGTAAAAATTCTCTGTAGTGAACCTCTTTACATCATAAACCTCCATACTTCGTACCACCTCTACAATCCCGTCAGATTTACATGTAAATTTGTAGGCAAACCTCTATGGAGTGAACCTCTTTATCTCGTAAAACCTCCACTTATCATACCAAGGAGACATCCCCGAGATGGCCTTACTACCTCCGCAAATCGTACCAAGACATTAATGTAGCCACGATTACGTATATGGATTGACACCATATGCAAATCCCCCAGCATCTTGTGGTGTTCTTCCCGTCGGCAGGTCCCCCGTGCCAACGCTGTCTCCATTTTCTCCTGTCTCCGGCCATCTCCTTGAAGTCTCAACATCTTCCAATTTTTATGTTGTCGATAAACTTCAGCCTTCCCCTTCTTCTGACCCCCTCCACCGTTCCCTCCAAAGCTGCTTTCAAAATTCCATTCCCTCTCATCAAATGTCCCAGCCAGTTTCCCTTCCTTTGATTTATTTTGTCCATCAACGTTCTTTTCTCGTCTATCCTATTTAACACTCGCTCATTCCCAACTCTATCCGTCCACCGTATTCCCTCCGTCTTCCTCCGAACCCTCATCTCAAACGCCCCAATCCTGTCCCTGTCTCTCTTCCCCATCGTCCAAGTCTCACATCCATACATAAGCACACTCCACACATAGCATTTCACCAATCTCTTCCTCGATTTTAATTCCAGTCCCTTGTTACACAAGGCTCTCTTCTTCTTCTTGAAAACTTCTTTCACCATTCCTATCCTTTTTATTTCTTCATTTGAATGTTGTTTTCTTGCAGGGAGGTTACCGGATGGAGGTGCTTTGGGAAGCATTGAGGGTAGCTCTGGGCAGCCATCGCAACGCCAGGAAGAGTTTGTGTGTCCTCAGTGCGGCAAGAGCTTTGCGTTCCTCTGCTACATGAACAAGCACATCCGGACGACGCACAACCGGGAGCTGGTGGAGAGGAAACATGAATGCGTGGTGTGCAAGATGCGATTTGCCAAGCGCGGGAACCTCGAGAGGCACTCAATGATACACAACGGCGAACGCACCTTTGTCTGCGAACGGTGAGTGTGTTTGAAGCCTCTGTCTAATTTTGAAAATTTCCTCCCCATTATCATCAATCCTCTATATTACTTCTACTGTGTAAATACCTTTTTCTCAACTTATACGCTACCAAACTCTACAAATGAGGTACCAAAATGCACAGAATTTATCGGAGAACATGCGACGGCATATCTTACTTCATAGTATTTGCTATTGTTTCCTAAAATTGGTTTTTATATAATTTAAAAAAGTAATCGATTTAAAAAAAAATCGATTCTGGCAAGATTGTCCTCATCCCAAGAATACAGTTAATGCCGTCAGATCCCACCATGCCTTCATTTAATTTGACTCGCAGACAATTTCCCATTAAGGTTTCCTATGCGATGACTATTAACAATGCTCAGGGTCAGACTTTGCAAAGAGCTGGCTTATTCCTGCCTGACCCTGTATTCTCTCATGGCCAACTTTATGTAGCATTCTCTAGGGGAAGATCTTTTAAAAATATTTTTGTAAATATTAAGGAAAATGCTAAACAAGTATTAACAGAGGATAGTGTAATTACTTCCAATGTTGTGTTTGAAGAGGTCCTCTGACCTCAATTAGTACATGAACATTCCAATTAAATTTGTTCATAGGACCCTGCCTTTTTTTTCTACATTTTAAAATTAGAAACGCACCCATCCCTCCGAGGACCTGCATCGAAAAGAGCGGGGGAAGCCTGCTGGGAGCGGGCACATCACCTCGTTTTCTTTAAAATGACATGATGCTCATTATTATAGCATGAACTATAACTGAACGTGGGGAAATGACAACCATTCCCAAAATATTTTCTCCCTTCAAAAGCAGGCCCACATTAAGGCAATGCTTCGCCTCCGTATTCGTACCCCTGGCAGATCTTTGTTCAAGAACCATCCTCACACTTCCCACCCTTTATACATGGTGTCCTATTTATCTTGACCACCCGAAATAACTTTTTGTCCAGATGCAAATTCAAAAATGTGTCAAGCAAATGTTCATTAGCCGTTTTATAACAAAACTCAAGAGAAGTTTTTCTCTTAGCTTACGCTTTGTTCCTCGGTCTCAATTAGCTGTCCAAAGTTCTGTTGAAGACTCATCTCTGCTCAAGGGTGTAAGCATTTGTAATTGGCTTTTAAGAAGCAAAAGGAATTGCTAACACTGATTTATTTTATTTTATAGATGTTGTTGTAAATTTTAAAATGGTTTTCTTTAGGATCTGATGGATTTTTATGATGTAATCCAATGCAATGGAATAGTTCGGATTTTAAAGTACGTGTTCAGTTATTATCTCTGTTGCTGGAACTTAAAAAATAAAGGTATGTTTGTTTTTCTGTAGCTTGTATGGCTAAAGTCTGTGAATTTAAATTGTACCTGAGAGAATATTTTAAAGTTTATGGTTCTTCTGTGTAATATTTTATTTTAATCAGAAGTATATTTGTTCTGAAAACCTATGGAGTGAAGTATTTATTTATTTGAGATTGAGAGTTGTCAAAGTCTCACTCGACACTCACAGCCACGAATACAATGGGTGTGTGTCGGACATCGAAACGTCAGCAGTGGAAACTGCTCCCTCTATTTTCCCACTCGCAACCCTTAGCCGTCACTGAATTTTGCTATCGATAGGTGACGTCATGAGAGAGAGTACTTTCAGGGCCGTATTCTTAGTCGACCCTGTAGGGTCAACCGACCCTGGATACGTCATCAGCCCCTACATAAACCGATCTCGCCCTACATACACCAAATCAAGCCCTACATATGGACGTTTTTGGAACTAAACGGGCCCTGATGGTACTTGATGTAGGGTGCCCGAACCAACCCTACTCCCTACAAAAACATGGCGGCCTGATATCGTCTGCTGATCACTTCGATTAAAGAATCTACGTTACAATGGATATTAAGGGAGACGACCTCACACAAGCCATTTTAAAATGTACAGTAACACAGCAGAAATGTCATAATACTACCACTTTATAACCACCAAGTTAAATAAATTATAAAATCGACTGAACTAATAAGAACAATATAGCAGTATACATCACCTTATTTCTACAATTTTATAATAATATTTTTCACGTTTGGCACTCAGTATACTTTTGGGAAACTATTAATTCGTTTACGTATAACCATAGAAAACGTACTTTCATGCCACGCATTGCCACATTATAAACTTAACTAAGGAAGGTGAAAGCGAATGACAAACCTTGATGATGCAACATAAGTTCCCATGTCAATGCTCATATTTGCTCCGTACTTATTACTATCTTGTACAGACCGCTTTTGAAGTAATTAAAGACAGTTAGGTTATACTTTTGGCTCGATATGAGAGTATTTGTAGCGATAATTACGGTACCGACACGACATGGTGGACAACACGTATTGTTTATTTACCTTGAGCTGTTACCCTAACTATGAGCCCGAAAATTATCAGACGTCTTTTCTTAGTTTCATAGTTAGTTCCCAACACGCCACCGGAGTGGAAAATTGGAGCTGCGCCATCATCTACGTCATTTCAGAGAACTTGACGACGGAATTACCCCCCACCACTTATGTAGGGTCGACTGAGAAACGCATGTAGGGGCCTTTTGTTATGTAGGGACGGATATGTAGGGTCGACTAAGAATACGGCCCTCAATGTTACGTTTGCATTCATGGCGTCTGGCGCATTTGTTAAATTTTCATTTAACGTGCGGCCAGTGATTGTTACGTGAACAGTATTTCTTCCTAAAATGGCTCATCAGCTAACAGTGAATTTGACGACATTAATCTTTTCCCTACTGTACACATATATGTACATGTGGACGTTTCCTGATCCGGGAGACGACGGGCGTATATATACGTGTGAGATTTTCGCGGCGAGGAGATCGAAAGCCGTATATGTATATACATTTTCTAGCTCCCCCTTTTAGGACGGTCGTGGGTTTACGACGTCTTTGTCTCGGGACCCAACGCTTCGGGGTTTAGGATAAACCCTCGGAATCCGTGAGCAGGTACCCGGACCCCTCGTCTTTTATAACCCCTCTCAGCGGTAAGGGACAGCGGTCATTCAATTGTTTATACAGTCAATTTTTGAAATAAATATTTGTTCATTTCTCAAGAAATATACACTAAGAATTGAATTATTTGTCTTTTGAGCAGCATTTACAATTTTTAAACGAAATTCTACGACAAATATTAACTTATATCTCGAGTTATGTATAAACATCAACATGGAAATTGTTGCTGCGTTAAATGCGTTAATATTGGCTTTAGAACTTCATTTAAAATTTGACAATGCTGAGAAAAAAATGAGGAATTCAATTCAAAGTCCATAATTTACGTGCAAGCAACAATTATCCATTTGCTAAATACATATAAGCAATACATAAGTCGACCGCCAACCAATGCCGCAGGTATGGTCGTAAATCCGGAAAGGAGGGAGCACAACTACTCTTGGAGTCCGAGATAATGCGGAGTTCCTGAGGGGAGGGGTCGAAAAAGGTTCATCGAGACCCTTCTTAACGAATGTCCCCCAAAAATGCTCCGTTCCACGAGAAAGAAGAGTCTCTTGGGGCTCAGTACAGCAGTAGTGCTAAGACGAAAACTCCGCTGTCTCGAAAGGGTTAAGATCGTGAAAACCTGGAGAAAACCGTGAATTTTATGTTTTAGTTTGAGTGGTAACCCTGTCATTGATCTATGTTTTAGTTCTCTTCTTTTTCTTTATCCAAGAGCATCAATTTTCCCTTGGTAGTTTTCCTTAGTTTTTCTCACTTTTTGTTTTTGCGTGTGGCAAGGCTTTCTTCCACAACAGCGAGTTGAAAGCTCACGCAAGCAGCTGAGCTTAGTTTCTTGGTGCATGATTTTGGCTACATTGTCATGTCTACTGGTATATTCATTTGCAGCTAGGGCCGTGCAACTTCCCGTAATATGCTCTATTGTCTCGGATTGGTTCTTACATCTTCTGCATTGATCGCTGGCTACGTTTTCTTTTAATATGAACTTTCTGAAGTTCTTTGTCAATATTATACGATCTTGAATGGCCGTCATAAATCCGACTGTTTACCCATGTATATTTCCTTGTTTCAACCATATATTTGAAGCCTCTTTATCTTTATGTGTGGCATGTTCAATTGATGAGGATGGTGCCCATGAAGTTCTTTACTTTTCCATTAATCGATTAGGGTTTCGTTAGTTTGAATAGGGATGTCTAGCTCATGGTTGCTTAGATGTAGTGGTGTGTAATGAGTGTCTGTTTTACATACTATTTTAAAAAGTTTGCATTTGACTCCTTTGCTATAGAAGTATTGTCTTAGATCAGCAATTTGCATATAGTGAAGCTGTACAGCATCAAGAATACCAAGTCCTCCTTCATATGTGGGAAGTATTACCCTTTCTGTGGAGCTCTTTGGGTGGTGTAAACTGTGTTTTGTAAGAAGGGTTCTCACAATTTTGTTTAATAGGGTGGTTTCCTATTATTTTTTTATTGCCTATATCAGAAGATTATTACTCCTGGAGTACGTATTTCACGCTTTTAGATTTTAAAATGACGATATCTATTTTTCGCGATTAAATGAAAAGTGAAAAATTTCAAGCGCGCAAAAACGCGACGGTAAGGAAATCTCTCCATGTGATGTATTTCTGGTTCCCCCTCCCGCCTTGTGAGGTGACCTTGATCGAGGCTCTGAGCGCTGATAGGACGCAGGATGCTAGAGGGTAGCTGAGTACCTTGCTGTCTGGTAGCGCTTGGCTTAAAAAAGGTTTATTAATACCTTATCAAACGAAGAAAAATTTCCGACCTTAGCCAGTTTTAATAGGTGATTATTAAGACATGTTTCCCTGAGCTCTGTGCCTTATGCATGCATTGGTAATCTCAGACGATGTATAACTCCTATCTTCTCCTATAGTAACTAGGTCCCTTTGACGTCACGTGGAGTGGCATCTCATGGGCGCCAATTCTGCCTTTTTCAAATGAGGATAAAAATTGACCATTAACATTCGTCTAAACCTGTATTTCTAAAACGAAATAATTTGTATATTATGAATACAGTAATTGTGGGTAACAAATCGCAATCAATGCCTTTCGGTTTCTTTGATGAAGGAAACTACCCTATTCATTAAGATTGGTCAAGGTCCATTTGATAATTCCAAAGGTATAGATAAGGATTGTTATTGCAAAAGTATTGATTCTTTTGCTTTATTCTGCTTGTGGAGTTCCGTTTTCAGGATATATTCTATTCTGCTGCTAAGTTTATTATTATTATTATTATTATTAGCATAAATAATCAGGAGTTTACAGTTTCACTCATTTCACTTTTTGTTTTTGCGTTTCAGGTGTGGCAAGGCGTTCTTCCACAACAGCGAGCTGCAAGCTCACGCAAGCAGCCACATTAAGTTGAGCGCTTACTCGTGCGATTACTGCCAGAGGGGATTTGGAGACAAGCTGCACCTGATAGAGCACATCAGTCGACACACGAACCAGAAGCCCTTCTCATGCACCATCTGTGGGAAGGCGTTTGGCTCCGTCAAGAACCTCAAGCTTCACGAGAAGATACACGAGCCGAACCCGATGTTCAAGTGAGTTTACAATAAAGTTTATAAGGTTAAACCCCTTCACTGCTGTTTAGGGACATGCTGCTTTATTTTTTGTTCAAAAATGTTTCGTACTGCCGCTCCACTCTTCGATCTTCCTTATCTATTTTCCAAATAGCAAATGAATGCTCTAGCACGAAATAATCGCCAATTTCGGCTACAAACGGCTAGAATAATAATTTCATGAAGTAGGGGACTTGCCATACTTTTAGACGGGCATCGCGGAACGCGGCACACAACGAAATTGAAAAAAAAAATTAAAAGTGAAGTGTGCACTACTAGTGCCATTTTCAGTTTTTGTTGTCACTTACGAGCGAAGCTATTTACGTTACAGATACGTTGTCATACCCACGTTCTACTGAGAGTGAGTGGAAGTTGCGTTTACTAACCCCAGAGGTAATTATCATTCTGCTCTCGAAGTGTTATTCAAGGTAGTTCGCCACATACTCGTGGATCTTGTTTCCTTATTGCAAAATTTTTTTACAAAAATATCATCAAAACGCAGCTACGGTTACGCAAATGGAGAGATGCCGTTAATAAGCAGACCGCTTGAAGGAACTAAAATCCAGAGAGCTGGGCTTTGAAAAATTGAGACAAGTGGCTCCGAGAAATATCCAAATTATTGGAGAATTAGGGTTATTTTATAGTCAATAGGGTGTTATAGTTTTACAAAAGCGATGTTGATGGTTTGAGGCGTTACTGAGTGGAACTTACTCATGATGAATAAAAAATTTTAAACTTTGTTTTTCCACAGAATATATTTATAATTACACGACCATGGTTTCGACTCTCCTCGTCATTCTCAAGCGACAAGTACAGTGGTTCAACAACCTTAAATACCTTACATACAACCAGAGCGAGTGGGGGGGTGACTGTAGACTTGGGGGGGGGGGAGGGGGGGCTTGCGGACTGTAGACTTGGTATTCTTCCCGCTCTCCCCTACCTCTCCCTCTTTTGCCCACCTTTCACTGCAGTTAGTCAGCTTGCATGCATCAGCTCTACCTACCTCCCCATCCTCCCACTCCCCCTTGGTTTTACGACCAGGGGAAGACCCATCCCCTCCCCTCCCCTTCCATCCTCCTAACCCCCCCCCCCCCAAGTCTACAGTCACCCCCCCACTCGCTCTGGTTATATGTAAGGTATTTAAGGTTGTTGAACCTCTGTACTTGTCGCTTGAGAATGACGCGGAGAGTCGAAACCATGGTCGTGTAATTATAAATATATTCTGTGGAAAAACAAAGTTTAAAATTTTTTATTCATAATAAAAAGCGATGTTTTTTTTCCCTGAAATCAGTGTTATTTTAACGTCAAAATAATTGATATTGATTGAGAATCATGCTTTCAGTGGCCCACCCATTGCTCGAAATGTAAGATATTATTGACCAGGGATAATTTAAGTAATAATATACTTGGAGTATTGACTGAATTTACCTATTTTCCGTATTTTATCCTTGTGTATCCATATATCAGGCTTACATAGAAGAGAAATTACTTTTGAATGTCTGTAATTTCAAATGAAATATTGCTAATGTGATCAAGTTGTCTTCTTTTAGATTTGTTCTCTTATCTGTTAGCACAGTGCTATTGCAGGGAAAAAATCTTTCTGATTCCACATTTGCAGAGGGGGTCCAAATTGCTTAACACATTCCCTGTTGACCATTTTTTGGAGAAAATGCCCTGTGGCTGACTTTTTGGCAAACATTTGTATTTTATTATTATTATTATTTTAACGACGAGATCTTATGATTTGTGATGCTTGGTACATGTTTTTACACTTTTTTTTCAAAAGTAACCCTTCATTTGTTGAAAATTTGAAATTAAAATTTTCTAAGTATCCTGTAAAACTTGTGATACCTTCCCGCGACACACCTACATGATTCCGATACATATTTCGTTGCTCTTTGTCAGTACTGTAGTGAAAACCCGTTCAGACGTTATCACTTTCTGGAAAAAACTAATGAAAATAGTGGTACAGCTAAAATTAATTTTGTAATCTGGAAATGTTACATTTAAATACGATTTTAAATGTTTTATTGCTCTAAAGAAAATATTGCGAGTATTACCAATATTTCCAGCAAAAGTGTTGTTCACCATGAAGGAAAATACGACTGAACAATATGATATCCTCTGGAAAAGATTTTATAATGATATACATTGGTTTATAAATGAAAAGGAAAATTTCTATAAACTAAGAATTATTGCAATGAAACATATTGTTTTACAAATCAGAAATTGACTAGCATAATTAGAATAATTTTTCATTCACTAATTACTATGCATCAAATGTCCTGAAAAGCCCTTGGTTTTGGATGAAGCTGACTAGGATGACTATCTCCTCAAAGGGGTCGAAGGTACAGATATTGTCATAAGTGATTCTATAATTTGAATTTGAAAGTCGATGAGAGGAGTTTTACAAAAATTTTCCTTGAATAAAAAATAATGGTTCAGCAACAGTAATTTCAGTGGGTGGATTCCCAATTTTTAGTACCATTTGATGGATTTCCTTTCAATGGGAAAGTCAGACATCATTTGATCCCAATGATCGATGCCAAAATTGTAATTGCTGTATTCAACCACCGCCTGAGGCTTTCTTGGTGTTCACCCTTGTCTTTTCTTGGATTCAATCATTTTTTTGCTCTGAATTGAGCACTGATCATCCGCACTTCCCTCTTATCCTTCCACCTTAGGATACAGATTTCATCCTCAGAAAAGGCCTCCACCACCTCACCTTTCTTTAATTTCTGGGAAAGCACCACAAGAGGCATACCTTTCCTGTCCCGCCGCAGTGTCCCCGTCAAGTTAGGTTTCCCATTTGGATGGAATCTGGAACTGGCTACTCCGTTATAAAAGATATCCATATAGAAGGATTGGCCGCAGTCAAAACGATCCTCTGTCATTTGTTTACCATATTCTCCGAATGCCCTTTTCCAGACACTTCTGAGTTGGAGGACTTGCAGCGCCAAACCCTTTGCTTCCATCAACATATACGACTTTATTGCGTACCTGTAGCGCTTTCCCCTCATATATTCACTATATCCCAGCCTAGCTCTCCATGGAACCATAGACTCTTCCAAACTTAGGTCACGTGAGGGGTTCACTACTTTGTCCATTGTTTCCTTAAATGCATCTATGACGGGGCGAATTTTGAACAGTCAGTCAGTCAGAGGAGTGTTAGAGTCAGAGAACGTAGATAGGTTCTCGTTGATTTGAAGGGCTTGGAGAATTGACATGAATTGATCGCGCGACTTCTCTCTCCTGAAGCAATGCAAGTCATATAAAGGATGAGCTTTTCAATAATTGGAGGTATGGGAAATTTTGATAATTCTTGTAGGAAACATATGGCCAAAAAGTAGGGAAATTCTTCTATGGTTGAATATTTCCATCTAGTAATTTTCCTTTCCAATTTCTTTCTACTATTTCAAAGTTTTTTATGCCCACATACAAGAGAGTTCGCCCTATTGGGGCAGCCGCATAATTGGGGGAAAGTGCACAAGTCCCGATGTGTCCCAATTAACCGGAATCTACTGTACCTATTTTTCTGCTTAGGTCTTCTACCATAAGAGAACTAAGTTTGGTTGATGCCTTTTCAGCCATCTGAATAGATATTGACTTTACAGCAGCTGCTTTAGAGGTTTTCATGTTTTGCAGATGTAATAAGTGGTTTTATCTAAAAAAGTACTCTTATGAATATTCTCGAGGCTCATTTTTAACTCCCTTAACTCTTTCAAAACGGGGGAGTTCTCTCCTTAACATGAATGCAGGACTGCACTCAATGAGACTCTTCAGTAGGCCGGCCCTTATTTTTCAGAATTGCGAAAAGTTATGTTTTCCTGGTCTCTAAATGATCCAAATGAGGTCTATATTCACGTGTTAAAATTTGGTTACTTTAAAATAACGGCAACCCGTGCCCCAAGGGCTCTAAGTACTAAGGACCCTCAATTGAATTTTTTGGGGTCGAAAAGTGCTATTCTTATGTAAAACGTAAAAGTAAAGTCTCTTAGGGCCAATTTTCTGTTTGTTTTGATCTATCTCTAAGCGTTAAGGAGATATCGTCCGTCGTAATGTAATCCCCCCCAGGGCGCCTCCCCGCACCGCAGCACCACTGAGGTACGGCCCGCACCACTTACTACAGACTTCCCCTCAACCCCCTCCCCTCCCTCGGAAAAGACTTTGCTCCTGATGACAAGATTTACATGCTAGTGGTGCAGTATTGAATAGGTTGTTCCTCTGGTGTCATGATTAATGTTGTTAAAGCCTATAGTGTCAATTTTAACCCTTCAACGCCGTCCTATATACTAGGTACCGACCCCTTAAACCTTGATTTTTTGCCGCCATACGGCCGCGAACCATTCCAGCAGGCTTTGTTCCAAAGTGCTCTGTTATGTACAAAATATTATAAGCATGTGATAAAATTGTGTCTATGAATTATAATGGAATGAAGGGAATGAGCAGGGCTTCCAGGGCTCCAACACTAGATACAAATATTCAAGGAAGACAAAACGAGGTAGTCAGTTCACGGATGCAGATCACTGTAGAGAGATAGTTCTTGTGTATAGTGTGCAAGGGATAGAAGGTGCTAAGTTTTTTAGGATGTAAGGAGAAAGTGGTGAAATAAATACTTGATCATGAACGTGATGTTCATTTTAAGAATAGACCAACAAGACTAAATCCAGGCATTTTACTGGTAGGAAAAGAAAGTGAAGAAATACTCGGCTTAAATTTACCTACAGTGAGAGAAGTACTGTGTGTTTTCTCTATCACCTAATGGGTTCGAAATATGTAAGACTCAGTGCGAGAAAAACCGTGAGAAATGCGTCTCATCCATGGTACAAAACTAGAATTCCTGTTATTACGGTAAATAAGGCGATTTAAAAGTTAGAAAAAATCGCCTTATTCGGGGCATGCTATTTAAAATAAAGTGTGGAATAAAACAAATTTATTTTATTTTATTCAATTTTGAATGAAGCTCTATTCAGTCAGTATTAATGGATTTAATTGGAGATGTGCAAACAGTATCCGCGAATACTCGAATACCTTGTATACTAGAAAGTATTCGATATTCGAGGTCTCGAATAGTTACGCTAAAGGTACCGTCTCGAATACCTGGAATACTTTGAATTTCGCGTCATACACTGTCACACGCACGTCGTTGGTAGTTGACTTGGAAAAATGCAGAGAACTGTAGTCGTTTAGTGCACGCACCGCTCTAATCCACGAATTACATCAAATTCGTGGATTAGAGCTGTGAAAAGAGTTTGATGTGGGGAACCGAAATTGATTGGGTGAAAAAATCCAAAAATCCCTGAATCCCCCCACAAGGAGAACCTCAGTGCCGTGGGATGGTAACTATGTATCACAATTCCCAGAAATCCGCTACCCCCTCCATCCATCCGCCCTCGGCCCCTCCTCCGACCCTTCCCTCCTCTCAGAAATCAAACAAAAGGCCCCAGCTCCCGCAGGGTTCCTATAAGGAAGACCATAAATGAAAAGCTTCAAAAGAAAATATGAAGTTACAGGAGAATAATAGAATCGTGTTTCACCCTTCCTTCTTTCTCCCCCACTGACCTTTTTCTGCCTACCTGCTTCGAAGTTCCCCATTTCTAGAGGTCAACCGCTGCATGAGTCATCCATTAGCACAAGAGGTGTCTAACAATGACTTACGGCAATTGATAAATTATACCTTCTTTGGATTGAAACATTAGTAATGTGCGCGTAATTTAATAAAGAAAAAGACCAAACACGACGTATTTCTGACTTTATTTAAGCATTTTACGCAAAGAAATAAATGCCAAAATACGACGGAGATTTAACATTCTGGCAAAACTCGATATCCTCGCAACTGAGCTTTTTGGAAGTTGATGCGGTATTTTTTTCGAAAACATATATCAAGTTACAATTTATGAGTTATGCTATAAATCTCTATTGTCACAGTCACAAATGAAGGGATATTTTCTCAAGATATTTGGTTTCTCCCCACTAGCAATTCGAATTCATCTGCTTATCTCGTGAGAACTTCCAAAGATGGACTGAAAATAATTGAAGAAGAAAATCCGGGGGAGAAGCGTGTGTATTTTGCAAAATGCCTCGGATTTTCCGCTAGCACTTGACAGTAGGAGTGGGGGTAAAGTGAGCTACCTGTTGAAAATAAGAAGTTGGATGAAGCCATCAGATCGGCGTGCCGCTGAAATGGCGTTTGGCAGATAAGAATATATATACATCAGACAGAAATCCATCGTAGCAGTGTAAAAGCCAAGATGGCATGCAATCATTTTTTCGCGAGTAGTTTTGTCCCCTTAAAATATTTGAAAGGGATGTTAGTTGAATCAACTATATGCCCAAATTGTTCCCATAAAATTAAAATATTCCATTAATCAGCTAAATTCCTGTTTGAATCCTTTTAAGGAAATCTCAATTACTCGTCAAAATCCTGGGTTTCCTGCTGCATAGGCAACCTAGTCAAACATTCCCGCACTCATCGTTTTTTTCGTCCCCCCTGAAATATGATAGATCGAGATTCCACTGTGTACCTTTTTATTAATACATTCATCAAGGGAAATAGAAGAAAAAACGTAAGTTTAATATGCTTTGCGCAATTCTAGTATTCGAAATTCGAGGTATTTGAATATTCGAGCAATGATTTAATATTCGAATTCGATATTCGAGTTTGAGAAATCTGCTATTCGACCCATCTCTAGATTTAATGCATTAACAATTTCCATGTTGATTTTTATACTGAAATTGAGATATTAGTTAATATTTATGGTAGAATTTTGTTTAAATATTTTAACGCTGCTCAAAAGACAAAGAATTCAATTCTTAGTTTATATTTTTTGAGAAAGAAGCATACATTAATTTTGCAAACTTACTGAATGAACAATTGTATGACTGCGGTCCCTTGCCACAAAGAGGGGTAATATAAGATGAGGGGTCCGGGTACCTGCTCCCGGATTTTGAGAGTATGGCCTAAGTCCTGCTAGTTAGTCCCGAAACTAAGACTTCGCGAACCCGCGATCATCATAAAAGGGGTAGAGTATGAAGACATATATTTTAGGCATATCTACTCCTGCATAGAAAAATCTCCGTCGAAAATTTGTGGCTTTCGTCTCCCGGGTCAAGAAACATCCTGCCGCATATTTTTGTCCTTAGTAGCGAAAGGGTTAACTCTCTACAGAATATGTGTGCATTAGGATAGTTTGAACCCTCCAGTAATTTGAGTGAGTCAACCAGCAGATTCCCATCGCATTTTGGCTACTTTTTATGTGCAAACGCGGTTTAGACATCCTCCTGACAAACAAGTCACCTTATATCTTCGAAATTATTTCTTTGTGGAAATCATGAATTTTTTTGTCTGCATTGGCCGCTCACCGACGTGACGAATTTCCACGGACCGCCGTTCACGGCGCACTGCCGTGAAATCCAGAGAGTCGTCTCGTCTGAAAGAGGCCTGAATTTCACGGCGCTTTGCCTGAAACAGCAGCCGGCAGTAAATAATTTCGGCTGAAAGCTGCCTCAATGTAGCTCCATGCGTATTTCACGGCATAGACAGCGCACCGCCACTTTCAGACGAGGCTTTGCTTGGGCCATTGTCAACGGCATGGCACCGTGCATTCAAATAACCATTGGTCTCAATGGATGTCTTCAAACAAGTCGAATTGCGCAGTTGACGGCACGGCATTGTCGACGGTCTGCAAGGTGCCCATTTCAATCCTGCCTGGCAGTGTGCCATCTATGGCATGAAATACGCACAGTTGTACCTTGAGGCTACTTACAGACGTGACGACTTATAGCCGGCCTCCGTTCACGGCACGGCACCATGAAATTCAGGCCGCTTTCAAATTCAACGGCGGCCCGCAGAAATTCATTGCGTCGGAAAGCGGCCAATGCAGTGAAAAAATTACGGCTTAAATATATGCCTCGAAAAACAATTTCGTGGTAGAAGCATGAGCAGAAATCATGAAAATCGCATCTGAGTTGGTGAAAATCGCCAATGAATTGGAGAAAATCACAATTAACACAAAATTTGCGTATTCGTGGGAAAACCCTGGAATCCGCATGAAAATATGCGTTATCGCATTTGCGACTTTTGCATGTCGCTACTGCTGTTCAATCTCCAAAAACCTCCTCGCATGCAGCTAAAAGGTTAAAATGAATTTCATGCATCATGGAGCAGGTACTTCAATAAAGGTGTGGTACACCCTCCTTAGGGTTGCTTACCCGGTAGGCCGGTACCCTTTCCTCGACGAGCTCACCCTCACTGGCCCCTCTCTTCGACCCTCTGAGTTGGGGGGGGGGCCTCCCTCCCCAAAATCCTCCAATATTTTCTGCGACCTCAGCTTCTTGAGGTGGAGGAACATCTCGTGCCAGGCACATATTATGTAGGACACAGCAAGAGTTTATTATGCGGCTGGCCTTTTCTGGCATGTAGTGAAGGACTCGATGCTTCAGGAGACATCGCCACCTTGCCTTCAGTAGTCCATTGTACCGCACCACAATGCTTCTAGCTCTACATAGACTGCGGTTATACCTGTCTTCAGGCGAGTTTATTTCTACATTGCCAGGCACTGGGGTCAGAAGGCATGTCTCCAGGGGGTATCCACTGTCTCCTATAAAAAAAATTACATTCATGTTGAATATTTCACTGCTGTGAACGTACTTTTTCTTCCTCCTCCCAGCACACTTTTGCCGAAGCACTCCGAAGGGATGCTAATCCGGAACCCTCGCTGGCCCCTCTCTTCGACCCTCCGAGCCTCCCTCCCCAAAAGTGACTACTCTGACTGCATTTTGAAAATCAATCAATCAATCAATCCGATCATCAAAAAATGATTGTTTGCATCGCACTCCTGCCAATCAGGTACGTCTTTGAACCGTGTTTCTGCGATGAAAAAATAATGATTTTGTTATCTTTGCTAAAAACGTGGCTGCGAACCACGGGAAAATGGCAATTTGTCTGAAACTCACTGCCAGTTTGAAAATGCTTTCCATCTAGCCACATCTCCATTTCATCGTAAAAATGGAAGTCCTCCAGCACGAAGTCGGGATTTCACGGCGGGTGATTGAAAATGTCCAATTGAAATTTTGCTCAAGGAGCAGTTGGGGTGCATCAGTGCTGAGATGACGGTCGTTGTCATGGATCAGAACACTTCCAGAATTCAGCATGTGTCATCTTTTGTTTCGAATACGCATGGACCTAAGGTTTCACACTAAGCCACATTGCATTAAAAATATTCTATTTTATCGGCATAAAAGTCAAGACATGTCAATGCTGAAGCCATTCGGCGAGTATTTTAGCTGTCGCTCCGTAATTCACATTTGGCGGGAGAATCAAGTGAGCCAGTGTAGTAGATGAGGTTGCTGCTGACATTTAACTAACAACTTACGGTCAGAAATGATTTGAGCGTGTGGTACTGAGGACGTGCTATTGCCCTTCATGTGCAGTACCCACCTGTCGCTTGAATGTTGTTTTGCTGAGATACCGGAGGTTGAAAAAAAAGCCTCCCTCGTAATTTCAATTCAGAATCGACATCCGTCATCAATAAAATAATCGATTTCAGCTTTTCACTTGCCTTAGGATTCACCTTAATCTCAGGTGAGATTTTCGTCACAATGATAATACGCTGCATGTAATATTTAGTTGAGAATTGAGACCTGTCAGCTATGCAATAATCATTATCAGCATTTACACTAGTATCGGCGTGTCTCTCAAGTGAGAATGCTGTTAAATTAATTACACACTACTTAAAATTTCAATAATGAATTGGCATTAGCCATTTAAAAAATGATCATATTCACATTTATTACACCAGTCACATCAACAATGCAATTTCTATAATATCATAGATAATAGTACGTATGGTAATAATACAGATACAGCAAACTCCCGATTATCCTAATAATAGGGAGAGACGGCACAAATAATCAGAAAACACGAATAACCCAAACCTTCACTCTAATGTCTTATAATGTTCATAATTTACGTAAAACAAACAGTATATTATTATTCATGCAGTTATTCTATTAATTTAGAGTGCTTCCTGGACTCATTTGAGAGCTTTCTTCGACAGTTCACAATCTTTTTTATCAGCGATAACATGGTTGTACTCGTGTTATTAATGCTCCATGTAAGGCCTGGTTTCGACATGGTCCACAGTAGACACATCCGTGGCTGTGTGATTACGGATACAGAAAAGTGGTCTGCACGAATGATTCAAAACCATTGCTCGACGTAGGAAACTATGCTGTCAGGCACCATGCCATGTCACCATGCCAACAAATGCCCAACATATTTTTCAAACTCATTTATAACGCCCTAGTAAATACCAGGCTAAACTACGGTGTGTTTAGTTGGGGTGCAGCTTATAAAAATTCTTTAAGATCCATTGTTGTATTGCAAAAAAGGCTTATTAGAGTAATTTTAAAAAAGAGCCGTATTGAAAGTTCCTTTCCTTTATTTTGTAGTATAGGCTTGCTTCCCTTGAGACATCTTTTCATTTACAAGGTTTTACGTCGATTTTTCATGAGAAGTGGAAATACGGGGTTATTATTATACAACCATCCTTCCTTCACCCTACGAAGATCACGTATTACTTTACCAAGGACTAACCTTACGCTGTATAAACGTTGTTTCTTGTATATAGGGCCAAAAGTGTACAACTTATTACCCGTATCATGTCTGAAAGCAAAAAAATAATAACTTAATTATGAAAAATATTCAGTCTTGGTTGTTTAGAATGCAAAGTGAGGAGGATTTTTTTCTATGATGTAATACCATGTAATACATGTACGTACTTGTTTCAAT
Organism: Ischnura elegans; assembly: GCF_921293095.1. Taxonomy (NCBI): domain Eukaryota; kingdom Metazoa; phylum Arthropoda; class Insecta; order Odonata; family Coenagrionidae; genus Ischnura; species Ischnura elegans. Next base: position 591,015 of record NW_025791658.1, on the reverse strand, counting down.
TAAAATGTTGTGCTTGCTTCAATTCGAATGTTGTGCTTAAAATGTTTATATGCCAGCATGACCCTGTGTAAATGATGGTAGCCAAAAAACAGGTTGTCCTTAATGGCTACCTAAAGTTACTCCGTTTTATGCAATTAATTCTATTTTGTGCTTTTATTTTTTGGAGTAATAAACAATTATTATTATTATTATTATTATTATGTAGTAGTGTCTCGCACAAGTTGCCCAGGTTGCAACTGCCGAGGGACGTGTATCTGTGATCACAGAGTGCGATCCCGCACTTCGAGGCTTGGAAAACAGGAACACGGTGATCCCGTGAATGCAGCTAGCGCGCGATCGCTTCCGTTTAACAAAGGGGATTCGAATGGAAATACGGTGTATCATAGCATTAATGCAGTAATTCCGATGATTTTGCGTCTGATTTTATCATTTTTATAAAGATTGCGGAAAATATTGAGCGAGAGTGAAAAACATGCACGGACATGCCGCAGCTGGATAATCGGGACTATACACTACATATATGTTTACAGTGAGTCCTCGTTCTACGTCACCCCGTTTAACGTCATTTCGCGATAACGTCACGAAAATTTTGAGACCGTCACTCGTTTATCGCACCTTTGCTTCGCGATAACGTCAAGGCTTTTAAATTTCGCGCGAGAAAAAAACGCGAAGCGGCGGGCGTTGCAGGTTGTTCGTTTTGTGGGTGGTAGTATAGTCAGTCTATACAAAGTGTAAAACGGTGTTGTTTATTCTTAATTGCGATTACGGTTTTAGCAAAAATTTCTTCAAAATGAATTCTTGCGTAGGTGCGCAAGGTTTTACTTGACACAATGGTTTTGAGGAACCTAAAAATGTTTTTTTAAGGCATTTTTCCGTGTAGAACTCGGAGTTTTTGTAGTCACTTTTTTTGCCGAGTTCACAATAATTTTGGTTCCTGTAACTGCGACGATGTTTCAGCGATGATGATGCCCAGGCGACGCTCGCCCGGGCGACCACCATAGCGAAGCTGAAAAGCAAATGCGGGAAGATACAAAAATGGAGAAGGATTTACCTCACTGCTACTATTGTCGTCGATGAAGACAGGAACTTGTGTTTATGCGATAGCTTAGCATTCCCACTGTAAAAAATGCCCCAGATATGATACGCTAACATTTTTTTCGCGCAGGAATTGTGAGGTCTAGGAGCCGATTTTCACTATTTACATTGTTTCTTATGGGATATTATGCTTCGATTAACGTCATTTCGTTTATCGTCACATTTTTCAGGAACGGTAAGTGACGTTAAACGAGGACTCACTGTATTTGAGAATTGAAACCCCTCAGCTTTGAATTCACCATTTTCAGCATTTACACTTGTCTGCATGTCTCTCAAGTGAGAATTCTGTTAAATTGAATATACAGTGGCACCTCGATCTGTCGTTTTTCTGGGGGATGGATGAAAAAAATGATGAATGCAGGAAAGTGATCGCTGCGGGAATGCTTGGATAGGTTGCCTATGTCCCAGGAAACGCAGGATTTTGGCACGTAATTATGATATTCGTTAAAGGATTCAAACTAGAATTTAGCCAATTACAGGAATACTAGTACTTAATCTAGATACTTAGGTCATGCTGTTGATTCGAATAATATCTCTTTCAAATATCCTAAAGGAGCACGCCACCTCGATAAAAAATGTTTGCTCTCCACTCGGCATTTACCCTACTATTATGGAGTTCTTTCTGATGTAAAAATCCATGAAACACCATTTCCAGTACACGTATTCACGAGATCAATGTGCATGTTATGCCTAAAACAACCGCTTTTGCTGGCACAGTGATTGGTTGTGATATGGATCAAATAGGCCAAAAATAGTCAATTATTTGTAATGTTCCTGTCTAATAAATATATTTTTCGTGTAATTTAGGCAATACGTAGGAGTGAAAAGATTAGCTGATAGGAGAACTGAGTGGAGAGCTGTGTCAAACCAATCCTAGGATTGTTGACCAGTGATGATGAATTTAGGCAATGTGTAAAGCATGAACAATGTTGCGTTAATCGTCTGCAGCACGCCCACCTGAGCCTCGGCTTCATTACACTTCTTGTTTTCACCTGGTAGCTCGCTGAACCCCCACCCCTTCCGTCATGTGCTAGCGGACAACCCAAGGTGTCCTCCAATATTCATGCACTTCTATTCCGGATGCTTTTTCTTCATATTCAATTATTTTCAGTCCATATTTTACAGTGCTCACTTGTTTCTTCAGAAGGGCAATGAAATCCTTTTATTATTCTGTAGTAGTTTTATTTTATCCGAAGACGAATAAAAATAAAACTAATAAAAATGGAACCTTACTTTATTAAACCCACACGGAAAACACTCGCTAGTTTGAAGTCAACCAACCCTGGAAAATCATACGACGGGACCACGATCTTCAAACGATCAATGCAGCAAAACGATACTTCAGGGAACGATGGATGCGGGGAAAAATTACATTGCCTTTATGGAACTTTATTTGGGACCAGGAACGGCGTACGATGAATGCGAGAAAACGATCAATGCGGGAACGATAGATCAGGGTTCCATGTACAATACTTAAAATTTCAATAATGAGTTGACATCCACCATTTTTTAAAGTATCTTATTCACCTTTAGATCACCATCAGTCTTATTAATAATATCATTTCTATAATATCAATTGGTTTTTGACAAAAATAATATTTAATCTTATTATTTTCAGCTTTTTCACTTTTTTTCGTGTATCTCAACGGACAATTAAGTCCCATTATTGATACACTACTTATAATTTCAATCGAGTATTGACATTAAAATGACTTTTTCACTTTTTACTCTTGGATTTCTGAGGATCTTGACAATTCACGTCTCTCTTAATTGTTTCACAGGTGTGAGCAGTGTAACAAGACCTTTTCGAATCGGATCTACTTCCTGAACCACCAGCGCAAGCACACGGGCGAGCTGTTTGGCTGTCTTGAGTGCGGGAAGACGTTTGTTCACAAGTACAGCCTGAAGCAGCACGAGGCGCTGCACCGGGAGGACGGGGGCTTTGCGTGCGACGCTTGCGGGAAGAAGTTTGACAAGAAGAACCACCTGCGTGTCCACACGATGCTGCACACGGGTGAGACGATAGGTCTAACGATAAGGTTACGAAGCGAATGAAACTCATATCCCGAGGTACCACGGTATTTTTAATTTTAGGTTGAAAGAATGGTTTGAATTTTTGCTGTTGAGGACCATTTCAAATTTGCGGAAAACGAAAAATATACGCTCTATTAATTGCACGTATGAGTAATTGACTTATAAGTAAGTAATGAATAACAGAAGACGCATTTTACTTATTTATTGCTGATGAGATGGATGAAGCAAGAAAGAAATGGTAATTAGAATACCACAAGCAAAGAGTGCACTATACAAGAAGAAGAAGAATCTTCTTACAGTTGATAATACAACCATAGAAGTTAGGAAACAATTCATCAGATGCTACACATGGAGCATGTTTCTCTGTGGAAGCAATGCTTGGACGTTGACTGCAGCAGAGAAGTCAAGAGTGGAAAGCATTTGAAATGTGGTGCTATACATAAGAATGAGGAAGATAAAATGGATTGACTGTGTAAGTAACGAGGAAGTCCTAATAAGAGTAGGAGAAAAGAGAAGTCTACTGAAAACCTTAAGCAGAAGACGGGGCAAAATAGTTCGCCACATTTTGAGGCATGATGGCTTGATGAAGACAATCTTAGAAGGACAGGTGGAAGGGAATGAGGGCAATGGACGGCCCCGAATGTGTTACATATGATAATGAGTAATAAAGGATGTAAATGAGAAGAAATACGTCGCTATTAAAGGGCTAGCTAACAAGATAAAGGAATGGAGAGCTGCGTCAAACCAATCTTAGGATTGTTGGCTAATGATGATGATGATAAGAAAGCTACATGCATCATAAGTATAAAACGAGTGTGCTGCACCCGCTCCCAGCGGGCCTCCCCCGCTCTTTTCAAAGGATATGAAAAAATAGTGACCATCACTAAAACCTCTCTATAGTGAACCTCCATGCATCAAATTGCCTAAATTTTGGTCCCCTTACAATGTAAAAAGGTTTTACTTTATATGCTTTAAAATGTATTGATTAGGTTTTAAATTGCCTTTTATGGAAAAAAATTTATCCATACAACTTTTAAATTATGGTGTATGTCTTGAGGTTGCCAAGTGAGAGATTCATAAATGAATTGTAAAATTTCTATTGTTAAGAGTAGGCTTTAAATCATGTAAAATAATGCATAATTTTAATGCTATTTAAAAGTGTCGAAGTAATTTTGGGAGTTTTAAAATGCTAACATATCATAGTAATCACATAAGATTAACCTGGACTTTTAGGCAATGGTAGGGAAAGGTAGAGTTACTTTTTATAAAATACTAGGGATGGTCGGATATGATACCTCGGATCCAAATATCCACAGATATTGCCCTTCATCGGATACATCGGATCTAAAGTCGCGGAAGACATCGGATCTGGATCCGAAATTTTAAATAATAGCTTCAGTGAATGCAATAAGGTTGGAAAGAGTTCCGATTCTCTCTTCGAATGTGCCGTCGCATGCGATTCTTGTCCTACTCATGAACAGTTTTGTCTGAAAGCTCTCGCAGAGGTTACGTAGGAGAATTTCAGCCGTGGAAGATAAAAAAGGCAAAATACGACTGGCACATACAGTCCGACTCTTGCCAAGAGATTGAACAATCATCGGGGGAATCTCAGCGTCAGGAATTTGAAAAAAAAAACATTTGGATCCGAAAATATCCGTTCCGAAAGATCCCGCTCCGAAAATATCAAGGATCCATTCTGAATCCGGATCTGAAAAAAATCCTGTATCCGTCCATCCCTGTTATTAAATTGTTTCTCCTGTTATTGTAGTCCTCTGTAATTGGCCTCGTGCTATTTTTGGACTGGATTAAATAAATAAAGAAATAAAAATTGTAATTATGCTGTAAAGGGTTTTTAAACGGTTGAACTTTAGTAGATGCTAACTAATGTTAATATGTGTCTATGTTTGTACAGGTGAGACACCTTTCGAGTGCAAGTAATGTCCAAAGCGTTTTTTCCGGAAATTGTAAAATTTCTATTGTTGAGAACAAGGCTTTAAATTATGCAAAATAAAGCATAATTTTAATGATATTTAAAAGTGTCGAAGTGATTTTGGGTGTTTTAAAATGCTTACATATCACAGTAGTCACGTAAGATTAACCTGGACTTTTAGGCAATGGTAGGAAAAGGTAGAGGACTTTCTTTATATATAATTCATTTGATGTTTAAGTATTTGTTGATAATAATTAACTAATATTAATGCGTGTCTATGTCTGTACAGGTGAAAGGCCTTACGAGTGCAAGTACTGTCCGAAGCGTTTCCACGTGGCGTCGCACTTGAAGGTGCACTTGAAGCTCCACACGGGCGAGCGATCCTTTTACTGCAACTTCTGCGGGAAGGGCTTTGTGCAGAAGAGCCACTACGTGGACCACGTGAGGGTCCACACCGGCGAGAGGCCCTTTGCATGCACCGAGTGCAACCGAGCCTTCTGCCAGCGCCAGCAGCTGAGGCAGCACATGAAGACACACAGCAAGGACCACCACGACGGCAGGGGACGGGGACGAAAGAAGGCTGGCTGAAAGCTCCAGCGGTGGTCGTGCTCCGCCGATTGAAAAGTTGGATCAGAAGGTGTAATTATCACTCGTTTTTAAGGTGGGTGTTAAGCTGCGTATCCACTGGTGACCAAATGTTGAAAATTGATCTTGAAATCTGATTTTGAGACTTCATCTTGAGACCTAATATTGAGACTTTATCTTGAAACCTGGATGTGAGACTTCATCTTGAGACCTAATCTTGAGACTTGATCTTGAGACCTAATATTGAGACTTGATCTTGAAATCTGAATTTGTGACTTGATCTTAAGACTTGATCTTGAGACTTGATCTTGAAGCCTGAATGTGAGACTTGATCTTGAGACTTGATCCTGAAACCTGAATTTTAGACTTGAATTTGAGACATGATCTTGAGAACTGATCTTTAGATCCAGGGGACGGGGATGAAAGAAGGCTGGCTGAAAGCTCCAGTGGTGGTCGTGCTCTGCTGATTGAAAAGTTGGATCAGAAGGTGTAATTATCACTCTTTATTAAGGTGGGTGTTAAGTTGTGTATCCACTGGTGACCAAATATTGAAAATTGATTCCAAAATCTCCATTCTTTTGGTGCTACGGCATTGGTTGTTTCTTGATGGCAATAGTTTTGCTGGCCCTACTGCCAGCGTCTTCAGGTCGAAGATGCCGGTCCACGATTTTTGTCCTCCTTTTATAGGGGCTCAGTCCTGCCAGTTTTGGCTGCTGCTCTCTCATTGGTCCGTTTGATCATTTGTCCGAGTGATTGATTGGTCCTCTGGCAGCAGGGACAGCGAAACTGTTGTCATCAAGAAACAACCCACGCGGTAGCACTGAAAGAATGGAGATTTTCGAACCTCGACACCACGGAAACCTAAGCAGTCACATGGAAACTTGAAACCTGAATTCAGTGCAAATCAGCGCTGAATCCAGTGCAAAAAAATGATTGAATCCACGAAAAGGCGAGGGTGCACGCCAAGTAAGCCTCGGGCGGTGGTTGAATACAGCAATTACAATTGTGGCATTGATCATTGGGATCAAATGATGTCTTACTTTCCCATTGAATATAAATCCATCAAATGGTTCTAAAAATTGGGTATCCACCTACTGAAATTACTGTTGCTGAACCATTATTTTTTATTCAAAGAAAGTTTTTGTAAAACTCCTCTCATCGACTTTCAAATTCAAATAATAGAATCTCTTATGACAATATCTGTACCTTGACCCCTTTGAGGAGATAGTCATCCTAGCCCACCTCATCCAAAACCAAGGGCTTATCAGGACATTTCCCCGATTATATGAAAAACATGAAAGACAGAAAGGACGAAAACAGTAGAGATATAGGCAGTGCTTCGAGAAGAATGTCCACCAGGACACATCATATTATATAGCCCCACTTGCCTGGCTGAGCCTCGATTGTGTCTTGAGTGTTTCCAGAAGTATCACAAGAATTTGTTATGCAGACAATACTCAGCGGGAAAAAATTATTTTTTTAAATGCATACCTTTTATATTTTCTATTTAAATATTTCCTTTTAAAAATTATATTATTTGATGCAAAGTAATTAGTGAATGAAAAATTATTCTAATTATGCGAGTCAATTTCTGATTTGTAAAGCAATATGTTTCATTGCAATAATTCTTAGTTTATAGAAATTTTCCTTTTCATTTATAAACCAATGTATATCATTATAAAATCTTTTCCAGAGGATATCATATCGTTCAGTCGCATTTTCCTTCAAAGGGAACAACACTTTTGCTGGAAATATTGGTAATACTCGCAATATTTTCTTTAGAGCAAAATAACATTTAAAATCGTATTTAAACGTATCATTTCCAGATTACAAAATTAATTTTAGCTGTATCACTATTTTCATTAGTTTTTTCCAGAAAGTGATAACGTCTGAACGGGTTTTCGCTACAGTACTGAGAACGAGCAAAGAAATATGTATCGGAATCATGTAGGTGTGTTGTGGGAAGGTATCACAAGTTTGACAGGATACTTAGAAAATTTTAATTTCAAATTTTTAACAAATGAAGGGTTACTTTTGGAAAAAAAGTGTAAAAACGTGTACCAAGCATCACAAATCATAGGATCTCGTCGTTAAAATAATAATAATAGATGCTACATATGGTGTATGTTTCTCTATGGAAGCGAGGCTTGGACGTTGACAGCAGCAGAGGAGTCAAGAGTGGAAGCATTCGAAATGTGGTGCTACCGAAGAATGATGAAGATAAAATGGATTGACCGTGTGAGTAACCATGAAGTGCTAAGGAGAGTGGGAGAAAAGAGAAGCCTCCTAAAAACATTAAGCAGAAGAAGGGACAACTTAGTTGGCCACATTTTGAGGCACGATGGTCTGATGAAGACAATCGTTGAAGGACAAGTGGAAGGGAAAAAGGGCAAGGGACGGCCCCCAATGAGTTATATAGGACAGGGCATTTTCTCCAAAAAACGGTCAGCAGGGAATGTGTTGAATCAAACTGAGCATTCAGAATAGAAAATTCTCAAGAGGATTGGAAAAATGGGAATAAATTGGTGCATACATTATCATATTGCCAAATCCAGAAATGACGAGACTCGAATCGACTCAATACTCGGGAGCAGCGGCGCAGCAAGGGAGGGGGTTTTGGGGTGTAAAAGAGCTCAGAGAAATTTTTCAATTTAATCCATTTTACTTATTTGGATTAGTATTACTAAAGAATAGTGTTAGGATTTATCAAAGATCCCTCCCAAAGCCGTAAAAAGAAAACTCGCCATTTTGAACCATTACTCTTAAATTTTTTCTCAAGGAGGGCCCTTGCGACACCTAAATATCCTGGCGGGTATGCAATACTCCACACCGCCAAAGTATTAGTTGCGCCCAAAACCTAGCCCCATACCCTTAATTCCTAGCTACTTCCCTGCTCGCAAGTACTTTTCAAATCGACTCGATACTCAACAAGAGGTCAAAAAGCAGTACACATCGCACATCCCTAGTAATTCGATTCAAAGGTTCCATTTTTTCCGTTAGATATGTTTCCTGTTCAAGGAGAGATCAGGTCTTTTTCTGTGGTTTGGCATTCAAATAGCGATCAGTGTGCGTTTTCTTACAATAAACTGAATGTCCCAACGTGCCATCTGATTTCTTCTTGGCGAGAACGTCCAAGAAGGGAAGTTGGTTATTTTCTTCCATTTCCATTGTGAACTGAATGGAACTATTTTGGCTATTTGAAGGTGTTCAAGGAATCTTTTCAGTTCATCCATCCCGTGAGGCCATATGACGAAGGTGTCGTCAACATGTCTCGCAAAGAGTTACAGATTCATAAGGGAAAGAATCCAGGGTTTTTCGTTCAAATTCTTCGATGTAAAGATCCACGACGACAGGTGATAAAGGAGAACCCATGGATGCCCCTTCCGTTTGTTCATATAATTTCCCTCCCCAAGAGAAATAGCAATTACAAAGACAGAACTCCACCATTTTCGGAATATCTTTCGGAAGGCCTTTTTCCGTCAGACTCTTAATGACTTCGATGGCATCTTGAATAGGTATTTTGATGAATAAAGACAACACGTCATAGCTAACAAGGAGATCATCTTTTGTAATCTTGGCTTCCTTTATAATTTTAATGAAAAGGAAGTTCTTTACATAGGTGGCAGTTAGGCCTGAGAATGGCCGTAGGCTATGGGCTAGATATTTCGCCAACTTATGAGTAGGTGAATCAATGGCACTCTAAGACACCGCAGACGACGCATTCTCGGACAGATATGTGTTGAAGTATTCCATTGGCTGGTTATTGTTTTTCGGGTTCATTCCGCGTTGACTCATATTTTTCAGACGACAGTTTCGGGCGCTTTCCAGCTCCCGTCTTCGGGTCCAAATGATCTGCAGAAATGCAATCCTTATATACATATATATAGCTAGTCAGGCGGCCATTAATTTGAATTCCATTGTTGGAAGAGCCGTTTGAATGATGAGGATAAAGGATAGCCGTTCTCCCTATTAAAGTTCTTGAAAGACCTCTGACCTCCTCCGGAGTGAAAAAGATCGTCTTCCATCCGATATCTATGAAGGAGTGTATGAAGTAGCGTGTTCCTGTGGTTTATCATACATCGGGCAAACATCTAGCTCCCTGGAATGCAGAATAAATGAACATCTCAAGGCAACTGAAAAGAAAAATTTTCGTCTTTGTGCGGTTGCAGAGCATGCATGGTCGGAACATGGGGACGTCATACTATACAAAGAATCAAAAATCATCGCTGGGGAAAATAAATATTTCCCTCGGCTGATAAGGGAGGCGATAGAAATAGCGAGTCACCAAAAGTACTTCAATAGGGAGGGACGGCTATCCTTTATCCTCATCATTCAAACGGCTCTTTCAACAATGGAATTGAAACCGAGAAAATCAGCGTATGCCAGAATAACCTTATGTATAAAGAAGTGCAGCTCTGCAGATCATTTGGACCCGAAGACAGGATTTGCTGGAATGTGCCTGAAACTGTCATCTGCCAAAAAATGAGTCGACCCAAAATTAACCCAAAAAACAATCACAAAAAAAATTTCTGAAAATGCATACTAAGCTTTACATAAATTGTCAAGTGCAGGCCTACAAATGCGCCAAAATTGCCGTGGCATTCTTCAGAAAAAACAGGGCAAAATAGGCACTGCACTAAATGGTTTAATGAGAGTCCACTGCAAAGATATCGTGTTGAAAGTATTCAAGAATTTTTATCAAGTATAATGTACAGAGGACTCCACGATTATCCGGCTTCAGTATATCCGTGTTGTGGATTATCCGTGCATGATATTCACTCTCGCTCAATATTATCCGCGATCTTTATAAAAATAATAAAATCGGACGCAAAATCATGGGAATTATTGCATTAATGCTAGGATATACCAGGGTTATTATTTCCATTAGAGTCTCCTTCGTAAAATGGAAGTGATCGCGCGCTAGCTGTATTCACGGGAGCACTGTGTTCCTGTTTTCCAAGCCTCGCAGAGTGTGACCGCCCACTGAGATGACGGATACTTGTCCCTCTGCAGTTGTGACCTGGGCAACTTGTGCGAGACACGACTACGTGGCGTGGTGCCTGATAGTGTAGTTTCCGACGTTTTTTGTACCACTTTTCCGTATCCGTGATCACACAGACATGAATGTGTGGTTTTGGAAACTAGGCCTTACATGGAACATTAATAATACGATTACAACCATATTATCGCCGCTAAAAAGATAGCGAACTGGCAAAGAAAGCTCTCAACGAGTCTGGGAAGCACTCTTAAATAACAGAACAACGGCATAAATTATAATACAGTAGTACATTTTTTTTTTCTGAAGGGACCACAAAAAATGAACATACTAACCAGGAAAATGTACTAATGAGGAAAGTAAATAATAGCAGTCGGGGTGATTGCAATCTGTGGAAAAGTCGTCGTAATTACGATTACTATTGGTAGTTCTCGTATGATCACCTTCCTGAACTCTTTTTACATTTACAATCAAGAAAATGAGTGCTACATTGAAAAACAATACCATGTGAATAAAAATCACAATGTTTCCTAGATTTCCCGAAGACAATTACATGAAAATGGCGTCTATCTCCCGTGATTTATGCTATATATATATTTATAGAAAGAGGACAAGTAAAGCTAAGTCATTTCTTCTTTCTCAAAGCGTACTTGTTCGAAGGACAACTGGTTGTTTTTAAATATCATAAAAATTGGACAAAATTATATAAACCTTAAATTACGGCAACAGCCGTACACATTCGCTTCTGGAATGATACCATATCGATCAATATAACGATTGATAACATGCAAGATTATTAGATTACGACGTAATTACAAGAAGATTATATATTATACAGTTGAAATCTTAAAAATTTGTCTAATGTTGTCCGCTTTCGTGCCGAGATCAAGTATTTTTAAGATGAGCTTCGCATGGAAATCCAGAGCATCGTCTGCTCCTGCAGCAGTAGTCAAATACGCTTGTACTCCATAGCCTCGACGTCGAGTTTATGGATTACGTGCAGTACTGCTTTAGATAAAGTGGGAATTGATTAACACTCATTTCTTCATCATGATAACTCGTGCAATAGTAACAATTGCCCACTCGTGAAATTTGTGCTCAGTGGGCACTCCAGAGGCAACAAAAGGTGAGGAGCTAGGGGTGGGGAAAATTGTGCCTTCTCATTGGCTGCAGTTTTGCATAGTCAGACATTCCTGAAAAATGGCCGCATTTATTATGGCTGCATTCATCATGTCACAAGAATTCAGAAATGCATTTGGATAAATTACGGTAGAAGAAAGAGATGTGGAATGAATGCAAGAATGTTAATGACTAATGATAATAAATTAAATCACGAATTCAGAGGTTTGCGACCCTTAAGAAGACACTAGAGAACGAATTGCGGGTTGCGTCACGGCAAGCAATTGAGCGTACTAACCAGGAAAGCGCAATTTTTTCAAACGTACTAACCAAATACTTTTACCTGTATTTTGTTCGGATGGTACCGGGACCGGGACCGGTCGTACTAAGGAGGAAAACGTACTAAGGAGGAGCGTACTAACCAAGTTCCACTGTATATTGCTTGTTTTACGTAAATGAAGAACATTGCAAGACATTAAAGTGAGAGTTTGGATAATCAGTGTTTTCCGATTATTCGTGCCTTCTCTCCCCCCATCATTAGACCAGATAATCGGGAGTGTGCTTTAATTATAATTTAATTTGTATCAAGAGATGGCTTCTCTGTGTTGGCGTTGAGGACTTTGTTTGTTCAGCTTGTGCGACATTTGCTGGAATATTTCTCTCCCATTTGGTTGCCACTTACAGTTGGTCTTACACAGGGCATTGAAATAGTTCAGAATTGCTTTCTGAGAATGGTGGGACTTCGACTGGGCTTTCCGTTTAGGTATTTTCCCATTGGTCGCGTTCAGCAGATACTCACGGAGATCAAGAGATCCCTCACCGGTGAGCGACCGGTCGTTGCGATCTGCTGAACGGTTGCCGAGCAGTGATCGGTCACGTGACCAAATAGCAGAAACATTCAAAATGGGCGGTAATGCGATTCCTGGTGAAGCGCTCGCGATTTTAATTGCAGGAGACGATGATACTGTGAACAATTTGTTCGGTTTAATTCAACGCAAGACGAGATACTTTAGAAGAAATCCCTAAGCCGTACGCCTCGGAAGAAATAGGCTGCGGAATGAAAGCTGTTACGAAAGGAAAGTCCCTCGTTTTCAGGACGATAGCTTACTTAGTCAATGACAAACCTGAAGCCAGTTTTACTTGTTTTTCTTCAGTATCCTGAATTTCATATGTCATTCCTCCGTACGCATATCTTTTTGCAACTATAGCACGAGAAGACGTGCTAGTACTGGGCGCAGCCATATTGATTCTCAACATGTTCCAACCAGTGATCGGTGATTTTCTCCAGTGGAAAAAAATGGCGTCTGATCAGTAACACCGGTTAGCTACCAGAGGGCGTTCAGCGGAAATTGTCTCACCGGTTCCGCAACTGTTGAGTCTGCTGAGTGAGACCATTGATGATCTTCGACAGCGTCTTCAGCTCTTTCATTTTAGTTCTCCACGGCTGACTTGGTTTTTAACACGTTGCGTACGGATGGTGAGAATTCTTGTCATTTTTTTCCCGAACGTTCTGGACGGATGACGAAGATTCTCGTCATTTAGGCGCGTCACCCTAAACAATTTTAAAGCATACAATATGTGTTCGTTAGTACATTTTCAGTTGTTGTTCGGTATTCATGATGAATTCAAGGTCACCTCACGCGCCGACAGCTGGAACCAGAAATACGTCACACGGACTTTCCCATCATTCCTACTTAGCCTTCGCGTTTTCGCGCGCTTGAAAATTTCCACTTTTCATTTAATCACAAAAAATAGATACATTAATCGAAAATCTAAAAGCATGAAATGCGCACTCCAGGAGTAAAAATCTTTCGATTTAGGCAATAAAAAAATGATAGGAAACCACCCTACTGTATGACCGCAGTCCCTTACCGCTGAGAGGGGTAATATAAGACGAAGGGCCCAGGTACCTGTTCCCGGATTTCGGGGTAAGCTTAACACTTTGTGTACGGATAGAGAGAATTCTCATCATTTTCTTCCCGAACGTTCCGGACGGATGAGGAAGATTCTCGTCATATAGGCGCGTCAACCTAAACAATTTTAAAGTGTACAATACGTGTTCGTTTGTACGTTTTCAGTTGTTGTTCGTTATTCATGATGAATTGATGCATCATAATGTTTGATTGGGTACAGTTATATTCTAAACATTAGCTTTTTAACCATGTTTAAACCAAAGGCATATTTCCAATCTCAACACCTCCACCCAGAATCAGCGTTCCTAGGAATTTAAACAGGGTTCCCACTCAACCGTGAAAACCTTAAAACCGTGAATGAGCCGTGAATTTCGTCTACTATGAAAAAACCTGGAAATAGCCATGAATTTCATTGTTAAAACCTTAAAAATCTCTCAAAATTGATTTTTATAGCTACGATTGACACATCACAAGAAAAATCCATACGTCGATCATGTTTCAAGGTCACTGTCCTCGCATGTATCTCCACACGTATATTCGAAGTGCATTATTATTGGTGCCTTGTGCCATGAGGACACATTGATCTCGAGGCTGTGATTGGAAGACTGGTAATTAAAGTGCTCATTAACTCTGGTGAAAAGTCTGACACTTCTTTACTTCCCTACCTCACTGCTCCCTCCATTTTGCCACTCACAACCTTAAGCTTCGCCTAAATTTTGATATCGATAGGTGACGTCATGAGAAATAGCACTTTCATCGCTACGCTTGAATTCACGGCACCTGTCGCGGTTGATAAATTTTTAGTTAACGTACGGCTGGTGGTTGTTATGTCATCACTATTTCTGCCTAAAATGGCCTAATTGAATGACCATGAATTTGATGACATTTAGACCGTGAAAACCTGGAAAAAACCGTGAATTTTATAATATAGTATAGAGTGGGAACCCTGTCTTAACATCTCTGTCACCTTGCTCCCTTTTATAGCTGCAAACTAATTCACTGGTTGTGTTATTAAATTACTGGTTTTTAATTACTGGTTGTGGTATGCAATGTGTTAAGAAATATTCTCACTGCAGAATTTGACTCTCCTGAGCTGTCGAATAGAATCAATATTTCTTTGCTGTCGTTCATCCCGATCCCAGGGCCTGTTCGAGAGGGGCCACCATTCCAGAGCTTATGCCCACAACTCCACCCTGCCTCGGCTGCATCGCTTGGGAAACAGTCTTCCACACAATGTTGACTTTTTCAGCTTGAGTTTGTACAAATTCAAAAAGGATTTATTTGCACATTCTAAATGAAGACTATAAGACTGTTACTATGAAGTTTACGTATCTTACTACAGTAGATTCCGGTTAATTGGGACATATTGGCACTTGTGCACTTTGCCCCAATTAGGCGAACTATCCTGTATATGGGCATAAACAAACATTGAAATTATGGAAAAAAGATAAAAGAATGTCTATAATGCAACATAAGTTTATTAAACTATTAATGTGATTAATAAATCAGCAAGTTTAGTTAATTTATTATGATTTTTAAGAATTACAACAATTTAGTTAAAAATATTTTTCACAGCCTCGGGCGACGCTGAATGAATGTCTTTTACCAAGTCCTATTAAAGAAAAGTCCTATCCTCTTACGGATAGTATAACAACCAGAGCTTTCAAAATAGGGCAAGAATAGGAAAATTTGTGAAAAATAAGAGTAAATCAAAGGAGGAAAATATTAAAAAATAGTATTCTGAAAACAAGAAATTTTAATTTCGTCGCGAGTATAGAGTCTATGTCGCCGACTCATGGTCCAATAAAGCGGCATGCTGTCCCAATCAAGCGGAGAATACTCTGGGATATTCCTCTATTGGGTTCCGTTCTTCAAGATCTGCCCCAATTAAGCAGCTGCCCCAAGTAACCGGTGGACACACTAAACGGAATCTACTGTACTTCATTCATTCACACGATGCCGTGAGCGTAAATATTCAAATGAATTCATAGGTAAGGAAAGAAAGGGATAGGAACATATAATAGAAAAAGGACGAGGGCAACGGTGCTGTGGTAGATGGAAAAAGCCAAAAATCAGAGGGCAACTCAACTGGTAGAGCATCTGGCCAGCAACCAGGAGGTTCTAGGTTCCAGTCCCAGTCAGGCCGCATTTTTACCCTCTGATTTCGGGCTTTTTCCATCTACCACAGCACCGTTGTCCTCGTCCTTTTTCTAATATATGTTCCTATCCCTTTCTTTCCTTACCTATGAATTTATTTGTATGTTTACGTATTATAGACAGATTAAATATTTTTAGTCATTACCTGCACATTTTTTGAGTGTTACCATGCATTGTATAACAACTTTCATGAAATGGTGTTGACCGTTGAATAAAAAATAAATAAATGGGAATTGACGACAAAAAATGAAACTAGTGTCTAGAAAATGTACATAGTGGTTGCTCATGGGTGAATGGTATAAACATGCTATGTTTAAGACTGAGTGTTTATGATGAAATTTTTTTAAGAATCAGGGAATGTCTTTTTGAATAAATTTACATGTATAGTATGAGGGTATATTCATGTAAATTTTTGCATGGGTTACCTACTATCGCCTCAAAAAAAGCAGAATGCTGAACCTTATGCACTTGTACGAAATTCTGCGGAAGCTCCTTAAGGTTGCGTCATATATCGTTTGATTCATTGTTTATTCGACTACAACAATGAATCATTAAAAATTGTTTAAACATAAACGTTTAGCTTCTACGGTTGAAAGAGTGAAGAAGAACACGCAAACAACTATGAGAATGGCTAAAAGGTCGTCTCCTTCATCTTGTCACAGGCAGAATATTCAATTGGTGCATTTGATTGTATTTTTTATGAAGAGAACAGCATCTTCACATTACAAAGAGCTTTTTAGAGTTAAATTTTACCCATTTCTTAGTTTTTAAAATACCTGAAAGGGAGATATCAATTTCCGAGGTTTAGAAGGATACATGAATATTGAAGTTACGTATGCTGCATGTAAAAAAGATTTCTAGATTTTTCATATAAGGAAATGTTTATATCGTTCCTCTTACTTAAAATAAATCAAAAAGACAAAAATCGTCATTTTGGTAGAGTGCATTGATCTGGGGCATTTATCATAATTATTTATTATGTTATTATTTTGGTTTATTTTAAGTAAGAGGAATAATATAAACATTTGCTTATATGAAAAGTTTAGAAATATTTTTTATATTTAGCATACATAACTTCAATATTCATCTATTCTTTTAATCCTTGGAAATTAATATCTACCTTTCGGCCATTAAAAAAAATCAAGAAATGAGTCAAATCAATTCTAAAAAGCTCTTTGCAATGTGAAGATGTCGTTCTCAACGTAAAAAATACAATAAAATGCACCAATAAAATATTCTGCCTGTGACGAGATGAACAAGACAACCGTTTTGCTGTTCTCATAGTTTTTCGGGTGTTCTTCACTCTTTCGACCGTAGAAGCTAAACGTTTATGTTTAAACAATGTTTAATGATTCATTGTTGTAGTCGAATAAACATTGTCGAGTAGTAGTCGATTCAGCAAAGCATTCTCTGCCTAGAAACAAGCTGTTAAAGCCATGTTCCGAGTCCCAATCCGTACCCCAGGAAAACCGCTATTTACCAAAGCCCGTATACTGACTCTTCCCTGTATCTATATCCTATCCTGTGTTTGTTTTTTCAAAGAAAACCCTGATGAATTTCCACTTAACTCCGCATTCCATGAACGCTCCCCACCCGCTCCAAAAATGACATACACACACTAATCAGCATTCACATTCCCTGTTTGCAAAGGGAGCTCACTACTCGGCCTCAAAACTTTACTATAAAATAACTAGCAGCATTCTGGCTATTAACTCTCCTGATGCGTTCAAAAGGAGAGTCAAAAGAGTTACTAATTCATAAATGCTATTATGATATAAAAGACTTTTTATATGATTATACTTTTTTTAAATAATTACAGTGTATCTTTGTGTATTGCTTTTGAAATTTAAATTCAAACTAAATAATTAAGGAATTATGTGGTGTATCGTTGTATATGTACCTGAAACATTGTAACTTATGTCTTTGTCCCGTCTGTATGCTTTTGACATAACCATGCATGTATATGCCAACAGTGAATTAAATATATTATTATTATTATTATAAAGAATGAGTGAAACAATATATGACGTGACCTTTTGGAGCTTCTGCAGAATTTCGTACGAGTGTTTTAAAGTTCAGCATTCTGCTTTTTTTGCGGCCATAGTAGTATACAACAGTTCAAATGTCTATGCATAGTTATAGTTTGAAAACAGCATGAATACTTGCTATTGCGCAGTGTGCACTAATTCCAATATTCTTTTTTTCCACAGTGATGTAATCCTGAGGGACTACGAGCTGCTTGTTGAAAACATAGGAAATGGTGGGTGAACTTCTTGTTTGTGAACAAAAAATGGACATTGTTTATTGCCACGTTGTAGCCGAGAATACTGTTACTGTCTCAGCACCTCAAACTCTATCATAAACCTCATCAGAGACTGGTGATCAAATTATGTATATATATAGTGTACGTGATATATTTAATTTAATGCCAACCTTTTTTTATTACTTGGATATATGAGCACTTTGAATGAGAATGATTAAGATTTGGCCAGTTTGGTTCTTAAGCCTAAATCACAGGATCGTATTTTCCATCCCTTCCTAGAAATAGCTTCACCGTCTCTGCGATGATGACAAATGAAAAACTGTTTCGCTCAGTCATTTTCTGCAATGGCTCCAAGGATGGAAATCCAGGGGCATCCCTTTTTTCCATAGCTCTGTAATCAACTCTTGCACTGACTTTCAGCCAATAAACTCACGGATGCTAACAGCAATTGTAATACCACATTTGGCTTTTAATAACATCATCATCATTATTCAACAATCCTAAGATTGGTTTGACGCAGCTCTCCATTTCTCTCTCCTATCCGCTAATCTCTTCATAGCTACATATTTATTCTCTTTTACATCCTTTATTACTCATTGTCCCATGTAATTCATTCGGGGCCCTCCCTTGCCCTCCTTCCCTTCCACTTGTCCTTCAAAGATTGTTTTCATCAGGCCATCATGTCTCATGATATGTGACCAATTAAGTTGTCCCGTCTTCTGCTAAAGATTTTTAGAAGACTTCTCTCTTTTCTCCCACTCTTATTAGGACTTCCTCGTTACTTACACCGTCTCTGCATTTTATCTTCATCATTCTTCAATAGCAACACATTTCGAATGCTTCCACTCTCAACTTCTCCGCTGCTGTCAACGTCCAAGCCTCGCTTCCATAGAGCTCATGATATGTGACCAATTAAGTTGTCCCGTCTTCTGCTAAAGATTTTTAGAAGACTTCTCTCTTTTCTCCCACTCTTATTAGGACTTCCTCGTTACTTACACCGTCTCTGCATTTTATCTTCATCATTCTTCAATAGCAACACATTTCGAATGCTTCCACTCTCGACTTCTCCGCTGCTGTCAACGTCCAAGCCTCGCTTCCATAGAGCTCATGATATGTGACCAATTAAGTTGTCCCGTCTTCTGCTAAAGATTTTTAGAAGACTTCTCTCTTTTCTCCCACTCTTATTAGGACTTCCTCGTTACTTACACCGTCTCTGCATTTTATCTTCATCATTCTTCAATAGCAACACATTTCGAATGCTTCCACTCTCGACTTCTCCGCTGCTGTCAACGTCCAAGCCTTGCTTCCATAGAGCTCATGATATGTGACCAATTAAGTTGTCCCGTCTTCTGCTAAAGATTTTTAGAAGACTTCTCTCTTTTCTCCCACTCTTATTAGGACTTCCTCGTTACTTACACCGTCTCTGCATTTTATCTTCATCATTCTTCAATAGCAACACATTTCGAATGCTTCCACTCTCGACTTCTCCGCTGCTGTCAACGTCCAAGCCTCGCTTCCATAGAGCTCATGATATGTGACCAATTAAGTTGTCCCGTCTTCTGCTAAAGATTTTTAGAAGACTTCTCTCTTTTCTCCCACTCTTATTAGGACTTCCTCGTTACTTACACCGTCTCTGCATTTTATCTTCATCATTCTTCAATAGCAACACATTTCGAATGCTTCCACTCTCGACTTCTCCGCTGCTGTCAACGTCCAAGCCTTGCTTCCATAGAGCTCATGATATGTGACCAATTAAGTTGTCCCGTCTTCTGCTAAAGATTTTTAGAAGACTTCTCTCTTTTCTCCCACTCTTATTAGGACTTCCTCGTTACTTACACCGTCTCTGCATTTTATCTTCATCATTCTTCAATAGCAACACTTTTCGAATGCTTCCACTCTCGACTTCTCCGCTGCTGTCAACGTCCAAGCCTCGCTTCCATAGAGGAACGCACTCCATTAACCCTGCGAACCCTGTTATTGGCTGGCACTCACTTTCAGCCAATAACAGGGTTCCCATTCAACCGTGAAAACCTTCAAACCGTGAATAACATGTACATGTGTACTCGAAGCGCAATTATCGGTCTATGTGCTATGACGACACACAGACCTTAAGGCTGTGATTGGAAGATTGTTAAATTTTGCTAAAGATAGACGGCATCATAAGAACACTTTCATTGCTGCGTTTTGCATTCCCGGCAATTATCGCGCTTGATATATTTTTAGTTAACGTGCGGCCAGTGATTTTTATTTGATCAATATTTCTTCCTAAAATTGCTTATCAACAGACCGTGAATTTGACGCAATTTAGACCATGAAAACCTGGAAAAAACCGTGAATTTTATAATTAAGTTAGAGTGGGAACCCTGAATAAACTCACAGATGCTAACAGCAATTGTAATACCACATTTGGCTTTTAATTACATCATCGTCATTAGCCAACTATCCAAAGATTGGTTTGGCGCAGCTCTCCATTTCTCTCTCCTATCCGCTAATCTTTTCATAGCGACGTTTTTCTTCTCTTTTACATCCATTATTACTCATTGTCCTATTTTAACTCATTCGGGTCGTCCCTTGTCCTTCTTCCCCTCCACCTGTCCTTCTATGATTGTAATTCGTCAGGCCATTATGCCTCATAATGCAGCCAACTAAGTTGTCCCGCCTTCTGCTTAAGGTTTTTAAAAGGCTTTTCTCCCGCTCTTCGTAGCACTTTCTCGTTACTTAAACGGTCAATCCTATCTTCATCATTCTTCAGTATCACCACATTTCGAATGCTTCCACTCTTGACTTCCCTTCTGCTGTCAACGTCCAAGCCTCGCTTCCATAGAGAAACATGCTCCATAAGTAGCATATGATGAATAGCTTCCTTTCTTATATGCTTATTCTCTCAGATGTATGAAGATTCTTCTTTATGTAGAAAGCCCTCTTTGCCTGCACTATTCTACTATTTCTTTCTCGATTTCTCCATTGTTGGTTATTCGGCTTCCTAGGTAAGAAAACTCTTTCATCTAATCAAGCTTATGCTTGCCTAGGTTAATGCTTGTCCTAGCCTCCTCTCTTTTGCTGCAAACTAATGTCTTGGTCTTCTTTTTGTTGATTTTCAGATGATATGTGGCAACTTTCCTCTCCTAATTTGTCAAAGTCTTCTTCAAATTCTTCGCTGTCTCAGCTATGAGTGCATGAGAGTTGGAAAAAACAGAAAGAGACAATTTGCGATGGAATAAGGGGCGGTGAGAATGGCTGTGTGATTCAGAAAATGACGGGCTAATGAACGGTCACTCATTTGATCCCTGAAAATCTATCCCTGGGGCTATCACTCCAAGGGACAGAAAATATGATTGTGTGGTTCAGGCTTTAGGTTTTGTGTTCCTCAGGATCTTGAGTTAAGAACAGGAAGGAGAACTGAAACCAGTAGGAAATCAGTTCCTTGAGTATTCGCGGAGATGCCAATTTGAAAATTGGATGGAGTGTTTGTATTGGTGAAAGTTCGTGAGGCGAATGTTTGTATCTCTGAAAGTTCAGGAGGGGAATGTTCCTATCCCTGAAAGTTTGTGAGGCAAATGTTTGTATTTCTGAAAATTTCTGAGGTGAATGTTGATCTCTCTTAAAGTTAGTAAGGCAAACATTCGTATCTCTGAAAGTTCATGAAGCAAACATTTGTCTCCCTGAAAGTTCATGAGGCAAACGTTTGTGTCTCTGAAAGTTTGTAAGTCGAACGTTCGCGAATCTGAAAATTCATTAGTCGAATGTTTGTGAGTTGAGGACTACTGTAATCTGGGCTGTTGACTGAAATGTTCCTGATGATATGAATCTAACAATTTCAGAATCTCTAGATGATATTATTCGTACGTGCAAGTTTTGCACTGCAAATATGTGTTGAGAATAAGTGAATCACTCTGTACCTATTGTCTACTGTTTCTGATTTCAATTAGTATCTTGTTTTTTTTATATATATATTCACGCTGGAATCAAAACTTACAAAAAACTGGACTGACTTATCCTAATACAGTCCCGATAATATACTCCTGATTATCCGGGTTAACGATGGGGAGAGATGGCACAAATGATCAAAAAACACGAATAACCCAAACTTTCACTTTACCCCTTTTACTGCGAGTCCATTTCACGTGGGATGTACGAAGACTGCCAAGGCTATTTTCAGGAATTAGCAACATTTCAAATTTAAAATTTTTTCAGCTACTTAATTTTATTTAATATGTCTAGATTTTTATCCCAATTCTTAAGATATATACATATCTTGTGACCATAGATGGATTATGGGGATTTAAATAAATTACAGCCGTTGAAAAGGCCACAATCTCGAAAAAAAAGTGAAATTAATCGGCCCCTGTCAGTTTCGCTCAACCAGCGAGGGGCGATATATCGGCCTGGTGGCAGTAATGTCTTGCAATGTTCATGATTTACCTAAAAAAAACAATATATTATTATTTACGCAGTTATTCTGTTATTTAAGAGTGCTTCCTGGACTCATTTAGAGCTTTCTTTGCCAGTTCACAATCTTTTTAGCGGGGATAACATGATTGTACTTGTGTTATTAATGCTCCATGTAAGGCCTGGTTTCAAAAACCACACATCTGTGTCTACATGATCATAGATGCAGAAAATTGGTTTGCCCAGATGCTTTAAAACCACTGCGCAACATCAGAAACTACATTGTCAGTCAAAACGCCAGGTAGTCACGTCTCGCACAAGTTGCTTGGGTTGCAACTGCTGCAGAACTTGTGTCCGTGATCACGAAGGGGATTCTGACGGAAATAATAAGCCCGTTGTATCGTAGCATTAACACTAGAACCGCTGAACTTTCCAACCCCACCAAAACCGTGGCATGGGACTTTTTTGTCCCATTGACAAAATACGTTGATCCTGTCATGTTTAAGTATAATTGACGGCTTTTTGTGGTTTGTGTGAACAAAACACGTGTTTAGGTAATGTTTAAAACGTTTTATTAAGTATAGCTAGGAATACAGTAAACTTATTTTGACGTGTTGGTTGCAAGCTCAGACCTGCAGACGCGCCGGGCAGAGGTGACGCGGCCGGCGCTGTCGTGAGGAGGCGGCCGGCGCAGTGCACAGATTATTCCCTTCTGCGCTTCTAACTGGCAGAATAATGATATCTGTGCATCGATCCCCTTCGTAATAAACTGTTATTTTGCTAAATACAAAATAAGTGTACAAAAAAAACTGAAATGGTATGTTCTCCCCAAATGGGACAAAAAAGTCCCATCCCGCGGTTGTAGGTAAATCGTTGTTTTTCTCGGTAACCAAACATCGTACAATATTTTCGATATGACAATTCGAAAGAGCATAAAAAATGAATTAAAGTCAGTAAATTTCAAAGGGATCAAACTACTAGTACATGAATGGCAAACATTTGCAAAGGGCGATGGGACAAAAAAGTCCCCTCCGAAGTTCTAGTGTTAATGCAGTAATTCTGGTGATTTTGTGTCGGATTTAATTTTATCCGGATAATCGGGAGTCCGCTTTACTAGCAAATCTTCAAACTGAAGACTGTTGTCTTTGCCACAACAAACCGCCATGGTAGTAACCGAAAATGAATAATCTCATGAAAATGCTTTTACGGAGTCAACAGTACACACTATATTTCATCAATCAACACTACTCTTTAAACAATTAAACTCAAACCTTTGGAACTCAGAGTGTTGTAACCATTTCTTTCATGGGCGTTTCATCCAACACAGCTGTTCAGAATGCGTATTTTTGTGTTACTGTCAGTATTACATGCTAGTGACAGGAATATTACTTGAAGAATTCCCATCACTTTTTACATCACTCAGCACCTCGCTTCTTCCGTCGCTGAAACCACATGTCAGCCAATCAGAACGCATGTTCTTATGGAGCGATAGCAGTGAAACTTTTATAAGTTTTCCTGGATATCAGAAAATTACTTATACCACTTATTTTTTATGAGAGCGCGACCCGGGTTTCAATGAATTATCATCATCTTCAGGCACAAATTATGATTTGTTTATCTTATTATTGTTACCTAGTTACTTGATGAATTTTAGGATGGATGCCAGAATAGGGGAAAAGGATGGGTAAAGATATTAATTTATAAGAGTACTGTCTTGATTTTCAATAATTTTTAAAATTTCCAACTGCTCCCTAGAGTCCAATTTGCGGCGGTCATTGCAAAATTATAAAATATTCATTTTAAAATCGCTCCTATGGCAGTTGCATATTAAGTGTTTAGCAAAATTGCTTTTTTCATCTTTGCTATTTTTGTAAGCACTTACATGTTCTTTCTTCCTGATTTCAAAATTTCTTCCTGTATGCCCCACGTAGACACTATTGCAATTGTTGCATTTCAATGAATATACTCCACTTCTATCCAATTGGTCTATGTGATCCTCCTTACATTTAACGATCAGTCTCTTTAGAGTGGTGTTAAGGTTTAAAAGCCATGCAAGACAATTTGTCTTTGGGTAAATGATGAGCCATTTTCAGAGAAAGTGCATTGGGGTACGTCACTGTGCACCACTGCTTCTTTGTTCATAATTTGCGCCTGAAGACGATGATAATTCATAGAAACACAGGTCTTGCTCTGATAAAAAATAAGTGGTATAAGTAATTTTCTGATATCCAGGAAAACTTATTATGGAATACCGCAAAGTAAAACATGAGTTAGTGACTTTTGTTAGTGAAACTTTTGCTTTGACTTTTAAGTTTAACTTAGGCCATTGTTTTCATCAGGCCACCATGCCTCATAATGTGGCCTACTAAGTTTTTATCTTAACCCGTTAACGCCTAGCAGTGCCAAATGGTACCATCTGATAATGCAGTGCTAAACGTAACTTTTTTGTCATTTATCATAATTTATTAGGGTTTTTTTGGAGTTTCAAATTGATGAGAATATTTAAATAACATTTTTCCAAAAAGTTGGCTATTTTAAAGTTGTAATCAATGTTTCTAGAACCGTTTGAAAATTGAGAATTATCAACTAGCCCAAAAAAACTGCAAATTTTTAGAGCAAGCATTTCGATTTTCTTTACTTATGCCTTATGCACTGTGAATACAAAGGTTTTTTATGCAATTATGATTGCTATAACATGTATAGCTCAGATAAAGTATGTTTATTTGATGTGAGACTAATATTTTGGATGTTATGACGCAATACATTTTGGTGGTAGCATATGGTACTGCTAGGCGTAACTGTTACTGGTAAAAGAATAAACTTTGCACCTTATGACTCAGAATTTCATTGACATTTATTATCTGTTCATTTTATCTCTGCGAGTCAGCTTTCGTGAGATCCCGGACACTATCGGAGGGCCTCGCTGAAGGGGGAGGGGCCTCGCTGAAGGGGGAGGGGCCTCGCTGAAGGGGGAGGGGCCTCGCTGAAGGGGAAGGGGTAGTACCGAGAGAGAGAGAGAGCAGGAGCGACCTTAACGTTGCCAAATGTACACAGGCGCCCTAGTGTCCCACTGAAAAGGTGTGACTCATATGTGGGCACAGATATTTTGGGCCCGGCGGCGAAACAATGCATACAATGTATAGCTACTTATTTAGAGGGGATTGATGTGGAAGAATAAGGAACAGTAAGTTATAAGTTGGATTTAAATGGAAGACTCGAAGAGCACCAAGAGAACGCGCGAGATTTGGCAACACAGCTAGCAGATTCACGAAGTTGACGCGACGGAGGTGTGAGAGCGACTGAAATTCCGAAGTGCTAGGCCACGCCTACTGTCTGCTGATTGGCAGAGGGAAAGTCACGTGTAGATACTCTTTCCCTCCTCTCACCCCAACTCGGTTAAGCCACACCAGCTCACCCGCAAAGATAAAGTGAACAGACCTTAGAAGCATGATTACCACAAAAATCACAGAAACTTTTTAATTCAGGCGTTACCGAGTTAAGGTTTTGAGAAGACTTGTATTTTATTTCACTCTTTCCCATAAACCATATATTCCTTTCAACCATTTGTGTGAATGGTTCAAATTTAAGTGTGTGGGAGATGAAAAATACTTGAAGACATATTACCTGAAGTGTGCATTGAGTACAGAAAATTTTATCGAATGCGATGTGATGCTATTTGTTGGAACTGTTTCCTGTAATGTTGAACGTTGACATGCTTGTTGGAAATGCACTGAATGACATTTATATAAATGTTGAATGCAACATTTAGCTTTTTTTTTACAAAAGTATGTAGTTAGTTTGTGTTAGTTATTACTCCATATACATCTCCAGGATGTGTGTTAAATTATTTAAATTTTTACGGCAACAAACTGCAAATCACATTCTACGTGTGTACGTTGAAGAGGAAAAATTCTAAGAAGAACCTTCTGTGGTGTCATAAGTTCCTTGTGAATGTAATCTATTCACCTCTATAATTGTGACTGAAGGGGGATGTAATGCGGAAAATAAAAAGGTTTTATTGATTGTATTGAGAATTCATTCATTCATACATTCATTTTTTATTTGCCCAGAAATTTGAGGTATACATATCATATACAAATAGAGTACATGTTAAGCTATAAAGTAATACACAGACATAAAAATATACAGTAAAACCTCTTTGCATCGTAATGGAGGGGGCCAAAATTTAGGCAATTTAATGTATGGAGGTTCACTTTATAGAGAGGTTTTAGTGATAGGCACCATTTTTTTCATATCCTTTGGAAATGAAAGCCTTTACTGTCTTTTAAACTATTATATTTATGTGTTTAAATAAAAATACATGCATTAGTGAACATATATTTATTATTTAATGATAACAGAAAGTGAGTGCTATCGTGTAAGTTTCACCATGATTCGAGAGGAAACAATGTAATCTCTCTTAATTCAACAGTCACTTAAAATGATTAGTATATTTGGATACCACTTTTCTTGTTTACTGTTAGGTATGCTCTCATATGGAACAAAATGGCCCCAACTAATGGTTATCGTGAAAATTACAACATGATAAAGATGTATAGGAAAAAAAGGGTAAAAAATAATCTTTGAAAATGTCAATCCATATACATAATCGCTGCTGCATTAATGGTCTCTAGTTGTCTCGGTACGATTTGCAGAGGCAGTTAGGCTGTTTCGAGAGTATCTCCTTGGTATGATAAGTGGAGGTTTAACGAGATAAAGAGGTTCAATACAAAGAGGTTTGCCTGTAAATTTACATGTAAACTTTACGGGACCGTAGGGGTGGTATGAAGTATGGAGGTTTATGATGTAATGAGGTTCACTACATAGAGGTCCTACTGTATCTATATTAACCCATTTCTGCCCACTGTAGCCGTATGGATACATCCTTCCATTCTGAGTATGTGAGGCTCTTGATGAAAAACTATGCTCTATTTTGTTTTCAAATTGCTACAAATGTGCTGCTAAATGCTTTGTTGACCTAATCCGTATAGTAGTTTATTTTTTAAGCTTTTACAAGTAATCGCACTTGCTTGAAAAGATGGGTGCAAATAGGAGTTTCAGACATTATTCTGGGCGGAAATGGGTTTACCCGTTAACTGCCACCGGGCCGATATATTGGCCCTTGCTGGTTGAGCAAAAACTGCCAGGGGCCGATTTATCAGACCGACTAAAATTCTATGGATTATAGACATTATTCATCTCGAAAGAAAGGAAAAAAAAGATTGAAAATTATATCGTACAGTCTCATAGACTTAATTTATTAAATGGTCAACTATAGTGGTCTGAGCGCTAGGATTCTGATTTTAGGTATCCTGGGTTGAAATCCAGGGCCTTTGTATGCCTCAAAATACACGAAGGGACATCAATATGTGATGCAATAATATTTTGTTCATGGAAAATTTCGGCTGAAAAAATTTGGCGTCTTTGGCAAATCTATTTTTCAGTCTACGGTCTGACAGAGATTCCCATCTGAGTTTATCTTAGAGGACAGTTAACAGGATCATAACTAGGGGGGGAGGACAAGGCAATTTTTTGCAAATCATGCACGTCTCCTCAACATTCCATTCTCAAATAAACATACTACTTCCCCGGACCCTTCCCTTCCGAAATATTGTCCAATCTCAATTCCCATGCTTGGTTTATTTATCCGTAGCCGCTCACTTCTCGCGTTGGAAACCACAACCTCTTCCCACCTTCTTTACTCCTTCCTCTCCCCTTTTCGTCTCTCCTTAACCCCTTGGATACTCCCTCTCATTAATAATAATAATAATAATTTTATTGGTCGATAGTATTCAGAAATACAGAGACCTCATCAGAAAAAAGTAGTGCAATAATATACAAGAGAAATCACATACAATCAAATGTATAGATTACATCTAAATACAATGTCATCAGTACTGTGTGTTAAAAATTCATCAACAGAATATAAAGGATGAGAGACAAGCCAATTGTGAGTCACCCTCTTAAATGTAGACAAACTGGTCATTCTGACTCTAATGGGTAGGTGGTGAAATAACCTAATGGCTAGATTAGGAAGGGAAGATTTGGTGTTTGCTAACCAACACTGGTTTAAGGATAAGAGGTTCTTATTTCTTGTGCTAAAATTGTGAGTTTCATATCTTTTAGGGAAGATATCAAGATTTTCTTTCACGTATATCAGAGCTTTATACACATACATGCTATAAACAGTTAAAATTTTCAATTTCATGAAAAGTGGACGACAGTGTTCCCTAGACAGGGATTTGGTGAGTATTCTGATGGCCGTTTTTTGTAGTAGAAATAAAGATTTTATGTCAGGGGCATTCCCCCATATTTCCCTAGACGCCCCAGAATCTTGACCACTTCACATTATCTCTTTAACTATGTCTTCACCCGATGCCCAAACCTTCTCAAACAACTCCTTGACCCTTTTTTTAAGAGTGGACAACCCCAGCATGTGCCGTATAATCCCTCAACCCTATTGGAAATTTCTTATAAGTCTTGCAGAAATTGATTGATTTATTAAGTCACCGTAAGCATTTGCATTATGCATGGCTTTGTCAAGGATGTTACATGTATTACACAATATGAATGGAAAAACAATGCTCAAATAACAAAACAATATAAAAAAAATATAAATACATACAGTTTACAAAATTTTTTTTTTTGTGAACACATTTCAATTACACACTTAAATATTTTTACATTAAAAAGTCATCCACACTATAGAATAATTTCCTTAAAAGTAGTTTTTTCACGGCACACTTAAATTTAAAGGAACTTTTGATATTTTTTACATAGCTTGGCAATTTATTATACACAAGTATTCCCTGATGGTCTCTGCCTTTAATTGTTTTATTTACTCGGTGCTGACTTACATGGATTTCATTTTGGCTTCTTGTATTATGACTATGAATGTCACAATTTTTAATAAACATGTCTTGGTTTTTTTTAATAAGAGAGACTGTTTCAAGAATATATATACAAGGGAGTGGTAAGATTTCCAGTTTTTCAAAAATAGGTTTGCTGGGAGCTCTATTATTGGAATTAGTTATTATGCGAATAATCTTTTTTTGCATTTTAAATAATTTTGGTAGGTAGATAGAGGAGCCCCAAAATGGAATACCATAATTAAGAAGTGACTGCACATAGCCAAAATATATCGTTCTCAATACCTAAATACAAGTGATTTCCTTGAGTACACGGAATGCATAACAGATTTGTGCCATTTTTTGAGTTAATTTATTGATGTGTTCTTCCCATGAAAGATTAGAGTCAATCCAGATACCGAAAAACTTTGTTACCCTAAGTTCTTTTATAGGGTAACTGTTAATTATTGGATTAAAATTTATTATCTTCTTCTTAAGATTGAAATTTAAATAATGGGTTTTACTAACATTTAAAGATAGCTTATTATCGGTGAGCCAGTTCATCAAATTGTGTGTAGTTTCTGTTACCTCGTTCATTAGCTGAATGGGATTATGGTTTTTAAAAATTAAGTTAGTATCATCAGCAAATAGTATTGTATTGGAGAGTGGTACATTAGCAGGTAGATCATTTATGAAGACTAAAAATAGTAGTGGTCCAAGAATGGAGCCCTGCGGAACTCCACAATTAACAGAAGTTGTACTTGATACAGATGAATTCATTTCCATATATTGTGACCTATTTGTTAAATATGATATGAACCAGTCCTTTGCATTGCCTCTTATGCTATATGTTTCTAATTTTTTTAAAAGAATCCCATGATTAACTGTATCAAAAGCTTTTTTTAAATCAATGAAAAGCCCTGCAACATGAATATTACTATCTAAGGCATTCCATATATTCCTTGTAAATGAAAAAATGGCATCATTAATGGACTTATTCCTTCTGAAGCCAATTTGATGATTGTCAATGACAGAGGATTTATCAAAAAAAGAAATCAATCTCAGATACATGACCTTCTCCAAAATTTTGGAGAAACCTGAAAGTAATGAAATTGGTCTATAATTCTCGATGTTATCCTTCTCTCCTTTTTTAAACAGAGCTTTAATTTTTGCAACTTTAAATTTGGAGGGGAATTGACCAGCACTTAGCGAAAGATTACAAATCTCAGTCAGTGGTTTAGCAATAAAGGTGGCACAACTTTTTATAACAGCATCGGGTATACCATCAGGGCCACATGAATATTTATTTTTTAACTGATTGATTATCCTCAATACTTCATTTTCAGTAACAGGTTCTAAATATATAGAGGAGGAATTTGTGACCATTTTAGAAGTAACTATGTTAGTGGGTGACTGTTTGGGAGTTAGATTGACACCTACTTGGGCAAAGTAATCATTGAAAATGTCCAAGATTTTTTGTACACTTGTTATTGTTGTGCCATTATAACATATTTTTACAAAATTACAAAATATTTATAAGAATTCTGTAAGACTTATAGATTTACGTAAAACCTTGTAAATAAAAAGATATCTCAAGGGAATCAAGCCTATACTACAAAATAAAGGAAAGGAACTTTCAAGACGGCTCTTTTTTTTAAATTACTCTAATAAGCCTTTTTTGCAGTACAACTGAGTCTCTCTCAGGAGTCAATAATCTCATAAACTAATAAAGCGCTCATTTAATTTTTTTCTTAAAATGTTGGTTTCATTCACCTTTTCCATGCTAAAATGTCACAACTTGGCTTGTCCCCCCCCCTCCTAGTTATTATCCTGTTAACCGTCCTCTAAGATAAACTCGGATGGGAATCTCTGTCAGACCGTAGACTGAAAAATAGATTTGCAAAAGATGCCAAACTTTTTCAGCCAAAATTTTCCGTGAACAAAAAATTATTGCATTACTTATTGAAGTCCCTTCGTATATTTTGAGGTTTACAAAGACACTAGATTTGAACCCAGCTGGGGTAGTGGTATACCACGCTATAGCATTTAAGGCTATCATCCAGGGGGCCAGGGTTCGGGGCTTTGTGATGGCTGTATATTTTGTTGTCCTCATTGTGATCATACGGCATCAACTTTTTCATTAATTTTAATTGCGACAAGCATAGACATGAGACTATTTTTTTATCATCATATCGGCGTTTAGGTATTTAAGCAGTGTCATTTCAAACACGGAGATACGACGACTCCTCCTAAATGTTACCACTACCCCACCTCACCCGTCTTCTGAGTGGAGCGATATTATGGAACTGTATGTGGCTTGTGAAAAGTACCGCATGAAAATTAATTAATTACAGCCAAACTAAGGCCCATTCAATGGAACCACTACTAGTTCAGGGATGTGTTCACCATTCCGAAGGCCATAAAAAATACGGAATTGAAAAAGGCGGTGTAAGTTGCGTGGTCTCCTCTTGTAAGTATCTAAGATATAAAGTTAGTAAATTTCTACCCTTCCTAGCAGGGACTTGGCATTACCTCGGACTCTTACTCCGAGGGTAGTTGTGCTCCCTCCTTTCGGGGTTTATGACCCTACCAGCGGCATTAGTTAACAGTCAGTTATGCTTTGTTTATATGAATTAGCTATATGGATAATTTTTGCTTTAACATAAATTGCAGACTTCAAATTGAATTGAATTGAACAATCAAATATATATCCTTGTGGAATACATAGATGCAAATGGCACAAGACAGTCGTTCGTGTTTTTGACCATTTTCCACCGTTTGGAAAAACCAGAAAAAAATTAGGATTATATATTTAGATGTAGGGGTCTATTGTTTCATAAAAATGTTAATTTTATTTTGAAAATTTAAAACTTATGTAAAATTTTAGTTTTTGGTCCAAAAATGTTGAAAAAGATCAGAATGGTAGAATGTAATAGCAGAAATATTTGAAATCAGGGAAATGTATTTTTCAAAAATAAAAACTGAGGATATGATTAAAAAACAAAAGTTGTATAAAAATTTTATTGGGGTTATTTTCAATAGGG
This sequence comes from Ischnura elegans, assembly GCF_921293095.1. NCBI lineage: Eukaryota > Metazoa > Arthropoda > Insecta > Odonata > Coenagrionidae > Ischnura > Ischnura elegans. The sequence goes on along the minus strand of NW_025791658.1, from coordinate 558,642 downwards.
TAGTTTCCTTCATCAAAGAAAACGAAAGGCATTGATTGCAATTCGTTACCCACCATTAGTGTATTCATAATATACAAATTATCTGGTTTTTTAAATCCCAGTTTAGACGAATGGCAATGGTCAATTTTAACAATTTTTAATGGTTACAGGGACCTAGTTTCTATAAGAGTAGATAGCAGTTTTACATCGTTTAAATTACCAACGCATGCATGAGGCACAGAGCTCAGGGAAACATCTCTTAATAATCACCCATTAAAATTGCCTAAGTTCGGAAAGTTGCTTTCATTTGATAGCATATAAATAATCCTTTATTTAAGCCAAGCACTACCTGCTGGCAGGGTACTCTGCTACCTGCTAGCATCCTGCATCTAAGCGGTGCTCATATCCTCGCACCAAGGTGGCCTCACACAGTGGCAGCCGGAACCAGAATGATATCACACAGGCTTTTCCTAGCATTCATAATTAGCTGTTGTGTTTTTACGTGGTTAAAAATTTTCGCTTTTCATTTGATCGCGAAAAATAGATATCATCATTTAAAAATCTAAAAGCGTGAAATACGTACTCCAGGAGTTACAATCTTTCGATTCAGGCAATTGTATTGATGCTTGTTTTCTTAATCATCCCATAAACAATGACGTGCAATTCTCGTTACACCACCAGTGACGTGCGGTCTGGGAGACCGCAATAAATCAAAAATTCATAAAGCGTTGCAAAGTCATTTTTAATGCTAAGTTTAATGTTTCTTTGACTTCTCCGCAATTATTAAACTTATATTTAATATTACGCATTCCCAATACGAACCAATTTTTTCAGTAAAAATTGTTATTTGAAACAGGATAAAAAAACTGATATTAAAAAAACTCGAGTTGTTATTCTCATCGTACTTTTCGTAATTAAATACTTAATTATTCACGTTATGAAACTTAAAATGCATCCTTGAAAATTATTATTATTCTTGAAAAAACACTAGGAATTGTTTTTTACATTTTTTTATTATTTCCGCCAGCATTACGTTTATTGGTTTGTCCAATTTAGTGACGTGAGGTCTCATAGACCGCCTCTAAAATTCAGCTGCAACTTTTCGGAAATAAATAATAAGAAAGTTAAATTTTAAGAGTGCTATGTCCTTATTATACAAAATGGTAACGCTCACGAGGATTATAGGTATTTTGAAGAAGCAATGTTTAAAATATTCATAATTTTAGAAACGCAGCGGTCTCTTAGACCGCACGTCACCGGTTGAGGGTTAATATTCCTACAGTGAATACAGTGCATCTTTATATTTTAATTAGAAAAAAATAATATGAAACCACCCTGTTCCCGATTTTCCTTTGAAAGGAAGTATTCACAGTTGAATTACTTTCGTTATGCATATTATGCCCACTCTTTACTCCCAAATCAAATATGGCATCATCTTTTGGGGCATCTCCCGCCACTGCTCAGACAAATCAAAATCAAAGAGAGAGCCATAAGTCTCATTGCAGAATTATCAAAAGTAACCTCCTGCAAGCCATGCATTTTTAAATACCGTAAAACCTCTTTACATTGTTGTGGACCCTATTGGAAATATTCAATTCTGTTCAATTGAAAAGTGACAAATTATATTAAACTGCTATCACAAAGTTATAGTGAATGATTAACATATAAAAGCAATCCCTAGCAACCTAACAACCAAACAAGTTTTGGTTGTTAGGTTGCTAGGGAACCATGTGAACAGTATCCTGCAACGTATGCAATCGTAGTATACATCGTGGTTATTCATGGCCCATATCGAACTTCCATCGGTCAAGTAATCTGTAGACTCGAAACAGACAGATCTTTTAAGTCTACAATTTTTCATGTGCCCTCAGCAATATATATACTAATTGATTCAATTGAGATTTGTCACTTTTCAATTGAACAGAATTGTAAATTTCCAGTAGGGAAGGGGATCAAAATTTGGGCACTTTGATGTATATAGAGGTTCACTATAGAGAGGTTTTAATGATAGGCACCATTTTTTCACATCCTTCGGAAATGAAAGGCTCTACTCTCTTTTAAACCATTATATGTATTTATGCGTTTAAATATACATGCATGCATTAATGAACATATATCTATTAAATTATAACACAAAGCGAGCGCTATCACATGATTTTTTACCATGAAACTATGTGATCTCTATTAATTCAACAGTCACTTAACATGATTAGGATAGTTAGATGCCTTTTTCTCTCATTTACTGTTAGATATGCTCTCATATGGAATGAAATGGCCATAATTAATGATTAACGTGAAAATTACAGCATATTAAAGGTGTAAAAGAAAAAAAAGAGTGAAACATTTATTGTCGAAAATGTCATTCCAGGTACGTAATCGCGGCTGCATTAATGGTCACTAGTTGTCTCGGTACGATTTGTGGGGGCAGTTAGGCTGTCTCGGGGGTATCTCATTGGTATGATAAGTGGAGGTTTTATGAGATAAAGAGGTTAACTACAAAGAGATTTGCCTATATCTATTGGAAAATTCTTATATGAAAATTTCTTATCAGAAATTGGGCATATTTCTAATAAGAAAATTTCTTATAAGAATTTTTCTTATAAGAAAATTTCTTATGACTATCAGTAACAAAATGTTATTTATAAGAAATTTTCTGATGGAAATATTTATTATAAATATCATATCAACATGCTTAAAACACTTGCGCAAACTTCTATAAAAAGCTACATAAGATTTACAGCCCTACTGAGAGTACAAAGTTAGCATTATACCTAATTCAATCCAAATGTATATGCCTATATCTGGTATATGTACAGCAAACCTAATGATTTCCCATGAATCAAATGTAGATGTCTATCATTAGTGTGCATCAAAAAGGACACTCAAGCTCTGTAAAGTTCACCTGGATGGCCAGACAAGGCAAGATACCGTAGATGTCTTTCAGGGCATGGGTTCTCTATAGGGTTAACATCCTCACATGCTAAAAGAAACTAAAATCAATGAAACCAACGATAGCCTAGAATGATGGACTGATAATTGAATACGACTTTGGCAATCACTACGCAATGAAAGATACAGGAATTGCAATATGGAATACGATTTAACCTGGAAAATTGAAGAAGCGAATGAAATAAAATTCAAGTTAACGACTGCGGATAGGTACTTCAAGAAATTATATGGGAAGGAAAAGTATAATTTGATAAATCAAATGCATATGTGCAATGTTTATTTAAGAAACCAGAGAGAATGAGACCTCTACATGCAGATTTGGATAGATAATGAAAGAAATAAACAAAGCAAAATGGAATTTGATGCCATTTTGGAGAAAAGGATATGTGGAATATGGCTAACAATAAGTGCAAGATTTAGGGAAAATAAAAGGAATCACAGAAACACTGATTGAGAATAATAGTTGATGTATTTTCCATAAAATAATAATTGTGCAGATGTTATTTAGGTTTACTCATACAAATTCAATCTCATTCTCTTCAGAGAGGTCTAAATCACTCACTTTGTCCATTGAAACACTGTTTTCATTAAAACTTCCTCTTATACTAGATATGCCACAATCTGAAAAAAATATACATATCGATCTATCTAAATTAATGATGAAAAGTTTAAAATTCCACGAAACTGTCTGTTTAAGTAAACATGATTTTAGGAATGCCAGTTTTGTAAGACTTACCAAATGAGGTCAATGCCTTATTTTTGTTAGAAGCGCTCGACTTATTTTATTAAACTGCTATCACAAAGACATAGTGAATGATTAACATATAAAAGCAATCCCTAGCAACCATGTGAACCGTATCCTGCCACATATGCAATCGTAGTATTCATCGTGCTTATTCATGGCCCATATCGAACTTCCATCGGTCTGTAGACTCGAAACAGACAGATCTTACAAGTCTACAATTTTTCGTGTGCCCTCAGGGATATATATACTAGCAAGTCACATTAAAGAAGCCTCCGCTTATTGGAACCATTTATGTCAAATACCATGCTGAAAACACCAGAAAATTAGCAGAACATTACTTAAAAAAGAGTTATACATAATTTCCAAAAATTATCTTATGTAGAATTGCTTAAATAATTATCAATTGCCAACATAAGTTATGGTGACATGCCTGCTGGAGAAAAATCCGAAAGGTATGCAACCCTCACAACATTCTTATAGAATTCTAAGAAATGCAGAGTTCTTATAAGAATTTTTGTAAGACTTATAGAATCCTATAAGAAATCTGAAAGACTTATAGAATCCTATAAGTCTTACAGAATTCTTATAAGAATTTCTGTAAGACTTATAAGAATTTTCCAATTGGGGTCAGTTTTTGAAATAAATATTTCTTCTTTTCTCAAGAAATATAAAGTAAGAATTGAATGCTTAGTCATTTGAGCAGCGTTCACAATTTTTAAACGAAATTCCACCATAAATATTAACTTATATCTTGAGTTCTGTTTAAACATCAACATGGAAATTGTTGCTGCATTAAATGCATTAATATTGACCTCAGAACTTCTTTTAAAATTGACCATGCTCAGAAAAAAATGAGGAATTCAATTCAAAGTCTGCAATTTACGTGCAAGCAACAATTATCCATATGCTAAATACAAATAAGCAATACATAAGTTGACCGCGAACCAATGCTGCAGGTATGGTCGTAAACCCAGAAAGGAGGGAGCACAATTACTCTCGGAGTCCTATATAATGCATAGTCCCAGTGGGGAGGGGTCGAAAAAGTTTCCGCAAGACCCTTCTTAACGAATGTCCTCCAAAAATGGTCCATACCACGAGAAAGAAGAGCCTCTTGGGGCTCAGTACAGCAGTTGTGCTAAGACGAAAACTCCGCCGTCTCGAAAGGGTTAATCTCGCACTTATTGCCTATCCTGGTGAGTATACCATACCCCCCCCCACACTCAAGAGGCGTTCTAAAGACATGGTTAACTTCGTCGGAAAATAAACTGCTCTCGAATGAACATAATATTTTAAGTCTATTTTTCAATCTACGGTTGGACAGTAATTCCCATTGGAATGGCACTACGAGGTCAGTAACGCTAACGTGTGATGTGGACGTTTCCCTTTCTTACCTAGCAACCTTGCCCTCTACCCCTATTCAGACCCTTCTAAATGTCATCGGACAACTCTCTTTCGTCCGGTCTGTAGAATAGAGTGTACTCTTGTCCAGGGGCGCAGCGAGGGGGGGTTTTGAGGGTTAAACCCCCCCCAGAGCTCAGAGAAATATTTAAATTTAATCCATTTTACTCATTTGGATTGATATTACTAATAGAATAGAGTTAGGATTAATAAAATATCCCTCAGAAAGCCGTAAAGCTCACCATTTTGAACCATTTATCTTTAGAATTCCGCAATTTATTAATCTCGCACCTGCCACTTATCCTGGTGGGTATTCCATACCCCCACACACCCCGGTGGTGGTGTAGACTACCCAACAGGATAAGCGGTAGGTGTGATATTAACCCATTATTCCCCAGACTGCATATAGGGCTTTTACCTTTGGTTATTTCGTATTTTACGGTTTATTTTGGCCTAATTAAGATTAATTTTCAGAAAAAAATATTATATTCATCATGATATGTGATTTACATAATGTTGCGTTTACGCAACGCTGGGAAAACCCCGGTAAATAAAATCAAAAAATAACTTTTTAAAACTTAGGTTGCGTATTTTATTTTTATCGTCTTTTCTGATGTAATGTTCAATAATATTCAGCGTGGAATTAAACGTAGCACTTTTCACAACATAACTTATCTTTGATTTGCACACTCGACATCTTTGCCGGGAGTTATAAGTATGCTTGCGGATGAAATGCCCAATTCTCCCCTCACGGGCATCTCTTGGTATGTCATTTTTCCTAATGTGTCCCGCCAGCGGGCACCGATTTTTATGCCAAATCAGCATATTCATCAGCATTGTATTGGAAACGATTACTTGCCTCAGTAAAATTTTACGATCTCAGACCAAAATTCTAACAAATGGTTTGCTTTGACCGTGACTGGCGTAAAATCACCACGGAATCACCTTTGGACTATCAACCCCTTTTCGGAATAGAGGTTTTTTGCCCTAAATCTGGATATGGTAACATGCAACATAATTATCGAGTAAATCTACCCCTCCCATTCCCTGATTGTAATCGTTGATGATATTTCGATTTTCCTCGGGAATCTTCGTGAACACCTTTCACGAAATATCACTTTCAAGTTCCGCCTCTCCATATGGCAAATATTGATAAAAATAGCCTGTAGAAGAGACCAGACACCACAATGTATTACCTACTCTGAATTGTTCCCAATCAATAACATTTTAGCTGTGTGCCACCTGAAATATGGAATCATTTGTTAGGAAAATTCCTAACTGAATGGAATTTTCGTTTAGTCTGTTGAGAATAGATCCGACTTTCAAAAATTTATCACTTTGTGTAGTTGAGAATTATCGGAGAGCTGTCGGTATTTATTTAGGTAATTCATCAAACCGAATCCGCATCATACATTGCCTCACAATTGCGACAGACATCTCCTCTTAGCTTGTCAAGTACAACTTAGTGCGCGGTAATATATGATATCCCGACAACATTAGGATTCCAATTATATTTTTTTAATCTGCCTTACTCTGAGTAAATGCATGGTTATTTATCTCCTCATCGTAGTTATTTGAGTAGCTCAAAATTATATCAAGTAATTTTCGACTGAGAAATAAGTGACAGATTGGTGAGTGGCCTCCATACTGAGTAACAAGTGTTTCTATCACTTTTTTCACGCAGAAATTTGGGACTACTACGGATGTAGATTCTATTTTTTCACATTTAGATGAACCTGTTTGTTCTCTGCATTTTTTGCCTGGGCGTGCGCGTTAACTGGACGATTTTTCTTTAGATACTACTTGAGTAAACTGTGATTTGCCTTGAATTGCCTACTGCAATCATCCATATTTGAAATACTGAGAAGATGTAATCCCCATTGTAGTTCCAAAGCTTAGAAAATATTATACCCTATCACCTCTCCTGTTAATTTATATTCTTCAGGTACCTTCTTGACGGTTCTTCTGAAGTATACGTCTGAGGCGTAGAAATAACGGGAAATTTTCTTCACATTTAAATCTGAATGAAACAGCTGGATAAATCATTTTGCAAAACACCGAGCAAAAACTACTGCTGTATTACTGATAGGATTACTGGACGAGAGATAAAGACGCATTTCAGAGGACTTTCTAACTGGTACGAATCCAGCTGAAGCTAGATTATTAGCCTTACATCACCTAAGCGATAAAAGAAAAAATAGGTAACTCAGGATTGCACGGAGAAAATTACAATGAGTGAATAGAGGAACACTCCAACTTCCATCACAATCCTGCTTCAACTAATACGTTTCTCACCCTCTCATTCTGCCATCTCTGAAACTGAATGCATCAGAAGCTGAATTTAACGTCTATTAAGTAATCCTTCCACTCAACGACACGGGAGTGACATTGCCCTGTATCGGTTCCACGTGTGCGCGCAACAGTTTGACTCCACGAAGTACCAGGGTGTTCGATGTAAAATTCGTACCGATGGCCATGTTGGAATTCAAGATACCATTCACCCTTTACTTTGTAAACTCACAACCTGTGAGTGCCAAAAATGCATCTAAACTGCCTGCAAAAGACTAAGTTGTCGATAAAAAGCCATACTGACGAGTTTTGTTATGCTTTGAGAAAAGCCCTCTGGTCTACCAGAGAATTCCCATCGTTGCGTAAATGCAACATTATTTACAACAACCATATTTATGCCAGTAAAGACGGAAGTTTGTGACAAAAATAACCATGATGAATAAAGAAACTTCGTACTAAGAGAAAACATTACCTGTAGTAAGATTACTCAATAAATCTTTGTAAAAAATGATTTACAATATGTAGTACTTCAACTCTTCAAAATAGGCAAATTTCGAAGTAACATAAAAATTATTATTTTAATGAAAATTTTTCCAAAAATAACTGAATAAGAACAAAAGGTATTTCAGGAATTCAGAAAACCAGAGAAAAAAATATCCTGACGCAAAGATTTTTTCTAATAATTACGATTCTATAATGTTGCGTTTACGCAACGCTGGGGATTAATGGGTTAATAAATTGCGTAATTTAACGATACATGGTTCAAAATGGTGAGTTTTATATGGTGGAGGCGGATGGAATATTACCAAAATGAAACCTCTGTTTAAAAAGGGCGATAAACTGGCGAAATATTTCATGAGATGAATTTGAAATAAAAGATTTTGAAATTCCAGGTTTGATAAAAATTTCCCCAAAAATTCACGCACAATAGGTTTTTCTTCATCAAAGAAAACGAAAGGCATTGATTACGATTTGTGATATTGTGAGACATGGCCATGCGATGCCACTCCACAAGGCCGTAGCCAGGGGGGGAATCGAGGGGGATTGAACCCTCTCCCCCCCCCCCCCCCCCCCGAAATGAAAAAATTAAATATTTTATGCTCGCTTGGTGCTCATACGACGATATTACATAGCGGCGCAGGGACATCTAGTAGTCTAATGCCACTCAAGTCAATAATTATATAAGCGAATTTGTAGGTGCAGTGTGTGTAGTTGTAGTGCAGTGTGTGAAATAATAGTGCTGTGAATTAGTAGAGAGGTGAGTGACTTATGAGCCTCCTGTTGGGACTGCAGAATTGACATCGACACTGAGGAGTTAATTCATTTGTTCGCTGCAAAAAAAAAGCTAGAAGGCTAAATTCAATTTTATAATGATACTAGCTGACCCGGCGAACTTCGTACCGCCTAACAATCAATGACCTTACAGTTTACTTACACCATTTATAAATCAAGAGCGGCTGTATCGTTTTTAATCATGTTTAATTTATTATAATAAAATAAGGATACAAATTAAATAAAACTACGTAAATGAGTACCAAAATTGCTTGTCAGAAAGACATTTTCTTTATTGAATCTACATAGGGTGAATCGGAGCACGTTTACGCGGATTTTTTTCAACAAATTTTCTTACGTTTTAGCTTAAGAAATTTTGGGCATTGTGGTTTAATAAAGCAGTTTATGAAATAAAAATTATACGCATTCAGTTGTTGGCTATTTGCGTTATTAGCTGTAAAAAAATGTTTTTAGGTCCAAGTCTGTTGCATACACTTGGCCCTTTCAGAGGGCAGGTTGACACAACCCCAGACCGACGCTTGACTGATGCTCAAAATCGTGCAAGAAAAGCCCCTATGAAGCAGCATTCGCATTAAATGACTTAAGGCGCGCCAGTTTTAGTATCTCTATTTGGAAAAAATGCACTGCGTAAACGTACTGCATGCGTAAACGCACCACGGTGAGCCCAACACATTCGGGTTTAATGTCTTGCGTCAACCACCTTCAGATAAACAACAGTTTTTTTTTGTATCAGGCGCAAGATGAAGCGGATGAAGCTAAATAAATATAGCGAAGCAAAGCTGTGACGCAGCGAGGGGAGGCTTTGGGGGATAAACCCCCCCCCCCCCCAAGAGCTTAGAGAATTTTTTTATGAAAGATTTTGTTATTAATATTAGGGGGACGGATGACTAACAAACAAAACATATTTAACTATTCACACAGCCACAAAACCCACTATTTTGAACCATTTATCTTAAAAAATGTCTGGGGGAAGTGCCCCCACACTTCCCGCTTACCTTAGCAAGTTTTCTATACCCTACAGACCCGTGGTATTAGCTGCGCCCAAAACCCCCTATCCTAGCTACGCACTTGAAGCGAAGGAAGAAATACAGAGGATGGTTTATCGACTCGTGAACATAGCACGCTAAATTGACCATGAGAAAATCATGGGTTTTCATTAGCACATGATCACAAACAACACAAAAACTGAAAGAATGACAATGCGATTTTTTAATCGTTATCACGAATGCATAACGAATTTGAAATTGGATACGTTTAAGCTCAAAAGGGCATATGAGTTGAGATGATGGAATCTACGGAATGAGGACTTCCTAACCTTTGAATTTTCCTTTGAGTAAAGTTGCGTGAATCACATTCATCACCAATTTTTTAATGATCACACACGTTCCGTTGGATAGTTATGGTTGGTTTAGGCTTCGAAAGATCATGAGCACAGAAACTACATTTTTCTGTAAATCGTGCCTTGGTAAGCCAGGTACGTCCAAGGACTTAAAATATTCAGATAGATAGTTGGTGATTTCGTCTTCGTTTGTTACACATTTAAAAGATTCAAATCCATGCAGTGTACGAACTATTTGAATTTACCTCGTTTTAGTCATCCACATCTTCGTTCTTGCTCGCTAAATCAACCATCTTTGATTCGGAACACGGACATTACCGTTTGTCAACAATTGCTTGGAGATTTGTTTACAAACACGGTAGTGAAGTGTCAACTCGAGCTGGGCCACGGCTGGGCTTACAATCAGCTCGAATTAAATTTTAAAAATTTAATTTCAATTTAATTAATATTTTGAATATATTTAGTAATTAAAATGTTATATTGTTACTAAATTCAGTTATTAAAGTGGTTAAAAACAAAACAAATTATTTAATTTGTAGTTTTGACCGACTTATCAATTGTTGCGTTACTATAACTCCTAAAAGCATGTCCATATGAAAGAGATGAATTTTTTTTGTGAAAATATCCTTTTTTAATGGCCTATATGTTAACCCCGCCTGAGACGAATCCAAAGAACCAAATCTCATTGAAATCGGTGCAGCCGTTCTCGAGTTATAAGTGTTCTAACTAACACGATTTTCGACTTTCTTTTATATACAGTGGAACTTGGTTAGTACGTTCCTCGTTAGTACGTTTTCCTCCTTAGTACGGCGATTTCCCTCGGTCCCGGTACCATCCGAACAAAATACAGGTAAAAGAATTTGGTTAATACGTTTGAAAAAATTGCGCTTTCCTGGTTAGTACGCTCAATTGCTTGCCGTGACGCAACCCGCAATTCGTTCTCTAGTGTCTTCTTAAGGATCGCAAACGTCTGAATTCATGATTTAATTTATTATTATTAGCAATTAACATTCTTCCATTCATTCCACATCTCTTTCTTCTACCGTAATTTATCCAAATGCATTTCTGAATTCTTGTGACGTGATGAAAAATAAAATGCGCCCATTTTTCGGGAATGTCTGACTACGAAAAACTACAGCCAATAAGAAGCCCCAATTTTCCCCACCCCGAGCTCCTCACCTTCTGTTGCCTTTGGAGCGCTTGGGAGTGCCCACTGCTGCGCACAAAGTTCGTGAGTGGGCAATTGTTGCTATTGCACGAGTTATCATGATGAAGAAATAAGTCTTAACGGTATTAGACAATTCCCACATTATCTAAAGCAGTACTGCTCCATAAACTCGACGTCGTGCGTATTTACTTGACTACTGTTGCGGGAGCAGACGGTCCTCTGGATCTCCACGCGAAGCTTAGCTTAAAAATACTAGATCTCGGAACGAAAGCAGACGACATTAGACAAGTTTTGAAAGTAAATTTCAACTGTCTAATATAAAATTTTCTTGTAATTACGTCGTAATCTAATAATCTCGCGTGTCATCAGTCGATATATCGATCGATTTTACAATCGAAATGGTATCATTCCGGAAGCAAATGTCTACGGCTGTTGCCGTAATTTGAAAGTCAATATAATTTTGCCCAATTTTTATGATGTTTAAAAAACCAGTTGACTTACTCAGGGTTGTTGTTATATTCTCCGAGTACGCTGTGAGAAAGAAAAATGACTTGTCTTCGCTTGTCTGAGCTTCACTCGTCCTCGTTCTGTACATATATATAGGATAAATCACGGGAGATAGACGCCGTAATCATGGAATCGTCTTCGGAAATCTATGAAAAATTGCGATTTTTATTCACATGGTATTGTTTTTCAATGTAGCGCTCATTTTCTTGATTTTAAATGTGAAAAGAGTTCAGGAAGGCGATCCTATGAGAACTACCGATAGTAATTGTAATTATGACGACTTTTTCACTGATTGCAATAACCCCGACTGCTACTATTTACTTTCCTCGTTAGTACGTTTTCCTGGTTAGTACGTTCATTTTTCGTGGTCCCTTCAGAAACGTACTAACCAAGTTCCACTGTATATAGATTTTTATACTTTTCCTTTAAGGGTTTATAATAAATATGTATATTTATAAAATAATTTTATGTTTCTCTACTATTCCATAAACAAAAAATATTTTCTGGCTATGGCCTTGCCACTCCATGTGACGTCACAGGGACCTAGATTCTACACAAGAGGATAGAAGTTATGCATCGTCTGAGATTACCAATGCATGCACGAGGCACATAGCTCAGGGAAACATGTCTTAATTATCACCTATTAAAATTATTATGGTCGGAAAGTTTCCTTCATTTGATAGGGTGGTGATGAGGTTAATAGGGGGGGGGAGGGGTGAGGGGGACCAAATAATAATTATTCACCAAACTGGCAATATACATTGAATGGTTTCGTCACAAAAATCACTATAATACAAATTACATAAATACAATAATGCAAATTATGTACATAGATTCATTTAAATAGTCGCTAATGTCATAATAGGCTTTACCTGCTAAAAAAATTGCGTAATTTAACTTTGAATAGGGAAGGGGGACAGCTTTTCAATTCAGATGGAAGTTTATTAAAAATAATGGATGGAGTGTGATGAGGTCCCTTGAGAGCTAGAGAGAGATGGTGACTTTTGAGGTGAACGTCACATTTTGAGCGAGTGTGGTAGTCATGCCATTCATGATTCCTTGGAAAATGCTCAGGATGCATTTAAACATTGCATGGTACAATTCAAGATAAAAATGGAAGGAAGTGTTAATATTTTTAGGTCCAAAAAGATCGGTTTACCAGGAGTCCTCTTAGGCACTTGAACCATAGCTTTCAATGCTTGCTTTTGTAGAGAAAATAATGTTTTTGCATGGTGTGAAATTCCCCAGAACTTAATACCATAAGATATATGAGCATGAACATTAGCATTTAGATAAGTTTGAGGGTAGAAAGAGATAGAAATGGGGCCAGCCTTCTAAGCATAAAAATACCAGTGCTAACTCGATAATAATAATAATATTTATTAACTTCATTGGGATAATACATCCATGAGTTTCGTCAAGTTAATACAGCATAAAATGCTAACATATAACAAAATACGATACAGACGAGCTATACAAACACGCAGCTATCAGTGGGATTGAGGTCCTAGGTTAATACACAACACCGGTTAAAAACTCATTTAGATTGTAGTAGCTCTTTTCAATTAACATATTTTTCAGTTTGGCTTTGAATTGGATTGATGAGGAAATGGAACGGATGGTGATAGGAATCTTATTGTACACAGTGGCAATGGAGTGGTATGGACCTTTTAAACTGACTCTGTAGGAGTGCACTGATGATTGAAATTAATAGTTGTGTTGTTGACACAATGTGAGGTAGACTTAGTATTACTCTTAATAACTTCCCAAGTTGCTTTGGAACGATTTTTCGAAGTAGAAATGTAATTTTCATTGATTACCCTTTTGTGCTCAACCACCTTGAGTTTAAATCTTTTTAGAGCCATATTATATGATTCCATATGGTCTGGATCAGTTGATTTTCAGTGGTAATAAGTATCCCGTATTTAAGAAGAGATTAAACTTTTCATTTGCACCAGAAGCTGTATAAATATCCGTCCAAGATTCATCAGATATTAGTTGCAAGAAAGTGTCTCTGGAAGCAATGTTGAAGATTCTTTTGCTTACAAGTTTAGGCTTATTTTTTAGAACAATAAACAGAAAATTGACCAAGCAATTTAATGCCATATGATCAGAAAACCCAATATTAAAAGTTGTAGTTGACAAGCACGAGGGCAGTAGAGTAGTTGCAAGAACATCAATTAGGGTGGCAGATTGAGTAGTAACTCTAGTAGGATCATTATTCAGCACAGAAAGCCCAAAGCTTTGAAATAGATTTGTCAAGTCACATTTATCATGGGAGACACTTAATAGATCAACATTGACATCGCCATATAATAAGATACCCTGTGTATTGAGAGTAGATGCCAATGTAAGAGCATCATTAAGGGCTTCAAAAAATTCAAATTCACAGCTACTAGGTGATCGATACACACCAAGGATAACATATTTGTAGTTACCAATTTTCAGAATGGCACCACAGCATTCAAACGGTTTATCAGTACTATGAATTTGATTCAGACTGGTAACACTTAAGTTAGGTCTTGCATATATAGAAACACCACCACCTTTACACTGAGTGTGACATTAGTCCATTTCGATTAATTTTCTGAATATTGTGCTCCCATTCCCCCTTTATTTTTTTGTGCTTCTCTTTTGTACGGTAGGTAATGAAATGATATTTTGTAATAGGGTGGTTTCGTATTATTTTTTTATTGCCTAAATCGAAAGATTATTATCCCGGGAGTACGTATTTCACGCTTTTAGATTTTTAAATGACAATATCTATTTTTCGCGAATAAATGAAAAGTGAAAATTTTCAAGCGCACGAAAATGCGACGCGTAAGTAGGAATGATGGGAAAAAGTCCGTGTGACGCATTTCTGGTTCCCCCTCCCGCCTTGTGAGGTGACCTTGGGCGAGGCTCTGAGCGCTGATAGGACGCAGGATGCTAGCGGGTAGCTGAGTACCTTGCTGGCTGGTAGTGCTTGGCTTAAAAAGGTTTATTAATTCCTTACGAAACGAAGAAAACTTTCCGACCTTAGCCAGTTTTAATAGGTGATTATTAAGACATGTTTCCCTGAGCTCTGTAATAATAATAATAATAATAATAATATTTTATTGGTCACAGAAAAGATATGAATATACATATATAGGACCCGTCAGGAAAACATAAAAATCAAATCAAAAATACAAAGTAACTCACAATATATATATATATACATATGTTACATTAGTTGCGAGGCATCCTCAAAGAATTCATCAATTGAATAGTAGCAATGATCTAAAAGATATTTTTTTAATTTTGCTTTGAAAAGGCCAGGTCTGATTTCGTCTTTGATTGATTTAGGTAATTTATTATAAATTTTAATACTCATATTGATAGGCCCTCTACTGAAGAGAGAAATGTATGCCTCATGTATGCCTCAGACGATGTATAACTCCTATCCTCTCATGTAGAAACTAGGTCCCTGTGACGTCACGTGGAGTGGCATCGCATGGGCGCCAATCTGGCCTTTTTCAAATGAGCATAAAATTTGACCCTTGCCATTCGTCTGAACTGGGATTTCAAAAACCAAATAATTAGTATATTATGAATACACTAATGGTGGGTAACGATTCTCAATCAATGCCTTTCGCTTTCTTCGATGAAGGAAACTACCCTGTTTGTACTGAGCGTAGAACCGTATAATAAAATGTGATTATTAAACATGTAGAACACAGCTATCGTTACTCGAATAAAATCATTTCAATCCTTCCAATGCATCATGTTTCATGAAATATGAATTATTCATGTATACTATGAAATTTTTAAAATTGTTAAGCTTTCAAAATAATCATATTGTTCCTCTAAATAGTGCTAAAATTATGCAAATCAGATCACGAGATACACGCGTCATTGCGTGATTTTGGCATCAGAAGTTCATGACGAGATAGACTCTTCATTACAGCACAAGGGGTTAATGTATAATAATAATAATAATAATAATAATAAATTTTTTATTTGTCCAAGGATCTTATGAATACAACATAGATATAAGACACGTCAAAGTAATCAACATAACACTTAAAAATGTAAAAATGGTCAGAGTTCATTTGTCATTTAAAAATTCATTTACACTGTAGTAGCACTTATTAATTAAAAATTTCTTTGAAGAAGATTTAAATTCCCTATTAGAATTAATCAAATTAATACTTTTGGGAAGGAAATTAAATATTTTTGATCCCATTGCAATGGGACTTTTTGCTGTTATACGTTTTTTATGGAGGGTAACATGGATGTGGCGATGAGACCTAGTTAGGTGCTCATGTACATCATTATTAATTGGTAAATCATTAATATTCTCTTTTATCAGTAAACATAGTTGGTATATATATATACAAGGCACTGTTAACAAATTCAGTTCTTTGAATAAGGGTTTACAAGAATAAGTATAAGGCTTACTCATTATACATCTTATAATCTCTTTTTGCATCTTGAAAATTGTATCTAATAGCGTTACAGTTGATCCCCAGAATACAATACCATAAGTCACTCTACTTATAAAGTTGCAATGGTAAACTGACATCATCGCCTTGTGAGGTAAGGATGCTTTTAGGAACCTCACACTATACAGTACTCGGGACAATTTCGAACACAAGTCTTTTACGTGGAAGGACCAGTTCCCAGTATTTTCAATTTGTAGCCCTAAGAATTTACAAGTTTTAGTTAGACTCAGTGTATGGTTGTTCAGTGTCAATGTTCCAGAATCTTTGGAATGATTCGGGTTAAACAGCATAGACTGATTCTATAATTCTAAGCACTAAAAAATCATCCAAAATTCTAGATTTTCCTGGTCACCGTACACACTGCAACATTGGCGTAGTAATTCAAAATTAAATTAGTAGGGGCATGATTGTAGGGGCATGAGTAACTCAGAAAAAAAACAACAGATTTTTTCAGCATTGTTTAATTTTTTTAAATCTTTATTTAAATATAATCTATACAAGACGATTTTTCAAAAGAAATGAGGTACAAAAATATACGAAAAAGAGTATATTTACAAGTAAGTTTGGTTGAAATAAATAGGCTGTACAATATATAATCACTTTCTCCCCATCACTATGGAGAAATAACACATTTCATCACCCACTCTTTGATACTTATAGTTCAACTATCACACTCATTCATTTATTCATTTTCTCTCTCATTTATTGTTCAACAGAGCACCATCTCTGCAAATGTTACATAAAATTCACCGAGGACACAATTTACCGTATTTGTCTGAAAATAGTCCCTCCTTTTAATCCAAAAATGCCCATGGAAAAAGTAAGGACTACAATCTACACAAGGCTTCCTTTCCATTTTTTTAATATTTTCCCAAATCAGAAGCCTCACAACTCGGAGGGGGACCACTTTTGGAGAAATATACTATGTGCAATATCACCAACATTTTCCTTCCGAGAAAATTTGGAATGATAGACTTTTCATGTGTGTTCTAAATTATATACACTCATGTAACAACGCTGTTCCTGTAAGGAAAATAACAGAATCCATTTTTCAGTTCGTAAGACAACAATTTAACTGTTAGCAACACCATAATTTTCAGAGTATAACACCACACTTTTACTAAAACACTGGCAGTAATAGCTTTGATGGGAAGGTACAAATACAGCCAACTCTAGATAATCCAGCTGCGGTTTATTCATGTTTCGGATTATCCTTCCACGAGTTCACACAGTGACAGTGTAGTTCCTGATGTCTCGCTGTGGATTTGCAGCATTGTTCTCTCTTTCAAATCTCTTTTCAGAATCCGTAATCTCACAGCCACGGACGCAAGGTTTTCTGAAACCAGGTATTATGTGGAGCAGTCGGAATAAGGGTACAATCACGTTATAACAGCAAAAAATATTGGGGTTGGGAAGAATAAGCTATCTACAATAACGGACTATGTGCGTGAATGATAGTACATTTTCTTTGATTTACGTAAATTGTAAAAATTACATGAAATTAAAGTGAAAGTTAACATTATCCGTGCTTTTCGATTATTAGTGCCGTTATTATCCCCATCAGTAGCCCGGATAGTTGGGAGTGTATTTTTTTTTGTTGATTAATTAATTTATAAATGCGTTCAGGCTTGATATTTGAGATCCCTACATTGCCCTGCCTTGATCTCACAATAATTGATCTCACAATTTAATTACCCTGATATAAAATTTTTAAGGCTGAAATTACATGTGAATAGCTTTCAGTACGCATGTGCTTTAAGAACCTTCTGGCAAGATCGACAACATGTCCACGTAATCCCAAACCGGACTTGAAGGTAATGCTGATTTTTGCGGGCATCTTTTACTGACATGATCAAAAATTTAATCACATGTGGTTTACCATAGAATTTCCCTGACTGGAGTACATACTCATTGAAATATACTCCTCTGGAAGAGCTATAACTGACACAGCATGTAAAAAATTACTTGATTGGATTTATCGAGACTTATTTCAGAGCTGTGTCCAATGGAGAGTAGTCTAAGCCTTCAAGAAGTCTCCTAGAACTAGCAGTAGTGTCCAGACAATATATTTTTTTACGACTGGATATATTAACGCAGATAATACATCAAACAGACATTCATACAACAGATAACCGTGGCTCTATTTACCTACAAGACAAGTGTACGCAACTAACAGAATGGGGACATTTTAGAATCATTTTTTACATTAAATATAGGAATAGGACTATTTACAACCGTCAACAGGTTTTGTAACAAGCATTAAGCAAATCTTTTTACAACAACCAACAAATCCTATAAATATGCATCTTTTTACAGCAAATTTTTGATTTTTAAACAATCAAATGGATGATTTAAAAATCAAAAAGTTTCTAGAAAGTGAAATTCACCAGTATATACATAATTGTCATTATTTACATGTGAAAATTTTATATCCTAAAGTAATGGCAATTGTTGCAGAACGCAAATTACAAAGTGAGATAGGTTGCATAAAGAATTGAACGTCTGGGAAGAAAAACAATTATGTTCCAAAAAATAGTTAGGATAGGCATTTTGTAGTTTGAATCATAGCGCTATCATTTAAGTAAAGAACAGTAACGTTCCCGATCTATTTGTTGTTTAAATAATTCTTTAAAGTTTGCAATCGATGGAAGAAAAATAGCATTCCAGGCATGCTCATCTATATATTAAAAAATGTTTCCTAACACCGTAACATAGTCATTTTCCCTTTTGCATACTAAA
Organism: Ischnura elegans; assembly: GCF_921293095.1. NCBI lineage: Eukaryota > Metazoa > Arthropoda > Insecta > Odonata > Coenagrionidae > Ischnura > Ischnura elegans. The sequence continues at coordinate 539,770 of NW_025791658.1, read as the reverse complement.
TAAAAGAGTTACGCCTCAAAAAGTAATTAAAGAAGCTGTTATTTATTCATATTTTTGGTAAAAACTGTTTTGAGTGGGAGAAATATAATATTCCACGACACATCATAGTAAATAGACATAGACAAAACAAAAACGTTGTGTTTATTCCCATTCTAAGACAGTATTTACTGTCCAATTATTTGCATATTTTAAAGGGCAGGTTTTTTTTCTGTAAACCTTCAAATTTCTTAGTTAAAAAGTTTTTTCTTTAAATTTCACGAAAAATGAGATTTTAGAATAATACCGTTCTTCTCAAACGTTCAATTAAAGAGTAATAAATGTAGACACCATGATTGGTTCTCTGCGGACGCTCGGTCATTTGAAAATGGTACGAGTGAGATTTGTTCGTAAATGTTATTGTTTTGACACTGGACTACTTTCTGCAGGGAATATTTCGGGGCTGATGTTGGAATGCCACTGATATTCATGGGATGGTTTCCTTCATCTGGTACATCTGTGATAATTGGTTTAGGAGCTATATATGGCCTGACAGGTTGCGCATTGCTGAAGATTTAGAGATTCACACTGACACTAAATTGCTTGCAAAGAAAATGTGGAACAGGTACGTGACATCTTACACATAGTTCGCACTCTAAAAACAGTTGAGGACCTCAAATCCAGAAAGCTTGGGACCAAAGGGCTTCTAGATTTCTGGCCATCAGCGCGTAGAAAAATGGTATAGGTACTTTTTTTTTGAGAATTTTAATGCAATATATGTCAAATAACGACTGTAGCTTCCGCAGCATAAACTATACGTGTTTATATAATGGATGAGAACGAGCAATAAACACATCTTTTTCTTCAAGCTCAATTCGTTGATAGCATTTGCTAGTAGACGTTGCGATATCTATCGATACCTTCCTTAGTCAGATAGTAAATCTGGGCAAATGCTTCTATATATTGTTAATTAATTAATATATACATGTGCTCAGGCTCTTGTATTTGATATTTGAGATCCTTCCATGTCCCTGCCTAGGTTCTTAGCGTATGTCCATAGTATTTAGCATATGTCCATATGCTAAATTCCCACTCATCCCAGAACAAGGCTCAGAGAGTGGCGCCACGAGGTGGCAAGTCAAAACACTACGCAGAGGAATTTAAAGCAATCTGGATTTCGGGTTTTCCGGGTTTCTGGATTTTGGATTTGAGGTCCTCAACTATATACCAAGCTGCTTTGGGAAACAGATACAGAACAGGTTTGGGATATCTTCTAGGGTTTTACAGGGTTACCACTCCATCTAAATTATAAAATTCACGGTTTTAAGGTTTTCACGGTTGAGTGGGAAGCCCGGTTTTAAGATTGAGACACCTTGGTTAACACTCAAAGAAACTCGAATCGACACTAGACTACTTGGGGAACAAACATGGAACACTTCCCACAGCTGGAAGATAGGGATGGAAGTGGTTGATTCTTGACTAGGCTAGAATTAATACAGTGAAATGTCTTTGTAACGAAATCCTACTGACCTCCGAAATACGTCCATTAAACTGGAGGCTCGTTATAACGAGACACTTCGTTATACTTAATATTTCGTTATACTGGCATCGTTATTAACAGGATACTTGTGGAATAAAAATTGCAGAGGTTCTCAACATGCGCTTCCCGAGTTTAAAGTTAAACAAACATTGCTCAAAATAAAAAAAAACATGAAATAACTCTTAAATTGCTTATGGAATAAATACGAAACAGGTTGGGTACATCGTCCAGTGTTGAAAAATTAAGGAGGCCACAGTTCACTCCCAACTGATCAAATATTGTCACTTTAATGTTTATTTTATGTATGGCCATCATTTTCTAGACACATTCCAACATTTAAAACATCCAGGACCACAATTATCTCAGACTTCACACCCTTAAATAGCATCTCTATGGAGATAGAGTTACTTCAACCACAGTATTTTTTGAACTAACATATTTTTCATCTTGGTTATTTGATTTACTCTCATTGGTAACCACTGTCTCTTGTTCTTCGTCATCCGACAAATTTATGAGAATTGGTTTACGTTTCTTCGATCTTTTCGGTTTTGCAGAGCTTAAAGATGGAGACGAACATGATTCGTCACCTTCGGGACTTGGATTTTCAGTAGATTGTTTCCAGAGCGGATGAGCATGTTCTCTCCTAAATGGATTAAAGTCGACACTTAAATGCTCCGGTGACATTGGAGGAAACAGAAGTCTTTCCGTGTTTAAAAACTGAGATGGACACAATTCATCACTTACAAGGCTTGTTATGCCAGACTGCTGGTAGATCAAACGTGTAGGAGGTTCTGAACAGCTTACAGCATTTAGAGTTTGAGATGAGTCAACTTCAATTCCAACGAGATTTGAATCACCAATGGATTGCTGCTGGAATGAATACAGACTCGGTTGTTCACTACTTTCAGCCTTTACAGGCGGAGTCAGACACGGTTCATTCCCAACTCGACCCAAAACAACACTAGATTGCTCCCGCGACGAATTTAAATCAGGTTCCAGATACCTTCCCGTATTTAAAGAATTAGACAAATTATCTTCATTCCCAACTACACTAACCTGCTTGTGTAATGAATGCGGGACAGAATTTAGACTTTTTCCAGTGTTTAAAAACTGAGACAAACTTTGTTCATTACCGACAACGCTCGAATTGATGCTAGATTGCTTGTGTAATGAATGTGGAACAGGATTTAGACTTTTTCCAGTGTTTAAAAACTGAGACAAACTTTGTTCATTACCAACAATGCTCGAATTGATGCTAGATTGCTTGTGTAATGAATATGGAACAGGTTCCATACATTTTCCAGTGTGCAAAGATTGAGATAGACAAAGTTCATCAGCAACAGGACTTGATTTGGCACCACACAGCTTTTCCATCAAATGCAGAGGAGATTCTAAACATTGAAATGGACGCGGTTCATCGCTAACAATACTCGAAACAACATGAGATTGCTTCTGAGACGACTTTGGAGGACGTTTGGGACGACTTTTAGAATTCAAAGATTCAGACTTTTTGTCTTCCTTCTGAATGAGAGTTGCATTTTCACTCGGGTGTTTCTTGAGTGACTGAGAAACACTGCAAGTTTCACTGGAAATTTCTTTTTCTTTATGTGGTGGGACGGCTGTGGTTTTCATATCTGCATCGTTATTCGAAGGGCAAGAGGTATCGGGAACTGATTCCTCAGTCTGCTTTCGTCTAGGGTCATAATGATGCCTGTGCAGTTCCATTTCATACAGAAACACCATGCCCTTTTCGGTCAAATCATCAATTTGCCTTTCTGGGCACATAACCTTAAGCTTCTCTTTTTCCGATTCCGTTAGCTCCATCTCCCATTCTTTATCGCTGTCATCCACCTCTTCTGAATCGCTCTGCTCAAAATCCAGGGCCTCTTTGTCCAGAGCCTCACTCGTATCTTTGACAGATTTTTCTTTTCTCCGAAAATTATATCGCCTCCCACTTCTGCTCAACACGTTTTCATCGTCGGACGACAACCCAGACTCCTCATCTGAAGTCGATACGCTTAGATCGTCAAGGCTGCCCAAGCTATCATCAAGGCTCTTCCTCTGCTGTGCGAAACTAGGGTTTGCCTTCACCGGAGTTCTTTTGCCGTCAGGTTGAGGAGAGATCACACGTTCGGAGCGCATCTTTTTGGCTTTTTGTTCTGGTACCTTACCCGGAGAAACATTTTTTTTTCGGCCGGACCTGACGGCTGGAGTGGAACCAGGGGTACGGCTAGAATTTGTTCTTTGACTCTTCTTTTCGTTGACCTTTTTCTTTGGATTCGTGCCACCGGATAGACGAACAGTTTTCTTCACCTTTGACCCAACAGTTTTACCAGTCTGGTTAGCATTACTAGATTCCAACGATGGAGACCATAATACTTCCTCAGTTTGCATTGCACTCGTACCGTGGTCACCGGTAAGTTCCGCATCACTTGTATATGAAGGTGGCGATGCCTTGGGCCTGACGTACAGTTCACGAGTAAAATCAAAACCTACTGATGAGAGATTAATTTTGTCAACACTTTGAGAGGCATTTCTCTCATTACTCTGCACTGTATTCACCCCAACCACACTTTCAGATTCAAGCTGGGAACTATTTGAATCCACCGATGAGTAAATATTTGTATTGAAAGTTCGCGTGACCTCCGCAATCCTGATACAAGAGTCAACACTTTTCAAATCAAACGGAGACGTACTCACTGCCGCAACAGGTTTGGATGCCGTTGCGTCAGCGTCTTGTGCAGAATTGACTTGCACGAGAGGGTTTTCATCTGTGAAAAGCACACCCTCGCTCCCGCCAGCAAGCACAGAGCACGAAGGGGATGCATACAAACTTTGGGGAGTGTTCGTGGTCACATTCTGCAGAGCCTTCGATAGTAAACTCTGGTCTGTGCTTTTCGAAGGATTTTGGATACTTTTCCTGGATGATTTCCTGATAGCTTTTTCTGAAAGACTGCTGTCGCTACCCTGAGAGAGACATTCCAGGTCTTCCTCTAGGTTTGTGTAGGGTGGCTGCCAAGTACCCAGGGAGGAAGCTAGTACCCGACCGCAAATTGCCATGGAACATCGATCGGCGGGCCTCGTGACGGACACCCGATACTTGGATGTGTTCTTCGTTCCAATCAGAGCGGAAACGTTCACCCGTTTACGTGGTGGGCCTGAATCACTGTTTGGGTTCGAGTAGAGCACAATATTCTCCCTTCTAGATCCTTTTTTCGACCCTTCTTTCCATAATAAACCATCGCTCGAGCCTACAGACCCAGCAATACACAATCCTGGGGATTTGGATACACTCACGTCATTAGTGGACACTGCCGCGTCCTCATCTTGCGCTGAAATCTCCTCATCAGCACCCGGGATATCTTCGTTGAAACCAGTGTCTTCGTGAGTGGAGTCATCATCTTCTGATTCATATTGCGGAGATAACTTAGGCTCAGATGTAAGTCTTTCATTAACAGATAACAGGGCACCATCACTCCTATCGACACCGATTTCACCTCCCAACAATACCCCTTCGCCCGTGTTTTGGACTTCTTCTTTAACTAATGTCTCTCCATTAGTTGTCTCTCCTCTTTGTAAAGCATTCTCCAAAGGATTAGGTTTCGACGCAAGTATCTCATCAACAGATTGGGCGCCTTCACCCCTATCAACATTGATTTGACCTCTCAACGATGCCCATTCTTTGACAAATGCCTCTGCATTGGTAGACACTGTTTCTTGTGAAGTATTCTCCACGTGAAGGGGGGCGGCATTGTTGCGTTGATCCAAAGTTGAAATATCGGCTCCAATATTGGGTCGAAACGTTTCATTAGTCGAGTGAAAACTTTCAACAATAAAACCACCAGGTTCGGTACGCGAAGTGACCTGCACACTGGGAGTTGGAACGCTTCTTAAGCTTTCCTCCATGCTCGGATAACCTGCACCAACCGGCCGATTTATGTTGTTTGCAATTCCAGCCCGACAGTATTCTGACCTGAAACCAGTGGCATCAATTTCTGAAGGGACTTCTTCAATTGCAGCAGAAACATCTTCACATTCAGCTACGTTCTTCATTTCTTCCTTCACTGCAACTCCTGGAAGGGCATGGCCTTCACGGGAAAGATCCCTTGCGTCATAATGGGTTGCGATTTCATCTCTGCTTCCCGACTCCAGTCCTTCATTACCAAACTGAATATTATCTTTTCTGGCTTCACTGATTCGTGACTGTTCACTTGAAGCTTGAAACGATTCCTGCTCGTAAGAATCCTGGACTTCTTCCTTGACAAAAACCTTTCCAATTCCTCCTCGATCGAGCAGAGAACTGTCTGAATTACGTTGCGAAGAAACATTGGGTACGACTCCCAATATCCCTCTCTCATCATTGATGGACTGAAATGTTTTTACTGGGTTTACACCACCGGCTACAGTTTGCGATTGGATCGTCTCTGTTACACTTTCGATTTCTGCTTTAACCACGACTTCGGTACAGTTTGCGTCCATGGATAATGAATCGGTACGGTTTAATTTTGAGGTGACAGTTTCCTGAGCAGTTTCGGTGATAGCGCCCACAACGTCAACAATTTCGGTACATTCAGACAGTTTTTCAGCTTCAACCTCTTCCTTCACCACTACTCTGGCATGACTTAGGCCTAAAGATGAAGAATTGTTGGCATCGATTTGAGGAACAGAATTGCTTCTGACATCTGACGCAAGTCTTTCGTCAGGAACACGAGAACTCTTTCTCCTACCGCGTCCCCTTCCACTTTGTAGCGTGAACCCCTCGCTAGCTTCAGCACCTTGCACAGTCATGTTCCCCAAACACCCTCCATCCTTGGAGGTAGATGCACTCTCGTCCACATTTTGCGCCGTGACTTGAGCCGCCCTGGCCCTCATGACTTCCGACATCAGTCTCGCCCTCACGTTACGAGATGCCTTATCCCAATCGTATTCAGGATGAACCCCAGGCAGAGTGATGATTGGATCGACATATATGCGCGTATCGGCGTTCAAGATTGAGATTTCTCCTGGATCATCCGTCCGTTCCGATCCACCTCCTTCCCCAAACGGTCCGGTGTTCAAGCCGTGAATGGGCTCAAAAGCGGGGGTTGGTCTTGCGTGACAAACCTTCCCCAGATGGAGGTTCTCGTCCACGCCCGTTTGCGTGTGCTTATCCCTGTAGGAAGTTGGGGAAATCCTCATCCACATCAGCTGTTTCCGCTCAATCCCCACGGGTGGCGGATCGTTTTCGGCACGAGATCCCGGGCCGTAAGATTCCGTCTGTGTCCAAACGTGCCGACACAAACACGCCACCTTCTTCTTCTTTGGGTCACTCTCCTCCGCAAGTTCCCTCGTCCGACTTCGCTTGCCGTCATCAGGCAAGACGTGAACCGAGTTCAACGAAGAACGCTGCCCACTCTTGACGGGATTCGCCGCGATATCTGTGGAAACGGAGGATTGTGCAACAGTATTATCAACAGCAGACATTAACGAGATGTCCCCAGGTGGATTGTCAACCGTAACAGATGGGGCAACACTAGGCAAAGGAGATTGGGTGCGAATGAAGCTAGGGGACAAATGCTGCCTGCTCTCATCGACATTAGTGACAATATCTGTCACTGCAGACGATTTCGTGACAGCATTCCCCAAGGCAGACATGAAGGTAAGGCTCCCCAGTGGATTTTTCACCAATAAAGATGGTGAGACGCTTAGCACTGCAGACTGGGTATGAACAGAGTTTGATGACGAAGTCTGCCCACTTTTACCAAGGTTCGCAGCAACATCTGTACTATTAGATGATTGTAAAAAGGTAGAAAGGAATGTAAGATTCCCCGGTGGGTTGTTAACCATCACAGATGGAGAGACACTTGGTACTGCGGGTGGTTGGGGGCTGTTTGTTTCCGGGGTAGCACTGTTCCTGCCAATCACCGAGTTCACTGGGACACTGAGGGTCGGTACTACATTCGGCATAGTAGAGGGTGCCATATTACCTAACATACATGGGTTGATCATTAAAGGAACTATCAAGCCGTTAGGCAGGGCTATATATGCTTGCGACGATGAAATATTAAGTCCTTTCGGATCAATGGACTGAGCATTGATTCCCACACTACTCTGTCCCGGATAAACATTTGTATTACCCACAATGCCAGCTAAGTTGGCATCACCCGCATCAATCTTTGCAGAACCACTGTCAACTGTAAGTTGTCCGGGATTGACCACAAATTTAGTAACGACACCCGTTGACATTTTATTCCCAGAAGCATCACTGTTACTGACTGTAACTTGTCCAGGATTAACCTGTAGGTTACCAAAAACACCCGTAATGTTGGCATTCCCTGAGTCGACCACTGTAGGACCAGAGTTACCAACCGTAGCTGGTACAGAATTAACCCCAGCCTTACTCGAGACACCCGCATTGTTGGTATTCTTTGCATCAGTCACCGAGAGGCCACTGTTACCAACCGTAACTTGTCCTGGATTCACCACTACATTGCCCAAAACACCCGCAATGTTAGCACTCCTAACATTAACTGACGAAGAATCACTATTGCTGTTGGTAACTTGTCCAGTTTTCACACCTATATCACTCCCGACAGTGGGGACATTAGCGGTTCCAGCAGTTGGCGAACTAACTGCAGGTGAAGATTTCACAAAGCTCTCACCTGGATTGGATTCCTTACCGGTCTGACCGCTGAGGGAGGTACCAGCGATAGGCATGGCTTTCCCAATTGGTAACAGAATACCGGGTCCCAATGTTTTCGCAAAATCTTGAAGCCTTCCCAATACATTACCGCTCGCAGCAGTCGTTCCACCAGAAATCTCACCCCCAACCGTAGCACCACTTTTGATTTCCGAAGCATTCCCATACGATGCTGCACCATCTGTGCCCGGAGTCCTCACATCGTTAGGTTCAGGAGAAGTGGTGAGGTCGATCATTGTTCGGTCAAGAACTTTTCCTTTGCAGTGTGAGTTCCCGTGAATGCAGTTTTCTGTACAGCAGGGGGCGCTGCTGGAGGATCCATGAGCTCGATCTGGGAGTAAATGGTAGCGGGGTTCCTCACTGGAGAGGTTGATAGGTACAGGCAAGCTAGATGGCTTCTGTGCCTTGAAAGAAAATTGAACAGAAATAAATGATTACAACTCACTTCTGAATGATGAGGATAATAATACAGTAAAACCTCTATGTAGTGAACCTCTTTACATCATAAACCTCCATACTTCACACTTTCAATGATGTTTGGGGATAGGGTATAGGTAGGGAAAAGGGAAAGCGTAACCCTGGAAAACATTTTCTATACTACTAAATTATCAATAACAAATTGCATAATAATATTGTAAATTTTTGTTTCTCTTGAATTATAACAGAATGTGTGGCAAATTAGTTTTAACATGCTGGATTTCGGGAAAAATTCAATGCGGGCAATTTTTGCAAAATTTGTTTAACTTTGAGGCCAAGTAATTTGTTTAAAGAAGTAACCTATGAAAAACGGTTTGCATTAAAAAATGCACTAATGTATTGACAACACCTGTGCAAAGTTTCAATTTCCACACAAAAAAAAAATCGATTTTTAAGTTTTGTCCGGCTTTTTTCGATTTCAGCCCACTTTGCGCCGCCGCGATTAAGGAGCCAGTCGAAGATACCCGGGGTGGGGATAGGGATGGAAGGGTACGATAGGGAATACCCTCACCACTATGAAAGGGACCATGATCCACTACAAGCGAGCACCTAAGAGTTAATTAATAAATTCCCACCACTTTGTCCACTGTATATGCATCTATTTCAGTGGCGTACCTATGGCGGGGGATGAGGGGATAGATCTATAAAAATGTACGAAACTTATCAAGTTTCTCCAAAAACTTTCATTAAAAATCAATTTAATTTGTAATAGCCCATATTGACATTTCCTGCATTTTAAGTGCTAAGGCACTAACCAACACACTCGCTTGATGGAGCCCATTACTAAGTAAACAGCTAATTACTTTCTTCACTTTATTCTATGAACAATTCACCCTAAGCAACCACCTTCGGAAATAATCGATGACCAATACTTGCAATGCAATGGACCACATACTAAGATACCGTAAGATGTACACATGCAATTGCACACACTTGCTAAACATTAGGAAATCCACAGTAAAATTAGTTTGGTTTTAATCGCAGATCAAGTAATTTACGAGAAATTTTCCCAAATGGAATATCCCATTAAACGAAAATTAACATGTCTCAATCATTGAAATGATAACAATATCGTTCAGGCACAATGCTAAAAAATGCTGGCATCTACTAACGGGAGTATAAGAAAATGAACATCAATCAATAATATAATAGAACTTATACTTTGACCGTTTTAATACGTAGTAAGACTACATTTTCAAATGGCCCAAAACATCAGAGAAATAGAAAAGCTACTTAAAAATATTGCCTAGTTTTGAAATATAATAACTGCACCTGCTTGAATTTAAATTTCTAGTGCCAAAATGATGTAAAATGTATATTCAGGCATTTCATTTTTTTTTTATATTCTCGCCCCAGGCCATCTCATCCTCCCCAGAACATATTCCAAGTTACGCCACTGATTTACATGTTGACGCTCGTTTTCTGTTAAAATTTAACTTAACTTGTAGATATTAGTTCAAGTGCGAAAAATCCACAGAGGGAAAAACCATTCGCCTTGACTGGGATTCGAACCCCGATCCCTCGATTTCCGCACTATTTGTGCATTGCGGGTGGCTCCGTAAAAAGTTATCACCGTGGCTAGTCCCGGTATACTTAAATAAGTCCAGAGCGAACACCTCTAGTGTTCAAAGTTCGGGCTTTGCTCTCCGGCTGTGGCGCCATGCGCATGACCTGGACTGCTAGTCGCATCATATGCTCAGCAGTCCATACCACCTTGTCCGGTATAGTCCACAAATTTCCACAGGGGAGAATGACGCCTCGGTAGCTTAACTGGTTAAAGCACTCGGCCGGAAATCGAGGGATCCGGGTTCGAATCCCAGTCAAGGTGAATGATTTTTTCCTCTGGATTTTTCGCACTATTTGTGCATTGCGGGTGACTCCGTAAAAAGTTATCACCGTGGCTAGTCCCGGTACACTTTTATTAGGTAGTTCAAACTTGTACATTTATAGGTTATACAGATATAGAGGTACACAGGTGGTACACGGCCGGTCGCGCGGCGTAATTTATACGGAACGGGTGTTGGATTCCTCTTGCAGATCTAACATAAATTTGTGCTTTAAAAACTGTATACAGTCAAAATGACATTGTAAGAATACACGCGGCCATTCAAGAAAAGCAAAGCACGAGGTATAGGGCTGGTCACGGGGCGTAATTTATATGCCATAGGTGTCGGTTCCTCTTGCCAATCTAAAAATAAATTAGATACAATACTGATTTGTGAATGAAAAACTTTGCTGTTTCTACAATTTGGAGCTTTATTTTCCCGACTAGTTTCGATACACTGTATCATATTCATAGGACTAGCAGTACAAGTATGGTATATAGCTTCCCCTCTTTGGTATATAACCGGCAACGTCGCTACTTGTACTGCTAGTCCTATGAATATGATACAGTATATCGAAACTAGTCAGGAAAATAAAGTTCCAAATTGTAGAAACAGCAAAGTTTTTCATTCACAAATCAGTAAGATGGATTTCTACGACGTGTGAAGGCCTCTACTATTCAGTGCATTAGATACAATACTTTGAGCTCTGAAAACTTGCACTATGGACAGTCAAAATGACATTATAATAATACACGAGGCCATTCTAGACCAGAATGTACATATGTCAAAATCCTTCGTTTTCGAAGATTGGCGTACTTTAGACGCTTGAGGGTTAATAAATATGAAATCTTATTCTTAATGTAAATTATTAATTTAGTTTAAATTTGAATGATACTACAGCAGACTCACAATTATCCGCCTGCGGTTTGTCCATGTTACGGATTATCCGTGCATGATTTTCACTATCACTCACATTTTCCATGATCTTTATAAAAAAAAAAAATCGGATGCAAAGTCACCGGAATTACTGCATTAATGCTATGATACACCAGGCTTATTATTTCTGTTAAAATCCCCTTCATAAAACGGACGCGATTGCGTGATAGCTGCATTCACGGGAGCACTCCCTGATCATGGATACACGTCCCGCAGCAGTTGCAACCTGGGCAACTTATGCGAGACGCGACAACATGGCATGATGCCTGACAGTGTAGTATCCGGCGTCGAGCAGTGGTCTTGAAGCATTCGTGCAAACCACTTTTCAGTATTTGTGATCACACAGCTGCAAAACTTTGGTTTTCGAAACCAGGCCTTACATGGAGCATTAATAATACAAGTACAACCATGTTATCGCCGCTAAAAAGACTGCTAACTGGCAAAAAAATCTCAAAATGAGTCCAGGCAGCACTCTAAAGTAATAGAATAACTGCATAAATGATAATATATTGCTTGTTTTACGTAAATTATGAACATTGCAAGACATTTAAGTGAAAGTTTGGGTAATCCGTGTTCCTCGATTATTCGTGTCGTCTCTCCCCATCATCGGGAGTGTACTGCATATGATTTTTTATATTAATATTTTTGCATACAACTAGACACTAGATAAGATATACATAAAATAAATAATTAATATAATTAAAAAAATATTTATTTTATTCTTGGTTATCAATAATATTTTTGCTACACTTTGTTGATAAGCTCATCTTTCGATGAAATGAAATTGCAAAAGTTTGGAGAGAAATCAGTTTGTCAAAAAGAGCATGGCCATTACTGATAGTGAACAATTGCTTGGAGATTCATTTACACACAAGGTGACGTGCTTGTTGACGACTCAACTTGACCTGGGCTTAGCTTGAATTACATAGTTTTAACCCATTTATGCCTAGTGTTCCATTATTGGAACACCTGACGCGACTTTCTAATTTAATTATTACGACTCATTATACAGCATAATGCTACGGTTTTTCTTTTTGAACCTCAAAACCAAAGACATATTTTATTACGGGGCGCAAAGAATCAGTCTGTTTGGCCAACCCATCTCAGTCAGTGTATTGCTATATATTGGTCTTTTCTTTCAAGACAGTTTTTCTGAGACCATCTCAAATGTTATATTAATAACTATTTGCCATTACGCTCAAATGTTGTGAATTTTTCCCTGCATGTTCAGTAATAGATAACCTATAGTGCTATAAGAGGAAAATTTTGAAACAATGTATTTTGTTTTAGCTATAGGCTTTTATTTAACAGTGTTCCATTTTTGGAACACTAGGCAAATCCACTACTATCATGCGTGCATTCAGGCGCACTGAAATATTCACTTTAATTTTAAATAAAGTCAGCAATTAGCTTTTATGCGACTGAGGGAAACTAAGATATGTCTTGGCTATAATCAGTTTCCATTTCAGTGAAAGAATAAATACATCGATATCTGATCAATTGTGAACAGAGAGATGAAAACATATGAGTCACCCTGTGCACTCTTCCATTCGGGACCAAGCCCCTTGGGTCATATTGGCATCGTGAGCATTAATCAATGAGCGAAGCGCGGCTGCTTGCACCCAATATGCATCTCCTTTTCTTTTTAGCAGAAAGTTTATCGTATGTGTTCGGGATACGCACTTGCCCTGCTAAGAGCCCCCCCCCCCCCCCCCTTCTGCCATATCGGCCATTAGAGGGTTTTTCCCGAGTAATGCTTATATTCCTTTCCCTCTCCGTGTCAGAAGGCTGATATTAATGATGATGATGACTGTACACAGTGAATGATAATGCTGAATGATGATGATTTCTTCGTTACACACGGGGAATGAAATCATTCGCCGTGTATTAGATTACGACGTAATTACAAGAAAATTTTATATTAAACAGTTGAAATTTACTTTCAAAATTTGTCTAATGTCGTCTGCTTTCGTTCCGAGATCAAGTATTTTTAAGCTAAGCTTCGCGTGGAGATCCAGAGGATCGTCTGCTCCCGCAACAGTAGTCAAGTAAATACGCACGACGTCGAGTTTATGGAGCAGTACTGCTTTAGATAATGTGGGAATTGTCTAATACCGTTAAGACTCATTTCTTCATCATGATAACTCGTGCAATAGCAACAATTGCCCACTCACGAACTTTGTGCGCAGCAGTGGGCACTCCCAAGCTCCAAAGGCAACAGAAGGTGAGGAGCTCGGGGTGGGGAAAATTGGGGCTTCTTATTGGCTGTAGTTTTTCATAGTCAGACATTTCCAAAAAATGGCCGCATTATATTTTTCATCACGTCACAAGAATTCAGAAATGCATTTGGATAAATTACGGTCGAAGAAAGAGATGTGGAATGAATGGAAGAATGTTAATGGCTAATAATAATAAATTAAATCATGAATTCAGACGTTTGCGACCCTTAAGAAGACACTAGAGAACGAATTGCGGGTTGCGTCACAGCAAGCAATTGAGCGTACTAACCAGGAAAGAGCAATTTTTTCAAACGTACTAACCAAATTCTTTTACCTGTATTTTGTTCGGATAGTACCGGGACCGAGGGAAATCGCCGTACTAACGAGGAAAACGTACTAAGGAGGAACGTACTAACCAAGTTCCACTGTACTTGTTTAGCATTTTCCTTAATATTCACAAAAATATTTTTAAAAGATCTTCCCCTATAGAGTGCTACATAAAGTTGGCTATGAGAGAATACACGGTCAGGCAGGAATAAGCCAGCTCTTTGCAAATTCTGACCCTGAGCCTTGTTAACAGTCATCGCATAGGAAACCTTAATGGGAAATTGTCTGCGAGTCAAATTGAAAGGCATTGTGGGATCCGACGGCGTCAACTGTATTCTTGGGATGAGGACAATCTTGCCGGAATTGATTATTTTTTTAATCGATTATTTTTTTATTTTTAACAACCATTTTCAGTCACAGGTTCTCTGATAAATTTTGTGCATTTTGGTACCTTTTGTGCCTTTTGGTAAGTTTGGTTGTGTATAAGTTGAGAAAAAGGTATCTATACAATAGAAATAATATAGAGGACAAAAGAAAATATAGCTGACATGTATATAATCTGAAAGCTACCACTACAAACAAGGATAAACAATCATTACCGTGCTTGATGCGTTGTCCTTTGTGCTGCCACTGCATTGGTCTGCTTGGCTTGGGACACCTTCTCTCTCTTCTTCGTTCCCAGAAGTGCGCTCCAGTTTCACCTTCCCAGGCTTGACCGCGGCCGACAATACTTTGTCAGGCACCTGAAATTCAAGGGACCTTTCAATAATTTCTAACATCACAAAATCAATTCAATCATGCACAGTAATGTTAAAAACCTCAATATAAATTTGTTTCTTGAAATACAGAAACTTACAACGAATTCTTTTCCCCCTACATTTAGTCCGCTACATAAGTATTATAAACAAGATGCGTTCCGAGACCTTGTTTGTGAATTGCATTATAGCAGACTCCCACCACTAATTATTATCCACTTATTATTATTAAATATTTATTATTAACATTAATATTATTACTAATTATTTATTATTAATATTAATTTACATTGCGCAACCGGTTGTGTACCACCTATATACCTTTATATCTGTATCGCCTATTATCATGCATGCCATGACGTGTATGTTATAAATGTTATAGAAAACCCTCATTAACTCGACTTACAAGTTGTCATGGAAAATAACCAATAAAAGGGGGTTGTTTATGTTTTTGGGGACGAAAGAGGGACATGGAAGTTCATTGATTCTTTTGTACTTAAAAAGAGAAAGTTGAAGAATAAAGAAGTTAAAAAAAAAGCAAGTAGTGATAAGATATTTAATTCTATCGCTACAATATGATAGCCTACATGGTCAAGCATACAATAGTATTCTCAGACGATGTAAAACTCCTATGCACTCCTATGCCAGATGATGATACGCTGTATCGAAACCGGTCGCAATATATTTTATTTTGTGAAACAGCTAAGTGTTTTCTTAACCTTTGTGCATCATGAAGGAGTTTCACCATGTTACGCCAACCACCATCGCATTCCTATGCACTCATATAGAAACTAGGTCCCTGTGACGTCACGTGGAATGGCATCGCATGGGCGCCACTCTGGCCTTTTTCAAATGAGGTTAAAATTGACCGTTGCCATTCGTCTCAACCGGTATTTCTAAAACCAAATAATTTGTATATTATGAATACACTAACGGTGGGTAATGAATCGCAGTCAATGCCTTTCGTTTTCTTTGATGAAGGAAACTACCCTATAACCCCCATCAATAGCACCATGAGGCCTTTACATCGGGAGTTTAAACAATCAACAACAGGCGATCACACACACTCATGTCCTGGAATGGACAATCTATCCAGGCAGGACGGGAACCCGTAACCTTCGGTATGGTAAGCGAGGACTTATCCATGCCACAACCGAGGCAGACATTAATTGATAACTGCAGTCTCCCGATTGTTAGGCTGCGGTTTATCCGTGTTGCGCATTATCCATGCATGATTTTCACTCTCCCTCAATTTTTTCCGCGGTCTTCATAAAAAAATAAAATTGGACAAAAAATCACCAGCATTACTGCATTAATGCTAGGACACACTGGGCTTATCTATAAACTATAAAGCCCCTCAATGACCACTCATTCATTCATTCACTCACTCATACAAATGTTTGGGGTGAACGAGACGAGATAGGACAAAAAGTCTCATGAAGACCCCCTCTAAAATTGTCTGAAACCCCAGAAAAAATTGTGAAAACAATAAATTTCCACTTATTTATCTGTCTATTCAATTAAAATTGAGAATGGGGATTAGTTCAAAAAATGGCCACCAAAATCCAGTGGCAGCACAGCAATCATACAAACAAATAATCATAGCAACACCTTTGTATATGCAAGCAAGAGAATCTAAATTGGAAAAGAAGATAGAGGAATTAAAACGAAAAACTGATAAAGATAAGGTAGGAAATTTAGAAAGTAATTCTTGAAATGTTTATTTCTTTACGTCTTCTTTCCACATGAACAAACATTTGTTTACATCAAAGCGTATTCAAATGAAAAGCGGAGAAATATAAGGTAGGAAATTAATTATTGTTTTTGGTATATTACATCGAAAGTGTGGTTTTTATTAATTTTATAGTTTATAAGTGCACATAATGCCATTTAAAAAAGATGATACGTGCTGTTGACTGTAGTTTGTGTCTTGTTGGCAGTACAAGATTGTGGTAGAAAGACTTTCAAAGAAGACTTCCATAAAATGTAGGTTGGTAAAAATGATTTTATTTTCATTGTTTGTGATAAGGATAACTTTTTATTTTTGTTTACGTTCTTATTTTCGTTAATGCCCTTTTAAATGTACAATGTTATCCATCACCTGGTGCATCAAAGGCAGTGAATAGCAATCTCTTTGTAGTGAACCTCTTTATCTCAATAAACCTCTACTTATCACACCAAGGAGATACCTCCGATATCACAACGTCTCCTATTGAATGCTATCAGTAGAAGCTATTGAGCATGAAGATAGAGATGTATTTATTGAACGTTCTCATCCAGTATATTAGCACCTATAATTTATGCAGCAGAAGCTACAGTCGTGATTTGATAACTTATTCGGCAAGTTTCACCCTGAAGACGATGGCAGACTTAGCCTTTGAAACGTCGGTGCAGAAAAACACTTGGACCCGGCTGGAAACCCAAGAACTCTTCCTCCAGTCTACGAGGGTTGTACCAAAAGTAAGGCTCCCAATGAGCTACAATGTTGAGCGAAGGTGCTAGGCTAAATCCCACAACATTGCCGTGCACTGTGGTTCCCCTACTCTCGAGTCCGCCAGTCTGCGATTCACTTTGTCGCTCGTTATTGGCTTAGCAACCGTCAACAATGAAAGTGATGATCCCCGTTCCCGCCAAGTGTGAGGATAGAGCAGTTATCCGATTTATCCTTGCAAGGAAGTTACCGCCCATGGAGATTCATCAGCAACTGACTGAACTTTATGGTGAAGAGTGCATGTCCTTCCAGCTCGTCCGCAAATGTTGCAGGGCTTTTGCTGAGGGCCGCACGGAAGTTCACGATGACGAACGGAGTGGAAGACCGCCGGTTTTGGATTGTCCAGAAGATCAACAGTGAGCTGCTCAAAGATCGGAGGGTCACTGTCCGTGAACTTGTTGAACACATTCCTGTAGCTTGCCACGGCACAATTGAAAGAATTTTAAAAGAAACCTTAGGTTATTGCAAGATGTGTGCTTGCTGAATCCCCCGTATGCTGACTGACGGACACATGCAGCAACACCTTGACTGTGCTTGCATTTTTCTTCAACAATTTTAGGGGAGGGGGGTGGGGAGGAGGAGTTATTGGTCTCTATTGTCACCGGAGAATTCGTGGGTATTTCATTATACCCCTGAAATAAAACTCTTAGGTGGCAAACGCTTCAAGAGCGATGATGAAGTCCGAGCAGAGGTCACACACTTCCTCAACGGGTTGGCAGGAGACTTCATCAACTTAGGGATAAAAAAGATGGAGCACTGTCTTTAAAAGTGCGTCGAAAAAATGGAGACTACGTTGAAAAATAATCAAAAATGTAAGCTTTTCAACGATGTGAAAATTAATATAAATAAACAAAGTTTTGCATTTCTAAAAAATATGGGAACCTTACTTTTGGTACAACCCTTGTATTAGCCGGGAAAACCATAGATCCTTCATTCTGAGTTATGGTTTAATTGCATGAAAGTTCTCATAAAAAAGCGTACCACTTTTATTGTGAGTGCTGAAGACCAGAAATCCAGAAAGCCATCGGTTCCAAGCTCTCCAGATTTGAGGCCCTCAACTGTAATACATAATTATTTTTTATTAATCTAAATATGTTTTGGTTCAATGATATCCGAACCAAATCCACGCCCAATGGTCTTCTTTCGACCAATATCTTGTTGTGGAAGTCTGTAATATCGCTGATTCGTGAAGTGAGGAAGGACTAATTCGGAATGAATGTACAAAGTTTTGTGTTCCATTGCACCCGAAATGCTTTCATCATGGTTCCCACTCAATCTAAAATATGATATTCACGGTTTTTTCCAGGTTTTCACGGTCTAGATGTCGTGAAATTCACGATTTTTAGATAAACAATTTTAGGCAGAAATATTGATCGCGTAATGATCATCGGTCGCACGTTAACTAAAAATTTAACGAACGCAACAGACGCCATGAATGCAAATGCAGCAATGAACGTGCTATCTCTCCTGACGTCACATATTGTTTGCAAAATTCAGCTCTCGCTAAAGGTTGTCAGCGGGAAAATGGAGGGGCCCAGGTGCCAGGAAAATTAAGAAGTGTCTGAATTTTCGCCAGGGTTAATGAATACTTTGGTTACCAGTCTTTGGTACAGGCTTAACCCTTTCATTGCGTAAAATTTTCTCAGAGTTGTTTCACATTGGCGGAGAATTTTTTTTCACTGCATTCACTTTATTTTTCGGAAATATGTAAACAATTTCAATACAAAAAAGATTTTTATATTCATTTCACTATTTATTAAACAATTTGTTAATGGCATCACAGTGATGCCATCCGCACCCATGTGAAACAATGCTCCGGAATTTATGCAACCCGTTACACACACATTTGGTGACGACGGGCAACTAATCTTTACGTAGCAACTAAGAAGCTTAAAATAATTTCTGTAATGATGGCGGAATTGAATTATAAAAGAAGATAAATATATTCTCAGTTATCATCCACTTTCCATGCATCATATTTTGGGCAAATAAAAGTTTTTGAAGTTTAATTTTCACATTTATAAATTTTTAAATTTACCAGTAACTTAGATTTGCATGCAAACATATGAAAGTTATTTTATCTTTTTGACATTTTATTTTGCGTAAATGCTATAAAAACTAACTAATAATTGTGGAATTCTTTGAAAAAAGGCTTCAAACACGGCCCTGGAGCTTCTGCACATCATATATCATCAGAGCCACTTTTTAGTCGTTCTTAGAACGTGAGGAGTATTATTTTTCTGTTTGTCCTTAGAGTTTCAGAGGTGTGTCTTTTTTGAGTAACTCAATAGATATTTCAAGAGATTATTATAATTTTCCATGCAAAAACTCAGCAGTGTTGCCACGGAAGGGGGGGTAATGGGTTACAACCCCCGTTGAGGCGCCAAAAACGGGTAAGATGGCCCCCGCACCCTCCGGAAGGGCCCTAAAATCTCCTGCAAAAACCCCTCATTTCAAAATCGTGGCTTCGCGACTGTATAACTGTGTCCACAGAGATGAAATCTATCGATTAATTTTCGCACGACTTTGTTTGCATGTCCCCTGCCTCCAACATCAGGATCCTTCGCCCCTGTGTAAATTATAGCATCTTGCACGACGCCATTAGGCCCTGAAAGCATATATAATGTTATGCCGTGTTTGTGGCGCCAAAGCAACATGGACTCATGAAGCAGAGTTCTTTACCCGGATAGTAAATTTATTTCATTCTTTGAGTGAATAAATTCAAAAGGGGTCGAATTTTATGCAAGGGGTCTCTTGGTATCGGATCATCTACTCCGGGGTCCCTGCCAAAATGCATGCAACGAAAAATTAGTTGAAATCGGTCTCGGGAAAAAGTGGTGTGAAGACAAGAAACATCGAAGATATTTTCCTACATTTTCCAATAATCTGGAATGGATGGCCATCTTGTAATACTTAATGCAATCATACATTAGGTATACCAGATTAAAAATATCCCCCATTCCCCACGAGTATTATCCCTATGTTCGGCCTTTTCTAATTATAATACCTCTATTTGGTTGAAGTAAAATATGTAAATTGCTTCAAAGTTAAAAAAAAAACCCTTCGCGGAGAAGACTCAATGCAGTGTTCCATGCATAAACTTGAGTAAATTGTGCCAGAGGTAGTTTCATTGCGAGGAGATATTCTAAGCCTAGTTCACCAAAGGCTGATACATAAACGGTCCTTGGGGTTTGAGAATAGGAATAAAATTAAAAATAAAGGTTTCTCCCATATTCCACGTAAGTGGCTAAATATATGTAAAATACTGAAATTTCCAAAAGAATAAGGCTATACGGTAATATTATAAAAAAATAAAATCTCTGTAGGGGAGTGAAAATGCACGCAATCGAAAGATGTCCGAAGTAGAGACTGTACTAATGGCGAGAGTCGAAAAAACTGAGCAGGAAGAGCTCACCTTCTCCACCACATGCACATAACAGAATACTTTGCATTTGCATGCATTTCTCATAAGAATGGCAAAAATACTTCTAAAAATAGAGATAACAGGAGACACAGAGTGACTTGTAGTCTATTCCGCGGTGACATAAAACGACTCGTATTTTTTGAGCCCCGAAATTTGATCATTTTTTCCCCAAAGATTTCACCAATTCTAATTTCTCATTCAAAATGAAATAAATATAAAAGTTTTCCTAGAACCTTCAATATTTTCCGTGAATAACGAATTGGTGGACGTAATTATTCGAGCCTAGTAACTTTAACAAACTCAAACGAAATAAATGAGAAAAAGTCGAAAAAATCTATTTCTTTTTCCGAAACCAATATAATCAAACCCCTATTGATAGGATCGTTCAGAAAATGAGTTGCAAATATGTTATGGAAGAATGTTATGAGTTAAAACGGCATTATTTAAATATTAAGTTTAAACAATAATAAAAAGAGAAACATATTATTCAACTGTGTTTAGCTTGTGTATTGTGACCGTATTTTGATATACGAAAATATTTTTCGTCGGTGAGATGAAAGGAAGATTATGACTAAATATTGTTTACAAAAATTTTAATACGACTAAAACGGGGATAATAACCTTCAAATATGGCAACATTTAGTACAAATATTCAGAAGAGAAAAGAAAATATCACATTTTAATTTTTTTGTAATGGCGAAAAATCTTACAAATTAAAAAGTACTCCATAAATGTAAAAATATGTACTAAAAAAATATAAACTTTTTTTCAAAAACGGAAGGCATATCAAGGTAGCCTAATCCAATGTGCGTGCGGGAAACCATCGTGAGAGTAGAAAGAACAGAGCGGAGGAGCGTAGGGAGCGATTGAAGGACATAGGCCGGCATGGCATTAATGTGATGCCACCCGCCCGTTGGCAGGACCTATGCTGGGCATCAATGCTATGCCATCCGCACTCAAAGGGTTAAGGTCAATGTGTCATCATGGCACACGAACCAATACTTGCGCTTCGAATATGCGTGTGCATGTAAATTCGTGGACAGTGTCTGCGCATGAATGACGTTGAAATACGATGGAGATTTCGATTTTAATCTGTCAATTGTCGTACTACAATCAATTTTGAGAGACTTTTTAAAGGTTTCATGACAAAATTCACGGCTTGTTCACGGTTTTCACGGTTGAGTGGTAACCCTGTTTCATGTATTTCGTAAACAGTCAATATTTGTTATAATTCAATCTGTAGAGATAAAAATGTCAATCAAAAACTGGAAAATACGTTATCTTCTGTAAAAATATTCGCTTTGACTCATTTCTTTCAAACCATATCTATTTTATATTGGATTAAGGTAAAATAATGCAACAACTCATTGGAAACAATATCTAGGAATTTTAAATATCAAATATGACGATATCTATCAAATACGTGGCATAAAAAGGCGTGGGATTATATCTGAAAGTAAAAACGGCATATTCCAACGAGACGGCCATGTGTGGTAATGCGGTTGCATAACCGCATATAGATACCGGATTCGGCCAAAGTTGCGAAAACGCAACATTGTTTTCCCGATCCGATTTTCGCTAAATGTTGACTTCCTGACGAAATATAAGCTGTAAAATCTATTAATTGAAATTTTGTCATTCATATGAACGAATAAAAAACTTAATAAAGGGAATAACAATTCTCAACTGTGATAAAAATAATTACCGCGTTTGGAGCAATGCCCTCCAACTGTTGAGTCTTGTCGCCTTGTATCCTTTGTGGACTCTCCTCCTCCTCCTCGTCATCTTCAGAATCCTGTTCCTCCTCCTTCACCATCCACGGAGTCACCTCCACCTCCATCACATCGTCAGAACACTAAAATCAAAATTACGAGGAGGCTTAAGATCACAAGTGCACACAGTCAAACACACGCATATCACCTCAGAGTCGGAGAGTAACTGCGACAATGAAAAAAATTACTTTTCATTAGGGATGGTCGGATCGGGTACCTCAGACCCAAATACCGCGGATATTGCCCTTCATCGGATACATCGGATCCAAACTCGTGGAAGACATCGGATCTGGATCCGCAATTTTAAATAATAGCTTCAGTGAATGCAAATAAGGGTGGAAAGAGTTCCGATTCCCTCTTCCAATGCGCCGTCGCATGCGATTCTGGTCCTACTCATGAACCGTTTTGTTCGAAAGCTCTCGCAGAGGTTACGTTCGAGAATTTCAGCCGTGGAAAATAAAAAAAGGCAAAATACGACTGGCACATAGTTCGATTCTTCCCAAGAGATTGAGCAATCATCGGGGGAATCTCAGCGTCAGGAATTTGAAAAAAAAACATTTGGATCCGAAAATATTCGATTCGAGAGATCCGGCTCCAAAAATCAAAGATCCAATCCGAATCCGGATCCGAAAAAAATCCTGGATCCGTCCATACCTAATGGGAAGAGTTCCGATTCTCACTTCGAATGTGCCGTCGCATGCGATTCTTGTCTAACGCCACTGGTCAGTGGTGTATCCAAAGATTTTTCCTATTTTCATTTCCAAACCCAAGCGTAACAGTTTAGGCCCTGAGCATGTAAAGATGTTTTAAAAAACAACTTGAAAGCCTATAAAAATGATTTTTAATTTATAAAAATATTAAAATTTGAAGGAATATCTAAAAAGCATTCCTTTGATTGTACGTACCCAGAATAAACTTAATAATGACTTCGTTTAATAGGAATTTGAAAATGCATTTGGATCCGAAAATATCCGATCCGAAAGATCCGGCTCCGAAAATATCGAGGATCGGAAAAAAAATCCTGGATCCGTCCATCCCTACTTTTCATTTGCTTTTTCTTGTATTTTTTATACTTTAAAAAAAGTTAATTTGATGAAAAAATAACAGGTAATACCATATTTGACGGCATTTAAGACGCACCCTTTTTTAGAAGGCCACACACAATGAAAAAAGTTTGAAAAGTACAGTGCAACCTCGATATAACGACACCCCACGGTGCACTAATAAACACTCGCTATAGCGAATTGTCGCTTTACCGGAGGTGGAGCAAATAATAGACAATATACCTGTTGCGAACAGATATACAGGAACAGGAGTGGTGCGGCGACAGATAAACATCTATCCGATAAACGTAAGCATAAATCCAGACGATAGGCGATGTTTTTTTGCATCACTAAATTTCCTTACTCAAACAACGACTAACTATTCGAACAATTTATAAGCGCCGCACTGAATAAAAATCATGCAAAGCATTGTTTCGTCAATCATTATATTTATCGAACGACAGTTTACCGCATGAATTTGAGACTGAGCACTCCATTAACTTCATTTCTAACAGATCGCTAGCAATTACAGAGGTTAAGGTGTCTTGATGAAAGTCTTCCGGCGGTGAAACCCTCGCTATGGCGAGAGCCAACACCGAAAGGGTCTCGTAAAAACGAATTTTTTAACACGCTTATTATAGGGTCAATTAACGGTGCATCGGCTATCTCTCGTTATAGCGGGGGTGTCGCTATAGCCCGTACTCGCTTTAACGAGGTTCCACTGTACTACAATAACTTAAAATGTGGTTTCTTTTGGTTCTCACGTTTCGTAAAAGCCAAATAAACAATCATTGAATGCAATACATGCTCCCCAATAATAGGGTGGTTTCCTATTATTATTTTATTGCCTAAATCGAAAGATTATTACTCCTGTAGTATGCATTTCACGCTTTTAGATTTTTAAATGACGACATCTATTTTTCACGATTAAATCAAAAGTGAAAATTTTCAAGCGTGGGAAAACGCGACGGCTAAGTAGGAATGATGGGAAAACTCCGTATGACGCCCTTCTGGTTCCCGCTGCCGCAAATGAGGTGACCTTGGGGCGAGGCTCTAAGCTCTGATACGATGCAGGATGCTAGCAGGTAGCAGAGTACCATGCTAGCTGTTAGGGCTTGGCTTAATTATGGATTATTAATACCTTATCAAATGAAGGAAACTTTCCGACCTTAGCCAGTTTTAATAGGTGATTATTAATAGATGTTTCCCTGAGCTCCGTGCCTCATGCATGCATTGGTAACCTCAGACGATGTAAAACTCCTATGTACTCGTATAGAAACTAGGTCCCTGTGACGTCAAGTGGAGTGGCATCGCATGGGCGCCAATCTGGCCTTATTCAAATGCAGTAAAAATTAACCATTGCCATTCGTCCAGACTGAGATTTCTAAAGCCAAATAATTTGTATATTATGAATGCTCTAATGGTGGGTAACGAATGGCAATCAATGCCTTTTGTTTTCTTTGATGAAGGAAACTACCCTATTAGAATGGAAACTCAATTGTTTGACTTTAGTACATGTTTTCAGGGACGTTCCGCACTGCGTGCGAAAGATTATCCACACAATCCTACTTACGTCAGGTGACTTTGGAGGAGCTCCGTCCACTTCCAGCCGTGGAATCTTGTGCCTTGGCTCATACAAATCACTCGTTATGAATTCATCGTAACTGCAGGGCTCGTCATCCTTGAAAGACACCTAGAGAGCAAACGTTTACACGTATAATTGCCAGTCACCCATAAAATCCACAAATAAACACCAACTTAACAACTACCATTTACCCTGCCTGGTAGACCAAAGGTTACACAATTAAATACCAGTACAAGTGCAGGGAAAATACTAGTTTACTCTTGTAAAATTTTATTTTCAGATGAGCTGGTTGTAGAACGTAACTGTGGTGATTGATAAAAATTTTTCTCGGGGAAATTATGTTTGAGACACAACTTTGTGAGCACTTCCAATGAAGTAAGAAAAAAAGGTTTACAATGTGCGTTCCATGGGTTATTTTTAAGTATTAACGAGTTATGACCAAAAATTTCACCAAATAGTAAGCATTGACCCTTACGGGATTGTCAATGTTTATTTTGTACAAAGTGGGCGTAAATTAAATAATTGCTTTCCTGCCTTTATATGCCACATGCGATGATACATTGTAATGACATTATTAAAAATGATTAATTTTAGGAATGAATTAAAAATTATTTATTCATATTATGACATAAGATTTTATCTTAAAACACTAAAAATTTGAAAGAGATATCGTAAAAAGTTATTCAGATGTAAACCAAATTAAAGTTGCCAGCAAAAAAAAACTGCCTGCCTTGAAAAATACCTGGCCACCGGGGTAAGTTTGACAAAAAAATGTCCGCTCCTTCATGTGTTAAGTGAAAATTGAATTAACATAGCATTTCGTGAAAATAAAATTATGCAGAGGTACTGCTAGTTTAAAGAATATCCTAAAATAAGCATGCTTCATGAACAGTAGGTAACAGAAATTGGAGAGCAAAAAAAAGTTTTGAAATTGGTTTCATGGCCTTCTGTACAGTGAGTCCTCGTTCTACGTCACCCCGTTTAACGTCATTTCGCGATAACGTCACGAAAATTTTGAGACCATCACTCGTTTATCGCACCTTCGCTTTGCGATAACGTCAAGGCTTTTAAATTTCGCGCAAAAAAAAAAGGCGAAGCGGCGAGCGTTGCAGGTTGTTCGTTTTGTGGGCGGTAATACAGTCAGTCTAAACGAAGTGTAAAACGGTGTGTTTATTGTTAATTGTGATTACGGTTTTAGCAAAAATTTCTGCAAAATGAATTCTTGCGTAGTTGCGCAAGGTTTTACTTATTATAATGGTTTTCAGGAACCTAAAAAGTGATTTCAAGGCATTTTTCCGTGTAGAACTCAGAACTTTTGTCGTCACTTTTTTCGCCGTGTTCACAATAATTTTGGTTCCTGTAACTGCGACGATGTTTCAGCGATGATGATGCCCAGGCGACGCTCGCCCGGGCGACCACCATAGCGAAGCCGAAAAGCAAATGCTGGAAGATACAAAAATGGAGAAGGATTTACATCACTGCTGCTATTGTCGTCAATGAAGACAGGACCTCGTATTTATGCGATGGTTTGGCATTCCCATCGTAAAAAATGCCCCAGATATGATACGCTAATATTTTTTTCACATAGGAATTGTGAGGTCTAGGAGCCAATATTCACTTTCAACATTGTTTCTTATGGGATATTATGCTTCGATTAGCGTCATTTCGTTTATCGTCACATTTTTCAGGAACGGTTAGTGACGTTAAACGAGGACTCACTGTATTTCTCTTCACCAGACAAAAAGAAACTCTCTCAACAAGGATACTTACGCAAGTAAGGTCATGACCAGGGGCACTGCTAGGAATTAAGGCTGGGGGGGGGAGGGTTAGGTGCAACTAATACCGTGGTGTGTGGGGGTATGGAATACCCACCAGGATAAGCGATAGGTGCGAGATAAATAAATCGCAGAATTTTAAGAGGAAAGGTTCACAATGGTGAGTTTTATGGCTTTCTGAGGGATATTTTATTAATCCTTACGCTATTCTATTAGTAATATCAATCCAATTAAGTAAAATGGATTAAACTTAAAAATTTCTCTGAGCTCTAGGGGGGTTTATCCCCAAAAACCCCCCCTTGCTGTGCCACTGGTCATGACAATTAATTATTACTGCATGACAATTTAGTATTGCTGCTCTAAAATGCATGCTATATCGGTACAGTAAACTCCCGATTATCCTGGCTAATTATGGAGAGGAGCGGCACGAATAATCACAACTTTCACTCTAATTTCTTGTAATTTTCACATATTTACGTAAATCAAACAATCTATTTTTATTTACGCACATTTTCTGTTATTTTAGGTTGCTTTCCGGAATCAATGAGAGCTTTCTTTACCCGATCGCGATCTTTTTAGAGTCAATAACGTGATTGTACTCATATTCCTACTGCTCAGGGAAATACAGTACATTACGGTTAATTGGGACATATCGGGACTTGTGCACTTTGCCCCAATTAAGTGGCTGCTCCAATTAGGTCTGTATATGGGCATAAAAAACTTTGAAATGTTAGAAAGAAGACTAAAGAATGTTTATAATGCAACATAAGTTTATTAAACTATTAATTTGATTAATAAATCAGCGAGTTTAGTTAATTTATTACATTTTTACAATTTAGCTAAAAATATATTTTCACAGCCTCGGGCGACGCTGAATGAATGTCTTTTAATAAGTCCTATTAAAGAAAAGTCCTATCCTCTTGCGGATAGTATAAAAACAAGAGCTTTCAAAATAGGGCAAGAATAGGAACATTTGTGAAAAATAAGAGTAAATCAAAGGAGGAAAATATTAAAAAATAGTATTCAGGAAACAAAAAATTTTAATTTCGTCGAGAGTATAGAATTGATGTCGCTCACTCATGGCCCAATAAAGCGGCATGCTGTCCCAATTAAGTGGAGAATACTCTGGGATATACCTCTATTGGGTTCTGTTCTTCAAGATCTGCCCCAATTAAGTGGCTGCCCCAATTAACCGGTGGACCCTTTAAACGGAATCTACTGTACATGGTTTCCGAAAACCACGTTTCCTTGGCTGCAAGATCTTTACAGCCAACTGCCAGGGCCTTTAAAACCTGTATTTCTATGATATCGGGCAAAATTTCTGGGGTTTTGAGGAGGTATAACATCGAAACCATCCATCAACCTATGCCAAGTTTAAGAGACCGCCTGATCGTTTGTGTAAAAGATCCGATTGGCCTTATGACTCCTGGAGTTTATAAAATCCCTTGTCAGTGTGGTAATGTCTACGTGGGGGAGATTGGGCGAACAATATCGACTCGTCTCAAAGAGCATCAAAGGCATTTCTGACTTGGTCATCCAGAAAAATCAGCTTGAGTCGAGCATAGCCTGAGTGAAGACCATAAAATAAGGTGGGATGACACCAGAGTTTTATGGCGATCAAATCAATTCTGGGATCGTTTAACTAAGGAGGCTATTGAAATAAGACTTGAGAATAAAAATGTCAACAGAGACACCGGATATTCGATCACCAGCTCTTGGAATAGAACTCTTAACACATTCAATGCGGGCCTGATTTTCATTTAAGCCATCAAAATTGGCCTTTAAAATAAGAAAGAAAAATAAAGATAGGTTTCCATGGAAGTGGATATTAGTCACGTAAGGAGGCGGAGAACGGACTCCCAGCCCGACCGGCAGAATACGTCAGTTGACGTGCCCCATATCTCGGATTGGACGGGACCACGTCAATTGGTGTACTCTGCACAGGATGTGTAAAAAGAATTATGATTGCCAGAGCTGAGTCTACGCTGGTCCACGGTCCTCCGCGACAACAGTCGGGACTCGACCAATCCGGCCCCTCCTAATGCTGAGCTTCAATGGTCACTTCAAATATTAATTCAATAGCTGTGAGAATGGGTGACGAGTCGGTACCCGAAACGTAGGTGCTCTTACATACTTTCCCCACGCGGAATCCCGAGAAGAGTTTATACATGTTGTTCACGGATAACAAAGGCCAGCAAAAAATTTTTTTTGAAAACTTTTTCTATTTCAATAGCTGATCTTTATAGATTTTTATGTGCTGAATCCAAACCTAGCCTTAGTTTTTTTTGTATCATTCATAGTTTCCAAGCAATATGTATTTAATGTTTAGTCTAATATCCTTATACGGTATACAGGGAAATCAATGAAACACAATGTTTTATCATAAAATTGTTTGCATTTAGCGTTCACTACATCGTGATAAAATTGTTTGTATTTACTACAGCGTGATAATACAGGGTTCACTTTCCAACTGGAATTGGTCTACATTTTCTTTCCCTTTTTTCCTTGAAGCTTCTGGTGTAGCCTTTTCTGCGATGAATCGCTTGCTGAACTTCTCGGTGAAGTACCAACAGTAATCCCCCATTATCTTCGTCCATTAGACCTACTTTTTCAATTTTACTGTAACTATAAAAAAGCTGTTAAATTCTAAAAATATTGCTTGATTTCATAAATTTAACGGTAAAATATGAATAAATGGTACGTGATAGCTTTAAAACCATCCTTGGGCAATTTAAAAGGAAAGTAAAAACCTTATTACTCATTGAAGTTTTTTATACTGTTGATGAATTCTCTTTTTTTCTAAAAACCCAAAAGGAATTGTAATTTGTAAAATGTTGTAAAATTGTAAGTTAGTAAAAACTTGCAAATATTATCATTCACAAAACCTACTTATAAATTGTATACTATTGTAATTTTGCAATTTTGCATGTTTGTATTTGCCAACGTGAAAATTTCAAATCCTACGGAATATGAACATTGAATCTCTGTATTTTAAGGAGTAGATATAATATGACAAAGCCTATGTCTACATCATGTAAGACCTAGCAGGTGAATAAAATTTCTATTTCTATCATATTTGGATACAGCAACTTTAAAAAACATAAGAATAAGGTATTTTCAATAAAAAAGTTTTCTTCATTGTTGGCCTGTGTGATCCACAAACCTGATAAACCGCAGCTGGATAATCAGGAGTCTGCTGTATTTATTATGACCAGAAAAAGAACAACTTACATTTTGAAGAAGGGATTTAATGTTCAACCCCTTCATTGCTTCCTCCTGAGTAGTCGTTACCAAATTTTATGATCAGGGAACAAATGAAATAAATTGCATTAATATTTATGCGAAATACAAAGCACACATTGACTACTGTCGGCGTCAAAATGATGTGCCACTGTACTTTGCAAACATATATCTGGACTTAAGTGCATGCCATAATAATGAATAATACCTCATTTTAAACGAAATTTTATTCTCAATTCTTATTTATGCGCGGAGTCATTTAATGCACTCGCGCGTATACATTTTTGAATTTTTCATAAAACAAAAAATAAATCAGAATTGAGAATAAAATTTTCTTTAAAATGACATATTATTCATTATTCCGGCTTGCACTGAAGTCCAGACATAAATTTGCAGAGTACAGCGGCACATCATTTTGACGACGACAGTAGCTGATTGACACAATAAACAAAGGACTTGGATATGTCCTTCGTTTTGAAACGGGGTTTCAGGACTTCAGCCCCATCCAAAATGTTACTAGCCTAGTCACGGCATATTCACAGGCTTAATGTATAATTAAAATTGCCTATCTTACCCAGGGATAGACCCATACCACCTTGGAATTCATCTGCTTTTTGTCCATGACTGCTTATTCAACAAGTAAACTCACTTATATCATAGCCTACCTCGAGGTTGAATCATAGTGGATCATAATAAATGACTTTCAAAAATGACATAGTAATATAAAGTACATATGTAAGTGTTGTATGGAACTTAGTGCAAAGAGCAGAAGAATTACTTTTTAAAGTGAAAAACGTAGGCATTAGTATGCTCTTTACTCAGTAAAAAGCACGAACAAATTAGGTTATTTAAATTATAATAAGATTTTTATCTTAGAATTTCCATGATTAAATTTCCATCTAAAACTGAAAATACCTTACCTACAATACGTGAATTGTTGTTGATGCCTTTGACAGCCATTCCGCCAAGGAGGACTCAGAGAATATTGTGTCAAATTAGTCATTTCGAAATGAAGAGAGAGGGAAATGCATTGACTTATTTATTGAGGTCGAGGTTGAGGTCATTATCTAGAGGTCTAACCACCATCAGCAACCCAATGGATGCACTCGGCGGCTTAAAGATCAGCCGCAACAACATTTAATTTACATTTATGTAATCTTGCATAATGATGCATTTCACTAATTCTTCCTCAACCCCCTTGTGGTATTCCATTACAAGTTTTCTTGGAGAAATAGGGTGGTTTCCTATTATTTTTTTAATTACATAAATCAAAAGATTATTACTCCTTCACTTCCTACTTCCTAGTATTTCACGCTTTTAATTGACGATATTTATTTTTCGTGATTAAATGAAAAGTAAAAATTTCAAGTGTGCGAAAATGTGATGGCTTAGTATGAATGCTGGGAAAAGCCTGTTTGATGTCATTCTGGATCTGGCTGCCGCCACATGAGGCTATTAGCGTGGCTAAGATGCAGGCTGCTAGCAGGCAGCAGAGTACCCAGCTAGCAGGTAGCGCTTGGTTTAATAAAGGATTATTAATACCCTATCAAACAAAGGATACCGTATAAGCGCGTGTAAGAGGCGCACCTTTTTTCCCAAACATTGCAGCCGAAAATGGGGGTGCGCCTCTTACACAAACTTCTTATCTTCCCCCCCTCCCCTACCCGGTCGCAAGTCCAAGGGGAACTGAGGGGCCTTGGTTTACAGCGCGAGTCAGTCATCTGAAACCCTGGGTCAAAATCAAGCGGCAGGTAGGGGAGTTTCTCCCTTAGTGACGTATTTTTAAAATGCTCCTGTTTGAATTTCTTGTAAGCATTGCGCCGTCACGTCGGTACCCCAGAGGTGAACATTGAAAAGATCGCGCGGGGCGATTCGCTCAGGAGCGCGCGCTAAATTTACTGCCACGAGTGGGCATCCCGCGGCATTTATACTGCATATAGTAATCGCTTATCAAACGTATAGAAACGCGTAGTTTTGAAGGACATACCTGATTCGTCAGCATCTGTCTTGCCGAGCAATTTCCATTACTCTGAGCACCTGATTTTTCAAAAATTATCTTCAGACGCTAATATGAGGATTTTTGCAACTGAAAATTATATTGGTGTCAAAACCTGCGGTTTAAAAAATTCGAACGAGTGTGTTCATTGTTGGACTAGCGCTGAAGGAGAGGTCGAGGGGAAGGAGCGCGCTCCATATTTCAAGCTACGAGGCTATGAGCGAAGGAGCAAGGGAAGAACACGTCCGATCTTGCATGTGACGTCGTTGCCTTTAAAGTGAAGAGGCGAAGGCACAGCAATGCGATATACGCAGTTTGTGTTGCCTGAAGTTTCCAGTCCGTCACGTCTTGTTTGAATGCGCTTATGCTACGCTTGTTTCTTCCGAAATTGTGCTGTTAGGACTAAGTTGAATATTAGTATCCTTGTTTTAGCTATAAATCTTTGTATCAATCAATTAGAGCTCAAAAAACTTAAATGCTGTCAGATATACGTCGCGTTAGGTCTAATTCTTTTTATAACCTCGTGCGTGTCATACAATTGCTGAAAGATATCGAGATATATTTTCGAGCTCAGAAGGTGACTCACCTAGCATTTGACCTCCAGAAACTCTGAGAATTGAACCTGGTAGACCGGAAAAGGTCAGTTGGTGAGATGGGGTAGGGATGAAACGCGTTTCCATTGATCCCCTGTAACTTGATTATTTCCTATTTTCCTAAGGAGTCCCGGAAAGGAAAAAAAACGGCCCCTTGCACACACACCGATTTTGGACGGCCGGTAAAATATCGGCTGATATTTTACCGGCGAAGCGATGCTTGCACACACGCCGGATTTTTACCAGTCAAACGATAAGTTGCTATGTTTTTGAGCCGGCGACGGCGATCCACAGTGACAATGGCCGGCAGCTAACCGGCATTTAGCCGGTGCCGGCGCCAGTTCGGTACGTGTGCAAGCTCCAATGCTCTCCCATTGTTCACTATTGGAATGTGGACGGCCGATATTTTACCGGCCGTCCAAAATCGATGTGTGTGCAAGGGGCCTTAAATCTACGACATGGTTATTATCCTAAGGCGCTGAGATTGCCCCGATTGTTGTCCTATCTCTTGGGAAGGTTCATGCTATGTGCCTGTCGTGTTTTGCCTTAAAATTTTCCACGGCTGCAATTCTATTGCAATACTCCTGCGAGAGCTATTAAACAAAATTGTTCGTGAGTAGGACAAGTAACGTAGAGCGATGACGTATGCGAAGAGAGGATCGGAACTCTTTCTACTCCCTGTTATGCCTCTATTACCGCCGCAGTTATCAAAATTTCCTAAAAAACCGCACGATAGGATAAAAAAAATACCGTAAATATTTTTTCTTTATAGCTTTCTGCTACCTGCTGGCATCCTGCGTTGTAGCGGCGATTATAGCCTCGCACCAAGGTGGCCTCATGTGGCAGCAGCCAGAATGATTTCACATGGGCTTTTCCCAGCATTCCTACTCAGCGATTGCATTTTCGCACGCTTTAAAATTTTCACTTTTCACTTAATCTAGAAAAATAGATATCATCATTTAAAAATCTAAATTAGTGAAATACGTACTCCAGGAGTAATAATCTTTCAATTTACGCAATAAAAAAATTATTAGAAACCACCCTTTTCACGGTGCATAATTTTAGAAATATTCAATTTATAGTCGCTCCTATGGCAGTTGCATATGGTGTATAGGTGGGGCAGACAGGGAGAAGCTTCAAAGTCAGGAAGAAAGAACATTTAAATGCTTACAAAAATGACAAAGATGATTAAAGTAATTATGCGAAACACTCAATACTTTTACAACACTTAAATGTTCATAAACACCCTACTTTGTCACTGAAAACGTGTGAGCCATGGGTGGCTACTGGTGTTTTGGCTCCGGTACCGAGTCGATATGCCTACTCATTCAAAAGGTATTGGGGATAATCTTTTCACAGAAGCCCATTACATTGTCTGAGTGACAAGAGATTTCGGCCGGATCACATTACAGTGAGTCCTCGTTCTACGTCACCCTGTTTAACGTCATTTCGCGATAACATTTTGAGACCGTCACTCGTTTATCTCACCTTTGCTTTGCGATAACGTCAAGGCTTTTAAATTTTGCGCGAGAAAAAAACGAGAAGCGGCGGGCGTTGTAGGTTGTCCGTTTTTTGGGCGGTAATACAGTCAGTCTAAACGAAGTGTAAAACGGTGTGTTTATTGTTAATTGCGATTACGGTTAAAGCAAATTTTCTGCTTAATTAATTCTTAGGTAGGTGCGCAAGGTGTTACTTGACATAATGATTTTCAGGAACCTAATTTCCGTTTCAAGGAATTTTTCCGTGTAGAACTCGGAGCTTTTGACGTCACTTTTTTTTGCCGTGTTCACAATAATTTTGGTTCCTGTAACTGCGACGATGTATAAGCGATGATGATGCCCATGCAACGCTCGCCCGGGCGACCACCATAGCGAAGCCGAAAAGCAAATGCGGGAAGATACAAAAATGGAGAAGGATTTACGTCACTGCTGCTATTGTCATCGATGAAGACAGGAACTAGTATTTATGCCATAGCTTGGCATTCCCATCGTAAAAAATGCCCCAGATAGGATACGCTAAAATTTTTTCGCGTAGGAATTGTGAGGTCTAGGAGCCGATATTCACTTTTTACATTGTTTCTTATGGGATATTTTGTTTCGATTAACGTCATTTCGTTTATCGTCACATTTTTCAGGAACGGTAAATGACGTTAAACGAGGACTCACTGCACATCGCATTACATTATCGCATTACAAGAGATATTGGCCAGTCATACGGAGCATTTTTGGCGGACATTTGTAAAGATGAGTCTCGCGGATAATCACATGCTTTCAGCTCCAACCTTTTTCGACCCCTCCCCTCTGGGACTCTGCATTATCTCGGACTCCGAGAGAAGTTGTGCTCCATCCTTTCCGGGTTTACCACCCTACCTGCGGCATTGGTTCGCGGTCAACTTATGGATTGCTCATACGTATTTGGCATATGGATAATTGTTGCTTGCACGTAAATTACAAACTTCGAGTTGAATTCCTCATTTTTTTCTGAGCATTGTCAAATTTTAAACGAAGTTCTAAGGTCATCATTAACGCATTAAATGCACCAAATTGATGTTTATACAGAAATCAGGATAAAAAGTTACTATTTATTGTAGAATTTCGTTTAAAAATTTTAAATGCATCTCAAAAGACAAATAATTCAATTCTTAGTTTATTTTTCTTGAGAAAAGAACAAATATTTATTTCAAAACCTGACAGGATAAACATTTCTATGACCTCAGTCCCTTACTGCTAAGAGGGGTAATATAAGACAAGGGGTTCGAGGTACCTGCTCCCGGATTTTGAGGGTAAAGCCTAAACCCTGCAGTGCCCGAAACAAAGACGTCTTACACCTGCGACCGTCATAAAAGAGGGAGAGCTAGGAAAAAGTATATATTCGGCATTCATTCATTTGCTTAAGAGAACCTATTTACGTCAGAGAGCATATTTAAGGGAGCATATTTACGTCTTTAGTAGGGAAAAGATTAATCTTCTATATTATTCGTACTGCATAGATACCTTTTTCTCAACTTATACGCAACCAAACTCTACAAATGAGGTACCAAAATGCACAGAATTTATCAGAGAACATGCGACGGCATATCTTAATTCCTAAATATTGCTATTGTTTCCTAAAATTGGTTTTTGAATAATAAAAAAAAAATGTTAGAGCGTAGGTTTCCGCGGCGATGGTCTGATCTCTGCATTTCTCCAGGGTTTTCTTCCGCGTCAGGTTGTTGGTTGATTGAAAACAGTTTCGCTGGCAGGACAGCCAGCGAAACTGTTGTCAATCAACCAACAACCTGACGCGGAAGAAAACCCTGAAGAAATGCAGAGATTAAAAAACAAATACAAAGAAAAACAAAAACCGATAAATATTTCTGACGTTAAAGGCGCACAAACTGATACATTTGTTCATTTGCAACAACATCTCGCATTTTTTATATAAATTTTATCAAAAATGTGGCTGATTCCACATTAAAGTCTCCTGTTGATACGTTAAGTATGAGTCATCATGTGCGTTTAACAGAGGATAGTGTAATTACTTCCAATGTTGTGTTTAAAGAGGTCCTCTGACCTCAGTTTGTACATGAACATTCCAATTAAATTTGTACATAAGACCCTGCCTTTTTTTTCTACATTTTAAAATTAGAAACGCGCCTATCCTTCTGTGGACCTGCATTGAAAAGAGCGGGGGAAGCCCGCTGGGAGTGGGCGCATCACGCTCGTAGCTCTTGTAACAATTTATGTAATAATAATAATAATAATATAACAGCTTAATGTAAGCAAGTTTACTCATCAAATAACCACCCATGGACAAAAAGCGAGGGCATTCTGCAGGGTTGCCAATGTAAACTTGGATTGGGATAACCCCAAATACATAACTAAACGTCAGAGTTATGAGCAAAGGTATGCTGCAACTTCACAATGCTATGTGTCTTACCTCACAATGATTAGCTGCATAGAAGGGCAAACTGCCAGGCACATCTGCTCCTGAGAATGGGAGGTCTTCGAGTTTTATATCTGTTTGCACTGAGACGTTTCTGATCAGGCGGTCTGGACCAATGGCCTGAAGAAGAAAAAAATGATATATACAGTAAAACCTCTTCACGTCGCAATGGAGGGGACCAAAATTTGGGCAATTTGATGTATGGAGGTACACTATAGAGAGGTTTCAGTGATATGCACCATTTTTTCATACCCTTCGGAAATGAAAGGCACAAAGTGAAAGTGAAGCGAAGGTCAATTAGTGAATAATACGGGTACTTGGAAAATAACAATGACTTGGGCACCCTATAAAACCCATGGATCGACACCTTTGTTGGTATGCTATTCCTTTTGCCACCTTTATGACCTTGACGGTGACCTTACTGGGTCAACGGTTGAATTTTTGCAAATAAAAGTGTTATTTTCGGGTTTCTCGTGTCCGAAAACCTAAGAATTGAAATCTTAGTCAATGAAATGTCACACGACCCTTGGGACAGTCTGTATAAGGCTTCTTGATGTAAACCATGCATTTGTACATGATGGTAGCGATGATTCGCTGAAATGCGTCGCACTTGAATAAATACTGTGGACATTCACAAAGTTTTTTCACTTTCATTTATAACTGGGCAAGGAAGTTTTAAGAGAACAAATACAATTTACATCCTCACCTGTTCCTCCTTGGTTGCAGAAACAACGCCAGTGAAGCGGCTTTCGAACGTCATCTTGGATTCTAGGCATCTCTGCTTGAAAAGACGAAAGTCCGTCAGCTTGAAGAGGCACATTGAGCAGACTAGCCATTGGAACTCGGGGTTCGGCACAGGCTGCAACAAAGACGTGGAACATGAAGAAGAAATGGTGTCATATAAAATGCAGAAGAAAGCTTGCATTTAATGAAATATATTACCGTATTCCTCCGAATATAGTCCCCCCCCCCCTAATTTTGAGGCTTGAGTTTTGGGAAAAAATTAAAAAAATGGGTTTCAATATAGTCCCCCCCTCAACTTTTGTCACAGGCATTTTTGGAAAAAAAGTGGGGACAATATTCAGACATACGAGGTGTGTTCAAAAAATATCGCGACTTTTGTGTTTTTTCAAAAATTATTTATTTATTCATAAATATCTATTTTGTCCACTTCAAAGTAATCCCCATGAGATATTATACACTTGTGCCAACGGTTTTTCCAATCTTCGAAGCACTTCAAAAAATCATTTTTTTAAATCTTGCTCAGCTCCTCCTTCGATGCCGTCTTTATCTCGTCAATCGTAGCGTAACGTCGTCCTTTCATGGGTCTCTTCAGTTTAGGGAACAAGAAAAGTCACAGGGGGCCAGATCTGGGGAATACGGTGGCTGCGGCATCATTAGTGTGTTGTTTTTGGCCAAAAAGTCGCGCACAAGCAACGATGTGTGAGCAGGGGCGTTATCGTGGTGCAAAAGCCAATTTTTGTTCTTCCACAAATCCGGGCGTTTCTGGCGGATTGCTTCGTGCAAATTGCGCATAACTTGCAGGTAATATTCCTTATTGACCGTTCTACCCTGTGGCAAGAACTCATAGATATTCACGAATAAATAAATAATTTTTGAAAAAACACAAAAGTCGCGATATTTTTTGAACACACCTCGTATACGGCAGTTTATGTCAAACTTCATAGAAGTGAAAATTTTGAAACTAACATAAATGAAAAACAGATAATCATCACTAGTCAACAATCCTAAGATTGGTTTGACGCAGTTCTCCATTTCTCTCTCCTATCCACTAATCTCTTCATAGCTACATATTTATTCTCTTTTACATCCTTTATAACCTGTCCGATGTAACTCATTCGGGGCCGTCCCTTGCCCTTTTTCCCTTCCACTTGTCCTTCAACGTTTGTCTTCATCAGACCATCATTCATTATAATTGTGGAGAAAATCGTTGTGGAGAAAACTTAGTTTTAGAAAGACTTCTCTTTTCTCCCATTATTCTTAGCAATTAATTACTTACTCGATAGATCTGTTTCATCTTCATCATTCTTTTTGGTAGCACCAAATTTCGAATGCTTCCAATTAGTCAACAATCCTAAGATTGGTTTGACTTGCAGCTCTCCATTTCTCTCTCCTATCCGCTAATCTCTTCATAGCTGCATATTTATTCTCTTTTACATCCTTTATTACTCATTGTCCTATTTGTAACTCATTCGGGGCCATCCCTTGCCCTTCTTCCCTTCCACCTGTCCATCTACGATTGTTTTTATCAGGCCACAATGCCTCAGATTGCGGACAAATAAGTTGCCATGTCTTCTGCTCAAGGTTTTCCGAAGGCACGTGGGCCAAATGAGTGGCTGCTGACTACAAAGCAGTCATAGCCGAGTCAGAGAAGGATTTGAAGAAGACTTTGACAGATATGGAGAGGACAATGGCCAGATACCTGCTGAAAATCAACAAAAAGAAGACTAAGATATTAGTTTGCAGTAAAAGAGAGGAGGCAAAGACAAAGATCAACCTAGGAAAGCATAAGCTTGAAGCGGTGAAAGAGTTTTCATAACTGGGAAGCCGAATTACCAATGATGGACGAAGCAAGAAAGAAATAGTCAGTAGAATAGCGCAGGCGAAGAAGGCTTACTACAACAAGAGGAATCTTCTTTCAGCTGAGAATACAAGCATAGAAGTGAGGAAACAATTCATCAGATGCCACACATGGAGTTTCTCTTTGGAAGCGAGGCTTGGATGCTGACAGCAGCAGAGAAGTCAAAGAGTGGAAGCATTCAAAATGTGGTGCTATACATAAGAATGATGAAGATTAAAATGGATTGACCGTGTGAGTAACCAGGAAGTGCTACGGAGAGTGGGATAAAAGAGAAGCCTCCTAAAAACATTAAGCAGAAGAAGGGACAACTTAGTTGGCCACATTTTGAGGCACGATGGTCTGATGAAGACAATCGTTGAAGGACAAGTAGAAGGGAAAAAGGGCAAGGGACGGCCCCAAATGAGTTACATAGGACACTGAGTAATACAGGGTGTAAAAGAGAAGAAATACGTCGCTATGAAAATGCTAGCGGATGGGAGAGAGGGAGATTGGAGAGCTGTGTCAAACCTATCTTAGGATTGTTGACGAATAATGATGATGACATTCAAGGCCTTCTCAATTTTATTTGAAGCCTTCTCAATTTTATTCAAAGCATTTTAATCCAAAGGCAACAAAACTCCACAGCTAAATAAAATGCAATTGAAGCTAAGATGGAATAGCAAACATCGCGAATTCGAGCGATCCAGGTTCGAATCCTGGTCGAGGAAAATGATTTTTTCTCTGTGAAACTTTGGCACTAGAAGTTATTTATTAGACAGCCTTTTAGGACGTCCGAGTTATTTGAATGTTTTAAAAGGACTAAGAAAAATTTCACACGAAAAGAAAATCTATGTAGTAGGTGATAATCCACGGTGAAAATGAGAACATTTGAGAGCAAGTTTGATCTAAAATTAGAGGTTGTGGATTAAAGATTGCCCTTCGCAAATTTTTGATCAAACAATTACATGCTTCAAGGAAGTACCAGATATTCGGTGAAATGGCAAATTTCGATGCGTAAACTTAAACGGCCATAGCAACTTAAATCCTAAAACCTAGGCCTGAAAATTAAATATTGGTACATTTTGAGCACTTCAAGAGAATTCTTCTTAATGAGACATCCTTCCGGAAATATTCAGGGAATTACTTATCATATCTAAGATACCGCCTGTCATACAGGTGACTAGTACACGCTTCACTCCGAGGCATTAATGAAATTACGGAGAGTTATAGAAATATCTCCAAGTCATTTGTGAAGTATAATAAATGCCAATTTCATTTATTTGATCATAAATCATCACGTATACTAGACACCCTGTTTCTCCGTACAAAATAATAAAAATAATTTACTTCGTGAACAAAATATACTGAAAAGAGAAACCCAGCATTGTAATTCTACCATCTACTTGTTTTCTAAACGATAAATTAGACGAAAAATATAATTGTGTACATCAGTGAAATGATGCGATTATCGGGAATGTCCTAAGAAAATTCGCCAATTCACATGGCCGAAGAGCAATTTTAAGTGTATTACTAAGGAGAAAAGTCGAACACTCCCACGCTTAAGGAAGAATAGACGCCAAAACACTTCCAAACACAAGGGACCATTAACTCACGCAACAAAATCTCACTGGTACTTACTCTTAATGCCAGCAGATCTCTGATTGTTTCTACCACGGAAAAAATGCTGGTGCAATTTTCTTGGAAAATATCAATCAAACGACTGCTCTTGCATAGGCACAATCTGCATAATTTAAATTCTAGTTCTGAAGTCATGCTCTCTGCCGTTGAGGTTCAAATAGGAAGTTTTGGAATCACATTTCCTCGATGAATATATGGACACCAATTCACTCTGCCCTCCCTTTTAGAATAATTAATGCTTCTTAGTGTATTTTAAGGGTACTCCTTTCTAAATAACCACCGAATTAAACGTTAAATACAGTTGTTGACACCACGGGCCTCGCGCATACAATCGTAATTTGATCCCCATGTTTGGGTTGAAGCGAATACCTATATGCGCAACGTATGCGCATACTATCAGTACATTGTTTGTTTGCCCGCGCAAAAGAAAATACTGTTTTTCTGTACCCTATTTGTATTATTATAAATAGTTTGCAAAAATGTAAATAACAGGATAATTAACAGTATTTAGCATCCCTTGTTGGAATAAGATTTCTATTCATTACGAAATCACAACATTAATTTTTATTTTCCATCGAGGGACGGGATAACATTGCAGGATCGTTGTGGGTGGATTGGGGGCCCTCGGCTGGCGCTCTTGATTTGGCTATCCTTACTGCGGGAATCGGGGGTCTTCATAGGGAAAATTTTAGAATATTTTATACCCGAACATTGATTTCATGCTATTCTGGCTCTTAATTACTGGATAACGGTGAATAAAAATTGCAATCTCGTAAGAGAGAATACATTCAAAATTGAGAATGTCACAAATTTGAAAATGCATTTCCAATTTAGTGAATTTGTACCTTGAAACTGCGCTGAAATCAAAATAAATAGCATCAGAATCGCTCCAGCGTCGTAGCCGTTAATAAATTGACAATATCCGCTAGTGAGAGACATTTACTTGTGTCGAGCCGCAGGTGTTTGGGGTATATGCGGGTTGACTGTACTTGTAATTTTTCAATTTCCAAGCATCATAAGAATATTAATTTTTATTAAATAAGGTATAAATTTTTTTTTCACAATCCTGAACTTCATAATGATCGTTTTTTTTTTATATTTTGCCATGAAGATATATAAATAAGTGCCGATAGAAATGCTACAAAAAACTTAAACACAAATAAAATAAGTACTCACACGTAAAGATTCGAATTTTCGTCTGGAAGAAGACATGCGGTGACTGAGGAGGAGGACAAAAGATGACCAGAGGCTGAGGAGAAAAGAATAAGAAAGTGGGAGGGAGAGGGTGGGGAGTTGAGGGGGGAAACAGGAGAGGGTTATAAAAATTAGTGGGCCCTGTTAAGACCAGGAAGTTTGAACGCTTGGTGTAGCTGTATGCAATGGTGTAGCCAGGAATTTCGTTCGGGGGGGGGGGGGGGGGTCCATAACCAGGGGGGAACACTTTTCATAATAGAAAAAAACTTCATTTGTCAAGGAGATATTTTGGAAATTCCCGATTTTTCAATATTTTATTTTATAAAGGAATATGATTGTTTTTATATTTCGGGTGGGGGAGGGGTTCGGACCCCCCCACCACTGGCCATATGCATGATCTCTCCGAGGTTTTCCGAGATAGTTAATGCTACATTTAAAATATTCGGAACAATGAATGAAATCCATACGTAACATTGCACTATGGAAATTAAATCATCACGTAACTTACTGAAGTGCCTTCGTTCCTCTAACTTCCGGAATGCTGAAACAGTCATTTCCCCACAAATACTCAGCCACGATAAATAAATCTACTTTTGGTAGATTATTTGTATTTCCTTTATTAAAAGTTACCTCTAATGCCATGTTTTCGACACTTTCACTCGTTTCCCAGTCCCAATGAGGCCTCAT
Organism: Ischnura elegans; assembly: GCF_921293095.1. Classification (NCBI taxonomy): domain Eukaryota; kingdom Metazoa; phylum Arthropoda; class Insecta; order Odonata; family Coenagrionidae; genus Ischnura; species Ischnura elegans. The sequence continues at coordinate 497,092 of NW_025791658.1, read as the reverse complement.
ACGGGCAACTACGGGCAAATGACGTCACCAACCGATCGACGAATCACAGGACGTATCTTCTCCCGCTGATTTCATTGGCTATTTAGCGATGTTATTATTCATGTACAGTATATTCCATTTAATGGGTCCACCGGTTACTAGGGGCAGCCGCTTAATTGGAGCAGATCTTGAAGAACAGAACCCAATAGAGGAATATCCAAGAACATTTTCCGCTTAAATGGGACAGCATGCCGCTTTATTGGGCCATGAGTCGGCGACATAGACTCCATACTAGCGACGAAATTATTTTTTTTGTTTTCAGAATACTATTTTTATAGATTTTCCTCCTTTGATTTACTCTTATTTTTTATAAATGATCCTATGCTTTCCCTATTTTGAAAGCTCTTGTTGTTAAACTATCCGTAAGAGGATAGGACTTTTCTTTAATAGGACTTAGTAAAAGACATTCATTCGGCGTCGCCCGAGGCTGTGTAAAATATTTTTAACTAAATTGTTATAATTCATTAAAACGATAATAAATAAGCCAAACTCGCTGATTTATTAATCAAATTATTAGTTTGACAAACTTATGTTGCATTATAAACATTCCTTAGTCTTCTATCTATCATTTCAACCTTGTTTATGCCCATGTACAGGATAGTTAGCCTATTAGGGTGGTTTCCTATTATTTTTTTATTGCCTAAATCGAATGATTATTACTCCTGGAGTACGTATTTCACGCTTGTAGATTTTTAAATGACGATATCTATTTTTCGCGATTAAATGAAAAGTGAAAATTTTCAAGCGCGCGAAAACGCGACGCGTAAGTAGGAATGATGGGAAAAAGTCCGTGCGACGCATTTCTGGTTCCCCCTCCCGCCTTGTGAGGTGACCTTGATCGAGGCTCTGAGCGCTGATAGGACGCAGGATGCTAGCGGGTAGCTGAGTACCTTGCTGGCTGGTAGCGCTTGGCTTAAAAAAGGTTTATTAATACCTTTTCAAACGAGGAAAACTTTCCGACCTTAGCCAGTTTTAATAGGTGATTATTAAGAGATGTTTCTCTGAGCTCTGTGCCTCATGCATGCATGAGTCTGGGCGCCAATCTGGCCTTTTTCAAATGAGGATAAAATTTGACCCTTGCCATTCGTCTGAACCGGTATTTCAAAAACCAAATAATTTGTGTATTATGAATACACTAATGGTGGGTAAGGAATCGCAATCAATGCATTTCGTTTTCTTTGATGAAGGAAACTACCCTATTGGGACAGCCGCTTAATTGAGGCAAAGTGCACAAGTCCGGATGTGACCCAATTAACCGGTATCTGCTGTAATAATATATTTCTCCATTTTACTGCATTAAAACCTATGTTTTTTTTAAAGCCACTTCCTTTCCTCTCAACGATGAAGAAATATTTAAGCACAAAAAAAAAATTTATGCCAACACCCCATTCTATCAGTTAGGCGGAGGGTGGGAGGGAGGCAAGTATTATTGAAACAATCATCGAAATCCATATTGTGGGAAAAGGTGTGGGTGGGGACAGGAAGCGAGGGAGATGGAAAGATAGGATTGCAAGAAGCTCGAAGATTACACAGGCCAACAATGAAAAAACTTTTTTACTGAAAATACCTTATTCTTATGTTTTTAAAATTGCTGAATCCAAATATGATGGTTTTAAAGTTGTATCACCCCCTCCATTTATTCATATTTTACCGTTAAATTTATGAAATCAAGCAATATTTTTAGAATTTAACAGCTTTTTTATAGTTACAGTAAAATTGAAAAGGTAGGTCTAATGAACGAAGACGATGGGGGATTACCGTTGGTACTTCACCGAGAAGTTCAGCAAGCGATTCATCGCAGAAAAAGCTACACAAAAAGCTTCAAGGAAAAAAGGGAAAGAAAATGTAGACTAATTCCAGTTGACAAGTGAACCCTGTATTATCACGCTGTAGTAATTACAAACAATTTTATCACGATGTAGTGAACAGTAAATACAAACAATTTTATAATGTAACACAGTGCTTCATTGATTTCCCTGTATACCGTATAGGGGTATTAGACTAGATATTAGATACTTATTGCTTGGAAAATATGGGTGATACAAAAAACTAAGGCCAGGTTTGGATTCGGCACATAAAAATCTATAAAGATCAGCTATTAAAATAAAAAAAAGTTTTCAAACAAAATTTTTTTGCTGGCCTGTGTTATTAACGCGGGGGTTGAGTGAAGTAGTGGTTAGAAAGATGTAGAAGGCGGGGAAAGAATAGGGTAGTTTCCTTCATCACAGAAAACGAAAGGCATTGATTGCGATTCGTTACCCACCATTAGTGTATTCATAATATACAAATTATTTAGTTTTAGAAATCCAAGTTTAGACGAATGGCAATGGTCCATTTTTATCCTCATTTGAAAAGGGCCAGATTGGCGCATATGCGATGCCACTCCACGTGACGTCACAGGGACCTAGTTTCTACACGAGTGGATAGGATTTTTACATCGCCTGAGATTACCAATGCATGCATGAGGCACAGAGCTCAGGGAAACATGCCTTAATGATCACCTATTAAAACTGCCTAAGGTCGGAAAGTTTCCTTCATTTGATAAGGTATTAATAATCCTTATTTAAACCAAGCGCTACCTACTAGCAGGGTAGTCTCCTACCTGCTAGCAGCCTGCATCGCCGCGGCGCACATATGGTCGCCCCAATGTCACCTCACACGGTGGCTGCGGGAACCAGAATGACGTCACACGGGATTTAACCAGCATTCCTACTCAGCCGTTGCGGTTTCGCGCGCTTGAAAATTTTCACTTTTCGTTTAATCGCGAAAAATAGATATCGTCATTCGAAAATCTAAGAGCGTGAAATGCGTACGCCAGGAGTACACCAGGAATCTTTCGATTTAGGCAATAAAAGAATAATAGGTAACCACCCTATTGCGTCCCCGGCAAATAGTTGGCCTTCGATTTTAACAATATTAATTTTACCCAATCAACTTGGCTTGACTTGAGGCAATCAAGGCATATGTATGAAATGAGGCCACCTACGGAAAATCATTTGGAATCCATGCCTCTTAATGAAAGGAAAGGAATATGACACTCTGTGAGAGCACTAACAAAAAATCTTTTAAGGAATAATACTGTATTAAAAATATCCCATTCAAATAACATAATTACACAAAAACTAATAAACACTACAATATCATGTAAATTACACTACACAAAATAAAAAAAAAAGTACACCAGGAAAGATTTTTTTTTGGTTTCACTGTTTCTTGAGGCCAGATAAAAAAGCGAATTGACGGTCAAAATTCACAAACTCTTGATTAACTTTATGGCATTCCATTATAAGTTTACCTGGATATCACACACGCAGAGAAGATTGGCTGTTAACCAAATGCTTTCGGCGAACGAGGATAAAAAGAAAAAGTGGTGCACAGTGACGTACCTCAATGCACTTCCTCGGAAAATGGCTCATCAATTACCCAAGGACAAATTCCGCATGGCTTTTAAACCTTATGTCACCCTGCGCAGTGGCGCAGCGAGGGGGGGTTTTGGGGGATAAACCCCCCCCAGAGCTCAGAATTTTTTTTTGTTTAATCCATTTTACTTAATTTGATTGATTTACTAATAGAATATTGTAAGGATTAATAAAATATCCCTCAGAAAGCCGTAAAACTCACCATTTTGAACCATTCATCTATAAAATTCCGCAATAGGGTGGTTTCCTACTATTTTTTATTGCCTAAATCGAAAGATTATTACTCCTGGAGTAGGTATTTCACGCATTTAGATTTTTAAATGACGATATCTATTTTTCGCGATTAAATGAAAAGTGAAAATTTTCAAGCGCGCGAAAACGCGTAAGTATGAATGCCGGGAAATCTCTCCGCGTGACGTATTTCTGGTTCCCGTCACCGCCCTGCGAGCTGACCTTGGGGCGAGGCTTTGAGCGCTGATACGACGCAGGCTGCTAGCGGGTAGCCTAGTACCCTACTGGCTGGTAGCGCTTGGCTTAAATAAGGATTATTAATAACTTATCAAACGAAGAAAACTTTCCGACCTTAGCCAGCTTTAATAAGTGATTATTGAGACATGTTTCCCTGAGCTCTGCGCCTCATGCATGCATTGGTAACCTCAGACGATGTATAACTCCTATCTTCTCCTATAGAAATGAGGAAAACTTGCCGACCTTTGCCAGTTTTAATAGGTGATTATTGAGACATGTTTCCCTGTGCTCTGTGTCTCATGAATGCATTGGTAACCTCAGACGATGTATAACTCCTATCTGCTCGTATAGAAACTAGGTCCCTGTGACATCACGTGGAGTGGCATCGCATGGGCGCCAATCTGGCCTTTTTCAAATGAGGATAAAATTTGGCCCTTGCCATTCGTCTAAACCGGTATTTTTAAAACGAAATAATTTGTATATTATGAATACAGTAATGGTGGGTAAGGAATCGCAATCAATGCCTTTCGTTTTCTTTCATTGAGGAAACCACCCTATTTATTAATCTCATACCTAACGCTTATCGTGGTGGGTATACCATACCCCACACACCCCGGTGTTAGTTGCACCTAAACCCTCCCACAGTCTTAATTCATAGCTGACCCTGAGCAGACAGATTGCTAAATGTAAGGATCAGATAGGCCAATTGGATAGGTGTGGAGTGTATTCATTGAAATGCAGCGATTGCACTGGTGTATACGTGGGACAGACAGGAAGAAGTTTTTAAAATCAGAAAGAAAGAACGTTTAATTGCTTAAAAAAATTAACAAAGATGAAAAAAGTAATTTTGTAAACACTTATTATGCAACTGCCATTGGAGCGATTTTAAAATGAGTATTTTAAAATGTTGCTATGACTACCATGAATAGGACTCTAGGAAGCAGTTGGAAATTTTAAAAATTATTGAAAGGACAGTACTCTTATAAATGAACGAGTCGATTGGGCGCTTGAATTCATCAAGCGGGTAAATAGGGGGGGGGGGGGGAAACAAAGTTGTGTCACATGTTTCCGAGTCATGTGCCCATAAGTGGTTCAAAAAGCGAAAGAAACACCCCAAATATCGTTTAAATGAGTGAAATATGCGGGCAATACGCTCATTCACTGTCAACAATACTTAAGACCATCTTAGTAACCACGGTGATCAATGCTTCGGGGAACCGTTTTATTATGAATGATTTACGCAATATAAAAAAAATATAGTGTATGGTAGATGAACTTAAGCGATTTATCGTATTTCAGCCATTACCCTAGGATTGCATCACCTCTTGATTTACTCAACTATTTTTGATTTATAATGTTTGCATACAGCAAACTTAATGAAATTAAAAACAGCATTTTTAGAAAATAAACGAACAGAGACTAATGAAATGATTATCCCAATAATTATGTCTCGAATAATGAAGTAATGTTCGGATTTCTCTGACGATGTATGTCTCTCAATGGTGTCAATTTTTGGATCTAAGGAAGGTTTATAACAACAAAACGCATTGATTACAATAAATATATTAATACGGTTATGAAACTTGAATTGGAGAAAGAACCGAAGAATGTTCAACTGTCCCCGTTGATGTTATATTCGGTAAGTAATAGCAGTTCGATATATTTTACAAAAACGTAGATTCGATATGTGTCGAATGGGAGCTTGGAAAGCAAATATATTTCATTGGTGCAGCATGAACAATGCTATAATAAACATATTCATAAAATTTCTTCGGTTTAACATCAATAGTTAGACAGATACGAAAAATTGCATATTTGCTACCGTAATCATCGAATTATCAAGTATACTGACACGTGAAGTTAAAATTTCGTAATCCTATTGATTTATCTTCCCGTTTGGTCATCTACCCTATAATTCATGGTCAAATACGCCCGCGGATGTAAAATCCTGCATGTTATAGCAATTCGACATATTTTAAGAAAACGCTGAATCGATATATATCTAATGAGACAAAACATGCAAAACATATTTCCATTGAGGTTTGTGAAGAATACCAGGATGTGCACATTCACCAAATTTCATTGGCCCAACGGATATACGAATCAAGTTATGCCAATTTGCGTATTTTCTATAATAATTGAATTGATATTTCGACTATACTGCATCTGTAATATAAAATCCGCAATGCTTTTGATTTTAATTCCGGTATATGGCCATTTACCATATAATTCCTAGTCAATTTTGCCCGTTGATGTAAATTCCTATGTGTTATAACAATTCCATATCTTTTAAGAAAAAGCAGATTCGATATATATCGAATGAGAAACTATACAGAAAAAATGTTTCCATTGGGCATTGTGAGGAATACCAAGTTGTACCCATTCACCAAATTTCATTGGTCCAACGCATATACTACTCAAGTTATGCGTATTTGCGTATTTGCTACAATAATCGATTCGATCTTTCGATTAAACTGCATCTGCACTGTAAAATCCGCAATGCTGTATATTATAATTCCAGTTAATAGTCATCTACTCTATAATTCCTGGTCAACAATGCCTGTGGATGTAAAATCCCAAATGTTAAGGCAAATCGATATAATTTGGAAAATGAAGATTCGATATATATCGCATGTGAGACCATATACAAAACATATTTCCATTGGGCATTGTGAGAAATATCATGATATACCCATTCCCAAAATTTCTTTGGTCCAACTTATATAGCAATCAAGTTATGCCAATTTGCGAATTTGCTATAATGATCGTATCGATCTTTCGATTATACTGACATCTGTACTGTAAAATCCGCAATGCTATTGGTTTAACTTCCAGTCTACGGGTATTTTTTATATGATTCCTGGTCAACTATGTCCTTGGATGTAAAATCCTATATGTTATAGCAATTCGATAAATTTTAAGAGAAAGTCGATTCGATATATATCGAACGTGAGACAACATACAAAAGAAATTTCCATTGGGCATTGTGAGGAATACCAATATGTACCCATTCACCAAATGTCATTGGTCCAACGGAAAAACTATTGAAGTTATGCCAATTTACGTATTTCCTATAATAATCGAATCGACTTTTCGGTCATACTGACATCTGTACTGTAAAATCCGCAATGCTATTGGTTTAACTTTCAGTCTATGGGTATCTACTATGTAATACCTGGTCAACTATACCCTTGGATGTAAAACCCTATATGTTATAGCAGTTCGATATATTTGAAGAAAAAGTAGATTCGATATATATCGCACGTTAGACTACATACAAAACATATTTCTATTGGGCATTGTGAGGAATACCAAGATGTGCACATTCGCCAAATTTCATTGGTCCAACGGGTATACTTTTCAAGTTATACCAATTTGTGTATTTGCTATAATAATTGAATCGATTTTTCGATCATACTGACATCTGTACTGTAAAATCCGCAATGCTATTGGTTTGAAATCCAGTCTATGGGTATCTACTATTTAATCCCTAGTCAACTGTCCTTGGATGTTAAATCCTACATGTTATCCCTCTCTTCTCTACTATCCCCGCTTTCAAAATTTAGCCTATGTTCTTATATTGGTGACGTAGATAGACGGGATGCGTGTATTTCTTACGGGGGCCTAATACAAAAAGGTATAAATTCATATCGATGTATCTTCATTAGGAAACGTAATTCATCTAAATAATTTATGTGTGCGCATAATTCATTCTTTTCCTTACATATTGTTAAATTTTATCCCCGTAACTATGTAAATAAGCCCAAAAAAAGGCTCAATCGAATACAACCTTGTATCAATCATAACTTCGAGTCTAATCAATCGATTCGCTTGATTTAACTTTTGTCGGATGAAACACATTATCAGTTGAATTGTGTATGACTTCCATGTTCAAAACTTGATTAACAAAAAAGTTATTAGCGATTAAAGCGTATCCAAGGAGATTGGTATCGATATAACTCGCACATGAATCGATCGAGCGGAATCATCACCATTGCAAAAGTTGACTATTTTAATGATGCTATTACCCTGAAAATTTCATCCATCTAGCTGAAATGGTTGCTAAGATATTTAAGGTTGTATGCTCCACAAAAAAATGGCGGCAATGATTTTTCGCGTGCAGGACATTTTTCGGAATTTAATTATTAATTAACCAAGAGGGATACGGAGAAAGTGAGCTCAAACGTAAGGGTAGAAGTACCCTTTACCGTAAAAAACCGTAAAAAACCGTAAAGGGTACGTTTTTCTAGGAGATTCCAAATTTTCACATGGCACATGTCTCAAGGCCGAAATCCGAATTTGAATATTCGCCCATTACGACAATGTAAAATCGAAATCGTTTATTCCTCGGAATTGTTTCGACATATGAAAATTCCAAGATAGCCAAAAAATCAACCAAAAAATTCTCTACCAAATAAGTCAAGGAATTTGTCGTACGATTATTGAAAGTTGGTCAAACAAATTCCTAAACTTTTTCCATAAGAAAAGCATAGAAAACGTTCAAAAAATAATAAAAAATACTGAATATCAATTTGTCGCTATGGCAACTATACCAAAGAATCGACCAAAAAATCTACTTTATGTCCATTGATTATCATGTTCCTCAGACGTTTAAAAACATAGAATGAAAGCGAAAAAGTTTTAGTCCCATAAGGCTCCCATGTTAATTCAAGTCGATATATCTCGAAAACTAATCGACTTTTTCAAGTTTTCAGATTTTTTCTCCCGATGAATTTTTTTTTACTTTTGCGTCCAATAAGCCAAATACCCACACCTATCACAGTTTGGGCTGCGAATATTGATGAGTCAGTCAGTGGTATATCGATTTGCCATTATATATTAGCTTAATATGTTTACCCATCCTTTTCTCCTATTCTGGCATCCGTTTTAAATTTCATCCAGTCACTAGGTAACAATAATAAGATAAACAAATCATAATTTGCGCCTGAAAATGAAGATAATTCATTGAAACCCGGGTCGCGCTCTGTAAAAAAGAATTGGTGTAAGTAAAAGAGTAGTTTCCTTCATCAAAGGAAACGAAAGGCATTGATTGCGATTCGTTACGCACCATTAGTGTATTCATAATATACAAATGATTTGGTTTTACAAATCACACTTTAGACGAATGGCAATGATCAATTTAACCTCATTTGAAAAAGGCCAGATTGGTGCCCATGCGATGCCACTCCACGTGACGTCACAGGGACCTAGTTTCTAATCGAGTAGATAGGAGTTTTACATCGTCTGAGATTACCAATGCGTGCACGAGGCACAGAGCTCAGGGAAACGTCTCTTAACCTCTTCCCTACGCAGGGCGTGATTTCACGGCCTGAATTTTCTGATGCTAAAGAAGGAAGGCCGGATTATCACGGCTTGACGTTTTCGAAGCAAAAGGCCAAAGGCCGTGTTTTCACGATTTCGCGGTCAAGCATGCCAAGTGGGTCCCAACCGCCATTAGGGTCTCTCGGCGTGAGAGGTCCAACCCTTTCCAATAGGGTGGTTTCCTATTATTTTTTTATTACCTAAATCGAAAGATTATTACTCCTGGAGTACATATTTCACGTTTTTAGATTTTTAAATGACGATATCTATTTTTCTCGATTAAATGAAAAGTGAAAAATTTCCAGCGCGCGAAAACGCGACGCGTAAGTAGGAATGAAGGGAAAAAGTCCGTGCGACGCATTTCTGGTTCCCCCTCCCGCCTGGTAGGTGACCTTGATCGAGGCTCTGACCGCTGATAGGACGCAGGATGCTAACGGGTAGCTGAGTACCCTCCTGTCTGGTAGCGCATGGCTTAAAAAAGGTTTATTAATACCTTATCAAGCGAAGAAAACTTTCCGACCTTAGCCAGTTTTAATAGGTGATTATTAAGACATGTTTCCCTGAGCTCTGTGCCTCATGCATGCATTGGTAGCCTCTGACGATGCATAACTCCTATCCTCTCGTGTAGAAACTAGGTCCCTGTGACGTCACCTGGAGTGGAATCGCATGTGCGCCAACATGGCCTTTTTCAAATGAGGATAAAATTGACCGTTGCCATTTGTCTAAACTGGAATTTCTAAAACCAAATAATTTGTGTATTATGAATACACTAATGGTGGGTAACGAATCGCCATCAATGCCTTTTGTTTTCTTTGATGAAGTAAACTACCCTATTGTCCGCGTGGGGATCATCTCGGCCCATCCCGGCATTTAGTGACCCACTCGTGGAAGGTACCTGCTCGAGCACTCGAGGAAAGGGAGCTCGGCGTGGATGAAGATGCCCTGCTCCAGTGGGTCAACTCCGCAGAACCAGAGGACAACGAGTCGATCCCCGATACGCAGTCAGAGGTCTCCACGCAGGAGGATGACAGCGGCCTCGACGACGGTGAAGAAGAGGAGCCAGAGGACTTTGACAGTGATGTCCGACTCTGGCAGATCCCGCGAGGAATCCCCGACCCGCAGCCGGAGGATTTCGAGAATCTACCCGAGCCGGAAGCGGGCGAGATCGACGCGGAAATAACTGTAAGTCCTGACTCTGTACCCGCAGTACAGCCTATTAAGTCCCACACTTACCACAACCAAGTGAACACAGTGATATCCTATACCGGTGCACACTTACCCAAACCAACGGACGCTCCGTATGTTTCCTTCCGAACCAAGCCCAGTGAAGCCATGAATGTATACCTTAAAGGCCTTTTAGATGCAGGTATTCTTGTGAAGTGGGTAATTAAATGCTCGTTCAAATGTTTTCTGATTCCAAAATCCATTAGTGAAGTGAGAATGATCTACGACTTGTCCCCTTGGACAAAATACTATGTGACACCGAAGTTCTCCCTTCTGGGCCCGGGGAAATCCTTATCCAAAATCCCAGTGAATGCTTATCTTGCCAAATTAGACTTGTCCTCAGCATTTTACCAAATTCAAATAAATTGTAAACACTGGCGATTCTACGGTATCCGCTACAGGAACGATACCTATGCATTTACGCGACTCCCTATGGGCCACTCACTAAGCCCGGCCATCCTTCAACGATGGGCAGAAGATTGTGCCGCAATAATCTATGAAAATTTTAATGTACATGTAATCTGTTACCTTGATGATTGGTTGCTTTATTCGTGTGATGTGTTCTACCCCAATGACATTGTTAAATTCCTGACAAATACCCTCGGTATTACTATTAATTTTAAGAAATCGCACCTTGGTCTTACCAAGCAATTGAAATACCTAGGGGTGCTTATCGACACCGATCATCAAACCTTAGAGCTAACCACCAGTGCAAAGAAAAGAGTGTCCCAATTAATTCCGATCATGCCAAAACTACGACAACAAGATATCCCCAAGGCCGCGGGGTATCTCGCTTGGGTGTGTTGGGTCCTAAGGCTCCCAACATTACTAGTGACTATGGTGTTCCGGCGTGACAACTCATGGTGGCTCAAACTATTAAGTTCACAGTTCTTCGACAAAGTGGTGTCACTTCCGCGCCCTACGGGCACGGTAATTGTCTATACAGATGCCACATTAGTGCAAGGCGGTGTTGTGATTCCAGAATGGAATATCAATCAGTATTTCCCTATACCAGTGCTATCCTCAATTAATGCTTGTGAAATCTATGCAGCCCTAATAGGTCTCCGTAAAGCTCTAGACTTACTAAATGCTCTCAATCTAACCAACATAGTGGTAGAAATGTACGTGGATAGTACAGTGGCACTACACGCCTTGCGTCGAGGTCAATCTTGTGTATTTCATTTAAACCCTGTTCTTATTGATCTGTACTGTGAAGTTTTAATAAAAGAAGTTATGTCACAAAGCGTGACCTGGTCTTGGATACCCTCTAGCCTGAATCCTGCCGACTTGCCCTCTCGGGCCGTGCCAACCTAATATGTAGGAGTCGGCCATGTTGGCGACCACCGCATATAGGCGCGCGCGCGCTCGCGCACGGCAGTCGCTCGAGAAATTCAGGCGGGAGAGGGTCTCCAGGGCCAGCAGCAGCGTTTTAAAAGTGTTCAGTCTAAATTAACCAGTGCTACGTAAGCCTTCATGCGTACCAGGTCACAAGGAGACCCGCAATCTGAGGACATCTTCGCCATTGACGAAGAGTACGAGAGAACCATTTTAGAATTAACCACAGTGTCCGAAGAATCTACCCCTGAGATGGAAGCCCAAATTCAGCAGATGAGTCAAACAATCGAGCGGCTCGTAGAAACAATTGCAACATTACAGCCACAAGCCCCAGCAGCAGAGAACAACACGTGGGAGGGCTTGCGGCCGACAACCTTACCTGGATTGGACCCGCCGGCAGACGACGAGGTACTACAATTGTTTACTACTCTCAAATCTTATAAGAATTCTACTAAGTTTAGGTCCAGAGATATGCACGATGTTGAATTTACCCTCACGGTGGCAGCGGACTGGGAGAACCTGAGCAACCCACTTAAAAAGGCTGTCTATAACCGTGGCAGGCTGCTTCTGGCGGTCGCAACCATGGGATGGCCCGATGCCCTGCGGCTGGCGCCGGGCGTACCCAGCGAGCTCCTGCGACTACCACCAGGATTTAGGTAATAAAAAAATAATAGGAAACCACCCTATTGGAAAGGGTTGGACCTCTCACGCCGAGAGACCCTAATGGCGGTTGGGACCCACTTGGCATGCTTGACCGCGAAATCGTGAAAACACGGCCTTTGGCCTTTTGCTTCGAAAACGTCAAGCCGTGATAATCCGGCCTTCCTTCTTTAGCATCAGAAAATTCAGGCCGTGAAATCACGCCCTGCGTAGGGAAGAGGTTAAGAGACGTTTCCCTGAGCTCTGTGCCTCGTGCACGCATTGGTAATCTCAGACGATGTAAAACTCCTATCTACTCGATTAGAAACTAGGTCCCTGTGACGTCACGTGGAGTGGCATCGCATGGGCACCAATCTGGCCTTTTTCAAATGAGGTTAAATTGATCATTGCCATTCGTCTAAAGTGTGATTTGTAAAACCAAATCATTTGTATATTATGAATACACTAATGGTGCGTAACGAATCGCAATCAATGCCTTTCGTTTCCTTTGATGAAGGAAACTACTCTTTTACTTACACCAATTCTTTTTTACAGAGCGCGACCCGGGTTTCAATGAATTATCTTCATTTTCAGGCGCAAATTATGATTTGTTTATCTTATTATTGTTACCTAGTGACTGGATGAAATTTAAAACGGATGCCAGAATAGGAGAAAAGGATGGGTAAACATATTAAGCTAATATATAATGGCAAATCGATATACCACTGACTGACTCATCAATATTCGCAGCCCAAACTGTGATAGGTGTGGGTATTTGGCTTATTGGACGCAAAAGTAAAAAAAAATTCATCGGGAGAAAAAATCTGAAAACTTGAAAAAGTCGATTAGTTTTCGAGATATATCGACTTGAATTAACATGGGAGCCTTATGGGACTAAAACTTTTTCGCTTTCATTCTATGTTTTTAAACGTCTGAGGAACATGATAATCAATGGACATAAAGTAGATTTTTTGGTCGATTCTTTGGTATAGTTGCCATAGCGACAAATTGATATTCAGTATTTTTTATTATTTTTTGAACGTTTTCTATGCTTTTCTTATGGAAAAAGTTTAGGAATTTGTTTGACCAACTTTCAATAATCGTACGACAAATTCCTTGACTTATTTGGTAGAGAATTTTTTGGTTGATTTTTTGGCTATCTTGGAATTTTCATATGTCGAAACAATTCCGAGGAATAAACGATTTCGATTTTACATTGTCGTAATGGGCGAATATTCAAATTCGGATTTCGGCCTTGAGACATGTGCCATGTGAAAATTTGGAATCTCCTAGAAAAACGTACCCTTTACGGTTTTTTACGGTTTTTTACGGTAAAGGGTACTTCTACCCTTACGTTTGAGCTCACTTTCTCCGTATCCCTCTTGGTTAATTAATAATTAAATTCCGAAAAATGTCCTGCACGCGAAAAATCATTGTCGCCATTTTTTTGTGGAGCATACCACCTTAAATATCTTAGCAACCATTTCAGCTAGATGGATGAAATTTTCAGGGTAATAGCATCATTAAAATAGTCAACTTTTGCAATGGTGATGATTCCGCTCGATCGATTCATGTGCGAGTTATATCGATACCGTTGGTTTGGGTAAGTGTGCACCGGTATAGGATATCACTGTGTTCACTTGGTTGTGGTAAGTGTGGGACTTAATAGGCTGTACTGCGGGTACAGAGTCAGGACTTACAGTTATTTCCGCGTCGATCTCGCCCGCTTCCGGCTCGGGTAGATTCTCGAAATCCTCCGGCTGCGGGTCGGGGATTCCTCGCGGGATCTGCCAGAGTCGGACATCACTGTCAAAGTCCTCTGGCTCCTCTTCTTCACCGTCGTCGAGGCCGCTGTCATCCTCCTGCGTGGAGACCTCTGACTGCGTATCGGGGATCGACTCGTTGTCCTCTGGTTCTGCGGAGTTGACCCACTGGAGCAGGGCATCTTCATCCACGCCGAGCTCCCTTTCCTCGAGGTGAAGGCAGGGGCTCCTAAGAGCGCCTTGATCCTCTCCCCCGGCGTTGCCCTCCACCACGCCGGGGTGCCTGGTAAAAGGGCTGGTTCTGAGGCTGGAGCGGTTGGCTGGATGGTGGCGGGCCTTTCCATGGTCCTGGGAAGCTGGGCTGCGGTGGTGGTTGTGACTGCTGAAATCCTGGTGGTAGTCGCAGGAGCTCGCTGGGTACGCCCGGCGCCAGCCGCAGGGCATCGGGCCATCCCATGGTTGCGACCGCCAGAAGCAGCCTGCCACGGTTATAGACAGCCTTTTTAAGTGGGTTGCTCAGGTTCTCCCAGTCCGCTGCCACCGTGAGGGTAAATTCAACATCGTGCATATCTCTGGACCTAAACTTAGTAGAATTCTTATAAGATTTGAGAGTAGTAAACAATTGTAGTACCTCGTCGTCTGCCGGCGGGTCCAATCCAGGTAAGGTTGTCGGCCGCAAGCCCTCCCACGTGTTGTTCTCTGCTGCTGGGGCTTGTGGCTGTAATGTTGCAATTGTTTCTACGAGCCGCTCGATTGTTTGACTCATCTGCTGAATTTGGGCTTCCATCTCAGGGGTAGATTCTTCGGACACTGTGGTTAATTCTAAAATGGTTCTCTCGTACTCTTCGTCAATGGCGAAGATGTCCTCAGATTGCGGGTCTCCTTGTGACCTGGTACGCATGAAGGCTTACGTAGCACTGGTTAATTTAGACTGAACACTTTTAAAACGCTGCTGCTGGCCCTGGAGACCCTCTCCCGCCTGAATTTCTCGAGCGACTGCCGTGCGCGAGCGCGCGCGCGCCTATATGCGGTGGTCGCCAACATGGCCGACTCCTACATATTAGGTTGGCACGGCCCGAGAGGGCAAGTCGGCAGGATTCAGGCTAGAGGGTATCCAAGACCAGGTCACGCTTTGTGACATAACTTCTTTTATTAAAACTTCACAGTACAGATCAATAAGAACAGGGTTTAAATGAAATACACAAGATTGACCTCGACGCAAGGCGTGTAGTGCCACTGTACTATCCACGTACATTTCTACCACTATGTTGGTTAGATTGAGAGCATTTAGTAAGTCTAGAGCTTTACGGAGACCTATTAGGGCTGCATAGATTTCACAAGCATTAATTGAGGATAGCACTGGTATAGGGAAATACTGATTGATATTCCATTCTGGAATCACAACACCGCCTTGCACTAATGTGGCATCTGTATAGACAATTACCGTGCCCGTAGGGCGCGGAAGTGACACCACTTTGTCGAAGAACTGTGAACTTAATAGTTTGAGCCACCATGAGTTGTCACGCCGGAACACCATAGTCACTAGTAATGTTGGGAGCCTTAGGACCCAACACA
Source organism: Ischnura elegans (assembly GCF_921293095.1). NCBI lineage: Eukaryota > Metazoa > Arthropoda > Insecta > Odonata > Coenagrionidae > Ischnura > Ischnura elegans. The sequence goes on along the minus strand of NW_025791658.1, from coordinate 481,308 downwards.
CCCAAGCGAGATACCCCGCGGCCTTGGGGATATCTTGTTGTCGTAGTTTTGGCATGATCGGAATTAATTGGGACACTCTTTTCTTTGCACTGGTGGTTAGCTCTAAGGTTTGATGATCGGTGTCGATAAGCACCCCTAGGTATTTCAATTGCTTGGTAAGACCAAGGTGCGATTTCTTAAAATTAATAGTAATACCGAGGGTATTTGTCAGGAATTTAACAATGTCATTGGGGTAGAACACATCACACGAATAAAGCAACCAATCATCAAGGTAACAGATTACATGTACATTAAAATTTTCATAGATTATTGCGGCACAATCTTCTGCCCATCGTTGAAGGATGGCCGGGCTTAGTGAGTGGCCCATAGGGAGTCGCGTAAATGCATAGGTATCGTTCCTGTAGCGGATACCGTAGAATCGCCAGTGTTTACAATTTATTTGAATTTGGTAAAATGCTGAGGACAAGTCTAATTTGGCAAGATAAGCATTCACTGGGATTTTGGATAAGGATTTCCCCGGGCCCAGAAGGGAGAACTTCGGTGTCACATAGTATTTTGTCCAAGGGGACAAGTCGTAGATCATTCTCACTTCACTAATGGATTTTGGAATCAGAAAACATTTGAACGAGCATTTAATTACCCACTTCACAAGAATACCTGCATCTAAAAGGCCTTTAAGGTATACATTCATGGCTTCACTGGGCTTGGTTCGGAAGGAAACATACGGAGCGTCCGTTGGTTTGGGTAAGTGTGCACCGGTATAGGATATCACTGTGTTCACTTGGTTGTGGTAAGTGTGGGACTTAATAGGCTGTACTGCGGGTACAGAGTCAGGACTTACAGTTATTTCCGCGTCGATCTCGCCCGCTTCCGGCTCGGGTAGATTCTCGAAATCCTCCGGCTGCGGGTCGGGGATTCCTCGCGGGATCTGCCAGAGTCGGACATCACTGTCAAAGTCCTCTGGCTCCTCTTCTTCACCGTCGTCGAGGCCGCTGTCATCCTCCTGCGTGGAGACCTCTGACTGCGTATCGGGGATCGACTCGTTGTCCTCTGGTTCTGCGGAGTTGACCCACTGGAGCAGGGCATCTTCATCCACGCCGAGCTCCCTTTCCTCGAGGTGAAGGCAGGGGCTCCTAAGAGCGCCTTGATCCTCTCCCCCGGCGTTGCCCTCCACCACGCCGGGGTGCCTGGTAAAAGGGCTGGTTCTGAGGCTGGAGCGGTTGGCTGGATGGTGGCGGGCCTTTCCATGGTCCTGGGAAGCTGGGCTGCGGTGGTGGTTGTGACTGCTGAAATCCTGGTGGTAGTCGCAGGAGCTCGCTGGGTACGCCCGGCGCCAGCCGCAGGGCATCGGGCCATCCCATGGTTGCGACCGCCAGAAGCAGCCTGCCACGGTTATAGACAGCCTTTTTAAGTGGGTTGCTCAGGTTCTCCCAGTCCGCTGCCACCGTGAGGGTAAATTCAACATCGTGCATATCTCTGGACCTAAACTTAGTAGAATTCTTATAAGATTTGAGAGTAGTAAACAATTGTAGTACCTCGTCGTCTGCCGGCGGGTCCAATCCAGGTCATGCCACATGAGCACGTGCTCATGGTCACTTATTTGTTTATAAGTAAAAATAACTAAAAACGTTCATGTTGCATTTATTGAAAATCAATGCGATTAATTACATTCTGTATGTTCTGCTGATTGGTTCCAAATTTTAAACGGAATTCTAGCGTTCATATTAACGGAGTTGATCATCACCTAGAACAATTTTTGGAGACGCTAAGGTTAGATGTTTAATTGTTATTTTTATAACTCACTAGCAAGTGTGTAGGAGCGATATTGTAATGATTTACATCTAAAAATATACGTTATTTTGTTAGCTACATTCTAGATGTACTTTTGCGGTGAAATTCGATAGAATATTCGATTTAACTTCTATGAAAAAAAGCCCTCGTAATGTAATAAAATGTGATTCTCTCAGTTCTTTGTCGTGAGCCAAAATTACAGCGACTATTTTTAATAACCTCTTACCAACCTTTGGATACAAAGGTTTTATAAACGAATTTCGCTATAAATACTGATTAATGCATATACTAAAAATTCGTAAATTTAATGTACGATAATGTATGATAAGGAATGTTTTACGTAGACACATGTTGTGAGAAGCATTCCATACCATTGCAGGAAAGACAACTGCTCTACCCAGGTAGTTACTCTCATATCTTGGATCTCTGGTCAGGTTGCACCTCGCAGAGTTAGTTCGGGACACATTAGCGCATTAATGTTTTCTTGGAAAAACTTATTATCCTCCAACTGGAAGACCCAAGAGTATATTGGTGTAAGTATTCTCCTACTGAAATATGTACGTGGAAGGTGATAACCTCACTCTTCTCGGAATAGCTCATTTTCTTTTCAAAACTTTCTTGGCGTGTATTCAAATTTAGCCGTTAACTATCTGTACGCATTCCGCTACCTATACCAGGGATGGTTTCCAGGGGCGGATCCAGGATTTTTTTCTGGGAGGGGCACAAGCAAGGCCGTATCCAGGATTTTGTTCTGGGTGGGGCACAAGGATACCTCGTAATACAAAACGAACGCAATGATAATGGGACCGTATTAAAAATCTTGCATATTTTTGAGGGTCTGGGGGGGGCACGTGCCCCCGTGCCCCCCCCCCTGGATCCGCCTATGATGGTTTCTGTGGAACCCTGCTGTGCGATGCAGCCCATACCATGAATGAAAGAGAACTGCACCACCCAGGTAATTACACTCATATCTTGCTTCTCTGGTCAGGATCCAGGTGGTCTGCTTTGTGCCCCTCACGGGCTTATTTCGGGACACATTAGCGCATTAATGTTTTCTAGGAAAAACTTATCATCCTCCAACTGGAAGACCCAAGAGTATATTGGTGTAAGTATTCTCCTACGGAAATATGTACGTGGAAGATGATAACCTCACTCTTCTCGGAAAAGTTCATTTTCTTTTCAAAATTTTCTTGGCGTGTATTCAAATTTAACCGTAAATGTTCCGTATGCATTCCCCCTCCTCCTCCTGCAAGGATTTTTTTTTCATTTTTTTCATATATTTATGCAAGCAAATTTACTTTAAAATTATATTTAGCCATTTCAAACAACAAATTTGTATGATTCAAGTAGTTTTATGAGAATTTTTCGGGAAAATATTCTTCTAAAAAATTCTAAATGTATCATTCTCATGTTTTCAGAGAACTGGAGAGCAGACGCAAATGAGAAGTGTGGATTTTGGCATCATGGATCTAAATTATGTTAATATCATAAATCGTAAATACCTAGAAGTAGGCTAGGAACATTGAAAGATTTCATTCCTTTTAAAGTATTTGTTGGTCTATGATATAATGCCGTTTTGCTGAAAACCCTAAAAATAACCGTAGAACTTCGTTTAAAAGTTCTACAGGCATTGCAAAATGAAAGGAATACATTGATGAACTGACATTTAATGCAACAGTAACAATTTAAAAAAAATTAAAATTGCACTGGTAACAATTAACTGACCGCAAAAGTTCGCCGGGATAGGCTGCTCTCGGGTAAAAGGGTCGAGGATTATCCCCACTAGGAAAGGTCATTAAGGGTGTTCTATACCTCCGCGAAAAACGGCTCTGCAGACTTCAGGTTGCTCGCCATTTGCTCGCTTATTATACACTCTGGAGAGAACTTGTTTTGGATATGGTTTAAGCTAAGATTATTGTTCTCGGCAAGCGAAAAAAAAATATTTAAAAAGCATTTGTTAATTAGTTATTGGCGCTGAAAAACACAATAAAACGCCTGTTTTCTCGATGTAATTCTACCACGTAGAAAGAGCGATTTGAATTTTTTTTTCGGGAAATGAGAACATTCTTCCTTCTTCTTGGAAATAAGATACGTTTCATCAATGTGATCTTTGTAATAACCACGCTATAGCCCAATTTCCCGAGCGTGTTTTCTCAACGTCAAGCGCCTACGATCTTTTCTTCCATGGCGCTGCTGTATAACCCCCCACTCTCGGTGAAAGAGCTTCTCACCCCACAGCAGTCTCTCTCACTACCTCCCCACCATCGTCTCTTGGGTCCCCTCCATCTGTTTTTTTTTCCTCTATGCTTTCCTCGACCTAAGAAGCCCGTCTGACCCAGCAGGCCAACAGTTTTCTTTTCGTTATTATCCGAAGCCCTGTGTTCTTGTGTTGCGAGCGGCATGTTTGAAACGGGGCTAGCGCGAGTTTTCAAGTTTTCTGTTCTTATGCATGGAAAGTGAAAGGAAATCAAAGAGGAAGCATATCTTATGTGGGAAGGTGGAAAAGAAGTACTAGGAATAATGGTGAATATATAAATCCTTTTGAAGTGTGCTTCATTAGTAATAGTTTGTATATCTTTAGACACGTATTTTCATCCACGTAAAATCTCTAATAACGTGATGCAGCTTATAAATAGACTATCAAATTATTTTAACCATTTTAGTCATTACAAACCTGCAACAATAGATGTTATTTACACTTCAGAAGGAGAAACTGCTTTTAAGTAAGTACCTCTCGATAATGTATTGGCTATGACTATAATATATTAATTTTTTGTAACCAAGCATTGAAAATAAGATGAATATAGAGAATATACTGCACATTATCAATTAGATTCTAGGTTACACCATTGCCTTTTAACTTCTCGCAGACGATAATCAAGAATAAATATTTCACCGAGTAGGTAATATAACGTGCATATCTTCATTTCGTGTCTAAATATTTTCAAAAGTAACCGTTATGTCATCAAAACACGATATGAAAAGTATCACGCTGGTTTATTTGTCTTGCATTTCCGACATATATGTTTCTCGATAACTTGCAACCGAGGGGGAAAACTTCGAAAAGTTATTTTCTTATAAAAATATTCTTATCATTAAAATTACTATTATTAATTATTACGTTAGTCACCCAAAAGAAAGAATTTGAACTTGAACCACCGTATCACTAAGCAGGGGTTGATGTTTGGTCGATGTAATACAGCGATGACGTCAAGATAACCGAATTTAATAGTTAACTATCTCCTATTTACGTAAATATGCTTGTTGTATGCAAAACATAGATTCACGAGATCCTGCCTGCGAACCAGTTTTACAAGTAAAAGGCAAGAATTTTACTTGTGTAGCAGGAATGACGAGAAAACAAACAATACACACGGATAAAACTTGAATGTGGGATATTTATTTCGCTCGAGTGAAGTTATGCAAACTAACTTCGCGGTATATCTCTCACCAACAACCTGTTTCACGTGCTGCTTACACTCTTCTGAGCGATTGATTCTCTCAATGAATGGTTCTCACTACAGGTCGTAATGAACCGAAACTCTGATGATGAATGCAACTTTTCTCAGAAGTGGCCGGCAACTTCCGCGATTTTTCAATTCTAATTTTTGTGAGAATGACTGAACGAGGTAGTTAGTTTTTTTTACCCATCCATCGACCGAATTATTAACTAAAATTACGATTTCGTGTCAGAGTAAACGACCACATTGCGATATAAATATGCGAGACTTCATATAAAATACTAGTGCACAGGATCAGGTAGACTCATTATATTTAACTGTTGAAATTCTTCGGCATAATAATGCGTCTAGAAATTTATGACAAATAAATGTAATTTCATTAAAAATTCTTCAGTTTAGAATGATACTAACATCACCGCAGCGCGGTTGTAGTCTTTGGGAAGAAACTAAAATTTCTCAGGAGCATTACCCGATCAATTTTTCTCTACCCCTCAGTACACTGTATGACCCTTCCGGGATGGAACCCTGCATTGAAGTTAGGTCTTCTACTTGATATGTTTCCCATTTTATTAATTATGAAGGGAATTTTAGTTCTTATACTCCACTATTATTTAACATGAATGAGAATACATATATACTAAGACTGTTATTTGCAACGAAAAAAATATTTCGCTTAGCCGCGATTCAAACCCAGATCCTCCCGATTTCCGGTCAGCTACATTACCAAGTAATTTTTTTCTAGGCGAATCTTAGACACAAGTAAAAGGAGAATTTCATATTCAAGGAAAAAGGTTGCTTCGAGGTATAATTGGTAGCATATTTGACCGGCCATCGGGGATATCCGGGTTCGAATCCCAGGTTAGTCAAATGATTTTTTCATGTCGATTATCATACTTATTTAACTATGCACTAGTGTATTTAACTATGCACTCGTGCGCGTGACTGCGTACAAAGTTGCTTTTTCGACTACAGAGTATGAGTGAGAGCACAAAACCTTTTGCATGTGACGCAGGAGTATCCTCTTTCACAAATAACTGTAACCACTGTACGATAGATAATATTTAGTTACCGTTCCATGCTTAACAACTTTATTTGGTAGAATGATTAATGATTTTCAAACGCTCTACATAAATACATATACTTAATTCAACTTACAAATAAAATCCGAAGATTCAAACGTTATGGAGCGGAATTTTTCCATATTGAAACAAACACTTGCAATTTTCCACGATTATAAGAAAAGTTATTGTGACCTAGATTTCAATGATATAGCAGCATCTTCAACGTACAAATGGCGTGTTATTCATTCAATGTATCTTCTTGGGACTAAGTTATGTCTGATTCCGAACTAATGGATTCGACTTTGCCAATATTTGGCCCGCTTTAATTTCGTAGGGGATAAATTATTTCTAATGCCTTTACTAATTTACTTTGAAAAATTGCGAGAAATATTCCTCCTTCCGTTAATTATGTAAAAGATAAGGAGCATACGATAGAAATTCAGGGAAAAAGGTTCTGCCCAAAATAAAAGGATAATTATGGTAAAGCTAGAGACTAAGCCGGTAGATACCGTAGTGGTACAAGTTAACATACCTACGACGGACTACTAGGATGAATAAGTTTAAGGCGTCTATGAAGATATCACCGCAGTAATCAAACAGGTAAGACGTGAAGAAAACCTTATAATTTTAGGTGATTGGAAGGAGAAGGGTTTGGGTGTCAATATTGACTGAGAAAAATAGTATTCTATGATTCGCTGACGACATAGCAATCATAGCCGAGGCAGAGAAGAATTTTAAGAAGACTTTGACAAATATAGAAAGGAAAATGGCCAGATATCAGTTGAAAATCAACAAAAGGAAGACTAAGATATTAGTATGTAGTAAAAGAGAGGAGGCTAGGACAAACATTAAGGTAAGAAATCAAAAGCTAGAAGAGATTTTCTTACCTGGGAAGCCGAATTACCAACGATGGACGAAGCAAGAAAGAAATAGTCAGTAGAATAGCGCTGGCGAAGAGGGCTTACTACAAAAAGATGAATCTTCTCACATATGAGAATACAAGCATAGAAGTAAGGAAGCAATTCATCATACGCTACATACGGAGTGTGATTCTCTAAGGAAGTGAGGCTTGGACGTTGATAGCAGCAGAGAAGTCAATGATTGGAAGCATTTGAAATGTGGTGCCACAGAAGAATGATGAAGATAAAATTGATCGAATGAGTAAGTAATGAAGGAGTGCTAAGAAAGTGGGAATTAATATTATTCTTCTAAAAACCTAAAAGAATTTCTTCCTTGGTTTTAGCCTCACTAAGACAAGGAATTTTAGTTAAAAATTGAAATTCAGCTCTTGTCTTGTCGATTGCTTTCACAAAGTATTTCATCTGTCCTAGTTTGATGTGCAATGGTGGCAAGTGAATATTTTCTGTCGGAACCAGGGAAACATGGGCGACATTTTCATAACCATGAGTGAAGCTTTCTCGCAGAGGCCATTTCCGTAAGATGTAATGTTTTCTCGGGCGCGGCTGTTGTATTCAAGGGAGCAGCAGTATTTCGTGAAGCCTGATTGCAGTCCCGTGAGTAGAGCGACAACTTTCAGATTAGCGCAAACTTACCAATTATAATCACGATAATTAGTATTCTCAAGGATTCAACTGATATATCGGTACGTCTCCTTCATATCAGCAGAGTATGCAGATAGGATAGAAGGTAACTCATTCCCATTGGCCAACAGGACCACTTCAAAGCTTGTCTTTGACGAATCCATAAACAGTCTCCATTTTTCTGGGTCACATGGCATCATAATCTCTATCAACAATGCATTTAATTACAGTAAAAAAACCAAGCCTTCATCTTACGTAGAAATTAATTTGTGTTGGCGCTCTTGTCCTACTAGAAAATATTTTTATGCCCTTTTTTAAGAGATTGGCATCCATATAGGCGCAACTTCGTACCATATGTTACATTAGTTTCTCCAAGTATTTGGTCAAATTACTGTAACAAGTGGTGCAGCAAACATTTGGAGCTTAATCCTAGCCCTGACCGCCAATTTGGCAGCTAGAGAAAAATGTATAAGCAGTTTAAAGAATTAAAGAAAGAGATTATTGTTTCGATGTTTTAGTCAATTCACCGCAAACATAGCAGAAGCGATGACGATGATTTTACACACGTGTAATTTAATTACATATTAAATCACGGTAATATTCACAACTCAAACGCACATACTGACATTCACCTGGAAAAAGCCGGAGTAAAACATTTTTTACTGTTTTACACTATTTAAATTACTTGGAAAAAAAGGATCCTTGTCCAGAACACCGAAAGAGTTGACTCTGCGATCGCTAGAGGTATACCGAGGGAAGATGATGACAACTTCAATATACATAATTGATTTTAGAGGCTGATACTTTGCGGAATTCCATGATTAAGGAGAAAGAATACTTTTTTAATCCAATGAAATTATAAAATCTCAGTTTTACATTCTTCGTGGAACTAGAAAGTAGGTATTACTTTTCTTTTTTTAGCTGCGAAATCAAGAAAATTGCCGTCCAAGCCTGAGCGGGAGAGGCACTGCGAGGGCCAGAGTAGTATAGTGAATCTTCCGAGCTATTGCTACATATTTTAATTATTGCTGCTATGCTAAACAGCAAAATATTTTTATTAATACTGCTGTTTCTTGCTGCTTTGTATTATTATCTTTCGGGGAGGATGATGTGAAATAGAAGCTGGAAATATTTTTAAATACGTGAAAATTTGCGAAAAAATGGCAAAATTGGTCATTTTCAATGCGTTTTTACACAATTGACGGAGACTAATTCCCCTCAAATCTACATCTTTACCATTAATATTATTTTTTCAGAAATTTGCACCCCTCAAAACCCATAGAAAAAATTTAAATGCTAAAATAATCCTTTTAATTTCTCCAAATGACCGAAAAGTGGTAAAAATTGGAGGCTCTTCCGAAAATGGTGGGTGATGGAGAAAAACAGAGTTAACATTCGGATTTAGGAGGTCATTTTAAAAACGAAATAGCAGGAATGGTGTCAGGGCCTATTTTCATGCCGTCCAGCGATAATTTAAGCAAAGCTGATCATTTGAATCCACACCCCCTTGATAGTATTGTAAAATGATATAAAGCCAGGAAGCATTTTGTTACCACTTGAGGCAGTAATACTTGCGTCATGGATAATGGCAGAAATAAATAATACATGGATTTTATTGAAACGTAGGTATTAAAACGCGGAAATGTCGGGAGTAAAGCAAAAAGGGAAGGATGTAAGACAAGGGCATACCCAGGGTCATAGCTAGGGGGGGCAAGCCATAGTCTAGAAGGGGGCGCAAGCCAAGTTGTGACATTTTGGCATGGAAAAGGTGAATGAAAATAATATTTTAAGAAAATTATAACAGCGCATAATTAGTTTCTGATATCATTTCATAGAAAAAATATTTTTATTTTAGTTAAGTACATATCTTATACCTACTAATGCATATCATTTTTCGTGGGTATAAAGGATATTTGTTGAATACTTTCGTTTCAATTCAGTACCGATTTTGCTAAAGGACTTCTGCGATTTTTGCTTCTGGAGGGGGTGCAATTGCCCCCCCCCCCTGCCCCTCGCCTATGATGTAAGGTTCTATTTTTTCTTGGGGGAGATTCAGGAGGAACGTCTGCTTTGTTCTTACTCATCGTCCTTACCATATTCAATCTTTTTTTGATAAAGTTCTACTGTTAAAGGCATGCTGGTACACCAACTGTCACTGGTAATATTTCTTCCTCTGCAGTCAATGTGCTCTGCTAAGCGTTTGACAATTTCATGAGGTGAATTGGATTCTTTGAAAGGGCATCTGGCTACCTGCCCATATAAATTTCAATTTTTAGGTAAAATTTCCTAGCATCCACCACAGCAATGACTTCAATAACATATTTCTTTGGCTTTTTGATAGATACTGCGTTCAAGGACATCGGCCTCGAAATGGTATAAGTTGCTCAAGGATCGTGATGCACTCTGATGGTGTATTTGCAAATTCAAATTTGTTGGATATTTTATTAATGAACTCAGTAACTGCAGCTTACTAGTCACTTTTCTTACATTCTAGTCTAGTGCTGAGGTCATAAAAACTAATGCACCGTAGAAAAAAAATCCGATAGTTCAGTATACGGGAAAAAATTTGATAGACTTCTTTGCTCCAAATCTCCCTAATATCAACATGGGAAATTTTATACGCACCTGAGAGAAAAAGGAGACTAATAAGAGCCAGTTATTCATCTTCACTGAACTGCTTGTATCACGATCTCTTGCATAATTTCCAGAAACAGAATTAAAGTAGAGATTTGTGATTTTCACAATTATATCTAATAATTCTGCGCAAAAAGAGGCGAAATGCTGATGATTCATTAAACACACTTTGCACATGGGTGTATTCCAGGAAGATGAGTCATCGGCGATTTCATCAAGCCAAATTCGTGCGAATGAATTTTAATCGTCTCCACGATGGATCGGTAGAGAGAATAAATTGTAGCACTTTCGGTCGCATCGGGTCAAAACGTCGGTTGCAGCAAAACTAGGGAACACTTTGAATATTAAACGTTACTTCAGTCAGAATTACAAGAAATTAGAGACCAGAAAAACTCTAGTTCGAACGGCATCATTTTGTTAAAAAAACATCGAAAAAAAAGTCAATATTACCCGATGCGATATATTCAGGGTTATTGGCTTTATTAAAGCTGTATGTGATGTCTGATGCAATATGCAATTTATGATGTTCTTACCATATAAATCAATAAATATTAAAGATGATTGAAAATCAATTTTCATTCATTCATTATTTGTCATATTTCTCTTTAGTGTTCTCCCTGTAGCGCTATGATTACTGAATAAACATGTTTCGGAAAGTAACTGTATTGAATACACGTTTTCAAATGGACGTGGGTGGTTACTATTTCATTCATGCTGAGGAATAACGTAAAAATGTAAAGTTGTACGTTAAAAAAAAGTTTCACGAAGTACGCGCATTTCGGTTAGCGTAATTGACTTTTACGATACTTTGAAGAACACTTAACAATTTTGAGATGAGAACGTTGACCAGCTCTCCCGTTCGAGGAGAGTGCATAAGGAGAGAACAATGCAAGTAATCGCCTTTCTTCATAGAAGCAGGCCGTACTTCCCAGCCTCGTCGAGAGCGTGCGTATTTGGATTCTTCCAAGAAACGTCAACCGAGTGGCTGAGATGGGACTAATGCCACAAGAGAGCAAAAATCAACCTCCGAATCCCGACCACTCTCAATATCGACCCTCCGCAGTGAAATTTGATACAGCGCCGGGTGTTTTTTTCGGTCGGAGCGAAGCTCGACCCCTCGTCTTTTCCTTTTTTTTCCTTCGGTCAGCGAGTACTCCCCTCCGCCCAAGGAGGTTTCCCATTCCACTGGCCGTTGCGGCCGACTTCGCAACTAAAATCCGGCGACGGTTGAATTTGGATTTTTGAATTAGGATAGAACACCCTTAAGGGGAGGAAGCGACTACCTGGTCAGTTCCGAGCCGAAAAAAAACTCCGTACGGGGCGAAAAAGAAAATCTCAAACCCTTCGTAGAGCCAAAAGCAACTTCCCGCGAAGAAGCTCGGCGCGAAAAGGTTAAGAAGCGTCTCCAGGATAATCGCAAGCTCTCAACTCCAACTTTTTTCGACCCCTCCCCGCTGGGACTCTTCATTATCTCGGACTTCCAGAGTAGTTGTGCTCCCTCCTTTCTGGGATTACGGCCCTACATAATTGTTAATATAATAATGCTGCATAATTGAGTCTACCTTAAAGCTTGACTCTTTCTGTCAATTTGTTTTGAATCTCCCACTGAGGAATTAACCAAATCTATAGGTCATAGTTGAGTTAACCAAAAAATTTTACCCATTCGGTCAGTTTGTTATTTGGATATCCTAACGGGGAAAATTCAACTATTTGGGAACTTAAGTACTCGTTTATTAATAGTAGGTCAATTCTCAAAGATTGAGTCTTTATCTCAGATTGTCATGCGATTGTTATTCTTTTCCATGAATACATTAACGAAATCAATATTCTTCAAAAGTTTCTTTTTTTTACTATCGCTACCTCAACTTGCCGCCAGTGGTTTATATCTTTGCGGTCCTGCGTACTTGCACGTAGTTGTTTATATTTCCGCTTTGGCGCTGTTCGCGCTGTACAAGACGGTTGACTCTAGCCGCAGCGACATCTTGCGGGGCTTCCTGGTACTGTCCAGCCGGCGAGAGTTGTCCGATGGCACTTGAGCGTAGAGCGGTAGAGCCCTGCGCCAACGTGGTTTGCAACCAATCACTGTCCCCCAAATGCACCTCACACCCTAGCCTACTCATACAACGTTGTCACGTGCATATGAGGCACTGAAACAAACCAGAACCACCTAAACAAGCCCTTTCTGCGAATCGCCAAAACAAAGGATTCTTTCTTTGGATCCTTCACGCTCGTCGTCCACTATGGCTCCATTCGTCACGGAACCCCTTTGTTTACATGTGATGTGGGCGATTCCCTGTCTTACCTGGCTACTTTGCCCCCTACCCTTTATTGCTGTCAACGGACAACTCTCGACGGCCGGACTGTACCTGCCTCATTGGTTCGCGGTCAACTTATGGATTGCTTATATGTATTTGGCAAAGGGATAATCGTTGCTTGCACGTAAATTACAGACTTTCAATTGAATTCCTCATTTTTTTCTGAGCATTGTCAAATTTTAAACAAAGTTCTAAGGTCAACATTAACGCATTTAATGCAGCAAAAATTTTCATGTTGATGTTTACACATGACTCGGGATATAAGTTAATATTTATCGCAGTATTTTGTTTAAAAATTGTAAACGCTGCTCAAACGACAAAGAATTCAATTCTTAGATTATATTTCTTGAGAAATGAACAAATATTTATTTCGAAAACTGACTGGATAAACAATTGCATGACCACGATCCCTTATCGCTAAGAGGGGCAATATAAGACGAGGGGTCGGGGTACCTGCTACCGGATTTCGAAGGTAAAGCCTAAATCCCGCAGTGTTGGGTCCCGAAACATAGACGCCTTTCACCCCGGACCGTCATAAAAGGGGAAGAGTTACGAAGCGTAAGAAAACCTTCGACGACAATATGTGGCTTTCGTCTCGCAGGTCAAGAAACGTCCACACGCGTATTTACGTCTTTACGTCTAGTGAAAATTTAGGGGCTCCTATATCGCTCGCGTCTATCGTGATGCCTATACGAAAGGTGGAATAAAAAGGCTCTGATTACTTGAGCCCAACTTTTTTTTACAATAGGGTGGTTTCCTATTATTTTTTTATTGCTTGAATCGAAAGATTATTACTCCTGGAGTGCGCATTTCACGCTCTTAGATTTTTAAATGACGATATCTATTTTTCGCGATTAAACGGAAAGTGAAAATTTTCAAGCGCGCGAAAACGCGACGGCTAAGTAGGAATGATGGGAAAAGTTCGTGTGACGTATTGCTGTCGGCTTGTGAGGTGACCTTAGGGCGAGGCTTGAGCGCTGATACGACACAGGCTGCTAGCAGGTAGCAGAGTACCCTGCTAGCAGGTAGCGCTTGGCTTAAATAAGGATTTTTAATACCCTATCAAAAGAAGGAAACTTTCCGGCACTTGGCAATTTCAAAAGGTGATTATTAAGAGACGTTTCCCTGATCTCTGTGCCTCATGCATGCATTGGTAATCTCAGACGACGTAAAACTCCTATCAACTCGTATAGAAACTAGGTCTCTGTGACGTCACGTGGAGTGGCATCGCATGGGCGCCAATCTGGCCTTTTTCAAATGAGGTTAAAAGTGCCCGTTACCGTTTGTCTAAACTGGGATGTCTAAAACCAAATAATTTGTATATTATGGATAGGCTAATGGTGGGTGAGGAATCGCAATCAATGCCTTTCGTTTTCTTTGATGAAGGAAACCACCCATTTATAAATTCTACGTTTCCATAAATTTGAATTATTTACTATATACCAAGTGTAAAAATAGCATATGACAAATAAATAAATGGAAGCTTCAGAACATAAAAGACAACCTGACCCTATTCTGAAAGGGTTATCCGATAAGGTTATTTAAAGGTGTATTAGATTTCAATGCAGTTTTAAGGAACAAATACGCTAAATAGTGTGGACGTTTTCCTGCAGTGGGTTTTTTTCAATGAAGGATACTACACCCTTATCCTCATGTTTTTTCCCACAAACAGAAATCTTTTTTCCACAAAATTTTCACATGTTGCTCATATTTTTTACATTTGACAAATATTGTGTATTGTATATCCTATGTATTGTAAACGTTTGTCAAATATTTTTTAATATGCTTGCATTGACGATATCGAGGGGTTAGGTGGAAGAGGGGACTTCTTAATCTCAACCTCGCCCGAATAAAGACATTTTATCATTATTATCTCACGAAATTTTAATTTTTATTGACTTTTACCTGGTTTTTAAGAGCCAGAATGGTGTCAAAAACTATTTGCTTGCATACAATTTCACAACTCTTACGCCTGTGGGAACATTTTTGAATGGTGTGCATGGTGAGTGCGGGAAAAACGTTTTTCTACGTTTGGCCAGATTTTCTTACCACTGGCAGCCTTTCCTTAAGATTTTAATGCCATCCTTTCCGCGATTTCCGCGAAACTCGGCCCAAACTAGTGGCAGAGAGCAATAAAGGTGTCTTTCGAGGAATTTATTTATCTTGCCGTTGTCCATTAGCGGGGGAAACTTATTTCAAAGCATTGGTCACACTTTCTTATAGTTTTGGTGGTGGGTCTGTCCTTGCGTAATTACCAAGGACATATTGTACTCATGCAGTGGCGCAGCTAGGAATCAAGGCTGGGGGGGGGGGGGTTCAGGTGAAACTAATACCGTGGTGTGTGGGGGTATGGAATACCCACCAGGATAAGCTGTAGGTGCGAGATTAATAAATTGCAGAATTTTAAGATGAATGGTTCAAAATGGTGAGTTTTACGGCTTTCTGAGGGATATTTTATAAATCCTTACACCATTCTATAAGTAACATTTATCCAATTAAGTAAAATGGATTAAACTTAAAAATTTCTCTGAGCTCTGTGAGGAGGGGTTAATCCCCCAAAAACCCCCCCTCGCTGCACCACTGTATTCATGGTATGTCGTCAGGGGGTGGGGTGGGCAGTTCAAACTATGAATAATTTCAAAATGACTGATTTTAAATAGTATATAGGTATATCTATAATAAATAGTATCTATAATAGAGTGGTTTCCTATTATTTATAAACTGCCTAAATCGAAAGATTATTGCTCCTGGAGTACGAATTTCACACTTTTAGATTTTTAAATGACGATATCTATTTTTTGCGATAAAATGATAAGTGAAAATTTTCAAGCGCGCGAAAACGCGACGCGTAAGTATGAATCGGTATGAATGCTAGCCCGTGTGACGTCATTCTGGTTCCTCCTGCTGCAAAGTGAGGTGACCTTGGGGCGAGGATATGCGCGCCGCTGCGACGCAGGATGTTAGCAGGTAGCAGAGTACCCTGCTAGCCAGTGGCGGCGCGTGCGTATACGCATGTTAGCAAGTGCACACCCAAAGATGAATAAATTATAAAAGAAAACTATTCCTTTGCAACGCGAAGAATAAAAGTACTGTCTGCATATGCAAGAAAGATGAGCCTCCGAACGCTACAGCTATCTCCTTTTCGAATTCACCGCTCTACAAGTGTGCGATCCCGTGGCATCATACCGGGCGCATTTTCGGTCTGTGCAATGCCTTCTTAAGCTAACGAACGTAAGCTTAAGAAGGCATTGGTCTGTGCGATCGCTTGAGGGAGCTCTGGCGGGACGAGGTAAGCGAGGTAAGCATGTGCTGTTCAAAGGGGCGATGGGAGCAGACTCAAAACCATGCGAATGCGCACGCGCATGTTTTTGGTGACAGACTAGCAGGTAGTGTAGTGATGTAGCCGCCACCCAAGGTGCGTATAATAGGCCTATTATACGCACCTTGGCCGCCACCTACACTACCTGCGCCCAGGATCCTAGTCCGTCTACAGAGCCATCTGTATAGCCGTTTTCTACACTACTTCCTCATAGGGTGTAAGGAAAAGAGAATGAATTTCAACTACCGTCACTTGTAAAGGTGTGTTTAGAATAATTATTTTCATACATGCTAATATTATTTCTGTTCATGCAATTTTAAGGGTAGAGTGTACCAGTGATATGTTTTGCTTGCTATGTATTCTATTACGACGAAATATGACGCTCATGGATTAGGATTAACATAATATAATTAAATCATCCTATATCTGCTCTAATGCACACCCTAGATAAATTACCACCAGCCGCCACTGCTGATAGCTGGTAGCGCTTGGCTTAATTATGGATTATTAATACCTAATCAAACGAAGGAAACCTTCCGACATTAGGCAGTTTTAATAGGTGATTATTAAGAGATGTTTCCCTGAGCTCTGTGCCTCATGCATGCATTGGTAATCTTAGACGATGTAAAACTCCTATCTACTCCTATGGAAACTAGGTTCCTGTGACGTCACGTGGAGTGGCATCGCATGGGCGCCGATCTGGCCTTTTTCAAATGAGATTAAAATGGACCATTGCCAATCGTCTAAATTCGGAATTCAAAAACAAAATAATTAGTGTATTATGAATACTCTAATGGTGGGTAACGAATCGCTATCAATGCCTTTCGTTTTCTTTGATGAAGGAAACTACCATATTCATTCATCTTTGGGTGTTCAGTTCCTATCATGCGTATGTGCACGCGCCGACACTGCATGGCACCCTGATGAATGTTATTAATTTTTGTCATTTTTTGCTCTTTTTATACATGGTGTGTGTCTTATCCTTTCAGTTGATGGACTCAATATATTTGACAAGGTGCCTTGGATGTCTCCAGTGCGAGCCGTGGACACAGCTTCTATTTGCGAGCAGGGTTCCTTGTCATCATCTCCTTCCACTAGCAGTTGAAATGGAAGAAGACGTGGGTCTCGTCCAACTGATCGAATGTGTTCCGTTGATTTCGACTGCGACGTCTGCGATGCTCGTTTTACGAATATATCTTAACGACTCTGTGCAGCATTTTGTGAAGTACCTGGGAGTTACGATAACCTCGAACCTCACGTGGGGAGCACATATAAAGAATATTTGCGGCGTAGCCTGGAAGAAAATAGGATTCGTCAAGCGTATTAAGGGAAGATTTCATTTAATTGCCACAAAAAGGATTTCGTCATTTAAAAATCTGAAAGCGTGAAATACGTACACAAGGTGTAATAATCTTTCGATTTAGGCAATGAAATAATAATAGGAAACCATCATATTCTTCTCCGCTTTCGTCGACGGTGGAATCGTTGGTCTGTGGAGGGGAGAGAGTTCACGGGGCATTCCCACCTTTCAAATCGTGCTTGGGGCTCTGTGCGACAGTCAAGTGGAACCATTTTCACAACCAAATAAGTCATCAAATTAAACAACGCCCATATGTGGTGCCAAGAGTGGGGACCCGAACTTAATCTGAGCAAATGCATGGCGGTACATTTCTTGCGGAATTCGTCCACCTATAATAATATTTATGCAGTGGATGGTACTAACATAAGGGCAGCAGAGGAAGTGAAGTATGTACCTAGGAGTTAAGATAATCTCGAACCTTACGTGGAGAAAACATATAAAGAATATTTGCGGCATTGCCCTGAAGAAATTAGGATTCGTCAAGCGTATTGTGGGAAGATTTTCGGATGAGAAAGTGAAAGAAAGGTGCTATTTCGCTCTCGTCCGACCGCACCTTGAATATGCAGCGAGCGTATGGGATCCCGAGCAGAAAGACTTAATCCGCGAACTGAATAAAATACAAAGGAAGGCTGCGCGTTTCGTCAAAAACTGCTACGGGCGTACAGACAGCGTTACCCAGATGTTAAGCGAATTAGGCTGGGAGCCATTGGAGACTCGGAGGCTGCGCGCTAAGCTTAGATTGCTGGGACAATTGAGAATGGATATCTTTAAGAGCGACACAGAGAACATAATATTGGAGCCACACTATATTTCCACGTCCGATAGAAGCGATAAATTAAGAGAGATGTTTTGCCGAACGGATAGATATGGGAATTCGTTTTTCCCCCGAACCATAAAGGACTTTAATAAACGCTAGTCGCAACTTCGTTAGAGCGCTTAATTTTTTTTAGCTGTGAACGGCTGGTGTCCTAACACCCCCTGCCACACAACTGATTTTACTTTAGTATTATTATACAATTTTCTAACTTTACATGCAATTAAAAAATGATTTTGCTTTCCAAAATTATTGAAAATTTTACCAAATTCTCAATATTTTCCTTTTTTATGCTTATAATTGCACTTTTAACACAAATAGACATCATTTACTACTGTCTAAGGTAAGTACTTATCAGTATGCGTCACTGAACCCTTCAATGCTTTAGCTCTCGTCCCATTCCTGCTGACTGCATCCACGGGTTTGGTTCCTTGCAGGGTCTCAGCCTGATGTTTCCCCATCTCAGCTGCCTTGCAGATCTCCATGCTCTTACCCAGAGATAATTCCGGTATCCGCAGAAGTCTCTCCTGGGGCCGTATTCTGTATTTCGTCGGTGCCGCACCGGTCGGTTTCCCTTTCAAGCCCACCGACTGGACATCAAACCGTACCGACAACGGATTCCGCACCGACGACGACACTTTCAGCGATTCTGTAAGGTCGTCGGTTTCAAACCAGTCGGTACGGTTCCCCTTCCTTCCCAAACAGGGAAAATCCGAATATATCCGAAGAACCGTAGCAGACGAAAATAGCATACCATGGAACGTGAACGTAGGATTCAAATGCAAATGTAATATTAGAGGAACAAGTTAGGAAATTGTTATAAAAATATGGAGCTGGGTGCAATTAAAAGAAGTGTAATGACGAGGAAGTAAATAAATTGTGATTGGGTGAAATACATATGTATAAGTTGCGCATTCCAAGTGAGAGAAAATGATAATATTGCGGTAAACCTCACACTTATTAACAAATATCTTCTTTTATCATCAAGGGAATCAATGGCTGACGATGAAATGAAATATAGTTGCCCGTTACAAATGAAAGGAACTGATACCGTTGTGGCAAACTTCATACTTAAATAAAAAGATCTTATTTCTATGCCGAGAGAAACGCCAAATTGATGATCGAGTGAAAATACAGTCGCCTATTCAGAGTGATATAAAGTGTAAATTCTATGGATAGTTACATTTTATGACACCATAAGCATTTCGATTTGCATACCGTTAGTGTACCTGCCTTTCTGACCTATCCCCACTACCCCCCATCACCTGTTGCTGGTGGCTACAGTTTTGCAAAGCAGAAGCGCAATAGGTGTTAATAACCTTCTGTTCTTACACAATGACAACGTCCGACTGGTACTTATACACACCTTTATTACGACTTAGCACACCATAACGAGATAACGGTTTGCTCTTAATGGAGCAATGGAAAAATTACGTGTCATACCTGCGTAACAAAAGACGCAAACTTTTTAGAAAAAAAAAATGACTGCTCTCCTAGCAGAAACAAACATTAGTTCGTCGATCTTGGGCACACAAATAACAGCAGGGAGACAGGAAATCAGTGGCGTAGCCAGGGGGGAGGTCAGGGGTTCCGAACCCCCCCCGAAATATAAAAACACAATTATTGGCCTTCATAAAAGAAAACTAAATATTGAAAAATCAGGAATTTACAAAATGCTTCTTTAACAAATTCAAAAATTCCCCGTTTCTCAAAAATTTTCCCCCTTGGTTTTGGACCCCCCATCCCCACAAACCCCCGAAGGAAACTCCTGGCTACGCCATCGCAGGAATTAATTATGGCTTGCCACTGTTTGTCTCCCGTTTTGAGGGCATGCAGTTTTGGGTCTGTTTTTTGCACGTTTTTTGCCCGCGACTTTACGCAATATGTCGAGCTACAGGGCAGGAACCAGGTATAAAATGTGCGTACCAGGGATTCTACGTCGAACGCAAACTTCGCGATGTAGCTATTTTCGAAAGAATGCATCGTGTCATGTGAGCGCAAACAGGGGCGAAGCCAGGGATTAAGGGTGGGGTTGGTTTAGGTGCTACTAAAACCGGGGTGTGTGGGGTATGGTATAGGATAACACACATCAGGATAAGCGGCAGGTGTGAGATTAATAAATTGGGGAATTTTAAGACAAATGGTTCAAATGGTGTTTTTTACGGCTTTCCAAGGGATATCTTATTAATCCTATTCACTATGCTATTAGTAATATCAATCCTATTCAGTAAAATGGATTTAACTTAAAAATTTATCTGTGCTCTGGAGGGGGGTGGTTTATCCCCCAAACACCCCACCATCTCGCTGCCCACTGAGCACAAATGTCCTCGTCTCACGAAAAGCAACTTCGGACGAGAATTTTATGTTTGCATTGGAATGCCACCAGACCAATTCGACTCCAGCCACGGATTGCCTTTCTGCCGTGGTGATGTGGTGAACGTCCGTCGCCCAATCTTCCGTCGGCGGATAGCATTTTATTTACGCATTCAATGCGAGCGGACCTCTTGGACTCCAATCCACGATTCCCCTTACTGCCGCTCTCGACAATCGCGGGTGCAAGGCAGGGGGCACCAAGTTAACCTTCAACGCAAACAGACCGACCCGCTACAAACTTAATGTGCACAGATGACTCCATGAATCCCACAGAAATCCCATAAGTTATTCATCGGACAGTTTTTATTTAATGTGCTTGGCTTTAATGTTATAGGATAACGGGAATTATGATTTCACTCGTCGGCAAAACTCGCCTCTCATACGGACAACCTGTGACGTAATGAGAAAAATGAACGCAAAGCTCAATGGCCTGTGAATGCGGCCAGTTCAGGAACTACTTCAAGACGTCCAAACTATGTCCACTTAATGTTCTCATACAACGGGTAATTATCAAAAAACAACATTTCCCACTTGCACCGAAGACATTCAGTGGCATGAGTCAGGGGCGCAGATAGGAATTAAGGCTATGGGGGGTTTCAGGCGCAATTAATAAGGGTCTGGGGGTATGGCATACCTGCCAGGGTAAGCGGGAGGTGCGAGGTCCTTCCGCCAGAAAAAAATTAAGATAAATGGTTCAAAATGGTGAGTGTTACGTCCTTATGAGGGATAGTTTATTGAACCTTACTCCATTCTATAAGTAACATTAATCCAATAAAATAAAATAGATTAATTTAAAAAAATTGTCTGAGCTCCGGGGAGGGGGGGTTTATCCTTAAAACCCCCACGCTGCGCCAATGGCATGAGTTGCAGTGAGACAAAACATAATATAACAAACAATATAAAAAGAAGTTGTAAGAGTTCCTCCTTAAATTTTTCGTACTACGCTCTCGCATCACCTAAAATGGAGTGCACTCTTGTCGGGATAATAGTGGACGCAACCGACATTTTGGGGTCAGCTTAGTATCGAAATCGTTCCGGCGGTGTATTGGGATAGCTTCATAATACTATTTTGTATTTGTTTTTCAAATACCCAAGTCAAAGCTATTTTTTATTTCAAATACTCCTCGATCTGTATTTTTCCAGCCCTGCTTTCAACGTATTCAAACTAGGGGCAATGCCAAGTGCATCGGCTACGTTAGTAGATACTCCGGCAAAAAGAACCCCCATTCAATGAAAGAGATTGGCCAAGATATGCGTCGAAGGAGAAGAGTTGATGGCTCGGTCCTTTGCACGTCGTATTTTTGCGGTGATGCGTTTGATTGAGTTTTAGTGGCGTGAAAAGTAAGTTAAAAATTCCCCTACATGGCAAAGATTGATGTGCTTATTTTATATGGTTAGGTGGCAGTCATTATGAAATTTAAATCCACTCAAAACAGAGTGTCGGTGCGTGGGCATAACAATGATCAAAACAAGGGGGACTGGGTGCAAGTCAAATTCGTTCGAGTAGCAACATTTTGGCTCATAAAAAGTATTATCGAGTAGTGATTTTGGCTCAAAATCAGTAATTTGAAGCTAAATGTGCTGAGAAAAAGATAGTATGCGTGTGAAGTTAACTAAGTCCGATGGTCAGTATGGTTTGCTAAGTCGACGGAAACCATCAAATACGCGAACGAACGACCTTTACATTTGACATCCTCAACCACGTTATTGCGGAAACAAAAGCACTTGGATTAAAGCAGTACTAAACAACGGATAATGTACGCGTGAAGCAAAGTTCATTGATGGTATTTATAAGACCACAAGAATTTCGTTTCGCATGACGTTAGTTTACCTGCCTTTCCGACCTATGCCCAATACCCCCAAAACCCCAGTGTGCCTATTGGAGTACCCCCCAGCAAGAGAGTGCAGAACAACGACCCAATTCTGCCCCAGCGTGTGAGAACCGGGGACTCGGTTATCCAGGCCACGCCATTGTCTGTGTGGGACGGTGTTCTGAAGTCGAAGTCCTGACCTGCCTTAAGAGTGCAGAAGGCGTGCAATGGTCAGGGGTGTGTGCTTTTCGGGGCCCTCAGCCAGGCCGAACCACTGGTCGGTGGCGACTGAGGGGGTCTTTGTGTACCAGCCGAAGTCTTCTCGACTTCCGATCTCCAGATTGGAAAGCCATTCTCTCCGGGCCGGAACAGCGAGTCTTGTTTCCCCGGGCGAGGAGACTTCTTCGGAAAGTGGGTGCGAATGATTGGCTACCGTGGGTCGGACCTCTCAATCGTTCCAAATCCCTGTCGTAGCAGTGGGTGTTTGCACACATTGGATGCCATGAAAGTAAACAAGATTGAACTTGCTTTCACTCAATAGATGTAACCAATCATTCAGATATGAACTTTTCACTATTATGAATGCTAAGAAGAATGAAACTTCATTTTTCCCCCTTGAAGGTATGCAATCTTGGTGTAAAAGAGTCGAAAACATGCCTAACTTTGACATGCCTTAAAACAAAAAGTATAAAAATACTACCTTTTTTTATTTTTTTAAATGAAAGCAGAACATTTGAACTACCCACTGATAAATTTTAAAGAAAATAAAAGGTGGCCCTTTTTAGTAATAAATTGTTAAATAATGACAAATTTTTATTGTTTAAACAGGTCCTTTTTGTTTATTATTGCTTCAAATGACTTGCAAGTTATGCCAGAATGTGCATAAATGAAATCCCTTCAAAATAAAACAATAACCACTGCTTTATAAGCCATGGTTCCTTAGTAATCAGCATTTATGTGATTTTTCATTTTTTACTCTGAGGCCTGACACTGCAATGTTCAAGGGGCGGTAACTTTATGACGGTTCAGTTCTGAGCAGAGGTAAAGGCATCATTATTCATCATAAGGATACTGCTTTCACATATATAAATTTCAGAGAAATCGGTGACGGTCACCTGACACCCCTCTGCCTGATTTGAGATGAAATCCCCCTCCTAGCAAAAGGAACGAATAAACTTATTGAAAATTCGAAAATTAGGCAAATTTTTTTTGACGGAATAGTTCTGATTCTGAGTTTATATCACGATAATTAAGTAAACTTCATACGGTAAAGGAATTGATAAGGGGCAATCATTAAAACCCCTTCGGCAGTTTTTAGACATATTTTATATTCAAACCGTTAGTTGTATATTTTGTACAGAATGTCTTATTCTACGTTAGAGATGAATAAGGCATTCTGTACGACTGTCTTATTCATCCCTTTATTTAATGTTAGTAGCATCAGTGGCACAACGAGGGGGGGATAAACCCCCTCCCCAGAGCTCAGAGAAATTTAAAGTTTAATCCATTTTACTTAATTGGATTGGTATTATACTAATAGAATAGGGCAAGGATTAATGAAATATCCCTCAGAAAGCCATAAAACTCACCACTTTGAACCATTTATCTTAAAATTCCGCAGCAATTTATTAACCCTTTCGCGCCGAATTCCGCACCTGTGCGGCGAGGATTTTTTTTCCTCAACTACTAATGCCACACCAGTGCGTCCTGAATGTTCTTACCCTAACCAACGAATGCCGCGCCTGTGCGGCACAGGTCGAAAAAAGTGACCGTGGCGGACACAAAAGACCCACGGATGCGGTCGCCCCTTGTGATCCGCCTTAGCGCGAGCCCAGCCCCTTCTTCGGCCACTCAGGTCAACCCTTTCCTATCCTCTCCACGCGGTCAACTACTGTTATTTGCAGTGTGTTTTCCAAAAAAATATTTGTGGCTTGCTTTTGAAATCCAATGCTAGAAATGAATTCATCTTTTTTTGCTGACCACATGGAAATTTCAAACGAAATTCTAATGTTAATATCAACAGAGTTATAGAACAACTAGTAAATATACTAAATCCGTCTATATAAACGTTAGAACTTCGTTTAAAATTTCTGCACGCTCAGAAAAAAACACGAAATTCGTTTTGAATTAAAAAAATCGATACGAACAACAAATATTTGCATATATTATGCGTTAATATTTTAGCTAGTTGACCGCGGACTCGTGCTAGGAAGGGGCTTATAATCCCTCTAGGGCCTGGGACAGAGGCCGAGGAAAAGGATCGGCGCCCCACCGAGTTGGGTCCAAAAATGTTTCGGGAGGGACCCACTGCCTTTAGTCGATGCGGAAAGGCTTCGTGCAGAGGAGTAAAGAAAACTTTCAAGAGACTCGTATTGAGGAAGAATTTCCTTCAACGAAGGTCCGGCGCGAAGATCCTGGTGGGTATTCCACACCTCAAAACACCCCGGAGTTAGTTGCACCTAAATGCCCTCCAGCATCAATTCCTAGCTGCACCCCTGCTCCGTACCACTAGAAAGAGGAGTCTCTTGGGGCTCAGTACAGCAGTCATGCTAAGACGAAAACTCCGCCGTCTCGAAAGGGTTAAGCAGTTATTCTTATTATTTTGCAATATAATTTAATAATGCACCTGTGACTCAGTTATTACATACACAAAAGCCCGTTGTCAAAAAATATTTCACGAATACCCCACAATGGTTCGCAATGTCCCTGGGATGAAATACGAATATGTATAGGGGATCAAAATAGGATATTCCAGAAGTATCCCATAATGATTCGCAATATCTACTTACTTACTTACTTCCTTGGCACTGCAGCCCGGTATGGGCTTTGGCCTCCCTCAAGACGCCTGTCCATTCTCTCCTGTTCTGCACTTTCTCCCACCATCTGACAATCCTCATAGCCTTTATGTCTTCTTCCGTTTTCGAGTTCCTGGTCGTTTGCCAGTGTCATTATCCTTAAATCCGTCCGTATTCCGAGGTTTCTTTATGGGTTTCGTAACAGAACATTTTTTTTACGGCGTGGGATTGTTAGCCCCATGCCCAACCCCCAACCTGGAGGACCAGACCAGGGTATCTCTTTTTGTCGGGCCTATCCCCTTTGACCTGTCCGGCTTGGGTGGCCCTACCAGGAGCTTTCGCTCCCGCCGGCATAGCTCTCAGGTTCACTTAGGCACGCAAGCCCCCTCATCACGACAAGATAGAGATACCAGCGAGGGGGGATTCGCAATGTCCCTGGGACGAAATAGGAATATTGGGGATCAAAATGGGATATTCCTGGAATATCCTCTGCTGTGTGGGTTAAGAGGAAAATAAAGAAAGAAACATAATAACGTAAGTGTTGGTTTGAAAAATAATTCAATCGCTACATTGCGATACCTTAGGCACTTTTCTTAAAATCTTCACCACTCTCTTCTTCGCCGAGGATATCCTGAGGACCTTCTGTGTAAGAAAATCTTGTACAAAGTCTACAAACCCAAAAGTTATCCTAATAAACAACCCACATATCTCTCACTTTCAACCACTTACTTCCCTGGCGTGCAGGATTTGGACAGAATTGTTAAAAACCTCTTTCCGATTCTTTCTCACAACGTCAGTACTGAAAAAATCTTCTGTAGCTGGTCATCGTTTAGATTTCTGTCGGCCACCAAATCTGTCTTCCACATTCAAAGCCACTTCACCATTCTCAAAGTTCACACAACCAGAACTAACACTTTACCTACCCCTTGCCAACGACTGTGATGCAAAACCTGTGCGATCCTCAATCACCTCCTTACAAATTTCACACTTTTCTGCTTCCTTCCATTCCATCCCCAAACTGTGTCACTAGTAATGTATTTTAAATCCTTTTCTGCAATTCTTGCCCCGCCTCACAGAGGGCTGAAATAAAAAAAAGCTAGACAAAACCTAACAAACGATTTTTTTTGAGTGCAGAATTTGAAACTTTGCACAGTTGTTGTCAATACAATAGTACATTTTTTGACGCAAACCGTTTTTCACCGATTACTTTTTTAAACAAATTACTTGGCCTCAAATTGAACAAATTTCGCAAAAATAGCCTGCATTGAATTTCTATCGAAATTCAGCATGTTAAATCTAATGCCACACCTACTGCAGCAATGCAATGGAAACAAAAATTAACAATATTATCATGCGATTTATTATTGTTAATTATTGGCAACTATCACGCTTCAGTTGTATTATTTGTGGCCGATATGATACAAACTGGCGGACCCTGAAATTTTGTGTTCATGTAGGATTTAAAAAAAAGGATCTCCGAGTTACCTCGAGATATTTACACCACATTTACAACAAAAGAGTATGATACCAAAAGGAGAATGGCAACTACCAGCAATGCCGAAATTAAGATCGATTTTTCGAACGTGCGGCACAGGTTGCAGCTTGCTGTTGGCCACGAGGAATATAGTGCTCGTTTTTGAAGACACCCTTAGACCATTCGTTGACGATTTAGTATTTAAATCATACGTTTTAATATAACTGCTATGGGTGCGGTAATAGTATGTAATATAAAGTATACTTGCATGGAATTAAATGGTAGTTCGATCGGTCAGTAGTTGCGAAGGTTTGTAACGTTAAATTTCAAGTTGTTTGTTAGCAGGCTATTATCTTGAGGAAAGAAATTTACTATATTAGCTAGTATTAATATTAGTGCTGCTTTGTTAGTGTAAATAGTACGTAGAATTATATTGTGGGTATGATAATAGTAACGCCAAGTTTGCGTGTAAGTACATATGTTAACATCGATTTCAAGATTAGCATTTTGTTACCTCAGCTTACATAAGGAGTTCACTTTCATGTTTTTGTTTCATGTATGTAAATCAAGTGTAATGGCCTTACAAATGAAAACTATTGAAAAAGTAACTTCAAAATTATGTGTCCCTTCCTTCGCTTGATCGATGTTGGCATTGCCATTCGGTGATGTTTCAGATGACACTTTTTAATTTGTAACTTTACTGAGTAAACTTAATATAACCATTACTGATTATTTTGATAGTGGCAAAGATGAAAATTGTACATGATTTTTATATCACAAAAGTAACCGAAGATAATGGTACTACGGTATGTTTACGCTATATTGTGGAACTACAAATTCTGGGTACATTCTATTAATTAATGGTCAAGTGATAAGAAGTTATGAACGATGTAGTCTTATTCATTATACACGCTCAGGTGTTAGTCACATTCAGCCAAGTGATGTACTTAGATAAAACTGCTGCACTGGATTTGGAGAAAACTGGTAATAGTGTTTTTTTAATTGTAGTGTTGTGATGATTAATGTATAGTAGTGCACTTTAAAATATCTTACTTCATAAAGGTGATGTAGGTGAGGGGGTCAAATAACCCACAATGTTATGTAAAAGTTAAATAAATGGCTAATAATAAACCAGTGAAAGAATCCTATTAATTTTTGTAACTATCTATTGAATACATTGTAATAAATACATTAAGGTGTAAAATCGTGGCAAACGACAATTTCAATGCATACATTACACTTACATCTGTGGTATTACATAAGATATTGGCAACGTAAATCAGAGAGGCAATTTTTTTACCATAATCTTCAATGAAGTATAACATGTATCAACGACATTAAATTGTTTTTGAGTAATTCTACTGGTGTTGGTTGTATATCACAATTTATTTTAGGAAAATTCTTGGGCACGATGAGTTTGTCGCTCCTTACAGGTATGTGCAGATGTGAGAGAAGATCGTGGGTGCAGATTCATGAGTTGTGTTAATATAAAACAGTGTTGTCTAGTTATAGTATGTGATGGTTCACAACACTTTAGATATGGGAAGTATAAAGTTTAACACGCTACATTGTTCACACATTAATTATAGCTTGATATATGCTGCAGCTTTGTTAGAATATACATGATTAGTTTATTATGTTGTGTCATTATTTTTATCATTTCATCATAACCATCCTAGGTATACATGTTCGGAAATTAAGTTAAGGATTCTCTTTAGAAAAACAAAGCATGAAAATGGAGCAATGTCTTTCTTCATCGGGTCTATAATCTTCACATGTTAGCATTATAAAATACAATAGAATAAATAAAAAGAAAAAATTGTTGTTGGAGTTTTTTGATGCACCTAAAAGTGTAGCTCATCCTGTAGCTAGTTGCTGGACTCTTATTAAAATGAATAATACAGATTACTGCAAATATGTATTGCGATAGACTTCTCACTAAACAATTATAAGATACCAAATGTAGCTGGGAGGTCAGTTGGTAGTGCTCTAAGGAGCAATTGTCCTGATGTAGGTGATTGAAATTCTTACCAACCTAATATGTATTTAAAAATTCTTCATGGCTATATAACATCCTTCAGACCATAATGACAGATGATTTGCAATTTTCCACAAAAATAAATTTAATCTGACCCGAGTTTCGATGTTTATATCATTTTCACTTTTACCTTGAAAATGATGTAGTAGGTAACATCAAAACTCGGGTCAGATTAAATTTATTTTTGTGGAAAATTGCAAATCATCTGTCATTATGAATCAATTCCACTCCATCTCGCTTGATTCCTCAAATTTTATCCTTCAGATCTATTTTTCATCATAATTCAATGGTGGGAGTAATTCAATGGTAGCAGTGCGGTTACCAAATGACACTCTTTGATATTTATGTTAAAAATAATTTTTTAAATTTCCAAATAAATTGCTCCAATATATCTTGAATATCAGTCTTGATTGTGTCTCATTAATTTTTTTCCATGACATTGTAAATTTCCTAACAAACTATGGTCAGAATGAGCTTAATTGACATTTTATTTTCACATTGAGGTTTATTTTATGTAGCTGACAGTCATTTAACCTGCCTCAAGTTGCAATATACATTTATGTAATTAGGTAAGAGGAAGCTATGGATCTCTTAGGGTTCCGTGAAGAAAGGAGCCGGAAGGGACGACGAGCGTGAAGGACCCAGAGGAAGAGTACTTAGGTTTTGCAGTGTTTGAAACGGAGGTTTCCTTGCCTCTCCATTGGACTATGAATGAATATAAATACATTTTTGCTCATCATTGTGACTACTGGGGTTTACACAACATTTCAATTATGTATATTCAAAGAGAAGGTACTCATTCAAGATGCCAATGTGAATCTTCATCAACCCATGGGAGAGGAAAATGATAGAGCCACAGGAGCAGCTGCTTGACTAGCCTGAATTAATGGCATACATTGTTATTGTGAGTTTTCTTAAAAATAAATTCTTTGTTCATGATAACCGTCAGGGGCGCAGCCAGGAATTAAAGCTGGGGGGGGGTGCAACTATAATTAATTTATTAAACTTAGTTGAATTGTTAGTAGAATCAAGGCTGGGGGAGGGTGGGTTTAGGTGCAACTATGTGTATGGGGGTATGGTATACCCACCAGGATAAGCGGTAGTTGCGAGATTAATTAATTGCGGTGCTTTAAGATAAACGGTTCAAAATGGTGAGTTTTACGGCTTTCTGAGGGATATTTTTATTAATCTTTACACTATTCTATCAGTATAATATCAATCCAATGAAGCAAAATGGATTAAACGTAAAAATTTCTCTGAGCTCTGGGAGGGGGGTTTTTTTACCCCCAAACCCCCCCCCCCCCTCGCTGCGCCACTGATAACCATAGCATAGTTCCTCATGGCAAATGGGTTTCTCATATGCTTACATTTGACCTGAGCATAAAAAATTAAATGGCAAATACCATATATAGAAGGTAACTTTGAAATAGCATTTTAAAATTTGTAGATAAATTACAGAAATCATATTTTTACTCAATTCACAGATAGTATAACTTGGGATCTAGATTTGATGAGATGATCATATATCTTTAAAATTCCGCAATTTATTTATCTCGCACCACCCGCTTATCCTGGTGGGTATTCCATATACCTCCACACACCCCGGTGTTAGTTGCACCTAAACCCCCCCTAGCCTTAATTCCTAGCTGTACCACTGGTAATAGACCGTGCTTACTTGCATCTAAATTGAAAGTTACGAATTAAATATCTAAGTTAAAGGCCATTTGATTTCACGCAGGGGTCAGTTCATTTCTTTTCTCGCAAATTTTATAACGTTACCATATTTGCCTGTTTTAGAACATACTGACGGCCATTGATTTATATGCAGTAGCAAAAAGTGTAACACTTTAAAAACGAAAATCGATTTTAAGAATTAGGATTTGTGTTTATTTTTCTTCAAATGGTATATGTTACATTTGAAGCCCAATATAGGTTCCTATAGGGACCTTAATAGGGTAGTTTCCTTCATCAAAAAAACGAAAGGCATTGATTGCGATTCGTTACCCACCATTAGTGTATTCATAATACACAAATTATTTGGTTTTTGAAATACCGGTTTAGACGAATGGCAAGGGTCAAATTTTATCCTCATTTGAAAAAGGCCAGATTGGCGCCCATGCGATTCCACTCCACGTGACGTCACAGGGACCTAGTTTCTACACGAGAGGATAGGAGTTATACATCGTCTGAGATTACCAATGCATGCATGAGGCACAGAGCTCAGGGAAACATGTCTTAATAATCACCTACTAAAACTGGCTAAGGTCGGAAAGTTTTCTTCGTTTGATAAGGTATTAATAAACCTTTTTTAAGCCAAGCGCTACCATTCAGCAAGGTACTCAGCTACCCGCTGGGAGCCTGCGACGTATCAGCGCTAAGCCTCGCCTCAAGGTCACCTCACCGGGCGGGAGGGGGAACCAGAAATACGATGTACGGAGATATTTCCCGGCATTCATACTTGAGCGTCGCGTTTTCGCGCGCTTGAAAATTTTCACTTTTCATTTTATCGCGAAAAATAGATATTGTCATTTAAAAATCTAAAAGCGTGAAATACGTACTCCAGGAGTAATAATCTTTCGATTAAGGCAATAAAAAAATAATAGGAAACCACCCTATTGTTCCTATAGGAACCATTGTGATTCCTATAGGAAATTCTATTTCCGCGGCAGTCAACGAAGTCCGCGGTAGCCGAACACGCAGCGCCGGGCCACACAATCGACCTTAAGGAAGCAAAAGTTGTTGCGAGAGTGAAAGGCTTCAAACAGGGACTCGTAAGAGAAGCAATAGAAATATCTAAAGAGGAGAAAAACAACTTCAACAGAGACACTGGCCTTAAAATCAGCCGTACTTGGCAACCCGTAATCGGCAAAAATAATCGACAACCTACTCCTCCAACCTCTCACTCCCCTCCCCCCCCCACCT
This sequence comes from Ischnura elegans, assembly GCF_921293095.1. NCBI lineage: Eukaryota > Metazoa > Arthropoda > Insecta > Odonata > Coenagrionidae > Ischnura > Ischnura elegans. Next base: position 449,599 of record NW_025791658.1, on the reverse strand, counting down.
GACACGTATACCTATATATACCAATTTTAAATCCCACCTCTTCAGATTCCCTTGAGAAAGCGACCAGCATCGGTCGGGAAACGTTGGGGCCACCCAAAATCTGACGCGGCGACATAGCCCAAAAGTTTTAATTCAACAAGTATTTTGATATTTTAAAAAATACTCAAAATGTGTCAATTATCAAGTCACCTATTACGCAAGATAAATATGTTTCCTGAAGATTAACTATTCCCTATATTTAGTTTTTTATTCGTCCATATGAGCGTCAAAATTTCAATTAAAAGATCTTACAACTGATATTTCGTCAAAAAGTAAACATTAAGCGAAAATCGGATCGGGAAGATAATGTTGCGTTTTCGCAACTATGGACGAATCCGGTATCTATAGGCTGTTATGCAACCCGCATTGCCATGTATTGCCGTCTCGTAGGAATATGCCGTTTTGTACTGTCAGATATCATCCTACGCATTTCTATGCCACGTATTTGACAGATAATATTGATAATAAAAATAATTTTCATATTTGATAATAAAAATTCTTAGATATTATGTCTCCTCCGTTATATTTTCACGGATGCATCACACATGTCTCCAGTGACAAAAAATCCTTTTTCTTTCAAAACAATGAATAATCTGCAAGATGAAAAGAAGTTATCGCAAAACATACGATGATTAGAGGGTTCAGGGATAATCTTGAGAAATTCCAGAATAACACTTGCTTCCAAGCGTAACTTTCGATTGAAGTCATTTCCCATCGCCTGGTTGAACCCTAAAGCCGTTTCAATAACATAAATACCTGAGTTTAAAGCGAAATCTAAACGGGCTGTTTTAAAAGGACATTTATGCACTGTAGTGACCAAAGTAAGGTAACATTTGCTCATTATTTCAAAATTTATGCCCAAATATTCCGAATTGTAATAAATGTTACTTCAAGTCGTCAAAAAGAGGTCACAATTTACAAATCTGTCATTTTTGTCCAGACAGGAATTGTCTGGAAAGTGTAGATTATTTTTTTATTAATGTAAATATGGTTAAGCTCAATAATTTCTGAACCAAATCCACGCCTTATAGGCTCCTTTTACTAATATCTTGTTGTGGAAGTCGGTGATATCGCTGATTCGTGAAGTAAGGAGGTACTAATTCGGAATGAATGTACAAAGTTTTGAGTTCCATTACGCCCGAAATGCTTCCATGTATTTCATAAATATTCATTAATTGTTATAAATCAATCTGTAGTGATAAAAATTTCAATTAAATACTGGAAAATACGTTTTTTTCTGAGAAAATATTCGCTTTGACTCATTTCTTTCAAACCGAAAAGCATCTCTATTTTATATTGGATTTAGGTTAAATAATGCGGCATCTCATTGGAAGCATAATATCTAAGAATTTTAATCATCAAATATGACGATATATGTCAAATACGTGGCAAAATAAGCTCTTATAAAAATTTTTTTTTAAAAACCAGCCTTTATATTTAGATTACAGGGGATGAGCAACGTTTATATATGACACAAAGCAAAAAAACTCAGTGACCCCGAAAAACCAAAAGTGACGTATTAAAAAAGTCACTATATTTATTAAATTTTCAGTGAATGGTAAGCCCCCTATGCTTCAAAATGCCACCCCTATGCTTTTAAATGCCTACTATGTGGATATGCCTAAAGTGGACAACTTTTACTGTGGTCGCAAAACACGAAAATCGACCATTTGGAACTTCTTAGATCAAAAACATGTTTTGGGGGGCTATAGGTTGACTGGGGGGTGGTTAAAGGGGGGTTGGAGAGAAAAAGTTATATTTTCATGTATTGTCATCGGAAATGAAGAAGTGTGCAAAATTTCAGCGTTTTTGCTTCACAGGAAGTGAGTCAAATTTGAGTTACAAGATTTGTACCAGACAAACAGACAAACAAACAGACAAACAGACAGGTTGGTGAGTTGATATAAAGGCTGGAAAAAAAGGCGTAGGATGATATCTGACAGTAAAAACGGCATATTCCTACGAGACGGCAATACATGGTAATGCGGGTTGCATAACGGCCTACAGATACCGCATCTGCCAAAGTTGCGAAAACGCAACATTAATTTTTTTTGAAGGCCCAAATTTTCAATTTACCTTATTTAGTATGTTATTAGGCAAAATGAAGAGAGAAAATAATATATTTTCAAGTATTTCTTTACTCGGCCGGTAATGGATTAAACCTTCACTAGACTTATACGAACATTTTAAAACAAAATTAGCCAAATCGCCGTCCTCGAGCTTTAGCGAAACTAATGCGGAGATAAACGATTTTAATTTCTCCTGGTGAATATTATTGACGAGTTCTTCTCGGGTTGAATTGTGAAATTGGTCTTAGAGAAGAGTAACACGGCCTTGAAGATGGGAGACAAGTCGTCTTCCGAAACGTCGGCTTTTAAGAAAGAATTAACCTGGCTGTAAACATGAGAAGAATTCATCATTCAAGGCAGAGATATTAATATTTTTACATAGAAGATAAGTGCACTCAAATTTGGCGGTCTTGCTCTATGCTTACGATTTTATTCGAAGTACCTATAACATAATTGTCGAACAAGAGTTTCACACAAAAGAGTTTCACAAAAATGTAAAGCAATAGGCTGGTTTTCTATTATTTTTCTATTGCCTAAATCGAAGGATTATTACTCCTAGAGTACGTATTTCACGCTTTTAGATTTTAAATGACAATATCTATTGTTCACGATTAAATGAAAAGTGAAAATTTATATGCACGAGAAGACATGACGGCTAAGTATGAATGCTGGGAAAAGCCCTTGTGACATCATTATGGTTCCGCCTGCCGCCGAGTGAGGCCACCTTGGTGCGAGGGTGCAGCAATATGCAGGCTGCTAGGAGGTAGCTGAGTACCCTTCTAGCAGGTAGCACCTGGCTTAAATGTGGATTATTTATGCCCTATTTAATGAAGGAAACTTTCCGACCTTAGCCAGTTTTAATAAGTGATTATTAAGAGATGTTTCCCTGAGCTCTGTGCCTCATGCATGCATTGATAATCTCAGACGATGTAAAACTCGTATAGAAACTAGGTCCCTGTGACGTCACGTGGAGTGGCATCGCATGGGCGCCAATCTGGCCTTTTTCAAATGCAGTTAAAATTGACCATTGCCATTCGTCTAAACTGGGATTTCTAAAACCAAATAATTTGTGTATTATGAATACTCTAATGGTGGGTAACGAATCGCAATCAATGCCTTTCGTTTTCTTTGATGAAGGAAACTACCCTATTGTATTCGTAATTTTGATCCAACTGATTAGGTTTTTCAAGGAATAACTCGTCATCAAATACAAATTTGACTGTGTAATGGTTATAAAGACCGATTACATTTTTCTAATACTTTTCCGTTCACTGATTTTTTTATTCCTTCTGGATATTTATTCTACCTTCTCTCTGTTCTAATAAATTCTTCCTGACTGATATTGATCCATTTTCGTTGTCAATTAAATATTATACTCACTTGGCTAGATCTCGTTGAACGCATGATAACCGTATAATTTGTTAAATACCAAGATTTTTGCCAAGGTAATCGTTTTTTTTTTAAGTTTACGTTTGATTTGAAATTGTAATAAGCCTAGGTTAAGTTTTATTTGGTATAAGTGCACTCAATTTCGGCGGACTTGCTGTATGCCTACCATTTTATTCTAAATGAAACATAGCAAAATCGTTGAACTAGAGTTTCCACTGTTTTAGCAGATCGCACCCCACTTGATCACCTCCGAAGTAAATTGCGTGCGGACCGGATGCTTTCCATTCATCGACACACGTCGACACAAGTCAACTTGTGTCGCGGTTTTCGTGTTCCATTCTGTGTGCGTCGCGTCGCCGACTGTTGTGACACAATTCAACAAACGATTACGCGCAGGAATAGGGAAATTGCATACTTTTTATAAACAGTATGCTGATATACTACAGTACACACTTAGTACCGCAGTATACTTTTTTCCGCTTAAAATTAAGTTTATACACTAGAAAATGACTCCCAAAAGTCTCCCGAGTTTCGCGGGCTAAAAAATACCGCCCCCACTAATCTTTGGCTGTGACGTCATAGTTCAGTACGAGTCCAAGATCCAAGCCCAGTAACTGCAGGTTTGGAAGAGCCACGTTGCGTTTAAAGGAGAAAATGGCTGAAATAAGAAAAAATTACAAGTGGTGCATTGTTCCTCTGTGCAATAACACCCCAGAAAAAATTTTCGTCTGCATTCCCACGGAGGAAATTAGAAGAAAAGCCTCGATGCATGCCGTCTGTCGGGATGAGCGTTACGGAAAAATAAGAGTATAATAAACGGAATGATAAACCCGTGTGCGAAGATAACTTAAATATAAATAATATTTCCATATTTCATCGACTGAATAACTTGAAACTGAGGTTTTTCGATAATTCGGCCGCCGTAGAATAAAAACTCAACTTCTCAACAAAAATCGAGATAGGTGTTTCTAGATGGTTACGCTGGGCTCAAATTCTTTGTGGCACTTGTTCAATTTCAGTTACGGAAGGACATAGAAAATTCCATGATGTTTAAAATCAAGGGAGGAAATATGAAAATATAGAGCAACGTTGATCCTCATGCATTCGAGTGCCAGCCAAGAAGACAGCGTTTTCTTCTACTGTCGGCGTCAAAATGATGTGCCGTTGTACTTTGCAAATTTATATCCTGGCATCACTGCATGCTAGAATAATGAACTATACGTCATTTTAAAGGAAATTTTATCCTAAATTCTGATTTATTTTATTACAAAAAAATTGAGAAATGTAGACACGGCCAGTGCAATAAATGACTCCGCGCACCGAAAAATTAGCCGTTTTGTCAACTTCATGAGCTTTGCGACTCAACCTAAGGAAAACTACTACGTCTACAGCATTCATCTTCCATATTAATTTACACTCATCAGTGCGGATTAATAAAATGGCTTTTGGGTATTTTTAGAACTTATATTTTGTTATAAATTAATGAAAATATTTAAACATTATCTTGTCCCATAGTTTACCCCGAATGATAAAGGAAGTTGTAGATAGAAACAGAATAGAATCCAGAGGTGGTCACAAAAAATGAATCGCATCATTCTTTGATTTTATTCTACGCCGGCTTGCTTTTCAGAAAAAGTTGAGTCACAAGAGGAATGTTCCGCGGCCCTTGATTTGGAAACTGTGGAGATAGAGGAAGACGTGTGGATCAGCAATTTCCATTTGGTTGGTTGTCAGGATAAACCAAGGATCCATTTAAAGGTTGTCAGGCCATCGTATAAAGTTAGGACTGATGTGCACCACAGGGGAAATGGGGTGTTTGAGGGAAAGTCAAACCCAAAGTTGCCCAAAGAATGTGCAGTTCTATGTTGCTCTTTCCCCAGTTAAAACCAAATAGAAATTGGATTGGAATGATATTTTCACCTCGGGTTCCAGTGATAGTGAGAGTGCAGGTGATAATGGTCATCATCGAAGGTCATCCCTCTAGGATTTCCGATACGGAATTTTTAAGTGACAACCGATCGCAATGACGATGAGCTTGCCTTTAGAGAAGGTTTCAGATATATCGTGAGAAAAGCTCCCAAAATGTATTAAAGACTGTTTGGAAAATATTCACATTTTAATGCTAATTTAGGAAGGATTTCATTACACAAGTAACTTATTAACACCTGAAGACGTTGTGTCTATTATATTGATCGAAGTGCGATTGACCGATTCTTTCTGCAGAATAGGAAGTGGCTTCGGGGTTTTGAGTCACAAGATGGTAGATTGTGTTGGAAGTTCGTCTATATTATCGCAACTAAATTGAAGCATTAACAGTCTGGCTTCCTCAGAGCTTCCTGTCGCCCTCCAGGCATGGTATTTTTAAGTTGAAAGTATCATCGACAGCTTCGAGGTGGAAATAAGTTTACCATAAGACTCTACAGGACTGCCAAAAGAATACACATTTCGCATGAGTACACGCTTTCGCCAATATTATACGCAAGTCTCACTTTGTTATGAACTATAAAACATTTCAGATGCACATCAGCTACCTTTCCATTTCTCGGCATCGACTTTCCGCGCCGACGAAGTCTACAGTTTTACTAAAATACCCTGTTATCATGATGGAATCAGTAACAGGAAGCTTGCTAGGATCAGCCTAAGAATAACCATATTCCTTCATCTTTACGCAATCTATCGCTTTCAATGGAGGAGAAATAGATCAAATAATAGCCCTGAAGTCACAATGAACAACTCCGATACGTCTGCACTTCAATAAATGAATCATAACCACGCCGTCGCATGTATTCAATTAAAGTACTATGGCCGTGCCGCCGCGCCTCCTCGTACTGAACTATGACGTCACTTTTCTACCAGCCAATCATCGGGCGTTTTCGCTTCTCACTTGCATTTGAAAATTTTCGTGAACTTTGATGCATTAAATATCGCAAACCACGTCATAAAATAATAAAAAAACTTTCACCGAGGTTTGCAAACATATATTTTTATATGATTTTGGGGCTATTGATTATATCTGAAATATATGCAAGTTCCCTATTCACAATCAAAATAGTATATTAAATGATAATATGGATAGCAATCAGCGTTACCAATGCACTTCGCAGATGAGACAGTATTTATTCGATTATTCAAAGTGATTTATTACATCCATTGATTGAGTCTTTTCGATCATGATTCCTTTTGAGTCTTTTCGATCTTGATTCCTTTGAGTCTTTTCGATCTTGATTCCTTTGAGTCTTTTCGATCTTGATTCATTTGAGTCTTTTCGATCATAATGATTGAATCAATTGATTGAATCACTTATGTGACTCGAGTCAAAATGATTGAATCACTAAAATGATCGGCTTTGCCCATCACTAGTGTCAAGACCGGTATTCGTAGTGTTAAGGGTCAGCAAAAGAGCAAGAATAACCTTCGAGTATGATGTGACAAATTTGAAACAATCTAAACAACTTACTTGTACTCATACGATGATTAGGTAGCTTCAAACGCGGTACAATATGCTACTAGTCTCTTAAAATGGTCAGGAAGCACGATAATAAGAGAAAAAAAGTACAACATCATACAAAAATTATCAATTGGCAGACGGTAAACTTGAAAAAAATTCTTCCGTAATTTAAACCCACACAAAGTAGTATTAAAATCCGCAAAGAAACATAAGAAAAACTTGGAGCGTAATACCATCCTTGGCTGCCATTATAACTATATTTTCCAGATAATTATTTTTAAGTCATATTACCTACAGCAATTCACTCGCACGACGAATTTAGATATTATTATCTCACGATTAAAAAAAACTAATTAATTCAATCCTAAAAATTCGTATTTAACCGTGAAGCAACAAATTTGTTAATCAAGTGGTCTTCCCGAAAAGTCCTCATTCTTTCCGTTGGATAAAAAAGTATCATTAAAAAGGGGAAATCTAAGAATTGCGACATTGTAAACTGACGCTCTCATTTTTTTCTCAAATAAGTATATAGATAATCTACTCTGCGAAATCACATCAAAGCCACAATACTCAAAGCTGACACTTATCTGTGATCAACGAAAGAGTAAGAAGAACTTTCGAGTGTAGTGTTACGAATTTAAAGCAATGTAAAGACTTACCTCTATTCACATGTTGATTAGGTAGCATCCAACGCGGTATAATATGCTCCAAGTCTCTTAAAAATGTCAGGAAACGCGATAATAGGGTGCAAGTACAACGGATATGCTGCAAAGTTGCATGGGTAACAGCAGCTAAAACGCCTTCCCTCCATCGCCAACCGATCTAGTCGAAGTCTACCACAGAAGTGAGCTGGAGTGAAAATTTCTCCTAATAGATATATCGAGGTCACGACCTATTTATAAGGAATTACTTGCGATTATCAATGGATTTAATCTTCAGCAATCACTCTGAACATTCAACTAATTGTAACGCACTACCTAAAAGAAATCCCATTACAAATATGTAAGAATATAAAGAATTTCACAGGTAGTACTTTCATAAATATTTTTACTGAATTTAAAAAGTAGGCGGAATCTTAGGGAGTGTTGCGCCTCGATTATGTAAATGTTTTCTCGACGACGGCGAGAGGTGAATGTGATTTTATGCTGCATCGAGCGATCATGTTGGCCACCGTTTGACGTTCGTGAATTGACCTAAAGCCTGAATCACACGATCATTTTTTTTCGTCGCGAAAGTAATCACTATCGAGATCACTTTTCCCGTCGCGAAAAGCGATCGCTCCTGTGATCATTTTTCTGAATCACACGGTCACTCCCGCCGTCGCTTTTCGCATCATTTCCAATATCACAGCTCGTTGTCATAGGACCCTCATCACGAAATTATATAGCGTGTTTGTTTATTTATGCCGTTCCCACATTTGTCAAACGTTGCGCTGCAATCGCTCCATAGGGGAATGCGTTCCGATTGGATGATATGGGGTTTTAGTGACGGTTTTAGCGACGGAAAAAGCGACCGGACGAGTGATGAAAAATAGAGATGAGAATCCACATCGCGATCGCCATCGCGAAAAACAATTGCCGCCGACGATCATTTTGCGCAGTGCTCGCGATAGTGATCACTATCGCGACGAAAAAAAAAATGATCGTGTGATTCAGGCTTAACACGCCAAGATGCAAATAGCCTTTCACGACGCCGTATTTGGAGGTTGCTATACCATTTGGAAATCTGAAGCGCCAATGGAATATAAAATTATTATGAGGCTTCCGCGGTGAGTTGATTGGTGATAGTTTTCCGGGTTTACACCGCGTTGATTCATGTTTTGCGGACGACAGTTTCGGCCGCGTTCCATCAAATCCCGTCTTCGGGTCCAAATGATCTGCAAAACTGCAATCCTTTATATTAAATAAAGCCTAAATCACACGATCATTTTTTTTCGTCGTGAAGGTGATCACTATCGCGATATCTAGGCGAAATGATCGTCGCCAGCAATTGTTTTTCGCGATTACTCAAATATTGAGGACTCCCATCGCTATTTTTCATCACTCGTCCGGTCGCTTTTTCCGTCGCTAAAACCGTCACTAAAACTCCATACCAGCCAATCAGAACGCATAACCGCATGGAGCGATTGCAGCGCAACGTTTGACAATTGTGGGAACGACATAGATAAACAAACACGCTACATAATTTCGTGATGTGGGTCCTATGACAACGAGCTGTGATATTGGAAATGATGCGAAAAGCGACGGCGGGAGTGACCGTGTGATTCAGAAAAATGATGGCTAGAGCGATCGGTTTTCGCGACGGGAAAAGTGATTCGAAAAAAAATAGACGCGACGAAAAAAAATGATCATGTGATTCAGGCTAGTCAGGCGGCCGTTGATTTGAATTCGATTGTTGGAAAAGCCGTTTGAATGATGAGGATAAAGGATAGCCGTCTTCCCTTTTGAATTTCTTTTAACTCATTAGAGCATAAAGTATTCTAGAATTCCACCGTTGAATAAAATAAATGTGATTCAATAATTGAAATATAAATCACCAAAATAAAGAATCATGGTGCACTTATAAGATCAGCCATTATCACATTTGCTACGAGATCTGACCCTATGTGTACGGAGTGCATAGATCGGACGTTCAGTTTTCTGTGATGATAACAGATATAAATTAGTCCGAAAAAAAATTAGCAAAGAAAAAGATGAATATATATAACAAAATTTTGAGGGAAATCATCAACATATTTTGCTATGAACTTTGAAAAAAATGATTAATTTACCACGTACATTATTATGGTATTCTACCGATTAAGGTACAGGTTTCCGTGGAATATTCAAGAAGTGATCTGGGAGCCTCCCTTTCCTTCCAGCACTTCCTTCTTTAACTCACAGTAAGGCCTATTCTCTTTCAATCTATCTAAAAATCCTATTCTTTTCCTTCCCCTCCCTCGTTTCCCTAACATTCTACCCTCCAACACCATTTTCAACATCCCCTCCCCGCTAAGCACTAACTCCATCCATACCTTCTGTCTCCTGCGTATCTCATCTAAAAGCTGCCTCTCCTCGCCAACCATATCCAGCACTTCGTCGTTCCTTTTCCTCTCCGTCCACTTCACCTTCTCCATTCTTCGCCAAACCCACATCTCGAATGCCTCCAATCTTCTCTCGTCTTCTTTCCTCAGTGTCCACGTTTCCGCACCGTAGAGAGCTACACTCCAAATCAAACTCTTTACTAACCTTTTCTTTAAACTCTTACACAACGATCCTCACAGAAGCTCCTTCCTGTTCATGAACGCCTCCTTCGCTAATGCAATTCTCTTCCTGTGTCCTTACTACTGTATCCTACTTACTACTGAAGCAATACGTTTTCCTCTAACGTACTGCCTATATAGTTGAATAGGGTGGTTTCCTATTATTTTTTTATTGCCTTAATCGAAAGATTATTATTCCTGGAGTACGTATTTCACGCTTTTAGATTTTTAAATGACGATATCTATTTTTTGCGATCAAATGAAAAGTGATCATTTTCAAGCGCGCGAAAACGCGACGCTTAAGTATGAATGTCGGGAAGTCTCTCCGCGTGACGTATTTCTGGTTCCCCCTCCCGCCCTGCGAGGTGACCTTGAGGCGAGGCTTAGCGCTGATACGAAGCAGGCTGCTAGCGCCTAGCCTAGTACCCTGCTGGCTGGTAGCGATTGGCTTAAATAAGGATTATTAATAACTTATCAAACGAGGAAAACTTTCCGACCTTAGCCAGTTTTAATAAGTGATTATTAAGACATGTTTCCCTGAGCTCTGTGTCTCATGCATGCAATGGTAACCTCAGACGACGTATAACTCCTATCTTCTCGTATAGAAACTAGGTCCCTGTGACGTCACGTGGAGTGGCATCGCATGGGCGCCAATCTGGCCCTTTTCAAATGAGGATAAAAATGGACCATTGCCATTCGTCTAACCCGGTATTTCTAAAACAAAATAATTGGTATATGGTGGGTAACACTAATGGTGGGTAACGAATCGCAATCAATGCCTTTCGTTTTCTTTGATGAAGGAAACCACCCTACGCGACTGAAAATTCTTTCAATGACTCGCCTCACAAAAATGCTTCTTAACAGATAAATTCACGGAGGCAACTAAGATATTGGCAAAGCGGTGAATACAGACATCCATCTGAACGTGCTATAGTATCACAGTGTAGATCATGCCAACTGGAGCTCAGGAAATAAATAAAATTCGTGCGTCCGATATATCGGACACTATGCACAAATAGGTTAATGACTCGCTATTTCTATCGCCTCCCTTATCAGCCGAGGGAAATATGTATTTATTTTCCCCGGCGATTTTTGATTCTTTGTACATATAGTATGACGTCCCCATGTTCCGACCATGCATGCTCTGCAACCGCAGGCGGACGAAAATTTTTCTTTTCGGCTGACTTGAGATGTTCGTTTATTCTGCATTTGAGGGGTCTAGATGTTTGCCCGATGTATGATAGACCACAGGAACACGCTACTTCATACACTCCTTCATAGATATCGGATGGAAGACGATCTTTTTCACTCCGGAGGAGGACTGAGGTCTTTTAAGAAATTTATTAGGGAGAACGGCTATCCTTTATCCTCATCATTCAAACGGCTTTTCCAACAATGCAATTCAAATCAACGGCCGCCTGACTAGCTATATATATGTTAAGGATCGCAGCTCTGCAGAGCATTTGGACTAGTGATGGGCGAAGTCGATCATTTTGGTGATTCAATCATTTTGACTCGAGTCATATAAATGATTCAATCAATTGATTCAATCATTATGATCGAAAAAACTCAAATGAATCAAGATCGAAAAGACTCAAAGTAGTCATGATTGAAAAGACTCAAAGGAATCAAGATCGAAAAGACTCAAAGGAATCATGATCGAAAAGACTCAATCAATGGATGTAATAAATCACTTTGAATAATCGAATAAATACTGCCTCATCTGCGAAGAGCATTGGTAACGCTGATTGCTATCCATATTATCATTTCATATGCTATTTTGATTGTGACTTCCAAGATGAGTAAATTAGATTGCAAAAATGAAGGAAGTAGTGTCATGAAAATATTTGGGAAGGCAAAACTGCCACAGTTTCGTAACACTAATAGAAGAATTTCTAACTATATATCTCAAAATATAACACAAAATACACCACACCCATGAATCTGATCTGCAGGATAATTTTATGAACGGCACAATAAAATGTTAACAGCTTTAACTTCTACTTCTTAACGTTCTCCTACAAGAGTCATCTTAATATTTTCCTTTTACCTGTATTGGTGTTATTAATACTAATAACTGTTGGAAAACATATAAGAAAAAGATTACAAAAGTATTCAGTTCTTTATAACAAAGTATTTAATTTTCTCACAACTATTTCTACCCTGTCGAAAAGAGATCAAGCATCGATCGTTCCAAATTTTGAAATAAACCGGAAACCGGGATGATTGATATGAAACCGGAAGTCGGAGTGATTGATGATTGATGATGGACTTGTTTAACGAAATGAATCATGAGTCATTTGGTTCTCCTAGTGATTCAATCTTTTTGATCGAATCGTTCATGATCGACCCATCACTAATTTGGACCCGAAGACGGGATTTGATGGAACACGCCCGAAACTGTCGTCCGAAAAATATGATTCAATGCCTAATGAACCCAAAAACAATCACCAGCCATTGGAATGCTTCGACACATCTCTGTCCAAAAATGCGTCGTCTGCGGTGTCTTTGAAATAACAATAACAAACAACGATAAACAAAATGGAGTCTTATAAAGGGTAAGTACTTCGCTTCGCCAAAAGGTAATATTACGATTAAGTACTATGGTAAAGTTATGGCGGTAAGAGAAGCAATACTTTTTCATGTGTGACACCGTTCTTAACCTACTATGCTAATGCTCGCCGGGAGATGCAGTCATTATATTTGCTATGTCGTGGGGAATGGTCGAAAAGTGTTAATAGGGTGATTTGCTATTATTTTTTTATTGCCTAAATCGAAAGACTATTACTCATGGAGTAGGTATTTCACGCTTTTAGATTTTTAAATGACGATATCTATTTTTCGCGATTAAATGAAAGTGAACATTTTCAAGCGCGCGAAAACGCGACGGGTAAGTACGTACGAATGCTGGGAAGAGCCCGTGTGATGTCACTCTGGTTCCCGCTGTGGTCGTGTGAGGTGACCTTGGGGCGAGGCTTTGAGCGCTGATAAGATCCAGGCTAATAGCAGGTAGCAGAGTACCCTGCTAGCCGGTAGCGCTTGGCTTGAATCAAACTTATTAATACCCTATCGAACGAAGGAAACTTTCCGACCTTAGGCAGTTTTAATGTGTGATTATTAAGAGATATTTCCCTGAGCGCTGTGCCTCATGCATGCACTGGTAATCTCAAACGATGTAAAACTCCTATCTACTCGTATAGAATCTAGGTCCCAGTGACGTCACGTGGAGTGGCATCGCATGGGCGCTGTGGCGGCGCTGAATGCAGACGACACGGCGCCAAACGAGAATCAATTGTTCTGTGAGTTCTTCCAGCGGCCACGAGAGGATGCTCGGGCCGCCCGGGGGAGAGAAGAGAGCGCCAGTACGACTCCGACCACCGACACGAACAGTTCTCCCTTGTGAATAGTACCTTGTGATCGTGATCATTACATGTAACCGTGATAGAGAATAAATACGTCCAATCGGATAATTCACGACCAACACGCTGAGTATCATTTGTAGCGTGCGACCTACAACTGGTGACCCCGACGTGAAAAGTTTTTTTTCGAGCACCGCCATTTTGTTTTACACGTGTCCACGATAATAACCGTTGTGCCGTGCTGCGGAGCTATTTTTTTGTACATTTGAGTGACCTCAGTGCCCCCCATAAGTGCCGCGCGAAAAATTCCCCGCTACTCCCCGCAAAACAGTGAGATGGCGACGGATACGCCAAGTGCCGTGGCGATCCGTGCCGCCCTCAGGATGCCGCCATTTTGGCCAGAGAGACCGGCGTTGTGGTTTTCACAACTCGAGGGACAGTTCGCGCTGAACGGAATAACGGACGATAGCCTCCAATTTTGGCACGTCGTTAGTGCCCTCGATAGCCGCTATGCAGCCGAAGTCGAGGACGTAATTACCAACCCCCCGGCCGAGCAGAGGTACCAACGCATCAAAAGTGAACTCGTGAAGAGGTTATCGGCGTCACAAGAGCAAAACATCCGACAGCTCATGGAACGGGAGGAGATGGGAGACCGAAAGCCCTCCCAGTTCCTCCGCCACCTTCGTCAGCTGGCCGGCAACAACATCCCCGACAGCTTCCTGCGTTCCTTGTGGATCGGACGCCTGCCGTCCCATTTACAACCGATCGTCACGATGCAAGACGACCGAGATCTAGATGCCGCCGCCACCTTGGCGGATCGCGTCTACGATATCACCCCGCGACCGCAAGTAGCCGCAGCTTCCGCAAGTGACGCCTTAATCGGGACGCTTCTTCAGCGCGTTGAGGACTTGAGTCGGCAGGTGGCAGCCTTATCCGTGTCTAGACCGAGAGCTAGGTCGCGCTCTCGCCCCCGCGGCCGTTCGTATAGTAGGAGACCAGAGTCCCGCGAAAATTCTCCACAGAGCGACAGCGGCAATCGGTTGTGCTATTACCACTACCGTTTCGGACCTGCAGCCTGGAATTGCCGCCCCCCCTGCTCCTTCCGCCCCCAGCAGTCGGAAAACTAGCCGGGCAGTCGGTCGACGCGGCCGCCGGCTCCTGCCCCACCAATTGCCGCCTATTTATTACCGAGGCCTCAACTGGACTGAGTTTCTTGGTGGATACTGGGTCCGACCTGTGTGTGTTCCCCAGAGGCGCGGTTAAGGGCCCGCGGGAGAAAACTACATACGAGCTTTTTGCGGCCAATAATACGGTAATCGCCACATACGGCTGGACAACCCTCACCCTGAACCTTGGGTTACGCCGCGAATTTACGTGGCGGTTCGTGGTGGCCGACGTTACGAAACCAATAATCGGTGCGGATTTTTTAAAATACTTCGGCCTTCTGGTGGACATACGACGCCAACGCCTTGTGGACCCGCTTACCGCCTTAGGCGTAAAGGGACGCACCACGACGTCCGAGGAATCCGGCGTGAGAGCCATCAGCGGCGACGGTCCATTCCACGAGTTACTGCGTCGTTACCCAATAATTACGCAGCCTGCCGGGAGACCCTTATCTGTCAATCACGACGTCGTCCATTTTCTCCGCACGACACCCGGACCACCGGTCTCCTGCAAACCCCGCAGACTCAACCCGGACAAATTGGCCGCTGCGAAGCGGGAATTCCATGAAATGATCCGCCTCGGAGTTGCGCGGCCATCCAACAGCGCATGGTCATCACCTCTGCACCTGGCGTCTAAGAAGAGCGGAGAATGGAGACCGTGCGGAGATTACCGCGCCCTTAACGCCCGGACGGTGGACGACAAGTATCCCGTGCCACATCTCCACGACTTCACCCACACCCTCTTTGGCAAAAAGGTATTTTCGACGATCGACCTAGTGCGGGCCTACCACCAAATTCCCGTCAATCCAGCAGACGTCCCGAAAACCGCCGTCACTACGCCCTTCGGATTATACGAGTTCCCCCAAATGTCCTTCGGGTTGAAGAATGCCGCGCAAACTTTTCAAAGGTTCATGGATACGGTGGTGCGTGGACTGGACTTCGTGTACGTCTACATCGACGACGTGCTCGTGGCGTCTGCTTCGGAAGCGGAACACGAGAAACACCTGCACGAACTGTTCGATCGTTTCGCCAAGTACGGGATCCTTATAAACGTTTCAAAGTGCGTCCTAGGAGCCCCGGAAGTCAAATTCCTCGGACACACAGTGACGACGAACGGGATTCGTCCCTTAGATGAAAAAGTCTCGGCTGTGACGAATTTCCCAGCACCCAATACGGTGAAGGAACTTCGGTGTTTTTTGGGAATGGTCAATTTCTATAGGCGGTTCATTCCGAACGCGGCCACCATCCAAGCTCCCCTACATAGCGCTCTCGGAAAGAACGTCAAAGGCAGTCACCCCGTCGTGTGGACACAGCAAATGCGACAAGCATTTGAAAAGTGCAAGGCATCCCTCTCCCAAGCAACGTTGTTGTCTTACCCGGACCCATCCGCCCCTCTGGCAATCATTACCGATGCCTCCCAGGTGGCTATCGGAGCGGCGCTACAACAGCAGTGCGCAACAGGTTGGCAACCGCTTGCATTTTTCACCCGGAAGCTATCCGCGGCCGAAAAGAATTACAGTGCCTACGATCGGGAGCTGATGTCGGTGTACTGTGCTATCCGACATTTCCGTCACATGGTAGAGGGCAGACAGTTTCATATCCTTACGGACCACAAGCCGCTCACGTATGCCTTCCAGCAAAAGGCCGACAAGTGCTCGCCGAGGCAATTCCGGTATTTGGATTACATCTCCCAGTTTACCACCGATATCCGCCATGTGCCTGGGGAGGAAAATACAGTAGCCGACACGTTGTCACGAGTGGAAGCTATTGACGCCGCCGTGAGCTACGAAGACCTCGCAGCCGCCCAGGAATGCGATGAGGAACTGACTACTCTCCTAACATCGAACTCTACTTCCCTCAACCTCCGCAAAATATCCCACCCCGAAGCTAATACCTACTTATTCTCCGATGTCTCTCGTTCTACCGCTCGCCCTTTCGTACCCGCCGCTCTGCGGCGGAAAGTGTTTAATTCCCTCCACTCACTGTCTCACCCAGGGATCAAAACATCGGCCAAACTGATAACAGACCGATTCGTGTGGCCATCCATCCAAAAGGACTGCAGGAAGTGGGCGCGTGAATGTATCAAATGCCAGAAATCCAAAGTGTCGCGGCACGTTTCGTCCCCCATTAAAGAGTTTAAAACACCGGGGTCTCGCTTCGAACATGTCCACATCGACATCGTTGGTCCCCTTCCCCCCTCCCGCAATTATAGATATTGTCTCACCTGCATAGACCGTTTCACACGTTGGCCGGAGGCAATTCCCATAGCCGATATATCGGCAGAGACGGTTGCCAGAGTTTTTTTTCGCGAGTGGATTGCGCGCTATGGAGCCCCAGCCAAAATAACAACCGACCAGGGACGGCAGTTTGAAAGCCATTTATTCCAACAACTTGCTGCCATGTGCGGATTCACTCGCATTCGGACGGCAGCATATCACCCCTCGGCAAACGGCATGGTTGAAAGGTTTCACCGCCAGTTAAAAGCCGCGATCCGTTGCCATGAAACGAGCGATTGGGTCGACGTCCTGCCCGGAATCCTCCTCGGCCTCCGCGCCAGCTGGAAAGAGGACCTCCTATGTACTTCAGCGGAAATGGTGTTTGGGGAACCTCTTAAACTACCTGGCGAGTTTCTCCAACCTTCATCCACTCTCGCCGCCAATGACCCCTCTGATTACGTGGTACAGCTCCGAGCACACATCAGAAAGCTCACACCAGTACCGGCATCGCGGCACGGCGAACGGAAAACTTTCATTTTCCAGGATCTCGCTACTTGCTCGCACGTTTTCGTGCGGAACGACAGGCCAGGAAAGCAATCTCTACAACCACCTTACGACGGCCCTTTTAAAGTACTGCACCGCAAGGAGAAGAATTTTTTGTTGAAGATAAGAGACCGCGAAGTGTGGGTGTCCGTGGACCGGTTGAAACCAGCTTTTCTCGTCAACGAGGACGACATGAGGGGAGAACAGCGTCCCATCGCAGAGGACGACATAATCCTCCTCACGCCACCACCACCTGGCCATCAACCGCCACCTACACAACCACCTGAACAACGGCCAGCACCGCCGCCTATTCAACTTCCGGAGCCGCCACTGGACCGTCACCCTGAAGCAGGACTCGGTGAACGACCAGGGCAGAAAACAACAAGATCTGGGCGTCGAGTCCACTTCCCACAGTACCTGGACGACTTCATCCTCTAACCGGGACGCAGCCATCTAGCAGTTTCCCCCACCCTTTTCTTCTTCTTTCTTTTATACGCAGGCCAAACTACTGCCAGGGGGGTGATGTGGCGGCGCTGAATGCAGACGACACGGCGCCAAACGAGAATCAATTGTTCTGTGAGTTCTTCCAGCGGCCACGAGAGGATGCTCGGGCCGCCCGGGGGAGAGAAGAGAGCGCCAGTACGACTCCGACCACCGACACGAACAGTTCTCCCTTGTGAATAGTACCTTGTGATCGTGATCATTACATGTAACCGTGATAGAGAATAAATACGTCCAATCGGATAATTCACGACCAACACGCTGAGTATCATTTGTAGCGTGCGACCTACAGGCGCCAATCTGGCCATTTTCAAATGAGGATAAAATTGACCATTGCCATTCGTCTTAACCGGTATTTCTAAAACCAAATAATTTGTATATTATGAATGCACTAATGGTGGGTAACGAATCGCAATCCTTGCCTTCCGTTTTCTTTGATGAAGGAAACTACCCCATTGCGACCGGTTTCAATACAGTGTCTTAATCTGTAATCTTCTGGCTGTATTTAAACCGGTATCAAGCGAATAAATTACGTGGCAATAGCCAAGCCTTATTCTTTCCATCCATCAAGTCATTCAGAAGTTTCGCCAAGTGACGGCAAGTGACGATACCATTGCATTTATTAACTTAAATTATTCTCTTATATAAGTGCGATGGTGGCACTAAAATACGTGATAAACTAAAGGAATTACTTCAATAACAAGATATATCATGCGATCAATGTGCAATAGGGTAGTTTACTTCATCAAAGAAAACGAAAGGCATTGATTGCGATTCGTTACCCGCCATTGGTGTATGCATAATATACCAGTTACTTGGTTTTAGAAATACCGATTTAAACGAATGGCAAGGATCAATTTTAATCTCATTTGAAGAATGCCAGATTGGCGCCCATGCGATTCCACTCCACGTGACGTCACAGGGACCTAGTTTCTATACGAGTAGACAGGAGTTTTACATCGTCTGAGATTACCAATGCATGCATGACGCACAGAGCTCAGGGAAATATCTCTTAATAATCACACATTAAAACTGCCTTATGAACGAAATTAGAACAGGGGCTACTTTGTCATCTCAAGTCCACGCATATGTTCTAGCAATGCACCGCTTTGCACGACGCAATTTTGACTCACACACACACGTCAGATTGTGCAAGTACCTGCCCCGTGTAAAACGGCCTTCATATTTTACCAAGGTCGGAAAGTTTCCTCGTTTGATATGGTAATAATAATCCTTATTTAACCCAAGCGCTACTTGCTAGCAGGGTACTCTGCTACCTGCTATTAGCCTGGACCTTATCAGCGCTCAAAGCCTCGCCCCAAGGTCACCTCAGTAGCGGTAGCGGGAACCAGAACGACGTCACACGGAATTTTTCCCGACATTCATACTTACCCGTCGCGTTTTCGCGCGCTTGAAAATTTTCATTTTCATTTAATCGCGAAAAATAGATATCGTCATTTAAAAATCTAAAAGCGTGAAATACGTACACCAGGAGTAATAATCTTTCGATTTAGGCAATAAAAAATAATAGGAAACCACCCCATTAACCAAATCCATAGGTCATATAGTTGAGACAACCAAAAAATTCCACCCAATCGTTCAGTTTGTTATTTGGATCTCCTAACGAGTAAGATTCAACTGCTGATTCAGCTACTTATGTACTTCAAGGACTTATGTACTCGTTTGTAGTTGTAGTTGACCAATTCTAAAGGATTGAGTATTTATCTCGGAATCTAATGTGATTGTTCTTTTTTTCCATGAATGCATTAAATGCATTAATATTCTTCAAAGGTTTCTTCTTTTTTTACGATCGTTACCTCAACTTGCCGCCAGTGGTTTATATCTTTGCGGTCCAGCGTACTTGCACGTAGTTGTTTATATTTCCGCTTTGGCGCTGTTCCCGCTGTACAAGACGGTTGACTCTAGCCGCAGCGACATCTTGCGGGGCATTCTGGTACTGTCCAGCCGGCGAGAGTTGCCCGATGGCATTGAGTGCTGGCCGCTTATTTTAAAGCCCTACTGAGAAATCCAGCCATTTTTAATAAATTCGTAATTTTTTTAAAAACATTAGCATCAAATATATATTTATATCGACGTGTATTTCAATAAAAATGGACTTTGCTCTTCTCTGTGAATGAGTTGAATAACATCTATTGCTAATTTTTAAATATATATTAAAAATAAGTCACATACGTATGTAATTTTTAAATATGTATTAAAAATAAGTCACACAAGTATGCCGCGTGTCGTGATGGAGATAGCCCCGACGTTTCGCGACCGACTGCTGGTCACTTCCCAGTCAACACAACAATTATGGCCACAATGTGGCCACACTATGGCCATACTGTGGCAAGGCATTATGGCCATAGTGGGTTGCCATTATGGCGCCATAATGGTTTTGACCCCCGGCCACACTGTGGCCAAAGTGTGGCTAGCCATAATGTGGCTTTAGTGTGGATAGCCACACTATGGCCACATTTTGGCTAGCCACAATGCTCCACTACTAATATATTAATATTTATACATATAATAATTCCTTTTTACTAGTATTATTATGCCTCCTTCAATCCTAGCTATGCCCATCAATGCAAAAATAATGATTTTTTGGAAAATTAGATGCGAACCAAAAATTTTAATTTACCATCAATTTAAATAATAAATACGTTAAAATGCCCTCTGGTTGGCACCCCATACCCCAAGTAGCACTTTGCGATATAGAGTATCAGAAAGGTAAATGCAAATAAAAGTTCCTACTTAGTAAATGATGTTTGTAAGTACTTTATTATTGCAGTAAATTCACCATAAATAACATAATATAACCATTAATGATCGCCTAGGTTAGCCACTAAAAAAACATAACAACATTGCAGATAAGCTAGTATTACAATATTGCCTTGGATTTGAGACAGTAACATGTTACACATCCACCTCAAGTTATTTTAGCTAGGCTTATGGACCAATCTGTAACAGGTAAAATAACATATTTAGTCATTACAACATTTACGGTAGTCTATCTAATCTTCCCCACATTTCAACATCACAGTACTCACGGAAAGACGCCGAAATAGATAAAATCAATAAATAATGTGGAAGCCTTTAATACATATTATTATTTCTTTAACACACTTTCTTTATATCAATGAAATCAACCAACTCTCATTTTGATACCTCATCAACAAGTCTGCATCTATAGCAACCGTAAACAAACTTTATCATCTGTGGCAGCTGTGGCTTTCCAAAGTGTGGCCATAGTTGCATATGTGTTTGGCAAGCCACACTATGGCTTGCCACAGGGCAACCACAGTCTGGCCATAGTATGGCAAGCTGTGGCTAGCCATAGCCATAGTTGCCACAGGTAAACCACAGTTCGGCCACAGTGTGGCCATAATTGTTGTGTCGACTGGGTTTTTCAAGGGAATAATTATTTTTTATTCTCTATATTCCCTTGAAAAAGTGACCAGCAGTCGGTCGCGAAACGTCGGGGCAATCTCCATCACGACACGCGGCATACACCCGTATGTGACTCATTTTTAATCATCATGAGCCACGAAAGCTTCAATCAATAAATTTTTTAATATATATTTCAATAATGAAAGCCTATTATTTTAGAGAAATAAAAAAGTCGCAACAAATGATGTACCGCCATAAAATACTTAATATTCTTTTATTACGCTCAACTTGAAGTATTTAAACCGTGGAAATCGTACAAAAGCATTGTTCCAAGCAAATCATCCAAAATCCTGGATGACAAAAAGGGTCACTGCACCCTCAACGAACGGGTTCTTTCCTCCATAGAATTTTCACACAAAGTAGGCTGAGATAAGGGTGCCGGCAACTACAGAGGACTTATCGGCCTCAAGACTATAAAGAACTCTTTTTCCATCGAGCAGTTGATTTTTGAAATAGCAGAACCACGGAGCAGTAAACTGGAAAAGTAAGATGGGCGAAATATTACAGCTTCACGCAAACAAAGCCAATTTCATGGAAAGACGTAATATTACATCCATGGCAATCCTCAGAAGAATTTGCAGGACGTGATATTACGCCCATGGCACGCAGAGTGTTAAAAGGAGGGGCGGAGAACACTGCGCCAGCACGTTTTACGGCCAAACGCTGTCCCCCAAAAGCACCTCACACCCTCACCTAGTCGCAGGGGCGCCGACTCATGAAAAATATTGGGGGGGCCCATATCGGAGGTCTTGCTCCGGGAAGAGGTTAAATTCAAAGTGTGTCGCAGCATATCATGATGTCACTATCATGATTCATACCACTTGTTTTCAGTTAACCGGCATACTACCTTATGCATTTGTTTTAACACATTGTTGAATTTATTTTAAAAGGTAACTATCGTCAAGCATGGGAAATAAAAAATACCAACATATTTTTGTGATTTCACAAAGCATAATATAACTAAATTATTTTCTTGAATTATTGAGGGTGCTCCGCCCCCCCAAACGAATCTTTGAGGGGGCTCGGGCCCCCTCAGGCCCCATATGGAGTCGGCGCTACTGCCTAGTCGTACAATGTTGTCACATGCATATGAAGCACTGAAACAAACCTGAACCACCAGTGACATCATGGCAAAATCAGCAGTGCCGGTGCGCACTTTCCTTAAATTTTTTAGAAGTGAAATATTAATCAGTCTATCATAGAATAAAATAAAATCACTTTGTCCTATTCCACACTTTATTTTAAATAGCTCTACCCGGGTTTCAGCACCTAATGCTATCATCCGATGATCTGAATCCTGGGTCGTGCGATTTAAAATAAATTGTGGAATAAAACAATGTGATTTTATTTTATTCTATGATAAAGCAATTCCACAAAGTAACGCCTGAGACCCTGCCTCATATTAATCTGTCTCTTTTTTTATAGCAAGTTTTTTAATAATAATAATTCTTTATTCCATTAGGTTATGCAGGCATGGAAATGTCGTCATTTACATACATACACTAAAAAAAATAATAATAACAAAAACATAATTATATACAGTTACAGCACACAATTAACCATTTAAATATTTTTTTTCTTTTTATAATATTTCTTGGAGTTTAGGTCAATTGAAACCAAGTTATAGCCAACTTTTCGATTTATGTAAATCATCCTCAGGGCTCTTAACTTTGTACATATTTATTGATGTTGTGTTGCTAAGGTACATAAATCGAAAGGTTGGCTATAACCTGGTTTCAATTGACCTAAACTCCAAGAAACATCATAAAAAGTTATTAAACAAGGTCAAGAATAGAAGAGGAAAAGTAGTAATAATACTAATCATTTAAATATTCAGAGATGCTATAAAACGCATTCTCAATGAGAAACTTCTTCAACTCAGATTTGAATTTCCCAACTGTGGAAATGCCTTTCGAGTTATAATTTACATTTTTTAAATTTTGGTCGCCAAATGTATGTATTAAAAATTTTGAGGCATCAAAATTGATAAAAGTGTCATTTGATTATAACATATTTTCTTTACCTGGTAACGCCTGAATTAAAAAATTCATCCCAACTTTATCGTAATATTCAATTTCAAAATCTGTTTGGTTAGATGCAAATTAAATACTTTTAGCACTAATAGTCTTGAAGATACAGCCAGGTACAATGTGGTACCGCTAGGCCCTTACGGGGTCAAAAATCGAAATTAAATTGGCGTTAGTGATTTCACATTAGAAAAAAATTCAATTTTCAACAATAAAATTATCAAAATTATTAAAAAATGTCAAATCTTGCTTAAAAAGGCAAACTTTTCCGAAAAACGTAATTATAAATATGCTTGTTAGTTTCAAACTCGCAAAATCCCGAACAAATTACAATAAATAAATAAAATGTTCCTTTAGTATTGCACTACTAGCTGGTACCATATGGTACCAGTAAGCGTTAACGGGTTAACTAGGGGCAGAACAGCGTTCTGGCACGTTGCGGCACCATGACACCACTGTGAACCACCAAAACAAGCCCTTTCTGCGAATCGCCAAAACAAAGGATTCTTCCTTTGGTACCTTCACGCTCCTCGTCCCTTCTGGTTCCTTTCACCACGGAAACCTTTTGTTTACCTGTTACGTGGGCGTTTCCTTTTCTTACCTGGCAGCCTTGCCCCTTACCCCGTCTAGCTGTCAACGGATAACTCTCGGCGGCCGGACTGTACCTGCCGCATTGCTTCGCGGTCAACTTATGGATTGCTTATATGTATTTGGCGCATGGATAATTGTTGCTTGCACGTAAAATGCAGACTTTCAATTGAATTCCTCATTTTTTTTCTGAGCATTGTCAAATTTTAAACAAAGTTCTAAGGTCAACATTAACGCATTTAATGCAGCAAAAATTTCCATGTTGATGTTTCCATGTCACGCCCAGTGCAACAGCGAGGGGTGGAGAGTTTTGGGGGATAAAACCCCCCCCAGAGCTCAGAGAATTTTTTAAGTTTAATCCATTTTACGTATTTGAATTAGTATTACTTATAGAATAGTGTTAGGATTCATCAAATATCCCTTAGAAAGCCGTAAAACTCGCCATTTTGAACCATTATTCCTAAAATATTTCTGGAGGAAGGCCCCCGCAACTCCTGCTTACCCTGGTGGGTATGCAATACCACAACACCCCTAAGTACTAGTTACCCTAAACCCCCCCCCCCTTAGCCTTAATTCCCAGCTGCACCCCTGGTCACGCCAAATAGGATAGAATAAAAAATTGTGGTAGTGATGAGCGGAAATGTGACTGCTACTCATCAGTGATTGATGAACGATGATTCTTAACTGTGATTGCGATCACCGAGGAGAACTCTTAAAAGTCAGCGGTGATTTGTGGCGCTGCTAATCCTGCTGCTTTGTCCAATTCCAACCAATGAGCTCTCCAAAAAAGGAACAAATGAACTTATTGAAATTTAAACAAGTAGGCAAAATATTTTTTTTAACGGAATAGTTCTGACTCTGAGTTCATATCACGATAATTAAGTAAATTTTATGTGGTAAAGGAATTTATAAGTGGAAATCATTAAAATCCCGTTTGCATTTTTTAAAACATATTTTACATACAAATCATCATGATTCAAACCGATAGCTGTATATTTCGTAAAGTATGTCTTATTGATCATAAAAGATGAATAAGACATGGCAACCAGTGGCGCAGCGAGGGGGGGGGGAGAATTGGGGTATAAATCCCCCCCCCCCCCCAACAGAGCTCAGAGAAATTTTTAAGTTTAATTCATTTCACTAAATTGGATTGATTTTACTAATAGACTAGTGTAAGGATTAATAAAATATCCCTCAGAAAACCGTAAAATTCACCACTTTGAACCATTTGTCTTAAAATTCCGCAATTTGCGCGTTTCGTCAAAAACCGCTACGGTCGTACAGACAGCGTTACTCAGATGTTAAGCGAATTAGGCTGGGAGCCGCTTGAGACTCGGAGGCTGTGCGCTATGCTTACATTGCTTGAACAATTGAGAATGGATATCTTTAAGAGCGACACGGAGAACATAATATTAGAGCCACACTATATTTCCAGGTCCGATAGAAGCGATAAATTAAGAGAGATATTTTGCCGAACGGATAGATATGGAAATTCGTTTTTCCCCCGAATAATAAAGGGCTTTAATAAACGCTAGTCCCAACTTCGTTGGGGGGCTTCATTTTTTATTAATAAACGGCTGGTGTCCCAACACCCCCTGCCACACGCCTTTTAGGCGGTTTGCGGGGTATTATGTTGGTGTATATGTAGAATTTATTAATCTCGCACCTACCGCTTATCGTGGTGGGTATACTATACCCCCACATACCCCTGTACTAGTCGCACCTAAACATCCCCCAGCCTTAATAGGGTAGTTTCCTTCATCAAAGAAAACGAAAGGCATTGATTGCGATTCGTTACCCACCATTAGTGTATTCATAATATACAAATTATTTAGTTTTAGAAATCCCACTTTAGACGAATGGCAATGGTCAATTTTAACCTCATTTGAAAAAGGCTAGATTGGCGCCCATGCGATGCCACTCCACGTGACGTCACAGGGACCTAGTTTCTACACGAGAGGATAAGAGTTTTACATGGTATGATATTACCAATGCATGCATGAGGCACAGAGCTCAGGGACACATCTCTTAATAATCACATTAAAAATACCTATGGTAGGCAAGTTTCCTTCATCTGATAGGGTATTAATAATCCTTATTTACGCCAAGCGCTACCTGTTAGCATGGTACTCAGCTACCTGGTGGCAGCTTGTGTCGTATCAGTGATCAATCCTCGCCCCAAGGTCACCTCACACGCCGAAAGCTGGAACCAGAACGACGTCACGCGGAGTTTTTCCCGGCATTCATACTTATCCGTCGCGTTTTAGCGCGCTTGAAAATTTTCACTTTTCATTTGATCGCGAAAAATAGATATCGTCATTTAAAAATCTAAAACCGTGAAATACGTACTCCAGGAGTAATAATCTTTCGATTTAGGCAATAAAAAAAATAATATGTAACCACCCTATTGAATGTGAGGAAATACAATTGAATTTCCATATATTCAATAGAAATTTGTCACTTTTCAATTGAA
The DNA here is from genome assembly GCF_921293095.1 of Ischnura elegans. Classification (NCBI taxonomy): domain Eukaryota; kingdom Metazoa; phylum Arthropoda; class Insecta; order Odonata; family Coenagrionidae; genus Ischnura; species Ischnura elegans. The sequence goes on along the minus strand of NW_025791658.1, from coordinate 423,093 downwards.
CGGAATAGAATATTTCCAATAGGGTTCCAGTGGCGTAGCTAGGGGGTAGGTCCGTACCGCCGAAACTCCCCCACCCGAAATGTAAACACACAATTAATTTGCTTTATATAATAAAACAAGATACTGAAAATAATGAATTAACAAAAGATTTCTTTGAATAATGAAGTTTTTTTGTTTATGAATAGTGTTAAAATTAATTTAATTACCTTCCAGTTACAGTCCAGCCGCTAACAGCTGTCCCATGACTGTTAGAAGGGTCTAGTTCGGTGTTGGGGGCAGTCACCGGCAGTGATCGGCCACTTCTCATCAATCACGTCAATTTTATCCGCATTTGAATAAGGCCACATTGGCGCCCATGCGATGCCACTCCACGTGACGTCACATGGACCTAGTTTCTATACGAGTAGATAGGAGTTTTACATCTTTTGAGATTACTATTGCATGCATGAGGCACAGAGCTCAGGGGTTCAGTCCTAATAATCACCTATTAAAACTGCCTATGGTCGGAAAGTTTCCTTCTTTTGATAAGGCATTTATCATCCTTATTTAAGCCATGCGCTACCCGCTAGCAGGGTACTCTATTACCTGCTAGCAGCCTGCATCCCAACGAAGCACAGACCCTTGCACCAAGGTCACCTCACACGGCGACAGTGGGAACCAGAATAACGTCACGCGGGGTTTTCCCAGCATTCCTTTCACCTCCGACTAAGGTGAAAGGAATTTCGCCTCCAATTAATATGAAAATACCTGCCCTAAATGTAAACTCTTCGTACTTCTACGCTACTGTATGCTAAAATTCACCTTTTCCGTCTTATTGGTTATAAAGAAAGTGTTTTGAAAGCAGTTTTATGCTCAAAATCATTTAACCATTTTTTTAACAAATTTTAACCATGGGCGGAATTTGTTAAGAAAAATATCTTTTGTCTTATCTGCGACTCGAGTTAGGGTTCGCAAAAAGGGATCGATTTTAATTTTCGAAACCAATTTTACAGTTCATCTCCTCTTACCCGAGGAAAATTTGCAGATATAAGTTTAAATGTTTATAGATCTTGCATTATTAGAAACTCCGAGATGATATTTTCGTTATACGAGATTAAATTATGTTTAAATGATCAACTTGGTGTTTTGATACTGCTGGTGACAACAGTATTGAAGATTACCAGAAGAGTACATTCACATTTCATGTTTTGAATTCTAACCACCTTCCTTCAACTGTTTTGGCAAATATAACGGCCAAAACTACAGGAGTGCATATGTGAGGCCTGATAAGAATGAACATCGTTTCATTTCTTAATTTTTCATAAAATAGGTTAAATTTAACAATTTTTATTAGTTGCAAACAAACAGGTATTCTTGTGAAATAGGCAATATTGGAAATCTGTTTTCATAATTCAAACTTTGCCGCCCGGCGCATGTTTTTCTACTTTCATTTGTCAGAAATGCATAGCTGAGAAGCGCATGTTGAGGAAAGCGTACAGTTGTTGCTGGTTGTTGTTATTGTTTTATTGAAGTAGTGAAACTTGCGTTAATATTGTTTGACTGCTGTTGTGCTTCAATGCCATACGTATTAATTACTTATCATACTGCTGTTTGGAGAATATTGGCTGATTTAATGACCGAACCTGTGCTGATTACTAGTTAGCATGGCTAAGATTACTTTCTGTTTGTAGCTGTACTCCTTGTTTTTGTGACCGCAAATCGTGTAGTTTTCGTCTATACGTGATTGCGAAATCAGTGTGAATATGAGTGTTCAATTACCGTGATGTGAGATGCAAGACGGCATGTGAATAATCGGCTTAATTTTTGATTGTGCGGGTTATTATTAGTGGTAGACCATGTATTCCATCCTCCCGCCCGTCAAACTTTGTAGGCTTTGCTTATGCAGTGGAACGACATTGATGGACGTTTTCAAAGAAAACGAATTCGTAGACTTTGTTGTTCATGACGTTATAGAGGATTTACTTCATATAGAGGTAAGTTGACGGCACTTCAACTTTGCCAGAGTGTTTCGTGTGTGTCATATATATTGTTTCAGTTATGTTGTAAATATGTTACGTGGCAGAGTAAGATATTTGTATGAGGTAATTTGACACATTATTTGCTCCTGATAGAATTTTTGCGTTGCAGATTAAGAAGCAAGAAAATATACCTTGGCTGGTTTGTGCAAGTTGTCTTGGGAAGTTGATCGAATTTCGGTATTTTAAAATAAGATGCCTGGAATGCAAATTTACCTTCGAAACACGGTATTTGGAATTGGAAAAGCCTCCTGGAGATCCCTTGGATTTTAACTCCCCGGCATTGTCGTCCGACCAAAACTGGTACGGAGGATCGTCCAAAAGTATTTTGAAGGTAGGTATTGTCTTTTTTAATCGAATTTCTGTTCACTGATACCTTATTGATGGATTTTATTTGTAGTTCTGATCGTTGTCGGGTGCATAAGTGGTGTTAATCGTTAGATCAATTAAAACTTTACGATGACCCACTAGCAGCTGGATAGGGTTGAACTGTGCCATGAAATCGTCACTTACCTATTTGTTATTTTTGACGTAGTGATGAAGGTGTAAAAGATTCAATGCATTTATAACTATTTTCTGATGTTCATAATGATTTCTTTGTTATTTATCGTTATTACGGACCAAAATATGTCTTTTAAGAGGAATATAAAATGTTTAATTTCATCTCTTTGATCCACGGAATGATTGACCATGTGAACGAATGATATGGTTCTCAAAAAGGATGTACAGCTTCTGTTTGCGTTTGTAAGGCTGTTTTTAAGGTTTTTAAATCATTTAGAATGAGAAGAAATTTGGAATTAACCTCAAGTTTGTGAGGCACATATTATTATCCATTTTGTGTGGGGTCGTAACATTTTTCCATGTTCAGATGTTCCTTTTCGTATGTAGAAAACAGAATACCCTTAAGAGTATGGTATTTGAAGAAATCATAATTAAGGTTCGTGTAAGGGAAATTGAGGTTTTCTTGCTGAAATCTTCATCTAAAATCTCAGTTTTGTCATCTTTTCGACATCCTCATGTATTCGGCGGATATTTTTACGATGATACATGTACGAATATTGGTTAGACTCTGCAATTCTAACAAAGTTATATGTAAAGGTATTGTGACTTTGGCAAGATTCCTTGGCAACAGTTTAGTTTTATCGAATCGCCAATTTTCGTCGGCAAGGCAACTTGAGGTTTCATTTTCATTTTAATGTTTTATGTGACACATATTTCCACTTGGTAGTGACACAGAGTATATATTTACTCTGTGGTAGTGATATTATAATTTCTAACAATGGAAAAAATGACGCCTAGGGCATTGTTTTGTAGTACCAAGTTGTTGCTGGCCACTAACAGTTGTTTTATATTTGTCCATTTGTGTCCTATAATGGAATTAATGTGAGATTTGTCATCGTGAGGTTGCGTATTAAGAGATGAGGATTCCAATATTAAGTCTTACGAATATTTGCGCAAATATAGGTAAATAATCATGCAATGTATGCATTTTAATTTCTGTTAGCGGTTGATTGCGCTCAACGTTCATCGGCTGTTTTTTTGCTATTTTCAATATTAGCAGCAATGGGTTTCAGTTAGAGTAAGGTTACTATTTCAGGTAGTTTATTATTGGATAGCGTTTTCAGTTATTACTTTTCACATTATACGTGCTTCAGACCACAGTTTCCCCTACAGCTATGACGTAGTGGTATATATTTTTTCCCCTCCCCCTCCAGTCCTTTAAACTGAGAAAAAGAAAAGTTATCAAAATACTACCTGGGTAATTCCTGTTATTGTTTAATCTTTGCAATGAAGAATTCTTTTTTTTTTTAGTTTTTAAGATGTGATTTGGTGAATGCTCAAATTCATTATTGAGGATTTAATCCATTGGTATGCAAGTCGTTGCTGGGCGTAAATAGGGCGTGACCTCGCTGTACCCGAAACGAAAGGTTTCCCTGCAAGGCTCTCACTTCTGAGGTAGACTTCGACTCAAACGGTTGGCGATGGAAGGAAGGCGGTATAGCTTCAAATGCTTACGTGGCTGCTTATACCTATGCAACTTTGCAGCATATCCGTTGTACTTGCACCTTATTATCTCGTTTCCTGACCATTATAAGATACTCGGACCATATTCTACCGCGATGGATGTTACCTAGTCATCACATGAATACAGGTAAGTCTTTAGATTGTTTTAAATTTGTAACACCATACTCGAAGGTTCTTCTTACTCTTTTGTTGATCACAGAAAAGTGTCAACTTTGAGTATTGTGGCTTTGATGTGATTTCGCAGCGTAGATATTCCCTTTATTTATTTGAGAAAAAATATGAGAGCCTCAGTTAACAAAATCCCAATTCTTAGATTTCCACTATTTAACAATAGTTTTATATCCAACTGCGAGATTACGGACTTTTCGGGAGGACTATTTGTTTTTCGAATTTGATGCTACCCAGCAAAATAGGAATTTTTAGGATTGAATTAATTAAGTAATTCACCGATTTTACCAATGCAACTATGCAGTATATGCGTTGTTTTTACACAGCATTGTCGCGTTTCCTGAGATTTTAAGATACTTGGACCATATTCTACCGTATTGGATATTACCTAATCATCTTATGAGTACAGGTGGGACTTAAGATTCTTTTAAATTTGCAACACCTAACCCGAAGGTTCAAACTATCGAATTGATAAAGAAGGAAAAGTTACAACCTTGAAGTCGTCAGAGCACTGTGGCTTTTACGTGGTTTTAATGAGTAAATTTGCTCTTGATTTATTGGAGAAAAAAATAGGATTGTCATTTTACATTTTCTAAATTCTTATATATCCCCTTTTTAGCGATAATTTTATTTCCAACGACGAGAAAAAGGAATTTTCGGGAATTGTATTGCATGAAGAATTTGTTGCTACTCACGAACTCATGAATTTTTAGGATTTTAATCATTAGGTTTTTTTGAGAGATAATAATGACTATATTATGCGGGTGAATGGCTGTGATAAGACTTTAAAATAATTATGTGGACATTTGAGGTGTTATGACAGCCACGGTTGGATTACGCTCAGCGTTTTTCTCGTGTTTATTTCCTGTTTTAAAAGCAACTTTGTGAGTGTTTAAATTATGGAAACTCTCTTTCAGTATTACTCTTTTCCAATTGATAGTTAAACTGATTAGAAAGAATTGATTTCGTTTGAAACACAATAGTTCTCCTATGAAGTATTTCCCGATTACGTAATGATTTCTTTTCTTTGATTGATTTATAAAAAAATCACACTCCTCCCTGCATTGCGTATACATCCTCCTAATAATTTTTAATTGCAGAAAATAACTTTTAAAAATGTTGCTATGGTGATTCATGATATCGTAAGTCTTTTGTTCTTGTCCGCTTGTTTCTATGAACTATTATGGTTTAGGTAATTCAGAAAACCTCATGTTTGCCCAAGTTTCTTTTCTTTTAAGGCTTTTATGTATTTGTTTAGTACATGGAAAATTAATTTCTGTGTCACGTGTTCAAATGTATGTTTTTTCAGTGTGTTCAATGAACCTGAAGTCGTCAGAGTAGATTTGGGTGGACATATGCATGGAAAGTACCATGGGTTTACGTTTTCGTAATTCTTAGATTTCCCCAGAGTAACGATATTTTTATTCCCAACAACAAGGAAAAGACTCTAGAGTCCATGTCTGAATATTAACTTATTTTGTGATATTTTTTATCGCTATATGAAGAATTTATTTTTTTACATTACACGCGTTGTATTTTTGAAAAGTTCAATGTGGTTCCTTTGAAGCTTCAATCCGTTACTTTCCACGTCATTGCTGGTAAATAGGTCAACTCCTCCGTGATGCATTTCATTGAAAGTTTTTCCTTCAGTAAAATGTATCAATGAGGGACAAAAAAGAAAGAAAAGAGACATAAATATCTTATTTAATGAAGTTTATGATTTTGATGTTGGAAATGAAATTGATCTTAAGTTAAGAGTATAGGCAACTGAAAACCTTGGGTACACAAAAAATACTTTTCCATCACTGATAACAATAATAAATCTTGCTTCCTTGCATCAAAATTGCATTCATGAGAACGATAAATACGTGAAAAGCCATTTGATTTCACTCGTAGAAATATGGGCAAGAGTCAGTCCATTTTTTTTCTCGAAAATTTTGTAACGTTACCATATTTGCCAGTTTGAGAAAATGCTGACGGCGATTCTTCATATGCAGTAGGAAAAAATGTAAAGCAATTGTATTCGTAATCCAACAGAATAGTTTTTTCAAGGAACAACTTTTAATTGTGATCAAATGCATATTATAGGGACCTATACCGATATATTTATAAGGATGGAAATGATTACAATTCGGTAAAGAGTTCTCGGGATCGCCACCGGGTCAGGAACTCCATATCTGCCGACGTTTCGATGTCCGACTCGGTCATCGTCCTCAGGGCTGTGAAGCACACACTCATTCACAGCCCTGAGGACGATGACCGAGTCGGACATCGAAACGTCGGCAGATATGGAGTTCCTGACCCGGTGGCGATCCCGAGAACTCTTTACCAAGTCCATTCGCCGGGAAAGCACGAAATCTGATTACAATTCATTTACGTTCGAACGAGTCGTTCTCCTTCTGACCGAAAAACTTTGAAAGATTCAACACTCACCAACTTTTCAACTTGAAACACAAGATTTATCATACATCATAGGGTCATTTTCGAAAAACACATTCTCGGCGATTGCATGGTTTTAGTTAGTTTATTACGGATTTTGGAGATTGCATGATTTTCGACCGATTTCGCGTTTCAGAAGTAAGGAGCCGATTCATTCGACACTCGGTTAAACAGTAAAACTATACATTTCGCCGGGATCGGGTTAGATTCCTTGTTTCGCGTCGTTTACCACCCGTTGTCATGGAAACGACACGTAAACTAACGATATTTGAGAATGTAGGTTCGAAGATTTTCGTGGCGTTGATTGGATGATCCTTCGACCTGAATACGCTGACTGCAATGCCAGCGAAATCGTTGTCATTAAAACACAGCAAACGCGGTGAATACCCGAATAGAATGGAAAGATATTTGAGAATGTCAACTCTTAAGCAAGAGATTGGAATTTTCATTTCTCAAGGGAATGGGAGATATCTATCGAAGTTCGTAAAACCTTGGGAACTGATATTTATACGGATGGAAATGATTACAAATCATGTTTCGAAACGTTTTCTATCCAATAGCATGGATAATAAGAGAGATGGATGTAAATAATACGGTGTTGTTGCAATTAAATCCGATTAAAGTTTTCCAATACCTATACTATCACTGTTTTTTTGACGTATGGTCTAGATGATATAGAAACCCTTTGACATTAACTTTGAGTATAAAAGTTGCCATGGAGGAAACAGTGATGAGTTGCTGCTTATCTTGACGGGAAAATATAGAAAATGGAAGTTCAAAATTTTTGTACGTAAAATATTACGAGGAAAAATAAAGAAAGAAAGATAATAAACTCTAAGTAGTGGTCAGAAAATTAATTCAATCGCTTCATCACGATGTTTTATTCTGCCTGGATCTTTATTAAACCGACTCTCCGTTCTGATAAATTCTCTCTCCCGACTGACATTGATTCGTTTTCGTTGTCAATTAAAATTTTTACTGACTTGGCATCATCTCATGTAACGCATAATGACTATATAATTTTTTAACTACTTATACAATGAAACCTCGGTTAGCGCGAACGCCTCTGATAACAAAAAATTCGGATAACGACCGAAAATTTCGCTTTAAATTGGCCTCGAATAGCGAACAAAATTTCGGTTAGCAAACACATGTGTAGCGGTCATGTTTGTGTTCGGGGCAGTGCGTTCCCAAATGGATACAATGTCTACAATAGTAAGTCTACAAGTAATACAATGCAATACAATACTTATATACCCTGTAACTTTCATAAGATAGCGAGTCAATAGGAGCTAGGAACCAATTTTTCCTATTTCCTTTATTTCTTATGGGGAAAATTGTTTCGGAGAGCGAACATATCGGATAACGACCAGCTTTCTGGAACGGATTGTGGTTATCGTTATCCGAGGTTCTATCCGGGGTACCACGATAATCGGTTGGTATTTTTGTTTATGTTTGACTTGAATTAGCTCACCTGTTTAACTTTTATTGTTGATGAGCGCACTTTAAATTGTCAATCTTGCTGTATTTCATTTTATTCTATATGAAATATAAAATCGTCGGACAAGATTTTCCACTGTATAGGCGACTCGCTCACCGCTTGATCACGTTCGAAGTAAACTGCTGCCTGGCAACGTTGTTACCGCGTCCTGTTTATTTTTTCCTCTGTCTGGCAACGGAATGTGAAAGCCATGGAGCGTAAGGACGTGGATTCATTTCCTTGGCAAGGAGTCCTCGTACGTGCCTCCTGATTTTTTTTCTGCCGCCTGGTAACAAGTTCTCCGAGTCGACGGCGAAGCCATTCCAGGGCCATCGACCTCGAATAACCGCAGTGCATTTTCAATGCGCTGAGGTGGGACTCACGATTCATTTAGGTGATGCATTTCATGCGATTCAGTTCACGCGAGTGATTCGTTCATTCAAATCGTTCACAAAGAATCACTTGAACCTAAAGCCTGAATCAAACGATCATTTTTTTTTCGTCGCGAAAGTGATCACTATCGCGATCACTAGGCGAATTGATCGTCGCCGGCAATTGTTTTTCGCGTTCGCGATGAGGATTCCCATCGCTGTTTTTCATCACTAGTCCGGTCGCTTTTTCCGTCGCTAAAACCGTCACTAAAACCCCATATCAGCCAATCGGAACGCATGCCCGTATGTTGCCCCGTGTGAAACGGCCTTAAGAATCGTTTAGAACGAGTAGGGTGAATCGTTTCATTCTATTCATTCATATGAATCGTTCATTTCGAACGATTCACATGAATGCACTCGAGACAGCTCGTATGCACTTGTCCAGTGGGCGGTGAGAAGTGAGGACGCGTCGGCACTTCGTTGTCCCCATTTCCTTGATAGTGTAATTCTTTTTCGTATTCTATCAACGGAATGCGACTTGAGGCTGTTAATCTCTATCGAAGGTAAGTAATTCTGTTTGTTGTTTCGCCCATGAATGAATAGGGTGGTTTACTATAATTTTTTATTGCCTAAATCGAAAGATTATTACTCCTGGAGTACGTATTTCACGCTTTTAGATTTTTAAATGACGATATCTATTTTTCGCGATTAAATGAAAATGAAAATTTTCAAGCGCGCAAAACGCGATGGCCAAGTAGGAATGATGGGAAAAGTCCCGTGTGACGTCGTTCTGGTTCCCGCTGCCGCAAGTGAGGTGACCAAGGGGCGAGGCTTTGAGCGCTGATACGACGCAGGATGCTAGCAGGTAGCAGAGTACCATGATATCAGGTAGTGCTTGGCTTAAATTAGGATTATTAATACCTTATCAAACGAAGAAAACTTTCCGAACTTAGGTAATTTTAATAAGTGATTATTAAGAGATGTTTCCCTGAGCTCTGTGCCTCATGAATGCATTGGTAATCTCAGACGCTGTAAAACTCCTATCTACTCGTATAGAAACTAGGTCCTTGTGACGTCACGTGGAGTGGCATCACATAGGCACCAATCTGGCCTTTTTCAAATGAGGTTAAAATTGACCGTTGCCATTCGTCCAAACTGGGATTTCTAAAACAAAATAATTTATATACATATTATGAATACACTAATGGTGGGTAACGAATCGCAATCAGAGCTGTTCGTTTTCTTTGATGAAGGAAACTACCCTATTGTTCACGCGATTTCGGTAAATAATACTAGTATAATATTGAAATAACCTTTGAGCTTAATCAAAAGGTATCTTTGATTAGATAAGTTGTGAAGGATCTGGTGCTTTCCCGGCGAATCTTGTCGATGAAGTCTTCTCGGGAAATCAGCCGGGTCACGATGGACATGTATGCCATCGTCTTTGAAGCGTTGGCAGCAATGTCCATCCTGACACGGCTAGATTAGTTGTTTCAGAAAGTTATTATCGCATATTTTCGTCCAACCTTAATTAAGCAATGCCCTTTAAATCCAAAGCATTATAAATATGAACTCTCGAAAAGACTGGCTGCCAAAGAAAAACCGTTTTCATGGTAACTGTTATAAGGTATCCAAAAAAGGGTCTGCGTTGCCATGGCTCCGTAACTAAGGAGTTGCAACCAGTGTCGTCATGGCGAAATTAGCAGTGCCGGAACGCACTTTCCTTTAAATTTTTTAGAAGTGAAATCCTACTTTGTGTTTCTTTTAGTACAAGTTATTTTTTACATTTTTTGTTTTCGCTACGAATGTATGAATTGGAAATTTTGAATCACCAAAATTGATAAAAGTATTATTTGACTATTATGTCTTTCGTTAACCAGTGCCGGAACGGCGGTCTGGCACCATCACACCTCTGGTTGTATCCACTTATCTATATTATAAAAAAAGCTTTAAAATGTCTCCTCGCCACCTGTACGAATTATTCATCCCCCGCAAAAAGTGACTGAAATTTCCACCCGTCGTGTTTCTGACCTTCAAATTCCTCAAGGCCGCACCAATATATATTTCAAATCTTTTCATCCAACTGCGTCTAGATTCCGGAACTCTCTGCCGCCAATTATAAAGACGTCACAATCACTTCAGTCGTTTTAAAGAAGGCTGCACTCCTATTTGAAGTCTGGGGCTCAATTCAGTCTCCTCAACTCATTAGAGTTATCATCTTAAAGTTGTAATGTTAACAAAACTTTCTACATAAATGTGTATATGTATGTGTGTGTTCATTACTGTCTAAGTTAAAACTTATATTTTTGTGTTATTAGTATTGAATATTTTACATTTTTTGTATAAATACCTACTACTTGTTAGCCTAGCAATAATCTCCATAATGCCTTATTTTTGTCATGATGCCTTCTATTAAGATTTAGAACATTTCCTGTATTTTCCATTTTTTTTGCTCTCATAGGTTTTACCTTAAGCATAATAAAAATATTCAGTATTCAATACCACCAGTGGTGAAATGCCCATGTAAAGACTTTCGGACGCCGCCCCTCAAAAAGATTTGAAAAAGGAAAAAAAAATTAAACACCCGTTCAATCGCAATTATGCTAGCTTGACGATGCAGCTAAGTGTTTTCAATCCAGCCTTGCTCCCATCCTAAAGAAATTGACAGGCGCCCTCTATTTATGTTTACAAAATGGCTCTTTTAACTGAAGATTACTTAATATAATTTGGAAAGTATAAGTTTAAGCAATAGGGTGGTTTCCTATTATTTTTTTATTGCCTAAATCGAAAGATTATTACTCCTGGAGTACGTATTTCACGCTTTTAGATTTTTAAGTGACGATATCTATTTTTCGCGATTAAATTAAAAGTGAAAATTTTCAAGCGCGCGAAAACGCGACGCGTAAGTAGGAATGATGGGAAAAAGTCCGTGCGACGCATTTCTGGTTCCCCCTCCCGCCTTGTGAGGTGACCTTGATCGAGGCTCTGAGCGCTGATAGGACGCAGGATGCTAGCGGGTAGCTGAGTACCTTGCTGGCTGGTAGCGCTTGGCTTAAAAAAGGTTTATTAATACCTTATCAAACGAAGAAAACTTTCCGACCTAAGCCAGTTTTAATAGGTGATTATTAAGACATGTTTCCCTGAGCTCTGTGCCTCATGCATGCATTGGTAACCTCAGACGATGTAAAACTCCTATCCTCTCGTGTAGAAACTAGGTCCCTGTGACGTGACGTGGAGTGGCATCGCATGGGCGCCAATCAGGCCTTTTTCAAATGAGCATAAAAATTGACCATTGCCATTCGTCTAAACCGGTATTTCTAAAACCAAATAATTTGTATATTATGAATACACTAATGGTGGGTAACGAATCGCAATCAATGCCTTTCGTTTTCTTTGATGAAGGAAACTACCCTATTGAATAAATGTTACATTTTATAAAGTTTATGGGTTAAAGTTTGGTTTTATCTAATATCTAAGACACAATTTCAATGTGTACCCACTCATCGGAGTTCTGGGATACCAATGCTCAAAATCGCACCTCGATAAAAAGATCCGATGGAATTCCCTTTAGCTACACAAGAGGGTACTCTTTTTCGGACTGCAGTTAATCACTATCGTAGCAACGTTGTTAATATAATTGTAAGATCTGAAAACGTTCAAATTATGGTGTAGCTTTCGTGTGCGTGGATTGTAATCTTCCTCTCAGGAAATACAAAACATTCACTTCAAGCCCGTATTAATTACCTCCATCATGGAATGAAATAAATGCAGTGGATGTTTTTTCAATCGCATGCATCGAAAGTGTAGGAAAAACACGCAAAAATAGCGCGAGAAGTTCGCATTTGTAGCCGCGGGGCGCTGTCCAGATCAGAACGCCCAAATCCATTCCCAAGCAGTTACACGAAGAGTAGTAGCGGTGGGGGCTGCTGGTGCCATGACGCGTCTAAGCTATTGCCTTATTTGGGGCGCCGCCCGAGCATGCGCAGAGCGACGCGACGTATCTATTAGTGATGAGCGGAACTGTGATTGCGATCACCGAGGTGAATCACTCTTAAAAGTCATCGGTGATTTGTGGCGCTGCTATTCCTGCTACTTTGCCCAATTCCTAGGAATGAGCTCTCCTCAATAGGAACGAATAAACTTATAGAAAATTGTAAAATTAGGCAAATTATTTTTTTTTGATGGAATAGTTCTGATTCCGAGTTTATATTACAATAATTAAGTACATTTGATGTGGCAAAAGAATTGATAAGGGGCAATAATTTTTTTATACATATTTATAATCAAACCGTCATAATTCAAGGATTTAGCTGTATATTTCGCACAGAATGTCTTATTCATATTTCATCCTTATTTTACTGTTGGCAGCATCATGGTAGCTGCAGAAGCTAAGTTCACCGTATTCACAGTGGCAGTGATTTCGAGTATTTGGTGATTTAGTCACCGGCAGTGATCGGCTACTTCTCTTCAATCACAGGTGGAGATATATCGCATATCACTTGGTAGCAGCCAGAGCTATCTTCACCGAATCCAGTGATCGAATCACCGATCACAGTGATTTCGAATATTGAATCACCGACAGTGACTGCTAGTTTTCAGTAACGGTGACTCAATCACAGTTATATCGCTCATCACTAGTATCCATAGTGAGTTGACATCGCCGCGCCGGCCGGCGGTCGTATAATCTGCCGTCTACTTGGTGTTGCAGTGTTGCAGAATACCTTGTTTTGTTGACCAGTTGACTTATTGTGTGTAAATTGTTTTATTTAGTGAGCGATGGGTATATTTACTGCTTCATATCATTCCTACATTTTCGAATTATGTGATTGGAAAAACACTACGGTTAAATTGATGCATAATCAAAATTGAATGGGTATTTAATTTTTTTCTCTTTTCAAATCTTTGGAAGGGGTGGCGTGCGAGAGTCCTTGGGGGGCAAGCCGCCACAGAATGCCACGTCGTGCTAGGTAGGCGCTGTGCAAGACCTCAAGGCCATCGGGTTCAATGAAGGACTTCTTCGACACGATCGGCTTGAAGCAGAGATGTGTCGTTCATGAATGAATCGTTCAAAATGTACGATTCGAGGGCACTCTTGGCTCCAAAAAATACGAACGATGTTTCAATAATCCGATGATAGAATTAAAGTGACGGAAGCATTCGAAGTGTAGTGGAACAGGGGCGCAGCGAGGAGGGGGGGGGGGGGTTTGGGGGTTAACTCGTTTTTAGATTTTAAATTATTATAAATAGTTAATTTTACTTAATGCATCTATAATTTTCCTTAATACTAAAGATATGTTTATAGCTTAGAACCAAAGATAGATTATGGGGCTTTACTTTGTAACACTTAATTTTGAGTTGGATGTTGGTGTGAATGCATTTACGATGACATGATGCCGTCATACGATTGTACATTAGGGCGGATCGCAAAAATCGATTTTTTTCAAATCCATCTGGCCCAATGAAAAAAAGTTGTGGGACCGATCAAAAATAAGGCCTGAAAATTTTGAGACCTCTACGTGAACCCCTGACCCTCGCTCAAATGCAATTTAGGGGGGGAGGGTCAAAATTCGAAAAATATAATATTTTATGGTCATTCCATATAGATTTTGCCGAGTTACTGCCCTTTCTGAGCAAAAATTTCGTGCATTTCGACTTATCTGCCACCGTTTAGCAACAAAATGCTTAATTTGAGTCCGCGCCCGCGAAGAAAATACCTATTCCAACGCCCACGCAGCGTCGCGGATACAAGAGCTGCTAGCCGATCCCGTCCCCTCCCCGCTCGATTCTCCCCCTCCCACGCCTCGAATTCAGCAAAATTCATCCCGCGTGTGCTGCTAGGAGGGCGTTCATCTTTGATAATATAAATCGGAAGATGGTAGAAGGTAAAAAATGGTGCGTAGTGAGACGACTTGTCCCTTATTTGGCGCCTCGTCGGCGTTGAGCAAATCGATGTTACCAACTTTTGGAGAAGTGATGAAATATTTTTAGATCTGCGAACGCAGGAAAGGAGCCTGCGGTCTACGATGAGGCACCGACTTCTTGCGTTAACTCTCGGGATACTCTCCGAAGTTGGCCCCCCTCATTCGCTCCCTCGCTTGATAACAGTCCGGCACCAATTACTAAAACCCATCCAATAGCCACTTTGCCGACAGTAGATACCATAACTTTACGCGAGGTCTAATAGCATTATAACAGGAGAATAATTACCTAACAAGAATTCCAAATGAATTAACACACCAGAAAAGACAATTCTTCCAAGTAACTACGTGATGCTGCAGTGAACAATCAATACTACTACTAATTGGATAGATATTACCAATAAAATAGTGTAGGAATTAATAAAATATCTCTCAGAAAGCCGTAAAACTCACCATTTTGAACCGTTTATCTTTAAAATTCCGCAATGTATTAATCTCGCACCTACTGCTTATCCTGGAGGGTAGTCCATACCCCCAAACAGCCGAGTATTAGTTGCACTAAACCCCCCCTCCCCCATTAGCCATAATTCCTAGCTGCGCCCTAGCTTGCATTTTTCCAATACTTTTCCGATCACTGATTTATTTATACCGTCTGGACCTTTATCTTACCTTCTCTCTGTTCTGATAAATTCCGTTCTGACTGATATTGATCCGTTTTCGTTGTCAATTAGAAATTAAACTCACTTGGCATCATTTCGTCGAACGTATAATGACTGTATAATTTGTTAAAAATGGAGATTGTTCCAAAGGTAATAGGTTTGTTTTCAATTTACGTTTGATTTGAAATTGTAATTAGCTTACTTGTTTAATTTTTATTTCGTTTAATATTTAATTCCTAGCTGCGCCCCTGTAGTGGAAGGACATCCTATAAGTATTAACCCATTTTACTGCCAGCCCATTTGGGGTGGAATGTACGAAGACTTCCCAGGCTATTTTCCAGAATTTGCAACGTTTCAGATTTTAAATTATTATAAATACAGTGTGTCCCAAAAAGAATGACCCGATTTTAACTCGTAATAATATTGAAACAAATGCCACTAGGCAAGCGAAACAGCGCCAGATGTGATCGGCATTGTTTAGAGTTTTAGAAAAATCCGCTGAATGTCACCGCGAGGGCTGATGTGGAGCGTGCAACCCTTAGACCATTGGTCTAACAATAAGGTGCAGCCAGTCTCGCTGAAGATGACTTACAGGACCGGGAGAGCAGGCTTTACACTCTTGGCCTCCTAGGCCCCCAGATATAACACCATGCGATTTTTTTCCTTTTTTGAAATGTTATACGGCGTGTTTACGTTCCTCCCTTACCTCGTGAAATTGATGAACAATACACATGAATATCAGCCGCTGTAGCTTCAGTGGCAGAAGACATCTTACACTCAGTTTGGGATGAATTCAGCTATCGGCTAGATGTCGTCCGCGTAGCCAATAGAGGACATATTGAACATTTATGATGGCTTTTTATAAACTTTTGTCTTTTGTGAGTAATTTAGTATACACTATTTTGATGTTAAGCCCTTCTTCCTAATAAATAAATTTATTTAAAATAGGGTCATTCTTTTTGGGACACACTGTACTTAATTTTAGTTAATGCATCTAGATTTTTCCTTAATATGTACTAAAGATATGTTTATAGCTTAGAACCAAAGATAGATTATGGGGGTTTACTTTGTAACACTCAATTTTGAGTTGGATGTTGGTGTGACGATTGATGGGAGGAGGACAATGAAGCGGGCAGTAATGAGCAGCCTATTTTGATTTTGATAAAAATTTCGGTTGGCGAACAGATGCGTAGCGGCCATGTTTGTGATTGGTGCTGTGATCCCAAATGGATACAACGTAATACAATGTCTACAATAGTAGGTCTACAAGTAATACAATCTAATACAGTAGATTCCGGTTAATTGGGACATATCGGGACTTGTGCATTTTGCCCCAATTAGGCGAACTATCCTGTATATGGGCTTAAAGAAAGGTTGAAATGATAGAAAGAAGACTAAAGAATGTTTATAACGTAACATAAGTTTATTAAACCATTTCATACTTTGATTGATAAATCAGTGAGCTTTATTAAATTATTATCAGTTTTAAGAATTATAACAATTTAGTTAAAAATATTTTTCACAACCTCGGGCGATGCCGAATGAATGTGTTTTACTTACAATTAGTGTTATTAAAGAAAAGTCCTATCCTCTTGCGGATAGTACAACAACAAGAGCTTTCAAAGTAGGGCAAGAATAGGAACATTTGTGAAAAATAAGAGTAAATCATAGGAGAAAAAAAAATAGTATTCTGAAAACAAAAAAATTTTAATTTCGTCGTGAGCATAGAGTCTATGTCGCCGACTCATGGCCCAATAAAGCGGCATGCTGTCCCAATTAAGCGGAGAATACTCTGGGATTCTGGGACTCCTCTATTGGGCTCTGTTCCTTTATTTCTTATGGGGAAAATTGTTTCGGATTGCGAACATTTCGGATAACGACCAACTTTCTGGAACGGATTGTGGTTGTTATCCGAGGTTCTACTGTGCTGAGATACATGTTGTTAGAATTTAGCTATTGATATAAATGCTATGTATAGTAAAACCTCTATGTAGTGAACCTCTTTACATCATAAACCTCCATACATCATACCACCCCTACGGTCCCGTCTGATTTACATGTAAATTTATAGGCAAACCTCTTTGCAGTGAACCTCTTTATATTGTAAAACCTCCACTAATCATACCACGGAGACACCCCCGAGATGGCCCAACTACCACCGCAAATTGTACCGAGACAACCAGAGACCATTAATGCAGCCATAATTACGTACATGGAATGACATTTTCAGTGATAAATGTATCACTCTTTTTTTCTTATGTGCCTTTTTATGCTGTAATTTTAACATTAATCATTAGTTGTGGCCATCATCATCATCATCACTGGTCAACAATCCTAGGATTGGTTTGACGCAGCTCTCCACTCAGTTCTCCTATCAGCTAATCTTTTCACTCCTACGTATTTCTTCTCTTTCACATCCTTCACTTGTTCCATATATTTTGTTCGAGGCCTTCTTTCTCAATTCTTGCCTTCCACTTGTCCCTCGACGATTGTCTTCATCAGGGCATCATGTCTCAAGATGTGGCCTATAAGGTTGTTCCGTCTTCTTGTTAAGGTTTTCATGAGGCTTCTCTTCTCTCCTACCCTTCTTAGGACTTCCTCGTTACTAACTCGGTCGATTCATTTGATCTTCATCATTCTTCTGTCATCCACACGTTTCGAAGGCCTCTATCCTTGCTTTCTCCGCTGCGGTCATAGTCCATGCCTCACTTCCTTATAGGAGCATACTCCAGATGTAGGTTCTTATGAATTGTTTCTTTACTTCCATATTTAAGTTTCCCGCTGTAAGCAGGTCTCTCTTTTGGCGGAATGCTCTCTTCGCTTGGGCTATTCTGCTGATAATTTCTTTCTTGCTTCTCCCGTCACTAGTTATCTTGCTTCCCAAATAACAGAATTCATCCACCTCTATCAGTTTTTGCCTCCCTATTTTAATGTTGGTCTTGACTTCTTCTCTTCTGCTGCATACTAAGATCTTGGTTTTCTTCGTGCTTATTTTCAGTTGATATCTACTCATTAGTTGTGGCCATTTTTTTCAATATGAGAGCATACCTGACAGTAAATAAGAAAAAAGATATCCAAATCATTTTAAGTGACTGTTGAATTGAGAGAGATCACATCGTTTTCTCTCGAATCATGGGATCATGGGTAAAAATCATTCGATAGCGCTCACTTTCTGTTATCATTAAATAATTAATATATGTTCATTCATGCATCTATGTGTGTTTAAACACATAAATATAATGGTTTAAAAGACAGCAGTGCCTTTCATTTCCAAAGGATATGTAAAAATGGTGCCTATCTCTAAAACCTCTCTATAGTGAACCTCCATATATCAAATTGCCCAAATTTTGGTCTCCTCCATAACAATGTAAAGAGGTTTTACTGTAATATATAGATAACAGCTTGTGTCCTCTTTTGTTTTTCCAGGAGGATATCAAGCATGAGGATTCCGAGGATTGTCGATCAGATGATGTGGAATTTGTTGGGGAGGTGGGCGGTGGCGGAGGAGGGGGAGACGGAGAGGATTCGTCGGGGGAGAAGTGCGTGGGAGAACTCGTCTTCTTGACGAGAGAGGTGAGTACCCTCTGCACGTCACTGTCATCATCGCCGCGATAAAGGAGGGAGACTTTTCGTCGTCTACTTGTCGTAGAGTTCTGAAATTAGGACAACATGTGCTAAATGACATGTACATATTAATGTGACTAAAGTATTCGTTGTAAGAGTCTAAAATTTGGATATAATATGTAAAATGTCATGTTTGTATTACACTAGGGCAGCGGTTCCCAAAGTGGGGGTCGCGACCCCCAAGGGGGTCGTAGGCCGTTCGGAAAGGGGTCGCGAGATACTAATAATATGGTGAACAACGTACTTAAACTTGGACGACCATTTTTAGGGGGTCGCGGCTAAAAAGAATGAGCTAAAATGGGTCGCGGAAAGAAAAAGTTTGGGAACCGCTGCACTAGGGATGTAAGTGATGTAAAAGTAATAACTCAGAAGTTATAGTTGCTATTTTTACCTTGGAATTCGTTTTCAGACAGTAAAATACGTGGAAACAGATTTTCTTACTGATGTAAATGTCATAGAGTTCTGAAATTTGGATATAATATGCAAAAGACATGTACGTATTACAATAGGGATATAAGTAATGTAAAAGTAATAACTCAGAAGTTATAGTTGCTATTTTTACCTTGGAATTCGTTTTCAGACAGTAAAATACGTGGAAACAGATTTTCTTACTGATGTAAATGTCATAGAGTTCTGAAATTTTGATATAAAATGCAAAATGTCATGTACGTATTACACTAGGGATATAAGTAATGTAAAAGTAATAACTCAGAAGTTACAGTTGCTATTTTTACCTAGGAATTCGTTTTCAGACAGTAAAATACGTGGAAACAGATTTTGTTACTGATGTAATGGTCGTGCCTCTGCACGTCACTGTCATGATCGCCACGATAAAGGAGGGAGACGAATGACTGCATCTTTGGTTTGGGCACATAAAGAGTTGAAATTCAAGTGATGAGGTCTCAAAGAAGTTATTATTTGCTCGAATATCGATTACTGCGTTTCTGAATATTGTAGTGGTTCCGATCCATCCCCTCTCTCTCCTTGGTTCGTGCCAATTTGCCTTCCCCACGGGATTTAACCGGGGATGGTGAGTCGGGGTCCCACTAAATAAAGGTATTGCTGTATATAATGTTTGGAAGGAAATTTCTTAGCTTTTCTACAAAAAACACACACTTTATTGCCGACTAGTTTCGGTTACACTGTACCATTTTCAAGACTAGACATTTTCACTAGTCTTGAAAATGGTACAGTGTAACCGAAACTAGTCGGCAATAAAGTGTGTGTTTTTTGTAGAAAAGCTAAGAAATTTCCTTCCAAACATTAAATATGGAATTCTACAAAGTAAAGGCCTCAACAATTCAGTGCAAAGGTATTGCTGCTTGGCCGTGACGGACGATGACACTGTACAGTCGAAGAGCGATTAATGGCCCTCCACAACCAGACTTTTGTCGCGTCAATGAAATAAGGGCACTGTTTTGGTTCCCCGTAGCTACTCCGAGAAGCGATCGGATGAAGGATGTTTCGACAACTTTGGCAAGATAAACGAAATACAGTAGATTCCGGTTAATTGGGACATGTTGGTACTTGTGCACTTTGCTTTAATTAAGCGGCTGCCCCGATTAGGCGAACTATCCTGTATACGGGCATAAACAAACGTTGAAATGATGGAAAGAAGACTAAAGAATGTTTGTAATGCAACATAAGTTTATTAATCCATTAATTTGATTAACAAATGAGCGAGTTTAGTTAATTTATTATCATTTTTAACAATTACAACAATTTAAATAAAAATATTTTTCACAGCCTCGGGTGACGCTGAATGAATGTCTTTTACTGAGTCCTATTAAATAAAAGTCCTATCCTATTTGCGAATAGTATAACAACAAGAGCTTTCAAAATGGGGCAAGAATAGGAAGATTGGTGAAATTTAAGAGTAAATCAAAGGAGGAAAAATAAAAAAAAGTATTCTGAAAAAAAAATTTTTTAATTTCGTCGCGAGTATAGAGTCTATGTCGCCAACTCATGGCACAATAAGCGGAATGCTGTCCCAATTAAGGGGAAAATACTCTGGGATATTCCTCTATTGGGTTCTGTTCTTCAAGATCTGCCCTGATTAAGCGGCTGCCCCAAGTAACCGGTGGACCCATTAAACGGAATTCACTGTACGTCCTTTTAAAACACATTTATTAAAAAAATAAAATGACAGAACAAAATAACCCTCCAAAACACACACGGCATCACCTTCAAATACGCGGAAAAGATGATTAACCCTCCAGAACACACGCCGTCACCTTTAACCCTAATACGGGCAACGTGAGTCTCTTGGACTCATCGCATCACATTTTTGAAAATTTTATTATGTTATTGAAATATCAACATTTTGTAATTTTTTTTACTTCTTCTAATTGTATATTTCCTATAAATTAGAGTAATTCAAACTTTTTTCGGAATCAAAGTACATAACTTAAAAACAATATTTTTCCCCGAATTCCGACAAATCCGGGCAAGGTGAGTCCGTTTGCACGAAATGTAAAAAGTATTGTGCATTTTACAAATATTTGGTTTGAATTGTCAAAATAATGTAAAATTATCGCTATGTACATGTGACGATAAAAATTTGTTGTTTTATGTAGTGAAAACAGAAACAATTAGTCAAAAGGGTCCACTGTACTCTCTTTTTGACTACGTATGAAATTAATAAGTAATGTAAAACTTTCGTTAAACAAATAATAATCAATTTTATGTTAAACGATTCTGTAGTGCACAATATGTACAAATGGATGTGAAAAGTAATATTTTTCTCTGTTTAATAGTTTAAATTAAAAGCAAAAATTATAAGAGTCCATTGGACTCACCTTGCCCGATTACGTCAGAAAAATATGTTGCCCGTATTAGGGTTAAATAGATAAAATTATGAACCCTTCGAAATACTCAATTTCTGAAATGGATCATTTCTTTTAAAGTTCATTGTGTTTGTCTTCTCTTTCTGAGGATTTTAGTGACAAAGGGAGAGCAAAACACTGAGGCAAATTATGGGAGTTAGCAATTCAAAGGAAAATGTAGGGGCTCAATGGAAAATGAAACTGTGGGAACTTTCGGAACATGTGGCGACGAGAATTCTTACGACGTTTTTGTTGAGCGAGGAATGGATCCTGCAGGAACTTTGGGCGTTGGACGGCGGGTCAATGAGACGGCGATTACCGCACTCAAAATTTTGCCCGGCACACCACTGTTGTGCAGGTTCAACTCGCTGCTTCCTTGGGTCGTGTTCTCGTGCCTTTTCCTCTCTCGGCTCCACACCGATGGCGGACTCCCTGCTGCGACTGCTTCGACCTCCACTCAGGTTGCTCTCTCCTTCTCAAAACCTTCACTTTCTTATCCTCAATCCTCTATCTATCCTCTGGGAAAGCCTTATATAGGTGGCATTGCCTCCCACAATGCACCACACACACTGTCGTCTGCATTTTCGATACTCAAATATTTTTTTTCAGCGGGTATTTCGAACGCAGACGACCAACATCACTGCACTGATTTTGCACTTCATTACACTAAAAATAAACCCAGTGATGCGATGGTGGTAGGCGTAACATGGTGGAACTCCTTCATGATGCACAAAGGTTAAGAAAAAGACTTCGCTGTTCCACAAAATAAAATATATTTGCGACCGCTTTCAATACAGCGTATCATCATCTGGCAATTACAAACCTCACCCAGCATCACATTAGTTAACAAGCAATTGTATTCTCACCATTCACCACTGTTCAATGTTTTTTCCGAGAAACCATTACGGATGCCACTCACCACTCCATAACACCCCTCCCCATGTTTCGTCATCATACACCAACCCTCGGCTACCCCGTGCAGTGACCCATCAGCGACGTACTTCCCAAACCTACCTTCCCTTCCCTTACCCCCTCCCCTATTCATCCCCCTTTCTCCACCTGCACTCCACTGCCCCTCTAACGCCTTCAAGGGTATAAATTCTATGTACTGATACTTGTAATTGCCAGATGATGATACGCTGTATCGAAACCGGTCGCAAATATATTTTATTTTGTGGAACAGCGAAGTCTTTTTCTTAACCTTTGTGCAAACCCAGTGATTTTTACATGAAAAAATAATGTACAATTTTTGACAATATCAAAAACAAAAAAATAAACCCCTCTTGCCAAAATTGCGAACATCTCTGCTCTCAAGGGTACATATCAAAAATTAAAAAGACTGTGATGGCGTCGGACCATCACAATATGTATGTTTCTTCGTTAAAACTTTTGCAGGTACCCGTCTTTCTGAATAAAAACTTTTGGGCTTTGTCGCCACGTCAGTTTTTTTTGGGTCGCCCCGACGCTTCCGGAACGATGCTGGTCACTTTCTCAAGGGAATTTTCATTCGAGAAACTTCGGGGCCACAAAAAAAAAAAAAAAAAAAAAAAAAAAAAGACGCGACGACATAGCCCAAAAGTTTTTACTCAATATGTATGCTTCCTACAATATTAAATACAGTTGATACAGGACCTCAAATCTGCAATCTAGAAACCCAGAAATTCATAACGTTTGAGAATTCCTCTGCATAGTGTTTCAACTTGCCACCTCGTGGCACCACTCTCCAAGCCTCGTTCTGGGACGAGTAGGAAGTTAGCACACGCTATGAATATATGCTAACAACCTAAGCAGGGACACACGTATGGATCTCTAATATTGAGCACAAGAACCTGAACCCATTTGTAAATTAATTAATTAACAACATATAGAAGCATTTGCACTGATTTACTGTCCGACTAAGGAAGGTATCTATAGATATCGCAATGTCTGCCAGCGAATACTAACAACAAAAGCTGTTGAGCATGAAGAAAAAGATGTAATTATTTCTCGTTCTCATCCAGTATTAAGCTTATATAGTTCATGTTGCAGAAGCTATGGTCATGATTTAGTGACTTTTTTGCCTCCTTCAATGTAGTGTACTTGAATTCATCTAACAAGGGGATACCACGAAACTTGCTCCGCCTTTTTCAATGCCGTATTTTTTACGGCCTTCGGAATGGTGAATTCATCCCTGAATTAGTAGTGGTTCCGTTGAATGGGCCTTAGTTTGGCTGTAATTAATTAATTTTCATGCGGTACTTTTCACAAACCGCGTATAGTTCCATGATATTGCATAATTCAAGAGGCGGGTAGGGTGGGGTAGTGGTTAGCGTTTACAGCTACCTCCCGGCTATCATGCTCGTCGCAGTATGACAAGGCGCAAAAGATCCAGCTACGAATTCTTCGCCATTTTCTCCGAAGTATGCTTCGCCCTCGACTCACCTACAATGGGATCTACTCTCGTCGGGACATCAGTAGACACAGCCGACATATTGGGCATTGAGACTGCCTAGATCCCAATTGTTCCGGTGGTGAAGTGGGTAAAGTATCATGCTACGAATCAGAGATTCCACAGATCAAGTCCCAGTGATGGATGACTTGATGCTTCGCAAGCACAATTCAAACATTTTTCTGATCTTAAAACTTCGCAATACCTATCAATAGGTCCATACAATGCTGCATGGCTATTGAATTCTTACGGGCTTATTTATTTGTTGAAATTCAACTACTATATTGCGTAACCATTTGGGCAGTTGACTGTGGAGTGAATTTTGACTTCCATTTCGTGTACTTAACTGCTGTAGTTCCTGAACTTGCCGCTCTCATACACCAACGAGCTTTGCGTTAATTTTTTCCGCCACTGTACATGTATGCTTTACGGTATATTGGTTACATTTCAAATTGCACTTCATGAAAACATATATCTAATATATAAAATTCTCGTGTCTCAGTAGACAAACTCCTCCGAAACGGCTAGATTGATTCCTATGAAATTTTGTGTGTATATTTAGTACATCTGAGAATATGTTTTAGACTATTTTTCATTCTTCTCCAGGGCTCATGAGGCCCTGTAAAATATAAAATATATTATATATTTTACAGGGCCTAAAAATATATTTTTTCTAAAATATATTTTTATTTCTTATGAGTGAATACGAAGTTTCTGGAAGGTAGTGAACATATCAATGATGCCATGTTGCATTAATTGTGACTTATCTATTATTCATTCGAAGAACACTACAAATACACATTTCTACATGTACATACTACCCCACAAGCCGCCAAAAAAGGCGCGTGGCAGGGGGTGTCATGACAACATCCGTTTACACGTAAAATGGAAGTGCTAAAAAAATATTATGACTAGCGTTTATTAAAGTCCTTTATGGTTCGGGGGAAAAACGGATTCCCATATCTATCCGTTCAGCAAAACATCTCTCTTAATTTATCGCTTGTATCGGACCTGGAAGTATAGTGTGGCTCTAATATTATGTTCTCTGTGTCGCTCTTAAATATATCCATTCTTAATTGTTCAAGCAATCTAAGCCTAGCGCGCAGCCTCCGAGTCTCAAGCGGCTCCCAGTCTAATTCGCTTCACATCTGGGTAACGCTGTCTGTACGCCCGTAGCGGTTTTTGATGAAACTGGCAGCCTTCCTTTGTATTTTATTCTGTTCACGGATTAAGTCTTTCTGCTTATGATGTCTTAAATGATGAAATTATATTTGCAGTCTGGGAGCGGGGAGGCGGTTGGAGAACGATGCCTCATCAGGACGGTTGGACCCAGCACTCTCCCCAATGAGCGGAGGGGCACGGCAGAGGATTGTGCGGCGGGTGTCCAGCTGTCGTCGGCTGCGCACCAAACAGCCTCCAACGGCATTCTCACGACACACTCGAGTGTCCCGTCTGCTGCAGGACACGGCCAGCCTGCGCCACCCTGCGTACCAACTGTGCCGAGCATGCCGACTGCGCCGTCCTTACCTCCGTTCGTACCACCCACGGTGCCTCGCATTCGGAGGCGTACCAAAAAGCCCCAAGGTAACCATGGTTTGTTCAACCGAAGCCTAAATGCCGGTATACACCCATTCGGCCCATTTCAATGACATTTTGAGTGTTTTTTTTTTTTGCTTTTTTTTTTTAGCAACTTATGGACCAAATATTTGAACACACGAGACACAAATATTGCGAAAAATCCACAGAGGAAAAATCATTCGCCTTGACCGGGATTCGAACCCGGATCCCTCGATTTCCGGCCGAGTGCTTTAGCCAGTTAAGCTACCGAGGCGTCATTTTCCCCTGTGGAAATTTGTGGACTATATACCGGACTAGTGTTCAAAGTTCGGGCTTTGCTCTCCGGCTGTGGCGCCATGCGCACGACCTGGACTGCTAGTCGCATAATATGCTCAGCAGTCCATACCACCTTGTCCGGTATAGTCCACAAATTTCCACAGGGGAGTATGACGCCTCGGTAGCTTAACTGGCTAAAGCACTCGGCCGGAAATCGAAGTATCCGGGTTCGAATCCCGGTCAAGGCGAATGATTTCTTCCTCTGTGGATTTTTCGTACTATTTGTGCATTGCCGGTGACTGCGTAAAAAGTAATAACCGTGGCTAGTCCCGTTATACTTAAATAAGGGTATTAATAGTCCTTATTTAGGCCAAGCGCTACCTGCTAGCATAGTACACTGCTATCTGCTTGCAGCCTGCATCGTAGCGGAGCTCATTGCCTCGCAAATATTACACAAATATGTTCCCACACCCCTAATTACCCGCTTGATGAATTCAAGCACCCATTGATTCGTTTGATATATGATGTAAAAATTATCATTGAATTGAGTAAAATTATTAGTTTTTTTGATAAAAAATTAAAAAAAAAATATTTATTGAAGTAAATTACAGTGGAACCTCGTTAAAGCAAGTACAGGCTATAGCGACACCCCCGCTATTACGAGAGATAGCCGATGCACCGTCAATTGACCCTATAATAAGCGTGTTAAAAAATTCGTTTTTACGAGACCCTTTCGGTGTTGGCTCTCGCCATAGCGAGAGTTTCACCGCCGGAAGACTTTCATCAAGACTCCTTAACCTCTGTAATTGCTAGCGATCTGTTAGTAACGAAGTTAATGGAGTGCTCAGTCTCAAATTTATGTGGTAAACTGTCGTTCGATTAATATAATGATTGACGGAACAATGCTTTGCATGATTTTTATTCAGTGCGGCGCTTATAAATTGTTTGAATAGTTAGTCGTTATTTGAGTAAGGAAATTTAGTGATGCAAAAAAACAACGCCTTTCGTCTGGATTTATGCTTACGTTTATCGGATAGATGTTTATCTGTCGCCGCACCACTCCTGTTCCTGTATATCTGTTCGCAACAGGTATATTGGCTATTATTTGCTCCACCTCCGGTAAAGCGACAATTCGCTATAGCGAGTGTTTATTAGTGCACCGTGGGGTGTCGTTATATCGAGGTTGCACTGTAGTCAAATGCCACTTAATGCCAGAATGAAAACTAGATAATGCAACTGCATGGTTATAAACACTTTCCAGACAGTCTGAACATTCATTCGCTGCATGATGCTACAAACAAGCTTCAGAGAATAAGAGTCTCACGGCTAAGGTTGAAGCCAACGATTGCGTCCTTTGGGCTGTGGGTCGGCCTCTGGATAGAGAAATTGACTGCGATGTAATCGAGTTACCTCGAGTACTTAGTTTATTTTGTTGTCTTCATTGTGATCTTACAGCGTCAAATTTTTCATTAATGCAGCAAGCATAGACATGAGACTATTTTTTTATTGTCACAATGGCGTGTAGGTATTTAAGCAGTGTCATTTCAGTGGACCCAGGGCAATGTGTGCAAAAATCTATAACAACTTAACTTTGATTATTAAGAGTGAAAGGAGACTGCCTCAATTTAAAAAAGCAGTCTTTTCATTTCTCATTGATCAATGTTTCTATAGTATATACGAATATCTGTGTTTTGTAACAAATTGAGATGAACGTGTGTGAGTTTGAGTGATTAAGTTTGCACTTTACTTTTTTTTGACGTGCCTCATACAGGGTGTCCCATTTGTCTTGACCACCCGAAATAACTTTTTGTCCAGATGCAAATTCAAAAATGTGTCAAGCAAAAGTTCATTAGCCGTCAGGGGGACATCAATCAGCATGATTGCCTTCCTTGTAGCCTTGTTATTTACAAAGATATGAACAGGAGGAGTTAAAGGAGAGGAAATGAATTGCCGAATAAAAAATATAGGGTGCCATTTAAAAAAGACATACCGCCGTACATATCTTTGTAAATGGTACTTGTTAGCAAGCAGTGATGATATTTAGAGACTTATTCGAATACTTGGTAATTTTGGTTCTCTTTATGATATTTAAATAGCGTTAAAAGGAGTGCTGAAATTACGGAGAACTTAGTTACGGAGAAACTATAAAAAAGAAGGCGGTTTTATTGGATGGAGACCGAAATTTACTAACAAATATTTGCAAAACTAAGCCCTGATGGAGGTTTAAAACAGACCGACACGTTGGATAACAATTTTTTCGCATTAAACAGGATGTCCCATTTATCTTGACCACCCGAAATAACTTTATGTCCAGATGCAAATTCAAAAATGTGTCAAGCAAAAGTTCATTAGCCGTCAGGGGGACATTAATCAGCATGATTGCCCTCCTTGTAGCTTTGTCATTTACAAAGATATGAACATCGGTATGTCTTTTTAAAATGGCACCCTACATTTTTTATTCGGCAATTCACCTCCTCTCCTAAAGACGCATTCAAAAATGTAGCACATTGGAACATTACCATAAACTCAGTGTTATGAAAAATGACTGACACTCTAGCGCTTAGTGCAGGTACGAGGGTATAGGGACTACTCCACTTGCTGACGTTGACGGTGAAAAAATGAAAACACAGTAAAATGCACAGCAGTCATTCAGTCAACCATTGTCCGTCGAAGTGCCGAATAAAAAATATCCCCCTGACGGATAATGAACATTTGCTTGACACATTTTTGAATTTGCATCTGGACAAAAAGTTATTTCGGGTGGTCAAGATAAATGGGACACCCTGTATACATGCCCTGTTCATGTCAGTGTATTGTGTCTGCTGGCAAATAAAATTATTATCATTATTATTCCGAATGCTCCTCGTAATGCCTGGTTTCCGAAGGCCATGCATCCGTGGCTGTGCATGTTAGAGTGTGAACCCTGATTGAATCCTAAATATTTCACGATGTACTGTTTCTGGAAGTAAAGTATGCAATTTTTTTACTCTTTTACTGGTAAGAGAGTAAGAAAATTGCATTGTCATCAAATTATGACCTATCTTGTAAATTTCATCGCTCACGGAAATTTCATCGTGGCACAGAGCTCAGGGAAACATCTCTTAATAATCACCTATCAAATTACCTAAGGACAGAAAGTTTCCTTTGTTTGATAGGGCATTAATAATCTGTATCTAAGCCAAGCGCTACCTGCTAGCAGGTCTGCTCTCCGCCAGTGGCGCATCTATTGGGGGGGGGGAGGATTAGGGGCCTATAGCCCCCCCTTGAATGTCCAATTTACCTTAGATAGAATGGTAATTTTGTTCAGATTCGGAATACTGCTGGGTGGGTAACGAATGACAGCCATTGCCTTTCGTTTTCGTTGATGAAGGAAACTACCCAATAGTAATGTTATGGCAGGAATAGAAGGATCAACAACTTTGCTATTTCCACATAGAAATTTATTGACACGGACCATGGTTTCATTACAGAGTAACATTATTGTTAATGTTACTCTGTAATGGGATTTGCCAGGATAATGTTACAAAAGAATCAAAAAAAGCTGCCCAAACCTCAAAAACGATATTTTTCGAGCCAAGAAGTTGAAACTTCGCGTACGTATTCTCAAAGAAATTGTGCGTAACATTCCAGATTATTTCTCTCCTGTGTTTTCACGTTAACAATACAGTGGAACCTGTTTAGTACGTTTCTGAAGGGACCACAAAAAATGAACGTACTAACCAGGAAAACGTGCTAACGAGGAAAGTAAAAAATAGCAGTCGGGGTAATTGCAATCTGTGGAAAAGTCGTCATAATTACAATTACTAACGGTAGTTCTCGTAGGATCGCCTTCCTGAACTCTTTTCACCTTTAAAATAAAGAAAATGGGCGCTACATTGAAAAACAATACTATGTGAATAAAAAATCACAATTTTTCATAGATTTCCCGAAGACAATTCCATGAAAACGGCATCTTTCTCCCGCGATTTATCCTACGTATATATATTTATAGAAAGAGGACAAGTATAGCTAAGTCATTTCTTCTTTCTCACAGCATACTCAGAGAATATAAAAACAACCCTGAGTATGTCAACGGGTTATTTTTAAACATCATAAAAATTGGACAAAATTATATTAACCTTAAATTACGGCAACAGCCGTACACATTCGCGCTTCTGGAATAAAGCCATATCGATTGTTATAGCGATCGATATATCGAATAATAACACGCAAGATTATTAGATTACGAGGTAATTACAAGAAGATTTTATATTATACAGTCGAAATTTACTTTTAAAATTTGTTTAATATCGTCTGCTTTCGTGCCGAGATCAAGAATTTTTAAGCTAAGCTTCGCGTGGAGATCCAGAGCATCGTCTGCTCCCGCAGCAGTAGTCAAATACGCACGTACTACGTAGCATTGACGTCGTGCAGTACTGCTTTAGATAAAGTGGAAATTGGATAAGGCTCATTTCTTCATCATGATAACTCGTGCGATAGCAACAATTGCCCACTCGTGAAATTTGTGCGCAGTGGGCACTCCAGAGGCTACAGAAGGTGAGGAGCTCGGGGTGGGGAAAATTGGGGCTTCTCATTGGCTGCAGTTTAGTTAGTCAGACATTCCTGATAAATGGCCGCATTTTATTATTCATCACGTCACTAGAATTGAGAAATGCGTTTGGATAAATCACAGTCGGAGAAAGAGATGTGGAATGAATGCAAGAATTTTAATGGCTTGTAATAATTAATTAAATCATGAATTCGGAGCTTTATGACCCTTAAGAAGATACTGGAGAACGAATTGCGGGTTGCGTCACGGCTAGCAGTTGAGCGTACTAACCAGGAAAGCGCAATTTTTTCAAACGTACTAACCAAATACTTTTACCTGTATTTTGTTCCGATGGTACCGGGACCGAGAGAAATCGTCGTACTAAGGAGGAAAACGTACTAAGGAGGAACGTACTAACCAAGTTCCACTGTATGTGTAAAGGCCTGTTTACACGATGCATTAACACGTACGGGTTAATGTCTAAATGTATGAACACGAGAATGAACGCCAAAATGCACCGTGTGCCCACCCAACTTGTGCGAATGCATGAACGGAACATAGAACCTGTTCTAATTTGGTTCATGCATTGGTACATGTTCCGTTCCGGTCCACCAAAATCATTCACGCAAACGTACATTAACTTGTACGTGTTAATGTACCGTGTAACCAGGCCTTAAGTACAGTCGGATCCGGATTTAACGTCTTCGCATTTAACGTTTTTCCACATTTAGCGTTTATTTTTTTGGGTCCCGATTCATTCCCTATTAGGACAATGTAAAAATAATCCGTATTTAGTGTTTCCGCATTTTGCGTTTTTCCGCATTTATGGTCGTAAAAATGTGTGCCGCTCAAGAATTTTTTGCCCGATTTAACGTTTTTTCATGACGGTTCATCCAAATCCTCGTATTTATGCTCATCAACAAGAACAGTCTCATGAAAGTTTACCAAGAGTCGATAGAATCTACCGGGGAACGCTTCTTCAACTGCTATCTTCCGCGAGTGCAGCGCTGCGACCTTCAACTCGCAAGTAGGGTGATTTGTCTTCTCTTAACGTTTCGCTCGCCTTCTGATCTAAACACCAAGCACTTTTTGTATCAGATCCGATCTAATGGAGCAAAATCATCCCTTAATAATCTCTAACTACCTTATCCTTCACTTCTTGAACTTGACTTCGATGATACGTGACGACTGATGACACGAGTTATCCTCCGAGGGCCGCTACAATAATGGTTTTCTCGTGATGTTTTCAATTGATGGCTTATGCCCCTTTCAACTCTACTCCCAAAGGGCAGTCGATTATTAACCCAATATTTTTTCAGTTGGCTACTTTCTCTTTTCAAAAGTGGAGGCCCAATATCAATTGCGCAGTTCACTAGAAGATTCTTTCTTTAATCCATTCCAAGGTCAGTTTCCACGGAGGAACAGCGAAAGAACAGAGGAAGTGTTTCCCCTGTCATGACCGTGAGTGAGAGCATTCTTTCCCTGCGGAACAACATTATTTTACATCGTAATTTAGATATCCCGGAGCCAATTTATCGACATGCGGCTGGTTGATTTCGCTGTCGATTCAAAAATATTTATCTGGTGCTAATTAATGTCAAAAGAGAATGACAATCGGAGTTTTGACGAACTATCACGGGTCATGACTCTAAATAAATTGCTCATGCTGGAAAAAAATCACCGCGTACTCACGGAAGAATAGACGAGCGCGGAAAAATACGAAAATCCGGCAGGTATGCCTTGGTGGTTGACTTCGACATCATATCCCCGACGAAATTGCCAAACTCCAAAGGTACTGACAATTTTTCGGATGAAATCCAGTTCTGTTAAAGATTAAACCTTTTCACTTAACAGAGTTTAGCTAATCGTTATTCAAGGTCCAACCAAATTTTATTAAAAGCTGCCGAGAAACAAGGCGAGTCGGAGTCAAGGTAATCAGCGCGCCGCGTAAGCAACTTCTCCCGGCTCCATTCGACCTGCATAAGGCCGCGGATATATGACAACGAATCTGGTGTTGTCATCGAGTTGAATCACCATCGACTTGTACCCATACTAAAATAATATTCTACTTTTTTGGTTGACCTCGAAATGAAAAATGTGCGCATAGGAGGCTTTTTAAAGGCTCAAAAATCCCTTGTTTCGCCGAGGCAACAGAAAACGTTAAGTTGGCAAAATTCCAGAAAACCTCCCTTTTACTAGATATTCGGTAGTTGAGAAATCGGGATTAGCGATCTTCTGCTGTCCCTTTATTTCACTCATTCCTCATGATTTTTCAAGTACCTACTTACACCTTTTCTTATTATATTAGAAATGCTGTAGTCACCTACTTTTACAGAAAAAAATTCTAAATTTCATCGAGACCACTGAAATATGCATAAAAATGGAATCACTAATGTCCATAATAATAATCCGTGTGGGAATGCTTTTAAGTTGATGTTTTTTAGAATTTTCTTAAAATATTTCATTAAAACAATTGTCATCCTCTCATTACTTATTTTTACTACCCATTTTTTAGCTGATTCCTGAAAAGTATTACCCAACCTTCATAGGGCAGAGAATATTTCATTAAAGAATTTTTTGCTGCATTCAGCACCTTTTAGTTACTTAAAATAATATTTTTTATTCATAAAAAGCCATTCCAATCATTACAGACCCTAAAACCTGAAAAAAATGTCAAGTCCTCATTTAGTGTTTTTCCGCATTTAGTGTTTTAAATTTTGTCCCCCCTGAAAAACCTTAAATCAGGATTCTACTGTATGTCGTTTTCTTTGATGAAGGAAACTACCCCATAGTAATGTTATGGTTTTTTTTGTTATCTGAAGGTGGATCCAACTCTGGTCGCTGTGCAAAGTGCGAGAGGGGATGCTGTGACTTGAATCACGGGAGTGATGACGAGGATGACGTGTGGCTTTCAGGTCCCAAGAGGAAGAGGGCAGCACTGCAGCGTTGGTACTGGGAACTCGAGAAGCTGCGGAACAAATCGGTGAGTGAAAGTTTGATTCTCTTTTTTTTTATTATTGTGCATTACAGTAAGTCCTCGACGTACGAGCATAATGCATTCCGAGACTGCGTTCGTAAGCTAAATTGTTAGTAAGATAACTGGGGATGGACGGATCCAGGATTTTTTCAGATTAGGATCGGATCTTTGATTTTCGGAGCTGCATCTTTCGGATCGGATATTTTCGTATCCAAATGCATTTTCAAATTCCTGACGCTGAGATACCCCCGATGATTGTTCAATCTCGCAATCTGGGAAGAGTCTCACTATGTGCCAGTCGTATTTTGCCTTTTTTTATTTTCCACGGCTGAAATTCTCCCACATAACCTCTGCGAGAGCTTTCAAACAAAACGGTTCACGAGTAGGACAAGAATCGCATGCGACGCTTCTCTCTGATTGGCTCCCTCTTTGATAACTCTTTTCCAGGCACTGTGAAGGAAGTATCCACAGGGTTCCCACTCTACCTTGAAAACCTTAAAACCGTGAATAAGCCGTGAATTTCGTATGCCATGAAAAAGACCTGGAAATAGCCGTGAATTTCACCATGAGACCTTAAAAGTATCTCAATCTTGATTTTACGATCTTAGAACTACGATTGACAGATTAAAAGAGAAATGGATATTTCGATCACATTTCAAGATCAGTCACGCGCAGACATGGCCACGGATTTATCTTGAGACATCTTTAGAAGTGCAATTATTGGTCCGTGTGCCATGATGACACATTGACGTTAAGCCTGCACCAAAGCCGGAAGACATGTAACCAAAGTGTTTCTAAACCCTGGCGAAAATTCAGACACTTCTTAACTTATGTGGCACCCTGATCCCTCTATTCCCTATTTTCCCACCCACAACCTTTACCCGGAGCTGAATTTTGCGAACGATATGTGACGTTAAGAGAGATAGCACGTTCATTGCTGCGTTTGCATTCTCGGTGTCTGTTGCGTTTGTTAAATTTGTAGTTAGCGTGCGGCTGATGATTGTTACGTGATCAATATTACCGCCTAAAATGGTTTATCTACAAACCGTGAATTGGAAGACATTTAGACCGTGAAAACCTGGAAAAAACCGTGAATATTATAATGTAGTTAGAGTGGGAACCCTGATCCATCTTCTCTATTGAAATTCAATGGTGTTTTTTGACTTTCTATTTCTTCCCTGATTAGTCTAGGGAAGTATCGGCACTCCTTAACTAAAAGTTTCTCTCAAATTGAATGTCGTGGCCAGGTTCTTCCCTCTATAACTCTGTTTTCAACATCCCCTCCCCGCTAAATACTCGCTCCATCCATACCTTTTGTCTCCTACATATCTCATCTATAACCTTCTCCTTCTTACCCACCATGCCTAGCACTTCGTCGCTAGAGAAAGACAGAAAATGGTTCGCCATAGACTGAGTACGTGTTGAGTCCAAGACCTTTCTGTGTTAACTTGAAATAATGTGTTGAAAGCACATTATATTGCAAAAAATATAATAATATGTATCTGAAACTAAATTGGTATCAATTAAATATCCTGAAATAAAGGTTTGCTC
This sequence comes from Ischnura elegans, assembly GCF_921293095.1. Taxonomy (NCBI): domain Eukaryota; kingdom Metazoa; phylum Arthropoda; class Insecta; order Odonata; family Coenagrionidae; genus Ischnura; species Ischnura elegans. The sequence goes on along the minus strand of NW_025791658.1, from coordinate 388,252 downwards.
TGCACCATGGAGCAAGTGAGTGACATCAAGATGGCAGATCACCTCATCCCCTAAGAGAAATATCAAGGGCCATTTTTAAAACCAATTTTGGGAAACAATAGCAATATTTAGGAAGTAAGATATGCCGTCGCATGTTCTCTGATAAATTCTGTGCATTTTGGTACCCCATTTGTAGAGTTTGGTTGCATATAAGTTGAGAAAAAGGTATCTATATTGTAGAAATAATATAGATGGTAGAAAACCACCCTATTTGTAAATACACCCGCAAATATTAACTAGCTTAATTTTATTTCATTCCTCACCGTGTTTTAGGAACAGGAGAAGGACGCTTCCAATAGTGGAACGGCCAGTCTGCCCGTGGATGATGCCGAGTCTGAATTGGAGGGGGAGACTCGAAAGGACGAGCAGAAGGGGACCGGTGCAGCACCTAAGCCACGGAAGAAGAAGCCAGCGGCATCATCTGCGGAGGGTCAATGGCAAGGAGGTATGCCGAAAATTGTGAACGTGGCAAGCGCCGCCCAAGCCTTGTCGCAGATGCCCAAGAAACTGAAGAAGGGAACTCCGTCCGCTTCCCATGTCGGCACTGCTAACATCGCGAGTCCAGGCGAAAAATGTGTCAAAGTCTCGAGGTTGGCGCACGAATCTTCAACGGGGATCAGTTTGGTTGGAAAGGTTGGCAACACTGTGTGTGTCAAGGTGAGCGGCGACGGTGCCGGAGGGAGGAGCGGAGCGCTCATCAAAGCGTTGAAGAAGATAAACGAGGAGGGGAAACTAAAGAAAATCGGCTCCGTTTCGCCACAAGGGAAGGTGGGGGAAGCCGTCAGGAGTGCTGGGACGGTTAGGCCGAAGGATAAGGACCCAAACGGTGGCGGGGATGGCGGGATGATGGGAAACGTGGGGAACAAGATGGGAGGACCCGCTGGAGGCAGCAGTGGAACGGCACCGAATGTGTCCGGAGCAGCCGTGCTCCCCGGCGCGAACGTCGGCAATCAGCGGGTCGTCATGGTGATGAAGCGCACAAAGGGGAGTGAGAGCGGCGATGCAGAGTACAAAGTTGCGTGCGGTTTGTCGAGGGAATTGGTGAACGTGTCGCTGGAATTCGTGCCAGAATCGGAGAAGGGGATTGGGGACGCAGCCAAATCTGCGACAAGCGGAGAGAATAGGCCTCCTTCTGTTGAAACTATCGACCTCACCGCAAGCGGAGAGGATCGGGCTCCCTTTGTCGAAACTATCGACCTCACCACCCGTTCCCGTGTTGATAGTAACGCTGGGTTTAGAGATAAGGTGTCCGTTGGCGGTGGGAATGCGGGGGGTAATGCCAGTATAAAAGATAAAATGACAGCTACTCTGAAGGGATATCTGAAGAAAGTCCCTGAGGTTCTAAAAGCTGAGGAATGCGGCTTTGCGTCGAAGAAGATCAATCCTGTTAACGCGATTCACGCCGAGGCCAAAGAAGTGCCGTCCACGACCTTCCCTGAAAACAGAAATGTGGGCAATTCGGAGGAGAAATGCTGCCGGAAAGTTGGTAACGGGAGCGGGTCCTCCGGTTCAAAAGATCAGAGGGGGCATCAGGGCTTGGAAAATGGCCCGGGGCCTAGTCACGTTGCTCTCGCAGGGCCGAGTAACGTTGCCGTTGCAGGGCCAAGTTTGGGGAGTGGGCACGGTGGAGTCTTTGGGGGAACATTGAGAAACTCGCGGGAGGACCCAAGTGTCTCGGGTACTAGTTTCGGTGCAAGGAGTATGCTCACGGAAACTAAATTGGGAAATACTGGAAACGGCAGCTCTACACTTGAACTTTCAGACCAAACCTCGATTATTAGCGGGAGGACGACCATAAAGTTGGAGGAGGGGGAGCCCGTTGCGGGCAGCGGAAGAATTCCTTCCGTGCAAGACTGTGAAGCTTCCACCTCTTCAAACGATACGCTTGAGAAATGCGTGAAAGTCGAGGATAATGTGGACCTGGCCTGCGACAGTGAAAGTAGGACGATCCTTGTGTCGGGGAAGCGCAAGAGGGGTAGGCCCAGGAAGGGAAGTAAGGAGGAGACGGAGGGAGAGAACGCTGCTGCTGCGGCTAGCGATGCATCGACTGCGGAAGTGGTCGGAAAGAAAAGGGGACGCCCTCGTGGGCTACCCGATGGATATAAGCGCTCCTTGGACAGACAGATAGATGTGTTTGCCGGAAAGCTTGTTTATCGCAGTACGCGAGGCCGGCTGGTCCAGCAGGCAAAGGATACGGCTCCGGTGTACGTCGAGGCGAGTGGGAGAATACTCAAGGACGCACCGAGGAGAAGACGGAAGAAGCCTCCAGAACCAGAAGTGAAGGCTCAAGAAACGAGGCGAGCGGCCGGCAAGATATCCCCGTGGTCGGGAGAGAGGAGTTGCGACACGGATTCGTCCGAGGATGTTTGTGAGAAGGAATGGGACAAGCTGCAAAGAGAACAACCCATCCGTCCCTCCACCGGCGGTTGTGGTCTCATTGAAGCAGATCTGGATGCCGGACTCGGGTCAAAGTGTGGTGCCACGTCAAAACGTAAGGGCTCTGTCTGTGCGAGTAAAGATGGTAGCGGACCATCATTTTCCACGGAACCCGTCAGCTCTTTCGGTGTGTTCGCTGGCTTAATCTCTCCCGACGGCATCAAGAAGGAAGTTGAGGATGACGGTGCCGATGTGGAAGGGAGCGTGGCATCGTCTGGAGCTAACGAGGGCTTGGCCTCGGTTCTACGGGAAAACGGTGTCCGTGCCGTCGGTGGCGTGTCCGTCGGTTCTTCCCTGAGCGATGAGAAGATAGGAAGAAGTGACTTGAGGGGAGTTGTGGGCACGGATGAAAGGTTGGCATTCGAGAAAGTTGCCTGTAAGGTGGAGAGAGACTCCGAAGTGGAGGACGTGGACGGTGCTGCTCTTGAAAAATTTGGTTCGTTTTCTGCTCGCTCTCCTATGCATGAAGATCTGAGTTGTCATAGTTCAAGGGCCACAATGATGGCTGCAGATGTAGAGGAAAGGTGTTTTGTGGAGTCGGAGGCGAAAGAAATGAACGTGAAGATGGAATCGCCCTACGAAGGTCACAATAGAGCAGGCGTTGACTTTGAAACGGTAAGTTTATTCTCCACCTCGAGTTGCCTTTCCTATGACAGTAAGGTGGATAGTTCTAGTGCTTCAAGAACGGTTTCGGACAAAGATGGAAGTGTCGTGCCTGGGTTCAGGACTTGTGAGGGCGAGAAAGGGATGGGTTCATCCTCAGAATATCACAATAGAGCTTCTGCGAGCGTGGTGGAAGCACGTTCGTTCCGTGTAAGCTCATTCGAGGGTGACAATATGCGGGAAGGAGGGTGTAGTGCTTCAAAAACAGTCACGAACATTGACGGAATGAGTAATCAAGGGAAAGAGACTGGTGTTTGTGATGGGGAGGGGCGCTTGCCTTCTGGAGATGGAGAGGGAGAGGCCGGGTGCTCCGAAGAAGGGATGAAAGCACGTGAGGAGAGTTACGGTACGTTCACAGCTACGGGGAGGTCGATGACGAGAAGTAATGCCGGATTGCCAGGGAGGGCAGCCAAAGAGAATGATGGGAAGGAAGAGGCGGAGCATCCGTGAGACATGGTCGCTGGAAGTATGCTTTGCGTCTGTATGGTACTCGGACTGCTTCATTAAAGGTTTGTACTTAGTATTTACTAAAGTTCAATAGAATAGAATAGAATACTTTATTTGCCAAAGGATCGGAGAACAATGAGTAGGTACATGGATTCAGATATATGGCACATCAATATAAAGTATATTCTCAGCTAACCCAAAGGGACTCCTCACCCACACCCGCCTCTTTTCCTGCCTCGCTACTTACTCCTCTCACTTTCAAAAGACACGCGGGTTTTTTTTTACCCTAAACCGCCCCTTTTTTTCACTCTTCTCAACACCCCCTCCTCCCGTTTTGCTATGGTTCTTCCCCACGTGTCGTCATTTTACAGTTATGACTGGAACCCTCCCTCCAACGTGGGTTCTCCACATCCCGTAGTTGTATCTTTTCCCTCTGTCTCTACTCTGTACACCCGTTCCCACCCCCCATCCTCAAAGACGTCAAATCCTATCCTACCCCCCCCTCCTTTCTCAAGGGTATAAAAGGGATTTTCACATGTTCTGAAGTGTCTTGTACCAGATGATGGCTCAGTGAGCCGAAAAGCGTTGTACGCATTAAAAATTCTCGTGGAAAAGTGCTACAATCTTTTATGTACTTAAATATGTCTAACTTCCACCAATTGAAGCCTGAATCTGTTGAACTCAATATAAAGTGGTTGAACCATCACCAGTAATATGGTAATGCCTGCAATGGGTTAGATGTATCAAAAATTTGAAATATAAGTGAAATAATAGTAAATGAGTAAAATCAAATACAATGGGAATGATTGTTAATACAAAAGACTTAAACATTTACAAGTACTCATCACATAGAAATTTGTTAAATGAACGTAGTAAAATTTAGAGGGGAGAAATACCTTCAATTTATCCTTGAAAGCTTTGTCTGTAGCTAAATGTTTTATTTGTGAGGGAAGTTTGTTGTAGAGCTGAAGCCCCATATGTTTAGGCCCAATAGCAGATTTCCTAGTGCGTACGAACGGTTGGTGCAGATCATTGTGAACTATTAGTGAAGGTGGGTGGCAGTAAGCAGGCAGTAATACATTAAAAAAAAAATGCAATTTATTGTCACAAAAATAACTTCAGGCAAACCACAAACCCTGCCAAAAAGTCGACCACGGCACATGGAACTAAGCAGAAGGGGTGAAGGGAATAATTTGGGAAGTGGGAAAGAAAGGGCTCCCAAGCTTACGTAGTTTGGCGGTGTCTGGCGGCGAGGCAGCCCCGGAGCGGCGTTGAGGTGAGAGGGCACAACATGCCACAATGGGCGAATCCCAAGAAAAAAGCCTGGATCTCCTTGCTCTCCCAAATATATAGGGAGCCCGCAATTAGATTCCTTCCTTCACACGACGGACTGGGAGTCGACCGGCTAGGGCTAGTCCGAAGACTCGGCCTACGCCCCGCAGTGAGGTCGTACTTCCACTACTGCTTACAATGGGTTGTTCTCGGATCGGAGCCTCAGTAGACGGCTCAATTGTTTTTTCTGGGGGAGTACTGGTGAACATCTGAGTTAAGGTAATAATTGTTTATGTTGTTTTTGGTGTGAAGTGTGGTTAACAGTATGTACACACAGGGTAATTTCAATGAGTTAAATACCCTTTACGGAAAACAGCAGACTCCCGATCATCCGGCTGCAGTTTATCAGTGTTGCGGATTATCCGTGCACCATTTTCTCTCTCGCTCAATTTTTTCCGCGATCTTTATAAATAAAAAATCGGGCGCAAAATCATCGGAATTATGGCACTAATGCTAGGATACACCGAGCTTATTATTTCTGTTAGAATCCTCTTCGTAAAATGGAAGCGATCGCGTGCTAGCTGCATTCAGGGGAGCACCGTGTTCCTGTTTTCCAAACCTCGCAGTGCACGACCCCACTCTTTGATCACAGATACACAGTACGCAGCAGTTGCGACCGGGGCAACATGTGCGAGATGCGACTACGTGGCGTGGTGCCTGAATGCGTAGTTTCCGACGTCGAGCAGTGGTTTTGAAGCATTCGTCCTAACCACTTGTCTGTATCGGTGATCACCCAGCCAAGGATGTGTGGTTTTCGAAACCAGGCCTTACATGGAGCATTACTAATACAAGTACAACCATGTTATCGCCGCTAAAAAGATCGCGAACTGGAGAAGAAAGTTCTCATTGAGTCCGGGAAGCACTCTTAAATAACAGAATAACTGCGTGAATAATAATATATTATTTGTTTTAGGTAAATCATGAACATTGCAAGACATTTAAGTGTAAGTTTTGGTTATCCATGTTTTCCGATTATTCGTCCCGTCTCTCCACATCATTAGCCCATTAGGATAATTGGGATGTACTGTCTTTCGCAGTTTAGATAGAATGTGTTTGGATTTTTTTGACACATATTATTCTTCGTTGGTGACTGACAATGTAGTTTCTGACGTTGCGCAGTGGTTTTGAAGCATCCGGGCAAACCAATTTTCTGCATTTATGATCATGTAGACACGGATGTGAAGTTTTCAAAACCAGGCCTTGCATGGAGCATTAATAGTATGAGTGCAAACATGTTATCGCTGCTAAAAAGATTGCAAACTGGCAAAGAAAGCTCTCATTGAGTCCGGGAAGCACTCTATAATAACAGAATAACTGCTTAAGTAATAATATATTACTAATAACTTCAGGCTTTACTTTGTGAAACCTCTCCATAGTGGAAGTAAGGAAATAAAACTTTGTAAGGTTCACTGTTATTTAATTATGGGCATGACCCAGGTTTCGTAACTGCGTTACATCGTCAGGTGACTGATCTTGTCTGAGGTATAAATGTATGATGCATGCAAGATCAGTCACCTGACGATGTAACCAAGTTACGAAACCTGGGTAGTGCCCATAATTAAATAACTGTGAACCTTACAAAGTTTTATTTCCTTACTTCTAATAATATATTGTTTGTTTTAGGTAAATCATGAATATTGCAAGACATTAAAGTGAAAGTTTGGGTTATCCGTGTTGTCTGATTATTCGTGCCGTCCCTCCCCCCATCATTAGCCCATTCGGATAATTGGGAGAGTGCTGTATGTACCAACTGCTGTGTATCCACGATCACGGAATGCGACACCCGGCGGGCTCGGGTTCAAATCCCGGCAGTGGCCGAGAATTTTCAGCGACTGCCCGATCCCTGCTTGAGTGTTGTGTGGAGGACATTTCAAGCGCAGCACTCCGTCCGTCGGATGGGACGTTAAGCCGTGGTCCCCTTGGCGCCTTTCGTTAAGAGCAGGCTAATGCCGACGCCGGGTTTCCCTCCACCCTTCCTTCCTTCCACACCCTTCCCTCATGGCGCAAATGACCTCAGCTGTCGGTCGCCTCCTCCAAATGTCATGGAATGCGATCGCACACTGCGAGGCTTGGAAAACAGGAACACAGGAGTGAATGCAGCTAGTGCGTGATCGCTTCCGTTTTACGACGGGGATTCCAATGGAAGTAATGAGCTTGGTGTATCATAGCATTCAAATGCAGTAATTCTGGTGTGTGACGAATCGCAATCAATTTCATCTTATTTGATGCAAGAATCTACCCTGTTATTTTTTTAATCTCTTTTATCCTTTAGAGCATTGAAATCAGCGTGTTTAATAAGATATTTCATATTTTGAAGCCCAAAGATTAAAGTTAGCATAAAAATTGCTGCCGAATGTCAAATAACCCATATAGAAAACTTCGGTTCAATATTATTATCAACTTATCAATTTTATGTTAATAGTAATTAATGCAGTCATTCCGGTGATTTTTCGTGAGATTTATTTTTTCACAAAGATCTCGGAAATATTGAGCGAGAGTGAAAAATCTTGCACGGATAATCCGCAACAATGGATATACCACAGCCTGATAATCAGGAGTCTGCTTTATTTAGAATTAAAGAAGTTTGAATTATCCAGGTTCCACTGCACTTCAACTCTGCACACTTTTTTATAAATAAAAAAAATGGTTTAAAAGCAAAGAAATGTAGTGTGAGCAAGCAGAAATATTTAAAATAAAATTTAAGTGGTATGATGAATGTTTAATATTCTCTAGAAGAGACATTGTGAGGCATCATCATGATCATAATTAGTCAACAATCCTATGATTGGTGTGACGCAGCTCTCCACTTCTCCCTCCTATCCGCTTGCCTTTTCATGGCGACATATTTCTTCTCTTTTAAATCCTTTATTACTCATTGTCCTATTTGTAACTCATTGGGGGCCATCCCTTGCCTTTCTTCCTCCCGACTGACTTTCTACGATTGTCTTCATCAGACCATCGTGCCTCATAATGAGTGGCCAACTAGGTTGTCCCGTCTTCTGCCTAAGGATTTTATGGAAGGCTTTTCTTTTTTCTCCTGCTCTGTTTAGCACTTCCTCATGACTTGAGTGGGAGAAAAGAGAAGCTTCCTAAGAACCTTAAGCAGAAGACGGGACAACTTAGTTTTTAACACGTTGCGTACGGATGGCGAGAATTCTCGTCATTTTTTTCCCGAACGTTCCGGACGGATGACGAAGATTCTCAATTACGATTGTCTTCATCATGCCATCATGACCCAAAATGTGGCCAACTGAGTTGTCCCTTCTTCTGCATAAAGTTTTTAGGAGGTTTCTCTTTTCTCCCACTCTTCTTAGCACTTCCTCGTTACTCACGCGGTCAATCCATTTTATCTCCATCATTCTTCGCTAGCAACACATTTCGAATGCTTCCACTCTTGCCTTCTCTGCTGCTGTCAACGTCCAAGCCTCGCTTCCATAGAGAAACATACTCCATATCGATGGTTAAGTTCTTACAACATGTATCTCAAATTCGGCCGGTTTGAGACGGGTATCTTAAACATAGCGTAATAATATTTAAAAAAATAAAATGCAAGCAAAAAACAACTCTTTGTTTGAAAATGAATGCTTCTTTTTCAGTTTTATGAACTTTTGGGTTTTTAATTTCATTGTACAAGTAAAAAAAAGTTTAATCATTTTTTTTACTCTCCCAAAAAGTTGCTATTTTTGAGATAAGTGTTGTTAGAACTTAGCCATGGATATGCAGCATCTGATGAATTGTTTCCGTACTTCTATGCCTTTTCATAGCGACGTATTTCTTCTCTTTTACATCCTTTATTACTCATTGTCCTATTTGTAACTCATTTGGGGCCGTCCCTTGCCATCCTTCCCTTACACCTGTCCTTCTATGATTGTAATTCATCAGGCCATTGCGCCTCATAATGTGGCCAACTGAGTTGTCCCGCCTTCTGCTTGAGGTTTTTAGGAGGCTTATCTTTTCTCCCACTCTCCTTAGCACTTCCTGGTTACTCACACGGTCAATCCATTTTATCTTCATCATTCTTCGGTATCACCACATTTCGAATGCTTCCACTCTTGACTTCCCTGCTGCTGTCAACGTCCAAGCCTTGCTTCCATAGAGAAACATACTCCATATGTAGCATCTGATGAATTGTTTCCTTACTTCTATGCTGGTATTTTCAGCTGTAAGAAGATTCTTCTTTTTGTAGAAAGCCCTCTTCGCCTGCGCTATTCCACTGTGTATTTCTTTCTGGCTCCGTCCATCGCTGGTAATTCGGCTACCCAGGTAAGAGAACTCGTTCACCTCTTCAAGCTTATGCTTTCCTAGGTTGATGTTTGTTTTAGCCTCCTCTCTTTTGTTGCAAACTAATATCTTAGTCTTCTTTTTGTTGATTTTCAGCATTTATCTGGCCATTGTCCTTTCCACGTTTGTCAACATCTTCTTCAAATCCTTCTCTGTCTCGGCTATGACTGCTAGCTAGAATGTTAATGGACCTTAAAAAGTTAAAGCATACTTATATGTACGTTTAGTTATAATTCACTGCATTCAATTTCCAGAGTAATTTGACAATGTATTCCTCTGCAAATGTTTTATACAACATGAGGGGTTATGAGACACTTTCTTGTCCAATTCTCGTCCAATAATGACGAATTGATATTATTATAGCTGTTGATAGAGCTTCAAAAATCATGAGGCCACATTATGAGGCCATCATGCCTCAAAATGTGGCCAACTAAGTTGTCCCTTCTTCTAGTTTTCAGAAGACTTCTCTTTTCTCCCGCTCTTCTTAGCACTTCCTCGTTACTTACTCCGTCTATCGATTTTATCGTCTTCATTCTTATGTGTAGCACCACATTTCGAATGCTTCCACTCTTGACTTCTCTGCTGCTGTCAACGTCCAAGCCTCGCCTCAATTGGGTAACATGATCCATTAGTGGCATCTGATGAATTGTTTCCATATTGCTTTTGCTATTACTCACTTACTGAATACATTATCTTTTCGTGTGAAATTTTTCTAAGTCTTTTTAAAACATTCAAATAACTCGGACGTCCTAAAAGGCTGTCTAATAAATAACTTCTAGTGCCAAAATTTCACAGAGAAAAAAATCATTTCCCTCGACCAGGATTCGAACCTGGATTACTCGAATTTGCTATGTTTGCTATTCCACCTCAGCTTCAATTGCATTTTATTTAGCTGTGAAGTTTTGTTGCCTTTGGATTAAAAGGCTTCGAATAAAATTGAAAAGGCCTCGAATGTCATCATCATTATTAGTCAACATTCCTAAGATAGGTTTGACGTAGCTCTCCATTCCTCTCTCCCATCCGCAAGCCTTTTCATAGCGACGTATTTCTTCTCTTTTACACCCTGTATTACTCAGTGTCCCATGTAACTCATTCGGGGCCGTTCCTTGCCCTTCTTCCCTTCCGCCTGTCCTTTTACGATTGTCTTTATCAACCCATCATGCCTCAAAATTGGCCAAATAAGTTGCCCCTTAAGGTTTTTTTGAAGAGTTCTCTCTTCTCATCATTTCCTCATCACTGAAATGGTCAATCCATTATATCTTCATCATTCTTCGGCTGCACCACACTTCGAATGCTTCCACTCTTGACTTCTCTGCTGCTGTCAACGTCCAAGCCTCGCTTCCATAGAGAAACATACTCCTTATGTAGCATCTGATGGATTGCTTTCTTAATTCTATGCTTATATTCTCAGCTGTAAGGAGATTCTTCTTTTTGAAGAAAGCCCTCTTCGCCTGCGCTATTCTAATGACTATTTCTTAGTGTCAGGCTGTGCATTCTCATTCCCTGTTAGGACCCACACCTTGTTGCACACAACAGGATATTATCATCCTGTCACCGGTTTGGGCATTATGGGCTCTGGCTCGTTTCTTTTTGAACGCCCCTAGTGCAGTGAAACCTCTATGTGGTGAACCTCTTTACATCGTAAACCTCCATTCTTCATACCACCCCTACGGTCCCATCAGATTTACATGTAAATTTGTAGACAAACCTCTTTGTAGTGAACCTCTTTATCTCGTAAAACTTCCACTTATCATACCAAGGAGACACCCCCGAGACGGCCTAACTACCTCCACAGATTGTACCGAGATAACTAGAGATCATTAATTCAATTAATGACATTTTCATCAATAAATGTTTCACCCATATTTTTTTTTCTTATACACCTTTATTATGTGGTAATTTTCACGTTAACCATTAGTTATGGCTATTTTGTTCCATATGAGAGCATACCTAACTGTAAATAAGAAAAAAGGTATCCAACTATCCTAATCATTTTAAGCGACTGTTGAATTAAGAGATATCACATCGTTTTCTATTCAATCATGGTAAAAATCATACAGTACAGCTCACTTTTTATAATTATTAAATAATAAATATATATGTTCACAAATGCATGCATGTTTGCGTAAACTCATAAATATGATGGTTTAAAATACAGTAGTACCTATCACTGAAACCTCTCTATAGTGAACCTCCATACATCAAATTGCCTAAATTTTGGTCCCCTCCATTACGATGTAAAGAGGTTTTAATGTATATGGGAAAAAAAGGCACTTATGTTTTCATTTTGTTCATATGTACATATCTGTCCTCTCTTTCTCGTCAATTTACGGAACATAGTGCAATGTCACATGATTTTGATTGTGATGGCTCTTGGTTTGGTTTGGAATGCCATACCCCAAAATGACATGACATGAAATTTTTTTACAATGATATAATAAAAAAAATCCCATTTTTTATTATACCATTGTAAAAAAAACTGTTTTGTAACCTTTGTAATTTGTAATGTATAATCTTTGAAAATGTAATTCATAATTTCAAATTTTTAGGAGCAACCCACAGATGGCAGTGGTACATTATCCTCGCCTCGACATTGGACATCCATCGTGGAATTGCAAGAGGAGTCGGAAAGTTCGTCTTCCACAGTGAGATTATTAGTTTAACTATTTTCAATATTCTACCACATAATAAAATAATTCCTCTATGAACTCCAACGGATGTCCATTTCAAATTGTGGAATGATATACTACTGAGAAATTTAGCAAGTTATTCGGTTCTTGTACGTATATGTTTACAATGATCTGGATATTTGATGCGTGTGCAAAGGATATTTAGTCCTGAAAGGCATTTGTGATGGATTTTTTGTGTGTGTCCATTGTAAAGCCTGTATGAAACTTTCCAATTTATTGACCAATGAATCAGCACGCAATACTTTAAAAAATATTGGGCGTTACGTTCCTTATGACACGCATCAATATTTAAACCAATATTGGCCAAAATAGTGTTCGAACAGGGTTCCCACTCAACTGTGAAAACCTTAAATCCGTGAATGAGCGGTGAATTTTGTCTGCCGTGAAAAAACCTGGAAATAGCAGTGAATTTCGTCGTAAAACCTTAAAAATCTCTCAAAATTGATTTTATATCTACGATTGACGGATCAAAAGAAAAATCGATACGTCGATCATTATTTCAAGGTCACATGCAGACACTGTCCTCACGTTTAATTGCACACGTATACTCGAAGCGCTATTATTGGTCCGTATGCCATGATGACACATTGACCTTAAGCCAGTACCCAAGCAGGGGGACTGGTAACCAAAGTGTTCATGAACACTACGCTACCTTGGTTTGACAAGGTTCTAACCGACATTTCTGCAAAATTTGGTGTTTTCACTCAAGATAACTAAGTTTATGTTTCTCTATGTGTTGCACTGGTTTTTATTCCTCTATGTAAAATAATAACAGATTTAGAACAGTGACAAAGTTCCAACTGCAAGCAGAAAAAACTAATATTTGGTGTGACAAGGTTCTAACTGCATTCTACTTATTTTATTACTCATATAAACATGTAAAAAAATAAATAATAAAATTAATAAAGTAATAATTACTAGTGTATCTTAGTGGATCACTAGTGCATGTGCCAAAAATCAAAAATAAATTCCTTTTAATAATAGAAATAGAGCAGTTTAAAATTTTGACAAGGTTTTTCTCAAAACCAGCTGAAGGTCAGTTAGAACCTTGTCAAACCAAGGTAGCGACTTGCAAAAATTCAGACACTTCTTAACATCCCTGGCACCCTGGTCCCTCTATTTTCCCGCTCACAAACTGAAGCCGGAGATGAATTTTCCAAATGATGTGTGACGTTAGATTCCTGCATTTGCATTCACAGCATCTGTTGCGTTTGTTAAATTTTCAGTTAATGTGCGACCAGTGATTGTTACACGTTCAATATTTCTGCCTAAAATGGCCAATCAACAAACCGTGAATTTGGCGAAATTTAGGCCGTGAAAACCTCGAATAAACCGTGAATTTTGTAATTTGCTTTGGATGGGAACCCTGTCTAATGTCCCGCTAGAGAACACCATTGTATTTTAATGATTTTACGTTGTATAAGCATTTGTGTGATTTTTACCCTTGACAAAACATCAGCCAAAGCATAAGGTTTGGCTGTAAAACATTGTTTTACAGCCAAACCTTATGCTTTGCAAAGAGCTTCTTGTTTTGGTCACTAGGAGTCTACAAAACTGACTTCCGATTGGAGACAGGCCGGGAGAAAATAGAACCTGTTCTAAATTCCAAATTGGGCGAGAAATTGTGTTCAATATTGTTTAAAAGATATTGGACTAGAAATTGGTGTGTGTCAGTTGCACCACAATCCAATATCCAGTGAATTGGCCAATAAATTTGGAAATGTCATACGGGCTTAAGTATTGTTTGTTTTCCGAATGGCTTTGCAGAATTTGTTTGACGTTGACAGTTTTATTAATGTTTTATTGAGTGCCTTAGTGATTACCGTATTTCCTGGCCTATGAGATGCACTGTTATTCAAAGGAAAATATAAGGTGTTTCAAAAAGGATTTACGTATGTTGAATGCATATACAATGAAATGTCTATATAATGAACACCAGTGTAATGAAATACTCAGTATGACGAAATTATTTTTCGTTCAATATAACGAAATTTCTCGTATAACGTATTTCCCGTTTAACAAAATTTCTCGTATTACGTATTTCCCGTATAACAAAATTTCCCATGTAAAGAAATTACAGTTTAACGTATGTATTTCGGTGGTCCGCAGGATTTCGTTGCAAAGATATTTCACTGTGTTTATTAAAATTTAAGGCATACGATTATGAAACTTTACCCACTTAATTACAAATCTCTCTAGTTTATATTACAGATGTTCAATATGTCCTCCATCAGTGACGCTAACAATACATCCATACTCAAATTTTCCCCATAACCAGGCAAGCATGTACGCAAACGTTGTCTTTGGTTTCCAAGTAGGCTTCCGCGGACATTATGATGATATCTGGTAAATGACGGCTGATTTTGGGGCACTTTTGTGGGTCTTCTGGTCTAGGAAATACGGTAACAGTCGGGAAATAAGATGGTTAATTATAATGTAAATCAAAATTATTTTAATATATTTATGTTTTACTTGTGTGCGAATAGTCTATAATTGTGAAGAGATTTGGCTCAGGGCTGCTTGAAAACAAATTTTATTGTGCACAACGCTGGACTAGACTATTTTGAAGAATTTTTCATAACATGACACGGAGGAATGACTGTTAGGTTGTGGCACTGTCTCTTGATCGCATTATGTTTCATTTTCTTCAAAATTTTGTGACTCTACAAATCAACTCTACATTCTACAAAATGTCTGAGGAAAGTGTCATATGGGCTTAAGTATTGTTTGTTTTCCCAAAGGCTTAGCAGAATTTGTTTGACGTTGACAGTTTCATTAATGTTTTAGTGAGTGCCTCAGTGATTACTGTATTTTTTGGCCTATGAGATGCACTGTAAGACTCCTTGGTTATTCAAAGGAAAATATGAGGTGTTTCAAAAAGGATTTACGTATGTTGAATGCATATAAAGTGAAATGTCTGTATAACGAACACCAGTGTAATGAAATATTCAGTATAACGATTTTTGTCCAATGTAACGATAATACGTATAACGAAATTTACCGTGTAAAGAAATTTTTGAAGAAAAATTTTGGGCGGTCAGACATTTTGTAGCGTATTCCCGATTATCTGGGCTAATGATGGGGATAAGACGGCACAGATAAGTGGAAAACCGGGATAACCCAAACTTTCACTTTAATGTCTTGTAATGTGCATAATTTACATAAAACAAACAACATGCTGAAGACAAGCTTATGATGTAGCTGTGCATATATTATGATGTTTAAGAAATCGAGTTGAACTTCAATGACTTTTGGCCTAAAGGTGGCCTTTTATCACTTGTAAATCATTTTGTTATGTTTTTTGATGAATATTAAAGATGTTTACTTGTCTTGGCACAGGGAACTGAACGCCTGTGTCTTAACTTTATTCTCTTTCTCACCTGTCTTACCTGAACTTAGAGAATCTACCAATTTAGTAATAGTTAGTAAGTTTTGACTTTAGTTACGGTAAAAAATTAATGAAAATGTCCACTTTTTCTCTCAAATTAAAATTTAGGCTGGAAATATTTTATCTTCATAAATCGAGAGCCAACTGATCGAAGGGGATCGGGTTGAAAGCCTATCCATATTATAAAAGAGCCCAGGATATGCTGGCGAACAATTTTCAATTCTGTCTTTTCATGTAGGAGAGAGTGCAGTACCACGGAACAGTTTTTCAAATTTTTTTATATAAATTACAATATAATTATGTAATTACTTCCTATTCAGTCTAATAGAAACAATTCAATCCTTCAGGATTACTTCAAATAAGTTTTCAGTTTTATACTTATACCTCTATACTTTTAACGGATCTAATTAGAACTTCTAAAAGTGTTTGCAATTGTTCCTAAGCACATCATGCTCATGTACCTCGGAAAACTACCTATTGTAACAAGGAACACAAGTTAGATTGGAGGGGATCGGGTTGGCATGATAGCTAGAGTATTGGCTTTCCACCTTAGTGGGCTCGGGTTCAAATCCCAGCAGTGGCAGAGAATTTAAAAAGACCGCCCGATCCCTGCTCGAGTGTTGTGTGGAGGACATTTCAAGTTTAACACTCCACCCGTCAGATGGGACGTTAAGCCGTGGTCCCCTTGGCGCCTTTCTTTAAGAGCAGGCTAATGCCGACGCTGGGTTTCTCTCCGCCCTTCCCTCCACATTCTATCTATTGAACGAGGTGGTGGATAGTGTTCAAGGATTATTATACGGATTTCCGATATTTCTTGGGTATCAGGTATTGAATTATGATTTTAATCACATTATTTGGAATTAAATTAATGCTGAAATTGATTGCAGAATTCTAAAAGTGACTGTTATCGAGAAATTAGTTTTTAGTTTATATGCCTCCCGATCACTATGCTAATGCTCGCATGTTTTTTCTGCTTTTGTTTCCGTTATATGTTGCATTTATCTCCCGTATCAAAAATGTGGGATGCGGTCTATCATGTTGTCCATGAAGTTATTGTACGCTTATGAGAGATTTAAGTGTTGAAAAGCATCCATATTTTGTAGATCGGGTTGGTGTGGTGACTAGAGTGTTGGCTTCCCACCCTAGTGGGCTCGGGTTCAAATCCCAGCAGTGGCACAGAATTTTCAGAGACTGCCCAATCCCTGCTTGAATGTTGTGTGGAGGACATTTCAAGCGCAACACTCCGTCCGTGGGATGGGACGTTAAGCCGTGGTCCCCTTGGCACCTTTCGTTAAGAGCAGGCTAACGCCGACGCCGGGTTTATCTCCACCCTTCCCTCCACATTCTCCTTCCCCCATGGCACAAATGACTGGGGATGTGCGAGTAGAACTTTTTGACCTCAAGTTGAGTTCAAAACTACTCGTGAGTATCGAATCGAGTATGTTAATTTCTGGACCAGGCAATACAACAATGCATGCTCCGAAATGTTCTCTCTTTTCCAATCCTCTTGTAAATTTTCAACTCTGAATGCTTATTCTGATGCAATAAGGAAAAGATGATGAGGAATTTTGATGTAATTGTCAGAATTAGAAGTCTTAAACAGTTCCATGAGCACTATTGAAATGAATTAAGATCGAGAAATATGTCGGAAATTCAATTAATATCTGTGTCCAAACAGCTAGGAAGATCCTGAGTAAATGCATTTGAACAGTCGTAAAAAAGATGATATGCATATATGAATCATGTATTATTTGATCCTTCCAAGTTCTCATGAAAAACCAACTGTTCTCAAGGTTCCCTCATGGCGCTAATGACCTCAGCTGTCCGTCACCTCTTCCAAATACCATACCATGCCATGATTGAATTTTATGAAATCGGTATTGGAGACATTGGCCGTTTTCCAATCCACGTAGTATGCACTCATTCCCTCGTCCCCTTTCTCCCTTGCACCCTGCTCCCTTACAAATGCTCTACTGGCGCCATAAAGTGTGAACGGAAAAAATGTGAACTATTGGCAGTAACGAAATGTGAAGCGCAGGGTCGGGTTAGGACATCTTGTGGTTGCTTTATGAATTAATTTCACCCTGCTACTCGGTTTGTTTACATTTGCAATTTAGACTGCTTAGTATTTTGACTTTTCTGGCACCGATTGGACGCTCTCCCTTCACACAATAAACAAAAAATTACTTACAACTCCAGTTCAAGATTTCTGAGTTTTCCATTGCCGCCATTTTGACGTCCACTTCCTACGAGGGAAAGGTAGTGAGGGAGCATCCGCGCTCCCTTGCTCACTTCACCCTTCGTTCCCTTGCGCCCTCGCCGATTGGATCCACCCTTGATGTCGTCACATCCGTAAGTTGACGATCGAAAAGTGCACGGGGGGTGAATAATTGCGAATTGGAAAACGGCCATTATGCAGAGGCTTTTTTAAGAGTTTTCGAATTATATTTTCGATTCACAGAGTTTTGAGTGTTTGAAATCATTACACTTGGGAGGTAGACCTGGAAGTAATTCCGTCGCATGTTAATTGTGGATGTATTTAGAGGGTATCTAAACAATTTCGTTTATTCATATTGGCACCATCTCCATAAAAGGTTTTTGATCATTTTGCAGTTTGACGTTATGAAATGTTTTTGGTATTTTACAACTTCACCGAAACATCCCACCGATTGAATTGAAATTGACGAAATTCATTTAATTTATAGCAAATATCCCCCTATGAAAATTTTGTATAAAATCCTGTATAAAATGTATACAGAATTTTGTATAAAATTTATACAGGGTTTTATACAAAATTGAAACGTATAAATTGTATACAGTTTTATAAAGTGTATACATTTTATACAGATGTATACATTTTATACGGATGTATACATTTTATATAAAAATTAATGCATTTTATACAATTATATACATTTTGTATAAAATTAATACATTGTATACAATTGTATAGATTTCGAAATGTTCCTCAACGAGGTAAATAACGTTAAAAAAAACCCCAGGTTGGGCAGAATCACAGTACACAAAAAAAGATAATAAAAACACAGTAAGTTTTAAATTTTCGGTGGCGTATGACCACCTTCCTCAGAGTTAGGTAGGAGACACATATACACTTTGAAATGTTCCTCGGCAAGGTAAATAACTTAAAAACCCTAGGATGGGCAGTAGAACACACAAGATAAAGATTAAAAAACTCACAAAACTGGCTGAATTTTCGGTGGCATTACCACCTTCCTCGGAGTTAGGTACAAGAATCTTCAAGAAGAAGAACTTCTGTGTATATATATATGTATATACAAATTTGTTTTCACTCACAAACACCCCACGACCTGAATTTACCATTTTAACTGAATTTAACTGAAAAAAACCTGAATTTACCATTATAATACCTGAATAAATTAATCCCTCCACTACCGATATTTCCAACAAATGCTTATAACAACTAACGTATCAAAGCGATTTAACTCAAGGAAAATATCACTTGACACTCTGTATTTTAATCTTTTCTTAATACAGTGGAACCTCGATCTGTCGTTTTTCAGGGGGATGGATGAAAAGAACGATGAATGCGGGAAAACGATGAATGCGGGAATGGTTGTCCGGGTTGCCTATGTCCCAGGATCCGTTGGATTTTTGCGAATTATGACATTCATTAATGGATTCAAACGAGATTTCAGCTGATTACAGGAATATTATTACTTTATCGAAACACTTAGGTCATATTGTTGATTCGACTTATCTCTCTTTCTAATATCCTAAGGGAACAAGACGCCTTGCTAAAAAATTTTTGAACTCCACTCGGAATTATCACTGCTATTTCACTGTAAACATTCTTATCCATCAAATTCCATTTCAAGTAGACGTATTTACGCGAGAAATGTGCGTCTTATGCCTCAAACAACTGATTTCGCCGTCGCAGTGATTGGTTATGAGATGGATCAAGAAGGCCAAAAATAGTTTATTATTGGAAATGTTCCTTTCTAGCAATGAAATTTTTAATATGATTGAGGCAATGTGGCGTTAATCGTCAGCGGCACGCCCACCTGATCCTCGGCTTCATCCCACTTCTTGTTTTCACCAGGGATCTCGCTCTACCCCCATCCCTGCCGTGATGTGCTACCGGACAAACCGAGGCGTTCTACAATATTCACGCATTCTAGCCCGGATTCTTCTCTTCATCATCAATTATTTTGAGTCCATCTTTTAAAGTTCTCACTTGTATCTTCGGAAGGGCCATGGTCCGAAGACGAATAAGAATAAAACTAATAAAAATGAAACCGGACTCCATTGAACCCACACGGAAAACACTCGCTGGTTTTAAGTCAACCCACCCCGGAAAGTACGGAACCACTCGTACGAGGTGAAGTTCGGCACTAATGCTATCACGTACGGCGTAGGCAGAGCTTACTGCAGAGGGTGAAGCATGACCATATGACTGCGCAATTAAATTTTTTATCCTATAGAGAAAGCAACTTACCCACTCATTTCTAACAATAAGTAGCGTAGCTCTAGATGAGCAGATGAATTCAGATTGCTAGTCGAGAGAAACAAAATATCCTGAGAAGACATCGCTTCGTTAGCAACTCAGACAAGTGAAACTTGTAGCATAACTCGTAAATTGTAACCAGACTTGTAATTGTTTTCGAAAAAAATCGCATCAACTTCCGTGAAGCTCACTATCAGCTGCGAGGATATCGGTATTCGCCAGAAATCACCATCGTATTATTCCAACTATTTCCTTGCTTAAAATGCTTAAATAACGTTAGAAATACGTCGTGTTTGGTATCAATCTTTACTGAATTACGTGCACATCACTAATATCTCAATATAATAAAAGTATAATACCAATTGCCGAAATTCATTTTTAGATACCTTTTGGGCTAATAGGTGATTCATGCAGCAGTTGACCTCCACCTTTGAAGCGAGTCGGCTAAAAAAAAGTTAGCGGTCGAGAGAGGGGGAGGCGTGAAAAAGGTTTCTTTTGTTCTCGAGTAACTTGATATTTTCTTTCGAAGCTAAGGTCGTCGTAAGACGATCCCTGCTCGAGCTGGGACCTTTTTTTTATTTCAGAGAAGAAGAAAGCTTCAACCAGGGGGGGGGATACCGGATCTTGGGAAATGCGCTTATGTAACTATCCCACGGCACTCTGCTTCTCCCTATTGCATTTCAATCTCCTGGGGAAGATTCAAACTATGTCTGTTGTGATTAGCCATAAATAACACGTTGTAAAGACTTCGTCTCATTTTTATCAAACGATGAATGCGGGAAAATTATTCGACGGGACCGCGATCTTCAAACGATAAATGCGGGAAAACGATACTTCGGGGAACGATAGATGCGGGAAAAAATTACATTGTCTTTATGGAACTTAATTTGGGACCAGGAGCGGCGAACGATGAATGCGGGAAAACGATGAATGCGGGAACGATAAATCGGGGTTCCACTGTATACATTCACTTCAAGATGGCTTTCTCTCTAACAATCACTTGTTTATATCTTATCACCATAGCCACCACCACCATCAAATCAGCAAAAAGAAATCAAAATAAAAACAAACATGCTTACAAACAAATAAAACACAACAAATTAACTCAAAAACAGAAAACAAACCAAGCGCATACAAAAGTGATTTCAGTCATAAATACACATACATCACAACTCTGATACCATTCATTATGAATTGTAAATAATATTTGCTCCAGAATCAACCGGAACATGTATTATACATTACAAGATGGTGTATCATTGAAAAAAAAGTCATGGTGTTGAGAAACTGGAATGGCTAAAATACAAAGTATAATTTATTAATTATAAAATGTGGTACCTGAAGTACCACACAGTCATTCAGGTAAGTTTTCTAGGCACACTCACTGAAGAAAAGGGAAACTAAGAGAATTTCTTTACGTCAGTCCTTTGCGGCCGGCATTTCATCTTGAATTGGTGATCATGCCTACCAATATAGCTGGGGTATTCAATCTTCTTCCGTAGTTCCCCCCATGCCTTTTCCCCTTTCAGTGTGCGGAAGAGTGCGCAAAGCCTATTTATTTTTCTTCTATGCATATGACCATCACCTTCAAAAAAATTTTTTGATCATGCCCAGCTAGAAGTTTTGCGAGTTTTGTGTATTTTACAATTTTATTGAAACATCCTAATGCATAGTTAATGGAATTGCCCAGATGCGTCTTGTTTAGATCTTAGCCATCGACATGTGCCTTAGAGATATGAGAAGAGTTGCAGCAAAAGTCGACTGGATTCTGGATCGAGAAAGGTGGGCAGATGCAGTCGGCTGAATCTTCTGAGGTGTGAGTGGTCGAATTGGTAAGTTCAGGTAATGTATGAAGGTGAGTGGGGCTCCTCCGATCATCATATAGGCTCTGGGTGTGGTAGCAGTATGCATTATACCCATCGGCAGCTCCCCCTGCAGGTAAGGGGGTGAAGAATATTCCTGCGCCATCTCTGGCGGTCGTAAGAGGCGACCAATGAGTTTATAAAACATATGTATACAGAAAAAAATCTGATGACACACATTTATCAAAAATGAAATTGAATGAACGACAAGATATACAAATACGTCCCTCTGCAGGTAGATAGATGTAGATAGCACCGGTTGGTTTCCAAGTGTAAGTTCTCGGATCAAATGATGATGTTGATAATCTTCGTCAGATGTGAGTCAGTCTGTTTTGAAATTTTTCCTTGCCCGAGAGCAAGTTTTCACCGAGACACTCAAGGGAATCAGTGAAGCCTTTCTCCTTCTTCCTGTGAACTCTCGCTACAGCCTGTCTTTTACTCGCTGAGACAATGATTCTCTACGAGTGATTGATATCAGGTATGATAAGATGACTTCTTCGCAGATATGGTCAAATTTCCTGACAAGTCTGGTGGCAAGGAACTTGAAGATTTCGATCGCAGTTTCTGCATTGCCGCAGGGTAGGGCTTCAGTCCAGGGGAACACATGAATTTTTCAATTTCCTCCAACGAGAGCCATTTGAAATTTGAACAGGGGAGAGGTCCGGACAAGGCCTAACTGTACAGATTGTAAGTGTCCAAATATGTCAGGTACAACGTATCTTGAGTGTGAATCATTAGTCTGAATGTACTTGTTGTTGGCTTTTACAATATCTCTTACAACACTATGAGAATAAATGGAGATGATAATAGCCAAAACTACCCCTGCAGGTGAGGGGGTGAAAAGAATATACCTGCGCCATCTCTGGCGATCGTAAAAGGCGATCAATGAGTTTATAAAACATTACACAGGGCTTATTTTTACAAGAATTATTTAGAAAAAGACGGTATTTTGAATATAGAAGTGAACGATGCCGTTGCTTGGGTACCTTCGAGGTGTGCGACACAAAGAAAAGAAGTGAAACAAAAAACAAATTTATGAAATGTTAATTAATTTTCAATAATATTCTGAGTAAATGAATTGAAAATCTATCCTCTGCATAAATATAATCAAGGGCATTGATACTCGCAGCTCAGACGGACGGGAATACTGTCACCCACCGAGGCAATACTTTCACCCTCATTTACAGCTGAAATAGAATCACACTCAGAATTAAAAGAGTCACTTTCATACTCAAGCATAACAGGGGTTTGAACTTCAAAGGGATTTATACATTCATTCTCATCCACACTGGAAGTTGTTTCATCCACATAACCACTCAAAAAAGGATTCGTTTGCGCATGATATATAATAGTACCATCCAAAATCACACAACCGTCGGCAATAGCTCCTGTCAAGTTTACCCACTCATAATTTCCCACCAAACTGTTGTTAACCATACGCCAATATCTGTCACCGTCCACATTGACAGACACCGTTTTGTTCTTCCGACACAGATTGAACATCTCCAACGCCCTCATCTGCTCACAAACGATTGGAAGCAATGATGGAAACACTGACACAGCGGCGCTGACATTCACATTCACTCCCACATATTCACAACCATTAAATTCTTCGCAAACGAAATACTTTTCTGATGAAGTGGCCCTACTAATGACTGGTTTCACTGCTGTTACTTTTGAAAAATTTGATACTAACCAGTCAATCATATTTAAAGTTTTAATATCGAAAACATCCATGAACTTAATAACAAATTTACCTTTCTTTTTCAAAATATTTGACATTAATTTAATTTCAACTTCAATCAATGGGTTCGTTTGACACCCCTCATTATCAAAATCATCAATTCCAAACATACCATAGTCAACAACTTCCTTAAACTTAATTCTAAACTCATCCTAACACTCATCTTTCAACAAATCCATGTCACACCACACATTCTCACAATCATTCCTGCACACAAACTTGTCACCACCAATGTCCAAGCCACCAAATTTCGTCACAATGATCACCTTTGTGACTCGCGGGCACATCATCATTGCCCGTGTCATCCCGCCAGGAGCCGCACGAAGATCTACACATACTCCTTCTGGTTTACCAAATTCTGAAAATATTTCCTACAACTTCACCTGCGATCTATTAAAATAATGACTTGGAATCTTGGAGTCACTAATCAAATTCATTCTCTTTCGCACATTAATTTCTCATTCACACTCAGGTTACCGTGCATGGTGTTCTTCACCTCGCTCACGTTCGTCAACCAAGGTAACACGTTAATTGGTGCACTCCCACTTACGAGTGCCTTGCACATATCACTACCACCCGGTAACATTGGCGGTGGAACTTTCAAATCAACCAACGCATTGGTCGCGTTCAGCAGATACTCACCGTGATCAAGAGATCCCTCACCGGTGAGCGACCGGTCGCTGCGATCTGCTGAACGGTTGCTGAGCAGTGATCAGTCACGTGACCAAATAGCATAAACATTTAAAATGGGCGATAATGCGATTCCTGTAGAATCGCTGGCGATTTTAATTGCAGGAGACGATGATACTGTGGACAATTTGTTCGGTTTAATTCAACGCGAGACGAAATTCTATAGAAGAAATCCCTAAGCCGTACGCCTCAGAAGAAATAGGCTATTATAGGATATCTAAAAACTATTACGAAAGGATAGTCCCTCATTTTCAGGACGATAGCTTACTCGGTCGATGACAAACCTGAAGCCAGTTTTACTTGTTTTTCTTCATTATCCTGAATTTCATACGTCATTCCTCCGTACGCATATGTTTTTGCAACTATAGCACCAGAAGACGTGCTAGTACTGGGCGCAGCCATATTGATTCTCAACATGTTCCAACCAGTGATCGGTGATTTTCTCCAGTGGAAAATATGGCGTCTGATCAGTAACACCGGTGACCTCCCAGAGGACGTTCAGCAGAAATCGTCTCACCGGTTCCGCAACTGTTGAGACTGCTGAACGCGACCATTGAAATGGTTTCTTTTCCACTCCAAATGCACTCGCCGCGCGTCAGAAAATCCACTACGAAACAATACGCACCCAGTACCTAGATGCGCATGTTCAGAAACGTGCACTCAAACGTCAACCTTGAACTCCCTAGCAAACAAAAAAATGACCTGCTCATCACCCCATTCATTCCAATCTTTCAACAATTTACTCAAATAATCACTCACATACTTCGAACGCAGTAAATGTTCGCGGGGATTCGACTTCACACCTGCAGCTACACTCAGAGCCGCATAGCAACATTGTCCGTCCCCAGGCACTGAAATACGTAAAAAAAAATTGCACTGCATTCAACAGATTCACTCACACAAGCATCAACAGGTGTTTTTAAAGTCATGTCTGCAGAAACGTCAGGCTCAGGCAATTCCTCATGGTGTTGATTCGCATCACTTCTATCACCTTCGCGCACTTCACTCACCTCATTTTCAATATAGATAGTGTGAGAAAATCTTGACTCCAATAGTCGTCGGAGGTCGCGAAAGAATATGGAATTTAATGGGCGAGGGTTGACAAATGCTAGCGTACAGGAGAGAGGGCCTTAGCAACCTGTCGGCTCACGACGATATGATTGAAAAAAGTCCCTTTGAAGAGAAGGGAAAATGAAAGCTGCTGACCGTAATGCATGCTAATTGTAATGAATTATTTGTGATATTGTAATGAAATATCAAAAATGAAATTGAATGAACGACAAGTTGCACAAACACGTCCCCCTGCAGGAAAGGGGGTTAAGAGAATATTCCTGCGCCATCTCTGGCGGTCGTAAAAGGCGATCGATGAGTTTTTCAAACATGTGCGTATAGAAAACCAGATGGTGACACATTTTTGTCAAAAATGCAAATGAATGAAATACTAGTTATGCAATTATAACGCAAAAAATAAGAAAATTAACAATTTTGTGGCTGAATATAAACTATTCAGCTACTATAAACTATTTGTGTACACTCTTGGGATAATCTAAATCAATCTACATTTATTTTCCTCCATTTATATTTAAATTCTTTTATTTTATTGAAGAAATCTGCAATAAAAGAAAGAGAAAAAAGTATATGTTATAAAAACATATAAAAAAATGCAGTATCAAATGAAGGTATATGACAGGTACCTAAAATCTTCGACGGTAAGCCTCTCTCCATCCCAGGTGATGGTTATAGCATCTCCCTCCCCAAGAATTAACGTCTCAATGTGTTGTTTGTCCTTCTTCCCCTTCCAAATCACTGTCACCAAGAACAAACTCATCTTCAGATGCGTCGGGTGAAAAAAAGTCGGACATAACATCATCTTCCTCCAAAATGTCTCATTCATTTTCACGTTCAGACTTATCTTCAAAATTCTCTGGCTCAGAGGAGAGCTAACTCACTTAAAATGTCCTCTTCAGTTCGTAGCCTATCCATGACTAATAAAGTGTAAAAATACTTCGGTAAAATTCCAAAAAATCTACGAAAACGAAATATACACACTTGAATAAAAACTCACACTAACCGTACACTGGGGTACTCAGTGCCCCAAAAACGTTCCAGAAAAGGAATGCGATGTGCCACGGTCACAGCAAACAAAGTAACTGACAGGTCGTAATGGTCAAGTAAAAGTCACGGGATCCGGCTGCAGCCAGTGTTGCCAAATAAAATTTACGGCAAAGTTAAAATTCTCAGGGGCACTGAGTGCCCCGGTGTACGGTTCCAGGGTTAATTTCTCATTCACACTCAGGTTACCGTGAATGGTGTTCTTCAACTCGCTCACGTTCGTCAACCAAGGTAACACGTTAATTGGTACACTCCTACTTACAAGTGCCTTGCACATATCACTACCACCCGGTAACATTGGTGGTGGAACATTCAAATCAACCAACGCATGGAAATGGTTTCTTTTCCACTCCAAATGCACTCGCCGCGTGTCAGAAAATCCACTACGAGACAATACGCACCCAGTACCTAGATGCGCATGTTCAGAAACGTGCACACAACCGTCAACCTTGAACTCTCTTGCAAACAAAAAGATGACCTGCTCATCACCCCATTCATTCCAATCTTTCAACAATTTACTCAAATAATCACTCACATACTTCGAACGCAGTAAATGTTCGCGGGGACTCGACTTCACACCTGCAGCTACACTCAGAGCCGCATAGCAACATTGTCCGTCCCCAGGCACTGAAATACGTAAAAAAAAATTCCACTGCATTCAACAGATTCACTCACACAAGCATCAACAGGTTTTTTTTAACATTTGCTATTGCCGGCTGCTAAATTTAAAGCCCTACTGAAAAATCCAGCCATTTTTACTATATTCGTAAATTTTTTTAAAACATTAGCATCAAAAATATATTTATATCGATGCGCATTTCAATAAAAATGGACTTTGCTCTTCTTTTCGAATGAGTTGAATAACATTTATTGCTAATTTTCAAATATATAATTTAACAATGAAGACCTACTGTTTTTGAAAAATAAAAAAGTTGCAACATATGATGTACCGCCATAACATGCATAATCATTTTTTTAATACGCTCAATTTCAACTATTTAAAGCATGGAAATTATAAAAAAGCATTGTTCCAATCAAACCATTATAAATCCTGGATGACGAAAAGGGTCAATGCACCCTCAACGAACGGTTCTTTCCTCCTAAGAATTTTCACACTAAGTGGCCTAAGATGAGGATGACGGTAGCTACGGAGGACTTTTCGTCCTCAAGACATAAAGTGAACTCTTTTTCCATCGAGCAGTTGATTTTGAAAAAACAGAACCACTAAGCAGTAAACTGGAAAAGTACCACGGGCGAAATATTACGGCTTCACGCATACAAGCAATGGAAAGACGTAATATTACGTCAATGGCAATCCTCAGAAGGATAAACAGGACGTAATATTACGTCCATGGCACGCAAAGTGTTAAAGTCATGTCTGCAGAGACGTCAGGCTCAGGCAATTCCTCATGGTGTTGATTCGCATCACTTCTATCACCTTCGCGCGCTTCACTCACCTCATTTTTTTCCTCGCTCACCTTCAATTCCTGCTCAGAGGATTGATCCTCATCCTAATCACGGAAACACTGGCGTAGCTTGGCACGAACAGCTGTTTTGATGCTATCTTCGCACACCACGCCATCCTGATCGAACTCGGCATACTCGCACAAACCGACCACGTCTCCGTGAATCTGCATGTCATCTCCCATGACGTAAGCTCGCTCTATCACTTCTGTCAAACTTTCCAACTGAACGGCTTTATCCAATCCTACCTTAAATTGATTCGGCACGTGCAACCACATTGCCAAACGGCCGATCAATCCGATGAAATCACCTTCCTCACCAACAGTGTCGACACGTTTCTTTGTGCACCAGCGCACAAACATTTTCCACAAAGTGTCACATTCACGCTCAGCCTTAATCTCCTCAATGACAGCAGATAACACATTTCCATTAGCATGACGTTTAAGTTTCCATTCTTAAGTAAAGTCCATTTAATGACAATTAGTGCGAATTCATAAAGAATAAGGTTTGGCTCACTCGTCAATGAACATTCTGGAACGGCGGTAAGACAGGTAACTCGAAGACGAAGGTGACTTGGTGAGAATGGCCTATGGCGTTGGCTGATGATAGTGGAATGTCTTTGGAATGTTCCACGGGTCTCCGGGCCCGTGGACAGGGGAATTGCGTCGTTCCCACGACCTTTTTGGAAGTCAACCGTCTTTTCAACATAAATCCATTACCTAAAATGGTGGGTTGACGTCATAAGCGAGCGTCTCTCTGTTGCAAGCCGGAACTTTTGGTCACCCACCGTGATGATAGCGACGGTGATTTCAAAGGGTAAGCGAAAAATAATGAACGCCATGACAAGAGAATATGCAAGGCGAATCTTTTGGAAATAGCATTAAGCCGCGGTGGTCTTTTATCCGTGGGAACTGTCAATCAAAAGATGGTCGGCTCAATATAGATAGTGTGAGAAAATCTTGACTCCAATAGTCGTCGGAGGTCGCGAAAGAATATGGAATGTAATGGGCGAGGGTTGAGAAATGCTAGCGTACAGGAGAGAGGGCCTTAGCAACCTGTCGGCTCACGACGATATGATCGAAAAAAGTCCCTTTGAAGGGAAGGGAAAATGAAAGCTGCTGACCGTAATGCATGCTAATTGTAATGAAATAACAAAAATGAAATTGAATGAACGACAAGTTGTACAAATACATCCCCCTGCAGGAAAGGGGGGTTAAGAGAATATTCCTGCGCCATCTCTGGCGGTCGTAAAAGGCGATCGATGAGTTTCTCAAACATATGAATGCAGAAAACCAGATGGTGACACATATTTGTCAAAAATGAAATTGAATGAACGACAAGTTATACAAATACGTCCCCCTGCAGGAAAGGGGTTTAAGAGAATATTCCTGCGCCATCTCTGGCGGTCGTAAAAGGCGATCGATGAGTTTCTCAAACATATGAATGCAGAAAACCAGATGGTGACACACATTTGTCAAAAATGAAGCTGAATGAACGACTAGTTATGCAAATGTAACGCAAAAAATAAGAAAATTAACAATTTTGTGGTTGAAAATAAACTATTCAGCTACTATAAACTATTTGTGTACACTCTTGGGATAATCTAAATCAATCTACATTGATTTTCCTACATTTATATTTAAATTCTTTTATTTTATTGAAGAAATCTGCAATAAAAGAAAGAAAAAACACAAGTTTATGTCATAAAAACAGAAAAAAATGCAGTATTGAATAAAATTATATGACGTATACCTAAAATCTTCGACAGAAAGTCTCTCTCCATCCCAGGTGATGGCTATACCATCTCATTCCGGCACCGTTGGTTGGACTTCTCTCTCACGTACACGATGCTTACCTCTTTATTCTCCTTGTCACCCCATTGTTCAGGACATACAAAGCACTTTGTTATCCCTGAACAAGAAAGGGGCCACTATAAGCTTCGCTTGGGTCCCTGGACATGTGGGAATACCAGGGAATGAGAAAGCAGATTCTGCTGCCAAAGATGCACTCAGGTCTCCGGATACAGATTTTCAATTAATGTCAGCGGAAGATTTAGGAAATGCCATGAGGGGTGTAATTAGACAAAATTGGAAGACACAATGGCTTGAAATCCAAAATAATAAACTTCGGGAAATTAAGCCCGTAATAACTGCGTGGCAGACCTCTATACGAAATGTCCGCAGGGAAGAAGTGGTTTTAGCACGCTTAAGAATTGGTCGCTGCTTATTAACCCATTCATACCTCTTCACCGAAGAGAGGATACAGCCCCAATGCTTAAATTGCGATTGTCCACTAACAGTGCGACATATCCTGACGGACTGTGCAAGATATCGGACCGCACGGACGAATCATAAGCTCGGAGATAACCTAGCTGAGGTACTAGGAGACACTCCCGTGAACGTTTCCCGACTGATAGCATTCCTACACTCAACTCGACTTTTCAAAAAAATATAAATGATACCTCTTGTAAATTATTGACACGTTAATTTCAGAACGGGCATAATCCCCTTTATCAATTCCAGTCAGTGAGTGGTGCAAAATGGCCTAGGCCGCCGACGCACCCTATAAAAGAAACACTACTACTACGATGTTTACCCGTCCCGTGTTGTGGTTATTAAATTCTTCGTACACCTTCTTGTACTACTTTTTATCCGCTGCTGACAGTTTTAGACTAGGCAGTACGTCTTCTGCCTTTTTGGCCCATAACGTACACCAGCATGTTGAGTTTCTCATCGTCGCCCAGCTTCTTCAGCCCAGACGCAACCCCCAGTATCTCTGCCA
Organism: Ischnura elegans; assembly: GCF_921293095.1. NCBI lineage: Eukaryota > Metazoa > Arthropoda > Insecta > Odonata > Coenagrionidae > Ischnura > Ischnura elegans. The sequence goes on along the minus strand of NW_025791658.1, from coordinate 357,837 downwards.
ACGTTGCGCCCTTCGCGGCCAAACCTCCGCCACGAACGAAAATCGGGAGGGCGCCGTCACACCTGCTGTTGGCACAAACGTACTGTTTCCTTCCGCCACGTGGATCCCACCGCTGACGCCATGCAGCGTTCTCTTAACCAATTAACTGCCAAATTTGTTTTTTATATTTTTTTACTTGTATCCGTCTACATCCCAATATTTAGGAAAACACGCATTTTAAATCTCTCGACCACGATATCAACCGTGAGCCCCAGATGGGGCTCGAGGTGTTTGTGTCTATTGTTCCCAAGTGACGCACATTCGCAATACAAAACGTCGATTATACTATTGTATACTTACCAGGAATGAAGAAAAATCGACCCAGTTGGAGAATAGCCACGGCGAACGTGTTTTATGCTGTCAAAAGTCACCTTTTCCCTCTACGACCAGAAAGACGGAGACCTCTGAGCGGAAACGAGCTCGCGTGCACGTGATCACTTTATGCCTCCATTCACTAACGACATCCTGTTGAAAGACGCGAAGGCCCTGTTTCTATATATTGGTCACAGGTGGCGCTGCTATGTAGTTTAAAATACCGGGTCCCCATTTGGGGATCATGGTAGTTAATGGGTTAAGATGGAAAGGGTAGGTTGACGACATAGGGGAGCGTGTCTCTGTTGCGAGCCGGAACCTTGTGGTCACCGCGGCGATATAACGGCGGTGATTTCAAAGGGTAGGCGAAAACATAATGGGCACCACGACGAAGAGAACGGCAAGGCGAATCTCTCGGAAATAGCATTGAGCCGCAGGGATCCTTTTATCCGTGGGAACTGTCAATCAAAAGATGGATGGTCGGTTCAATATAGATAAAGTGTGAGAAAGTCGTGACTCCCATAGTGGTCGCGAAAGAATATGGAATTTGATGGGCGAAATTTGCAAAAGACTAGCATAGGGGGAATAGGCCCCTAGAAAACCCGTCGGCTCGCGGTAATATGAGGAAAATAGCTGTCTCGCTTACTGTTTATTGTGTTAAATGGTGCGTCTTTGTCACCGATGAAACGAACTTCAGGTTAGCTTCGGTAAATAGACTCATCTATCACGCCTTCACTATACCGGGTGGAAACTTTTACGGAGAGTTCCGCCATATACGGCTTTCGCTGCTCCAACTGCTATTTCTTCTGGATGTAAAGTCCTTTTTAGCGCGACATATCAAATCACATTATGTACTCTATGAGAATAAATGAAGATAACAATAGTCAACCTTTCCCTTGCGGGTAAAATTATCGTCGATAGATTTTCCGAAAGAAATGAACTTTTCCATTGTATTTGCAGGAACAAATATCTGTCTCTCGTCATAGTCCAGTTCTTGTACTATAAAATGTCGATCATACGCCGAGAGGTTATGAATAAAAATAGGAAGAAATTGAGGCATCTTGTACTGGACGTTGCGAAAGGAATGAGCTGGACCTCGATACTGCCCCGTCAGGTGATGGTGGTCCCTAACCTTGAAGAACTGCAAGTACTCACCACGAAGCACTACAACAGGGATAAGACAATATTTGAAACAAATCGCTACCACCGCAGGGGGATTTGAACCAGGTGACCAACACTCTAACCACCACACGCTAACTCGATGCCTCTGATTTACTTTCTCAAATAAAAACTATATTATAAGGTAAAAAATAAGAACAAATAAACTCAACACATACTTATTAAAAAATTTTTATTAAATTATTTTTGTCTCTGCTGACATACAGTTCTTCTCCTCCATAGTTGAATATCATAATCTCTTTAATAGATATTTTAAGGAAAGCTGGCAATACCAAACGCCTTACAATGCCCCGCACTTTTATGTGCCCCACCAACTTCTCCCCATATCTAGTATTTATTTTTTCTATTTTTGTCACCAAAAAGTTTTTGCCAATGGCCATCTCCTCCTTCAAAAATTCGTTTCCTTTTTGCGCCTCAGGAGAGTTTGACGGATCTAAAAAAAACGTTAGATATGCAAGTTAAAATAGCTTATAAAAAAGTATAAAAATACTAACTGAAGGAGCGAGCATGGTTGGTGTAGACGAAGCGGTTAGTGACCAAAAAAAAGAAAGAACTGATTAGAGGAATAGCAATCATATGTAAATAGGTCTTCAATAACAGTACTACAAAAACAATTTTTAACAGATATGACCAATATTTACCCCATTGACGTGGATGCAGATTGAGAACCCTTCCTATCATTGGAGGCAGAGAAGGAGGCAACATCATCTGTGGAGAAATCTGCAACGTCGGAGAAGGAGTCGAAAGCATCTATAGAGAAATCTGGGACGTTGAAGAAGGAAGCAACAGCATCAATAGAGGAATCGTGGACGATGGATGAGTCAAAGGAGATGGTTCGCACAGCGGTGGCAGACGGTACGGCAGTTTGCACGGTGGCGGCAGACGGTATGGCAGTGGTTTGCATGGCAAAACACAAAATGTGCCACTAGTGCTTCTCCGTATTGTGTGTTAATACTCTCCAAATTCTCCACTGGATATCTATATGTTACACCAACTTCTCCTTCTTTAAACATAAGTTTTCCCCCTGACATCTCATCAGCGCTGCAAAAACTGCTGCTTCCCTTACGGGACGCCACTGCTGCGTAAATAGGTTCTGGATAAACACCAGCAGCGACGGTGGCAGACATCGGTTTAGTATTCAAGGTCTACGAAATAAAGCATAAGTTTGAATGTGATATGTAATCTCACCAAGTTTTTTTAAGAATCGTAGTATTATTTTTGTTATTACTTGAAACGTGATGTATTGTCAGTCTATGAAATCTACTTGTGCCTCATATGAATCGTATAATTCTTGCGGAAAAGGGGCTGAAGAAAACCCGTCACCACAAATGAAATGTCCTTACAAATATTTTAAAAAATAATCGAAAATAATAAAATAATGACGAAGTAATGAAACACAATGATAAAACAATTTACTAAAAAATCTAATATACTTTATTTTTTCACTCCAATTAGGATGTTATTACCGTACAGCAGTAACGTAAATCTGTTTGTCACTTTTCTAATCTGATGGAGTCCGTATGGAAGAATTTCCTAATGCGCTGTATAATTACGTGTTGGAAATTCTACGTATTCGGTTGATGGTGACTGTTAATATTTCGTGAATGGCATCAATAGTATATTTATTAGCCACAGCTGACAAAACTTTAACATACCGTGTCGCAGCAATATCAGCTGGGGCCACTATTTCAAATTTCTGTTCAAAATAATTATAATCGAGTATTTCGTTTTTGGAAAGTTTGAAATATTTTGGGAGGATGAGTTTCCTCTTCCTCCCATCAAACAGAAAATGTGCCACTAGTGCTCCTTCGTAATTCTTCAAAAAATTAGCTTTTACAATGGTAAATAACTTAAATAGCTTAACAGAAGTAAATAACATGAACCATTCAACAAAAACCAACATACACAAAGAATTCAGTCGATCAAATACTGCAGAAAACATCTTAGACCAATTAAAAAATATTTACACGTAACAAAAATTTCTGTTCAGTCTGATACAATGGAAGAAAAATAAATTGAAAGAATCGACAGCAATGAACATTTACAAAACTTTCAAGTCAAATTTTGAAGGTTACACTATTGATGAAATAAAACAAGAATCAATCATTAAAATTTATTTTTATTTCAATTTTCAATTTTTATAATATTATCCGTGTCAAGGTAATTGAGAATTTCTCTTCAAAGTAGTTGTATTCACTTATCTCATTTTTTGATAGTTTAAAATATTTTGGGAGGAAGAGTTTCCTCTTCCTCCCAAAATGATTTATCCTCTTTAATTGAATGATTGAATGATCCTCTTTGATGAGGTTTATATGGACCAATGTCTTGTATCTGTCTTCGAATTTGTAGTTTCGTATTAACTGCAACCGAAGTTACATCATTCAATTGTAGTGGTGAAAAACTTTTTGTAATGAAAGATAAAAATAATTTATTGAAATTTTTTTAAAGTATTCTTGTGTGGTTTCCTTTAACACCTTTTAATTCTACTCACCAATGGGATAAGTTAGTTATGCGGCCGGTGCTGCATCATTATTGGGTGTAAGTTCTACGTATTCTTTTGATGGTAGCTCCTATGTAATTTCATGAAATGTTTCAAATTTGAATTTACTGCCCACAGCTGACAAAAACCTAACATACCGTGTTGCAGCGATGTCAGCTGGGGCTGCTGCCTTCAAAAGAATGACCATTGACCCAAATTTGTACATTTTATATGGACCAATGTGTTTCAGTCTCCTACGTATCTTTTTTCTTCTTCCAAGCACCGACGTCATTGTAATTCTCCCTTTCACATACATTGAACTGAAAGCATATTAAATTAATATTGTAAGTTATTATCATATACAATGTGATACCCTGCGTAATGACAATGGTTTTGCGTATTCATTCTTTGCTTTTTTTTGTTAATAACTATTATATTAAATACTTTTTAAATTAATACTACTACAGACTGTAAGTCTATTAAGAAAGAATATAATTCATCCCCTCTTCTAACTGTTCTTTCTTTAAGCATGAATTATTCTCTTGATGACGACTTGGCCTATAACGGAATATACCCTATGATAATAAATGGAGATGAAAATTGTCGAAACTCCCCCTACTGGTAAGGGGGTCAAGAATATTCCTGCACCCTCTTGGTCGTAATAGACTATCGATGAGTTTCTCAAACGTACTCATACATGGCGACACATTTTTGGTAGAAATATATTTGAATAGACAACAAATCATGCTAATATGACGCAAGAAATGAATCAAAGAATAAACAATTGGTATAGTGATTGGAATTATAATATCCAGTTGCCGAAATATAGAGTATATATAGAATAAAATACTAAAAAATGAAGTAAATGAATAAGAACTGAAGGTCCATTTAAAAAAAAAGACTACGAATGAATTGCAAGGTGTAGCAAAAATGAAAATATGACGAGAAATTCCACCGAATACTAAAATTTAATCGCAAAGAGGCATCTAGGCGAAGGATATATGTTCGTTGATTTTTTTACTTACCTCCATTTCCTGCAGCACCCAAATCCATCCTCATAACATTCAGGGGGTGGCATAATTTTGCGTTGAGGTTAGCGGCTTCGGAGACCGGAATGTGTCCAAATAGTGGGGTTGCCTCAGTGTCCTCTCTATCAGCATACCGGGAGTAAACAGTCACATTGTCCCCGTAGAAAAACAGATGTTCTTCGAGTAGCCTTCCCGCATTCCAAATCCCCCAAGCAACGGCTCGAATCCGCTTCCAAGGTCAACCAATCAATTTTTATCTAGATCTCCTCACTACTCCTCCGCCAACAAAAGAGATGGATCCTTTACACAAGTAACATATTATTCTATTTTAATGATGTTATTCTTTTTGTATACATGTATATGCTCTTCACCATAGTTGCATAGATATAGTTGTTAGAGATAGATGAAAAATACGTCGCAAAAAGATTTATCTATTCCTCCCGCGAAGTTTGATTGTTGCCACCAGCGCATCTCCGAATTTCGTTGTTATCCTCTCTAACCGTGTAACCTGATATTTTTCGCTCTCCTCCAAATTTTCTTTTTTTAAATATCCTCCCTCTCGCCACATTTCCTTAAGTTTTTCTTTAATATATAACCAATAAGAGGAATAAAATTAGAAATTCAAGTTAAAAAGAGATAAAAAATAAACTTTTTATAAGATAAAAATACGCACTCCTCGATGTAAATGGGGCGATACTCCAAAAGGAAATGTCACAGCATGTTCGAAGATTGAGAAATGTCCGCTTCCTCGTTCCATAGCCGTAGATGCATACTAATGCATTAAGCTAGCAGGTGACGCACAAATCGAACAAGTTGTTGAATTGATGTTGTTCAAGAGCCCTTCCTACATGTTTTGAGTCTTGTAAGTAACGGCTTGGGTCCGCTTCTAAGGTCAGGCATTATATATTTAATTAGAACTGCAGACGGTCAGACGCTGTTGAAAAGCAGGGAGTACACGGATGCCGCGACGGAGATGGTGTCCAGATCTTGTGACGGTGAAGACGGTCCTCTCCACAATTATGAAGCATCACCTCCTTCGGTGTTGATGAGAAAATGTATGGAAGGATTAATTTTCTTATTCTACCGTTTACAATTAATTTTCCCATCAACTTTTCTCCAAACCGTCTTTCCATCTCATCCTCCTTTAAAAATTCATTGGACGATTGAGTATCCAATAATTTCTGCCGAACCTTTAAAGAAGAATAGAAAAATGTTAGAAAAACAAGTCAAAATAGCTTAAAATGTCCTAATTTAAAATGCACAAACCGAATAAGTTGTTGAATTGATGTTCTTCTAGAGGCCTTCTCGCATGTTTTAAGTCCTCTAAGTGACGGCTCGGGTCTGCTGAACAATTGAACTGGTTATCGTATTTTAGGTTCACTACCTGGCTAAAACACCAAACCACATGCTCTGTAGGACTATCTACCATATAATGAAACTTCTCAAAAAACTGCGTGGCAAATGTGGTTTATCCACAACCTGACGAACCCACGCAGATGTATGTAAAAGGATGTTTCCAGACTATCGTCTTGTTTAACACTGGAATTATTGATTAGTTACGCCATTCTATTAAAATATCAATCGTTACCGAATACCTCCTCATGTGTTCGTTTTCGAGGCATTTTATAATACCCCAAGCAAGGTTATTGGTTCCATTCTCGCAGACGTATCTCTTGTCATCGAACGCATTCAGTGTTGCTTTATTCCTTCTGATTGTGTACAGTTCATGATTTTTGCTTCGAATTACCGTGATTTCTCAAAACTCTGTCTCTGTTTAGCAGAAGCTGAATGGCTCGTGTTTCTGTATTAAATTAGTGATGTATGATTTAGGAGAAGGCTCGCAGCTACTAAAATTCTCCTGATGACATTCAAAGTCAGCATCAATCGCATACGGTAACCGAAAAGAATAATAATAATATAAATAATAATATTAAAAATATAATATAATATGTAATATATATTAATAATAATAATTTTTTATAATAATAGTATTTTAATACTAGAAATAATGTTTTATACAATAGTTTAAATTTTCAAATGAAGACGTAAACATTCTGGTCCCGCTAAGCCGAAATTGGCTCGTCAGCAGGTGCCAAACTAAGCATTACAATTTGAGTCTTGTAAAATTACAGAATTAACAATTTCATCAGCAGGTTCAATTTAAGTATTATGTTCTACATTACGTCAAAAGCAAAACAAATTGAACATTAAAAAAAAACATCCTTTATAACAAATACGCATACTATTTTATAAAATACTTTCACGCTTCATTATGAACAACCAGTCAATAACCATGTCTTAATTTTTCTTTCAACCTAACGCAACGTTTTTAAATCTTGAAATTCGCTCTAGATTATTAAACAGTTAGGTACAATTCGAGTTACATAAAACATGAGTCAAATCAATTTTCTTACATTCCGGCGAATCTTTTCCAAGGAATAACTTAAGATAGCATAGGTGAGCTTTATCTGGTGTGTTCATTGAGAAGAAACCATGTCATTTTTTTTCTAAATAACCACACTAATAACAATAATAATATTTCTCGCTCGAGGGCTCTGGTAAAGAAATGTTCCGTGTAATTAAAAACACCGAAATGTTAAAGTGATGTGAACCTCTGGTGAACAATTTACACACATCTTTGCTGTAGGCTCCCTCACTCATTAAATCGTCTTTAATGTACAAAGTGGGAACACCGCCAAATTCTTCAAAAGGTGGTATTTCAGAGAATAAGTGAACAGGTATTGGTATTTTAGATTCACTGCCTTGACTCCAACACCAAATTATCTTATGTATGGAACTATCTAACATAGTACATGTTCTCCAAAAACCTTGTCACGAATGTGGTCTTTCCACATCCTGATGGACCTGCACAGATGCATGTAAAAGGATGTTTCCATGTTAACGTCATGATTAACACTGGAATTTTTTATTATTTTTTATCATTTATAAAACTTTTACGAAAAAAAAATGAAGTCAAAATATTGATTAATATCGAAAATTTCTTAAGGCGACGTCCTCTAAATCAAAATAGACCTCGTTTGGCAAACTCTGATATGCGTCATCACACATAATCGTTTCAATGTGGCATTTTACATTATATTTAATGCGATGACGTGCGGAAGATTCGTCTCTCTCCATTATCCTTTTATACGCTACATCGAATATGTTGTTAGAAATATATTCGAGGCAGAGATGATATAAAGTTTTTGCATTTTTGCTATCAATGATTGTGTGTGTGTATTAATACTGAAATAAGAATACTAATACTACCATTTACGATTACTTTCCCCATTAGCTTTTCCACAAACCGTCTTTCCATCTCATCCTCCTTTAAAAATTCATTGGACGATTGAGTATCTAATAAATATAACCGAACCTTTGAAGAAGAATTGAAAAACGTTAGAAAAAAAGGTCAAAATAGCTAAACATGTCCTAATTTATTATACACCAACCGAATAAGTATGATGTTAGGTATGGTGATCCGAATAAGTAAGACTTGTTGTTGGAGTAAGCTCCTGAAGACATTCAAAGTCAGCGGGAATGACACACGGTAACCGAAAAAAATAATAAAAGTGAGTGAATTTTAAGCTTTTATTGTCCTCGTCAGGTAGCACGATTTTACACGGTGCCCCCGCTCCTCTGCATAATTCTTTGCGAGCCTCGAGTTTTTTCTTCGTCACGGCAATGAATGAGACAGCGTTTGCAAGTATACATTCTATTTTTACGTTCTGTAATTTGGGAGCGTTCCAGTCTTCCAAAAAAACCTAATCCAGTGAAAGTGAGCAGGTGTATTTTCAATGTCTTCGTAAATTACTTCAGGTAAATTTTGGAATTCTTTTTCGCACAGCACTTTATCGACGTAATAATTCAAAAAACGCCAAATATTCCTTTTGGAATGGTTATTTGAATCAGTGTCTTCTTTCAAAAGTTTACCCGCCATATCGTAAATTTATTCCTAACAGCAACCAAACAAATTTGATATAGGGTGTTCATTTTAGTGTCTTTGTATGACTGTAATAAAAAGAATTATAATCCCAATTGTAAAAAGTAAAATTATGATTTTACTTTTCTAAACATTGCATCTTTGAGATCAAAGGCCTTCGGCAAAGGTAGAATTCGTTAATCTGATAACTACTGCATCAAACCTATTGCATTGAATAGAATAAGTGTGATTTAAGGAATCAAAGAACTTTATGCAAATTGAACAATTGTAACGCGAAAATATAAATCAGAAAATAATCAGCAATTATATTGAAAAATAAATAGCAGTAGTAAAGAAATGGGGTTTCTGGCAGATGACGTCACAAAATTGCCTATCACTTGCCAAGAATTCCTAGCACAATGTGATGTCCTCATTTATAATACACAAACCGAATAAGTATGATGTTAAGTAAGGTGATCCGAATAAGTATGTTGCTCCTTTACGCAAGTATAATATTATTCTATTTTAATGTTATTCTGATTTTTAAATGTAGAAATACGGTCTTCACAGTAATTGTATCGTAAGATCTCTTTCATAGACAGCTGAAAAATCCTCGGAAGAAATATCTTTCTTTTCCTTCCGCGAAGTTTCAGGTGTGGGGCTTCAGGGACCGGGCTTTGTCCGAATAGTAGAGCTGCTTCAGTATCTTCTCTGTTAGCATACTGAAGCTCTGAAGCATACAGCAATTATATTGAAAAATAAATAGCAGTAGTAAAGAAATGAGGCTTCTGGCAGATGACATCACAAAATTGCCTATCACTTGCCAAGAATTCCTACTACACTAACACATGATCGCCATAAAAAAATATGTTCTTTAAGCGACCTCCCCGCAACTTTCAAATCCTCCAAGTAATGGCTCGGATCCGCATCCAAGGTCAGCCTATATACTTTTACCCAAAACTCACCCCACCTCTCCGCCGCCAACAAAGTAAACGGCTTTTGTACCGGTTCGGTGGACAAAAAACCTTTTTCAGTTATTTCTACTCACACACTTATTAAAAAACTCATACTTCTTTCATGCACCACGCGAGCGTTCAGTAAAAGCTAAATAAATGGACTTGACCACCGTTTCTAAATTTTCATCTGTACTGACGTAGAACTGCACTATTTGGTCAGATATGCTGAGGATACAAATATTTTTTTTTCTTTTCCACCCTTTGAAAAGGAAATATGCCCCAATTGCCGATGTGTTTCTAAAAGATAAAGAAACAGGTAAACAGTGAATGGCATATATTTGGTAGAAATACATTCTAATGAACCAAAAATTATAAAAAATGCTATTCCAAAATATTAGAAAATAAACAATTGTAATGAATGATTTAAATAAACCATTCATTACCCGAAATATAGAATGAAACCACTCAAGCAAAGTAGATTTTTATGAACTGCACGTCTTTTTTAAGCAGAGGCAACAAATAAAATGGAAAGTTAGCAAAATTATAATATCACGATAAAATTCATCAAAAATTACTTTAAAGGCACTGAGGCATCTGGACCAACCCAATGGTCACCAACTTATCACTCACTTATCACCCACTAGTCTAGTTAAAGATGACGACGATGTGATCATTGTAGAGTGGTTTCCAGGTGGAAGTTATGGGATCAAATGACGATGTTGTTCATTTCCGTCAGATATAATCACCATATAGTCAGATTTTTTCAACAATGATTTAGCATTTAAAAATATTTCATCACCCTTGATTAAATATAATTTTTCCTCAAAACAGTTGTGTTCGTTTATTTATTTTTTGTTAATTTAAAATATACTTTTTTAACCACGGTGATTGATCAAAACTTATGACTATGCACCTTTTTCAGAACAAGAGCTAGCGAAAGAGCCTGTTTTAGATTAACATAGTGAATGACATATTTAGTTTTTATCTTCGAGCGTAGCAAGCAGCTTGGCCTTTTTACCGTTCGGTGGTTTCTTGTTTTCCGGGCAAAGAGGTAAATCTGAGTGCGTATCGTGCAGCCGATGTGGGTACTCAAGATCAACTTCGAGAATATATCCAGTTTCACGGTCATCGGGAACATTTTCCACGCTAAAACCGTCAATTTCCTCCTGTGTTAACCATCGATATTCATTGTGAGGAAGGGGTCTGGAGAGGGCCCATCCGTAGAGATTATTCGCGTCTAGATAGGTTAAATATGTCGAATCTTTATCTGGGTCGTAACCTGACATGAACTTATTGTTAGATTCACAGTATCTTTTCCAACACTGTGAAATTCCACCACGGATACCGTTCTCAATCATTAGAATCATATCATATTCGTTCAAAAGCTCTAATTCTATTTCAGTGTACTTAAGCATTGCATCAAATGTTAAACCTGGTGCCGTGTAATACCACGCTGGATCTAACTTGTAGGCTCCGTAGCATACGACACGAAGTTCTCAAAAATATCAGCGAGAAGAGTGACGTCACTTTTCAAATACACATCACTGTAATCACCGAGTGTCTCACATCTAAATGCATCCCATACATTTTCTGCATGTTGATAAAATTCGTCTAAAACATGCTCATCGTTCAATCTGTTGTAAAATTTATCCTTGTCCGGGAGCAAGGTTTCATCCAGCTTATTTAACGAATCAGTGTAATCATAGGGATAAACCCCCTTTCGTGTAACTAGTCGTGTCTTGTCTCCAAAAATTTCTCTGGTATATTTAAATTCTGTTAAGTTCGAGACTAGAGAAGCAAGAGAGGCGGGCATAAATCGAAACGTGTCGACAAAACGAACACGGAAATTATCGTCGATAGACTTTGAAAAAGAAATGTACTTTTCTTCAGAATTCGGAATAACGAATATCTGTCTCTCATCATAGTCTAACTCTCTTACAATGAAATGACCATCATACGCGGACAGGTTATGAATAAAAATAGGTATAAATTGAGGCATCTTGTACTGCACATTGCAAAAGGAATGAGCTGGACCTCGATACTGTCCCGTCAGGTGATCGTGATCCCTAACCCTATCCTCGTTTAACTCATTCCCACAAATGTGGAACGTTCGATGCGTTTTGAAAAGCGCTCTCTATTTCCTCAGTAAGTGGTGTATTAGGAATAGTTTTTTTGTAAATTTTGAAAACCTTCTGGGCTTCATCTTTTATGCTTTCAATAAAAACACGTGCTGCATCAGGTCCGCGATACAATACTGGCTCCTCGCATCCATCTGGTGTAACCATCACATAACAAAAGCTGAACGGTTCATGTTTCTGTATGATATTGGTGCATGAAGTACAAGAAGACGGTTCGCATGTGTTTACATTATTAACTTAAGAATTGGTGACAATACACAAACCATTGGAATACAGGATGAATGAAACGTTAGAGAACGGTCAACTGATTAAAATATATACAATATATCCATCATAGCTATGATTACACGTTAAAATAACAACCTTCTCTCATATATTCAGGGCGATACGTAACACAGACAATGGCACATACTGCGAAAATGTTCAAACACGTCCGCTAAAAGTGAAACATCGCTTTTCAGATACACATCGCTGTATTCTCCAAGAGTTTCACAGTTGAAAGCATTCCACACATTGTACGCGTGTTCATACGCTTCGTTTGAAATATTTTCCTGGATAAGTTTACTGAAAAATTTTCTTTTTAAGGTAAATGTTTTTCATCGAGTTTTTCACAAGAATCGGTGTATTCATAGAGATACACTCCCTTTCGTGTTACTAAATGTGTTTTATCACCAAATATTTTCTGCGTAAATTTAAACTTTCAAATTTAATAACCAGTGAGGCCATCGACTCAAATAATGAATAGAACTGAATAAAACTATATTATAGGGAAAAAATAAGAACAATAAAACTCAACACATCCATGAAGATATTTTTATTAAATTGTTTTTATCTTCGATTACATACAATTCCTCTCCTCAATAATTAAAAATCATGATTTCCTTAATTAGGGTGTGACCCCAATACTCTGGGAGGTAATTCCTGCGATGGTCTATAACTCCCTTATTTGAGCAAATGGGAGAAAAGATGTATTCAGGTTTGATGGACCGTGGAGTTAAACAATAAAACAAACAAATCGAAAGCATTTTTTAATTTACTTAATCTTAAGTAATTTATTTTTTCGGTAAATTTCAAATTTATCATCTCCATAATTGTAACACATCACCTCCGCTCCACTCATTTCAAATATTCGGGGGAGGAATATTTGCCTATTCCTCCCCTGAAATACAATGCTCCCCACCAAACCCTCACCGTATCGAGTGGTCACCTTCTCCAGACGTTCCACCCGGTACAATTTCCCCTCCTTCAACTCCCCTTTCTTCAAATAAGTGGGATTATATTGCGCATGGCGTAACCTATCACGCAGTTTATCCTGTAAGAATAAATATAAATTATACATAAATGTAGATATAAATACAACTTTGATTAACGAAGAAATATAACGAATATAAGGTTACAAAAAAAAACTAAGAAGGATATTTTGTTAACATCGCTTGCAGTAGTGGTTGTTATACTGGTGGTAATAACATTGATGGGAGTGGTGGCAGTGGTTTCCATCCTATCATTTCAAATAAATGTATATATGTATACATCTCGAAAAAAGTAGTTTAAACTCACTACACTTACATAAATGAAGATTGGGACTACCAAAACCACCCTCGCCTCGGTCAGTGTTACCGAGGGCTACTTCTGTTTTCATGAACGATACATCCGTTTCAATTTTTTCTAATATGACTTGTCGTATCTTCATGCCTCATCTTAATAAGAAATCCTCATCACCGTGATTTAAGAGGACTACTTTTATTGGAACCCTATAATCCGGGTCGATTACTCTCGCCCCCACTTCTATCCCATGCTTTACTGGTAAGCTAGAGCGGGATGCTTGTCTGCGGAGCTGCACTCATCCGTAGAATATATACCTTCCCTCGTTGTTCTAATTCGTACGGACCAATGCCACGAAGTCTCCTCTTCAGGCGGTGCACAGACTCCAAGTTCCTTCCAGCCAAGCGGACCGAGTGTCAATGAACCACTGACATTCCCAATTACTCGACTTAAAAAAAATTATTTTTGCCTTTATAAACGCTCATATTCACCCCTTCATAATTCAGCGTTATCATCTCCGACGCCGTCAATTTTAAAACGCCCGGAAGAATTATTTTCCTAACTCTTCCGGACAATTCCACATGCCCAACAAGCTTAAGTCCATATCTAGTATGTAGATTTTCTACCTTCGATAAGGCATATCTACTTTCGTATTCTAACTTTTCTTTTTTGACGAAAGAATACGTCTTCTGTGCCTCCAAGAGTTTCTGACGAATCTGTAAAAAGGACGATAAAACAAAATATTGGTAAAATGCGCACCGATAGAAAAAGCACTCCCCCCTCTGTCTATGAACTGCTAGACTGCCCGCCCAGCCCACCCCCAAGAAGTCAACGAACTTGATGAGGTTGAAGTGTTGTGGGATGACTACCATACATAATATAATGATAATATTATGATATAATTTATTGTTCTCAGATTTACATCCGTTGGAACATTTATAATCAATCAGTTTATAGCTTAGCAGTATATTAACCAATATAATATCCTTTTTTTTAAATTTTAATAAAAAGAGGGAATTTAAAAAATTTACACCTTTAATTGATGGCTGACTATTTGGCGTAGAACACCATATTATCTTGGATATATCCCCTTCAACTAAGTGCGGTAAATTTTTCAGGAGTCTTATAACAAAATTTGTTTTACCACAACAAGACGGACCTGCACAAATGCAGGTGAATGGATGTTTCCATTTCAAAGACATATAAACACTCTCACCACATTGACGTGACCTACGAAAATGCCTTTATTGAAGTAGATTCATTGAATTATATATATATTTAATGCACTGTGATGGATTTTTTGAACATATAAAACACTTATATCAAATTATTTCATTTATTATTAGTTTTTATGATATGAAAACATTTTTTGAAAAAAAAACATTAATAGATCACAATAAATATATATTGATAGAAAATATAACAATGTTTTTTCACAATATAGTATCATGAATTATTAAACAAAACCAATAGATTTACTGTTATGAAAATATTAAAAAAAACAATACAATTAATAGATTATAATAATTATAAATATTTATAGAAAATATAACAATGTTTTTTTAACAATTTAGTATCGTGAAATATTACACCATTCAGCACTTGAAAAAACAAAAAGAGATTATCAATAGATTAAAAAAAAATTAACAATGATCTTCACTATATCTCAAAAGATTTCTCAATTATTTAACTGTTTTTTTCTTAATCGCTATCTTCACTGTCCGTCAACATGTACGGAAACATCTTTAGTCTTTTGAATACCGAATTATCATTGAAATAACATTTATAATTGAATCTTTTACACCTAGACTCAATTATCTTTACATCGTTCACATACATTAAAACAGCCATTTCCTCAGTCCTACAACTTGGTAAGCACTAGTCAACTGGATGTATATCTGAAAATAACGGTCTTGTGAAGCAGTTTTTAATAATATTACTATTAATACTTGACACTATTTTCACTGCATCTCTAACTAACATACTTTTTTCAATAACACCAAAAGTGTCCGCTGAATAATTTTTCACAAAACTCGTTAAATCTCTGCATTCGTCCAGCACTGGGAAAAAACAGATAGGACAGAGTAATTCACGTTCTCCATTCTTTTTGTTTCTAACAAAATGCTTGAACTTAATGTGAATCGGCGTTTTTTCTCTTAACATTATCACAATTTGTCCATCGAAATATCTCAAATCTCTTATCTCGAAGTATTCCGAGAGAGTGAAATCTCGTCGGAAAATTATGTTTGCAACTGTCCTTCCTCTCGCTAACATGTAACTGAAATGAGATAGTGCCGACGGGTTAATTTCCCGTACGCTTCTTGCGTTGGGGCATGTAAATGACAGTGGCCCCGTCCTCGGGAAAAATGTGCGTTCTAAAACGAAACCTTTCGTCCGTGTCCTATCCAAGGTCCAAAACTAAATAACCAAATGGTTCTTGTGTAACCTGTTTATTTCCTCTCCAATTCCCCCAATTTTTCCGGATAGACCTGCCTGGCCAAATGACCAAATTGCAACCTATCTCGTGGATTTTTAAAAGTTACTATATATTTTGCATTCAGTGAATAATATCTCGCTTGAGGGCTCTGGTAAAAAATGTTCTGTGTTATTAAAAAAACTGAAATGTTAAAGTGATGTGAACCTCTGGTGAATAATTTACACACATCTTTGCTGTAGGCTCCCTCGCTGATCAAGTCATCGATTATGTATAATGTTGGATCGCCACCAAATTCTTCAAAAGGTCGTATTTCGGAGAAAAAGTGAACTGGTTATCGTATTTTAGGCTCACTTCCTGGGGCACAGCACGAAATTATCTTATGTATGGGACTATCTAACATATAGTTCAAGTTCTCCAAAAACCTTGTTACGAATGTGGTCTTCCCACATCCTGATGGACCTGCACAGATGCATGTAAAAGGATGTTTCCATGTTAACGTCAAGATTAAAACTGGAATTTTTTATTATTTTTTATCATTTATAAAACTTTTACGAAAAAAATGAAGTCAAAATATTGATTAATATCGAAAATGTCTTAAGGCGACGTCCTCTTAATCAAAATATACTTCGTTTGGTAAACTCTGATATTCGTCATCGCACATTACAGTTTCAATTTGACATTTAACATTCTGTTTAATGCGATGACGCACGATATGTTCGTCGCTCTCCATTATCCTTTTATGTGCAACATCGAATATGTTATTACAAATATATTCGATGCAGAGTTGATATAAGGTTTTTGGATTTTTGCTATTCATTGTGTGCGTGTGTGTTAGTACTGAAAATAAAAAGTAAAAAAAATTACACATGATGATGTTATAAGTAACACAAAAATGTTCAATCATATTTAAACTAGTTCTATTGCAACTAGTATAGAATTGTCCTATCCAAAAATTGAGTTTTATTGATTAATTTCTCCAATCTTTTTTCGCTAGATACTAATTCCATATTAATGTGTTTGCGTACGTTCAAGAAGCAACGGCCAAATAAACTGTTAGATAAAAAGTTATAGAAATCCTTTTCATATTCATTTGTTGCTAATTTTCTACGGTTAGTATTAAGGTCAATGTATGGTTTTATCCATGGAGATTGATAAAACTTGATGACTCTGTGTACCTTTTGCAGAACAAGACCTAGGGAAAGAGCCTGCTTCAAATTTACGTAATGTATTACATATTTTGTTTTATTTTCGAGTGAAGTTAGCAACTTGGCATGTTTACCGTTGGGTGGGATTTTATTTTGTGAGCAAAGTGGAAAATCTGAATGCTTATTGTGAAGGTTTCGCGGGTAGTCGAGGTCAACCTCAAGAATATATCCCGTTCACTGAAATCTGAAATATTTTTTACGTCTAGATTTTGAATTTCATCACGTAAAAGCCATTTGAAATTTGAACATGGGAGTGGTCTTGAGAGGGCCCAGCCATACAAATTATTTGCGTCCAAATATGTCAAGTAGTTAGTTTCTTTTTTAGTATCATGAACCTCCATGTATTTATTGTTAGCTTCACAATATCGCTTGCAGCATTGAGATATTCCTCCTCGAATACCTTTCTCTATCATCAGTAACATGTCGTAGTCTGTTAAAAGCTCAAGCTAAATGCGAGTATGTTTTAATATTGCGTCAAAAGTCAATCCCGGAGCGGTATAGTACCACGCAGGATCGAGTTTGTACGCGCTAAAACACACGCCACGAAAGTTCTCAAAAACAGCGAGAAGAGTGGCGTCACTTTTTAGATAAACACCGCTGTAATCGCCCAAAGTGTTGCAGTTGAAACCTTCCCAAACATTACATGCATGCGCATAGTCAGTGTCGGAAATTCCATCATCTGTTAGACGATTGTAAAATTTTTCCTTTCCCGGGAGCAAGGTTTCTTCGAGTTTATTCATCGAATTGATGTATTCATAGGGATACACTCCCTTTCGTGTGACCAAATGTTTTTTTCACCAATTATTTTCTGTGTACATTTAAATTCTTTCAAATGTGCCCCCAGTGAGGCCAGAGGTGCAGCCATAAAACGATAAGTATCGAGAAATCTTATGCTAAAATTTTCTTCGATTGATTTGCCGAAAGAAATATACTTTTCTTCTGAATTTGGTAAAACAAATAGTCGCCTCTCGTCGTAATTTAACTCACGAACAAAAAAATGTCCATCATAAGATGAGAGATTATGCAACCAGATGGGCAGGAATTTTGGCATTCTATATTTAATATTACAATCAGAGTGTGCTGGACCACGATATTTCCCCGTCAAGTGGTCATGGCCCTTTACTCTCTCATTACCCAACTCTTTCTCACAAATGTGGCAAACAATAGCATTTGTAAACTCCGTTTCCTCTTTAGCACTCAGGAGTGTCATTGGACTTGTATTTTTGTAAAGTGAAAATACCTTTTGCGCTTCCTCTTTCATGCATTCGATGAAAACTCGCGTCGCGTCTTGTCCTCTATATCATCCTTTACACAAGTAAAATATTATTCTATTTTAATGATATTATTATTATTTTTAAATGCAAAAATACGGCCTTCGCCGTAATTGTGTCGTAAATTCTGTTTCATAGACAGCTGAAAAATCCTCGGAAGAAATATCTTTCTTTTCCTTCCACGAAGTTTGAGGTCGGGGACTTCGGGGACCGGAATTTGTCCGAATAGTAGGGATGCTTCAGTATCTTCTCTGTTAGCATACTGAAGGTACACTGACACATGATCGCCATAAAAAAGGTGTTCCTTGAATAGTTATACATCATCACCTCCGCTCCACTCATTTAAAATATTCGGGGGAGAAATATTTGCCTATTCCTCCCCTGAAATACAATACTCCCCACCAAACCCTCACTGTATCGGGTGGTCACCTTCTACAGACGTTCCACCCGGTACAATTTCCCCTCCTTCAACTCCCCTTTCTTCAAATAAGTGGGATTATATTGCGCATGGCGTAACCTATCACGCAGTTTATCCTGTAAGAATAAATAAAAATTATACATAAATGTAGATATAAATACACCTTTGATTAACGAAGAAACATAACGAAAATAAGTTTACCAAAGAAAACGAAGAGGAGGATCTGTTGGTAACATCGCTTGCAGTAGTGGTGGTTATACTGGTGGTGGTAACATTGATGGGAGTGGTGGTTTCCATCCTATAATTTCATATAAATGTATGTATGTATATACATCTCGAAAAAAGTAAGTTAAACTCACTACACTTACATAAATGAAGATTGGGACTCCCAACACCACCCTCGCCTCGGTCAGTGTTACCGAAGTCTTCTTCTGTTATCATGAACGATACATACGTTTCGATTTTTTCTAATATGATTTGTCATATCCTCATGCCTCTCTTATTAAGAAATCCTCATCACCCTGATTATAGAGGAGTACTTTTATTTCAAGTCTATAATCCGAGTCAATTACACCCGCCCCCACTTCTATCCCATGCTTTACCGGTAAGCTAGAGCAGGATGCGAGTCTGCGGAGCTGCACTCATCCGTAGAATATATACTCAAGCAGCTGTGGCTGGGGTGTCGGGAGAATCCGGTAATGTTGAATATGGCGATGAAAACGGGTCCGAAGACATTTCGGGCACAACACTCACATCAGCTACGTTTAATAGAATCTGCATTGCTGCTAGGAATCTATTTCGAGCTGTGTTGGCTAAAGCTGCACTCATCCGTAGAATATATACGTTCCCTCGTTGTTGTAATTCGTACGGACCAATTCCACGAAGTCTCCTCCTCAAACGCTGCACAGACTCGAAGTTCCTTCCACTCAGGGCACTGAGTGTCAATGTACTTCTCACGTACATGTTTACGGATGAAACTGAAACAAAACATTATAGCAATTACTATTATCGTTCTTCATACATCACATAAAATGATTAATAATTAAGTAATAAGTTTTAATACCACTCCAATCGTATTTGAAATAACTGAGCATAAGAACAATTAGAATTTAATTCCTATAAAACTATCTATCGAAAAGTTTTAATTTAGTTATAGTTGAGTATCCAAGCTTAGAGAATGCACGATGATACCGCGTTTGGCTTATGTCGAACCATCTTCGTACAAAAATAATATTATTCTACTTTTCGTAAACTTTTAAGCGTTTGGGTATACAGTGAGGAAGCATAAAATGAAAGGTATTTGTTCATGTATCCACATTATTCTGCATAATTGATCATAGGGGTGGCACAATCGATGGATCGTTTAACCTATCGAATAAACGTGGTATGAACAATGTCTTTGGAAACAAATTAAATAATGTATGGACTGAAGCCATGGTGTGAAATGAATAAAAGGTTACTGAAATAGAAGGAATAAACTTAAATCTGATTTCATCGAGGAACTATATTTAAGAGTAGAAATAACAAAGTAGGGTTGTAATCACAATTATTATATTATTTGAAGATGAGATGTAACTGTGTCTCACTGATAATGACAGAAAACTTAAAGAAAAACTCTCCGTTAAATAATTAAAAATAAAATGCACAATGACTTGATGACATCACTGATACCATCATTCTCTGGAGTTATCCAAAATGTTATCACTCTGGATATAAATGCAGATTGAACTTCATTGGAACACCTTCCAAGTTGCACGGCCACATTACGTCTACCCTCGTTCGTATTCTCATGAGGTAATGCTTGATCAATGTTATGAAAGATTTTACAGTAATTGCAATATCGTCTTCCTTTCAACTCATCTAATCTGTGTTTCATATTGGAAAAAGTTGAAGCATCATCTATAATATAATTGTTAAATACAATACGGTCGTGAATATCATTAATAGCCTGTTCTAATTCATCTAAGTTTTACATAACCTAGGTCTTTCGAAGCATGAAAAAGTAACTCATGACTATGACATGTACAGAACTACCAATATGATTTTCTATATTTTATAAAAAATCTAACGGTCTTACTTAAAGCAGTTGATAAGCGCATTTAGATAAACGAGAGTAAAAATCAAAATCAAAGTTATCAACTTCTGATTCGTAATAACCGTGCGAAGCACCCGATAGGTTGTTTAACCACGACTCCCATAAACGCATTCTATTACATTCTATATAATACACCAGGCCCGTTTGAACTGATCGGGGTAGAGTTAATTTGTATATGTCCTTTTTTTCATCCACACATGCTGAGACTGTTGACAAAAAAAGTTGGTAAAGAGATGGAAAACCGGCTTTGAAATAGTAGACATGTCTAGGAATGCCTAATGATCTATCATCTATGATATAATTGTTAAATACAATACGGTCGTGAATATCATTAATAGCCTGTTCTAATTCATCTAATGTGATGTATGCACCAAGCGTGTAAATAGCTGATATTTGTTGAATGGAAGAAATAATTTACGCATGAAAAACGCGTACGCGATGGTAATAATCTGGAAAAATAAACCTAACAGCATCATCAAGAAATGCCCACTGAATAGTATGTGTCACTGCTGGGTAGTGTGTTGGCTAGCTCCAGCAACCCTTTTGCGAACGCCGTGTCAGTCATCCTGCGTTGGGAATATTGTTTGCCGAGGTATATTGCTTGCTGTCGATGATTGGTAGTGATGGGAGGTGTTTCCGGTGGAGTGCAAGTGTCTCTGTTCTGTTGCGTATTTAACCCAATGGCTCAGGTGACAGAGGCTAATAGGATTGTTGTGTGTTTTTTGTGTAGCCCCATAGCTGCTCGCGGTGACAACGATCTCTTAACCTCTTTGTGTGAAGCAAGATGTATGCGTAGTCGCCAAAACAGTACGTTGAAGTTTTTAATAATCGGCGGGTCAATCGCCCGCCGATACGTTAAGCACTCAGTGAAATATTTTCGCTCGAGGGCTCTGGTAAAAAATGTTTGGTGTAATTAAAAAAAACCGAAATGTTAAAGTGATGTGAGCCTCTGGTGAATAATTTCCACACATCTTTGCTGTAGGCTCCCTCACTCATCAAGTCATCGATTATGTATAATGTTGGATCGCCACGAAATTCTTCGAAAGATGGTATTTCAGAGAAAAATTGAACTGGTTATCGTATTTTAGGTTTACTACCTTGCTAAAACACCATACCACATGCTTTATGGTCTAGTACTACCTTCCGCATATTCAAACTTCTCAAAAACTGCGTGGCAAATGTGGTTTTTCCACAGCCTGACGAACCCGCGCAGATGTATGTAAAAGGATGTTCCAAGACTAACGTGTTGATTAACACTGGAATTGTTGATTAGTTACGTCATACTTTTATAATATCAATCGTTACCGAATGCATCCTCATGTGTTCGTGATCGAGGTATTTTATAATACCCCAAGCAAGGGCATTGATTCCATTCTCGCAGATGTATCGCTTGTCATAGAAAGCATTCAGTGTTGCTTTATTGCTTCTCATTGTGTACAGTTCATGGTTTTTGCTTCGAATTACCATAATTTCTCAGAACTCTGTCTCTCTTTAGCAAAATCTGAATAGCTCGTGTTTCTGTATAAAATTAGTGATGGATGATTTAGGAGAACGCTCGCAGCTACTAATATTCTCCTGAAGACATTCAAAGTCAGCATCAATCGCATACGGTACCCGAAAAAAATTATTTAAGTCGGTGAATTTTAAACTTTTATCATCCTCGTAAGGTATCACGATTTGGCACGGTGACCATTTTTCTCTGCATAGTTGTTCGCGAGCCTCGATTTTTTCTTCCTCACGGTAATGAGTGAGACAGCGTTTGCAAATGTACATTCTATTTTTACGTCCTGTAAATAGGGACCAAAAAACCTAATCTCCATCTAATGTCTTCCAAAAAACCTAATCCAGTGAAAGTGAGCAGGTGTATTTTCAATGTGTTCGTAAATGACTTAAGGTAAACTTTGAAATTCTTATTCGCACAGCACTACGGCAACATAGTAATTTTTAAAAACGCCAAATGTTCCCTTTCAAATGGTTATTCGAAGAAAGCATGATTAATGTGGGTAAATATTAATAATGAATTGTCCTCGTTTGGGAGCACTATTTTACTTAGCGTCCCCGTTCCTCTTCATAAATCTTTGTGAGCCTGCAATTTTTGTTCGTCATGATAGTGAGTAAGGTAACGTTTTCCAATGAATAAAGGATTCTAATGTCTAGTTAATTGCATTTTAATCAACGTATTAAAGTTCTTAATCCAGCAATAGTGAGCAGTTGTTTCGTTGGTAATGTAGAGGAGGTCGCGATGATCCTAAAGCTCATAATCTACAATTTTTATAGGATACACATTGTTTTTATCATCTAGTCCAAACACATTAATAGAAATGTTATTGACACGCTCGAATTTAGGGATATCCTTCAGATCGACTAGGTAATCAATACAGTTCCAAGTATAGGTCTCTCAAAATTCCTCACAATCGTATTTTGAAACTCGTTCGGGTCGATTGGATATATATTTTGCCCATAAAGCATACTTAAAGCAGTATTGATCACCATTTTTGACATTGATAACGGATTTCGTATGCTTCATTTTTGTAGGTAACTCGATGAATGTAGAACCTCGAAGAGGGGTGTACTTGTTAATACGTAGCTCTAAACCTATAACTTCAGCTAAAGTCCATCCTGACCCTTTAGCTTGAAACTATGACTTTTCTTTTAAAATTTAAGAAAATATCTCGTCCACAATCTCATTTAACTTATCAACGTCGATTACAAGTCTTAAATGAGGTATGTATCCCCTCATGTTCTCCTCTTCGAAATTTGCAAATCAATACAAGGTTGAACATTATACTTCTGTTCGTCCTTAATTGCACTCTAATTTTCTCAATCAACAGATTTTTTATTCCACCGAGAAAAGTTACAACGTCCTGAACATCCCCCTCGGGAGTTATCCAGAAGGTTTTAAGCCTGGATCTAATTGCTGATTCGATTTCATTGAACCCCCTCCCTATTTGCTCTTTAATTTTCATCAGGTGTGCGTTGGTATTCTCATGAGGCGAAGCCTCATCAATGCTATAGAAGATTTTGCAGTAAGGATAATATTTTCTACCGTTTGCTTTATCTAACGCATCTTTCATTTCATGATAAGTTTCCGAAATTAAATTTTAGAATGCTTTTTCGCACAGCACTATATCGACGTAATAATTCAAAAAACGCCAAATGTTCCCTTTCAAATGGTTATTCGAATCAATCTAATCTTTCAGATGATCACCCGCCATATCGTAAATTTATCTCTAACAGCAACCAGACATGTCTGATAGAGGGTATTCATTTAAGTGTCTTTGTATGACTGTAATAAAAAGAATTGTAATCGCAATGGTAAAAAGTAAAATTATGATTTTACTTTTCTAAACATTAAAGCTTTTATATCAAAGGCTGCTGCATCTAACCTATTTCATTGAATATAATTAGTTGTACTTAGGGAATCAGAACCTTAATGCAAATTATATAAATATAATGCAAAAGAATAAATCAGAGAATAAACAACACTACGATTTAATAATAAATAGCAATAGTATAGAACTGAGGTTTCTTGTACTTGACGTCATAACATCCCATCTCACGTGCCAAGAATTCCTAGCACACGAGAGCATTTGTTTGTTTAGCATTTCAAAAAAAAATCGCAACCTTAGCGACATAGTGAGCTTCAGAACCCTCGTCCTAAACTACATACATTGTGTGGGGTGAGTTAAGACTAAGCGAAAAAGAAAGTTCGACTCTCGGCGAAAAAATGGGTTGAAATATTTTGTGTATCCTAGGATACTAAGGGTATGGTGAAAATCGTTGTCCTTTTATCAACACCATACACCTGCAAATCATCACCAAGACGATTGGTATTCTCAATCACCACACTCATGCTCTCAAGATTCACTGCTTTATCTGCACGTAATCCTCACTTTAGACATGATTCCTGTAGAATTTAGTGCTTTCAACAAGACTCAGGTCAACCACATAGACCCCGCATGTATTCACCCATTTTGTATGCATTCTCAATCAAATCTGCCTGCAACACCTAGGTCTTTGGAAATTATGCAAGAAATAGTATCTCTTTTAGTTTGACATGTACAGAACTACATATATTATTTTCTATATCTAATTAAAAAATCAAATGGTCTCTCCAAAAAGGAATTGATATGCGTACTGAGATAAACGGGAGATAAAATCAAGATCAATATTGTATAGTTCCTATGCATAAGAAGCAATCGAAACTGTAATAATCTATTCAACGACGATTTCCACAAAACATTCTATCGTATTCAATATAATACGTTATGTCTGTTTGAATTGATCGAGGTAAAGTTAATTTGTGTGCGTCTGTTTTTTAATACTACATAGGCGGTTTCTTTAGACATACAAAGTTGATAAAGAGAATGAAATTCGACTTTGAAATAGTCGAAATCAAATCGGATAATCCCTTCGAACTTGATTTTAAAATATTTCCAAATAAACTCCCAAAACATCAATTTGTCTACTGGTGGCATTAATTACGACATCACACATTATCATGTCATTATGCCAATTAACAATATTTTTTTATGAGATGAGCCATGACAGGTTCATCGCTCTATTTCAACCTCTTACATGGAACATCGCAAATATTATTCGAAATATTTTATGACGCTGCTGATTCTGTAATGTAAATATTGCAGTACTGGATTTTAAGTTCTAGTACAGTTTATCAATATATATTAAATATGTTACCAAATATCGTTCAATATCTAAAATTCCTCAAGGCGACGTCATGTAAATAAAAGAAAAACTTCGTTTGGTAAATTTCGATGTACCTTATCGCACATTATCATGTCCGCATGCCAATTCACATATTATTACAAAAAACTTATCTAAGTGTAAGGGGTAAATATAAGTGAATACATAATAATAATAAAGGTAATAACAATGTCAAAATTGCCATGTTAGAACGGATACGTAAAAAAACATAAGCGATATATGGCTCGCCAGAAAAGAGGAATTTAGATACATATTACGTGTATTTAAAGGGATAAATATAACAAGGGAATAATATGAGTGTGCATAATTAACAATTACTCATTTTTTAAGATATTATTTTTGTCTTTATACACACTCATATTCACCCCTTCATAATTAAGCAGCATGATCTCCGACGCCGTAAATTTTAAAACAACCGGAAGAATTATTTTCCCAAATGTTCCGGACAATTCAACATGTCCAACAAACTTAAGTCCATATCTTGTTTGAAGATTTTCCACCCTCGATAACGCATATCTCTTTTCGTACTCCAACTCTTCTTTTTTTAACAAAAGAATACGCCTTCTGCGCCTCCAAGAGTTTCTGACGATTCTGTGAAAAGGACGATAAAACAAAATATTGGTACAATGCGCACCGATAGAAAAACCTCTCCTACTCTGTTCAATTCGTTGAGGAATCATAAGATGCTGTCGAGATAGCCGTAGGGTTAGTTATAGGTACCAACCTCAGGGGGAAAAATCAGATACTTGTCATTAACCGATCTAATACTCATAAATATACATAACCATAATATATCATTATTACCCCGTCGAGGTGGAGGGCACAACATCGGTGCTAACGATGGTGGTGCCGTTGTCTGCGGTAACACGTTTCAATCTTTAAGGGGAAGAGAACATAAATTAGATTTAGCGATGGAACGTTTAAAGACTGTATGTAATCGTAATTCTCTCGCATCAAATAATATTGCGATAACTAGAACTGCCAAAACCACCAACGCCTCGGCTACTATTAGCTGTAACGTCATCAGTCACCTCGAACGAAACATCTGTGGCGATTTTGTCGAAGATGGCTTGGCAAATTCGTACTCCTGTTCTAACCAAAACACCTTCATCACTATGGTTATAGAGAAGAACTTAAAGGTTAAAGGTTTAAAGGTTAGTTCCAGGGTATCCTCACTTGCAGTAGACGAGTTGCATACAGCGACTACAGGAGAGAAAAGTTTCTTTGCTCTTGTGGCCACTGTCTCGTCGGTGGGTGGGTCGATGGGTGGGTCGGTTGGCGGGTTCTCGTGAGTGGGTATTTACACCCAATGATCATAATGATGTGAATGGTATGACATAGGAAAAAAAAGAGAGTTAAACAGCAGCGCCTTCAGTCCGAAAAGTCGGACGAATCCAAAAAGGTGTCGCTTGAATGACATGAATTAAAAGTCTTCGTTTTCTGGCAATGCTATACTCGTGAACATCAATTAAATATCGTTTTCTCCTATGAGAGTTAAAAGCAAACGTGTACGAATGGAACGTTCTGTTCACCTATGGATCGCTAGACGATGAAACATTAGATGTTTGTTCACTCTAAGACTCAAATCCTTCTTTCTCCAAAAGAATGCGAACAATGGGGTCTTTCGTTTATGACAAACAGTGGAGTTCGAATGCAATTGGAGCACCAATTATCCTCATGACGAATTAATTCAGATGGCATATTTAATGAAAGAACGGTGTGATAAGTATAAACGTATACACCTATTGGTGGTTGAGAATTAATAGGGCTTGATGTATGAGTAGGCGAGAGATGAGCATCCCGGGGGAGTCACTGACCCCACCCATCCCATTAACCTTCTCTGTCTTTGAACTGCTAGACTGCCCGTCCAACCCACCCCCAAGAAATCAACGAACTTGCCGAGGATGAAGTGTTGTGGGATACCTACCATATATTATGTAATAATAATAATATAATGTAATTTATTGTTCTCAGATTTATATCCGTTGGAACATTCATACATAATCATTTTATAGCTCAGCAGTACATTAACCGATATAATATTCATGTGTACCAATTAAAAAAATGAGCTTTTACAGTAATAAATAACTTAAATAGCTTAACAGAAGTAAATATCATGAACCATTCAACAAAAACCAACATGCACAAAGAATTCAGTCGATCAAATACTGCAGAAAACATCTTGAACCAATTAAGAACAATTTACACGTAACAAAAATTTCTGTTCAGTCTGATACAATGGAAGAAAAATAAATTGAAAGAATCGACAGCAATGAACATTTACAAAACTTTCAAGTCAAATTTTGAAGGTTACACTATTGATGAAATAAAACAAGAATCAATCATTAAAGTTCATTTTTACTTCAATTCTTATAATATTATCTGTGTCAAGGTAATTAGAGAATTTCTCTTCGAAGTAGTTGTAATCACTTATGTCCTTTTTTGATAGTTTAAAATATTTTGGGAGGAAGAGTTTCCTCTTCCTCCCATCAAACAGAAAATGTGCCACTAGTGTTTCTCCGTATTGTGTGTTAATACCCTCCAAACTTTCCACCGGATATCTTATATGTTTTACCAACTTCTCCTTCTTTAAACATAAGTTTTCCTCCTGACATCTCATCAGCGCTGCAAACACCGGTGAGATGACGGTGTTTGTTGATCCGGCAGTGGAGGTAGATGTTGCAGCTCTGCTGATTCCCTTACGCGAAACGATGGTTGCGTAAATCGGTTCTGGATAAACACCCGTAGTGGCTGTGGTAGACATTGGTTTAGTACTCATTGTCTATAAAATAAATCATAAGTTTGAATGTGATAAAGAATCTCAACAAGTTTTTTAAGAATTATAATTTAATTTTTGTCTTTACTTAAAACGTTGTGAATTGTCAATTAATTGAATCTACTTGTGCCTCATATGAATCGTATAATCCTTGCGGAAAAGGGGCTGAAGAAAACTCGTCACCATAAATGAAATGTCCTAACCAATTATATAAAAAATAATCAGGCAAATTCTAATGCCTCTTCTTACTAAAACAAAATCTTCATCGCCGTGACTATAAAGTATTCTCCACTACAATCCGGGTGAATTACTCTGTGACTGAATAGACGAATTATTATTATACACGTAATTATGGAGGACAACAGGAATGTTGTGCTCCATAATTACGTGTTGGATATTCTACGTATTCAGTTGATGGTTGCTCCGTTGTAATTTCGTGAATGACAGCAATAGTGTATTAATTAGCAACAGCTGACAAAACTTAAACATACCGTGTCGCAGCGATGTCAGCTGGGGCCGCTGCCATTTAAGGAATGAACATGGGTCCAAATTGATGAAGTATCTATGGACCAATGTCAAGTAACCGTCTTTAAATCCGTGGTTTTTGTGTTCATTCTTCTTCAAAGCACCAGTGTTATTGTAATTTTTCCTTTGACATACATTTAATCCGAGGTATATTCTAATGCCTCTTCTTACTAAAAACAAATCTTCATCGCCGTGATTATAAAGGAGTACTTAATTAACACCACTACAATCAAGGTCAATTACACTCGGTGTATGTGTGGACGAATTTCCTGTAGTGCTGTGTAATTATTGGTTAAAAGTTCTACGTATTCGCTTGATGGCAGCTCCCTTGTTATTTCGTTAAAGGTTTCGATTTTGTATTTTTTGCCCACAGCTGACAAAAACCTAACATACCATGTCGCAGCGATGTCAGCTGGGGCTGCTGCCGTTAAAAGAATGAACATTGGTCCAAATTGATGAGGTTTATATGGACCAATGTCTTGTATCTGTCTTCGAATTCGTAGTTTCGTATTAACTGCAACCGAAGTTACATCATTCAATTGTAGTGGTGAAAAACTTTTTGCAATGAAAGATAAAAATAATTTATTGAAAATGTTTTAAAGTATTCTTGTGTGGTTTCCTTTGACACCTTTTAATTCTACCCACCAATGGGATAAGTTGGTTATGCGGTCGGTGCTGCATCATTATTGGGTGTAAGTTCTACGTATTCTTTTGATGGTAGCTCCATTGTAATTTCATGAAATGTTTCAAATTTGAATTTACTGCCCACAGCTGACAAACACCTAACATTCCGTGTCGCGGCGATTTCAGCTGGGGCTGCTGCCGTCAAAAGAATGACCATTGACCCAAATTTGTATAGTTTATGCGGACTAATGTGTTTTAGTCTCCTTAAAATACGTAGCTTAGTTCTTCTTCCAAGCACCGGTGTTTAATACTAATGTGTTTACCCCTTCGTAATTTAAAAGCATAATCTCCGATGCCGTTAATTTTAAAATGCCGGGAAGAATTATTTTCCTAACTCTTCCGGACAATTCCACATGCCCAACAAGCTTAAGCCCATATCTAGTTTGTAGATTTTCTACCCTCGATAAGGCGTATCTCCTTTCGTATTCTAACTCTTCTTTTTTGACGAAATAATACGCCTTCTCAACCACTAAGAGTTTCTGACGAATCTGTTATAAAGACGATCAAACAAAATATTAGTAAAATGTACACGGAGACAATACACACCAATAGAAAAACCTCTCTCCCTCTGTGCAATACCTTTGAGGAAGCAGAAGATGCTGACGAGATAGACGTAGGGTTAGACATAGGTACCAACCAATAGGGAAAAGATCAGATATTTGTCATTAACCGATCTAATACTCCTATATGTACATAATCATAACATTTAATAAGTACCCAGTCGAGTTAGAGGGCACAACATCGGCGCTAACGATGGTTGTGTCGTGGGCTGCGGTGACATGTTTCAATCTTCAAGGGGAAGAGAACATAAATTAGATATAGCTATGGAACGTTTAAAGACTGTATGTAATCATAATTCACTCTCATCAAATAATGTTGCGATAATTAGAACTACCAAAACCACTAACGCCTCGGCTACTATTAGTTGTAACGTCATTACTCACCACAAATGAAACATCTGTGGCAATTTTTCGAAGATTATTTGGCAAATTCCCTCTCCTCTTCTCACCAAAACATCTTCATCACTATGGTTACAGAGGAGAACTCTTTACTTCACCTCTATCGTCAGCGTGGATTACACCCGGTCCTAGTTCCACGCCGTACCTTACCGACTAGCTAGAGCGGGGCGCCAGTCTCCTGTAATATCCTTTTGGATTTTCAAGAGAGATACCGCTAGGTATTAAATCCCTTCCTCGCTTTGAAAATATATCCCACTGGACAGCACTTATATCATATCCAGCAGGACATTCATAGCAAGGTATGGGAACAACCACGAACGGGTGTAATTTTCTAATAGCGACGGAAATTCTGAAGAATGTCAATGCTATAAAAATAGTTAAACCATCCTATTCAATCATAACTGAATAACATACACAATAACACATAATATTTACCCCATGGAGGAAGCGAAAGAGGACTCTTTGGCAACGGGAGAGGGATCGTAAACCTCGGATAGCTCAATGCAGGCAAATTTGGTCGGCTTGCTCATTATGTATATTCTTCTTATTCTAGGGGTAAATGGGGATATAGTACTGTGAAAACAGTGGTGAGGACACCTAGAGAGGTGAAGGGGGATGCGGTGGTATCTGTAAATGCTGACAACGCAGCGATCTTGATGTTGTGGTGACGATTACAGCAGCAGTGAAGCGCAGATGTGACGACGTATCGACGAGTGTTATGATTTATCCTGCAGAAACCGCGGCCATTTATACCCAAATGATTAAAATGATGTGAGTGGTGTGACGTGGGAAAAAAAGAGAGTTAAACAGCAGAGGTTTCGGTCTGAAAAGTAGGACAAATCCGAAAAGGTCTCGTTTGAATGACATGAATTAACAAGTCTTCGTTTTCTGGCAATTCTATACTCGTGAACATCAATTAATAATCGTTTTCCCCTGTGAGTGTTAAAAGCAAACGTGTACGAATGGAACGTAGTTTTCCTTTGAATCGCTAGACGATGAGACATTAGATGTTTGTTCACTCGATGACTCAAATCCATGTTCTCCAAAAGAATACGAACAATCGGGTCTATCATTTATGAATAACAGTGCAGTTCGAATGCAATTAGAGCACCAATTATCCTCACTACCAATTAATTTAGATACGAATTAATTCAGATATCATATTTAACGGAAGAGCAGCCTGAGGAGTATAAACATATACACTTAATGGTTGATGCGGACGTATCATTCGTGCCCATTCATTTCAAAACTTGGCTCTATTTGCATTACGTTGAAACATGTAACTAATAATTACAACATGCATTGAAGTACCAATACAGTCTTCCAGTCTGAGTTATAAAATCTAGTATTCTATCAAGGAGGAGTTGATAAGCGTAATATGAAAAACGAATATTAAAGTCTAGAACAAAGTTATCAATAATTTGCCAATGATTCATCCCATAACTTATTTACCCATGACTTCCATAAAGATAACCCATTACATTCATTGTAAAACGTTAAATCAGTTTTAACAGTACGTGGTAAATACAATTTACATACGTCAGTTTTTCTATCTAAGCATGCAGATAATACGAATGAACGGAGATGATAAAGAGATGGAAAGCTAAAGTGATTACGGCGATGAATATCAGAAGAGGAAGTAATCACCTCCTAAAACTGTGAACGGTTCAAAAGAGCGTACTTTTGAAGCTAATAGGTGGTTCTGTTATAAAACGCGTGTAACTTAAATACTCCAATACGAATAAGTAAAAATTGGGCATCACTCACACTATTACGATTTGGAAATCTAACATATAGTTCAAGTTCTCCAAAAACCTTGTCACTAATGTGGTCTTCCCACATCCTGATGAACCTGCACAGATGCATGTATAGGGATGTTTCCAGGCTAACATCAAGGTTAATACTGGAATGTATCATTTTTTCTCATTTATAAAACTTTTACCAAAAATGAAGTCAAATATCGTTTAATATCTAAAATTTCTTAAGCCGACGTCCTCTAAATCAAAAAATACTTCGTCTGGCAAACTCTGATATACGTCATCACACATTACCGTTTCAATTTGACATTTAACATTATATTTAATGCGATGACGTACGGAAGATTCGTCGCTCTCAATTATCCTTTCATACGCTACATCGAATATGTTGTTAGAAATATATTCGAGGCAGAGATGATATTAAGTTTTTGGATTATTGCTATTCATGATTGTGTGTGTGTATTAATACTGAAGTAAGAATACTTATACTACAATTTATGAATACTTTCCCCATTCGCTTCTCTCCAAACCGTCTTTCCATTTCATCCTCCTTTCAAAACACATTGGACGTATGAGTATCTAATAATTTTTACCGAATCTTTAAAGAAGAGTTGAAAAACGTTATAAAAACAGGTCAAAATATCTAAAAATTTCATAATTCACAATACACAAGACAAATCAATATGATGTTAAGTATGGTGATCCCTTATAAAAGAAGAGTATTATTCTATTTTAATGATATTATTATTTTTAAATGCAAAAATGCGCTCTTCGCCGTAATTGTATCGTAAATTTTCTTTCATAGACAACTAAAAAATCCTCGGAAGAAATATCTTTCTTTTCCTTCCGCGAAGTTTGATGCCAGGTGCTTCAGGGTCCGGAATTTTTCCGAATAGTAGGGCTGGGAATCTTCTCTGTTGGCATACTGAAGGTACACTGACACATGATCGCCATAAAAAAGGTGTTCCTTGAGCGAACTCCCCGACACTTTCAAATCCTCCAAGTAACGGCTCGGATCCGCTTCAAAGGTCAGCCTATCTACTTTTACCCAAAAATCACCCCTTTAAAATTCATTGGACGATTGAGTATCTAATAATTTCTGCCGAACCTCTGAAGAAGGATTGAAAAAGTTTGAAAAACAAGTCAAAATAGCTAAAAATGTCCTAATTTATAATAACAAACCGAAAAATATGATGTTTAGTATGGTGATCCGAATAAGTATGTTGATCCTTTACACAAGTATAATATTATTCTACTTTAATAATATGATTATTTTTGAATGCAGAGATGCGCTCTTCGCCGTAATTGTATCCTAAGGTCTCTTTCATAGACAGCGGAAAAATCTTCGGAAGAAATATCTTTCTTTTCCTTCCGCGAAGTTTGAGGTCAGGGACTTCGGGGACCGGAATTTGTCCGAATAGTAGGGCTGCTTCAGTATCTTCTCTGTTGGCATACTGAAGGTACACTAACACATGATCGCCATAAAAAAGGTGTTCCTTGAGCGAACTCCAAAGCAATTTATTTTTTCTGTAAATTTCAAATTTTTCTTCTAAATAATTGTACATCATCACCTCCGCTCCACTCATTTCAAATATTTGGGGGAGAAATATTTCCTATTCCTCCCACGAAATACAATACTCCCCACCAAACCCTCACTGAATCGGGTGGTCACCTTCTCCAGACGTTCCACCCGGTACAATTTCCCCTCCTCCAACTCCCCTTCCTTCAAATAGGTGCGATCATCTTGCGCGCGGCGTTACCTATCGCGCAGTTTATCCTGCAAGAATAAATAAAAATTATACAGAAATGCAGATATAAATACACCTTCGATTAACAGAGAAACATAACGAAAGTGAGTTTACCAAAGAAAACGAAGAGGAGGATCTGTTGGTAACATCGCTTGCAGTAGTGGCGGTTATACTGGTGATGGGAACATTGACGGCAGCGGTGGTGGTGGTTTCCATCCTATAATTCCAAATAAATATATATATGTATATACATCTCGAAAAAAGTAAGTTTAACTCATGGCACTTACATAATTGAAGATTGGAACTCCTAAAACCACCCTCGCCTCGGTCAGGTTTACTTCCCGTGTCAGGGCTTCTTCCGTTATTTTGAACGATACATCCGTTCTGATTTTTTCTAATCTGATTTAGTATATTCTCATGCCTCTTCTTTTTAAGAAATTCTCATCACCGTGATTATAGAGGAGTACTTTCATTTCAACCCTATAATCCGGGTCAATTACACCCGCTCCCACTTCTATCCATTGCTTTACCGATAAGCAAGAGCGGAATGCGAGTCTCCCGTAAAATCCTGTGGGGATTTCGAGGGAGAAACCGCAAGGTATTAGAGCCCGCCCTCACTTAGGAATTATGTCAAACTGAACAGCACTGATGTCATATCCGACGGGAAAAGTGTAGCCAGGTGAGGGAACGACTGCGAACGGGTCTAATTTCTTAAGTGTAATCAACATTCTATGTTAGAATTCCACATGAAACGATAAGGAAAAGAATATATTGTAGCGGTATTTAGTGCCTTACACTAAAGTAGAAAGGCCAGTATCAGAGTATATTCACTTGCAGTAGACGAGTGTTCAACAGCGACTATAGGAAAGAACTTGAAATGCTCACTGGCGACAGTCTCACTGGTAGGTTCGGAGTACGAGTTCCTTTGGATGACGATGATGACGGTGGTAGACGTCGGTATCGGTGGTAGACGTTGAGTGATGGAGACTCTCCCAAAGCTAAGGCTTACAATACAGGAGCCCTTCTGCAGAGCTTCATTCATCACGCGAAAACTAGGAGGAGGATGTTTTCTATTCCGAAAGGAGTTAGATTTCCAAAAGCATTTCCAAGGAGTTAGCAGTTATATTATTTTCATTACTGTTCCGGACAATTCAACATGCTCGACAAGCTTAAGCCCATATCTTGTTTGAAGATTTTCCACCCTCGATAACGCATATCTCTTTTCGTTCTCCAACTCTTCTTTTTTAACAAAAGAATACGCCTTCTGCGCCTCCAAGAGTTTCTGACGATTCTGTGAAAAGGACGATAAAACAAAATATTGGTACAATGCGCACCGATAGAAAAACCTCTCCCACTCTGTTCAATTCGTTGAGGAAGCAGAAGATGCTGACGAGATAGCCGTAGGGTTAGTTATAGGTACCAACCTAAGGGGGAAAATCAGATGCTTGTCATTAACCGATCTAATACTCAAAAATGTACATAATCATAACATGTAATAAGTACCCAGTCGAGGTTGAGGGCACAACATCGGCGCTAACGATGGTGGTGTCGTGGGCTGCGGTGACATGTTTCAATCTTCAAGGGGAAGAGAACATAAATTTGATATAGCTATGGAACGTATAAAGATAGTGTGAAATCATAATTCACTCGCATCAAATAACGTTGCGATAATTAGAACTGTCAAAACCACCAACGAATCGGCTACTATTAGTTGTAACGCCATCACTCACCACAAATGAAACATCTGTGGCAATTTTGTCGAAGATTATTTGGCAAATTCCCTCTCCTCTTCTCACCAAAACATCTTCATCACTATGGTTACAGAGGAGAACTCTTTACCTCACCTCTATCGTCAGCGTGGATTACACCCGGTCCTAGTTCCACGCCGTACCTTACCGACAAGCTAGAGCGGGGCGCGAGTCTCCTGTAATATCCTTTTGGAATTTCAAGACCGCTAGGTATTAAATCCCTTCCTCGCTTTGAAAATATATCCCACTGGACAGCACTTATATCATAACCAGCAGGACATTCATAGCAAGGAATGGGAACAACTACGACGGGTGTAATTTTCTAATAGCGACGGAAATTCTGAAAAATGTCAATGCTATAAAAATAGTTTAACCATCCTATTCAATCATAACTGAATAACATACACAATAACACATAATATTTACCCCATGGAGGAAGCGAAAGAGGACTCTTTGGCAACGGGAGAGGGATCGTAGACCTCGGATGGCTCAATGCAGGCAAATTTGGTCGGCTTGCTCATTATTATGTATATTCTTCTTATTCTAGGGGTAAATGGGGATATGGTACTGTGAAAACAGTGGTAAGGACACCTAGAGAGGTGAAGGGGGATGCGGTGGTATCTGTAAATGCTGACAACGCAGCGATCTTGATGTTGTGGTGACGATTACAGCAGCAGTGAAGCGCAGATGTGACGACGTATCGACGAGTGTGTGATTTATCCTGCAGAAACCGCGGCCATTTATACCCAAATGATTAAAATGATGTGAGTGGTGTGACGTGGGGAAATAGAGTTAAAGAGCAGAGGTTTCAGTCTGAAAAGTTGGACAAATCCAAAAAGGTCTCGTTTGAATGACATGAATTAACAAGTCTTCGTTTTCTGGCAATTCTATACTCGTGAACATCAATTAATAATCGTTTTCCCCTATAGTGTTAAAAGCAAACGTGTACGAATGGAACGTAGTTTTCCTATGAATTGCTAGACGATAAGACATTAGATGTTTGTTCACTCGATGACTCAAATCCATGTTCTCCAAAAGAATACGAACGATCGGGTCTATCATTTATGAATAACAGTGCAGTTCGAATGCAATTAGAGCACCAATTATCCTCACTACGAATTAATTCAGATAGCATATTTAACGAAAGAGCAGCGCGAGGAGTATAAACGTATACACTTATTGGTTGATGCGGACGCATCATTCTAGCGCATTCATTTCAAAACTTCGCTCTATTTGCATCACGTTGAAACATGTAACTAATAATTACAACATGCATTGAAGTACCAATACAGTCTTCCAGTCTGAGTTATAAAATCTAGTATTCTATCAAGGAGGAGATGATAAGCGTAAGATGAAAAACGAATATTAAAGTCTAAAACAAAGTTATCAATAATTTGCCAATGATTCATCCCATAGCTTATTTACCCATGACTTCCATAAAGATAACCTATTACATTCATTGTAAAACGTTAAATCAGTTTTAACAGTACGTGGTAAATACAATTTACATACGTCAGTTTTTCTATCTAAGCATGCAGATAATACGAATGAACGGAGTTGATAAAGAGATGGAAAGCTAAAGTGATTACGGCGATGAATATCAGAAGAGGAAGTAATCACATCCTAAAACTGTGAACGGTTCAAAAGAGCGTACTTTTGAAGCTAATAGGTGGTTCTGTTACAAAACGCATGTAACTTAAATACTCCAATACTAATACGTAAAAAGTGGGCATCACTCGCACTATTACGATTTGGAAATCTAACATATAGTTCAAGTTCTCCAAAAACCTTGTCACGAATGTGGTCTTCCCACATCCTGATGGACCTGCACAGATGCATGTTAAGGGATGTTTCCAGACTAACATCATGGTTAACACTGGAATGTATTATTTTTTCTCATTTATAAAACTTTTACCAAAAATGAAGTCAAATATCTTTTAATATCTAAAATTTTTTAGAGCCACGTCCTCTAAATCAATAAATACTTCGTCTGGCAAACTCTGATATACGTCATCACACATTACCGTTTCAATTTGACATTAAACATTATATTTAATGCGATGACGTGCGGATGATTTGTCGCTCTCCATTATCCTTTTATACGCTACATCGGATATGTTTGTGAGAAATATACTCGAGGCAGAGATGATATAAAGCTTTTGAATTATTGCTATCCATGATTGTATGTGTGTATTAATACTGAAATAAGAATATCAATACTACCATTTATGATTACTTTCCCCATTACCTTTTCTCCAAACCTTCTTTCCAACTCATTCTCCTTTAAAAATTCATTGGACGATTGAGTATCTAATAATTTCTGCCGAACCTTTAAAGAAGAATGGAAAAACGTTAGAAAAACAATTCAAAATATCTAAAAAATGTCCTGATTTATAATACACAAACCGAATAAGTATGATGTTAACTATGGTGATCCGAATAAGTATGTTGATCCTTAACACAAGTATAATATTATTCTCTTTTAATGTTATTCTGATTTTTAAATGAAGAAATACGGTCTTCACCGTAATTGTATTGTAAGATCTGTTTCATAGGCAGCTGAAAAATCCTCGGAAGAAATATCTTTCTTTTCCTTCCGCGAAGTTTGATGCCAGGGGCTTCAGGGTCCGGAATTTTTCCGAATAGTAGGGTTGCTTCAGATTCTTCTCTGTTGGCATACTGAAGGTACACTGACACATGATCGCCATAAAAAAGGTGTTCCTGGAGACTACTCCCCGACACTTTCAAATCCTCCAAGTAACGGCTCGGATCCGCTTCAAAGGTCAGCCTATCTACTTTTACCCAAAACTCTACCCACCTCTCCGCCGCCAACAAAGTGAACGGGTTTTTTACCGGTTGTGTGGAAAAAAAGGAACCATTTTCAATTATTTCTACTCTCACTCACTTATTTAAAAAATCATCCTTTTTTCATGCACCGCGCGAGCGTTCAGTACTAACTAACTAAATGGACTTGACCACCGTTTTTTAATTTTCATCTGGACTGATGCAGAACTGCAGTATTTGGACAGATATGCTGATTATACAAATCTTTATTTTTTTCCTTTCCTCCCATTCCCAAAACGAAATGCGCAACAAATACCGATGTGTTTCTAAAACATAAAGAAACAGGTAAACATTTAATGACATATATTTGGTAGAAATACATTCGAATGAACAAAAATTTATACAAATATGATGCAAATACAACAGAAAATAAACAATTGTAATTAAAGATTGAAATAAACCATTCAGTACCCGAAATATAGAATAAAACCACCCAAGCAAAGTAGATTCATATGAACTGCTCGTTTTTCTTTAAACAGAAACAACAAATGGGTGAAGAACTTAAGAATTGGTGACAATAAACAAACCATGGGAATACAGCATGAATGAAACGTTAGCAAGAGGACGACAACTCACTAAAATGTACAGTTAATCCATAATAGCAATGATTACACGGTAAAATGACAACCTTCTCTTATAAATTCAGGACGATACGTAACACAGACAATAGTACATACTGCGAAAATGTTCAAACACGTCCGCTAAATATGTTACATAGCTTTTCAGATACACATCGCTGTATTCGCCAAGAGTTTCACAGTTGAAAGCATTCCACACATTGCACGCGTGTCCATACGCTTCGTTTGAAATATTTTCTCCGGTGACTTTACTGAAAAATTTTCCTTTGAAAGTAAATGTTTTTCATCGATTTTTTCACAAGAATCGGTGTATTCATAGGGATACACTCCCTTTCGTGTTACTAAAAGTGTTTTATCACGAAATATTTTCTGCGTAAATTTAAACTCTTTCAAATTTGCAACCAGTGAGTCCATCGACACGGATAATAAAAAGAACTGAATAAAACTATATTATAGGATAAAAATAAGAACAAATGAACTCAACACATATCCTTTAAGATATTTTTATTAAATTATTTTTATCTTCGATTACATACCATTCCTCTCCTCAACAGTTAAAAATTATGATTTCGTTAATTTGGGTGTGACCCCTATACTCCGGAGATTATTCCTGCGATGGTCTATAACTCCCTTATTAGAACAAATGGGAGAAAAGATCTATTCAGGTTTGATGGACCTTAAAGTTAAACAATAAAAAAAACAAATCGAAAGCATTTTTTAATTTACTTAATCTTAAGTAATTTATTTTTTCGGTATATTTCAAATTTTTCTTCTCCATAATTATACTTCATCACCTCCGCTCCACTAATTTCAAATATTCGGGGGAGGAATATTTGCCTATTCCTCCCCCGAAACACAATACTTCCCACCAAACCCTCACCGTATCGAGTGGTCACCTTCTCCAGACGTTCCACCCGGTACAATTTCCCCTCCTCCAACTCCCCTTTCTTC
The DNA here is from genome assembly GCF_921293095.1 of Ischnura elegans. Lineage (NCBI taxonomy): Eukaryota > Metazoa > Arthropoda > Insecta > Odonata > Coenagrionidae > Ischnura > Ischnura elegans. The sequence continues at coordinate 317,521 of NW_025791658.1, read as the reverse complement.
AAATAGGTTCGATTATATTGCGCGCGGCGTAACCTATCACGCAGTTTATCCATGTAAGAATAAATAAAAATTATACAAAAATGAAGATATAAATACACCTTTGATTAACAAAGAAACATAACGAAAATAAGTTTACCAAAGAAAACGAAGAGGAGGATCTGTTGGTAACATCGCTTGCAGTAGTGGTGGTTATACTGGTGGTGGTAACATTGATGGGAGTGGTGGTGGTGGTTTCCAACCTATAATTTCAAATAAATGTATTTATGTATATACATCTCGAAAAAAGCAAGTTAAACTCACTACACTTACATAAATGAAGATTGGAACTCCCAAAACCACCCTCGCCTCGGTCAGTGTTACCGAAGTCTTCTTCTGTTATCATGAACGATACATACGTTTCGATTTTTTCTAATATGATTTGTCATATTCTCATGCCTCTCTTATTAAGAAATCCTCATCACCCTGATTATAGAGGAGTACTTTTATTTCAAGTCTATAATCCGGGTCAATTACACCCGCCCCCACTTCTATCCCATGCTTTACCGGTAAGCTAGAGCGGGATGCGAGTCTGCGGAGCTGCACTCATCCGTAGAATATATACTCAAGCAGCTGTGGCTGGGGTGTCGGGAGAATCCGGTAATGTTGAATATGGCGTTGAAAACGGGTCCGGAGACATTTCGGGCACAACACTCACATCAGCTACGTTTAATAGAATCTGCATTGCTGCTAGGAATCTATTTCGAGCTGTGTTGGCTAAAGCTGCACTCATCCGTAGAATATATACGTTCCCTCGTTGTTGTAATTCATACGGACCAATTCCACGAAGTCTCCTCCTCAAACGCTGCACAGACTCAAAGTTCCTTCCAGCCAGCGGACTGAATATCAATGTACCTCTGACGTACATGTTTACGGATGAAACTGAAACATAACATTAGAGCAATTACTATTATTGTTCTTCATACATCATATAAAATGATTAATAATTAAGCAATAATTGTTTATACCACTCCAAGATTATTTAAAATGAATCGAATCGAATTTAAAATGAAGAGGGTTAGAGAATGCACGATTATACCGCGTATGGCTTATGTCGAACCATCTTCGTACAAAAATAATATTCTTTTACCTTTGTGAAAACTTTTAAGCGTTCAGGTATACAGTGAGGAAGCATAAAATGAAAGGTATTTGTTGATGCATCCACATTATTCTGCATAATTGATCGTAGGGGAGGCACAATCGATGGATCGTTCACTACCCTGCTAAGACACCAAACCACATGCTCTATGGTCTAGGACTATCTACCGCATAATCAAACTTCTAAAAAAACTTCGAGGCAAATGTGGTTTTTTCACAACCTGACGAACCCGCGCAGATATCAATACATATGTATGTGAAAGGATGTTTCCAGACTAACGTCTTGATTAACAATGGAATTATTGATTGGTAACGTCATTCTATTATAATATCAATCTTTACCGAATGCCTCCTCATGTGTTTCGTTTTCGAGGCATTTTATAATACCCCAAGCAAGGTTATTGGTTCCATTCTCGCCGATGTATCTCTTGTCATCGAACGCATTCACTGTTGCTTTATTCCTTCTCATTGTGTACAGTTCATGATTTTTGCTTCGAATTACCGTGATTTCTCAGAACTCTGCCTCTGTTTAGCAAAAGCTGAATGGCTCGTGTTTCAGTATTAAATTAGTGATGAATGATTTAGGAGAAGGCTCGCAGCTACTAATATTCTCCTGAAGACATTCAAAGCCAGCATCAATCGCATACGGTACCCGAAAAGAATAATTTAAGTCGGTGAATTTTAAACTTTTATCATCCCTTGCAGGTATCACGATTTTGGACGGTGTCCACAATCCTCTGTTGTTTGCGAGCCTCGATTTTTTCTTTGTCACGGTAATGAGTGAGACAGCGTTTGCAAATATACATTCTATTTTTACGTCCTGTAAATAGGGAGCGTTCCTATCTTCCAAAAAACTTAATCCAGTGTAAGTGAGCAGGTGTATTTTCAATGTGTTCAAATGACTTCAGGTAAACTCTGAAATTCTTTATCGCACAGCACTATGGCAACATAGTAATTTTAAAAAACGCCAAATGTTCCCTTTCAAATTGTTATTTGAAGAAAGAATGATTAATGTGGGTAAATATTAATAAATAATTGTCCTCGTTTGGTAGCACAATTTTACCTGGCGTCCCCGTTCCTCTGCATAAATCTTTGTGAGCCTTCAATTTTTGTTCGTCATGATAGTGAGTAAGGCAACGTTTGCAAATGAATATAGGATTCTTATAACTAGTTAATTGTGTTTTAATCAACCTATTAAAGTTCTTAATCCAGCAATAGTGAGCAGTCAATTCGTTGGTAATGTAGAGGAGGTATCGATGATCCTAAAGCTCATAATCTACAATTTTAATAGGATACACATTGTTTTTAACATCTAGTCCAAACACATTAATTGAAATGTTACTGACACGCTCGAAGTTAGGGATATCCTTCAGATCGACTGAGTAATCAATACAATTCCAAGTATAGGTCTCCCGAAATTCCTCACAATCGTATTTTGAAACTCGTTCGGGTTGATTGGCTACATATTTTGCCCATATAGCATACTTAAAGCAGTATTGATCACCATTTTTGACATTTATAACGGATTTCGTATGCTTAATTTTTGTAGGTAACTCGATGAATGTAGAACTCCGAAGAGGGGTGTACTTGTTAATACGTAGCTCTAAACCTATAACTTCAGCTAAAGTCCATCCTGACCCTTAAGCTTGAAACTCGGACTTTTCTTTTGAAATTTTAGAAAATTTCTCGTCCACAACCTCATTTAACTGATCAACAAGTAGGACACGTTGATTACTAGTATTAAATGAGGTATCTAGCTCCTCGTGTTCTCCTTTTCGAAATTTGCAAATCAATACAAGGTTGAACATTATACTTCTGTCCGTCCTTAATTGCACTCTAATTTTCTCAATCAACAGATTTTTTATTCCACCGAGAAAAGTTACAACGTCCTGAACATCCCCCTCGGGAGTTATCCAGAAGGTTTTAAGCCTGGATCTAATAGCCGATTCGATTTCATTGAACCCTCTCCCTATTTGCTCGTTAATTTTCATCAGGTGTGCATTGATATTCTCATGAGGCATAGCCTCATCAATGTTACAGAAGATATTGCAGTAAGGATAATATTTTCTACCATTTGCCTTATCTAACGCATCTTTCATTTCATGATAAGCTTCCAAAATTAAATTTTGGAATGCTTTTTCGCACAGCACTATATCGACGTAATAATTCAAAAAACGCCAAATGTTCCCTTTCAAATGGTTATTCGACACAATGTCATCTTTCAGATGATTACCCGCCATATTGTAAATTTTATCCCTAACAGCAACTAGACATGTCTGATAGAGGGTATTCATTTTAGCGTATTCGTAAGACTAATAAAAAGAATTGTAATCGCAATGGTAAAAAGTAAAATTATGATTTTACTTTTCTAAACATTAAATCTTTTATATCAAAGGCCTTTGTAGTATATGTTAATCTGATAACTGCTGCATCTAACGTATTTCATTGAATATAATTAGTTGTACTTAGGGAATCAAAACCTTAATGCAAATTATATAAATATAATGCAAAAGAATAAATCAGAGAATAAACAACACTACGATTTAATAATAAATAGCAATAGTATAGAACTGAGGTTTCTAGTATATGTCGTCATAACATCCCATCTCACGTGCCAAGAATTCCTAGCACACGAGAGCATTTGCTTGTTTAGCATTTCCAAAAAAATCGCAACCTTAGCGACATAGTGAGCTTCAGAACCCTCGTCGTAAACAGCATAAATTTTGTGGGGTGAGTTAAGGCTAAGCTGAAGAGAAAGTTCGACTCTCGGCGAAAAAATGGGTTGAAATTTTTTGTGTATCCTAGGATACTAAGGGTATGGTGAAAATCGTGGTCCTTTTATAAACACCATACACCTGCAAATCATCACCAAGACGATTGGTATTCTCAATCACCTCACTCATGCTCTCAAGATTCACTTTTTTATCTGCACGTAATCCTCACTTTAGACATGATTACTGGCGAATTTAGTGCACTCAACAACACTCAGGTCAACCACATAGACCCTGCATGTATTCACCCATTTTGTATGCATTCTCAATCAAATCTGCCTGCAACACCTAGGTCTTTGGAAATTATGCAAGAAATAGTATCTCTTTAAGTTTGACATGTACAGAACCACCTATATTATTTTCTATATCAAATAAAAAATCAAATGGTCTCTCCAAAAAGGAATTGATATGCGTACTGAGATAAACGGGAGATAAAATCAAGATCAATATTGTATAGTTCCTATGCATAAGATGCAATCGAAACTATAATAATCTATTCAACGACGATTTCCACAAAACATTCTATCGTATTCAATATAATACGTTATGTCTGTTTGAATTGATCGAGGTAAAGTTAATTTGTGTACGTCTGTTTTTTAATACTACATAGGTGGTTACTTTGGACATGCAAAGTTGATAAAGAGAAGGAAATTCGACTTTAAAATAGTCGTAATCAAATCGGATAACCCCTTCGACCTTGATTTTAAAATATTTCCAAATGAACCCCCAAAATATCGATTTGTCTATTGGTGGCATTAATTACGGCATCACACATTATCATGTCATTATGCCAATTAACAATATTTTTTAAAGAGATGAGGCATGACAGGCTCATCGCTCTAATTCAACCTCTTTCATGGAACATCGCAAATATTATTCGAAATAATTTATAGACGCTGCTGATATAAAGTCTATAATGTAAATATTGCAGTACTGTATTTTAAGTTCTAGTACAGTTTATCAATATATAAAAAATGTTACCAAATATCGTTCAATATCTAAAATTCCTCAAGGCGACGTCCTGTAAATAAAAGAAAAACTTCGTTTGGTAAATTTCGATGTACCTTATCGCACATTATCATGTCTGCATGACAATTCACATATTATTACGTAAAACTTATCTAAGTGTAAGGGGTAAATATAAATGAATACATAATAATAATAAAGGTAATAACAATGTCAAAATTACCATGTTAGAACGGATACGTAAAAAAACATAAGCGATATATGGCACGCCAGAAAACAGAGGAATTTAGATACATATTACAATTATTTAAAGGGATAAATATAACAAGGGAATAATATGAGTGTGCATAATTAACAATTACTCATTTTTTAAGAAATTATTTTTGTCTTTATACACACTCATATTCACCCCTTCATAATTAAGCAGCATGATCTCCGACGCCGTCAATTTTATAACAACCGGAAGAATTATTTTCCCAAATGTTCCGGACAATTCAACATGTCCAACAAGCTTAAGTCCATATCTTGTTTGAAGATTTTCCACCCTCGATAAGGCATATCTCTTTTCGTACTCCTACTCTTCATTTTTAACAAAAGAATACGCCTTCTGCGCCTCCAAGAGTTTCTGACGATTCTGTGAAAAGGACGATAAAACAAAATATTGGTACAATACACACCAATAGAAAAACCTCTCCCACTCTGTTCAATTCGTTGAGGAAGCAGAAGATGCTGACGAGATAGCCGTAGGGTTAGTTATAGGTACCAACCTAAGGGGAAAATCAGATACTTGTCATTAACCGATCTAATACTCAAAAATGTACATAATCATAACATGTAATAAGTACCCAGTCGAGGTTGAGGGCACAACATCGGCGCTAACGATGGTGGTGTCGTGGGCTGGGGTGACCTGTTTCAATCTTTAAGGGGAAGAGAACATAAATTAGATTTAGCGATGGAACGTTTAAAGACTGTATGTAATCGTAATTCACTCGCATCAAATAATATTGCGATAACTAGAACTGCCAAAACCACCAACGCCTCGTCTACTATTAGCTGTAACGTCATCAGTCACCTCGAACGAAACATCTGTGGCGATTTTGTCGAAGATGGTTTGGCAAATTCGCATTCCTGTTCTAACCAAAACACCTTCATCACTATGGTTGTAGAGAAGAACTTAAAGGTTAAAGGTTTAAAGGTTAGTTCCAGGGTATCCTCACTTGCAGTAGACGAGTTGCATACAGCGACTACAGGAGAGAAAAGTTGCTTTGCTCTTGTGGCCACTGTCTCGTCGGTGGGTGGGTCGGTAGGCGGGTTCTCGTGAGTGGGTATTTACACTTAATGATCATAATGATGTGAATGGTATGACATAGGAAAAAAACAGTTAAACAGCAGCGCCTTCAGTCCGAAAAGTCGGACGAATCCAAAAAGGTGTCGCTTGAATGACATAAATTAAAAGTCTTCGTTTTCTGGCAATGCTATACTCGTGAACATCAATTAAATATCGTTTTCTCCTATGAGAGTTAAAAGCAAACGTGTACGAATGGAACGTTCTGTTCACCTATGGATCGCTAGACGGTGAAACATTAGATGTTTGTTCACTCTAAGACTCAAATCCTTCTTTCTCCAAAAGAATGCGAACAATGGGGTCTTTCTTTTATAACAAACAGTGGAGTTCGAATGCAATTGGAGCACCAATTATGCTCATGACGAATTGATTCAGATGGCATATTTAACGAAAGAACGGTGTGATAAGTATAAACTTATACACCTATTGGTGGTTGAGAATAAATAGGGCTTGATGTATGAGTAGGCGAGAGATGAGCATCCTGAGGGAGTCACTGACCCCACCCATCCCATTAACCTTCTCTGTCTTTGAACTGCTAGACTGCGCGTCCAACCCACCCCAAAGAAATCAACGAACTTGCCGAGGATGAAGTGTTGTGGGATACCTACCATATATTATGTAATAATAATAATATAATGTAATTTATTGTTCTCAGATTTATATCCGTTGGAACATTCATACATAATCATTTTATAGCTCAGCAGTACATTAACCGAAAAAATATTCATGTGTACCAATTAAAAAAATGAGCTTTTACAGTAGTAAATAACTTAAATAGCTTAACAGAAGTAAATATCATGAACCATTCAACAAAAACCAACATGCACAAAGAATTCAGTCGATCAAATGCTGCAGAAAACATCTTGAACCAATTAAGAACAATTTACACGTAACAAAAATTTCTGTTCAGTCTGATACAATGGAAGAAAAATAAATTGAAAGAATCGACAGCAATGAACATTTACAAAACTTTCAAGTCAAATTTTGAAGGTTACACTATTGATGAAATAAGACAAGAATCAATCATTAAAATTTATTTCTATTTCAATTTTTATAATATTATCCGTGTCAAGGTAATTTGAGAATTTCTCTTCAAAGTAGTTTTTTTCACTTATCTCCTTTTTCGATAGTTTAAAATATTTTGGGAGGAAGAGTTTCCTCTTAAACAGAAAATGTGCCACTAGTGCTTCTCCGTATTGTGTGTTAATACTCTCCGCACTTTCCACCGGATATCTTATATGTTTCACCAACTTCTCCTTTAAACATAAGTTTTCCTCCTGACATCTCACCAGCGCTGCAAACACCGGTGAGATGACGGTGTTTGTTGATCCGGCAGTGGAGGTAGATGTTGCAGCTCTGCTGCTTCCCTTACGGGAAACCATGGTTGCGTAAATCGGTTCTGGATAAACACCCGTAGTGGCTGTGGTAGTCATTGGTTTAGTACTCATTGTCTATAAAATAAATCATAAGTTTGAATGTGATTAAGAATCTCAACAAGTTTTTTAAGAATTATAATTTAATTTTTGTCTTTACTTAAAACGTTATGATTTGTCAATTAATTGAATCTACTTGTGCCTCATATGAATCGTATAATCCTTGCGGAAAAGGGGCTGAAAAAAACTCGTCACCATAAATGAAATGTCCTTACCAATTATATAAAAAATAATCAGGCAAATTCTAATGCCTCTTCTTACTAAAACAAAATCTTCATCGCCGTGACTATAAAGTATTCTCCACTACAATCCGGGTGAATTACTCTGTGACTGAATAGACGAATTTCCTGTTGTGCTGCATAATTACGTGTTGGATATTCTACGTATTCAGTTGATGGTTGCTCCTTTGTAATTTCGTGAATGACAGCAATAGTGTATTTATTAGCAACAGCTGACAAATCTTTAACATACCGTTTCGCAGCGATGTCAGCTGGGGCCGCTGCCATTAAAAGAATGAACATGGGTCCAAAGTGATGAAGTATCTATGGACCAATGTCAAGTAACCGTCTTTGAATCCGTGGTTTTTGTGTTCATTCTTCTTCCAAGCACCGGATTTAATATAATTTTTCCTCTTACGTACATTGTATCCGAGGCATATTCAAATGCCTCTTCTTACTAAAAACAAATCTTCATCGCCGTGATTATAAAGGAGTACTTTAAATTCAACACGACAATCCGGGTCAATTACACTCGGTGTATGTGTGGACGAATTTCCTGTAGTGCTGTATAATTATTGGTTAAAAGTTCTACGTATTCGCTTGATAGCAGCTCCCTTGATATTTCGTGAATGGTTTCAATTTTATATTTATTAGCCACAGCCGACAAAAACCTAACATACCGTGTCGCAGCCGTGTCAGCTGGGGCTGCTGCCGTTAAAAGAATGAACATTGGTCCAAATTGATGAGGTTTATATGGACCAATGTCTTGTATCTGTCTTCGAATACGTAGTTTCGTATTAACTTCAACCGAAGTTACATCATTCAATTGTAGTGGTGAAAAACTTTTTGTAATGAAAGATAAAAATAATTTATTGAAAATTCTTGTGTGGTTTCCTTTAACACCTTTTAATTCTACTCACCAATGGGATAAGTTGGTTATGCGGCCGGTGCTGCATCATTATTGGGTGTAAGTTCTACGTATTCTTTTGATAGTAGCTCCTTTGTAATTTCATGAAATGTTTCAAATTTCAATTTAATGCCCACAGCTGACAAAAACCTAACATACTGTGTCGCGGCGATTTCAGCTGGGGCTGCTGCCATCAAAAGAATGACCATTGACCCAAATTTGTATAGTTTATGCGGACTAATGTGTTTTAGTCTCCTTCGAATACGTATCTTTGTTCTTCTTCCAAGCACCGGTGTTTAATACTAATGTGTTTACCCCTTCGTAATTTAAAAGCATAATCTCCGATGCCGTTAATTTTAAAATGCCGGGAAGAATTATTTTCCTAACTCTTCCGGACAATTCCACATGCCCAACAAGCTTAAGCCCATATCTAGTTTGTAGATTTTCTACCCTCGATAAGGCATATCTCCTTTTGTATTCTAACTCTTCTTTTTTGACGAAATCATACGCCTTCTCAACCTCTAAAGGTTTCTGACGAATCTGTAATAAAGACGATCAAACAAAATATAAGTAAAATGTACACGGAGACAATACACACCAATAGAAAAACCTCTCTCCCTCTGTTCAATACCTTTGAGGAAGCAGAAGATGCTGACGAGATAGCCGTGGGGTTAGACATAGGTACCAACCAATAGGGAAAAGATCAGATATTTGTCATTAACCGATCTAATACTCCTATATGTACATAATCATAACATTTAATAAGTACCCAGTCGAGGTAGAGGGCACAACATCGGCGCTAACGATGGTGGTGTCGTGGGCTGCGGTGACATGTTTCAATCTTTAAGGGGAAGAGAACATAAATTAGATATAGCTATGGAACGTTTAAAGATAGTGTGAAATCATAATTCACTCGCATCAAATAACGTTGCGATAATTAGAACTGTAAAAACCACCAACGCATCGGCTACTATAAGTTGTAACGCCATCACTCACCACAAATGAAGCATCTGTGGCAATTTTGTCGAAGATTATTTGGCAAATTCCCTCTCCTCTTCTCACCAAAACATCTTCATCACTATGGTTACAGAGGAGAACTCTTTACTTCCCCTCTATCGTAGGCGTGGATTACACCCGGTCCTAGTTCCACGCCGTACCTTACCGACAAGCTAGAGCGGGGCGCGAGTCTCCTGTAAAATCCTTTTGGAATTTCAAGAGAGATACCGCTAGGTATTAAATCCCTTCCTCGCTTTGAAAATATATCCCACTGGACAGCACTTATATCATATCCAGCAGGACATTCATAGCAAGGTATGGGAACAAATACGACGGGTGTAATTTTATAATAGCGACGGAAATTCTGAAGAATGCCAATGCTATAAAAATAGTTAAACCATCCTATTCAATCATAACTGAATAACATACACAATAACACATAATATTTACCCCATGGAGGAAGCGAGAGAGGACTCTTTGACAACGGGAGAGGGATCGAAGACCTCGGATGGCTCAATGCAGGCGAATGTGGTCGGCTTGCTCATTATTATGTATATTCTTCTTATTCTAGGGGTAAATGGGGATATGGTACTGTGAAAACAGTGGTAAGGACACCTAGAGAGGTGAAGGGGGATGCGGTGGTATCTGTAAATGCTGACAACGCAGCGATCTTGATGTTGTGGTGACGATTACAGCAGCAGTGAAGCGCAGATGTGACGACGTATCGACGAGTGTGTGATTTATCCTACAGAAACCGCGGCCATTTATACCCAAATGATTAAAATGATGTGAGTGGTGTGACGTGGGGAAATAGAGTTAAAGGGCAAAGGTTTCAGTCTGAAAAGTAGGACAAATCCAAAAAGGTGTCGTTTGAATGACATGAATTAATAAGTTTTCGTTTTCTGGCAATTCTATACTCGTGAACATCAATTAATAATCGTTTTCCCCTATAGTGTTAAAAGCAAACGTGTACGAATGGAACGTAGTTTTCTTTGAATCGCTAGACGATGAGACATTAGACGTTTGTTCACTCGATGACTCAAATCCATGTTCTCCAAAAGAATACGAACAATCGGGTCTATCATTTATGAATAACAGTGCAGTTCGAATGCAATTAGAGCACCAATTATCCTCACTACCAATTAATTTAGATACGAATTAATTCAGATATCATATTTAACGAAAGAGCAGCGTGATGAGTATAAACGTATACACTTATTGGTTGATGTGGACGTATCATTCTAGCCCATTCATTTCAAAACTTGGCTCTATTTGCATTACGTTGAAACATGTAACTAATAATTACAACATGCATTGAAGTACCAATACAGTCTTCCAGTCTGAGTTATAAAATCTAGTATTCTATCAAGAAGGAGTTGATAAGCGTAAGATGAAAAACGAATATTAAAGTCTAAAACAAAGTTATCAATAATTTGCCAATGATTCATCCCATAACTTATTTACCCATGACTTCCATAAAGATAACCTATTACATTCATTGTAAAACGTTAAATCAGTTTTAACAGTACGTGGTAAATACAATTTACATACGTCAGTTTTTCTATCTAAGCATGCAGATAATACGAATGAACGGAGTTGATAAAGAGATGGAAAGCTAAAGTGATTACGGCGATTAATATCAGAAGAGGAAGTAATCACCTCCTAAAACTGTGAACGGTTCAAAAGAGCGTACTTTTGAAGCTAATAGGTGGTTCTGTTATAAAACGCATGTAACTTAAATACTCCAATACGAATAAGTAAAAAAATGGGCATCACTCACACTATTACGATTTGGAAATCTAACATATAGTTCAAGTTCTCCAAAAACCTTGTCACGAATGTGGTCTTCCCACATCCTGATGGACCTGCACACATGCATGTGAAGGGATGTTTCCAGGCTAACGTCATGGTTGACACCGGAATGTATTATTTTTTTCTCATTTATAAAACTTATACCAAAAATGAAGTCAAATATCTTTTAATATCTAAAAATTCTTAAAGCCACGTCCTCTAAATCAAAAAATACTTCGTCTGGCAAACTCTGATATACGTCATCACACATTACCGTTTCAATTTGACATTTAACATTATATTTAATGCGAAGACGTGCGGAAGATTCGTCTCTCTCCATTATCCTTTTATACGCTACATCGAATATGTTTGTGAGAAATATATTCGAGGCAAAGATGATATAAAGCTTTTGCATTGTTGCTATCCATGATTGTATGTGTGTATTAATACTGAAATAAGAATACTAATACTACAATTTATGATTACTTTCCCCATTCGCTTCTCTCCAAACCGTCGTTCCATCTCATCCTCCTTTAAAAATTCATTGGACGATTGAGTATCTAATAATTTCTGCCGAACATTTAAAGAAGAAATGAAAAACGTTAGAAAAACAATTGAAAATATTTAAAAAATGTCCTGATTTATAATACACAAACCGAATAAGTATGATGTTAAGTATAGTGATCCGAATAAGTATGTTGCTCCTTTACATAAGTATAATATTATTCTGTTTTAATGTTATTCTGATTGTTAAATGAAGAAATACGGTCTTCACCGTAATTATATTGTAACATCTGTTTCATACATAGCTGAAAAATCCTCGGAAGAAATATCTTTCTTTTCCTTCCGCGAAGTTTGATGCCAGGGGCTTCAGGGACCGGAATTTTTCCGAATAGTAGGGCTGCTTCAGTATCTTCTCTGTTGGCATACTGACGGTACACTGACACATGATCGCCATAAAAAAAGGTGTTCCTTGAGCGAACTCCGCGACACTTTCAAATCCTCCAAGTAACGGCTCGGATCCGCTTCAAAGGTCAGCCTATCTACTTTTACCCAAAACTCACCCCACCCCTTCGCCGCCAACAATGTGAACGGGTTTTTTACCGGTTGTGTGGAAAAAAAGGAACCATTTTCAATTATTTCTACTCACGCTCACTTACTAAAAAAATCATCCTTCTTTCATGCACCACGCAAGAGTTCAGTAATAGCTAAATAAATGGACTTTCCAACAGTTTCTACGCTTTCATCTGGACTGACGTAGAACTGCACTATTTGGACAGATATGCTGATAATACTAATGTTTATTTTTGCTTTTCCTCCCATAGGAAAGGGAATGTGCGACGATTACCGATGTGTTTCTAAAACATGAAGACACAGGTATACAGTTAATGACATATATTTGATAGAAATACATTCGAATGAACAAAAAATTATAAAAAATGCTATTCCAAAATATTAGAAAATAAACAATTGTAATGAAAAATTGAAATAAACCATTTTTTTCCGATATAGAATAAAACCACCCAAGCAAAGTAGATTTATATGAACTGCTCGTTTTTCTTTAAACAGAGGCAACAAATGGGTTAAGAACTTAAGAATTGGTGACAATACAAAAACATTAGAATACAGCATGAATGAAACGATAGCGAAAGGACGACAACTCACTAAAATGTATACAATTAATCCATAATAGCAATGAGTACACGGTAAAATGACAACCTTCTCTTGTAAATTCAGAACGATACGTAACACAGACAATAGCGCATACTGCGAAAATGTTCAAACACGTCCGCTAAATATGTTATATAGCTTTTAAGATACACATCGCTGTATTCGCCAAGAGTTTCACAGTTAAAAGCATTCCACACATTGCACGCGTGTTCATACGCTTCGTTTGAAATATTTTCTCCGGTGACTTTACTGAAAAATTTTCCTTTGAAAGTAAATGTTTTTCATCGATTTTTTCACAAGAATCGGTGTATTCATAGGGATACACTCCCTTTCGTATTACTAAAAGTGTTTTATCACGAAATATTTTCTGCGTAAATTTAAACTCTTTCAAATTTGCAACCAGTTAGGCCATCGACTCAAATGATGAAAAGAACTGAATAAAATATATTATAGGGCATAAAATAAGAACAAATAAACTCAACATATATCCATTAACATATTTTTATTAAATTATTTTTATCTTTGATTACATACAGTTCCTGTCCTCCATAATTAAAAGTCATGATTTCCTTAATTAAGGGGTGACCCCTGTACTCCGGAGATTATTCCTGCCATGGTCGATAACTCCCTTATTTGAGCAAGTAGGAGGAAAGCTCTATTCCGGTTTGATGGATCTTAAAGCTAAACAATAAAATAAACAAATCGAAAGCATTTTTAAATTTACTTAATCTTAAGTAATTTATTTTTTCGGTAAATTTCAAATTTTTCCTCTGAATAGTTGTACATCATCACCTGCGCTCCACTCATTTCAAATATTCGGGGGAGAAATATTTGCATATTCCTCCCCTGAAATACAATACTCCCCACCAAACCCTCACCGTATCGAGTGGTCACCTTCTCCAGACGTTCCACCCGGTACAATTTCCCCTCCTCCAACTCCCCTTTCTTCAAAAAGTGCGATCATCTTGCGCGCGGCGTAACCTATCATGACATTTATCCTGTAAAAATAAATATAAATTATACAGAAATGTAGATATAAATATACCTTTGATTAACAAAGAAAAATAACGAAAATAAGTTTAGCAAAGAAAACGAAGAGGAGGATCTGTTGGTAACATCGCTTGCAGTAGTGGTGGTTATACTGGTGGTGGTAACATTGATGGGAGTGGTGGTGGTGGTTTCCATCCTATAATTCCAAATAAATGTATATATACATATGCATCTCGAAAAAAGTAAGTTAAACTCACTACACTTACATAAATGAAGATTGGAACTCCCAAAACCACCCTCGCCTCGGTCAGTGTTACCGAGTGAGACGACAGTGAACGACACATACGTTTTCGATTTTTTCTAATATGATTTGTCATATCCTCATGCCTCTTTTTATTAAGAAATCCTCATCACCCTGATTATAGAGGAGTACTTTTATTTCAAGTCTATAATCCGAGTCAATTACACCCGCCCCCACTTCTATCCCATGCTTTACCGGTAAGCCAGAGCGGGATGCGAGTCTGCGGAGCTGCACTCATCCGTAGAATATATACTCACGCAGCTGTGGCTGGGGTGTCGGGAGAATCCGGTAATGTTGAATATGGCGTTGAAAACGGGTCCGAAGACATTTCGGGCACAACACTCACATCAGCTACGTTTAATAGAATCTGCATTGCTGCTAGGAATCTATTTCGAGCTGTGTTGGCTAAAGCTGCACTCATCCGTAGAATATATACGTTCCCTCGTTGTTGTAATTCATACGGACCAATTCCACGAAGTCTCCTCCTCAAACGCTGCACAGACTCAAAGTTCCTTCCAGCCAGCGGACTGAATATCAATGTACCTCTGACGTACATGTTTACGGATGAAACTGAAACATAACATTAGAGCAATTACTATTATTGTTCTTCATACATCATATAAAATGATTAATAATTAAGCAATAATTGTTTATACCACTCCAAGATTATTCAAAATGAATCGAATCGAATTTAAAATGAAGAGGGTTAGAGAATGCACGATGATACCGTGTTTGCTTATGTCAAACCATCATCGTAGAAAAGTAATATTCTTCTACTTTTGTGTAATCTTATAAGCGTTCAGGTATACAGTGAGGAAGCATATAATGAAAGGTATTTTTTGATGCATCCACATTATTCTGCATAATTGATCGTAGGGGAGGCACAATCGATGGATCGTTCACTACCCTGCTAAGACACCAAACCACATGCTCTATGATCTAGGACTATCTACCGCATAATCAAACTTCTAAAAAAACTTCGTGGCAAATGTGGTTTTTCCACAACCTGACGAACCCAAGCAGATGTATGTGAAAGGATGTTCCAAGACTAACGTGTTGATTAACACTGGAATTGTTGATTAGTTACGTCATACTTTTATAATATCAATCGTTACCGAATGCATCCTCATGTGTTCGTGATCGAGGTATTTTATAATACCCCAAGCAAGGGCATTGATACCATTCTCGCATATGTATCACTTATCATCGAACGCATTCAGTGTTGCTTTATTGCTTCTCATTGTGTACAGTTCATGGTTTTTGCTTCGAATTACCATAATTTCTCAGAACTCTGTCTCTCTTTAGCAAAATCTGAATAGCTCGTGTTTCTGTATAAAATTAGTGATGGATGATTTAGGAGAACGCTCGCAGCTACTAATATTCTCCTGAAGACATTCAAAGTCAGCATCAATCGCATACGGTACCCGAAAAAAATTATTTAAGTCGGTGAATTTTAAACTTTTATCATCCTCGTAAGGTATCACGATTTGGCACGGTGACCATTTTTCTCTGCATAGTTGTTCGCGAGCCTCGATTTTTTCTTCCTCACGGTAATGAGTGAGACAGCGTTTGCAAATGTACATTCTATTTTTACGTCCTGTAAATAGGGACCGCTCCTGTCTTCCAAAAAACCTAATCCAGTGAAAGTGAGCAGGTGTATTTTCAATGTGTTCGTAAATGACTTAAGGTAAACTTTGAAATTCTTATTCGCACAGCACTACGGCAACATAGTAATTTTTAAAAACGCCAAATGTTCCCTTTCAAATGGTTATTCGAAGAAAGCATGATTAATGTGGGTAAATATTAATAATGAATTGTCCTCGTTTGGGAGCACTATTTTACTTAGCGTCCCCGTTCCTCTTCATAAATCTTTGTGAGCCTGCAATTTTTGTTCGTCATGATAGTGAGTAAGGTAACGTTTTCCAATGAATAAAGGATTCTAATGTCTAGTTAATTGCATTTTAATCAACGTATTAAAGTTCTTAATCCAGCAATAGTGAGCAGTTGTTTCGTTGGTAATGTAGAGGAGGTCGCGATGATCCTAAAGCTCATAATGTACAATTTTTATAGGATACACATTGTTTTTATCATCTAGTCCAAACACATTAATAGAAATGTTATTGACACGATCGAATTTAGGGATATCCTTCAGATCGACTAGGTAATCAATACAGTTCCAAGTATAGGTCTCTCAAAATTCCTCACAATCGTATTTTGAAACTCGTTCGGGTTGATTGGATACATATTTTGCCCATAAAGCATACTTAAAGCAGTATTGATCACCATTTTTGACATTGATAACGGATTTCGTATGCTTCATTTTTGTAGGTAACTCGATGAATGTAGAACCTCGAAGAGGGGTGTACTTGTTAATACGTAGCTCTAAACCTATAACTTCAGCTAAAGTCCATCCTGACCCTTTAGCTTGTAACTATGACTTTTCTTTTAAAATTTTAGAAAATATCTCGTCCACAATCTCATTTAACTGATCAACGTCGATTACTAGTCTTAAATGAGGTATGTACCCCCTCATGTTCTCCTCTTCGAAATTTGCAAATCAATACAAGGTTGGACTTTATACTTCTGTTCGTCCTTAATTGCACTCTAATTTTCTCAATCAACAGATTTTTTATTCCACCGAGAAAAGTTACAACGTCCTGAACATCCCCCTCGGGAGTTATCCAGAAGGTTTTAAGCCTGGATCTAATTGCTGATTCGATTTCATTGAACCCCCTCCCTATTTGCTCTTTAATTTTCATCAGGTGTGCGTTGGTATTCTCATGAGGCGAAGCCTCATCAATGCTATAGAAGATTTTGCAGTAAGGATAATATTTTCTACCATTTGCCTTATCTAACGCTTCTTTCATTTCATGATAAGTTTCCGAAATTAAATTTTGGAATGCTTTTTCGCACAGCACTATATCGACGTAATAATTCAAAAAACGCCAAATGTTCCCTTTCAAATGGTTATTCGAATCAATCTAATCTTTCAGATGATCACCCGCCATATCGTAAATTTATCCCTAACAGCAACCAGACATGTCTGATAGAGGGTATTCATTTTAGTGTCTTTGTATGACTGTAATAAAAAGAATTGTAATCGCAATGGTAAAAAGTAAAATTATGATTTTACTTTTCTAAACATTAATGCTTTTCTATCAAAGGCTGCTGCATCTAACCTATTTCATTGATTATAATTAGTTGTACTTAGGGAATCAGAACCTTAATGCAAATTATATAAATATAATGCAAAAGAATAAATCAGAGAATAAACAACACTACGATTTAATAATAAATAGCAATAGTATAGAACTGAGGTTTCTTGTACTTGACGTCATAACATCCCATCTCACGTGCCAAGAATTCCTAGCACACGAGAGCATTTGTTTGTTTAGCATTTCAAAAAAAATCGCAACCTTAGCGACATAGTGAGCTTCAGAACCCTCGTCCTAAACTACATACATTGTGTGGGGTGAGTTAAGACTAAGCGAAAAAGAAAGTTCGACTCTCGGCGAAAAAATGGGTTGAAATATTTTGTGTATCCTAGGATACTAAGGGTATGGTGAAAATCGTGGTCCTTTTATCAACACCATACACCTGCAAATCATCACCAAGACGATTGGTATTCTCAATCACCACACTCATGCTCTCAAGATTCACTGCTTTATCTGCACGTAATCCTCACTTTAGACATGATTCCTGTAGAATTTAGTGCTTTCAACAAGACTCAGGTCAACCACATAGACCCCGCATGTATTCACCCATTTTGTATGCATTCTCAATCAAATCTGCCTGCAACACCTAGGTCTTTGGAAATTATGCAAGAAATAGTATCTCTTTTAGTTTGACATGTACAGAACTACCTATATTATTTTCTATATCTAATAAAAAAATCAAATGGTCTCTCCAAAAAGGAATTGATATGCGTACTGAGATAAACGGGAGATAAAATCAAGATCAATATTGTATAGTTCCTATGCATAAGAAGCAATCGAAACTGTAATAATCTATTCAACGACGATTTCCACAAAACATTCTATCGTATTCAATATAATACGTTAGGTCTGTTTGAATTGATCGAGGTAAAGTTAATTTGTGTGCGTCTGTTTTTTAATACTACATAGGCGGTTTCTTTAGACATACAAAGTTGATAAAGAGAATGAAATTCGACTTTGAAATAGTCGAAATCAAATCGGATAATCCCTTCGAACTTGATTTTAAAATATTTCCAAATAAACCCCCAAAACATCAATTTGTCTACTGGTGGCATTAATTACGACATCACACATTATCATGTCGTGTCGTGTCGATGCCAATTAACAATATTTTTTTATGAGATGAGCCATGACAGGTTCATCGCTCTATTTCAACCTCTTACATGGAACATCGCAAATATTATTCGAAATATTTTATGACGCTGCTGATTCTGTAATGTAAATATTGCAGTACTGGATTTTAAGTTCTAGTACAGTTTATCAATATATATTAAATATGTTACCAAATATCGTTCAATATCTAAAATTCCTCAAGGCGACGTCCTGTAAATAAAAGAAAAACTTCGTTTGGTACATTTCGATGTACCTTATCGCACATTATCATGTCCGCATGCCAATTCACATATTATTACAAAAAACTTATCTAAGTGTAAGGGGTAAATATAAGTGAATACATATTAAAAATTAATGTAATAATAATGTCAAATTTGCCATGTTAGAACGAATACGTAAAAAAACGTAACCGATATATGGCTCGCCAGAAAAGAGGAATTTAGATACATATTACGTGTATTTAAAGGGATAAATATAACAAGGGAATAATATGAGTGTGCATAATTAACAATTACTCATTTTTTAAGAAATTATTTTTGTCTTTATACACACTCATATTCACCCCTTCATAATTAATCAGCATGATCTCCGACGCCGTCAATTTTAAAACAACCGGAAGAATTATTTTCCCAAATGTTCCGGACAATTCAACATGTCCAACAAGCTTAAGTCCATATCTTGTTTGAAGATTTTCCACCCTCGATAAGGCATATCTCTTTTCGTACTCCAACTCTTCTTTTTTTAACAAAACAATACGCCTTCTGCGCCTCCAAGAGTTTCTGACGATTCTGTGAAAAGGACGATAAAACAAAATATTGGTACAATACACACCAAAAGAAAAACCTCTCCTACTCTGTTCAATTCGTTGAGGAATCATAAGATGCTGTCGAGATAGCCGTAGGGTTAGTTAAAGGTACCAACCTCAGGGGGAAAAATCAGATACTTGTCATTAACCGATCTAATACTCATAAATATACATAACCATAACATGTAATAAGTACCATGTCGAGGTGGAGGGCACAACATCGGTGCTAACGATGGTGGTGCCGTTGTCTGCGGTAACACGTTACAATCTTTAAGGGGAAGAGTACATAAATTAGATTTAGCGATGGAACGTTTAAAGACTGTATGTAATCGTAATTCACTCGCATCAAATAATATTGCGATAACTAGAACTGCCAAAACCACCAACGCCTCGGCTACTATTAGCTGTAACGTCATCAGTCACCTCGAACGAAACATCTGTGGCGATTTTGTCGAAGATGGCTTGGCAAATTCGCACTCCTGTTCTAACCAAAACACCTTCATCACTATGGTCATAGAGAAGAACTTAAAGGTTAAAGGTTTAAAGGTTAGTTCCAGGGTATCCTCACTTGCAGTAGACGAGTTGCATACAGCGACTACAGGAGAGAAAAGTTGCTTTGCTCTTGTGGCCACTGTCTCGTCGGTGGGTGGGTCGGTAGGCGGGTTCTCGTGAGTGGGTATTTACACCCAATGATCATAATGATGTAAGTGGTATGACATAGGAAAAAAAAGAGAGTTAAACAGCAGCGCCTTCAGTCCGAAAAGTCGGACGAATCCAAAAAGGTGTCGCTTGAATGACATGAATTAAAAGTCTTCGTTTTCTGGCAATGCTATACTCGTGAACATCAATTAAATATCGGTTTCTCCTGTGAGAGTTAAAAGCAAACGTGTGCGAATGGAACGTTCTGTTCACCTATGGATCGCTAGACGATGAAACATTAGATGTTTGTTCACTCTAAGACTCAAATCCTTTTTTCTCCAAAAGAATACGAGCAATAGGGTATATCATTTATGACAAACAGTGCAGTTCGAATGCAATTGGAGCACCAATTATCCTCTTTACGATTTAATTCAGATGGCATATTTAACGAAAGAACGGTATGATAAGTATAAACGTATACACCTATTGGTGGTTTAGAATTAATAGGGGTTGATATATGAGTAGGCGAGAAATGAGCATCCTGCAGGAGTCACTGACCCCACCCATCCCATTAACCTCCTCTGTCTTTGAACTGCTAGACTGCCCGTCCAACCCACCCCAAAGAAATCAACGAACTTGCCGAGGATGAAGTGTTGTGGGACACCTACCATATATTATATAATAATAATAATATTATATAATTTATTGTTCTCAGATTTATATCCGTTGGAACATTTATACATAATCGTTTTATAGCTCAGCAGTACATTAACCGATATAATATTCATGTGTACCAATTAAAAAAATGAGCTTTTACAGTAGTAAATAACTTAAAAAGCTTAACAGAAGTAAATATCATGACCATTCAACAAAAACCAACATGCACAAAGAATTCAGTCGATCAAATGCTGCAGAAAACATCTTGAACCAATTAAAAAATATTTACACGTAACAAAAATTTCTGTTCAGTCTGATACAATGGAAGAAAAATAAATTGAAAGAATCGACAGCAATGAACATTTACAAAACTTTCAAGTCAAATTTTGAAGGTTACACTATTGAGGAAATAAGACAAGAATCAATCATTAAAGTTTATTTTTATTTCAATTTTCAATTTTTATAATATAATCCACATCTAGGTAAATTGAAAATTTCTCTTCAAAGTAGTTGCATTCACTTATGTCCTTTTTTGATAGTTTAAAATATTTTGGGAGGATGAGGAAACTCTTCCTCCCATCAAACATAAAATGTGCCACTAGTGCTTCTCCGTATTGTGTGTTAATACTCTCCAAACTTTCCACCGGATATCTTATGTTTCACCAACTTCTCCTTCTGTAAACATAAGTTTTCCTCCTGACATCTCATCAGCGCTGCGAAAACTGGTGACATGACGGAGGATGATGATCCGCAATTGGAGGTGGATGCTGCAGCTCTGCTGCTTCCCTTACGGGACGCCACTGCTGCGTAAATAGGTTCTGGATAAACACCAGCAGCGACGGTGGCAGACATCGAATTTTTATTAATGGCCTATGAAATACAGCATAAGTTTGAATGTAATATGTAATCTCAACAAGTTTTTTAAGAATCGTAGTATTATTTTTGTTCGTGCTCGAAATGTGATCTATTGTCAATCTATTAAATCTACTTATACCTCATATGAATCGTATAATCCTTGCGGATCAGGGGCTGAAGAAAACTCGTGGCCACAAATGAACTGTACTTACCAATTATATTGAAAATAAATAGGCATATTCTCATGCCTCTTCTTACTTAAAAAATCTTCATCGCCGTGACTATAAAGGATTACTTTATTGTCTCCACTACAATCCGGGTTAATAAATCTGTGACTGAATAGACAAATTTCCTGTTGTGCTGCATAGTTACGTGTTGAAAATTCCACGTATTCAGTTGATGGTTGCTCCGTTGTAATTTCGTGAATGGCAGCAATAGTATATTTATTAGCAACAGCTGACAACACTTTTAACATATCTTGTAGCAGCAATATCAGCTGAAGCTGCTACCATTAAAAGAATGAACATTGGCCCAAATTGATGAAGTATCTATGGACCAATGTCAAGTAGCCTTCTTTGAATCCGTGGTGTTTGTGTTCATTCTTCTTCCAAGCACCGGATTTAAAGTAATTTTTCCTCTTACGTACATTTTATCCGAGGCATATTCTAATTCCTCTTCTTACTAAAAACAAATCTACATCGCCGTGATTATAATGGAGTACTTTAAATTCAACACTACAATCCGGGTCAATTACACTCGGTGTATGTGTGGACGAATTTCCTGTAATGCTGTATAATTATTGGTTAAAAGTTCTACGTATTCGCTTGATGGCAGCTCCCTTGATATTTCGTGAATGCTTTCAATTTTATATTTTCGTATTCATTCTTCTTCCAAGCACCGGAGTTAAGGTGATTCTTCCTCATACTTACATTTTATCATAGACATATTCTAATGTCTCTTCTTACTAACAAAATCTTCATCCCCGAGGCTTTGTATACGGGAGCGCCTCTGCAGAGCTTCATGCAACATGCGAAAACTAGGGAGAGGATGTTTTCTATTCCGAAAGGAGTTTGAATTCCAACAGCGATTCCAAGGAGTTAGCAGTTATGTTAGAATTCCACATGAAACGATAAGTAAATGAATACAATGTGTACCAATATCTAATATCTTACACGAAACTTAAATTTAGAGACAAATTTTTAGAGTTTTATTTTCTAACATGATTTGTCATATCCTCATGCCTCTTCTTATTAAGAAATCCTCATCACCGTGATTATAGCGGAGTACTTTTATTTTATTTCTATCATCCGAGTCGATTACACCCGCCCCCGCTTCTACCCCATGGTTTTCCGGTAAGCTTCAGCGGTATGCGAGTCTCCCGTAAAATCCTTTGGGGATTTCGAGGGAGAAACCGCAGGTATTAGAGCCCGCCCTCGCTTAGGAATTATGTCCCACTGATATCATATCCAGCTGGACAAGTGTAGCTAGGTGATGGAACCACTGCGAACGGGTGTAATTTCTTAAACGTGATGAACTTTCTAGGTTAGAATTCCACTTGAAACGATAAGGAAAAGAATATATTGTTGCGGCATTTAGTACCTCACACTAAAGTTTAAAGACTAGTATCAGAGTATACTCACTTGCAGTGGACGAGTGTTAAAACAGCGACTATAGAGAACTTGAATTGCTTGCTGGCGACAGTCTCACTGGTAGGTTCGGAGTTGTATGTACGTAAGTACGGGTTGGTGTATGAAGCTAGAGTTACTTCGGATGACCACGTTGACGGTAGTACTAGACGACGGTATCGGCAGTGGACGTTGAATAATGGAGACTCCCAAAGCCAAGGCTTTGTAAGCAAGAGCGCTTTTGCAGAGCTTCATGCAACATGCGAAAACTAGGGAGAGGATGTTTTTTATTCCGAAAGGAGTTTGAATTCCAACAGCGATTCCAAGGAGTTTTATAAAGTATGAATATACTTCATCCCCTCTTGTAACTCTTCTTTATTTAAGCATGAAATATCCCCTTGATGACGACTTGGCTTATAACGAAATATAGCCTATGATAATAAATGTAGATGAAAATTATTGAAACTCACCCTGCTGGTAAGGGGTCATGAATATTCCTGCAACCCCTGGTCGTAAGAGGCTAACGATGAGTTTCTCAAACGTACGCACACAGAAAAGCTGTTGGCGACACATTTTTGGTAGAAACACATTTGAATGGACAACAAATCATGCAAATATGACGCAAGAAATGAATCAAAGAATAAACAATTGGTATAGTGATTGGAATTATAATATCCAGTTGCCGAAATATAGAGTATATATAGAATAAAAGGCTAAAAAAGGAAGTATATGAATATGAAATTAAGGTCCATTTTTTTGAAAAAGACTACAAACGAAATGCAAAGTATAGAAAAAATGAAAATATGACGAGAAATTCCACCGAATATTACAATTTAATCGCAAAAAGGCATCTAGGCGAAGGACATTTTCTAGTTGATTTTTTTACTTACCTCCATTTCCTGCAGCACCCAAATCCATCCTCATAACATCCAGGGGGTGGAATAATTGGACATTGAGGTCAGGTGCTTCGAGGACCGGAATTTTTCCAAATATTAGGGTTGCCTCAGTGTCCTCTCTATCAGCATACAGGAGGTAAACCGTCACATGGTCCCCGTAGAAAAACAATGTTCTTCGAGTAGCCTTCCCGCATTCCAAATGTCCAATTCCAAGAAATGATAATGTGTGATGACGTATATCAGAGTTTGCACTGCACAACTTAAAAGGATGTTGTTCTAATATTTGTTTTTATAATACTTTTTATAAACCATTCTTTTCCTTGGTTAAAAATGGCTCTTCTCCCTCGTAATTAAATATCATCACGTCCTTTGCTGTTATTTAAATATACCCAGCAATATCAGGCGCATGGTCAACCAATCTATCTTAAATACAGAACTCATTCGATGTCTCCGCCGCCAACCAAAGAGACGAATCCTTTACACAAGCATCATATCATTCCATTTTAATGTTATTATTATTTTTAAATACAGATAGACGGTCTTCACAGTAATTGCATTTTAAGATCACTTTCATAGACAAAAGCAAAACAAATCAAGCATTTAAAAAAACATCCTTTATTACAAATAAGCATACTATAATATAAAATGCTTTTACACTTCATTATAAACAACTAGTCAATAACCATGTCTTAATTTTTCTTTCAACTTAAGGCAACGTTTTGAAATCTTTAAATTCACTCTTTAGATTATTAAACAGGTACAATTCGAGTTACATAAAACATGAGTCAAATCAATTTTCTTACATTCCGGCGAATCTTATCCAAGGAATAACTTAAGATAGCATAGGTGAGCTTTATCTGGTGTGTTCATTGAGAAGAGACCATGTCATATTTTTCTAAATAACCACACTAATAACAATAATAATATTTCTCGCTCGAGGGCTCTGGTAAAGAAATGTTCCGTGTAATTAAAAACACCGAAATGTTAAAGTAATGCGAACCTCTGGTGAATAATTTACACACATCTTTGCTGTAGGCTCCCTCACTCATTCAATCGTCTTTAATGTACAAAGTGGGAACACCACCAAATTCTTCAAAAGGTGGTATTTCAGGGAAAAAGTGAACAGGTAATCTTAATTTAGGTTCAACGACTGGCCTACAACACCATATTATCTTATGTATGGAACTATCTAACATATAGTTCAAGTTCTCCAAAAACCTTGTCACGAATGTGGTCTTCCCACATCCTGATGGACCTGTTAGTTAAATCAGTTTTAACAGTACGTGGTAAATACAATTTACATACGTCAGTTTTTCTATCTAAGCATGTAGATAATACGAATGAACGGAGTTGATAAAGAGATGGAAAGCTAAAGTGATTACGGCGATGAATATCAGAAGAGGAAGTAATCACCTACTAAAACTGTGAACGGTTCAAAAGAGCGTACTTTTGAAGCTAATAGGTGGTTCTGTTATAAAACGCATGTTACTTAAATACTCCAATACGAATCAGTAAAAAGTGGGCATCACTCACTCTTACGATTTGGAAATCAAACATATAGTTCAAGTTCTCCAAAAACCTTGTCACGATTGTGGTCTTCCCACATCCTGATGGACCTGCACAGATGCATGTTAAGGGATGTTTCCAGGCTAACATCATGGTTAACACTAGAATTTATTATCTTTTTCTCATTTATAAAACTTTTACCAAAAATGAAGTCAAATATCGTTTAATATCTAAATTTTCTTAAGGCGACGTCCTCTAAATCAAAATATAGTTCGTTTGGTAAACACTGATATACGTCATCACGCCTTATCGTTTCAATGTGGCATTTAACATTACATTTAATGCGATGACGTACGATAGGTTCGTCCCTCTCCATTATCCTTTTATACGCTACATCCAATATTTTATTAGAAATATATTCGAGGCAGAGATGATATAAAGCTTTTGCATTATTGCTATCCATGATCGTATGTGTGTATTAATACTGAAATAAGAATACTTATGAATACTACAATTTATGATTACTATCCCCATTGCCTTTTCTCCAAACCGTCTTTCCCTCTCATCCTCCTTTAAAAATTCATTGGACGATTGAGTATCTAATAATTTCTGCCGTACCTTTAAAGAAGAATGGAAAAACGTTAGAAAAACAATTCAAAATATCTAAAAAATGTCCTGATTTATAATACACACACCGAATAAGTATGATGTTATGTATGGTTATCCGAATAAGTATGATGATCCTTCACACAAGTATAATATTATTCTGTTTTAATGTTATTCTGATTTTTAAATACAGAAATACGGTCTTCACCGTAATTATATTGTAACATCTGTTTCATACATAGCTGAAAAATCCTTTTAAGAAATATCTTTCTTTTCCTTCCGCGAAGTTTGATGCCAGGGGCTTCAGGGTCCGGAATTTTTCCGAATAGTAGGGTTGCTTCAGATTCTTCTCTGTTGGCATACTGAAGGTACACTGACACATGATCGCCATAAAAACGGTGTTCCTTGAGCGAACTCCCCGACACTTTCAAATCCTCCAAGTAACGGCTCGGATCCGCTTCAAAGGTCAGCCTATCTACTTTTACCCAAAACTCTACCCACCTCTCCGCCGCCAACAAAGTGAATGGGTTTTTTACCGGTTGTGTGGAAAAAAAGGAACCATTTTCAATTATTTCTACTCACGCTCACTTACTAAAAAAATCATCCTTCTTTCATGCACCACGCAAGAGTTCAGTAATAGCTAAATAAATGGACTTTCCAACAGTTTCTACGCTTTCATCTGGACTGACGTAGAACTGCACTATTTGGACAGATATGCTGATAATACTAATATTTATTTTTGCTTTTCCTCCAATAGAAAAGGAAATGTGCGACCATTACCGATGTGATTCTAAAACATGAAGACACAGGTATACAGTTAATGACATATATTTGGTAGGAATACATTCGAATGAACAAAAATTTATAAAAAATGTGATGCAAAAATATCAGAAAATAAACAATTGTAATGAAAGATTGAAATAAACGATTGAGTACCCGAAATATAGAATAAAACCACCCATGCAAAGAAGATTTATATGAACTGCTCGTTTTTCTTTAAACAGAGGCAACAAATGGGTTAAGAACTTAAGAATTGGTGACAATAAACAAACCATGGGAATACAGCATGAATGAAACGATAGCGAAAGGACGACAACTCACTAAAATGTATACAAATAATCCATAATAGCAATGATTACACGGTAAAATGACAACCTTCTCTTATAAATTCAGGACGATACGTAACACAGACAATAGCACATACTGCGAAAATGTTCAAACACGTCCGCTAAATATGTTATATAGCTTTTCAGATACACATCGCTGTATTCGCCAAGAGTTTCACAGTTGAAAGCATTCCACACATTGCGAGCGTGTTCATACGCTTCGTTTGAAATATTTTCCTGGGTAAGTTAACTGAAAAATATTTCCTTTGAAGGTAAAAGTTTTTCATCGAGTTTTCCCCAAGAATCGGTGTATTCATAGGGATAAACTCCCTTTCGTGTGACTAAATGCGTTTCATCACCAAATATTTTCTGCGTAAATTTAAACTCTTTCAAATTTGCAACCAGTGAGGCCATTGACTCAAATGATGAAAAGAACTGAATAATATATATTATAGGGTATAAAATAAGAACAAATGAACTCAACATATATCCATTAAGATACTTTTATGAAATTATTTTTATCTTTGATTACATACAGTTCCTCTCCTCCATAATTAAAAATCATGATTTCCTTAATTAAGGTGTGACCCCTATACTCCGGAGATTATTCCTGCGATGGTCTATAGTAGGGTAAAAAAAAGAACCCTGCAGCACCTGCCATTTTTAATTACCTCCCCCCTACAATTAATTACGCTCCGCCATCTTTAATTACGCTATCACGTGACTTTTTAATCGACCGTCACTTGTTTTATTGATCGTCATTTGTTTCCCTTTCGTATTCGTATCGTTATTCATCTATTTTCGCTTATCATTTGCTCTCTCTGACGTTATTTACTATTTCTTCTTTCGTTTATTTTCCTAATATATAGACTGGCACTTGTTTTATTGATCTTAACTTGTTTCTCTTTTGTCTTTTATCTATTTTCGCTATTCAATTATTTACCCCTCCACTTCTCGTTTGTTTTCCCAATATCACAAGATTTTCGACCGTCATTTTCTTTCCCCAAGTTGCTTCCCCTCCACCCCCCATCATCGTCCCCCCTCCCCTTAATCGATGGAGGTTCTGGGTCCGATAGGAAATAATTCGTCAAATGAAAGAGATAGAGGTGTTAGATAATTTTTTTTGTTTTTTATTTCATGCATGCAAGTTTACAAACAGTGACACTATACATAAATTAACAACAATCACCATCTAATACTAATTTTCTTTTACAATTCATGGGTGATACTGATGATACATGGATTTTCATCTCCTGCAACAATTTATCCAATTTTCTAACACCAATATTTTCGTTAATCCATCTCTGTAATTTTTCACAATTTTTTACTGCACACGCATACTTTTTTGTCTGATGAACACGGAGACTACACATTACCCCTTCTGCTTCTGGAAGCGTTTTGAGGCTAGGCACGTTAATAAATCTTTCCAGCTCTATAACGGGGCGATTAATGAGCGTGGATATCGCAACTGATTTTTCTAATCCTTTGGCAAAGATTAAATTATATTTCATTGTTTCATTCTCGATAATATCATTTAAATAATAATATGGTACATTTCCCAACCCATGGTCAATTCCATGGTAGTGATTAACAAGCCAATAATTTTCTCGACTGTTATCAAAAATTGGTGGAAGTTTAAAAACCCACGACTTTCCTCGACCGGAATCTAAATCTTTTATTGCCAATTCACGTATCACAAACAGTTTTTCTTTTCCTTGAACACACGCTTGGAAGTCGATAATAGCTTTGCCCATCCTTCCGCATACATCGGATCTAGGGGAAAATATGTTGTGGTAATCATTGATTGCTCCACTCCGAATATAATCTTCATATCCTCTATACCCAATCTCCGAGCTGCATGCTCGAAAGGTAGGAAGTATTGTTCCAAATCCATCTGATTTTGATCCAAAAAATCCACAGCGAGTATCACATTGTCTAGCATATTTGCGAGAACATGCCATTCCTCTTTATTTAATGCAACTGTTTCTTTTCCTTGAATGGAAAACACAGCGTAATTAATTTCAAAATATTTCTGGAATGAGACGGAGAAAATAGGATTGGCTACTCCGTTAGGGAATTCTGGAATGACTGCACCAGAATTTAAATATTCCGTGATGTGATGTTTGTTATGTTTAAGAAGGTACAGGTCGTTGTTAAATAGATCAATTACATCAGAGTCATCCGATATTCTCGCAAATGCTCGTCCACCGCTTAGCCCCCAACCTATGCGAAGATTTTTTTTACCACCAAGTGAAGCACCAAGGCAGTATAATACTTTATAATCCTCCAAGGGTGAGGGTAATTTTATCGAGGATTTTATATGTTGTGAACGAATTTTTTTTTTTTCTATCTTCTTTGAATTATTTTGCCTGTGATTCTTTCCCCTTTCTCGGGTTAAAACGGGTGACACTGCGGGCGTTGACGGCACGTCCAATCCGGTAGGTACCTGGATACAGACTGATTCATCGGGTGATATCTTCTTTTTCTCTCCCTTATTCATATTATTTTGTTTACTTCCCTTCCCCGTTTCTCTTTCCAACCTCCGCTTTCTCGAAGATGGCTTGCAAGACTTTTCCTTGGTAATATCTTTAGGTAGCGTAAGACCATCCACGAGTTTCACTCCGTTCGAGGAGAGCGTGACTTCTTTCCTGGAAGACTGCATCATGACTAATCGTTTTCACAATTTACGCAACCTATTTCTCCAAGTACTTGTCTCTACTAATGCGCAGCAAGCTTGAGACCTTGGATTACATTTGCGATTTATTCGTCCACGTCCAAACACGCGAGAAAAGATCGAGGTCACTTTACAATCATTAAGCTCGGGGCGGGGAAACAGCCGGGTGAATTGGGTCAGCGTGCGATTTATTGACTTGAAATATGCATACAAGCAGCAGTACTCCCCGCACAAATCGGATTTGAAATTTTGCAACCGCGTACTATTTTTCTTTACCGAGGAAAAGCGACGAAGAAAAACTAGTATATCGGGTACAAAAGGAGGTAGCCAGTATGAGTCGAAATATTCTGCGCGTTTTAGATTGATCACATGAATAGCAACCCAATGAATTCCAGGACGTGTAGAAGGATCAAAATTTATTATACATAATCCAGGTTTAATGCTGATTTTCTTAATAATATCGGATGCGAAAACTCCTCGAAAAAATGCTCGCGTATTTCGATTACTCCTGAGAGCTCGTACAATTCCATTTGTATCCATAATGCACTCAGTGTTGAATTGCTTATGTCCAGTTTAAGGTGACTTCCCTGTTTTTATTTATTAAAATTTCAGAATCGTACTCGGCATAAGTAAGAACTGTCACTGCGTGCTCGAGGGGTTTTTTAAATTTACCATGTAATCGTAAATTCCCCATGCGAGATGGTGAAACATGATTTTCACTCACTGAAGCATCACGACTAAGATTCCATGCTAGCACAAAGTATCCATGTTCAAACATTTCCAAAGTTATTTGGTTTCCCCCATCGGCATGGTGTAATCCCAGTGCGGAGAAAAGCTGTCGATAAGCACGTGTACAAAACTTTTTTTGTAATGTATCGAAGTCTGTTTCAATTCCTCCACACGGATATTCCTGATCGTCGACGAAAACAGAACAGTTATACAGACTAAAATGACGAAAATTGAATGGATTTTTATTTCTTTTTCCGAGGAATGCATTATCCTCTATCATAACGGCAAGAAGTAAATTAGGTATCCGACCTAATATTAAATTATCATTGTTAAACATGCTGCTATTCGCAGGAATCGTGAATGATTTCATTTCAACACGTTTATAAGGTAAAATACTAGACATTCCGTCTGAGAGTATTTTTGCATGTGCAACTAGAACGGAATGATCAAGGTCATAATGAGTTACGTAAAGTGTAGCATCTTCAATTTTCAGAACCCCTTCTCCGTCTGGTTTATCCATTAGAAAGAATGCAGGTTTTGCAAAAGACAGTTCAATGTCCACGTCAACGTTGTTTAGGAGAAGCCTGGATTGATGCATGACGTCCGCGTGCAGTTTTCCTTCCAGTTCTATAAGATTGCTATTTTCAAGCATTCTTTTCCTAGTCTTTAATCCTGCATTTGTTTCAAGGCTATCTAAATCTTCACCATTATCAAGCGCCCATCCGACACACTGCAAGTGCGTACGTGCCGCATCCGTACCATAATTAAGCAGGTTTTCCAAATAACTACGGTACGCATAATGTTCCGACGTTGTCACTCTTCGTCCATTCAGATACACATTGCAATTTTCAAAAAGAGAATGTAGTATGTTATTTATAATTCCTGGCTGCTCTTGACCATTCACAAACGATTTGTTTCCATTTAAGAGTTTGAGCTTAATATTTAGGGATATATCGTTCAAGTCTATGTATCTATCACCGTTTCCTTTGATGGAAAATTTCAATTCTGAGTAGGTATCGATAGCCGTCACAGGCTTGTAAGCGACTATTCGGTTGCCTAATATACTAGCTTGGATAGGACGGCGGGTGAATATATCCAAAGACGAGGGAATAACCTGCGTCATTTTAGTTGATGTATCTTCCACCGTTTCAGCCGAAAGACTAATATAATATTTCATTGGATTTATATTATAATGAAAATATATCCCTTACCCCACCACCTCGCTGTTTTCTTTTCCCACGTCCCTTCCTTCTCCTCACTGCCCTTGTAATTTTATTCTTCTTTGAGACGTGATTTCGTTTTATTCTCTTTACCTTTTTTTTCACATTTCCCCTTTTTTTTTGCTTCTTTTTAACAGTTAGAATAGCATTTTTAGCAGCTTTTTTTCGTGGTCTCTTTGCCGTGCGTAATCCAGCCCCCACCATTCTTTCCATTTTGTCTTCAGCGCGTCTTTTTAAATTACTACCCGCCTCTTTAAGACGAGTTTTTAAAATTTCCTTTCCAGGCTTTGTACCGATATCTGTGAGGGCACCAATTCCTGATTTGACAGCTTCCTCTCCAACCGCTTTCAAGCCGCTACTGAAAAGAGGTCTCACGTATCGCCAAAGCCCGCTAAAAAAACTCCCTAATCCGTTCCCTTTCTGTCTATATTGACTGGCTCGATAAATGGGACCAATCTCACCACCTTTTTGTCTTGAAATGTAATATTTCAAGTATCGATCTACATCCGTAGACATCTTGATGGGAACTGAACTTTATGAAAATTATTCCTTTTTTTTAAAGTGAAGAATCAATCTTGCAGGTTCGATGCTCGATTCAAAAGGGTATGATAGACCCATTTTATCCCCCAGAAATATCTCAATACTATCAAATTCCATCCGTTCAACAGGGACATAATACGGTTGTTGAAATACTTGATGTCTACCCCTTCCAATGTTAATGACTCTTAAACATCTACTCATCGTGTCGCCTATAAATTGCGGTTTCACGAGATCGTTATAAACAAATACGATTCCAACGTATTCCTCTTCCTTGATTTTTGGTGGTTCTTTCCTTTTGATCTCTACCGAGTCAGATAAAGACGTTGGCAATGCCTTACTAGGTGAAAGGATTACCGCATCTTCAGAAATACCATCACCTTTATCCAAATTTGCTATTTCGATATCATATTCTAATAGCCTGTCTTCAGGTATGGATTCTCGAAGTTCACTGAACAATGAAGACAATGTATATCTTGGTTTCGTTAACGTGATTTCATGCTCGTTGTTGAGCATTCGAATAGACACCTTATTGCTCACTGGTGCGCTAACGCGTGGTAATGATATTTCCACTAACCCAACAACCCATTTTTCTCTTTCACTGAGAGTGATTCTCCGAGCAAGTTTTGTGCGAAAATGAGCGATCGAATTGTCTGGGTAAAATTTTGCCGAACTGTCGCTAAGTAGTGTGATATAAAAATCATTCATATTAGCTTAATTGTTAAGCAATCTTTTCACAGTGGAAGCTAATATCCAACTGTTGAAACTGTCGTCGTAACCCTTCCATTTAACGAAATATTCCAGCTTAGCACCTTTTCCTCTCCGTTTTAAAACCCTTTCAATTTTGAATTCAGTATTATCAGTTATTCTACTTCGTACTAACTCTTTTCCGTAAAAAGAACCTCGTATTTCTTCACCATTTAAATCTTCCAATTTATATGTGGGTATGAGAAAATCCCTTGAAATGGATTTCACTTTAAATATTTCTGTAGAATAATTCGGTGTGTAACCTTTAGCGAATGGTAACTTTTCCTTGCTAATACGAACATGGTCACCAACCTCAAATTTTCTACCGCTATCATCTTGCTTAAGTCGTCTTCTCGACTGATACACAGCCGTTGAAAATGCACTCGATTCGTTTACTTGAGAAGGAGCAATTCCAATACTGGAATGCTTTCGATCATTGTATCCTTTGAGTAGCTTCTGCAGCACACTTACGTAATTATAAGTGTTATTTTTTGTAAAATATTTATACATTTTACTTTTCAACGTTCTATTAAACCTTTCCACGATCGATGCTTTCACGTCGGGGTTATTCGTGGAGAAGAATTTAATTCCTTGCCCGTCGAGAAATTTTTTGAATTTAATGTTAACAAATTCACCACCTTTATCACTTTGAATTTTCAATGGTTTTCGTTTGTTAAAAATCGAGCGAAAAGCATGGATGACACTTTCAGGTTTCTTATTTTTTAAGGGTTTAGCCCATGCATATTTTGAAAAGAGGTCTATCACCGTAAGAAGATATTGATAGCCATTATTATATTTTTTCAGAGATCTCATATCATTTAGATCACACTGCCAAGTTTCATCGATGTATGACACTTCGTAATGATTTCTACGAAATCTTTTTCTAATCGGTTTGTGAAGTGTATAGCTATCCTGTGACTCTAACCATTTTTGTACGTTTTCCTTTGAGAATTTTTTTCCCGATGCAGCCCATAGAGCATCTCTCGTCGAAAAACTAGCTGGATTGGAAGGGTCGAAAAAAATTTTGCTTAAGGATGACTCAACCATGGAATCTCTCTCTCCGTAATTCCTTTCTTCCTTTTTTTCTTGGGGTTTGATGGAGGTGTTTTTTTTTCTCTCCTGTTTTCGACGATCTCCTTCGTCGTCTGATGTCTTCCTTGGAGTTTTCGGGGACATTGTTATTTTCTTTCCTTCTTTGTTGTCTAGTGATACTGCCCTCTTTTTGTTCCTCGGAGTTGGCGGTGAATATGGTACTTTTTTGACTCGTTTCCGACTTCCTCGCCTCGGTTTTGCCGGTGATGAGTCTAGGTACGCCAGGTCCATTTGATCCTTTAGCAATGATTCGTCTAATTCTTGTTTTATTTCCACGTCTTCGTCTCGGAGTTTTTGCTCGAGCTCGTTCAATAACTCCTCCATCTTCTCCTTTCCTTTTTCTTGACTCTTTTCCCATCGGTCTTCAATTTCTGTGTAATTTTTCAATATGTTTCTTCCTTTATTCTTTAAATCGTTGATTTTTTCAGCCTTGGGTGTATTAATTCTTTCCTCTGGAGTTCTAACCGTCTTAAGATCCGCGAGAGGAATGCTATCCTTAGATTTCGAATTGTTTTCTAAATACGAATTAAGTAATCTCTTATAGTATTGCCATTTCAGAGAGTCTGCAATGTCTTTACGGTCTAAAATCCTCCGCATTTCTTTATCCAAATTCGGAGTATTATTATTTCCATTGCCTAATTTACTAATAACCCCATCCCTAGGGATATTCAATACTCGTTTTCCTCTTTTAACAGACTCCAGCTTTTTTTTTTTTTGCTTACCTTCCTTCGATTTCCCATTAAAATCATTGCTTTTTGGAGGAGAAAGAACGTTTACTAAATCAAGTGGAGGTAAAAAATCGTCACGTTTACTCTCTGAAACAGTTTCTAGGTACGCATCTAAAATTCTCCTATAGTGATGCCATTTCTGTGAATCCTCTAAGTCCTTTCGTAGTAAAACAGAATGCATTTCCTTGTCTAATTTAGATAATTGCTGCTCAGTTAAATTTTCGGATTTCACGATATCGTCCGGATTCACCAACAGGAACTTTTGAAAACTCATATTAATTATTTAATAAAACTACCTATTAAACCACTTAGCAAAGAACCCAATAAGACTGGTAAAAATCCCCCTTTTTGACTCAATAATCTCCGCTTTTTTTTCAGGGGTACTTTATAGCAAGCTATTTCTCTAATAGCCTTCTTAAATCTGGTCAATTTCTTCTTAGACTTCGGGCTTATATTAACGTTACCATTAATAATATTTTTACAACACTCGCTTAATGTTTTAATGAGGTCTGAATTTCCTGCTTCAATTATTTTCCTTCTTCTGTGTGGACTAGCTTGACTTATTTCTTTCAAGAGACCTTTATTTCGCTTTACCCTTTCGAGTTTATTTTTTCTCATATTTACGGATTATTTTTTTTATTTTACAATTTTTTTTTCTTCCATCAGCTTTAATGGGGTGTAAACTTCAGTGATCTCTTCAGGAAAGATATGAGTTCTGAATCTCAACCGATCGTCAGTTTCCTGAGCAAAGTCTAAAAACAAATAAGTGTAAGGTTTTGAGGTTACCTGCATATATACCTCACTGAGACCTTTAGAATCTTGAGGATAGACTTGACTCGCTAAATATCTAAATTGTGATCGATCTCGGATATTTCTGAAGCAAACAATATATTTTGCATTAAGAGATATCGTGCGTGAAAAGGGTGAGTGATAGAAAATATTTTGACTTATTAAAATTATCGATATATTACAATGATGCGATCCCTTTGTAAATAATTCGCTAACCTTGTTATTGTTAAAACAGTCATGCATTAAATCATCAATTATGTATAGAGTTGATATTTTTCGTGGGTTGTTGGTGAAACTTTCAGGGAGTTCATTTAAAAAAGATACGCCTTTAATTGATGGCGTACTATTTGGACAAGATATCCATATTATCTTGGATATATTCCCTTCAACTAAATGCGGTAAATTTTTTAGGAATCGCAAAACAAAATTTGTTTTCCCACAACCAGACGGACCAGCACAAATGCACGTGAATGGATGTTTCCATTTCAAAGACATCTAAACACTCTCACCACGTTGACGGGACCTACTTAAATGCTTTATTATAGTAGATTCAATTAATTATAAATGTTATCCGCTGTAATGGATTGCTTGAATTTAAAAAAACACTTATATCAAATTTATTTTCATTTATTATTAGTTTTTATGATATGAAAACATTAATAGAGGATAATAAATATATATATTGTTAGAAAATATATCAATGTTTTTTTTCACAATATGGTATCATTAGTTATTAAACAGAACCAATAGATTTACTGTTATAAAAAATATATTTTTTGAAAAAAAAAACAAAAAACAATTAGTATATTACAAAAAATCAAAGCAATTAATAGATTACAATAATTATAAATATTGGTACAACAGAGATGATCAATAGATTTAAAAGAATTTAACAATACAAAAAAAGCAATTAATAGATTACAATAATTATAAATATTTTTTTTTACAACAACAGAGATGATCAATAGATTTAAAAAAAAAAATTTAACAATGATCTTCACTATATCTCAAAAGATTTCACAATTATTTTACTGTTTTCTCAATCACTATCTTCACTATCCGTCAGCATGTACGGAAACATCTTCAGTCTTTTAAATACTGAATGGTCGTTAAAATAACTTTTATAATTGAATCTCTTTAACCTCGATTCAATTATCTTGACATCGTTGACATACATAAAATCAGTTACCTCCTCTGTTCCACAACTGGGTATACAATAATCAACTGGATGTATGTCAGAAAACAGCGATCTTATACAGCAGTTTTCACACCAACTACTTAAACACGATACTATTTTGACTGGATCTCTAACTAAAATACTTTTTTCAACAACACTAAAAGTATCTGCAGAATAACTTTTAACAAAACTTGTTATATCTTTGCATTTATCTAGCACTGGATAAAAACACATAGGGCAGAGTAATTCACGTCGGCCATTCCTTTTGTTTTTAACAAAATGCTTGAACTTTATGTGTATCGGTGTTCTTCCCCTTAGCATTATCACAATTTGTCCATCAAAATATCTTAAATCTCTTATCCCAAAGTATTCCGAGAGAGTAAAATCTCTTCGGAAAATTATATTTGCAACTGTTTTTCCTCTGGCTAACAAGTAGCTGAAATGTGTCAGCGCTGACGGGTTCATTTCTTGTACACCTTTATCAATATCTGTCCGCATCAACTCTTTAAACAGATGCGGATAGTAGTTTCTTAATAACTCGGCAATTTCTATTAGATCCGCCTCTCTGCCTGTACCACTCCAACCTCTGACTGTTCTGATACACAGCGTCTGCAGAGAATACATGATGATCGTATATTGCTGTGAAGGAACGATTCAGTCCATTTATAGGTGCATAACTTTCCATCCTTTCTTAACCTTGTTTTCGCTGATATTACAACCTCACCCATTAAGTAGGAAGTGGACTGGAAATGCATACATCAGAATGGTGACAGGGGTTGACGTCATTACTCAGAAGATTGTATCGCATCCACTTTGCGAGTGAGTAAGCATTTCTTAACGCACAAGTACTATTACGTAACTTATGGCAAGGATTTAAACATCCTATTGTCTCAAAAGAACATAATTCCGGCGCCGGACAATTAAGTTCTTTTTCCAAACATATGAAAGTGCGTTTTGTTAAATCGGAGAAGAAATTACACTCGACCTCGCTGAATGCGTACAACGCTGTAGCACCGTCAACCACAGCCTCCAAGATTGGAAGAATTTCTGCATGAGGTATCATACCATTTTCGAATGAAGTTGACTCGCATTCAAGTGGGTTTTTAAATTGAAGTTTTTTACCACCAACTGCTAGCTTTGCATTTCTTTGAAAGGTGACCCACAATACGCTATTTGTGTCAAGATCAGTCGCGGCCAATTCCAACACTCCCGTCTTAGAAGTAACTGCACTCAATACGAGCCTCATTATTACGTGTCTCGCTGGCAAGTGAAGTGGTGTTTATTGTTAGTGGATATATATACCTCTTGTGTATAAATTCATAAAAACGGCGCTTAAAACGACCCTTGTTAGTCCGTGTACCGCTCTTAAGTGAAGTTGTGTGTGTGCTTCTAACCCATCCCATCCTCAACCAATTTATTAAAATGACCCCACTAGATCATTCCAGAATTCCTTTGGAAAATAGCGAAAACAGATTCCCGAGTGAAGAGATGGGAGAGGAGTCGCTGGATGAATTACAAACCTATTTGCTTCATCTCGATT
Organism: Ischnura elegans; assembly: GCF_921293095.1. Lineage (NCBI taxonomy): Eukaryota > Metazoa > Arthropoda > Insecta > Odonata > Coenagrionidae > Ischnura > Ischnura elegans. The sequence goes on along the minus strand of NW_025791658.1, from coordinate 278,742 downwards.
TTGAAATTTTAATGGAGGAATTGGACAATGTTTTGAATGAAGACCCCGCCTTATTGGATATGCCACCGTTTGAGATCCAGATACATGATGGAACTCCTACAAATAATTGTACGTATGCAGTTTTACTGTTATTATCAGTTGCGGACAATCTACCACCTTTGAGCGCTGAACAATTGTCGGCTACCGCTGAACAATACGGTTTACCCCCAGGCTCGTATTTCGATCCCACGGGGACGGGGCGTTCATGGGGAGTGGTTTGGTTCGTAACGGACATGCCGAGTGCAATTGCATTGTACGTAGGGAGTCCTCAGGCGTTTGGGTTCGGGACAGTGTTCATTTTCAATGAAGACGGGGAAATTCTAGATATTTCACAATTTCTTTAATATTTCTCTTAATTAGTATTCTCTATGGTTGAAAGATTTTTTTTTAGGTAAAAAAAAAGTAGAGATAAATTTATTTTTAAATAATTTTTTTAATTTTTTTAAAAACAACATATTATACATTATTATTCAAATAATTTAATTTCATACAATTAGCGGCTACTCTTTCAATTCTCTCCACTCGAACCGAATCCCTTACATCCTCTCTCAGTTTCATTCATATAATCCACTTCTTCCAAATCAGGATTTAATATTTGTTCACAAATTAATTGTGCGATTCTGTCACCAGCATTTATTTTAAAGACGACGCTACTATTATTACAAATTATAATTGACACATTTCCGCGAAAATCGAAATCCAGTACTCCCCCTGAAATATCTATTCCATATTTTAAGGCCAGACCAGATCTCGGGGCAATCCTCCCATAGCACCCCCATGGCAGCTCAATTTGGAGATCTGTTTTTACTAACAGACGACTTCCTGGTGAAATGGTGTAGTCATATGCGCTTCGAAGGTCAAAACCAGCAGCATTAGTAGAACCCTTGTATAAATCACGCGCGTTTTCTGTAAGTTTCTTATATTTAAGTTTGTAATTCCTTTGCTGACTCATATTTCTTAATAGGTAATTAAACAGCCGTTTGTTGTGCTCGGTCTCCTGCCTGAGATATCCAACAAGGTATATAGCGGCGGATACTGGATTTCGGCGTGTGAGTTAGGATAGGGAATGCGTCTTTTAATCTATCAAAGCCGTTTGTGCTGCGAGTGAACAGGGAGACGCTATATGAGTGTATAATGGTGACTAATCGCTTAGTAATAATCACACCAATTGTAAATTCTCATGTAATAATCATAATCATCTTTGTTTAAATAACGCAGCCTTTCTATTATAGTTGACTTTAACGAATCTTCAGTTAATTTTTGAAAGACTTCTCTCTCATAAAATGCTTCATATTGATCACAGACATTGTGCAAAGCACTCGGATCCGGACTTATTTCCGCCTCTTGGAGGATTTTTTTAAATTCTTCGTCTGCTTTTTCTTTTAATTTGAATATGAATTCCTCTATCTCTTTCCAAAGGGTTAGAGAACCCACCGGCTGTGCTAAAAGGCTGTTCATGATTTTTGTAATGAATTTTCGCCCGATTTATATATATATATATATATATGGATAGTGTCGCAAGTAGGGTGGGTAAAGGGGTTCAAAGACCATCGAGGGCGCCATTTTAGGTTTTCCCCAGTGAACCTGTTGGTACCGGAAATAGGGAAAATTTTAGGAATTCTGGAATATCAAGTGGTATTACATCATCCCCTAATTCCTCCGCTATTAAGCGCACACGTGCCGAGGTCGGCCTCTCACGCGGAATCTGCGCTGCTCCACCCACTTCGCCGCTGATCGACATGCACGTGCCGAGGTCGGCCTCTCACGCGGAATCTGCGCTGCTCCACCCACTTCACCGCTGATCGACACGCACGTGCCGAGGTCGGCCTCTCACGCGGAATCTGCGCTGCTCCACCCACTTCACCGCTGATCGACACGCACGTGCCGAGGTCGGCCTCTCACGCGGAATCCTTGAGAGAATTTCCAACACTCTGGATTGATGCTGTTTCATCTTGTGATTACCATATCCGCCTCAGTGGTTCACCGCAGTGATGATGAAAGGATAAATACCACGTGCAGCTCTCAAGGACATTTTCAGACCTCTTGCTTCATGCTTCGGTACTGGAAGGTCATCCTCTCACTTAGTGCAGTTCTCCTTGGATGATTACGACCTACTCCCAGTTATTTCCCCCTAAGTGATTCGAAAGTATTACCCCTCTTTTAGGTATATAAGAGCTCGAATCTTCCTCCAAATTCACCACTTCAATTCGATCGGCGGTAGAGTACACCAGAGGCGATCCAATATATAGTATCCAAAACCGAACGCAGTAAGTGGGGCTTAGTTTTCTTCCTCACATGTATATATTTAACGTTATATACGATTATTTCCCTAATACTTAACATGTATTTTCTTTCTAGATGGAGAACTTGAGAAGGAAAATTCAGAAGGTGAACAAGGAACTCCCTTCCTTCCTAAAAAAAGAAAACCTTGTTGTAGGTTTTAGATATACCATAACATATCTATGGGTGGTTGAAACTAGGTATGGGGAGGGAGTTTCGGCAATGATTGAGGGTGCTGGTCAGCGAGGGAGGCTCTTCCTCCCTAAAAGATACTTAAAGGTTTTCAACAGGGAAGCGGTGGATGCTGTGAACCGGGGGGAGGGGGAGCCTCTCACGCTCACCTGGGACGGAGAGCGTTTGTCCTTGGAAGATTAAAAGGTATCTATGATTTAATATTATTTAATTTTGTTTTTTAAATTAGGTTTTTGTGTTTAATTATATTTACTTAAATTTTGATCTTTCTTTAATTACAGATTATTCACATCACTGTGTTGTAAAAAAAAACCTTTTTAAAATAAAAGAAATAATTTGGAGAAGGAATAAGTTTTTCTTGAGAGAATATTAGAAATAGAAAACACTTTCCCCGGTTTCCTGCTTGTTACGTCCTGCTGGTCGGAGCTCTGGTTTATATATAACGGTAAGTAGCTTATTATCTAGCAGTGAATAAGAAGATTAGGTATTGTGAAGCATCAGTGTACATAACATTCATTGAGAACATGGACACTTTTTGTGACATTTGTTTCACTTATTTTAGAGATAGACTTGCTCATGAAGCTAGTGACGTTCATCAAAGACATGTTTTACAGAATAGTGTTGGAGTTAATCCGGAAGAATATAAACTTTGTGAAATTTGTTACACTTATTTTAGAGATAGACTTGCACATGAAGCTAGTGAGGTACACCAAAGACATGTTTTACAAGGTAGTGTTGGAACTAATGCGATAGAAGATAAACTTTGTGAAGTTTGTTACACTTATTTTAGAGATAGACTTACACATGAAGCTAGTGAAGTACACCAAAGACATGTTAGTGTTGGAGCTAATACAATAGAAGATAAACTATGTGAAATTTGTTACACATATTTTCGTAACAAAGTCTCTCATGAGAGTAGTGAGGTTCATAGAAGACATGTTTTACGACAAGTTGGAGCAGGAAATGTAAAGGGAATGGTTGAAGTTCAATCGGCAGCGAAAAATAGATTAAAGACTTACTGGGTTAGTGGGTTGGATGAGGGAAGTGATTTAATCACATTTCTGAATAATATCAGGTTACTGGTCATTGAGAAAATTAAATATGTATTGGAATCTTCTCCGGTAAAAATCAATGTTTTGGTCAAGTGTAATTTTTCTAAAGAGGAACTTACGGATGAAAGATGGTTTAAAACGGAAAATGTTAGAATATTTGAGACTGACAATGTAGATGAAATTGTAGAGCATCTGTTTGCTAAATTACTAAAAGAAAAATCCGAACATCAAGCAAAGGGATCAGGGTGGACTTTACGTGAAATTTCAGGTTTAGAATTACGAATAAATAAATATCGTCCTCTGGGCGGATCCACTTTCATCGAACTCCCAAAGAGAATTTATGATACCAAATCAGTAATAAATGTTAAGAATAATGATATATACTGCTTTAAATATGCGATTTATTCCAAATACATGGCAGAAACAGCACCTAGATATTCATGCTCTAGAGTTATAAAATATATTAAGGATAAAAATTTTGAAACAAAGTATGATTGGAATTGCATTAAATATCCGGTTATTTTGAGAGATATTAGTAAATTTGAAATAAAAAATAATATTTCTATTAATGTTTTCGGTATAGATGAGAAAAATAACGTGTATCCTTTAAAAGTTGTGGATGAAGAACTATCTGATCATAGAGATTTACTTTATCTAGTTAAAGAAAATAAATCACATTATTGTTGGATTAAATCGTTTAATAAATTGCTTCATTCACAAATTACGAAAAATCATAATTCTATATACGTTTGCAAACGCTGCTTCTGTCATTTTCATACGCATGAAAAACTCGAAATACATCGTTTAGATTGTATGAAAAATGCTCCTTCTAAAATAATTATGCCGGGAGATGATGAAAAATTGTTGAAATTTAAAAATGTTGGTCGTGCAATGCGTGTCCCTGCCATAGTTGTAGCCGATTTTGAGTCAATACTTCCGAAGGTTCAACATTGTTGCTCGAATGATGAGCATTCTTATTCGTGTGCAATAGAAAAACATGAAATAATGTCTTTTTGTTTTTTACTAATTTGTACAAATAATCTAAAATTTGAACCAATTTCTTATCGAGGGAGAGATGCTGCGAAAGTTTTTATGAATTGGATCAAAGAGGTAGCCGAACTAGTACAAAATATGTATCAAAATACGGTACAGATGATTGCGTTAACACAAGAAGAAAAACAGGCATTTGAATCCGCTAAGTATTGTCATCTTTGTGGAAAAGAATTGGGTGCTGACCGCGTTCAAGATCATTGTCACTTGACTGGAAAGTTTAGAGCATTTAGAGTTTAGAGCCTGTATTTTTTCATAACCTAAGCGGATATGATGCTCATTTTATTGTACCAAATTTAGGTTACGATAATAAAGAAATTAATTGCATAGCGAATTCTGAGGAAAAGTATATATCTTTTAGCAAAAGTATCGGTAACAATTTCAGCATTAGATTTGTGGATACCTTTCGATTTATGGCTTCGACCCTATCAAAATTAGCTGACAATCTCCCCCGAGAGAAATTTATTCATACAAAACGAGTTTATGGAGATAAGTTGAACCTTGTTACGAGGAAAGGAATTTTTCCATACGAATATGTTGACAGTTGGGAAAAGTTAGAGGAAAAATGTTTACCACCGAAGGAGAAATTTTATAGTCATATTAATGGAGAAACAGTAAGCGAAGACGATTATGAATTTGCTCAAAAAATTTGGTTTGAATTCAATTGCCAGACTCTCGGTGAATACTCCGACTTATACCTGAAAACAGATGTTACGATTTTATCCGATATTTTTGAAAATTTTCGGGATGTTTGCATGGAAACGTATAAGCTTGACCCTGCATGGTATTATACATCACCGGGGTTAGCGTTTGATGCTATGTTAAAGCATACAGGGGTGACTCTCGAGTTGATGACTGATTACGATATGCTGCTGATGACAGAAAATGGAATACGAGGAGGTATTAGTCAATGCTGTAAGAGGTACAGTAAGGCAAATAATAAATATATGAGGGAATATGATGCGTCAATTCCTAATAGATACCTTTTGTATTTGGATGCTAACAATCTCTATGGGTGGGCAATGTCTCAACCTCTTCCTCGTGGTGGTTTTAAATGGCTTAGTGAAGAGGAAATTCGAGAGTTTAATTTGAATATTTCAGATGACAATCCTAAAGGATATTTTATCGAGGTTGATTTAGATTATCCCGATAATATACATGAAACTCACTCGGATCTTCCATTTTGTCCAGAAAATAAAATACCTCCTACTGGTAAATTCAGAAAATTATTGACAACACTTGAGCCAAAAGAAAAATATGTAATTCATTATGTTAATTTAAAACAAGCCCTTAGATATGGTCTGAAGCTGAATAGAATTCGACGAGTGATCGAGTTTGATCAATCGAGATGGTTAGATCCTTACATAAACATTAATACCGAAAAACGGAAGTTGGCAAAAAATGATTTTGACAGGGATTTCTTCAAACTTATGGTAAATAGTGTATTTGGTAAGCTGATGGAGAATTTAAGGAGAAGAATTAACCTTGAATTGGTGTGTAACGAAAAAAGACTGAATAAATTGATCTCCAGTTCGAGATTTTTAGATAGAACTATATTTTCTGAAAATTTGGTGGCTGTTCACAGTAGAATGTCAACGATTAAAATGGTGAAGCCAATTTATGCAGGACAAGCAGTTTTGGATCTAAGCAAAACCCTAATGTACGATTTTTTTTACGGTCATCTTAAAGTGAAGAATGGGAATAAGATATCGCTCAATCAAATGGATACAGATGGTATGATTATTGATGTTGAGACTAATGACATATACGAAGACATGAAAGAAAACTTAGAACTGTACGATACATCTGCATATCCCTGTGATCACAAGTGTTTCTCAAATTTTAATAAAAAAGTGGTTGGTAAGATGAAGGATGAATGTAATGGTGACATTATGACGAATTTTGTCGGCTTGAGAAGCAAACTTTACTCCTATCGTATGGAAAATGCTAAAGAAGTGAAGAAGGCTAAAGGTATTGCCAAGCCCGTCATTCGAAAATCTATTAATTTCGAACATTACGAAAAGTGTTTACTCGATAATTCCGTAGAGTATCGACAGATGTACATTTTACGATCTAATAAACATGAAATGTACACTCTAAAAATAAATAAAGTAGCCTTGAGTGCAAACGATGATAAACGCTATATATGTAGAGATGGTATCACGACATTAGCCTGGGGTGATTATAGGATAAGAGAAGAATCACGTAAACGGACTTATGATGAGGCCTTCCCCCTCCCTCATCGTTGAAAAGTGTATAAATTCAGTTCGTATTAAATTGTGAATCTCATTTCATTCCCTCACGTGCTACGCTTCACACTGAAATGAGAGCAGTCTATATCTTTTTGCTCTTAACTGAGCTTGCTGTACAAAAGGTGTTATCCAGTGAAAATACCCACACCAATCAAACGTATTGCGTAGCAGAATATCTTCGACAGTATGGATATTTGAACGTGACCGAAAATGAAATTACTAGCATTGACCATACGGAATTGAAAGAGGCTTTGGAAATTTTTCAAGAATACTATAACATTACAAAAGATGGGGAATTGAATGAAATGACTCTGAATTTAACCAATAGACCACGCTGCGGAGTTGTTGATGATCCTGCGTTTTCTGTATACCATTACAAATGGAATAAAGGTATAATAAAATGGCATTATGGATTTGTGAACTCGACGTACATGGAATTAGCTCGGAAAGCGTTTGAAATTTGGAGTCAAGCAGCTAATTTAAAGTTCGAGCATGATCCTAAACATCCGGATATCTTCATAATGAATACACGGTACAATCATAAACAATATTTAAATAGACATTTTTGTTCTTCGCCTTTGGATGGGATTGGTGGAAAATTAGCTCATGCACAATTACCATCAAGTCGAGATATTCCACTAGAAATCCACATCGATCAAGATGAAATGTGGTTCTTAGGAATGGATCATCCTGAACTTCCTGAATTTCAAGTCAGTTTACTCGCCGTTCTTCTCCATGAAATTGGTCACACTCTAGGAATTACACATTCGAATTATGAGAATTCTCTGATGTTTGCGTATTATAACCATTATGATTACCGTCTGACACTACATGAAGATGATATACTAGCAGCTCAATTTCTCTATGGACCACCCTTGGAACCTCAGAAGGAAGATGATCCAGTTCAGGGGAACGATGATGATGCTGAGGGAGCACCTGAATATCCGGAGGATAGATTCAGAGCAGAACCGAATGTTGCAAAAAATAATACTCACCGTCCGACTTTGTGTGAAGTTGATAATGTACGCCAGTTACTCATAATCAATAATTTGCTGTATTTATTTCATGAAAAATGGTTTTGGTATGTGGATATGGAAGTGACTGAAAGAATAGACATCGTTGGCCCTCAGCTTATCACAGATTGGTTACCATTTTTACCTGAGCAAGATTTCAATGGTTTTGATGCTCTTTATCGCAGGCCTAGTGGAGAAATTGTAATATTTATCAAGGGCCTGATATACATGGTTAATTATCCAACAATGGAGCTAGTTGAAGGTCGTCCTATGAATATTATATCCGCCGGCCTTCCTAGAAACGCTAGAATTCAAGCAATTGTTAATACATACTCTGCCCGCACACTAATATTTCATAGTGGGGAATTCATTGTTGAAATGGATGAGTGCACTTTTAGACCGAAGAGTCAAGCTCGTCACAAGAAATTAATGCCACAGATACCTACAGGTATACAATCTGCATTTAGACATACTAATGGGATCCTCTACTTTTTTAGAGAGAAAGATGTTTACGAATACAGTGAATTTAATAACACTATGGTGAGGGCTGGAAGAAATGATCTCAATCTCTTTGGTATCCCATGTCCCAAGAATTACCCTTCAGATTTATCGAGCATAGCAAATGACTTGAAAACTATAGTTTCCCGAATGGATAATATTATCGATAATTGAAATTTATAAAATGTTTGTAAACATGCATACATACAATAAAAAAAAATATCTACCACCTCTTTGCCTTTCATTTGTCGAATTATTTCCTATCGAACCCAGAACATCCAGCGGTTAAGGGGGAGGGAGAGGTTGGCGGGGTTGGAGTGGGGGAAGCAGCTTGGGAAAAGAAGATGACGATCGAAAATCTTATATTAGGAAAAACAAACGACGAGAGAAAACAAAATGAGAAGCGTAAAAAGTAAATTATGTCAGAGAAAATAGAAATAGGTGAATAACGATAAAGAAAACGAAAGGGAAACAAATGACGATCGAAAATCATTTGCTATTGGTAAAACAAACGACGAGAGAAAACAAATGAGAAGCGTAAAAGTAAATTACGTCAGAGAAAATAGAAATAGGTGAATATCGATAAAGAAGATGAAAGGGAAACAAATGACGATCGAAAATCATTTGCTATTGGTAAAACAAACGACGAGAGAAAACAAATGAGAAGCGTAAAAGTAAATTACGTCAGAGAAAATAGAAATAGGTGAATATCGATAAAGAAGATGAAAGGGAAACAAATTACGATCAATAAAACAAGTGACGGTCGATTAAAAAGTCACGTGATAGCTTAATTAAAGATGGCGGAGCGTAATTAATTGTAGGGGGGAGGTAATTAAAAATGGCAGGTGCTGCAGGGTTCTTTTTTTTACCCTACTGTCTATAACTCCCTTATTTGAGCAAGTAGGAGAAAAGATCTGCTCAGGTTTGATGGACCTTAAAGTTAAACAATTAAATAAACAAATCGAAAGCATTTTTAATTTACTTAATCTTTATTAATTTATTTTTTCTATAAATTTAAAATTTTTCGTCGCCATAATTATACTTCATCACCTCCGCTCCACTCATTAAAAATATTCGGGGGAGAAATATTTGCCTATTCCTCCCCTGAAATACAATACTCCCCACCAAACCCTCACCGTATCGAGTAGTCACCTTCTCCAGACGTTCCACCCGGTACAATTTCCCCTCCTTCAACTCCCCTTTCTTCAAATAAGTAGGATTATACTGCGCATGGCGTAACCTATCACGCAGTTTATCCTGTAAGAATAAATATAAATTATACATAAATGTAGATATAAATACACCTTTGATTAACGAAGAAACATAACGAAAATAAGTTTACCAAAGAAAACGAAGAGGAGGAGGATGTGTTGGTAACATCGCTTGCAGTAGTGGTGGTTATACTGGTGTTGGTATCATTGATGAGAGTGGTGGTGGTTTCCATCCTATAATTTCAAATAAATGTATATATGTATATACATCTCGAAAAAAGTAAGTTAAACTCAATACACTTACATAAATGAGGATTGGAACTACCAAAACCACCCTCGCCTCGGTCAGTGTTACCGAGGGCTTCTTCTGTTATCTTGAACGATACATCCGTTTGGATTTTTTCTAATATGATTTCTCATATCCTCATGCCTCTTCTTATTAATAAATCCTCATCACCGTGATTATAGAGGAGTACTTTTATTGCAAACCTATAATCGGGGTCGATTACACTCGCCCCCACTTCTATCCCATGCTTTACTGTTAAGCTAGAGCGGGATGCTTGTCTGCGGAGAAGCACTCATCCGTAGAATATATACGTTCCATCGTTTTTCTAATTCGTACGGACCAATGCCACGAAGTCTCCTCTTCAGACGGTGCACAGACTCCAAGTTCCTTCCAGCCAGCGGAGTGAGGGCCAATGTACCTCTGACGTTCCCAATTACTCGACCTAAAAAAATTATTTTGGCCTTTATAATCGCTCATATTCACCCCTTCATAATTCAGCGTTATCATCTCCGACGCCGTCAATTTTAACACGCCCGGAAGAATTATTTTCCTAACTCTTCCGGACAATTCCACATGCCCAACAAGCTTAAGTCCATATCTAGTATGTAGATTTTCTACCTTCGATAAGGCATATCTACTTTCGTATTCTAACTTTTCTTTTTTGACGAAAGAATACGTCTTCTGTGCCTCTTAAGAGTTTCTGACGAATCTGTGAAAAGGACGATAAAACAAAATATTGGTAAAATGCGCACCGATAGAAAAAGCACTCCCCCCTCTGTCTATGAACTGCTAGACTGCCCGCCCAGCCCAACCCCGAGAAGTCAACGAACTTGATGAGGTTGAAGTGTTGTGGGATAACTACCATACATAATATAATGATAATATTATCATATAATTTATTGTTCTCAGATATACATCCGTTGGAACATTTATAATCAATCAGTTTATAGCTTAGCAGTATATTAACCAATATAATATCTTCTTTTTTTTTTATTTTAATAAAAAGAGGGACTTTAAAAAATTTACACCTTTAATTGATGGCTGACTATTTGGCGTAGAACACCATATTATCTTGGATATATCCCCTTCAACTAAGTGCGGTAAATTTTTCAGGAATCGTATAACAAAATTTGTTTTACCACAACAAGATGGACCAGCACAAATGCAGGTGAATGGATGTTTCCATTTCAAAGACATATAAACACTCTCACCACATTGACGTGACCTACGTCAATGCCTTTATTGCAGTAGATTCATTGAATTATATATATATATATATATATATATATATATATAATATATATATAACGCACTGTGATGGATTTTTTGAACATATAAAACATTTATATCAAATTATTTCATTTATTATTAGTTTTTATGTTATGAACACATTTTTTGAAAAAAAAACATTAATAGATCACAATAAATATATATTGATAGAAAATATAACAATGTTTTTTCACAGTATAGTATCATGAATTATTAAACAAAACCAATAGATTTACTGTTATGAAAATATTAAAAAAACAATACAATTAATAGATTATAATAATTATAAATATTGATAGAAAATATAACAATGTTTTTTTAGCAATTTAGTATTGTGAAATATTACACCATTTAGCACTTGACAAAACAAAAAAAGATTATCAATAGATTTAAAAAAATTAACAATGATCTTCACTTTATCTCAAAAGATTTCTCAATTATTTAACTGTTTTTTTCTTAATCGCTATCTTCACTGTCCGTCAACATGTACGGAAACATCTTTAGTCTTTTTAATACCGAATTATCATTGAAATAACATTTATAATTGAATCTTTTACACCTAGACTCAATTATCTTTACATCGTTCACATACATTAAAACAGCCATTTCCTCAGTCCTACAACTTGGTAAGCACTAGTCAACTGGATGTATATCTGAAAATAACGATCTTGTGAAGCAGTTTTTATTAATATTACTATTAATACTTGACACTATTTTCACTGCATCTCTAACTAACATACTTTTTTCAATAACACCAAAAGTGTCCGCTGAATTATTTTTCACAAAACTCGTTAAATCTCTGCATTCGTCCAGCACTGGGAAAAACAGAAAGGACAGAGTACTTCACGTTCTCTATTCCTTTTGTTTCTAACAAAATGCTTGAACTTTATGTGAATCGGCGTTTTTCCTCTTAACATTATCACAATTTGTCCATCGAAATATCTCAAATCTCTTATCCCGAAGTATTCCGAGAGAGTGAAATCTCGTCGGAAAATTATGTTTGCAACTGTCTTTCCTCTCGCTAACAGGTAACTGAAATGAGATAGTGCCGACGGGTTAATTTCCCGTACGCTTCTTGCATTGGGGCACGTAAATGACAGTGGCCCCGTCCTCGGGAAAAATGTGCGTTCTAAAACGAAACCTTTCGTCCGTTTTCTGTCCAAGGTCCAAAACTAAATAACCAAATGGTTCTTGTGTAACCTTTTTATATACCCTCTCCAATTCCCCCAATTTTTCCGGATAGACCTGCCTTTCCAAATGACCAAATTGCAACCTAACTCGTGGATTTTTAAAAGTTACTATATATTTTGTATTCAGTGAATAATATCTCGCTTGAGGGCTCTGGTAAAAAATGTTCTGTGTTATTAAAAAAACTGAAATGTTAAAGTGATGTGAACCTCTGGTGAATAATTTACACACATATTTGCTGTAGGCTCCCTCACACATTAAGTCATCGATTATGTATAATGTTGGATCGCCACCAAATTCTTCAAAAGGTCGTATTTCGGAGAAAAAGTGAACTGGTAATCGTATTTTAGGCTCACTTCCTGGGGCACAGCACCAAATTATCTTATGTATGGGACTATCTAACATATAGTTCAAGTTCTCCAAAAACCTTGTTACGAATGTGGTCTTCCCACATCCTGATGGACCTGCACAAATGCATGTAAAAGGATGTTTCCATGTTAACGTCATGATTAACACTGGAATTTTTTATTATTTTTTATCATTTATAAAACTTTTACGAAAAAAATGAAGTCAAAATATTGATTAATATCTAAAATTACTTAAGCCGACGACCTCTAAATCAAAAAATACTTCGTCCGGCCAACTCTGATATACGTCATCACACATTACCGTTTCAATTTGACATTTAACATTATATTTAATGCGATGTCGTACGAAAGGTTCGTCGCTATCCATTATCCTTTTATACGCTACATCGAATATGTTTGTGAGAAATATATTCGAGGCAGGGATGATATAAAGTTTTTGCATTATTGCTATCAATGATTGTGTGTGTATTAATACTGAAATAAGAATACTAATACTATCATTTACGATTACTTTCCCCATTAGCTTTTCCACAAACCGTCTTTCTATCTCATCCTCCTTTAAAAATTCATTGGACGATTGAGTATCTAATAAATATAACCGAACCTTTGAAGAAGAATTGAAAAACGTTAGAAAAAAGGTCAAAATAGCTAAACATGTCCTAATTTATTATACACCAACCGAATAAGTATGATGTTAGGTATGGTGATCCGAATAAGTAGGACTTGTTGTTGGAGTAAGCTCCTGAAGATATTCAAAGTCAGCGGAAATGACACACGGTAACCGAAAAGAATAATAAAAGTGAGTGAATTTTAAGCTTTTATTGTCCTCGTCAGGTAGCACGATTTTACACGGTGCCCTCGCTCCTCTGCATAATTCTTTGCGAGCCTCGAGTTTTTTCTTCGTCACGGCAATGAATGAGACAGCGTTTGCAAGTATACATTCTATTTTTACGTTCTGTAATTTGGGAGCGTTCCAGTCTTCCAAAAAAACCTAATCCAGTGAAAGTGAGCAGGTGTATTTTCAATGTCTTCGTAAATTACTTGAGGTAAATTTTGGAATTCTTTTTCGTACAGCACTTTATCGACGTAATAATTCAAAAAACGCCAAATATTCCTTTTGGAATGGTTATTTGAATCAGTGTCTTCTTTCAAAAGTTTACCCGCCATATCGTAAATTTATTCCTAACAGCAACTTAACAAATTTGATATAGGGTAATCATTTTAGTGTCTTTGTATGACTGTAATAAAAAGAATTATAATCCCGATTGTAAAAAGTAAAATTATGATTTTACTTTTCTAAACATTAAATCTTTAAGATCAAAGGCCTTTGTAGAATATGTTAATCTGATAACTACTGCATCTAACCTATTGCATTGAATAGAATCAGTGTGATTTAAGGAATCAAAGACATTTATGCAAATTTAACAAATGTAACGCAAAACAATAAATCAGAAAATAATAAGCAATTATATTGAAAAATTAATAGCAGTAGTAAAGAAATGAGGCTTCTGGCAGATGACATCACAAAATTGCCTATCACTTGCCAAGATTTCCTAGCACAATGTGATGTCCTCATTTATAATACACAAACCGAATAAGTATGATGTTAAGTAAGGTGATCCGAATAAGTATGTTGATCCTTTACACAAGTATAATATCATTCTATTTTAATGATATTATTATTTTTAAATTAAACAAAAACGGCCTTGGCCGTAATTTTATCGTAAATTCTGTTACATAGGCAGCTGAAAAATCCTCGGAAGAAATATCTTTCTTTTCCTTCCACGAAGTTTGAGGTCAGGGACTTCGGGGACCGGAATTTGTCCGAATAGTAGGGATGCTTCAGTATCTTCTCTGTTAGCATACTGAAGGTACACTAACACATGATCGCCATAAAAAATATGTTCTTTGAGCGACCTCCCCGCAACTTTCCATTCCTCCAAGTAACGGCTCGGATCCGCATCCAAGGTCAGCCTATATACTTTTACCCAAAACTCACCCCACCTCTCCGCCGCCAACAAAGTAAACGGCTTTTGTACCGGTTCGGTGGACAAAAAAACCTTTTTCAGTTATTTCTACTCACACACTTATTAAAAAACTCATACTTCTTTCATGCACCACGCGAGCGTTCAGTAAAAGCTAAATAAATGGACTTGACCACCGTTTCTAAATTTTCATCTGTACTGACGTAGAACTGCACCATTTGGTCAGATATGCTGAGGATACAAATATTTTTTTCTTTTCCACCCTTTGAAAAGGAAATATGCCCCAATTGCCGATGTGTTTCTAAAAGATAAAGAAACAGGTAAACAGTGAATGGCATATATTTGGTAGAAATACATTCTAATGAACCAAAAATTATAAAAAAATGCTATGCAAAAATATCAGAAAATAAACAATTGTAATGAATGATTTAAATAAACCATTCATTACCCGAAATATAGAATGAAACCACTCAAGCAAAGTAGATTTTTATGAACTGCACGTCTTTTTTAAGCAGAGGCAACAAATAAAATGGAAAGTTAGCAAAATTATAATATCACGATAAAATTCATCAAAAATTACTTTAAAGGCACTGAGGCATCTGGACCAACCCAATGGTCACCAACTTATCACTCACTTATCACCCACTAGTCTAGTTAAAGATGATGACGATGTGATCATTGTAGAGTGGTTTCCAGGTGGAAGTTATGGGATCAAATGACGATGTTGTTCATTTCCGTCAGATATAATCACCATATAGTCAGATTTTTCAACAATGATTTAGCATTTAAAAATATTTCATCACCGTGATTAAATATAATTTTTCCTCAAAACAGTTGTGTTCGTTTATTTATTTTTTGTTAATTTAAAATATACTTTTTTAACCACGGTGATTGATCAAAACTTATGACTCTATGCACCTTTTTCAGAACAAGACCTAGCGAAAGAGCCTGTTTTAGATTAACATAGTGAATGACATATTTAGTTTTTATCTTCGAGCGTAGCAAGCAGCTTGGCCTTTTTACCGTTCGGTGGTTTCTTGTTTTCCGGGCAAAGAGGTAAATCTGAGTGCGTATCGTGCAGCCGATGTGGGTACTCAAGATCAACTTCGAGAATATATCCAGTTTCACTGTCATCGGGAACATTTTCCACGCTAAAACCGTCAATTTCCTCCTGTGTTAACCATCGAAATTCACCGTGAAGAAGGGGTCTGGAGAGGGCCCATCCGTAGAGATTATTCGCGTCTAGATAGGTTTAATATGTCGAATCTTTACCTGGGTTATAACCTGACATGAACTTATTGTTAGATTCACAGTATCTTTTCCAACACTGTGAAATTCCACCACGGATACCGTTCTCAATCATTAGAATCATATCATAGTCGGTCAAAAGCTCTAATTCTATTTCAATGTACTTAAGCATTGCATCAAATGTTAAACCTGGTACCGTGTAATACCACGCTGGATCTAACTTGTAGGCTCCGTAGCATACGACCTGAAAGTTCTCAAAAATATCAGCGAGAAGAGTGACGTCACTTTTCAAATACACATCACTGTAATCACCGAGTGTCTCACATCTAAATGCAACCCATACATTTTCTGCATGTTGATAAAATTCGTCTAAAATATGCTCATCGTTCAATCTGTTGTAAAATTTATCCTTGTCCGGGAGCAAGGTTTCATCCAGCTTATTTAACGAATCAGTGTAATCATAGGGATAAACCCCCTTTCGTGTAACTAGTCGTGTCTTGTCTCCAAACATTTCTCTGGTATATTTAAATTCTGTTAGGTTCGAGACTAGAGAAGCAAGAGAGGCGGGCATAAATCGAAACGTGTCGACAAAACGAACACGGAAATTATCGTCGATAGACTTTGAAAAAGAAATGTACTTTTCTTCAGAATTCGGAATAACTAATATCTGTCTCTCATCATAGTCTAACTCTCTTACAATGAAATGACCATCATACGCGGACAGGTTATGAATAAAACTAGGTATAAATTGAGGCATCTTGTACTGCACATTGCAAAAGGAATGAGCTGGACCTCGATACTGTCCCGTCAGGTGATCGTGATCCCTAACCCTATCCTCGTGTAACTAATTCCCACAAATGTGGCACGTCGATGCGTTTTGAAAAGCGCTCTCTATTTCCTCAGTGAGTGGTGTCATAGGAATAGTTTTTTTGTAAATTTTGAAAACCTTCTGGGCTTCATCTTTTATGCTTTCAATAAAAACACGTGCTGCATCAGGTCCGCGATACAATACTGGCTCCTCGCATCCATCTGGTGTAACCATCACATAACAAAAGCTGAACGGTTCATGTTTCTGTATGATATTAGTGCATGAAGTGCTAGAAGACGGTTCGCATGTGTTTACATTATTAACTTAAGAATTGGTGACAATACACAAACCATTGGAATACAGGATGAATGAAACGTAAGAGAACGGTCAACTGATTAAAATATATACAATATATCCATCATAGCTATGATTACACGGTAAAATAACAACCTTCCCTCATATATTCAGGGCAATACGTAACACAGACAATAGCACATACTGCGAAAATGTTCAAACACGTCCGCTAAAAGTGTTACATCGCTTTTCAGATACACATCGCTGTATTCGCCAAGAATTTCACAGTTGAAAGCATTCCACACATTGCATGCGTGTTCATACGCTTCGTTTGAAATATTTTCCTGGCTGTGTTTACTGAAAAATGTTTCCTTTGAAGGTAAATGTTTTTCATCGAGTTTTTCACAAGAATCGGTGTATTCATAGAGATACACTCCCTTTCGTGTTACTAAATGTGTTTTATCACCGAATATTTTCTGCGTAAATTTAAACTCTTTCAAATTTAATAACCAGTGAGGCCATCGACTCAAATAATGAATAGAACTGAATGAAACTATATTATTGGGAAAAAATAAGAACAATAAAACTCAACACATATCCATGAAGATATTTTTATTAAATTGTTTTTATCCTCGATTACATACAATTCCTCTCCTCCATAATTAAAAATCATGATTTCCTTAATTAGGGTGTCACCCCAATACTCTGGAGATTATTCCTGCGATGGTCTATAACTCCCTTATTTGAACGAATGGGAGAAAAGATCTATTCAGGTTTGATGGACCTTAAAGTTAAACAATAAAATAAACAAATCGAAAGCATTTTTTAATTAACTTAATCTTAAGTAATTTATTTTTTCGATAAATTTCAAATTTATCTTCTCCATAACTGTACAACATCACCTCCGCTCCACTCATTTCAAATATTCGGGGGAGGAATATTTGCCTATTCCTCCCCTGAAATACAATGCTCCCCACCAAACCCTCACTGTATCGAGTGGTCACCTTCTCCAGACGTTCCACCCGGTACAATTTCCCCTCCTTCAACTCCCCTTTCTTCAAATAAATAGGATTATATTGCGCATGGCGTAACCTATCACGCAGTTTATCCTGTAAGAATAAATATAAATTATACATAAATGTAGATATAAATACACCTTTGCTTAACGAAGAAACATAACGAAAATAAGTTTACCAAAGAAAACGAAGAGGAGGAGGATGTATTGGTAACATCGCTTGCAGTAGTGGTGGTTATACTGGTGCAGGTATCATTGATGAGAGTGGTGGTGGTGGTTTCCATCCTGTAATTTCAAATAAATGTATATATGAATATACATGTCGAAAAAATTAAGTTAAACTCATTACACTTACATAAATGAAGATTGGAACTCCCGAAACCACCCTCGCCTCGGTCAGTGTTACCGAAGGCTTCTTCTGTTATCATGAACGATACATCCCTGTCGATTTTCTCTAATATAATTTGGCATATCCTCATGCCTCTTCTTATTAAGAAATCCTCATCACCGTGATTATAGAGGAGTACTTTTATTGCAACCCTATAATCGGGGTCGATTACACTAACCCCCACTTCTATCCCATGCTTTACTGGTAAGCTAGAGCGGGATGCGAGTCTGCGTAGCTGCACTCATCCGTAGAATATATACGTTCCGTCGTTGTTCTAATTCATACGGACCAATGCCACGAAGTCTCCTCTTCAGACGGTGCACAGACTCCAGGTTCCTTCCAGCCAGCGGACTGAGTGTCAATGTACCTCTGACATTCCCAATTACTCGAATTAAAAAAATATTTTTGCCTTCATAAACGCTTATATTTACCCCTTCATAATTCAGCGGCATCATCTCCGACGCCGTCAATTTTAAAACGCCCGGAAGAATTATTTTCCTAACTCTTCCAGACAATTCCACATGCCCAACAAGCTTAAGTCCATATCTAGTATGTAGATTTTCTACCTTCGATAAGGCATATCTACTTTCGTATTCTAACTTTTCTTTTTTGACGAAAGAATACGTCTTCTGTGCCTCTAAGAGTTTCTGATGAATCTGTTAAAAGGACGATAAAACAAAATATTGGTAAAATGCGCACCGATAGAAAAAGCACTCCCCCCTCTGTCTATGAACTGCTAGACTGCCCGCCCAGCCCACCCCCTAGAAGTCAACGAACTTGATGAGGTTGAAGTATTGTGGGATAACTACCATACATAATATAATGATAATATTATGATATAATTTATTGTTCTCAGATTTACATCCGTTGGAACATTTATAATCAATCAGTTTATAGCTTAGCAGTATATTAACCAATATAATATCCTTTTTTTTTAAATTTTAATAAAAAGAGGGGATTTAAAAAATTTACACCTTTAATTGATGGCTGACTATTTGGCGTATAATACCATATTATCTTGGATATATCCCCTTCAACTAAGTGCGGTAAATTTTTCAGGAGTCGTATAACAAAATTTGTTTTACCACAACAAGACGGACCTGCACAAATGCAGGTGAATGGATGTTTCCATTTCAAAGACATATAAACACTCTCACCACATTGACGTGACCTACGAAAATGCCTTTATTGCAGTAGATTCATTGAATTATATATATATAACGCACTGTGATGGATTTTTTGAACATATAAAACATTTATAACAAATTATTTCATTTATTATTAGTTTCTATGTTATGAACACATTTTTTGAAAAAAAAAACATTAATAGATCACAATAAATATATATTGATAGAAAATATAACAATGTTTTTTCACAGTATAGTATCATGAATTATTAAACAAAACCAATAGATTTACTGTTATGAAAATATTAAAAAAAACAATACAATTAATAGATTATAATAATTATAAATATTGATAGAAAATACAACAATGTTTTTTTAGCAATTTAGTATCGTGAAATATTACACCATTCAGCACTTGAAAAAACAAAAAGAGATTATCAATAGATTTTTTAAAAATTAACAATGATCTTCACTATATCTCAAAAGATTTCTCAATTATTTAACTGTTTTTTTCTTAATCGCTATCTTCACTGTCCGTCAACATGTACGGAAACATCTTTAGTCTTTTGAATACCGAATTATCATTGAAATAACATTTATAATTGAATCTTTTACACCTAGACTCAATTATCTTTACATCGTTCACATACATTAAAACAGCCATTTCCTCAGTCCTACAACTTGGTAAGCACTAGTCAACTGGATGTATATCTGAAAATAACGATCTTGTGAAGCAGTTTTTTTTTTTTTTTTTTTTTTTTTAGATTAATTTATTTATTCATATAACTATGTACAAACAAGAAATAATGTTTATACAACAGTGTAAATTTACAAATGAAAACAAACATTCTGGTCCCGCTAAGCCGAAATCGGCTTTTCAGCAGGTGCCAACTTAAGCATTACAATTTGTGTCTTGTAAAAATTACTAAATTAACAATTTCACTAAGAAACAAATTTTTACATGAAAAAACATTCTTAATAGCAATTAAGCATATCAATATATAAAATACTGTTACATTCCATTATCAACAACCAGACAATATCCATGTCTTAATTTTTCTTTTAGCTTCACTCAAAGATTTTAACTCTTTAAATTCGCTCTTCAAATTATTGAACAGTTTAGGTACAACAACTTTCAATTGCCTACAACCCTTATGCGTATAACATCGCGGAATCTCATACATTCCTAAAGCCCTTAAATCGATATTACTATTAATATTTCTTTTCCTTTTGTATCTATTATTAAAATAATTATCAATTATTAATATGTACTGATACAATTTATCAAGTGGTAATGTACCAAGGTCTTTAAAATACGAGTCACCTGAATATCCACCATTTTCCTCAAAGTTAGTTTGATGAATCATTTTTAAAATCCTTTTTTGGTTGGACTTCAATCTTTTCATATTAGTCACACCACATGATCCCCACACAGTAAGGCCATATCTGAGAAGGCTCTCAAAAAGACCGTGATACATCATTTTTAGTACATTTTTCGTGACGCTGTCCTTCAGATAATAAAATTTGTACATAATGCATCTGAGCTTTTGGTTCAATTTTGATACATGAGAATTAAAAGTAAAATTACAATCAACAATCAAACCCAAATATTTATATTCGTTCACTTGTTCTAAAATATTACAGTTACAAGTTATCATGTTGGAATGTAGACATTCATGACCGTGAGATTTAATATTTATTGATTTAATATTAGAAGCAAGATAAGTGATGTGCATTGTTTTAGATTTTTTTTCATTTAAAATTAAATTATTGTCATGGGACCATTTTAACATATTATCGATATCATTCTGCATATTATTGACGGCATTTTTGAAGTTGACATGACTAGATATCAAGACTGTGTCGTCAGCATACAAAAGTAAATTACAATTTTTAATACATTCATGCATATCATTAACATAAATTAAATACAAAATTGGCCCCAGAATCGATCCTTGGGGCACTCCCATTTTTATGCTGGTAATGTCACTAACAACATTTTGAACTTTCACTACCATCTTTCTATTAAATAAATAATCTTTAAACCAATCAAGCAACAACCCTCTCACTCCAATATTGTATAATTTTTTAAGCAACAAAGTGTGATCAACCATATCGAAAGCCTTTTTATAATCAATGTAAGTTATTACAACATTCTTTCCTCTATCTAAATTATTTCGAATATTCTCTGAAAAGTATTCTAAGGCATCCTTTGTACCTTTCTTTTTTTGAAAACCATATTGATGCTCAAAAATTGCTCTATTTTTGTCCAAAAAATTTAACAGCATGTCTGCCACATATTTTTCTAATATTTTACTCATACAAGGTAAGATAGATATGGGCCTATAGTTCTGTGTTTGAAGGTGATTTCCACTTTTATAAACCGGACGAACAATAGCTGTTTTCAATTCAACAGGAACAATGGAATTTTCTAAACTAGTGTTAATAAATTTTTTTAAAACCGGTATAAAGATGCTGTTAGATTTTAAGTCTTTAATTTTCATCCCATCAATTCCAGGTCCTTTATTTTCAATATTCTTAAGAATATTTTTAACATCTTTTTCAGTTGCATAATTTACCACTATACTATTATTTATTGTAACAGGACTGTACTCGTATAAAACTTCTGAACAATTTATTCTAAGCTCTTCGTTATCTTTTGAGTACTGCTTTACAAAGAGATTGACCACAGATTTTAAATTCATCTTACCAGAGAAATGTTTAACAATAGTATGATCAGGCCCCTTATTTTTATCTGCTCCAGTGATTAACTTAACTAGTTCCCAAATCTTTTTTGCATCATTACCTGCACGAATTATACTATGATAGTAAAAACTCTTTTTTGCTCGGCAGATTTCTTTATTAACTTGATTTCTAAAAGTTTGATACTCCCTTCTATAACTCAAATTCGAGGGACTATTTTTCCATCTCTTATAGAGGCAGTCTCTAATTTTAATTTTTTCAATTATTTCTTTATTAATCCAAGTTTTTTTATTATCTTTATTATCCTTCCGAGAACGTTTTTTCATGGCTTTACTGTATATTCCTTGAAACAGACGTGATAATTCTAGATATATACCATTAGGAGATTGCGAATCTAACATTTGAAGATCGTTTAAATCAAGGCTTGAAATCAGCTGTTTCACCGTTCTTTCACAAACATACGTTTCAGAAATTGTATTATTTAAAGTAGTCAATTTCAATGAGGGAAAATTATCTTTTTTAACCATACCAACTGCTACAGCATAATGATCCGATATGCAAGTCTGAAATATCACCCCATCACAAAGAAAGGCATTCCCTCGGTAGAGTATATGGTCAATGCACGAGGAAACTAAATTTCCATCTACTATCACCTCTCTAGTATTTTCTTTAATTAATTGTATATATCCTCTTTGAGCTAATGCATCTTTGTAAACATTAATATCTGTGCCAAGATTGGACATGAAATTAATATTGAAATCTCCACATATAAGTACATCTCTAGTTTGTAAATTAATAATTTCATCAAAAAATTCCTCTAAAAAATCTTTAAATTTGAGGTTAGGTGGTCGATACAGTCCCATAACAGTTATATCTACTCCTAATATATTTACAACACAAGAGATCGCTTCATAAGAAATACTATTAACCGAAATACAATGATAAATTTTATCATTAGAGACATAGATTAACACGCCACCTCCTCTACCAAAATTTCTAAGTTTAAATATCATTTCATAGCCCGGTATTTGGAAGTTCTCAACTTCTTCTTCCTTTATATTAACTTCCGTTAAAACCACAACTCCAACTTTGTTATTCATATTAATTTGATGCAAAAGAATAAGTAAGTCATTGAAATTTTTTCGGAGACTTCGTATATTCAAGTGTAAACACATTTCATCATAAGTCTTAACTATTTTTGAACTTTCAGATAAATTATACGTATGACATTCTCTGTAATCATCATCTATGATAGAAAACAAATCCATTCTTATACTTAGTATTTTTAAAAAAAAGTTATATTCACACAAGTTATTAGCAATTTCAAAATTTATTTAAGTCATCTTCTGACCTTATTCTGATGATTTGAGAATGTTCATCTTTTTTTACTAATATTTTTCCAAATTTGACCCAAACATACCTAAAACCTTTCTCTTTACTCTTTTCCTTAGTTTTCCACAGGAGATATTTATAATAACCTGTGAGTGCTTCATTTATAAAAATTTTCCCACTAATTTTCCCTTCAGTAATATCTTTGTTATCCAACCCTTTTCTTTTATCTATCCATGCATCTTTAACCTTTTTATTTTTAAAGGAGATAACCAGCTTAGACTTTTTGTTTGGGGACTTATTATTTACGAAAAAGGCATCTCGAACATCATCATCTTTGTGATTATCTATTTTAATCGATTTCGCTATCTTATTACCTAATTAAATTGGATAAGTATCTACATAATTTAAATCTATCCCAACTACTTCCACCTTATCCATCATTGCGTTTTGCTCCAGCTCATTCACTCTAATTTTTAAATCATCAATCACTTTATTTTTACAATTTAACTCATCTCTCAAATCAAAAATAATGTCTTTGAGTTCCTTGACCACCCTAATATTTTCACACAACTCATCATACCGTGCACTCATGAAATTAATGCTATGCGTGATTTCACACAAATTCTTATCAATATTGTCTAAGCGACCACTTACATCACTATTCCGACTGCCTGAAGATCTTCCTGATTCCATTCCACCTATGCTTACATCCATTACACGTTCCTTTTCAGCAATTTTCACAGCAGAAAAGGAGGCCTCCTGTGACTCGTCGTTGATGAAAACAGTTGAACGTCTGCAGTCACCGCATCTCCACTCAAGCTTCTTTTTCGCTGATTTGGCTCTCCAGGTGCTCTCAGATATTTTTGAGCATTTATAATGGAAGGATCCATTGCATCCATCACAACATACAAAAAGACCATCCTTTGGCAGAGGGTCATTGCATTTGGCACAAGACATGATGCTCTATTGTTGTTACTTGGATACGTAAACAAGAGTCGCTAATAACAGTCACTCCAATGAATTGCAAATAAAATTTTAAGTTTGCACAAATAAAATGTTCCAGCTCATTTAAGAAATCCACGAACAGACACACAGAATCTATCAGTAAAGATTCACCCGATAGCACAAATAAACCAAACTAGAACACATATAACAAGGTCTAAAACCACAAAATCCGCAGAGGCTATGAAGACTTCCAGCACACGCATTTAAGACACAACAATCAATTTTATTAATATTACTATTAATACTTGACACTATTTTCACTGCATCTCTAACTAACATACTTTTTTCAATAACACCAAAAGTGTCCGCTGAATAATTTTTCACAAAACTCGTTAAATCTCTGCATTCGTCCAGCACTGGGAAAAACAGATAGGACAGAGTAATTCACGTTCTCCATTCCTTTTGTTTCTAACAAAATGCTTGAACTTTATGTGAATCGGCGTTTTTCCTCTTAACATTATCACAATTTGTCCATCGAAATATCTCAAATCTCTTATCCCGAATTATTCCGAGAGAGTGAAATCTCGTCGGAAAATTATGTTTGCAACTGTCTTCCCTCTCGCTAACATGTAACTGAAATGAGATAGTGCCGACGGGTTAATTTCCCGTACGCTTCTTCCGTTGGGGCATGTAAATGACAGTGGCCCCGTCCTCGGGAAAAATGTGCGTTCTAAAACGAAACCTTTCGTCCGTGTCCTGTCCAAGGTCCAAAACTAAATAACCAAATGGTTTTTGTGTAACTGTTTATATACCCTCTCCAATTCCCCCAATTTTTTCGGATAGACCTGCCTGGCCAAATGACCAAATTGCAACCTATCTCGTGGATTTTTAAAAGTTACTATATATTTTGCATTCAGTGAAATATTTCTCGCTTGAGGGCTCTGGTAAAAAATGTTCTGTGTTATTAAAAAACTGAAATGTTAAAATGATGTGCTTTAACATTTGGTGAATAATTTACACACATCTTTGCTGTAGGCTCCCTCGCTCATCACGTCATCGATTATGTATAATGTTGGATCGCCACCAAATTCTTCAAAAGGTGGTATTAGAATCATATCATAGTCGGTCAAAAGCTCTAATTCTATTTCAGTGTACTTAAGCATTGCATCAAATGTTAAACCTGGTGCCGTGTAATACCACGCTGGATCTAACTTGTAGGCTCCGTAGCATACGACACGACAGTTCTCAAAATATCAGCGGGAAGAGTGACGTCAATTTTCAAATACACATCACTGTAATCACCGAGTGTCTCACATCTAAATGCATTCCATACATTTTCTGCATGTTGATAATCTTCGTCTGAAACATGCTCATCGTTCAATCCGTTGTAAAAATATCCTTGTCCGGGAGCAAGGTTTCATCGAGCTTATTTAACGAATCAGTGTATTCATAGGGATAAACCCCCTTTCGTGTAACTAGTCGTGTCTTTTCACCAAAATCTTCTGTGGTATATTTAAATTCTGTAAGACTCGAGACTAGATAATCAAGAGAGGCGGGCATAAATCGAAACGTGTCGACAAAACGAACACGGAAATTATCGTCGATAGACTTTAAAGGAAATGTACTTTTCTTCAGAATTCGGAATAACGAATATCTGTCTCTCATCATGGTCTAACTCTCTTACAATGAAATGACCATCATACGCGGACAGGTTATGAATAAAAATAGGTAGAAATTGGGACATCTTGTACTGCACATTGCAAAAGGAATGAGCTGGACCTCGATACTGTCCCGTCAGGTGATCGTGATCCCTAACCCTATCCTCGTTTAACTCATTCCCACAAATGTGGCACGTCGATGCGTTTTGAAAAGCGCTCTCTATTTCTTCAGTGAGTGGTGTCATAGGAATAGTTTTTTTGTAAATTTTGAAAACCTTCTGGGCTTCATCTTTTATGCTTTCAATAAAAGCACGTGCTGCATCAGGTCCGCGATACAATACTGGCTCCTCGCATCCATCTGGTGTAACCATCACATAACAAAAGCTGAACGGTTCATGTTTCTGTATGATATTGGTGTATGAAATACTAGAAGACGGTTCGCATGTTTTTACATAATTAACTTAAGAATCGGTGACAATACACAAACCATTGGAATACAGGATGAATGAAACGTTAGAGAACGGTCAACTGATTAAAATATATACAATATATCCATCATAGCTATGATTACACGGTAAAATAACAACCTTCCCTCATATATTCAGGGCGATACGTAACACAGACAAAAGCACATACTACGAAAATGTTCAAACACGTCCGCTAAAAGTGTTACATCGCTTTTCAGATACACATCACTGTATTCGCCAAGAGTTTCACAGTTGAATGCATTCCACACATTGCGAGCGTGTTCATACGCTTCCTTTGAAATAATTTCCCGGGTAACTTTACTGAAAAATTTTCCTTTGAAAGTAAATGTTTTTCATCGAGTTTTTCACAAGAATCGGTGTATTCATAGAGATACACTCCCTTCCGTGTTACTAAATGTGTTTTATCACCAAATATTTTCTGCGTAAATTTCAACTCTTTCAAATTTAATAACCAGTGAGGCAATCGACTCAAATAATGAATAGTACTGAATGAAACTATATTATTGGGAAAAAATAAGAACAATAAAACTCAACACATATCCATGAAGATATTTTTATTAAATTGTTTTTATCTTCGATTACATGCAATTCCTCTCCTCCATAATTAAAAATAATGTATTCCTTAATTAGGGTGTCACCCCAATACTCTGGAGATTATTCCTGCGATGGCCTATAACTCCCTTATTTGAACGAATGGGAGAAAAGATCTATTCAGGTTTGATGGACCTTAAAGTTAAACAAAAAAAACAAATCGAAAGCATTTTTAATTTACTTAATTTTGATTAATTTATTTTTTGTAAATTTCAAATTATTCATTTGAATAGTTATACATCATCACTTCCGCTCCACTCATTTCAAATATTCGGGGGAGAAATCGTTGCCAAGTCCTCCCCCGAAATACAATACTCCCCACCAAACCCTCACCGTATCGTGTGGTCACCTTCTCCAGACGTTCCACCCGGTACAATTTCCCCTCCTCCAACTCCTCTTTCTTCAAATAAGTCCGATAATCTTGCGCGCAGCGTAACCTATCACGCAGTTTATCCTGTAAGAATAAATATAAATTATACATAAATGTAGATATAAATACACATTAGATTAACAAAGAAACATAACGAAAATAAGTTTACCATAAAAAACGAAGAGGAGGATCTGGCGGTAACATCGCTTGCAGTAGTGGTGGTTATACTGGTGGTGGTAACATTGATGGGAGTTGTGGTGCTGGTTTCCATCCTATAATTTGAAATAAATGTATAGATACATATACATCTCGAAAAAAGTAAGTTAAACTCACTACACTTACATAAATGAAGATTGGAACTCCCAAAACCACCCTCCCCTCGGTCAGTGTTACCGAGGGCTTCTTCCGTTATTTTGAACGATAAATCCGTTCTGATTTTTTCTAATATAATTTGGCATATTCTCATGCCTCTTCTTATTAAGAAATCCTCATCACCGTGATTATAGAGGAGTACTTGTATCTCACTTCTATAATCCGGGTCAATTACACCCGCTCCCACTTCTATCCCATGCTTTACCGATAAGCTAGAGCGGGATGCGAGACTGCCGTAAAATCCTTTGGGGATTTCGAGGGAGAAACCGCAAGGTATTACAACCCGCCATCGCTTAGAAATCCTTTCCAGGGATTTCCAGGAATAAGGCGCATGATATTAGAGCCCGCCCTCGGTTATGGATTATGTCCCAATAAACAGAATTTATGTCATATCCGGCGGGACAAGTGTAGCTAGGTGATGGGACGACTGCGAACGGGTGTAATTTCTTAAAAGTGATGAACTTTCTAGGTTAGAATTCCACATAACACAATAAGGAGGAATGCCCGCTTTCTCGTTCCAAAGCCATAGATGCACACTAATGCATTAAGCTAGCAGGTGACGCACAAACCGAACAAGTCGTTGAATTGATGTTGTTCAAGAGCCTTTCCTGCATGTTTTGAGTCTTGTAAGTAACGGCTTGGGTCCGCTTCTAAGGTCAGGCATTATATATTTAATTAGAACTGCAGACGGTAGGATGCTGTCAAAAAGCAGGGAGTTAACGGATTCCGCGACGGAGATGGTGTTCAGATCTTGTGACGGTGAAGACGGTCCTCTCCACAATTATAAAGCATCACCTCCTTCGGTGTTGATGAGAAAATACATGGAAGGATTAATTTTCTTATTCTTCCGTTTACAATTAATTTTCCCATCAACTTTTCTCCAAACCGTCTTTCCATCTCATCCTCCTTTAAAAATTCATTGGACGATTGAGTATCCAATAATTTCTGCCGAACCTTTAAAGAAGAATAGAAAAATGTTAGAAAAACAAGTCAAAATAGCTTAAAATGTCCTAATTTAAAATGCACAAACCGAATAAGTTGTTGAATTGATGTTCTTCTAGAGGCCTTCTCGCATGTTTTAAGTCCTCTAAGTGACGGCTCGGGTCTGCTTCTAAGGTCAACCAATCTATCTTTAACCAGGTTTCTGCAGTGATGATGTCTGGAATGCAGTTTATAGCGGTTGGCAGAGTCTTGGAGTAGCAGAGATGTAGTGCTAATACTTGTTTTAATCCTTTTTATAAACCATTCTTTTCCTTGGTTAAAAATGGCTCTTCTCCCTCGTAATTAAATATCATCACCTCTTTTGTTGTTATTTGAATATACCCGGCAATATCAGGCGCATGGTCAACCAATCTATCTTTATACAGAACTCATTCTATATCTCCGCGGCCTACAAAAGACACGGATCCTTTACACATGCATCATATCATTCTATTTTAATGATATTCTTATTTTTAAATACAAAAAGACGGTCTTCACAGTAATTGCATTGTAAGATCTCTTTCATAGACAAAAGCAAAACATTTAAACATTTAAAAAAACCTCCGTTATAACAAATACGCATACTATTTTATAAAATACTTTCACGCTTCATTATGAACAACCAGTCAATAACCATGTCTTAATTTTTCTTTCAGCCTAACGCTACGTTTTTAAATCTTGAAATTCGCTCTTTAGATTATTAAACAGTTAGGTACAATTCGAGTTACATAAAACATGAGTCAAATCAATTTTCTTACATTCCGGCGAATCTTATCCAAGGAATAACTTAAGATAGCATAGGTGAGCTTTATTTGGTGTGTTCATTGAGAAGAAACCATGTCATATTTTTTTCTAAATAACCACACTAATAACAATAATAATATTTCTCGCTCGAGGGCTCGTGTAAAAAAATGTTCCGTGTAATTAAAAACACCGAAATGTTAAAGTAATGCGAACCTCTGGTGAATAATTTACACACATCTTTGCTGTAGGCTCCCTCGCTCATCACGTCATCGATTATGTATAATGTTGGATCGCCACCAAATTCTTCAAAAGGTGGTATTTCGGAGGAAAAGTGAACAGGTAATCGTATTTTAGGCTCACTTCCTGGGGCACAGCACCAAATTATCTTATGTATGGGACTATCTAACATATAGTTCAAGTTCTCCAAAAACCTTTTTACGAATGTGGTCTTCCCACATCCTGATGGACCTGCACAAATGCATGTGAAAGGATGTTTCCATGTTAACGTCATGATTAACACTGGAATTTTTTATTATTTTTTATCATTTATAAAACTTTTACGAAAAAAAATAAAGTCAAAATATTGATTAATATCGATAATTTCTTAAGGCGACGTCCTCTACATCAAATATACCTCGTTTGGTAAACTCTGGTATACCTCATCGCACATTACCGTTTCAATTTCACATTTAACATTCTGTTTAATGCGATGACGCACGATTGGTTCGTCGCTCTCCATTATCCTTTCATACGCTACACCGAATATGTTGTTAGACATATATTCGTGGCAGAGATGATATAAAGTTTTTGCATTATTGCTATCCATGATTGTATGTGTGTATTAATACTTAAATAAGAATACTAATTAATACTACAATTTATGATTACTTTCCCCATTATCTTTTCTCCACACCGTCTTTCCATCTCATCCTCCTTTAAAAATTCATTGGACGATTGAGTATCTAATAATTTCTGCCGAACCTTTAAAGAAGAATTGAAAAACGTTAGATAAACAAGTCAAAATAGCTAAAAATGTCCCGATTTATAATACACAAACCGAATAAGTATGATGTTAAGTATGGTGATCCGAATATGTATGATGATCCTTTAAACAAGTATAATATTATTCTGTTTAAATGTTATTCTGATTTTTAAATACAGAAATACGGTCTTCGCCGTAATTGTATCGTAAGATCTGTTTTATAGACAGCGGATTAATCTTCGGAAAAAATATCTTTCTTTTATTTCCGCGAAGTTTGATGCCAGGGGCTTCAGGGACGGCAATTTGTCCCAATAGTAGGGCTGCTTCTGTGTCTTCTCTGTTAGCATACTGAAGGTACACTAACACATGATCACCATAAAAAAGGTTATCCTGTTTCGACCTTCCCGCGACCTGTATATCCTCCAATAAACGGCTCGGATCCGCTTCAAAGGTCGGCCAATCTTCTTTGATCCAAAAATCACCCCACCTCTCCGTCGCCAACGAAGAAAAGGGTTTTGTTCCGGTTGTGTGGAGAAAAAAGTACCTTTTTAAATTATTTCTACTCACACTCACTTATTAAAAAAACCATCCTTCCTCATTCCTCTGCGGAGACTCCAGATTCGTCCACAGAGTCTCCCAAGCTTTGAATAGGGTTAGGTTCTCCATCTTACATCTAAAATAAAAGAGAATGTTGAATATAGTATATTTTATTTGATTCCACTCTTCTTCTGGCATTACATTTCCTTTTATTTTCATGCATGAATTAGCTTCCTCTACATCGCTATCATCATCAGATTCACAAGAATCATCACCTGAATGAACAAAGCCATAATAATGATTTTCATTACACTTCCAACATTGCACCCTTCGTCTCCTAGTATGCAAGTGGTAATTCTCACGACAATCTTCGCGATCAGAAATAGTAAACAGTGGTTCAGTTATACAATAACTACACCAATTTTTAGCTTCAAATATAACTTGATCAAACACATCTTCCTATGAAGAATTAGCGTGTTCTTTAAAATTGACATACAACACATTAGAATCATGCCAATAATTATCAGAGTATGGCTTCTGCACTTTTGAAGTAAACACAAAACAAGATTTACACATCGAGAACTAGTGTTCTTAGTGAAATTGCGTTGTAAATAAAATTCTTTGCTAATATGATTCCTCTCGTATATAAATGACGGAGGATTGTCTCTATCAATGTTCATGATAGCTAAAAAGCACTCTTCTGAAATATTATATGGACGTCCATACTCAAATGGTCGAGTAACGTTCGTGTTACTGTCCATTTTCTCTTCTTCGTCGTCACTCACTGGCATTCTCTCGTCACAACGCAAAGAATCGAGTTGCGAGTTCGAGAATAGACTTTCACGAACTCGCAACTTGGATATATTATACAAAGACGGAGCACTATATGTCTTCCGATCCACGTTCAATGCTCCCAACACACGGTTCCAATCACTATTCTCTAGGCTAGAAATCTTACCTAGTGTTTCCTGCAACTTATACGTGATGTGCGCCGTGCGACTCCACGTTACAGACTGACGCTCCCGCTCACCCGACCTCCCCTTATATACTCTAAGCCACGCCTACTCCATTTGTTCAGTAAAAGCTAAATAAATGCACTTGACCACCGTTTCTAAATTTTCATCTGGACTGACGTAGGACCGCACTATTTGGACAGATATGCTGATAATACAAATATTTATTGTTGCTTTTCCACCCTTTGGAAAGGAAATGTGCCACAATTGCCGGTATGGTTCTAAAACATAAAGAAGCAGGTAAACAGTTAATGACATATATTAGGTAAAAATACATTCGAATGAACGAAAAATTATAAAAAATGTGATGCAAAAATATCAGAAAATATACAATTGTAATGAAAGATTGAAATAAACCATTCAGTCCCCGAAATATAGAATAAAACCAATCAAGCAAAGTATATGAATATGAACTACACGTCATTTTTTAAACAAAGTGTAAAAATAAAATGGAAAGTTTGCTTAAAGCATCACGAGAAAATTCACAAAAAATTACTTAAGTGGCACTGAGGCATCTGGACCCAGCTACTGGTCTACTTGATGATGATGACGATGTTTTCCTTGTAGCATATAGCTTTATAGCACTAGTTGGTATCCAGGTTATCGGATCAAATGATGACGTTGATCATATTCGTCAGATATATTTCTGTATTCACCAGTCAGTCTGTTTTGAAAATTTTCCTTAATCTTCCTCTGGAGTGAGAGGAGTCATAGGAATAGTATTTTTGTAAAGTTTAAAAACTTTTTAAGCCTCCTCTTTCATTCGTTTAACAAATACTCTTCCAGCATTGGGACCTCAGTACAGGAACGGTTCCATGCTTACCTCAGGTGTGACTATCTCCTATCAAAAGCTGAGCGGCGGTGTTAGTCTGTATTAAATTAATGAGGGATGAGTCAGGAGAAGGCTCGCAGCTATTAATTTTCTCCTGAAGACATTCATAAATGACACACGGTAACCGAAAAGAATAATAATAGTGAGTGAATTTTAAGCTTTTATTGCCCCCGTCAACTAGCACGATTTTACACGGTGTCCCCGCTCCTCTGCATACTTCTTTGCCAGCCTCCAGTTTTTTATTCGTCACGGCATTAAGTGAGACAGCGTTTGCAAGTATACATTCTATTTTTACGTCATGTAATTTGGGAGCGTACCAGTCTTCCAAAATAACCTAATCCAGTGAAAGTAAGCAGGTGTATTTTCAATGTGTTCGTAAATTACTTGAGGTTAATTTTGGAATTCTTTGTCGCACAGCACTATATCGACGTAATAATTCAAAAAACGCCAAATGTTCCTTTTGGAATGGTTATTTGAATCAGTGTCTTCTTTCAAAAGTTTACCCGCCATATCGTAAATTTATCCCTAACAGCAACCAAACAAATTTGATATAGGGTGTTCATTTTAGTGTCTTTGTATGACTGTAATAAAAAGAATTATAATCCCAAATGTAAAACGTAAAATTATGACTTTACTTTTCTAAACATTAAATCTTTAAGATCAAAGGCCTTTGTAGAATATGTTAATCTGATACCTACTGCATCTAACCTATTGCATTGAATAGAATCAGTGTGATTTAAGGAATAAAAGACATTTATGCAAATTAAACAAATGTAACGCGAAACAATAAATCAGAAAATAATAAGCAATTATATTAAAAAATAAATAGCAGTAGTAAAGAAATGAGGTTTCTGGCAGATGACGTCACAAAATTGCTTATCACTTGCCAAGAATTACTAGCACAATGTGACTTCACTTTTTTGTGATTTATTTAAACTGGCCTGGGAGACGCCGCAATCCGACTCCCTCTTCCCCCGGGCTAAGGCTCTTTTACAGAGTTCGATTCATATGTTTCATTAGATCCAGATAGATTGGTACGTAGGCCGAATATTTATTTCAGACACCTCCAGACACATATCCATTAAGATATTTTTATTAAATTATTTTTATCTGTGATTACATACGGTTCCTCTCCTCCATAATTAAAAATCATAATTTTTTTATTAGGGTGAGACCCCTATACTCCGGAGATTATTCCTGCGATGGTCTATAACTCCCTTATTTAAGCAAGTAGGAGGAAAGCTCTATTCAGGTTTGATGGATCTTAAAGCTAAGCAATAAATAAACAAATCGAAAGAATTTTTAATATTCTTAATCGTAAGTACTTTATTTTTTCTATAAATTTCAAATTTTTCAACCCGATAATTATATAACATCACCTCCGCTCTACGCATTTCAAATATTCGGGGGAGAAATATTTGCATATTCCTCCCCTGAAATACAATACTCCCCACCAAACCCTCACCGTATCGAGTGGTCACCTTCTCCAGACGTTCCACCCGGTACAATTTCCCCTCCTCCAACTCCCCTTTCTTCAAATAGGTGCGATTATATTGCACGCGGCGTAACCTATCACGCAGTATATCCTGTAAGAATAAATATAAATTATACATAAATGAAGATATAAATACACCTTTGATTAACAAAGAAACATAACGAAAATAAGTTTACCAAAGAAAACTAAGAGGAGGATCTGTTGGTAACATCGCTTGCAGTAGTGGTGGTTATACTGGTGGTGGTAACATTGATGGGAGTGGTGGTGGTGGTTTCCATCCTATAATTCCAAATAAATGTATATATGTATATACATGTCGAAAAAAGTAAGTTATACTCACTACACTTACATAAATGAAGATTGGAACTCCCAAAACCACCCTCGCCTCGGTCAGTGTTACCGAAGGCTTCTTCTGTTATCATGAACGATACATGCCTGTCGATTTTTTCTAATATAATTTGGCATATTCTCATGCCTCTCTTATTAAGAAATCCTCATCACCCTGATTATAGAGGAGTACTTTCATTTCAAGTCTATAATCCGAGTCAATTACACCCGCCCCCACTTCTATCCCATGCTTTACGGGTAAGCTAGAGCGGGATGCGTGTCTGCGGAGCTGCACTCATCCGTAGAATATATACTCAAGCAGCTGTGGCTGGGGTGTCGGGAGAATCCGGTAATGTTGAATATGGCGTTGAAAACAACGGGTCCGAAGACATTTAGGGCACAACACTCACATCAGCTACGTTTAATAGAATCTGCATTGCTGTTAGGAATCTATTTCGAGCTGTGTTGGCTAAAGCTGCACTCATCCGTAGAATATATACGTTCCCTCGTTGTTGTAATTCATACGGACCAATTCCACGAAGTCTCCTCCTCAAACGCTGCACAGACTCAAAGTTCCTTCCAGCCAGCGGACTGAATATCAATGTACCTCTGACGTACATGTTTACGGATAAAACTGAAACATAACATTAGAGCAATTACTATTATTGTTCTTCATACATCACAAAAATGATTAATAATTACGTAATAAGTTTTAATACCACTCCAATCGTATTTGAAATAACTGAGCATAAGAACAATTAGAATTTAATTCCTATAAAACTATCTATCGAAAAGTTTTAATTTAGTTAGAGTTGAGTATCCAAGCTTAGAGAATGCACGATTATACCGCGTTTGGCTTATGTCGAACCATCTTCGTACAAAAATAATATTCTTCTACTTTTGTGTAAACTTTTAAGCGTTCAGGTATACAGTGAGGAAGCATAAAATGAAAGGTATTTGTTCATGTATCCACATTATTCTGCATAATTGATCATAGGGGTGGCACAATCGATGGATCGTTTAACCTATCGAATAAACGCGGTATAAACAATATCTTTGGAAACAAATTAAATAATGTATGGACTGAAGACATGGTGTGAAATGAAAAAAGTTAACACAAATAGAAGGAATAAACTTAAATCTGAATTCATCGAGGAAGTAAAATTAAGACTAGAAATAACAAAGTAGGGTTGTGATCACAATTATTATTTTATTTGAAGATGAGATGTAACTGTGTCTCACTGATAATGACAGAAAACTTAAAGAAAAACTCTCCGTTAAATAATTAAAAATAAAATGCACAATGACTTGATGACATCACTGATACCATCATTCTCTGGAGTTATCCAAAATGTTATCACTCTGGATATAAATGCAGATTGAACTTCATTGGAACACCTTCCAAGTTGCACGGCCACATTACGTCTACCCTCGTTCGTATTCTCATGAGGTAATGCTTGATCAATGTTATGAAAGATTTTACAGTAATTGCAATATCGTCTTCCTTTCAACTCATCTAATCTGTGTTTCATACTGGAAAAAGTTAAAGCATCATCTATAGTATAATTGTTAAATACAATACGGTCGTGAATATCATTAATAGCCTGTTCTAATTCATCTAAGTTTTACATAACCTAGGTCTTTCGAAGCATGAAAAAGTAACTCATGACTATGACATGTACAGAACTACCAATATGATTTTCTATATTTTATAAAAAATCTAACGGTCTTACTTAAAGCAGTTGATAAGCGCATTTAGATAAACGAGAGTAAAAATCAAAATCAAAGTTATCAACTTCTGATTCGTAATAACCGTGCGAAGCACCCGATAGGTTGTTTAACCACGACTCCCATAAACGCATTCTATTACATTCTATATAATACACCAGGCCCGTTTGAACTGATCGGGGTAGAGTTAATTTGTATATGTCCTTTTTTTCATCCACACATGCTGAGACTGTTGACAAAAAAAGTTGGTAAAGAGATGGAAAACCGGCTTTGAAATAGTAGACATGTCTAGGAATGCCTAATGATCTATCATCTATGATATAATTGTTGACTACAATACGGTCGTGAATATCATTAATAGCCTGTTCTAATTCATCTATTGTGATGTATGCACCAAGCGTGTAATTAGCCGATATTTGTTGAATGGAAGAAATAATTTACGCATGAAAAACGCGTACGCGATGGTAATAATCTGGAAAAATAAACCTAACAGCATCATCAAGAAATGCCCACTGAATAGTATGTGTCACTGCTGGGTAGTGTGTTGGCTAGCTCCAGCAACCCTTTTGCGAACGCCGTGTCAGTCATCCTGCGTTGGGAATATTGTTGGCCGAGGTATATTGCTTGCTGTCGATGATTGGTAGTGATGGGAGGTGCTTCCGGTGGAGTGCAAGTGTCTCTGTTCTGTTGCGTATTTAACCCAATGGCTCAGGTGACAGAGGCTAATAGGATTGTTGTGTGTTTTTTGTGTAGCCCCATAGCTGCTCGCGGTGACAACGATCTCTTAACCTCTTTGTGTGAAGCAAGATGTATGCGTAGTCGCCAAAACAGTACGTTGAAGTTTTTAATAATCGGCGGGTCAATCGCCCGCCGATACGTTAAGCACTCAGTGAAATATTTTCGCTCGAGGGCTCTGGTAAAAAATGTTTGGTGTAATTAAAAAAAACCGAAATGTTAAAGTGATGTGAGCCTCTGGTGAATAATTTCCACACATCTTTGCTGTAGGCTCCCTCACTCATCAAGTCATCGATTATGTATAATGTTGGATCGCCACGAAATTCTTCGAAAGATGGTATTTCAGAGAAAAATTGAACTGGTTATCGTATTTTAGGTTTACTACCTTGCTAAAACACCATACCACATGCTTTATGGTCTAGTACTACCTTCCGCATATTCAAACTTCTCAAAAACTGCGTGGCAAATGTGGTTTTTCCACAGCCTGACGAACCCGCGAAGATGTATGTAAAAGGATGTTCCAAGACTAACGTGTTGATTAACACTGGAATTGTTGATTAGTTACGTCATACTTTTATAATATCAATCGTTACCGAATGCATCCTCATGTGTTCGTGATCGAGGTATTTTATAATACCCCAAGCAAGGGCATTGATTCCATTCTCGCAGATGTATCGCTTGTCATAGAAAGCATTCAGTGTTGCTTTATTGCTTCTCATTGTGTACAGTTCATGGTTTTTGCTTCGAATTACCATAATTTCTCAGAACTCTGTCTCTCTTTAGCAAAATCTGAATAGCTCGTGTTTCTGTATAAAATTAGTGATGGATGATTTAGGAGAACGCTCGCAGCTACTAATATTCTCCTGAAGACATTCAAAGTCAGCATCAATCGCATACGGTACCCGAAAAAAATAATTTAAGTCGGTGAATTTTAAACTTTTATCATCCTCGTAAGGTATCACGATTTGGCACGGTGACCATTTTTCTCTGCATAGTTGTTCGCGAGCCTCGATTTTTTCTTCCTCACGGTAATGAGTGAGACAGCGTTTGCAAATGTACATTCTATTTTTACGTCCTGTAAATAGGGACCGCTCCTGTCTTCCAAAAAACCTAATCCAGTGAAAGTGAGCAGGTGTATTTTCAATGTGTTCGTAAATGACTTGAGGTAAACTTTGAAATTCTTATTCGCACAGCACTACGGCAACATAGTAATTTTTAAAAACGCCAAATGTTCCCTTTCAAATGGTTATTCGAAGAAAGCATGATTAATGTGGGTAAATATTAATAATGAATTGTCCTCGTTTGGGAGCACTATTTTAGTTAGCGTCCCCGTTCCTCTTCATAAATCTTTGTGAGCCTGACATTTTTGTTCGTCATGATAGTGAGTTAGGCATCGATTGCAAATGAATATAGGATTCTAATGTCTAGTTAATTGT
Source organism: Ischnura elegans (assembly GCF_921293095.1). Lineage (NCBI taxonomy): Eukaryota > Metazoa > Arthropoda > Insecta > Odonata > Coenagrionidae > Ischnura > Ischnura elegans. Next base: position 239,910 of record NW_025791658.1, on the reverse strand, counting down.
GTTTTAATCAAACTATTTAATTTCTTAATCCAGCAATAGTGAGCAGCTGTTTCGTTGGTAATGTAGAGGAGTTCGCGATGATCCTAAAGCTCATAATCTACCATTTTAATAGGATACACATTGTTTTTATCATCTAGTCAAAACACATTAATTGAAATGTTACTGACACGCTCGAAGTTAGGGATATCCTTCAGATCGTCTGGGTAATCAATACAATTCTAAGTATAGGTCTCCCGAAATTCCTCACAATCGTATTTTGAAACTCGTTCGGGTTGATTGGCTACATATTTTGCCCATATAGCATACTTAAAGCAGTATTGATCACCATTTTTGACATTTATAACGGATTTCGTATGCTTAATTTTTGTAGGTAACTCGATGAATGTAGAACTCCGAAGAGGGGTGTACTTGTTAATACGTAGCTCTAAACCTATAACTTCAGCTAAAGTCCATCCTGACCCTTTAGCTTGAAACTATGACTTTTCTTTTAAAATTTTAGAAAATATCTCGTCCACAATCTCATTTAACTGATCAACGTCGATTACTAGTCTTAAATGAGGTATGTACCCCCTCATGTTCTCCTCTTCGAAATTTGCAAATCAATACAAGGTTGAACATTATACTTCTGTTCGTCCTTAATTGCACTCTAATTTTCTCAATCAACAGATTTTTTATTCCACCGAGAAAAGTTACAACGTCCTGAACATCCCCCTCGGGAGTTATCCAGAAGGTTTTAAGCCTGGATCTAATTGCTGATTCGATTTCATTGAACCCCCTCCCTATTTGCTCTTTAATTTTCATCAGGTGTGCGTTGGTATTCTCATGAGGCGAAGCCTCATCAATGCTATAGAAGATTTTGCAGTAAGGATAATATTTTCTACCATTTGCCTTATCTAACGCATCTTTCATTTCATGATAAGTTTCCGAAATTAAATTTTGGAATGCTTTTTCGCACAGCACTATATCGACGTAATAATTCAAAAAACGCCAAATGTTCCCTTTCAAATGGTTATTCGAATCAATCTAATCTTTCAGATGATCACCCGCCATATCGTAAATTTATCCCTAACAGCAACCAGACATGTCTGATAGAGGGTATTCATTTTAGTGTCTTTGTATGACTGTAATAAAAAGAATTGTAATCGCAATGGTAAAAAGTAAAATTATGATTTTACTTTTCTAAACATTAAAGCTTTTATATCATAGGCTGCTGCATCTAACCTATTTCATTGAATATAATTAGTTGTACTTAGGGAATCAGAACCTTAATGCAAATTATATAAATATAATGCAAAAGAATAAATCAGAAAATAAACAACACTACGATTTAATAATAAATAGCAATAGTATAGAACTGAGGTTTCTTGTACTTGACGTCATAACATCCCATCTCACGTGCCAAGAATTCCTAGCACACGAGAGCATTTGTTTGTTTAGCATTTCAAAAAAAATCGCAACCTTAGCGACATAGTGAGCTTCAGAACCCTCGTCCTAAACTACATACATTGTGTGGGGTGAGTTAAGACTAAGCGAAAAAGAAAGTTCGACTCTCGGCGAAAAAATGGGTTGAAATATTTTGTGTATCCTAGGATACTAAGGGTATGGTGAAAATCGTGGTCCTTTTATCAACACCATACACCTGCAAATCATCACCAAGACGATTGGTATTCTCAATCACCACACTCATGCTCTAAAGATTCACTGCTTTATCTGCACGTAATCCTCACTTTAGACATGATTCCTGTAGAATTTAGTGCTTTCAACAAGACTCAGGTCAACCACATAGACCCCGCATGTATTCACCCATTTTGTATGCATTCTCAATCAAATCTGCCTGCAACACCTAGGTCTTTGGAAATTATGCAAGAAATAGTATCTCTTTTAGTTTGACATGTACAGAACTACCTATATTATTTTCTATATCTAATAAAAAAATCAAATGGTCTCTCCAAAAAGGAATTGATATGCGTACTGAGATAAACGGGACATAAAATCAAGATCAATATTGTATAGTTCCTATGCATAAGAAGCAATCGAAACTGTAATAATCTATTCAACGACGATTTCCACAAAACATTCTATCGTATTCAATATAATACGTTAGGTCTGTTTGAATTGATCGAGGTAAAGTTAATTTGTGTGCGTCTGTTTTTTAATACTACATAGGCGATTTCTTTAGACATACAAAGTTGATAAAGAGAATGAAATTCGACTTTGAAATAGTCGAAATCAAATCGGATAATCCCTTCGAACTTGATTTTAAAATATTTCCAAATAAACCCCCAAAACATCAATTTGTCTACTGGTGGCATTAATTACGACATGACACATTATCATGTCATTATGCCCATTAACAATATTTTTTTATGAGATGAGCCATGACAGGTTCATCGCTCTATTTCAACCTCTTACATGAAACATCGCAAATATTATTCGAAATATTTTATGACGCTGCTGATTCTGTAATGTAAATATTGCAGTACTGGATTTTAAGTTCTAGTACAGTTTATCAATATATATTAAATATGTTACCAAATATCGTTCAATATCTAAAATTCCTCAAGGCGACGTCCTGTAAATAAAAGAAAAACGCCAATTCACATATTATTACAAAAAACTTATCTAAGTGTAAGGGGTAAATATAAGTGAATACATATTAAAAATTAATGTAATAATAATGTCAAATTTGCCATGTTAGAACGAATACGTAAAAAAACGTAACCGATTAATGGCTCGCCAGAAAAGAGGAATTTAGATACATATTACGTGTATTTAAAGGGATAAATATAACAAGGGAATAATATGAGTGTGCATAATTAACAATTACTCATTGTTTAAGAAATTATTTTTGTCTTTATACACACTCATATTCACCCCTTCATAATTAATCAGCATGATCTCCGACGCCGTCAATTTTAAAACAACCGGAAGAATTATTTTCCCAAATGTTCCGGACAATTCAACATGTCCAACAAGCTTAAGTCCATATCTTGTTTGAAGATTTTCCACCCTCGATAAGGCATATCTCTTTTCGTACTCCAACTCTTCTTTTTTTTACAAAACAAGACGCATTCTGCGCCTCCAAGAGTTTCTGACGATTCTGTGAAAAGGACGATAAAACAAAATATTGGTACAATGCGCACCGATAGAAAAACCTCTCCTACTCTGTTCAATTCGTTGAGGAAGCAGAAGATGCTGTCGAGATAGCCGTAGGGTTAGTTATAGGTACCAACCTCAGGGGGAAAAATCAGATACTTGTCATTAACCGATCTAATACTCATAAATATACATAACCATAACATGTAATAAGTACCCAGTCGAGGTGGAGGGCACAACATCGGTGCTAACGATGGTGGTGCCGTTGTCTGCGGTAACACGTTTCAATCTTTAAGGGGAAGAGAACATAAATTAGATTTAGCGATGGAACGTTTAAAGATAGTGTGAAATCATAATTCACTCGCATCAAATAATATTGCGATAACTAGAACTGCCAAAACCACCAACGCCTCGGCTACTATTAGCTGTAACGTCATCAGTCACCTCGAACGAAACATCTGTGGCGATTTTGTCGAAGATGGCTTGGCAAATTCGCACTCCTGTTCTAACCAAAACACCTTCATCACTATGGTCATAGAGAAGAACTTAAAGGTTTAAAGGTTAATTCCAGGGTATCCTCACTTGCAGTAGACGAGTTGCATACAGCGACTACAGGAGAGAAAAGTTGCAGTACTCTTGTGGCCACTGTCTCGTCGGTGGGTGGGCCGGTAGGTGGGTTCTCGTGAGTGGGTATTTACACCCAATGATCATAATGATGTGAGTGGTATGACATAGGAAAAAAAGAGAGTTAAACAGCAGCGCCTTCAGTCCGAAAAGTCGGACGAATCCAAAAAGGTGTCGCTTGAATGACATGAATGAAAAGTCTTCGTTTTCTGGCAATGCTATACTCGTGAACATCAATTAAATATCGTTTTCTCCTATGAGAGTTAAAAGCAAACGTGTACGAATGGAACGTTCTGTTCACCTATGGATCGCTAGACGATGAAACATTAGATGTTTGTTCACTCTAAGACTCAAATCCTTCTTTCTCCAAAAGAATGCGAACAATGGGGTGTATCGTTTATAACAAACAGTGGAGTTCGAATGCAATTGGAGCACCAATTATCCTCATGACGAATTGATTCAGATGGCATATTTAACGAAAGAACGGTGTGATAAGTATATAACGATACACCTATTGGTGGTTGAGAATTAATAGGGCTTGATGTATGAGTAGGCGAGAGATGAGCATCTTGGGGGAGTCACTGACCCCACCCATCCCATTAACCTTCTCTGTCTTTGAACTGCTAGACTGCGCGTCCAACCCACCCCGAAGAAATCAACGAACTTGCCGAGGATGAAGTGTTGTGGGATACCTACCATATATTATGTAATAATAATAATATAATGTAATTTATTGTTCTCAGATTTATATCCGTTGGAACATTCATACATAATCATTTTAACATTAACCGATATAATATTCATGTGTACCAATTAAAAAAATGAGCTTTTACAGTAGTAAATAACTTAAATAGCTTAACAGAAGTAAATATCATGAACCATTCAAGAAATACCAACATGCACAAAGAATTCAGTCGATCAAATGCTGCAGAAAACATCTTGAACCAATTAAAAAATATTTACACGTAACAAAAATTTCTGTTCAGTCTGATACAATGGAAGAAAAATAAATTGAAAGAATCGACAGCAATGAACATTTACAAAACTTTCAAGTCAAATTTTGAAGGTTACACTATTGATGAAATAAAACAAGAATCAACCATTAAAGTTCATTTTTACTTCAATTCTTATAATATTATCTGTGTCAAGGTAATTAGAGAATTTCTCTTCAAAGTAGTTGTATTCTCTTATCTCCTTTTTTGATAGTTTAAAATATTTTGGGAGGAAGGGTTTCCTCTTCCTCGCATCAAACAAAATGTACCACTAGTGCTTCTCCGTATTGTGTGTTAATACTCTCCACACTTTCCACCGGATATCTTATATGTTTCACCAACTTCTCCTTTAAACATAAGTTTTCCTCCTGACATCTCACCAGCGCTGCAAACACCGGTGAGATGACGGTGTTTGTTGATCCGGCAGTGGAGGTAGATGTTGCAGCTCTGCTGCTTCCCTTACGCGAAACGATGGTTGCGTAAATCGGTTCTGGATAAACACCCGTAGTGGCTGTGGTAGACATTGGTTTAGTACTCATTGTCTATAAAATAAATCATAAGTTTGAATGTGATAAAGAATCTCAACAAGTTTTTAAGAATTATAATTTAATTTTTGTCTTTACTTAAAACGTTGTGAATTGTCAATTAATTGAATCTACTTGTGCCTCATATGAATCGTATAATCCTTGCGGAAAAGGGGCTGAAGAAAACTCGTCACCATATATGAAATGTCCTTACCAATTATATAAAAAATAATCAGGCAAGTTCTAATGCCTCTTCTTACTAAAAATAAATCTTCATCGCCGTGACTATAAAATATTCTCCACTACAATCCGGGTGAATTACTCTGTGACTGAATAGACGAATTTCCTGTTGTGCTGCATAATTACGTGTTGGATATTCTACGTATTCAGTTGATGGTTGCTCCGTTGTAATTTCGTGAATGACAGCAATAGTGTATTAATTAGCAACAGCTGACAAAACTTTAACATACCGTGTCGCAGCGATGTCAGCTGGGGCCGCTGCCATTAAAAGAATGAACATGTGTCCAAATTGATGAAGTATCTATGGACCAATGTCAAGTAACCGTCTTTGAATCCGTGGTTTTTGTGTTCATTCTTCTTCCAAGCACCGGATTTAATATAATTTTTCCTCTTACGTTTTTTTATCCGAGGCATATTCAAATGCCTCTTCTTACTAAAAACAAATCTTCATCGCCGTGATTATAAAGGTGTACTTTAAATTCAACACGACAATCCGGGTCAATTACACTCGGTGTATGTGTGGACGAATTTCCTGTAGAGCTGTATAATTTATGGTTAAAAGTTCTACGTATTCGCTTGATGGCAGCTCCCTTGTTATTTCGTGAATGGTTTCAATTTTATATTTATTAGCCACAGCCGACAAAAACCTAACATACCGTGTCGCGGCCGTGTCAGCTGGGGCTGCTGCCGTTAAAAGAATGAACATTGGTCCAAATTGATGAGGTTTATATGGACCAATGTCTTGTATCTGTCTTCGAATACGTAGTTTCGTATTTACTTCAACCGAAGTTACATCATTCAATTGTAGTGGTGAAAAACTTTTTGTAATGAAAGATAAAAATAATTTATTGAAAATTCTTGTGTGGTTTCCTTTAACGCCTTTTAATTCTACTCACCAATGGGATAAGTTGGTTATGCGGCCGGTGCTGCATCATTATTGGGTGTAAGTTCTACGTATTCTTTTGATGGTAGCTCCTTTGTAATTTCATGAAATGTTTCAAATTTGAATTTAATGCCCACAGCTGACAAAAACCTAACATACTGTGTCGCGGCGATTTCAGCTGGGGCTGCTGCCATCAAAAGAATGACCATTGACCCAAATTTGTATAGTTTATGCGGACTAATGTGTTTTAGTCTCCTTCGAATACGAATCTTTGTTCTTCTTCCAAGCACCGGTGTTTAATACTAATGTGTTTACCCCTTCGTAATTTAAAAGCATAATCTCCGATGCCGTTAATTTTAAAATGCCCGGAAGAATTATTTTCCTAACTCTTCCGGACAATTCCACATGCCCAACAAGCTTAAGCCCATATCTAGTTTGTAGATTTTATACCCTCGATAAGGCATATCTTCTTTCGTATTCTAACTCTTCTTTTTTGACGAAATCATACGCCTTCTCAACCTCTAAGAGTTTCTGACGAATCTGTAAAAAAGACGATCAAACAAAATATAAGTAAAATGTACACGGAGACAATACACACCAATAGGAAAACCTCTCTCCCTCTGTTCAATACCTTTGAGGAAGCAGAAGATGCTGACGAGATAGCCGTAGGGTTAGACATAGGTACCAACCAATAGGGAAACGATCAGATATTTATCATTAACCGATCTAATACTCCTATATGTACATAATCATAACATTTAATAAGTACCCAGTCGAGGTAGAGGGCACAACATCGGCGCTAACGATGGTGGTGTCGTGGGCTGCGGTGACATGTTTCAATCTTCAAGGGGAAGAGAACATAAATTAGATATAGCTATGGAACGTTTAAAGACTGTGTGTAATCATAATTCACTCGCATCAAATAATGTTGCGATAATTAGAACTACCAAAACCACCAACGCCTCGGCTACTATTAGTTGTAACGTCATTACTCACCACAAATGAAACATCTGTGGCAATTTTTCAAACATTATTTGGCAAATTCCCTCTCCTCTTCTCACCAAAACATCTTCATCACTATGGTTACAGAGGAGAGCTTTTTACTTCCCCTCTATCGTCGGCCTGGATTACACCCGATCCTAGTTCCACGCCGTACCTTACCGACAAGCTAGAGCGGGGCGCGAGTCTCCTGTAAAATCCTTTTGGAATTTCAAGAGAGATACCGCTAGGTATTAAATCCCTTCCTCGCTTTGAAAATATATCCCACTGGACAGCACTTATATCATATCCAGCAGGACATTCATAGCAAGGTATGGGAACAACCACGAACGGGTGTAATTTTATAATAGCGACGGAAATTCTGAAGAATGTCAATGCTATAAAAATAGTTAAACCATCCTATTCAATCATAACTGAATAACATACACAATAACACATAATATTTACCCCATGGAGGAAGCGAAAGAGGACTCTTTGACAACGGGAGAGGGATCGTAGACCTCGGATGGCTCAATGCAGGCAAATGTGGTCGGCTTGCTCATTATTATGTATATTCTTCTTATTCTAGGGGTAAATGGGGATATGGTACTGTGAAAACAGTGGTGAGGACACCTAGGGAGGTGAAGGGGGATAAGGTGGTATCTCTAAATGCTGACAACGCAGCGATCTTGATGTTGTGGTGACGATTACAGCAGCAGTGAAGGCTAGATGTGACGACGTATCGACGAGTGTGTGATTTATCCTGCAGAAACCGCGGCCATTTATACCCAAATGATCAAAATGATGTGAGTGGTGTGACGTGGGGAAATAGAGTTAAAGAGCAGAGGTTTAAGTCTGAAAAGTTGGACAAATCCAAAAAGGTGTCGTTTGAATGATATGAATTAACAAGTCTTCGTTTTCTGGCAATTCTATACTCGTGAAAATCAATTAATAATCGTTTTCCCTTGTGAGGGTTAAAAGCAAACGTGTACGAATGGAACGTAGTTTTCCTATGAATCGCTAGACGATGAGACATTAGATGTTTGTTCACTCGATGACTCAAATCCATGTTCTCCAAAAGAATACGAACAATCGGGTCTGTCATTTATGAATAACAGTGCAGTTCGAATGCAATTAGAGCACCAATTATCCTCACTACGAATTAATTCAGATAGCATATTTAACGAAAGAGCAGCGTGAGGAGTATAAACGTATACACTTATTGCTTGATGCGGACGTATCATTCTAGCGCATTCATTTCAAAACTTGGCTCTATTTGCATTACGTTGAAACATGTAACTAATAATTACAACATGCATTGAAGTACCAATACAGTCTTCCAGTCTGAGTTATAAAATCTAGTATTCTATCAAGGAGGAGTTGATAAGCGTAATATGAAAAACGAATATTAAAGTCTAAAACAAAGTTATCAATAATTTGCCAATGATTCATCCCATAACTTATTTACCCATGACTTCCATAAAGATAACCTATTACATTCATTGTAAAACGTTAAATCAGTTTTAACAGTACGTGGTAAATACAATTTACATACGTCAGTTTTTCTATCTAAGCATGCAGATAATACGAATGAACGGAGTTGATAAAGAGATGGAAAGCTAAAGTGATTACGGCGATGAATATCAGAAGAGGAAGTAATCACATCCTAAAACTGTGAACGGTTTAAAAGAGCGTACTTTTGAAGCTAATAGGTGGTTCTGTTATAAAACGCATGTAACTTAAATACTCCAATACGAATAAGTAAAAAAGTGGGCATCACTCACACTATTACGATTTGGAAATCTAACATATAGTTCAAGTTCTCCAAAAACCTTGTCACGAATATGGTCTTCCCACATCCTGATGGACCTGCACAGATGTATGTTAAGGGATGTTTCCAGGCTAACATCATGGTTAATACTGGAATGTATTATTTTTTCTCATTTATAAAACTTTTACCAAAAATGAAGTCAAATATCTTTTAATATCTAAAATTTCTTAAAGCCACGTCCTCTAAATCAATAAATACTTCGTCTGGCAAACTCTGATATACGTCATCACACATTACCGTTTCAATTTGACATTTAACATTATATTTAATGCGATGACGTGCGGAAGATTCGTCGCTCTCCATTATCCTTTTATACGCTACATCGAATATGTTGTTAGAAATATATTCGAGGCAGAGATGATATAAAGCTTTTGCATTATTGTTATCCATGATTGTATGTGTGTATTAATACTGAAATAAAAATACTAATTAATACTACAATTTATGATTACTTTCCCCATTGCCTTTTCTCCAAACCGTCTTTCCATCTCATCCTCCTTAAAAAAATTCATTGGACGAATGAGTATCTAATAATTTCTGCCGAACCTTTAAAGAAGAATGGAAAAACGTTAGAAAAACAATTCAAAATATCTAAAAAAATGTCCTGATTTATAATACACAAACCGAATAAGTATGATGTTAACTATGGTGATCCGAATAAGTATGTTGCTCATTTACATAAGTATAATATTATTCTGTTTTAATGTTATTCTGATTGTTAAATGCAGAAATACGGTCTTCACAGTAATTGTATTGTAAGATCTGTTTCATAGACAGCTGAAAAATCCTCGGAAGAAATATCTTTCTTTTCCTTCCGCGAAGTTGACGGTCAGGGACTTCGGGGGCCGGAATTTGTCCGAATAGTAGGGTTGCTTCTGTATCTTCTCTGTTTGCATACTGAAGGTACACTGACACATGATCGCCATAAAAAAGATGTTCCTTGAGCGAACTTTCCGCGACTTGTAAATCCTCCAATTAACGGCTCGGATCCGCTTCAAAGGTCGGCCAATCTACTTTTACCCAAAACTCACCCCACCTCTCCGCCGCCAACAATGTGAACGGGTTTTGTTCCGGTTGTGTGGACAAAAAGAACCTTTTTCAATTATTTTTACTCACGCTCACTAAAAAATCATCCTTTTTTCATGCACCGCGCGAGCGTTCAGTTCTAGCTAAATAAGTGGACTTTCTGACCGTTTCTAAATATTCATCTGGACTGACGTAGAACTGCAGTATTTGGACAGTTATGCTGACAATACAAATATTTATTTCTCCTTTTTCACCCTTAGAAAAGGAAATGTGCGACAATTTCCGATGTGTTTCTTAAACATAAAGAAACAGGTAAACAGATAATGACATATATTTGGTATAAATACATTCGAATCAACAAAAAATTATTAAAAAATGTGATGCAAAAATATCAGAAAATGAACAATTGTAATGAAAGATTGAAATGAACCAATTTTTCCGAAATATAGAATAAAACCACCCATGCAAAGTAGATTCATATGAATCGCTCGTTTTTCTTTAAGCAGAGGCAACAAATAAAATGGAAACTTAGCAAAATTAAAATACCACGAGAAAATTCATCAAAAATTACTTTAAAGGCACTGAGGCATCTGTACCAACCCACTAGTCAAGTTGATGATGATGACGATGTTGTCTTTGTAGAGTGGTTTCCTCTGATGAATAAGGAAACCACACACAAATCCTGTTTTTTACTTACATAAAAGGTCACTCGCATTGCCAGACAATTACTCCCTTTCTCGCGAAATCATGTTTTTGGGTGGACACGGAAGTAATCCAGGGGACCCGTACAAATTCTCAAACCTACCGCAATGGTGAAAAATTAGCATAAATATTTGTACCCGATACCTGAATAATCATTCCACCAACAGCCAACGAATGCAGAGGTACTGTTAATCCATTCGATATGCAAAAATTATTCTTATAATTAGCACTTTTTAATTGCCTCCAAATACAGAATTATATTTTTTGTTATAGTTAAAATATCAAATTAGTTGGGCTACATCCACAAGTAAAAATATCTTATGAGCACGAGTTCTAATATGTATATCCTTCAATGGGTTAAGAACTTAACAATTGGTGACAATATACAAACCATTGGAATACAGCATGAATGAAACGTTAGCGAAAGGACGACAACTCACTTAAGTGTATACAATCAATCCATAATAGCAATGATTACACGGTCAAATGACAACCTTCTCTTATAAATTCAGAACGATACGTAACACAGACAATAGCACATACTGCGAAAATATTCAAACACGTCCGCTAAAAGTGTTATATAGCTTTTGAGATACACATCGCTGTATTCGCCAAGAGTTTCACAGTTGAAAGCATTCCACACATTGCATGCGTGTTCATACGCATCGTTTGAAATGTTTTCCTGGGTAAGTTTATTGAAAAAGTTTTCCCTTGAAGGTAAATGATTTCATCGAGTTTTTCCTAAGAATCGGTGTATTCATAGGGATACTTCCCCTTTCGTGTGACTAAATGTGTTTTATCACCAAATATTTTCTGTGTAAATTTAAACTCTTTCAAATGTGCAACCAGTGAGGCCAGAGATGCTGATATGAAGCGATAGGTATCGAGAAATCTTATGCTAAAATTTTCATCGATTGATTTGCCGAAAGAAATATACTTTTCTTCTGAATTTGGTAAAACAAATATTCGCCTCTCTTCGTAATTTAATTCACGGACAATAACATGTCAATCATATGATGAGAGATTATGCAACAAGATGGGCAGGAATTTTGGCATTCTATTTTCAATATTACAATCAGAGTGTGCTGGACCACGATATTTCCCCGTCAAGTGGTCATGGTTCTCCACTCTCTCATTACCCAACTCTTTCTCGCAAATGTGGCAAACAATAGCATTTGTAAACTCCGTTTCATCTTCAGCAGTCAGGAGTGCCATTGGAATTGTATTTCTGTAAAGTGAAAATACTTTTTGTGTTTCCTCTTTCATGCATTCGATGAAAAATCGTGTCGCGTCTTGTCCTCTATGTAATTTGGGTTCCAAACATCCATCAGGTGTTATCATTTTGTAACAAAAGCTGAATGGAGTACGTTTTTGAATCTTGTGTGTGAAAGTGCTTGTGAATTTGGTTCGCAAGTTGAGATACTCTCAAAGAGTCATTCGAAATCCTCGTAAATTACATACGGCACTCTAAATAAATTGTTAATATGAGTAAATTCAATAATTTTATCTTCTTCGCTTGGCATAACAATTTTTGTGGGTTCACCTGTCCCCCTACACAACTCTTTCTGAGCCTCAAGTTTTGCTTCATCATGGTAATGAGTGAAGCATCGTTTGCAAATGCATATTCTGTTGTGATGTTTTGTAATTTGAGATTTTATCAATGTATTGAAATGTTTAATCCAACAATAATGAGCAGTTTCTTTGTTAGTTATGTAAAGCAAGTCGCGGTGATCGTGAAGCTCTGTTCGCAATTTTCAAAGGATACACGTTATTTTTATCATCCAATCCGAAAACGTTTATTGAAATACTATTGAATCGTTCAAACCTCGGAATGTCCTTTAGTTGAGCGGGGTATGACATACAATCCCAATCGTAAGCATTACGAAAAAGCACTGTTGTAGAAGCCGACGCGTTGAGGTTTATTGACGATATTTTTTGCCCAAATGGCATATTTGAAGCAGAACTGATCATTGTTTTTAACTTATATCACAGAATGGGTATTTTTAATTTTTTCTGGAAGCGGAATTAAACTTGAGCCTCTCAATGGAACGTACTTGTTTATGCGCAATTCCATTCCTATTACATGATCTAACGTCCAGCCGGATCCTTTGGCTTGAAACTCAGATTTTTCCTTAAGTAATTCTGAAAAGGCTTCATCAATACTCTCCTCGATATTATCCAATAAGAGCACGACGCGATTTCGAGTTTTAAATGACGTTTTCAAAAGCTCTCCCTCTCCCTACCTTAACTGACAAATTAAAACGAGGTTAAATTTAATGGAGTTTTTCTGATTCACTGATTCAGTTATCTTTTTACTCGTTTGTAGCTTAATCGCATCCAAAAAAGAAATAACATCACTAATATCACCCTCTGGGGTAATCCAATAGGTTTTCACTCTGGATCTAAATGCAGATCGAACTTCATTGAAACCCATTCCCAGTTGCACAGTTACATTACGTCTATGTTTGTTTGTGTTCTCGTGAGGCAGAGCCTCATCAATGCTATAAAAGATTTCGCAGTAATTGCAAAAATGTCTTCTTTTCAACTCGTATAATCTGCCTTTCATATTGGAAAAAGTTTCAATATCATCAATCGTGTCGTTATTGAAAACTATGCGTTCGTGTATGCTCCTTATGGCTCTATCTAATTCATCTAATGTGTTGTATGCACCGGACGTGTTATCAGCTAATATTTGTTGGATGGAATACATGATTTACGTGTAACTGGGGAGGTATTTATCTGGAAAATCAGAGATAATACTATCAAGACTTTAGAACTATGAAACTTAAGGTTATCCGTAGACCTACTGTTTGATTATATTCTAGTTGAGTAGGAAAACTGTGTACTTACTGTTTTTCGATCTCAAATAGGCAAACGGTTGAACAAAGATGCGTTGAAAGAATGAGGTTTGTAAAAATTGCGGAGCAACACAGGTCCGTTCAAGACGCGAGGTTTGACTGGAACTGATAATTTCTCTCGTTGCGCTTGTGATATTTATATGAGACGGATCCCCACTCCTTTCACTATGGTATTGCTTCGGAGCAAGTAAACTGGTTTTTAGTTGGTTATGATTCCTGCAGGTAAAGCCTTTCACTCGCCTTTCCATTGGACTCCCTTCTTATTTAATATTGCTTTAGTACAACTCTGTGACCTGGTTTGAGTTTGGAGGTTGCGCGTTCGAACATGTGTAACCTTTCATTTATCCTTCCCACTTGGGCGTGTCTTTTTTCCGCCTGCTAAAGGTTAATTTTTTAAAGGTGGATTTCACTCCTTTCCCAATCGCGGGAGTAATAATAATAATAATAATGTCGTCTTTATTACAAGCGAATTTTCGGACTAGATAGTCCTCTCTTACAATTAACTTGTTTGACAATCACATAACATCCATGCCCTGGATGGTGGTCAAACCACCCAGGCGGGATTCGAACCCGCGACCTCTAAGATAGCAGTCGGGGACATTACCCCGACGCCACCGAGGCCGGCAGTGAGGGTAATTGAGGAAAAACTACTTTTATTTGACCGTGAGGGTGGGTATATAAATAGCGTGCGCTTTCTTATAGCACCACCTGTTAGATTCGAAATGTTCGCTTCTTTGAACTCTTCTCAGTTTGAGGAGATGACTACTTCCTCATTAGGCATTCCTAGTCATGTATACTATTTCAAAGGCGGTTTTCCTTCTCTTTACCAACTTTGTTTGTCAACAGTCTCAACATGTGTGGATGACAAAAAAGGACATATACAAATTTACTCTACCATGATCAGTTCAAACGGACCAGGTGTATTATATAGAATGTAATAGAATGCGATTAAGGGAGTCGTGGTTAAACAAACTATCGGGTGCTTCGTACGTTTATTATGAATCAGAAGTTGACAACTTTGATTTTGATTTTTACTCTCGTTTATCTAAATGCGCTTATCAACTGCTTTTAGTAAGACCGTTAGATTTTTTATTAAATATAGAAAATCATATTGGTAGTTCTGTACATGTCATAGTTATGAATTACTTTTTCATGCATAATTTTGAAAGACCTAGGTTTTGTAAAACTTGTGTTTCGGAAATAATTCCGCACGAACCGAAAAGTGTGCACATTTACACACATCATACAGTCACATCGGTACATATGGTGGTGGATTGAATTCGTAATGAGGACAATTGGTGTTCAAACTGCATTCGAAGCCCGCTATTTGGTTTAATGAATAGAGCCGATTGTTTTCTCAATTTTGATGAACATAACTACAAATCTTTAGATGAATCATCATCTTCTTCTTCTGATTTACCATCTACTGATTCATCCAATAGTTCGAGACAATGGCGTACATATCATTCCTACACTTTTGCTTTCAACTCACATTGTTATAAAAGATATCTAAGTGACAGAAAAGAATATAAACTTGCTAGAAAGCGAAGACTCGTTCATTCGTGTGATTCGAACGATACTTTTTACGATTCTTCTGACTCTTAGTCTTAAGTTCATGAGTCCCAACTCTCTCTCTCTTTTCCAACTACGTTCGTGAGTCCCCCAACTCCGTTAACATCACTTTTTTGCACGGCCACTTTGTATAAATACCTGGTCTGTTGGCTGAGTAAGTCACTCTACTGAACATCTCTGCAACTCCAAGACTTTGCCGACCGTAGAAACATAATGGACACCTACAACGTTGTCTCCGCCCCATCCACAGCTGTGCCAGCTACCGCCGTGCAAAGCGCTACCCTGTCAACCGCTACCGTGCCGTCTGCCGCCGCCATGCCAGCCACCGTTCCAACTGTCGCCACCATGTCAGCCAGCGTTCAACTGCCGCCGCCATGCCAGCCATCGTTCCAACTGCCGCCGCCAGCTCACCTACCACCATGCAAACCATTGCCGCACCGTCTGCCACCGCTGTGCGAACCATCTTCTTTGACTCATCTATCGTCCAGGATTCCTCTATTGATGCTGTTGCTTCCTTCTCCAACGTCCCGGATTTCTTCATAGATGCTTTCGACTCCTCCGACGTTGCAGATTTCTCCACAGATGATGTTGCCTCCTTCTCTGCCTCGAATGATAGGAAGGGTTCTCCATCTGCATCCACGTCAATGGGGTAAATATTGGTCATATCTGTTAAAAATAGTTTTTGTAGTTCTGTTATTGAAGATCTATTTACATATGATAGCTATTCCTCTAATAAGTTCTTTCTTTTTTAGGTCACTAATCGCTTCGTCTCCACCAACCATGCTCGCTCCTTCAGTTAGTATTTTTATATTTTTTTATAAGCTATTTTAACTTGCATATCTAATGTTGTTTTTTTTGATCCGTCAAACTCTCCTAGAGGCACAAAAAGGAAATGAATTTTTGAAGAAGGAGGAGATGGCTATTGGTAAAAAATACTTGGTGACGAGAATAGAAAAAATAAGCACGAGATATAGGGAGAAGTTGGTGGGGCACATCAAAGTGCGGGGCATTGTAAGGCGTTTGGTATTGCCTGCTTTCCTTAAAATTTCTATTAAAGAGATTATGATATTCAACTATGGAGGAGATGAAGAACTGTATGTCGGCAGAGACACAAAAAATTTAATAAAAAATTTTTTATCGGATATGTGTTGAGTTTATTTGTTCTTACTTTTACCCTATAATATAGTTTTATTCAGTTCTTTTTATTTGAGAAAGTAAATCAGAGGCATCGAGTTAGCGTGTGATGGTTAGAGTGTTGGTCACCTGGTTCATATCCTCCTGCGGTGGTAGCGATTTGTTTCAAATATTGTCTTATCCCTGTTGTATCCCTGAGGAAGGGACATTGATCTGTCACTCCCTCAATGCCTTTCCTTTAACGAGCTAGTGCCTCCCCCCACGGCAGGTTTCTCTCCACCCTTCCCTACAAACATCCTTTTTTTGGAGCTAATATCTTTAGCTATTTGTTCTCTCTTATAAACCAGAATTGAATTGCTTTATAAACAATTTTATCCTCTCCCCGCCATTTATTATTGATGTAATTATTATTGGTTTGTTTGTTCATAATGGTGAAAAACACGTATTGTATTTAGCATGAGTCTTAATTAAAGGAAGATAATATGTTTGAGGATTTGCTACGTTTTAAAAACAAATATTTTAACTATGATGATGCATGCTTACCTGGATAACCATGCAATTCGCATGGAGATGTTCGTATTCACGCAGCTGTGGCTGGGGTGTCGCGAGAATCTGGTTGTGTGGAATAATGCGATGAAAACGGAGTCTGGAGACATTTCATGCATCACGCTCACATCAGCTACGTTAAATAGAATCTGCATTGCTGTTAGAAATCTATTTCGATAAAGACCTGAAAAGAAGGAAACCGGTTGGGTTTTTAATGCATACTGTGTGGAATACAACAAAGTTTATTTTTGTGTCCATAATATATATTTTATTAATTAAAATGCTCATTTGCAAACTTTGTTGTATTCCACACAGGATGCATTAAAAACCCAACCGGTTTCCTTCTTTTCAGGTCATTAGCGTTATCGTAAACCTCTAGATAAATACCTGAAAATATCGAAACCGGTTGAGTTTTTTCATTAGTACTATATTGAATACTAAAAGGTTTAGTTTTGAATTTATGATGTCACCATACCGCGAATTGAATTCACATAACATTATTTCAAATGTATATATACGTTCGTGATCGTCTATTTCATCGCCTGTTGTGGTCCTAAAAGTAAAAATGAACAAAAATTGGTCTCCAAAGGCGATGGAAACTCAACTAGGAAATCCGTAATAATGAGTTGATCTTTAATAAGAAGGATGCGATCTTTAGAATCGAAATACAAGGAGGGATGTTTTGGAAAGAATGAAAGATTTACTTAAGGTATCGAGACCGAATTCTACAGGTTATCTTTGTGGAGGGCATGCAATGCGAGCGAGCGAACAGCTAGAAAAATGACTAATATGAACTGACGAATAACCTGTGAAACACTACAGCTGCCCGTTTCTATCTCTATGATTATAGGATAAGGACCTTATGTTAGCAACTGCTAGATTAGGAGAGGAAAAATGTGATTTAAATGCACGTTTACAGCACTATTCATAACATCTTCTCAACCACAATGTCCATCATTTATTAATAACATTTTCCTCGCGGGAATAAACTGCCTCACGTTTGTATCCTGGCGTTTTATTCTGCCCTCCGCCTTGCTGATAAGGGACATGAAAATATCCTCACCTATCCACAATTATTATCGATAATGTACGGGAACATCGGCGACCAATTCCTTCTCCAAAATGTTTAGCACGCTTATTCCAACGTTTTCATACCCCCTTTCCAGCCAAGGCCAAGTTCGGCATTCCTTCTGTTTTCTTTTTTTCGCATCTTTAATGTTCAAGAGGCCTGTTCAGACAATTTTGCCAGCTAAAAAAGACAGAATCCTTCACTTCCACAAGCTTCCAAATTTTTTTTTAAATAAATATCGTCTTTCGTTTGTTTTTGGTCCAAATGAGATGCATCGTGGGACACCCCCTTCCCGTTGCATCAAAATTTGCAAATATTTTTATGCAAATTTGACCGTGGGACACCGGCTTTAGATGATGGCTCCAGTGAGCCGAAACGCGTTGTACGCAGTAAAACATTTTGTGGGAAAGTGCTACGATCATTTATTTATTTAAAGACCGATATTTACTTAGGAAAGTCTCTACTTTTGCTTTGAACGAGTCTGCATGATAGACTTCCTCCCAGTTTTCATTCTGCAGCAAGAAACCAAAGAGCTGCAAATGTTCATCGTTATAACACCGCTTATGTAACCAGATGTACTGTGGGTTGTTTATTAGATCGCAGTTTATTTCTACAGTAATGGCCATGGAAGAAGATAGGAAGCGCAGCTCCCATGTAACCAATGGTAATATCATAGAGTTAACATTACTAAGGAGGCCCCACTAGGTGGCAATAGCAGTCATAATTTGAACACGGGTCCCGCGCATTAATTCAAACTCCAACTTTTGCCACTTGTGGCGCGACCGACACTACTATCCCCTTCATTTGGCTTGTTGTCAGTGGCGGCTTATGAGTGATCGGCTGTTATCATCCTCTGTGAGCCGAGAATTTCACCGATTTTGGTGTTTTTTTTAGTATTTCTCCACCAGTAAGATATTTACGAAATATCATGGGTAAATCTCGGTGTTTTGTGCCCGAATGCAGCTCCGGCTACGATTGAGAGCTGAGGGAAAATAAGCGGTTGGGGATACAGGACCATAGCAAGAATTTTTATCATACATATGATAAAAATTCTTGCTATGGTCCTAATACCGGATCTGACCCGTCCCCAAGTGTACCTAGGTGGTCTCCCAGACAGCACACATGCTACTGTATACATTAAATATACGTATACGTAGTGTATAACATGCGTATACAGTAGAAGATACACGTATACTGTATACGTATAAAAACCTTCTACCCACCATCTACCAAATGTATATAACGCAGCAAATGTCCTCCTACCACGCATATACAGTATACGTATACAGTATACAAGACATATATATATACAGTATACAAGACGTATATACGTATGAAAGCAGAAAATTACTGCAGAATTCCAGGTTTTCTCGGGGAAATTTTACTAAATTCCAGGTCAATCTTACGAGATAAAAGCTATGTATACGAATTTTACAACACTACATTTACTTAATACTTTTAATTAATTCTATAATTATGTATTGTCCTAATTAAAATTCTTACATTTTTAAAAGAAATTATTCACTTATTTTATGAATGCAACACTTGGAATATCAACAAATTTGTCAAAATTGTAAAAGTTATCTAAACAGTGTTTGCACTCATAAAGTGCAATTTAAAATGCAATCAATGCATTTTGAAGCATGCATGTAAGTATATAAAATAGGCCTGAAAATTGGCCTTGCACTGACAAATTTCATGTGAAACGAGTTTGAAATAAAAGATTTTAAATGCAAAGCAGGAGCAAAAATTCATGGATATTTTTAGTGACAAAAAAATCATGCATATTTCCAGATTCCCAATCACTAAACACCCTGAGTATATTTTTCTTCATTGAGCAAAATCCTGAATGCAGCTGTTGACATACACTGCCGTATTAAAACTGAAATTAAAGTAGCAAAACGAAAACTAAATCTCTGTTCTGGTGCATTCTGGTGTGAATTTAGTGCAAGCGTGGAAGTACTAGTACATTCATTTTGTCATTTAGTGTGAGTGACATCTCCAGCATTTCAGAGTGTTTACGTACATTTGAGAACATCCTGTCTAAGCAGCAGAGAGCGTTCATAAACATAATGTAACATGCTAGTGTGTTTTGCATTGTTCTGTGGGAACACTTACCAGTTTGTTTGAGACTTCTTGCTGACAATAAAGTGAATAGAGAAAAAAATCTGTGAGATTCAGGTCTTACAGGGTCTACAGAGGAAATGGAAAACACATGTGTGCTGTTAAAACAAAATAATTATATTTAACTAAATATTACACATTTTTACTAATATACCACACAATCTCAGAAATACATAAGATATTGAATTCATTAGACACAATAAAGGGGCCAAGCCCGGATGGTAAACCACATTTTGTGCTTAATTATCGTCAAGAGGTTTTAGTGGATCCTCTCACAGTATTATTTAATCAGTCTATTCATCCAATGTAAAAAAACATCTTATCGTATGAGTAAATTCACTAAGCATAGTAAGTTAAAAGTCAATTTAAGAAGTAGTAAGAATTTAGATGTCAAATATAACTAGACAAATATTTTCTGAATATTTTGATGAGTGTTGATAAATAACAAATACCGTTAGAAATGCCTTTATTCAATGTAAACGAAAATAAAGACCAATAGGATCAATATCAATGTTTTTGCCTGATTATCCTTCCTTAAGGTCACAAGAATCCATGAAGAACAAGCTCACTTTTCCTCGTATTTCTTCATCATTGGCAATTTGGAAAAGTCTTCCTTTCTACACCTGTAAATAATATCACATAAACTTTATTAGAATCTATTAGTGATACATCTAATTTGTCTAGTTAAAGTAAGTCATTTTGTTAAAAAGTAATCTCTATTGATGTGATTTTCCCTTAAGCTATATAAATACCAACTATCAACAAAGGATATTTCGAAAAAAATCCCCATCAGTTCTATATGTAAAAAACGATAAGTTATTCACCTTGAATAATCGAAGTACTAAATTGATTTGAGAATTTAATTCTTAATAATTTAAAACTGATTTGTCTAAACCTAAAGAGTGAAATACCCTCTGATCTCCAACAAATATGATTACATTTTAAAGGAAGCAACACTAATGGCACAACAGCCAATTAAAAAAATGTAAATAACTTTAAATGACTTAATAAATAGTAAAGTCGAGAAATGTTTGTTCACATTCCTCCCACACTACGGTGATTAAATGCGTCAAGCACATAAATAAATTAAAGTTTACGCAAATGCAAAGTTTTTCAATCAATAGAAGATGGATCCCTCAGTCTCAGAAAGTGTGAGAAGGTTGAAAATATTAAGAATTTGCGTCATTTAAGAAAGAAAAATGTGGCAATGGCAACACTTCTACTTACCCAGATTGTGATGAAGGAAGCAAAAGTAGCACTTGAGCGGTTGATAAACTTTCATTGGACAAGTTTCGCAAACAGCAAACACAACACTACAAAAGTTAAGTTATAACGGTAATTGATTGCCTAGGTGCAAGTGAAACAAGTAAATGAAGAACTTAAGAGGCTGATAAACTTCGGCAGGATCAATTTCGCAAACGACGAACACAACACAGTGAACGCAACATTATTCGCGTGGTCTTTGATTGTGAAAGCGGTTATGGACGCATTTACGTTTGCATATGTTTGTACCTGTGGAAATCGACAACTGGTGGAATCGACTATCGACGGAATCCACTATCGATAGGTCGAAATCACGGGCGGGAGTCCAAATCTTGGCATTCAAAAAAAATTAAGTTTCGCGTTATGACTCGAGGAATAAATTCCACTGAAAAATATCTTTTTTGTTTCATCGCCTCAGTAGATAAAAAAGCACGATTTAAATCACATTTCGAAGAGCATTTTTCTTTATGAAAAGAGGGACTTTTCATGGCAGGATTTTTTACATCTTAAGGCAGTTCATTGATTTTTTAAATTAATCTGGATTTCTTAATAACCCAGGCGGACGGCGTTCTTGGGTGTTCCGAACAGAAATGATAAAACACTCTCCAGTACCGTTATCAGCCTCCTTCATTTTTGCCAGGGCTGCCTGAAGACAACCGGGGAAAATAAATTCACTGATGAATCAGTTTAAAGATATTAAATGAGACGACGTCTTTATCCAATGAAACCAGAAGGAGAATAAGAAGAGAGTAGCGGCTCGAGCCGATACCTTTACAAAGAATGAAGATACATGTACAAACGTAATTATTTGCTTTGCCAACCTCGCTGCCGTGAATGACACCTGCCCTTTGCGAACAGGTCCCACTCCATGTTTTCAGGGAAGAGTTAGCTGGTAAGGTTTTCCAACTAAATTCCAACAGTGTTTTTCACGTGACACCATCACGTGGACTACCATTCGTCTGGCTCCTACCCTTCCACATAGTTGGCGTGAGTGGCCCTTCCTGAGATAATTTAGATTTATTCCTGTCAGTGTAGCTCTTGGGGTCATAGGAGCACGCAAGTAACGGAAAGGTTTTAGCCCATTGGAAAGGACGCTGTGTATACTGAAGGCTACATATGGAAATAGTATACAGACAGAGTAACCTTTAAAGGACACTAATTGTTTACTAATGGCTACACAGTAGCGGATACAGAAAAAAACTCTAGAGGGGGGCGTAAAAGATATCTTGACCAACCTTTACTTTTATGCTAAAAAAATAATCAAGTCACATGCAAAGTTTAAGAAAGTGTTATTTGAACTGATTATACGCACATGAAATACAAAGCCATCTTATGACATAAAAAAGTTAAAATTGTAGTCCTGCAATGTTTGGTTATGCGGGCGGCCAGGAAAGGGTTGGGGGGCACGCCTCCCATATGCATCCGCCACTGAGATTACATATGGAAACAGTATATGAAAGGTATACGTATACCTCTCAGATACTGTTTCCATATGTAGCACATACGTATACAGTATATGAAAGGTATACAGATACCTTTCGTATACTGTATACGTATACGCTTCAGGATACTGTTTATGTATACCTAGAATCTAAAACATGTATACAGATTCTCAAGGAAACAGTATACACCTGGTATACTTACGGTATACGTATACCGTTACCAGTGTGCTGTCTGGGCTGGTAATGATGTCAACGAGTGCTTTTCTTTATGAGCTGCGCAGGAATCATTCTTAATTCTCTAAAACATAGGTGCCGGAAGTTTAAAGACATGGTTGATATCTATGGGCCCTCAAACTTAATTCAGGCTAGGGAAAGTTAACAGCGTTTCCTTACCCACTTATTCTTCCCTTCTCTCAACGTGAATTAGCGTACCGATTTTGCGATTACGTACATTTTCACCACCAGGAAACTACATAAACTCACGGTGATAGTTATATTTTCGTGGGCAGTTGACACGAACTTTATTTTTTAGCAATGAACGATTAAGACATGGATTCAAATTCGCCGCAAAGCGTGCCTCTCGCGGCCATATTAGGGTGCCTTCACAGCTCCGCGTTGCGTCGACGCCACGAGAGCTCCCGCTCCGCCAGCAAATTTTGCCCTTCACAGCTCTGCGTTGCGAAACGTGGATTCAAATTCGCCGCGTAGCGTGCCTCTTGTGGGCGTGTATTGCTTGGGAACAATCGGGGCTCGCTACATCAGCGCCGCTATTTGATGCGATCGGTGGGAATCACAGGAACCAAGGGAGTGGAGAATCCTGTGTAGAGTATTTATGGGTAATATAGTGATGGTGCTGCTCTCTAGCGGCCAGAGTGCATATGGTTTGAATTTTGAGCGCCAAATTTGAATTCATGATTTACTGCATTTGTTAGAAGAGTCCATTATCGCAAGAACGCCGTGAAGTCTCCTCGACGAGGATGGAAATAAATCACTATCTCTACTGTACAATAGATAAATTCAACTAATTAGCAGTTACTTTCAGCGCAGCACAAGTAATCATGGTAAATAAAAACACTTATTGCGAGGGGATAGATTTTATTGTCCAAAGAAACATTTTACAAAGAAAATAAATCTGGATGATTCAAAAACCACACAAATGAAAAAACTGAAACATAAAGCATGCACAGGGAAGTCATGGACAAGGTAACTTTATAATTTAAACAAAGTAACATTGGTAAAACAACAGACTAGACACTGGATTACTCAATAAATTCGTCTACTGAATTTAGTGTCTATTAATCATGAGATAAGCCCATTAATCATATACTTTAATAATATCATCTCCAGATATAGACGCCTGGCGCTTTAATAAAAAAGTTCTAACCTTCAGAGGCCTGTAATGGCTTTATGATCTGAGAAAACAGGGTCAAAAATGTTAACTGAATAATTACTTATTGCAATGTTGGTTATAATTTGATCCAAAAAATATTCTTTGTGTTTTGATATTCTGGTGGGGGAAGTGATGCAGTGCGATAAGTTAAAACAGTTCAAAAGATTTAATACTTTGCTAACTTTGTGACATCCTTCATTTGAGAAATCAATGTGAAAATCACTACATAGTATTCATCATCATTAGTCAACAATCCTAAGATTGGTTTGACGCAGCTCTCCATTTCTCTCTCCTATCTGCTAATCTCTTCATAGCTACATATTTATTCTCTTTTACATCCTTTATAACCTGTCCGATATAACTCATTCGGGGCCGTCCCTTGCCCGTTTTCCCTTCCGCTTGTCCTTCAACGATTGTCTTCATCAGACCATCGTGCCTCAAAATGTGGCCAACTAAGTTGTCCCTTCTTCTGCTTAATGTTTTTAGGAGGCTTCTCTTTTCTCCTACTCTCCTTAGCACTTCCTGGTTACTCACACGGTCAATCCATTTTATCTTCATCATTCTTCGGTAGCACCACATTTCGAATGCTTCCACTCTTGACTTCTCTGCTGCTGTCAACGTCCAAGCCTCGCTTCCATAGAGAAACATACTCCATACGTAGCATATGATGAATTGTTTCCTTACTTCTATGCTGGTATTTTCAGCTGTAAGAAGATTCTTCTTTTTGTAGAAAGCCCCCTTCGCCTGCGCTATTCTACTGTGTATTTCTTTCTTGCTCCGTCCATCGCTGGTAATTCGGCTTCCATGGTAAGAGAACTCGTTCACCTCTTCAAGCTTATGCTTTCCTAGGTTGATGTTTGTTTTAGTCTCCTCTCTTTTATCACCAAGGATTTTTGTTTTTTAGTACTGATTCAAGTAGAGCCATCACATTCTGTACAAAAAGATTAATATCCCCAGTTGGCGAACGATATGTACAGACGACAACAACATTAAATTACATCAATTTTACCATCGAGAATTCTGGATGTTTGTCTATAGGAGTCACATTTTTAAGATTAATTGCTTGGGAAGGAATTATTATTATAGTATTCTACCGATTAAGGTAGGTTTCCATGGAGTACTCAAGAAGTGATCTGGAAGCCTCCCTTTCCTTCCAGCAATTCACTGTAAGGCCTACTCCCTTTCAATCTATCTAAAAATCCTATTCTTTTCCTTCCCCTCCCTCGTTTACCTAACATTCTACCCTCTAACACCATTTTCAACATCCCCTCACCGCTAAGCACTAACTCCATCCATACCTTCTGTCTCCTCCGTATCTCATCTAAAAGCTGCCTCTCCTCGCCAACCATATCCAGCACTTCGTCGTTCCTTTTCCTCTCCGTCCATTTCACCCTCTCCATTCCTCTCCATACCCACATCTCGAATGCCTCCAATCTTCTCTCGTCTTCCTTCCTCAGTGTCCACGTTTCCGCACCGTAGAGAGCTACACTCCAAATCAAACTCTTCACTAACCTTTTCTTTAAACTCTTACATAACGATCCTCTTAGAAGCTCCTTCCTGTTCATGAACGCCTCCTTCGCTAATGCAATTCTCTTCCTGATGTCCTTACTACTGTATCCATTTTCCTCTAACGTACATCCTAAATAGCTGAATTGCTCAAGAATAGGTACCGTCTAATTTATGTACCTGTTCCACCAATTTTCAAATCAGTTCTGCGGGAGCGATTCCCAAAATAAAAACATGAAACGCAATCAAAGTTAGTCTCATCCGGCTTCAACAATAGGGTGGTTTCCTATTATTTTTTTATTGCCTAAATCGAAAGATTATTACTCCTGGAGTACGTATTTCACGCTTTTAGATTTTTAAATGACGATATCTATTTTTCGCGATCAAATGAAAAGTGAAAAATTTCAAGCGCGCGAAAACGCGACGCGTAAGTAGGAATGAAGGGAAAAAGTCCGTACGACGCATTTCTGGTTCCCCCTCCCGCCTGGTAGGTGACCTTGATCGAGGCTCTGAGCGCTGATAGGACGCAGGATGCTAACGGGTAGCTGAGTACCTTCCTGTCTGGTAGCGCATGGCTTAAAAAAGGTTTATTAATACCTTATCAAGCGAAGAAAACTTTCCGACCTTAGCCAGTTTTAATAGGTGATTATTAAGACATGTTTCCCTGAGCTCTGTGACTCATGCATGCATTGGTAGCCTCTGACGATGCATAACTCCTATCCTCTCGTGTAGAAACTAGGTCCCTGTGACGTCACGTGGAGTGGAATCGCATGGGCGCCAATCTGGCCTTTTTCAAATGAGGATAAAATTTGACCCTTGCCATTCGTCTAAACCGGTATTTCAAAAACCAAATAATTTGTGTATTATGAATACACTAATGGTGGGTAACGAATCGCCATCAATGCCTTTTGTTTTCTTTGATGAAGGAAACTACCCTATTGTCCCGCTAAACATATAACATTGAAATTGGCGAAATCCGATTCCAATTGGACAATAATATCATGAAGTTTATGTCGTAGAGATTGAACATTTTGGTAATAAACGTTCAATTTAGAAGTAATGTCACCGACTACCCTTTCGGCGTTGAGTGGCGTGGTTTTCGAATAGAATAATTATTAACAACAACATTATCCGGCCATAAATAAGGCTCTATTAGAGTTTCACGAAGTTCACAATTCACAGAAACACGATCAGGCCTAGATTGTGCGTGAACCATCCTGATGAAGAAAGATCTGAGGTTTTCCCGGCGTATGATGTTGTTGAAGTTTATTCGGGATTGCCACCGGATAAGGTTCTCCATCTCTGCCGACGTTTCGATGGCCGAGTCGTCCATCGTCATCAGGGCTTGTCTTTGCGTTGAGTGATCCCACTTATATAGTATGAGCTCCAGGTCAGGTGACTCGTGATTGGTCCGCCTTTTCCCGCCTTTTTTCCCGGGCTTCGCTGACTTATTTAAGCACCGGTTTCCAGGAATTTCTTAGGGCGTAACCAGCATCACGGTTCATGGTGTCAGTCGTCGTCCGAATTAAAATAGCTTCCTTGGTCAGCCTTTCCCAGAATCTGTCCAGACGGCACAGGACCTTCGTGTTCTCCCAGCGAATGGCATGGTCGCGTGATATGCTGTGCTCAGCCACGGCGGATTTTTCGGGTTGGCCGAGCCTGAAATGCCGCTGGTGTTCCTCCATCCTGGTGGCGATAGTCCTTCCTGTCTCACCGACATGCACCTGGCCGCATTCGCATGGAATCTGGTAGACCCGGTTTCATGAGGCCGCAGGGATCCTTGGCCGTCACTAGTCACATCCTGATGACTTTTATTATGTATACGGTGAAATTACTTTTAAGGTTCAAAGGTGGAAAATTACTCCCTTTTCCATACAGGGTTATAAGCTTTATTTTGACTGCCTGTTGGGTGGCCAAGATAAAGGATTGGCTCTCCATGTGTTGTGTGGCACCAGTGTAGGGCTTCTTACTGGTTGGACTAAGGGAAAACGTCATTAGGAATTTGCCGTCCCCATGATTTGGCAGATCATTTTTCAGACTGTTATTTTTGTTGAAGAATTGAATAACCCTGTATGAAAAAGGGAGTAATTTTCCACCTTTGAACCTTAAAAGTAATTTCACCGTATACATAATAAAAGTCATCAGGATGGTTCACGCACAATCTAGGCCTGATTAAGGGTAAGCCACTTCTCAGCGATTAAAATTTAATAAGCTGTAATTCCCTGCGGGCAACAAAATTCTCTATTTTCTACTATCTTCGGAGAAAGCGAATGTCTTCACGCTCCTACAGCTGGTCACATGATGATGTGAAGTGGCAGCAGCATTGCTTTGAACAAAACGATAGGATAGTACAATTTTAAACATATTTTGACAGAATTGGAAGGCATGACATGATAGGAATAACATGTTTTGGCAGAAAAGTTTTATTTCCACTTTCTCATGCTATGACGCGGAGATATAGTGGCGGCACAAACTTTGTCGGGATACTATTTTCCCCCATGGTACAGTGTGTCCCAAACAGAATGAACAGATATTAAATATGATTATTTATTAGGAAGAAGGGCTTAACATCAACATATTGTGTACTAAATTACTCACAAAAGACAAAAGTTTATAAAAAACCATCATAAATGCTGAATATGTCCTCTATTGGCTGCGCGGACGACATCTAGCCGATAGCTGAATTCATCCCAAACTGACCGAACTTAAACACGCTGTTTAACATTTACCAATGAGAAAAAATCGCATGGTGTTATATCAGGGGACCTAGGATGCCAAGAGTGTAAAGCCTGGTCTCGCGGTCCTGTACGTCATCTTCAGGGAGACTGGCTGCACCTTATTGTTAGACCTAATTGTTAGACCAATGGTCTAAGGGCTGCACGCTCCACGTCAGCGCTCGTAGTGACATTCAGCGGATTTTTCTAAACCTCTAAACAATGCCGATCACATATGGCGCTGTTTCGGTTGCCTAGTGACATTTGTTTCAATATTATTACGAGTTAAAATCGGGTTATTCTTTTTTGGACAAACTGCACATACTCATGCTAGCAATTGAACTTACAAAGATGAGTGAAATATAAAAGAAAAGTATGTACTCCTTTGCAAAGAGAAGATAAAAATCCTGTGGAAATATTTCCCTCGGAGATGGTCATTAGGTGACGTATTATCCCTTCCTGTTCGTTATCCGGGAGAAAGGGGAATGATATTTGTAATATACTCGTCACTCTGAAATTATCTCCCGTCGAATTTAATTCATTACGTTTCTTAATCGTAATACATGAGATACGAGCGTGCTTTGCCCGCTCCCATCGGGCTTCCCCCGCTCTTTTCAATGCAGGTACACAGAGGGATAGGCGCGTTTCTAATTTTAAAATGTAGAAAAAAAGGCAGGGTATTATGTTCAATTTAAATTGGAATGTTCATGTACAAATTGAGGTCAGAGGACCTCTTTAAACACAACATTGGAAGTAATTACACTATCCTCTGTTAATACTTGTTTAGCGTTTTCCTTAATATTTACAAAAATATTTTGAAAAGATCTTACCCTATAGAGTGCTACATAAAGTTGGCTATGAGAGAATACAGGGTCAGGCAGGAATAAGCCAGCTCTTTGCAAAGTCTGACCCTGAGCCTTGTTAATAGTCATCGCATAGGAAACCTTAATGGGAAATTGTCCGCGAGTCAAATTAAAAGGCATGGTGGGATCCGACGGCGTTAACTGTATTCTTGGGATGAGGACAATCTTGCCGTAATCGATTATTATTTTTTTAAATCGATTATAATTTTTTTTTAATTTTAAAAACCAATTTTAGGAAACAATAGCAATATTTAGGTAGTAAGATATGCCATCGCATGTTCTCTGATGAATTCTGTTTATTTTGGTACCTCATTTGTAGAGTTTGGTTGCGTATAATTTGAGAAAAAGGTATCTATGCAGTAGAAATAATATAGAGGATATTTTGATCAGAGATTGTCATTTAGAGAAGTATTATTACGTATTGTTCGTTGTCCGGGAGAAAGGGGAATAATATTTGGAAGATACACGTCGCAATGTCTTCGTCAGTGGCGGCTCGTGAGTCAAAGTCTGGGGGGGGGGGTCACTCCACCGGGAGGGTCAACATTTTTTTATTATTTCTCGTATTTTAGTGAGTTATTCTTAGGGAATCTAAGTATTAAATTTGTGATGCCATGTGTTTTGTTTTTTTTTCAAAAAAAAATATCCAGTTTTCCTTATTAAATTGGACGTAAGATAATTTCAGAGTGACGTGTATCTCCTAAATATTATTCCCCTTTCTCCCTGACAACAAAAAGGAAGGGATAATACATCAACAAATGACAATCTCCAAGCGAAATATTTCCATTTATTTCGGTTAAGATGCGGAATGAATTAAATTCGACGTGAGATAATTTCAGAGTAACTAGTATATTATAAATATTATTCCCCTTTCTCCCTGACAACAAACAGGTCGGAATAATACTTCACCAAATGACAATCGCCAGGCGAAATATTTCCCATTCATTTCGGTTAAGAATCGTAATGAATTAAATTCGGCGTAAGATAATTTCATTGTGACGACTATCATCTAAATATTATTCCCCTTTCTCCGGGATGACAAACAGGATGGAATATTACATCAACAAATGACAATCGCCAAGAGGAATATTTCGTATTTATTTCGGGTAAGAAACGCAATGAATTAAATTCGGCATGAGATAATTTCAGTGTGGCGTGTATCTTCTAAATATTATTCCCCTTTCTCCCTGACAACAAACAGGTCG
The DNA here is from genome assembly GCF_921293095.1 of Ischnura elegans. Taxonomy (NCBI): domain Eukaryota; kingdom Metazoa; phylum Arthropoda; class Insecta; order Odonata; family Coenagrionidae; genus Ischnura; species Ischnura elegans. Next base: position 209,331 of record NW_025791658.1, on the reverse strand, counting down.
GAATAATACTTCACCAAATGACAATCGCCAGGCGAAATATTTCTCATTTATTTCGGTTAAGAATCGTAATGAATTAAATTCGGCGTAATATAATTTCATTGTGACGACTTTCATCTAAATATTATTCCCCTTTCTCCGGGATGACAAACAGGACGGAATATTACATCAACAAATGACAATCGCCAAGAGGAATACTTCGTATTTATTTCGGGTAAGAAACGCAATGAATTAAATTCGACGTGAGATAATTTCAGAGTAACTAGTATATTATAAATATTATTCCCCTTTCTCCCTGACAACAAACAGGTCGGAATAATACTTCACCAAATGACAATCGCCAGGCGAAATATTTCCCATTCATTTCGGTTAAGAATCGTAATGAATTAAATTCGGCGTAAGATAATTTCATTGTGACGACTATCATCTAAATATGATTCCCCTTTCTCCGGGATGACAAACAGGACGGAATATTACATCAACAAATGACAATCGCCAAGAGGAATACTTCGTATTTATTTCGGGTAAGAAACGCATTGAATTAAATTCGGCATGAGATAATTTCAGTGTGGCGTGTATCTTCTAAATATTATTCCCCTTTCTCCCTGACAACGAACGGCACGGAATAAAACGTCACCAAATGACAATCGCCAAGCGAAATATTTCCCTTTTTATCTATTAATAAGCGTAATGAATTTAATTGGACGTGAGATAAATGGAGTGTGACCAGAGTCTTTTCAAAAATACATTCCCCTTTCTCCCGGAGAGCATACACACCGGAACACTACGTCACAAATGAATATCGCCATGCAAATTAGTTTCCGCTGTTTTGATTAAAGAGACTTAATGAACTTAATATTTCGCGAGATGGGCGTTCTTGGTTTCAATGGGGGTTATCTTTTAACGCGTAAGGATATGTTAATGTATTCAAGGAACATTACGTGTACAAGTGGCGATCACCGAGCGGAAAAGTTCCCTCTTTCTTTGAATTAATGAACGTAATGAATTTAATAAGACCCGAGATTACTGCAGTCCATCTTGACCATATAAATAAGGATGTCAGTTTCTACCGTAACATTCCGAAATTGCTCGCTGAGGGTGTTAAGTTCTCTCTGGAGCTTCGACTGCCATATTTCTGACGTAAAAGTTTTACACGAAAGAGTTGCTGGATATAAAAAGGACTAGTGGTAAACACCGATCCATGATGGCTTCCTCTACACATAATCTTCAAAGCCAGCGTGTTTGTCGCATGGCCCAGATTATACTGTCGCTGCTCGTCATTCAACTGTTCGCCATTTGCCATGGCAACGTCAACAACTTGCAAACGGGTGAGAACTGTTTCCTTCTAATATATAAAATTCTCGTGTCGCGGTTTATGCTTCCAAACTTCTCCGATACGACTCGACCGATTCCTTTGAAATTTGGTGCGTACGTTCAGTAGGACTGGTAATATGCTGTAAACTATTTTTCATTCTTCTCCAGGGCCCTGAGTTATTTCCATAAGAAATGCTTGTAAAGTTCGTTTTTGATGCTTGCAGACCTTTTTGCTTTTGCTTATTTAAATTAGTGATAATGGTCACATTTAGTTGAAACATGTATTATTGGAAAGAAAGAGTCATGCACATTCTTATTATTGCAATCGAATTCCGTTTTCTGCATGATTTACGGTGAATTTAGAAAAAAAACATTCCAAAAAAGGTTCAATTTCAGCGTTGTTGGCTTACTGTCCCCTTGACGACCGTCAATATTGTTCATGTTGTTTGACATCTCTTCTATCGATACAGTTTGCGAAACCAGCGAAGCTATAAATTATTCATCTAAATTTTTGAATTTATTGGATTTGCCAGGCATGCCATCGCACCGTTTGCAACTGAAGATTGGAACTTCAGTTAAATATGCTCCGTAATTTGAATCCACCACGGCTGCGGAATGGTACGCGATTAGTCATTAAAAAATTAGCGAGGAACGTTGTTTAAGCCAGCATTTTGACTGGAAAGTTCCAATGAGAAGATGTATTACAACCACGAATCCCTATTATTCAGATAGATGTGCCAATAGAATTAAAACGGGTTCATTTTCCAACTACACTGCCATTCGCAATTACAGTCAATAAATATCAAGGCCAAACGATGTACGTTTGCGGCTTACATTTTGGGTTCACCGTGTTATTCATACACTCGCGTTGGTTGCACCATCCAGTTTGTTTGTGTTGGCTAAAGATGGACTCACTAAAAATATCGCAGACTCCATTGCACCAAGAGACTAATGTTTATTTTTAGTTTAGTGTATTAGTGTATTCATAATATACAAATTATTTGGTTTTAGAAATACCGGTTTAGACGAATGGCAAGTGTCTATTTTATCCTCATTTGAAAAAGGCAAGATTGGCGCCCATGCGATGCCACTCCAAGTGACGTCACAGGGACCTAGATTCTATACGAGTAGATGGGAGTTTTACATCGTCTGAGATTACCAATGCATGCATGAGGCACAGAGCTCAGGGAAACATCTCTTAATAATCAATTATTAAAATTGGCTAAGGTCGGAAAGTTTTCTTCGTTCGATATGGTATTAATAATCCTTTTTTAAGCCAAGCGCTACCTGCTAGCAGGGTACTCGGCTACCTGCTAGCAGCCTGCATCGTATCGGCGCTCAAAGCCTCGCCCCAAAGTCACCTCAGTTGCGGCAGCGGGAACCAGAACGACGTCACACGGAGTTTTTCCCGGCATTCATACTTACCCGTCGCGTTTTCGCGCGCTTGAAAATTTTCACTTTTCATTTAATCGCGAAAAATAGATATCGTCATTTAAAAATCTAAAAGCGAGAAATACGTACATCTTTCGATTTAGGCAATAAAAAAATAATAGGAAACCACCCTATTGTCGTTATTTGTTAGGGATGTGTAATTTGAAATTTTTATGTTTTAATAAAAAAAGTTAATAATTCATTCAAAAAATGAATGTTTGACGTTTTGTTATTTGTACAGTCCCTCGTCGTTCGCAGGGCCTTTTTACTCTTTAAGTCATATTCCAATTACTATTCCACACACGCACTAATGAATTCATTAAGGCACGGAATGAAAGCGCGTGCCCCAAGTTTAGATTGATTTAACACTCTGCGTGCCATGGGCGTACTATTACGTCCTCCTAATCCTTGTGAGGATTTCCATGAACGTGATGTTACGTCTATATATTTTATTGACTTTGTTTGCGTGAAGCTGTAACATTTCGCCCATGGTACTTGTCCAGTTTACTGCTTAGTGGTTCTGTTATTTCAAAAATGGATTTTCAATTCAATTTTCGATGGAAAAAGAGTTCTTTTGATATCTTGAGGACGGAAAGTCCTCTGTAGCCACCGGCACCCTTATCTCAGCCTACTTCGTGTGAAAATTCTTTGGAGGAAAGAACCATTCGTTGAGGGTGCAGTGACCCTTTTTGTCATCCAGGATTTTGAATGATTTGCTTGGAACAAAGTTTTTGTATGGTTTCCATTGTTTAAATAGTTCAAATTGAGCGTAATAAAAAATATTATTCATTTTAAGGCGGTACATCATTTTTTGCAACTTTTTTATTTAAAAACACAGTAGGTTTTCATTATTAAAATATATATTTAAAAGTTAGCATTAAATGTTATTCGACTCATTCACAAAGAAGAGCAAAGTCCATTTTTATTGAAATACACATCGATATAAATATATTTTTGATGCTAATGTTAAAAAAAAAATTGCAAATTTAGTAAAAATGGCTGGATTTTTCAGTAGGGCTTCAAAATTGGCGGCTGGCACTCAAAGTGCTAAGTACCGTACCGTAAATTGTAAGAAATATGTTGCGCGATGTTGGTTTTTGCCATCTAGACCCATTGTGCTAAGTGCGTCTATCGACATAGAATAACTTTCCTCATTGGATGGGCATATTGCTGACTATTTTATTGAATTTTCAACATCACAGCATATCATTTCAATTTACAGAGCTAAAATTGCGTCCAGAATAATCATGCCATCATAAAAAAAAACGTCTAAGTAAGTCTGCAACTCTCCCTGGCGTACTTCCAAGTAAAAATGAAAATAATTCAAATAAATTTTCGATCTCAGAAAAAATTAAAGAGCTATCGTTTTGTAAAACAACTTCGGATTTCGTAGAGTTTTAATTATTTCGTGAGAATTAAAATGGTTTCGAAGTCCGGCGATAGGGGGATCCCATGGCTGAACATTTCTATGTTCGTGTTCATGCCGATAAGACAAAAAACAACCTTTATTCAGGATTCCGCACGGGTAAGATTATGTAAGAACGCCCGTGTGGAATCCCGAGTAGAATTTATACATATTGTTCGCCGGGGAAGTGTTAAGTCTTAAATAACCTTTTTTCAGTATTTCTACTTCGAAAACAAGTGTAGGCACAGAGCTAGGCTAGTGTAGGTCGGAAAGTTTTCTTCTGCCTTCTAGCAGGTAGCAGAGTACCCTGCTAGCTGGTAGCGCTTGGCTTAAATAAGGGTTATTAATACCTTACGGTGCGGAAACGTGGACACTGAGGAAAGAAGACAAGAGAAGATTGGAGGCATTCGAGATGTGGGTATGGAGAAGAATGGAGAGGGTGAAATGGACGGAGAGGAAAAGGAACGACGAAGTGCTGGATATGGTTGGCGAGGAGAGCCAGCTTTTGGATGAGATACGGAGGAGACAGAAGTTATGGATGGAGTTAGTGCTTAGTGGTGAGGAGATGTTGAAAATGGTTTTGGAGGGTAGAATGATAGGTAAACGAGGGAGGGGGAGGAAAAGAATAGGATTTTTTAGATAGATTGAAGGAGAGTAGGCCTTACAGTGAGTTAAAGAAGGCAGTGCTGGAAGGAAAGGGAGGCTCCCAGATCACTTCTTGAGTACTCCATGGAAACCTACCTTAATCAGTAGAATACTATAATAATAATTAATACCTTATCAAACGAAGAAAACCTTCCCACCTTAGCCAGTTTTTAAAGGTAATTATTAAGAGATGTTTCCCTGAGCTCTGTGCCTCATGCATGCATTGGTAACCACAGACGATGTAGAACTCCCATCTACTCGTATAGAAAATAGGTCCCTGTGACGTCACGTGGAGTGGCATCGCATGGGCGCCAATCTGGCCTTTTTAAAATGAGGATAAAAATTGACCCTTGCCATTCGTCTAAACCGGTATTTCTAAAACCAAATAATTTGTATATTATGAATACACTAATGGTGGTTAACGAATCGCAATCAATGCCTTTCGTTTTCTTTGATGAAAGAAACTACCTTATTAAAGGTTTAATTTTAATCAAATTTCTAATTAAATTCTTTCCTGAATATCTGCTCACAGGTGAACAGGGGACTACAGCGAACCACGACACATCCCAGGGAGAAATGGACTATTCAGAGGAAGCTGAAGGAGGGTGAGTTAAGATACAGCTCAGGCAGAAATCAATATCACAAAAACATCCAGATAATATAGTCAGGCTCCTCTAGCTAATAGGGTAGTTTCCTTCATTAAATAAAACGATAGGCATGGATTGCGATTCGTAATCCACCATTTAAGTATTAATAATATGCAAATTATTTAGTTTTAGAAATCCCAGGTTAGACGAATGGCAATGGTCAATTTTAACCTCATTTGAAAAAGGCCGGATTGGCGCCCATGCGATGCCACTCCACGTGACGTCACAGGGACCTAGTTTCTATACGAGTAGATAGGAGTTTTATATCGTCTGAGATTACCAATGCATGAATGAGCCACAGAGCTCAGGGAAACATCTCATAATAATCAATTATTAAAATTGCCTTAGGTAGGAAGGTTTCTTTCGTTTGAAATGGTATTAATAATCCTTTTTTAAAGCCAAGCGCTACCAGATAGCAGGGTACTCGGCTACCTGCTAGCAGCCTGCATCGTATCGGCGCTCAAAGCCTCGCCCCAAGGTCACCTCACTTGCGGCAGTGGGAACCAGAACGACGTCACTTTAGTTCTCCCAGCATTCATACTTAGCCGTCGCTGGAAATTTTTCACTTTTCGTTTGATCGCGAAAAATAGATATCGTCATTTAAAAATCTGAAAGCGTGAAATGCGTACTCCAGGAGTAATAATCTTTCGATTTAGGCAAAAAAAATAGGAAACTACCCTATTGTAAGATCCAGGCGATTCATGAACACACATTCAGTGTCGGGTAGCAAGGTTCTCTCACTCGAAAGGTCAGGGTAAAACTCACCTGAAACTAAGCCAGAAGCGTGTGGTGTGCATACATTCAGGGTAATGGTTGCCAGTTTTTCCTCCATGAATAATTTAGGGCAGAGCTCTCCTCGAAGTCAGCCACAGGCGTGTGACGTTAACACATTCAGGGTAGGCTTGACTAATTCCTTTCCCGGGGCAGGTTAGGATAAAGCTCCCTTTGAACGAAGCTAGAAGTTTTAGATTTATACCCATTCAGGGTAGCGTGTGATCAGATATTTTCCCAGGATAGATTAAGGTAAAGTTCTTCTTCAACTAAGCCAAGGGTGTATTAATTTCACACATTTAAGCTAGGGGTTTCTAACTCTCCTCCCTGAATGGGTTAGGGTAAAGTTCTCCTTAAACGATGCCAGAATCTTTTGATTTGCACACAATAATGGTAACGGTGCAGGCTAAATTTTCTCTCTGGGTAGATTGAGGTAAACGTCTCCTCGAAATAAATCACGTGCGTGTGATGTAAACACATTCAGGGTAGGCTTGACCAATTCCTCTCCCCATTCAGGTTAGGGTAAAGATCTCCTCGAACAAAGGTACGGACGAGTGAATTTCACCCATTTTTTCGGTAGGTGTGGCAAAATCTTCTCCCTGGATGGGTTAGGGTAGATCTCTCCTCGAACTAAACCATAGACGTGTGAATTTTAAATGTTCATAGCAGGGGTGACCATTTTCTCTCGATAGCAATTTCTTTACCATGAATATGTTGTGAAAAAGCAACTAGTAAAAATTAGGGACGGTCGGATCGGATACCTCGGATCCAAAATCCGCGGATATTGGCCCTCATTGGATACATCGGATCCAAACTCGCGGAAGACATCGGATCTGGATCCGAAATTTTAAATAATAGCTTCAGTGAATGCAAATAAGGGTGGAAAGAGTTCCGATTCCCTCTTCCAATGCGCCGTCGCATGCGATTCTTGTCCTATTCATGAACCGTTTTGTTTGAAAGCTCTCGCAGAGGTTACGTAGGAGAATTTCAGCCGTGGAAAAAATCAATAGCAAAATACGACTGGCACACAGTGTGACTCTTTCCAAGAGATTGAACAATCATCGGGGAATTTAATGCGTCAGGAATTTAAAAATGCATTTGGATCCAAAAATACTCGATCCGAAAGATCCGGCTCCGAAAATCAAGGATCCGATCCGAATCCGGATACGATAAAAATCCTGGATCCGTCCATTACTAATAAAAACGTAGAATTTTATAATTGCAATAAAAAACTTTGGTTCAGGAAATCCGTGACGCTTCTTATTACAAATTCCACATACGCTGAAGCCTGTACGACACTTCCCAATATATATTGGCCAGTATATTGGATTGTGGTCCAACTGACGCACACCAATTTTCAAGTCCAATATTTTTTTTTATCCTTAAACAAAATTAGGGAGAAGAGTATTTTTGTGGCCATCTTGCCCGCCATATTGCTGTTAGTCCTAATGAAAATTTTCCAGCTAATCATAATAAGTGTTCGTTCACTTCAATTGGATACAATTTCTTGCCCAATTTGAAATTTAGAACAGGTTCTATTTTATCGCGGCCAATCTCCAATCAGAAGTCAGTTTTGTAGACTCGTATCAGCCAAAACAAGAAGTTCTTTGGAAAACAATCGGTTTGGCTGTAATTATGAGGACAACAATGGCGGCACAATTAATTTTAGGACAAAAATGGCGTCAATTTAAAAGGGTGGTTTCCTATTATTTTTTTTTTTTATTGCCTGAATCGAAAGATTATTACTCCTGGAGTACGTATGTCACGCTTTCAGATTTTTAAATGACGATATATATTTTTCGCGATCTAATGAAAAGTGAAAATTTTCAAGCGCGCGAAAACGCGACGGCTGAGTAGGAATACTGGGAAAAGTCCGTGTGATGAATTTCTCGTTCCAGCTGTCGGCGTTTGAGGTGACCTTGGGGCGAGGCTTGAGCGCTGATACGACGCAGGCTGCTAGCGGGTAGCGCTCGGCTTAAAAAAAGGTTATTATTCCCCTATCAAACGAAGGAAACTTTCCGAGCTTAGGTATTTTTAATGTGTGCTTATTAAGAGATGTTTCCCTGAGCTCTGTGCCTCATGCATGGATTGGTAACTTCAGACGATGTAAAACTCCTATCTACTCGTATAGAAACTAGGTCTCTTTGACGTCTCGTGGAGTGGCATCGCATGGGCGCCAATCTGGCCTTTTTCAAATGAGGATAAAAATTGACCATTGCCATTCGTCTAAACTGGTATTTCTAAAACCAAATAATTTGTATATTATGAATACACTAATGGTGGGTAACGAATCGCAATCAATGCCTTTCGATTTCTTTGATGAAGGAAACTACCCTATTATGAGGACAACAATGGCGGTGCAATTAATTTTAGGACAAAAATGGCGTGGATTTAATTGTGAGGACAGAAATGGCGGTCCAATTAATTTCACATATTCTTCCTTTTCTCCTTTCGGCAGGTCCTCTTCAGAGATAGATATGTATGCTCCTTTGCAGTTCCATCCGGCCTCTGGAAACAACTCTGTCGTCACTGCTGACAATCTGACAGTCTACACAATCAGGTAAGGAGATTCTGTCGTCCGTGGCAACCTCCTCTCGACTCCCCATGACAATGTTTTGACGAATTTTCAATTCGTATTTGAGTCGTTCACAAGATCTTTTTGCTCATGCCGAAGGAATAGTTGGAACCAGCGTCAATTTGTGACAAAAATGTTCCTTTCAAACCGCAATATATACCGTTGAAAATCGTAAAAAATGAACACACATATAACCATAAATTTCAGCCTATTACCGCTCCGTAATCGAAATTAGTAGGAACCGCATCGTATAGTACGGTTCATTAAAAAATTAAATTAGGATTAAGTAATGCAAACATTTATTTAAATTTGGATGCAAGAAAATATTAGACAGGCCGAACGATTGAGACGAGGCTAAAAGAACACCGAAGATTTTTCAGATTAGCGCAACGAGAAAAGTCGGCCGTGGCGGAACACAGCATTAATGAAGACCATGATATTAGATGGGGAGATACAAAAATCCTTTGCCACGCACAACGTTACTGGGACCGCACAATTAAGGAAGCAATAGAGATCCGCCTCAATCCCAAAAATTTCAATCGGGACACCGGCTTTCATCTTAGCAATACATGGATACACCTTTAATCAGCTGTATGAAAAATATAACGGAAGAACATGAAGAATTTAAAAAGACCTACAGCCAATCGGACGACACCTGAGCTGCATTGTTGTCCTATGTAAACGGTCGATCCAGTTCAGTGGGAAATTGGACTTCCATAAAGTAACACAGCCTTGAAAATGGAAGACAAGTCGTTTTCCGAAACGTCGGCTTGTATAAAAGCATGTATAAAAACCTGGCTGAGAACCCGAGAAATATTCTTCACAAGTATTCACCAGGAAAAATTAAATCGTATATTAGATTTTAAGCTTCAGGATGTTCATAGAGGAAATTGGAATGTACCAGACGCCATCTCCCATAGGTTTGCTAAACTAAGGCGTAAAAATGTGACACAAAAGGTATTTACATTGAATTGATCTGTTTCTTAGTTAAATCTATGTTTTTTTCCGTACTTAACTTCTCAATTTCATATGATGCCATGTTATTTCCCGTTGAAAGATGTTTCTTTTCCATAGTTCACGATTAGAACGGACAAAACACGGTCGCAGTGCGATCGGAAAAAATGAATTCGACAATGCGCGTTCTAAATTTTCGCAAAAATTTCCCGTCAATACAAAATGGAAAATACGCCGGAAATAGCAAATAGCAAAATAGCAAAATGGAAATGACGTTCAGTTACCGGAATCTCACTCTCAGAGTTGAAAATCAATTCAAAAATTAAATTAATTAAGTAATATCTACGATAAATTCCATAAAATACGAGTAAAAAATGTCCGGGCATGCCTATATCAAATTTCTTTTTTAATGCCTGTATGTTTCGAGGTAAGCTGTTACACATCTCCAGGTAACCAGGTCAATCCTATAAATTTTTTTCAGTAATGTGAATTATTATTTGACGTTTTTTGGGATCTCTGTGTTACTATTTTATATCCATTTTTTAACTTAAATACCTTTGATTGCATATCAGTTTTGTGATTGCTACACAAAATTAGAGAGAAGACTATTTTCGTGGCCATCTTGGCCGCCATATTGTTTACTAGTGATGAAAAAATTCCAGGTAATCACGATAAGTGTTCGTTCACCTCAATTTAACACAAATAGAATGACACCAAATGCCTTCTTCTATTATCCACGAACCTTTGGGTTATCATTGGCAACCGTGGCGTGGCCAGGGGTCCATATTTACATAAATATTGGTCATAATATAATCTAGTCCATAATAATATCATAGTCCATATTTACTCCAATATTAGTCATAATATCGTTCTAATGTCCCGCTAGAGAAGGCCATTGTGTTTCGATGTTTTTTACTTTGCATAAGTATTCGTGTGATTTGCACGCTTCAATCAGGGGGGTGGTCCGGGGGTCCGGACCCCCCCGAAATATAAAAACACAATTATTTTCCTTGATAAGAGAAAGCCAAATATTGAAAAATCGTGATTTTAGAAAAATATTCCCTTAACAAATAAAGTTTTTCGATTATAAAAAGGGTTAAAATTAGTTTCAAACCAATTATTTAGTACCCTGTATTTCAAAAATTTTCCCCCTTGATTTTGGACCCCCGAACGAAATTCCTGGCTACACCACTGATTGGCAATGTCAAGGGCTCAGCTAGGAATTAAGGCTGGGGGGTGGGGGGGGTTTAGGTGCAACTAATACCGGGGTGTATGGTGGTATGGAATACCCACCAGGATAAGCGGTAGGTGCGAGATTAATAAATCGCAGAATTTTAAGAGGAAAGGTTCAAAATGGTGAGTTTTATGGCTTTCTGAGGGATATTTTATTAATCCTTACACTATTCTATTAATAATGTCAATCCTATTAAGTAAAATGGATTAAATTTAAATATTTCTCTGAGCTCTAGGGGGGGGGGGGGGTTAACCCCCAAAACCCCCGCCTCGCTGCGCCACTGGGCAATGTCACATTATAGTTATAATATCATCGTTTGTTTTCAAGATGGAAAGCTAAATAACTTTGGAAGCTCATTCAATTGTTCTTGTTGATTTTTCCCGTTCGTATCCATAGTGACAGTGACGTCGATGGCTTCTCTGGCGTGGTAACCAGTCGACCGCTAAGGGACAACGAGATATTCGAGATATTACACGGAGATCGACTGAACGGATCGAGTTACGATACCTATTACTTCGATATGGGCTTCACGGAGTTCTCTCCAGAAGACCTCAAAGAGGAAGGATTCCCGTATCGAATGGAAGAGATCGAGTAAGTACGAAGAATTGGGTATCGCCACATAACCCATAAATGCACAAACTTAATTTTGTAATAGGATTCTTCTAATTCTAGCACATGGTTTACATTTTGTTACGTTGGAGGGTAAGCTTGCATCATTAGTCACGTCCAAAGGTGCCATTGGCTGTTTATATTTATTTATTGCAAAGGCCAATAAATGTTAAACTTAATTTAGTAATAGGATTCTTCTAGTTCTAGCACTTGGGTTATATTTTGTTACGTTGAAGGGTAAGCTTGCATCATTAGTCACCTCCAAAGGTGTCATTGGCTGTTTATATCTATTTATTGCCAAGGCCAATAAATCTTTTCATGGATGTATAATTACTAATGAGTTAATTCTATGGTTAATTTCTCTAATAATTACGAAGCACTCCCTTGCCACCATGAACTCATGTGAGAACTCAACATGTTTGGGTTCCCATGACTACCTGAGTTTGTGGTTTTCTGACCCAAATGGACTAATAAGTGGGTAAACCCCTTTGCAGGCCTTCACCTATGTGCAACTAGAAAAATATATAATTCATACAACACATAATATTATTTTAAAATTCGTTAGTATTATTTAAGACGGAAATTTAGGCATAACCGGGTTATAATAAAGAGATTAATCACGCCATACAGGATTCTTATAGCAGAGGTCGGGAAGCTTAAACAATAACATATAATCAACTTATAAGCATTCATAAATTATTCAGTTTCAATATAATGTAGCAGCATGTCATTATTCCCTCAAAGAGGTCCTAACCAGTAAACAAGTATATGCTTTTTTTCTTTAAATTTAAAAATAGCCTCTTATAACTATAGTTTATCAAAATTATATCAAGTATTTTACTATCCGCTCAGCCATATGCTTGTTTTCCGTCGTTAAATAAAATAAGTGTAATTTTGTAATTAAATATACAACACTAACATAAAAATGTATTGTTAAAATGTAAGAGCAGCTATCGTTAGAGTCGTTAGGTACGAGAACTGGCCCTCGGGCATGGCGTCCGATATATACCGGAATGTCAGTTTTTAGTGTCCATAACAGATACAAAATTGAACGGAAAAACTTGAAAAAAGTAGAAAATATAAATATCAATCTATAGAAAAAAATGAGATAGTAATAATCAACATATTGTGAAAAAAACTTCAGCAAAAATTTATATTCTTACCCATTGTGGGTGACTAAAATATTTCTATATCCTTCTTCTATTATATGTTCCTATCACTTTCTTTCCTTGCCTATTAATTTATTTGTGTGTATATATATGGACTGTGAACGCAATTTGGTTGCACGCCTGTGCTCGCGCGACTGCGCAATATATTGCACAACCTGTAATATTGCCTTCATATGGTTCGACCTTTTTCGCAAACCAAAATATTGTTCAATAATATTAACCGTTTAGGGGTCGCCGTCAAAATATTGTGCAAACCCACATTGCACAAAAATATTGAACGTCTATGGGTCGCTTAAGATTTTTTTTGCTTCCAGGAACACACAGTAGCGGATACAGAAAAAACTCAAGGGGGGGGGGCGCAAAGATACCTTGTGTTACCTTTACTTTTATCGTAATAAAAAATAATCAAGTCACATGCAAAGTTTAAGAAGGTTTTAATAAAAGTAATTATGCAAAAATGCAAGACAATCCAATCTTATGATATAAAAAAGTTAAAATTGTGGTTCTGCAATGTTTGGCAATACGGGCGGCCCCGCAAAGGGGAGGGCGCGCGCCCCATATCTGTATCCGCCACTAAGAACATTTGCCTTGTAGAGCGACACGGAGATGAAATCGAGATTCATGGTATCATCGCGCTAATATTAATTCATTTGTTTCCATTACAGAGCTGGCGAATGGCGGCCAAATTGGACATTTCCCTTTGAATTCACGGTGAGTTTCAGATTGATAAAAAAAAATATTGAATATTTTTTAATTGCCCACATCGAAAGATTAGTACTCCTGGAGTACGGATTTCACGCTTTTAGATTTTTAAAACACAAGATCTATTTTTCGCGATTAAATGAAAAGTGAAAATTTTCAAGCACGCGAAAACACGACGGTTAAGTATGAATGCTGGGAAAAGCCCGTGTGATGCATGGCTGCTGCTGTGTGAGGTCACCTGGGTGCGAGGCTATGAACGCCGCTACGATGCAGGCTACTTGCTGCCGAGCATGGCGGTAGCGTAGAGTACCCTGCTAATAGTTGGCGCTTGGCTTAAATAAGGATTATTAATACCTTATCAAACGAAGGAAACTTTCCGACCATAGGCAATTTTAATAGGTGATTATTAAGACATGTTTCCCCCTGAGCTCTGTGCCTCATGCATCCATTGGTAATCTCAGTCGAAGTAAAACTCCTATCTACTCGTATAGAAACTAGGTCCCTGTAACGTCACTTGGAGTGGCATCGCATAGGCGCCTATCTGGCCTTTTTTCAAATGAGGTTAATTATTCACCATTGTCATATTTTAAACTGGGATTTCTAAAACCAAATAACTTGTATATTATGAATACACTAATGGTGGGTAAGGAATCGCAATAAATGCCTGTCGTTATCTTTGCTGAAGGAAACTACCCTATTTATTTAATTAATTAATACAGGTAGCAGAGTACCATGCTAGCAGGTAGCGCTTGGCTTAAATAAGAATTATTAATACTCTAACAAACGAAGGAAACTTTCCGACCTTGGGTAGTTTTAATTGGTGATTATTAAGGAATGTTTCCCTGAGCTCTGTGCCTCATGCACGCGTTGGTAATCTCTGACGATTTATAACTCCTATTTACTCGTATAGAAACTAGGTCCCTGTGACGTCACTTGGAGTGGCATCGCATGGGCGCCAATCTAGCTAGCAGGTAGCGCTTGGCTTAAATAAGGATTATTAATACCCTATCAAACGAAGGAAACTTTCCGACCAGTTTTAATAGGTGAATATTAAGGAATGTTTCCCTGAGCTCTGTGCCTTATGCATGCATTGGTAATATCAGTCAATGTAAAACTCCTATCTCCTCGTATAGAAAATAGGTCCCTGTGACGTCACGTGGAGTGGCATCGCATGGGCGCCAGTCTGGCCTTTTTTCAAATGAGGTTAATTATTCACCATTGTCATTTTTTTAAACTGGGATTTCTAAAACCAAATAATTTGTATATAACGAATGCACTAATAGTAGGTAACTAATCGCAATCAAAGCCTTTCGTTTTCTTTGACGAAGGCAACCACCCTATCGATCATCCCTTAATCTCTTACCCGCATTCTTTGTTTGGAAAGACTATATGACCTGCCTTTATAAATGTTCTGCTAACGGCTATGTAAAAATCATTGTTTTATTCATATTTATTTTGATATATTGGCAATGACCCTAGTAGCAGCAAAAGGATTATATCTAGATTTAATACGCATCATAGTGTACACTTTATGCATATTATATCTTTATAAAATATATGCAAATGTCCTCTACCACCCAGATAATATCTAGATATTATAAGTATTATATCTGCTGCCATAATATGGATTTTATATGGATTAAATGTGTATAACTCGTCGTAAATATGTATATTATACGTATATTATACATGTCTGATGATCCCTGGTTACGCCGTAAGGATATTATTAGTATATTTTAAAGATTGTAGTATACATCAAGGACCATGGATCATCAGACATGTATAAAATAGGAATAACATACAGATTTGCAAATATGTATACCTATGTATTTCGAAATCTTAAAAATATACAGATGTAATCCTTTTGGTTCTATTAGGGGAGTTGAAAGAAAACGAAATTTTTCTCCGTCTGCAGGCTGGAGACCGCTTGGGAATGGCGAGGCTATCGAACGGAACGATTCGACTCTTCGTCAACGATATCGACATCGGAGAGGTCGCCACGGGTGTGCCCGAGAGAGTATACGGATACGTCGAGATCTATGGGGGAGACGAGATCGATATATCGATATCCGCCACGGGCTGTCAAACTCAAGGACTCGAAAGAATGTCAGCCCCCTCGCGGATGTTGAATGAAGTGCGATGCCTCGTCGAGTCTCTCTTCACGATCCGTGAAGAAGTTGAGGCCTCTTAGCACTAGAACCGCGGACGGGACTTTCTTGTCCCATCGCCCTTTGCAAATGTTTGCCATTCATGTACTAGTGGGTTGATTCCTTTGAAATTTACTGACTTTAATTCATTTTTCATGCTCTTTCGAATGGTTATATCGAAAATATTGTACCATGTTTGGTTCGCGAGAAAAACGACGATTTACATAGCACCGCGGGATGGGCCTTTTTTGTCCCATATGGGGAAAACATGCTATTTCAGGTTTTTTTGTACACTTATTTTGTATTTAGCGTAATAACAGTTTATTACGAAGGGGATCGATGCACAGATACCGTTATTCTGCCAGTTAGAAGCGCAGAAGGGAATAATCTGTGCACTGCGCCGGCCGCGTACTCAAGCAGCGCCGGCCGCGTCACCTCTGCCCGGCGCGTCTGCAGCTCTGAGCTTGCAACCAACAAGCTTCGCCTTGTAGCACATTTAAACATTAAACGTTACCCAAATACGTTTTTTGTTCACAGAAACCACAAAAAAACCAACAAATCATACTAAAACATAACAGGATCAACGTATTTTGTCAGTGGGACAAATAAGTCCCATGCCGCGGGACCAAAATTTTATCTTTTTTCATGTTATGCTTGCGGGTTAGCGGGCGTGGCTAAAGAAAGTGGAGGTTTAGGGGAGGGAAAGTTGCTCGACACGTGACTTTCCATTGGCCAATCAGCAAGGGGGCGCAAAAGATATTTTGAGCTATAATGCCTACACTTTTATCGTAAAGAAAATAATCAAGTTATATGCAAGAGTGCCACTCTGAGCCGAACGATTGTTAAATGTAAGGATCAGATAGACCTTAAATTGGATAGATGTGGAGTGCGTTCATTGAAATGCAGCGATTGCTATGGTGTATACGTGGGGCAGACAGGAAGAAGTTTTGAAATCAGGAAGATGGAGAACATGTAAGTGCTTACAAAAATAACAAAGATGAACAAAAGTAATGTCGCAGAACACTAAATATGCAACTGCCGTAGAAGCGATTTAAAAACGAATATTTTAAAATTTCGCAATGACCGCCGTGAATTAGACTTTAGGGAGAAGTTAGAAATTTTAAAAATCTTTGAAATTCAGGAGAGTATCCTTATAAATGAATATCTTTACCCATACTTTTCCCCTATCATGACGTCCGTTTTAAAATTCATCAAGTGAATAGATACAAACAGCAGGCGTGGCCTCTGTCAGTCACTCTCAGACCTCCGTCAATTTAACCCATTCGCCTATTAATTTTTCACAGAAATGTCGGACCAAAATCCTTCTTCATCCATCTTATAGTTTTCATCTATGTATTACTATATATTGCACGAAATGTTTAACACAAGATTCATATATTTATTTATGATACGATAATTTCAGTATTTTTTGTACACACTATTTATTTTCAACATTATATTCAATCATTAGTCATAAATAATTTTAAAATGCAACGAAAATCACGCTAGCGGTGGTTCGCTTGCTCTTTACCATGAGAAATATCGATATGGGCAGGCTATTTACCCGGATGGGTTAACATCGTGAATTGGTCGTGGAGCAGTGTTGCCAAATCTCACGCGTTCTTCTCGTATGCCATGAAGTATGCCTTTCACCAGCAGTGCTTCATTCGGCGTGGCAGCTGACAATTTCATGGGCTTATGTGAAAGGAGTATCCTCAATACCTTCCAAACGAGCAGATATATTGTCTCGGCGCCGACCTTTTCAGTGACAAAGTACGGCGGCCATGTACATTTGGCAACGTTCACTTGGCTCCTCCTCTATATCTCTCTCGGTACTACCTCTACTCCATTAACGAAATCTTCCGAGATTATCCAGGCTCTCACGAAAGCTCGCCCGCCTACATAAAGTGAAAATAGATTATAAAACATCTTTCACGCTGCTCGAGATATTTTGAACAACGAACTGGGAACGAATCGTCATGAACGCTAACATGATATTCAATATCATTCGACATTGATTGTTGAACGGATGTTGAATTTATTCGAAATCAGGGTTGTCATGGTGCAGGAACGCCGTTCCGGTACTGGTTGACAAACGATATAATAGTGAAATAACACTTTTATCAATGTTGTCGCCGCAAACTTTCAATATTTACATTCGAAACCAAAGAAAAACATTTAGTAAATAAATGTACATCATAATTTGTCATAGAAACATAATTGCAGAGTAATATTTCACTTCTAAAAAAGTTAAGGAAAGTGCGTTCCGGCACGGATAATTTTTGCATGACGTTACTGGTCGAAAGGTCTTTCAAACTATTGTAAAAGGCTTGAATTTAATTGAAGAACAATAACAAACATAAATCCAGATCGAGAGAGAATAATAATTACAATTAAACGTACAGGCAACAAATTTGGACTGATTTCTCACAATTCTGAACTTCTCTTTTGATTCATATGGCAGTTAACTTAATGCACCATAAACTAGGGACTAAAAAAAATGTACAAATAGAAAGCGCATTGAGAAATGCAACCATCACTGCGCAAGCACAAGCTATTTCTTTGTTCAAGCAGTATGAGCCTAGCGCGCAGCCTCCGAGTATCCAACTTAATTCGCTGAGCAACGCTGTCTGTACGCCTGTAGCAGCTTTTGACGAAACGCTAGGCCTTCCTTTGTATTTTATTGAGTTCACTGACATTGGGGGATAAAGTTCACGGAGGTGGACGTCTGTCTGGCTTCGCCAGTAATATTTATAATTTTTGTGCTTTTTATATATTCTTTTAATTTATTTCAAGCTTCTCCACAGTTGTGGATCTGTAATTATTACCTGGACGCTGTGCGTCTTTTTTTTAACGTAAATGGTGATATATCAATGAAATTATGTTGATTCATTAAAATACGTTTACCAGTAAAGTCTTTTATCACACTCTTGTATTGTTATGAATTTGGTAATACGTAGTCATTGCTACTAATATTTATAATTTTTATTCTTTAAATGTAAGTATATGCCTTTATTATAATTTTCACGCTGCACAACAGACGTGGAATTGTTATTATTTGGATGCTGTGCATCTCTTGTCAAGAAATACTAGAATAAAATATTTTACTGAAATTATGTTTATAGTTTTTATTACGTATGCCAGTATAAATGTCCTATCATTTTGACACCTGTGTTTGTAAAGATTGTGTAAGTGTCGTATTTCGGTATTTAAAGGTGATTGATAGCCTAAAATATAAGTTAACTTATTTAATACTAGATGACCCGATGAGCTTCGTATCACGGTTAGTAATGAAATTAACCTAAAATAAGTGAAAAATGTTTTCGTACACTAAATATGTCAATAAATGATGAAAAATTAACTTTTTAACGACTAAATTGAAAGATTTAACTTGTTAAAAAGAGATATCAAAGTACAGTAACAATAACGACGGTCGTCAAGGGGATAGTAAGCAGAAAACGCTAAAGTTTCGGAATTTTTATTAATATTCTTTTTAAATTTTCACGGTAAATCAGTGGAAAATGAAAAACGAATCCAGAAATAAGGATGAATACAAGTCAGGAAATGAGTCAGGGCCCATTCTAGAGCCTCGTGGGCCCTGCGGAATAATTTTTCAACCGTTTTAACCTTCCCTGGACATCCACGAATATTTTAAAACCAAAATTAGAAAAATCGGTCCATCGGTTCTGGAGTTTTAGCAAGACTAACGCACAGCAATTTTTTTTGTTACATAGATTATCATTTAAGTGTTATCTATTAATTATATGCTTTTAATACGCAATTGATATAATTCAAGTTTGACGATATCGCTGGATTTGTCATCATTTGGAAGCTGTACCTACATCTCTTATTACGAATATGAATTAAAACAAAAATGGAATAATTCAATAATGAAATTATGTTTATATTTTTTCTTGCGTAAGAATCATACTCAACACATCTCATTAGGGGCATATTTTCCTAATACACACGATTCCTCATCTACATGCACTAAATGTTAACACTATGACTGCCGGCTGCTAAATTTTAAGCCCTACTGAAAAATCCAGCCATTTTTACTATATTCGTACATTTTTTAAAACATAAGCATCAAAAATATATTTATATCGATGTGCATTTCAATAAAAATTGATTTTTCTCTTCTTATGAATGAGTTGAATGACATTTATTGCTAATTTTTAAATATATAATTTAACAATGAAAATCTACTGTTTTTGAAAAATAAAAAAGTTGCAACATATGATGTACCGCCATAACATGCATAATAATTTTTTAATACGCTCAATTTGAACTATTTAAAGCATGGAAATCATAAAAAAGCATTGTTCCAAGAAAAGCATTATAAAACCTGGATGACAAAAAGGGTCAATGCACCCTCAACGAACGGTCCCGAATTGGCCCAAAGAATTTTCACACTAAGTGGCCTAAGATGAGGATGCCGGTAGCTACAGAGGACTTTTCGTCCTCAAGACATAAAGTGAACTCTTTTTCCATCGAGCAGTTGATTTTTGAAAAAACAGAGACCCTAAGCAGTAAACTGGAAATGTACCACGGGCGAAATATTACGGCTTCACGCATACAAAGCCAATTAAATGGAAAGACGTAATATTACCTCCATGGCAATCCTCAGAAGGATTAGCAGGACGTAATATTACGTCCATGACACGCTAAGTGTTAAGCAAGCCCACTAAAAAGGCATGTGGCAAGGGGTGTTAGTAACTAATGCGTTTACATACATAAAAAGCGATTGCTACAGCAAATTTACGAATAGAATTCATTGAACTCCTTAAATGATCGGGGAAAACGAAAAGGGTGGTTTCCTATTATTTTTTTATTGCCTAAATCGAAAGATTATTACTCCTGGAGTAGGTACGTATTTCACACATTTAGATTTTTAAATGACGTTATCTATTTTTCGCGATTAACGAAAAGTGAAAATTTTCTAGCACGCGAAAACGCGACGGCTAAGTAGGAATGATGGAAAAAGCCCGTGTGACGTATTTCTGGTTCCCGCTGCCGCAAGTGAGGTGGCCTTTGGGCGAGGCTTTGAGTGCTGATACGACGCAGGATGCTAGCAGGTAGCAGAGTACCCTGCTAGCAGGTAGCGCTTGGCTTAATTAAGGATTATTAATACACTATCAAACGAGGAAAACTTCCCGACCTTAGCCGGTTTTAATAGGTGATTATCAAGACATGTTTCCCTGAGCTCTGTGCCTCATGCATGCATTGGCTATATCAGACGATGTAAAACTCGTATCTACTCGTATAGAAACTAGGTCCCTGTGACGTCACGTGGAGTGGAATCGCATGGGCGCCAATCTGGCCTTATTCAAATGCAGTAAAAATTAACAATTGCCATTCGTCTTGACTGGGATTTCTAAAACCAAATAATTTTTATAATATTAATACACTAAATGTGGGCAACGAATCGCAATCAACGCTCTTCGTTTTCTACGAATCCCTATTACGAATAGCATTCATTGAACTCCTTAATTGATTGGGGGAAAACGAATTCCTATACCTATCCTTACGGTAAAATACCTATCTTAATTTATCGCTTCTGTCGGACATGAAATACTTCATTGGTTCTAATGTAATGTTCTCCGAGTCGCTCTTAAAAGGCTGTTTTACATGAGGCACGTACTTGCACTATCTGACGTATGTACGAAGGCGCAGTCTAACTAGGGAGGTTTTCAATCATTTTTTAGCCTAGATTGATGGATTATTACTGCTGGAGTACGTATTTCACACTTTTAGATAATTAAATGACGATATCTATTTTTCGCGATTAAATGAAAATTGAAAAATTTAAATAGCAATATTTAGGAAGAAGATATGCGACTGCATATCTTACTTCCTAAAATTAGTTTTTAAATAATTAAAAAAAAAAATAATAATAAAAAAAAACAAGAACCGGTAAATATTCCTGACGTTAACGGCGCACAAACTGATACATTTGTTCATTTGCAACAATATCTTGCATTCTTTAAATAACTTTTATCAAAATGCGGCTGATTCCACATTCAAGTCTCCTGTTGATACGTAAGTATGATTCATCATGTATGTGCGTTTAACAGAGGATAGTGTAATTACTTCCAATGTCGTGTTTAAAGAGGTCCTCTGACCTCAATTTGTACGTGAACATTCCAATTAAATTCGTACATAAGAACCTGCCATTTTTTCTTCATTTTAAAATTAGAAACGCGCCTATCCCTCTGTGGACCTGCATTGAAAAGAGCGGGGGAAGCCTGCTGGGAGCGGGCGCATCTCGCTTGTATTAAATAGTTTCAAACACATGAGTAGATTTTCCATGAGCTCAATTCAAGTTAATCTGATATTTTTTGGCGTCAATCATTTCAAAGTCAAGCGTTTGATCACAGCACTAAACTCAATTTTATTCATTTTTAATAACAAATGATAGTTGTTCACTACAGTCGGCAACAACAATGAAAGTATGCGATGGATACAGCTGAAATTTTAACACGTGACTAGTCACGACTGAGTCTTTCTAGTCGATATTAATTTTATATGCTTGGACAGTAATTTCTTGGAGATTCTAAGGACTTATTGAACAACCCTCGTACCTACTTACATAACATACGACACCAATAGGTGGCTTCCGAAATGCCTTTTTTTTAAGGAGAATAACGTCCTAGAGCCGAAAATCATTAAGATTTTAGTCCTGTATCGCCGCGGCGATAATAACGTGTAAGAAGGTTTGCCTTTAAGTTGCCCTTATTGACTTGAGCTGTCGCCATTGGCGGAAGGTTCCACAGCCTCCTTCTAAATGCTTTCTTTGTCATTGTCTGGCGTCGTACTCATCTAAAATAAGGATGACCGCAGGGAGTGAATTACGACTAAGTATAGCCAGCCGTTGTGGGGAGGGACGATAAGGTGATCAGTGAACAGTCAACAACCACGACAGCTGCAGAAATAGAGGAAAAACGTAAACAAATTCTAATGATACCAATTACGAAGATGCCTTCTGACAAATCATACGACACTAATAGCTGGCTTCCAAAATCCCTTGAAGGCAAAAGACGTCCTGGAGCAAAAATCTTCGAGATTTGAGTCTTGTATCGCCACGGCGAGAATAACATGTAAGAAGGTTTGTCTTTAAGTTGCCCTTATTGATTTGAGCTGTTGCAGTTGGCGGACGCTCCTTCACAATGTTTTGTTTGTAAATGTTCGACGATTAACTCAGCTAAAAGAGGATCAGCGCAGTGGATTCATTATGACCAGCTAGCTGTTGTAGGGAGGGGCGATAAGGCAGCCTTTCAGTGAACCATGAAGCTGCAGAACGCAGAGAAAAACGCAACCAAATCTAATGGTACCATTTACGAAGATACCTTCTGACAAAGCATACGACAATAATAGGAAAAAATGTCGTCCCAGAGTAAAACATCGTCAAGATTTGTGGCTTGTATCTCTAAGGCGAGAATAACGTGTAAGAAGGTATACCTGTTAGATGCCCCACTTGACTTGAGCCATTATCGTTGTCGGATGACTACTCAGCCTCCTTCTCATAGGTTTGTTTGTCAATGTCTGGCGTGATACACGGCTAGAAAATATGAGCGAAGGGAGTGCATTACGAATATAGCTAGCCTGGGTATGGGCGATAAGGTGATCCGTGAACAGTGAATAAATTCGTAAGTCGCAAAACGCTAGGAAAAACGTAAACAAATTCTAATGAAACCATTTACGAAGATACCTTCTGACATATCATACGACACTAATAGCTGAAATGCCCTTTCTTAAGGCAAAAATGACGTCATAAAGCCAAAATTCTCAAGATTTGAGTCTTTCCTCCCCACGGAGAGAATAACATGTAAGAAGGTGTACCTGTAAGATGCCCTACTTGATTGGAGCTGTTGGCATTGGAGAACGACTACAAAGCCTCCTTCTCAATTCTTTGTTTGCCTTTTTACGGGCGCAGGGGGTGCATTATGAATAGCCAGCTGTCGTGCAGTGGTCTGAGATTTGCCATTTCCACGCACAGAATGAAAACTATGGTTGCCATCGAGCCCTTAATATAAGGATACATTTATGTTACCAGTCAGGTGCTACCCTGAAAATTTCGGACAGGTATGGTCAAGAGTAAAGGAGAAAATGAGGCCTATCGATATAACTTCATATCGATATATTTTCATTAGGAATCGTTTGTCATCAAAATTATTTATATGTGTGCATGGACCTTCTCTGTTTCATCAAATTATTAAAATTTATACCCCCGTAACTATATAGATAGGCTAGAAAAAGGGCTCTATCGAATGCAAACTTGGATCGATGATAACTTCGACTGTAATCATTTGATCCGCTTGGTTTAACTTTTGTCGGATAAAACACATTAGTAACTTAATTATATATAACTTCCATATTCATACCGTCATTAACAATAAAGTTATTAGCGAATAAAGCGTATCCAAGGAAATTGGTATCGATATAACTCGCACGTGAATCAATCGAGTGAAACGGCCATCATTGCAAAAATTGACCTTTTTGATAAAAGTATTACCCTGAAAATTTCATTCATCTAGCTTGAACGGTTGCTAAGATATTCAAGATTGTATGCTCCACAAAAACATGGCGACAATGATTTTTCGCATGCAGGATATTTTTCGGAATTTAATTATGAGTTAACCAACAGGGTTACGGGGGAATTAGGGTGAAACGTAAACGGTTTTTCATGGACATTCCAAAGTTCCATATGGCACATGTCTCAAGGCCGAAATCCGTGTTTAAAAATTCGCCCTTTACGGCAATGTAAAATCGAAATCGTTTATTCCTCGGAATTGTTTCGACGTATGAAAATTCCAAGGTAGCCAAAAAATCAATCGAAAAATCCTCCACCTTAAATTTCAAGGATTTTTCCTTAAGATCATTGCAAGTTGGTCAAAAAATATCCTAAAATATTTCTATAAGAAAAGCATAGAAAACGTTCAAAAAATAATAAAAAATACTAAATATCAATTCATCGCATAGGCATCCGTACCAAAAAATTTAATTTATGTCCATTGAATATCATGTTCTTCAGACGTTTGAAAGTTCAAAATAAAACCTAAAAAGTTTTGGTCCCATAAGGCTCCCGTGTTAATTTAAGTCGATACATCTCGAAATCTAACCGACATTTTCAAGTTTTCAGATTTTTCCTCCCGATGAATTTTATGTTCACTTTTACGTCAACTTAGCCAAATATCCACGCCTTACACCGTTTGGGCTGTGAATTTGTATCAATGAGTCAGTGGGTAGTCGAATGGCCGCTATACGGTGATATAAAAGGGCATTTCAATATTATTTGGCTATATTTGTTTACTGCGGTACACCTCGTCAGCTATCCGTCCCTGTTTGAATTTGTATTGAATTGAAAGGTCCAGAACACGAAGAAAAACGTAAACAAATTCTAATGATGCCATTTACGAAGATACCTTCTGACATAACATGCGACACTAATGGTTGGCTTCCGAAATGGCTTTTTTATTAACATTTTGAGACCGATCGTCATCTATAGATGACGGCAGACCTTGATCGACAGAGACAAACTTGAAAGCGCCTTTCTTCGCTTTCCCTTTTATTAGCGATCTCATATCTTCACAAACATTTGCAGTAGGTTCTCATGCATCTAAAGTTTTTCGTCGATTCTGGTTTCGAGTTTTCCTCTGTCTATAGCACCCTCTGAATATTACCACATGTTTTCACGTGTTAATTTGCCCTAAACTGTGTTATTGATGTACTAAATGTTTTACCATTTCCCTTTTTATCGATATAGATCCACTAATTCATTTCATACCATCATCTTTTTCAATAGAAAGTGGAAAATAATTTCCTTTGCAACATTTTAATTTGGAGCTATGGACTCTAGGATAAGAATTTCTGATACAAGGGAGTTCTATTGCCTTGAGCTTTAAATTTTTTACAAATGTATTTTTTAATGTTTAATTTTTTTTAATGATTATAAGGAATTTTCAATGCAATAAAATAAGATGTTACTAAGATTCAGTCGCAAACTCGTGCAATTAAAATTCATCCAATTTTAATTTTTGTATAATGACCTCCACCTTTCGCGACAATCTCTCTGCTGCAAATGGAGGAAAAGAATCACAAGCATATTTACGTAATATTTTTTTATTGACTTATTTTACATACTTTACATATTTAACCATGCAGGGCATAGTAAATCCGAACAGGATCACCAGGATATACATTTTTCGTAAAATACTTTTTTTGCAAGATAACAGGAAACCTATCTCATAATAGATACATGGTGGGCATTGACTGTGTCGAACAACTTATGTTATAATATCTCTGTGTTGATAACACTTTGTAATGGTTCATGATATTACGGATTTGTGGGATGCATATAATGCCTTTTAATTCCTATCTCCCAGTGGCATTACTAATGGGAATGGGGGTTAGGAGGGATAGATCCCCCCTCGAAGACTCGGAGAAATATATAAAAAAATTTAAAACTACCTATTGTCTATTTTTGACATGTAATAACTGCATCTCCGTCAAATTTATGATACAAAAGGATATGTCATGTTTTTCAAGGTACGTCATTTTTAAAACATTTTCCGAACACCTTGTTGCCAGGGGTCGGTGGGTCTCCCACGAAGGTTTTTCGATCCTAAGCATATGTCTAATCACGCCACTGTTTTCTCTGTACCAGAATTCTGGCTCGCAGAAACTGGGCTGGAACTCATTTCGGTTGCAATAATAATTGTCCTTGGCAACGGCGAATCAAGTAGAAATATGCCTTAATCACGAGGATCTTCCTTTTCATAAATGAATTCTTATTTTCCGAATAATTACGAAAGAAAGAACGAGAGAACTGATGAAATAATATTCTTATAGAGTCCTTAGTCCAGATTGTGAACAGTTTAATTCGCAGAGAAACACAACTCACCATACACTTTTTGTATCCACCACAAACTAATCTTTTTTCCTAACAACAATCAGCTAAACAAACTGTTTAATAAAACATAAATAAAAAATATCATGGCAACCCTGAATGTTGCTTCCTCGGCATACTGCAAATTGCTATATTAACAAGGAGGGTCCAATAACGATCCAGACAATGTGCTAAAACCATATTCACCACATTCTGCCACGATTACCCTGAAGATCCTGGCATCTGCTGAAGATCTTTGTTTCCAAAATCATCAGTGTTGATCCACAACCATCGTAAAATTATCGAAAAATTATGTGTGTATGTTTTTAATGTGTTGTAATTTTAATTGTAAACATTCAAATTATTTTTAGTATAGGAAATAATTAATGATCTACTGTTGATAAATATTGTATATCGTTTCGTATTTGAATTTCATGTAGTCAATAATTTGACAGATTCCGGTTGTAAATTCATATCATTCTATGTATTTGAATTTATAAATCATGATACAATAAGTTATGTAACATTCGGATTGGAATTAAGTATTCTATATGTCTGTGTTATCAGAGGCGTAACTTGGAATATGCTTTGGGGGTTTATGGGATGGCCTAAGGTAACTGCCCTGGCTTAAGGGGGACCAGGAAAATAAAAAACTGACATGCCTGACATTTTGTCAGTTAAAATTTAACTTAAAGTAGATGCAATCATTATAAGTAAGTCAAAACTAGACAACGTCTTTAAATATTTTTTTTATCTGAGGATTTCAGGGGATCTATCCCCATTACCCCCCCTTGCTTACGCTCTTGCGTGTTATAATGTTTAAGTAAATATAGATAGAATATTGTGTAAAGTGTTTGGCTGAATCCAAAGTCCCTTGCTACGCACGCAACGAGAAATTAACTATTTCTGTGCACGCAATAACATTGAGAAACTATATCATGAAGCAGTGCTATCATTTATGCTCTATTTTATAAAGTGCATTACAAAATGTGCATAAAAATAAAGTGCATTAAAAAAGACAAAATTATGTCGAATGTATTTCGGGGATTTCGTTTTGCAAAAATTTTCCCGCAAGCTCAAGGAAGAAGATCAATGAGGGACGTAAAATATTTTTCTTGAGAACTTTTATCGGAATGAAAAATAAGTCGCATGCGAAAATCGAGAAAGTTTCATTCATGCTGATTATGTAAGTATTCGAGATGATGTTATCTTATGATATAAAAAAGTTACAATCGTGGTTCAGCTTATAGTAGGAAGTACATGTGGCCCGGCAAGGAGGGGGTCGCGCCCCCTGCGCCCCTTATTAGTATCCGCGACTGCTTGGGGATACAAGTCAGAAATCTTAAAGAATTTGGCTCTGCGACATCATTTTTGGCTTTAAAAAGAGGAACTTAGACACATCCAGCCATTAGTGTCGCATGATATGTCGGAAGGTATCTTCGTAAAACGTGTCATTAGAATTTCTTTACGTTTTTCCTCACGTACTGAAGCTTTCGTGTTTGTTGACTGGGCAATGAAGGCCTGCCTTGTCATCCCTCCCCCTAACGGCTGGCTATAGTTCCAGACATAGTGACAAACAAAGCATTTAGGAAGAGACTGAGTTGTCGTCCGCCAACGTCACAGCTATAGTCAAGTAGGGCAACACACAGGTATACCTTCTTACACGTTATTCTCGCCGTGGACATACAAGATTCAAATCTCGAAGATTTTGACACTATGACGTCATTTTTGGCTTACAAAAAAGGGATTTCTGAATACAGGTATTAGTGTCGTATGTTATTTTAGAAGGTATCTTCGTGAATGGTATCATTAGAATTTGTTTACTTTTTTTCTTCTCGTTCTGCTGCTTCCGTGGTTGCCGACTGTTGGATAGCAAGGAGGCTGAAAAGTCGTATGCCAACGGCAACACCCCAAGTCAAGTAGGGCAACACACAGGTATACCTTCTTACACGTTATTCTCGCCGTGGACATACAAGACTCAAATTTCTAAGTTTTTGCCTCAGGGAAATCATTGTTCTCCTCAATAAAAGGCATTTCAGCTTATAGTGTCGCATGATATGTCGGAAGGTATCTTCGTAAAACGTGTCATTAGAATTTCTTTATGTTTTTCCTCGGGTTCCTCAGATTTCGTGGTTGTTGACTATTCACTGAACGGCTGCCTTGTCGTCCCTCAACGTTACTGCTTGCTACAGTCGTCATGCACCCCTTTAGCTCACATTTTTTAGCCTAGTACCACTCCATATAAACAAAGCAATTTGCAGCAAACTGTCTAATGGTACGCCAATGACAACAGCTCAGGTCAAGTAGGGAAACTTATAAAGATACCATAGTGAATGAGACCATATTGCATCCACACGCTTGCCGCGTCGCCGTACTCTCCGTCGCCGGCTAGAACCGGAGTTGACGGACGCTCGAAAAAACGATTTAAAATTCGGGGTTGCAAGTTGGTGCAATGTTAGACTTTGGATTCACAATGCAGAAGCTTCATAGAACGACGTGGTATCAGTAACTTGGGCGAAGGCCATGGCAGTATCTACTTTATCTCAACGTTTATGTAAAAAAATGGACTGAAAACAGGCTCCGCCATTTTGTTATATATCTATGGTTATTGATGAAAAAAAATCTTTAAAAACCCCTCAAAAGGAAGACAAAGAAGTTTCAATTATGATGATATAACAGTTTTATCTTAAATCTATTCATGAAACCACTGCACGAGGATGAAGTTGGCAGTTTACAGAAAATATCTAGGTTTGTAATTTTTCGATAAATTTGTTCAATTTTGACATCACATATATTTTAAAGGTGAAAACACAGGAAAGAAATATTTTATGGAAAGTATTGCACATATTTATTTGAGAATATGTATGTGATGTTTCAACTTCCAAATTCAAAAAATTCGCAAATAGGACTTTTATAAAAAGGGACTTATTAAAAGACATTCATTCAGCGTCGCCGAGGCTGTGAAAAATATTTTTAACTAAATTGTTATAATTCTTAAAAATCATAATAAATTAACTAAACTCGCTGTTTAAGTAATCAAATAAATAGTTTAATAAAGTCATGTTGCATGATAAACATTCTTTAGTCTTCTTTGTATCATTTCAACATGCAGTTTACTTCGGTTCTGGTTTCTAACTTTCCTCCGTCTCCAGCGCCCTGGGAATGTCACTATATTTTTATACGGGGTTAGTTGCACTTAATTATGTTATTTATGTAGTAAATATTTTATGCATTCCCTTTTTATCAACATTGATCCACTAATTCAATTCTAATCACAATCTTTTTCAATAGGTTTGTCATTGTCTGGCGTGGTACTCTGCTAAAAAATTTTTAGCAAAGGGGGTTGAATTTCGACTACAGCCAGCCGTTGTGGGGACGGACGATAGGGTGATCAGTGGTGATTCAACGAGCTCCAGTACGCGAGGAAAACGTAAGCAAGTTCTAATTAATACCACTTACGCAGACACATTCTAAAATATAAACTAAAAATAAATGCCTCAATGTATGACCTGTAACTCTGTAAATCAACCATAGAAAAAAAAGAGAAATACTTTGAAAAAAAATACTTCTAAAAGTTGCCGCTGAAGATTCGCGTAAAAATACTGCTGTTGACGCAGCCTTTTCCCTTTTGCAGATCCGAACGTCGTCTATAGATGACGGCAAAATAAGTTTAAATAACAGAAAGAGTTTCCTGCGGAACGACCTTTTCGATCATTTTTGATAAAAAAAAGGTAACTCTTCTAAGTCTAAATGACGTAAAAATTTGTTTTCCGATCTGAGCAAAGTTAAAATTTTTACCTTAGGGCGAAAAGTGTAAAGGCAAAAAAGACGTCCCAAATCCAAAGAGCTTCGAGATATTCGGGTTGTATCTCCATTGCTAGAGTAACGTGTAAAGGCCTGGTTACACGGTACATTAACACGTACGAGTTAATGTAAGTTTGCGTGAATGATTTTGGTGGACCGGAACGGAACAAGTACGAATGCATGGACCAAATTAGAACACGTTCTATTTTCATGCATTCGCGCAAGTTGGGTGGTTACACGGTGTATTTTGGCGTTCATTCACGCGTTCATACATTCAGACATTAACCCGTACGTGTTAATGTATCGAGTAACCAGGCCTGAAGAAAGTATTCCTGTAAGTTGCCCAACACAACTTGAGCTGTTGCCGTTGACGGAAGATTAATCAGTCTCCTTCTAAATCCTTTGTTTGTCATTGTCTGGCGTGGTACTCGGCTAATAAAAGGATGATCGAAGGGCGAGCATTGCGACTACAGCCAGCAGTTGTGGGGAGGGACGATAAGGTGATTAGTGAAAAGTCAACAACCACTAAAGCTGCAGAACACGAGAAAAACATTGACAAATTCTAATGAAACCACTTACGATGATACCTAATAAAATAACATACGACACTAATAAAGCTGTATTCAGAAATCCTTTTTTTAAGGCATAATTGACGTCATAGAGCAAAATTCTTCGAGATTTTCGGCTTTTATCACCACGGTAAGAATAACATGTAAGAAGGTATGGCTATAAGTTGCCCTACTTGACCTGAGACGTAGCCATTGGGGGATGGTTCCACAACCTCCTTCTAAATGCTTTGTTTGTCATTGTCTGGCGTGTGCTCAGTTAAAGAAGGAGGAGCTGATGGGGTGCATTACGACTATAGACAGCCGTTTTGGGGAGGGACGATAAGACAGCTGTTCAGTGAATAGTAAATAACCACGAAAGCTCCAGTACGCGAGGAAAAACGTAAACAAAATCTAATGACACGTTTTACGAAGATACCTTCTACCATATCATACGACACTGATGGCTGGATATGTCTAAGTTCCTTTTTTATAAGTCAAAAATGATGTCCCAGAGTCAAAATATTTAAAATTTTAGACTTGTATCTCCACGCACTCGCGGATACATACATATAGGGGGTGGATGGCGCACGCCCCCTTCTTTACCGGGCCACCTGTATTGCCTAACATAAGCAGAACCACAATTGTAAATTTTTTATATCATAAGATAACATCATGTCGAATATTTATATAATCAGCTCGAATGAAACTTTTCCAAGTTTCGCATGAGACTTATTTTTAATTCCGATAAAAGTTCTCAAGAAATATTTTGGCCACCCTTGAGTTTTTTCTGTATCCGCTGCTGCCTCCTAAACTGTTGCACATGAACTTCCTTATAAGATAGCCGTTAGCCATAGTGCTGTGTGTGTGACGGTGTCTTTTGAAGAATCACGTTTATCAAATATCCTATAAGTAATTTAGGTTTAATGCAACTATGCCTACACCGGCGTACCCAGGATAATAACTGGTCGGGGGGGCAAGCCATGGGATTTATGAAATTATATCCTTGAAAAAATGGTTTTATTTCAGTTACAGATCATATACTAATATGAATAATTTTTATTTGGCTTAAAGAAAATTTGTTGAATACTTTCGTTTCAATTCAGTACTGATTTTGCTTAAATAATTTTGCGATTTTGGCAGTTGCCCCCCCTGACTCTCGCTGGGTACGCCCATGTACGCATATGCTATTAAGTATTTTTGTAATTGAATACTTACTCATTGGAGATGTTGCTGGTTATTCACTGATAAACTTTTACTGCTTGAAGAGAGAATGTTGATCAGACATAGAAGTGATCGCAAGTGTATGCAAAATGTACGAATCGCTTAGTTGACCAGTCTGTGGCTTAGCCAGGGGGGGTGGCTCCAGGGGGTCCGGACCCCCCCGAAAAATAAAAACACATGAATTTTCCTTTATTAATGAAAACAAAATATTGAACAATCATAAATTTAAAAAATATTTCTTTAACAAATGAAGTTATTTCGATTTTGGAAAGTGTTATATATAAAATAATTATTTTATTACCCATTACTTACTACCCCATTTTTTCAAATATTTCCTCCCCCTGGTTTTTGGAACCCCCCCCCCCCCCCCCCCCCCGGAAAGAAATTCCTGGCTATGCCACAGTTATCAGTCAATATAACATTCCCAATTCCAAAAATATAAGAAATTGGTAATCTAATGTCTGGGGTAGTAAGATTAATTTTCTTACCTTAGGGGGAGGAACAATCTTATGTAATTACAATTATTATGGTTACCGTTTCTAATCTCTGCAAATCTACTAGTGGGGGAACGGTAGCTATGGGCAACGCGTGTTTGCGGACGTCATGCAGTTGGCATAGTCGCCAGGCATCGTTCGACGCGTCAAAAAAATTTTCAAGCCTGTCATCGCTTGAGTAAGGAACCAAAAAATTTGTCCCTTTAATCAAATTCTAAATACCTTCAATAGCTTAAGAATCGCGTTTTAAAACACACTTTCAGAAATTCATCCGAAATGGCCCCTCGTCACCTAGGTCACCTAGGGCCATCAGCTGAGCATCTAATAGATGTCTAGGAGATAGAGATATATATCTAATATATGTCTAATAGTCAACTTTTAGATATACGTCTATTCATAGTTGAAAATGGACATTATACAGTATGTCCCGAAAAGAATGGCCTAATTTTAAATAAGATTATTAATTAGGAAGAAGGGCCCAACATCAACATATTGTATACTAAATTACTCAAAAAAGACAAAAGTTTATAAAAAACCATCATAAGTGTTCAATATGTCCTCTATTGGCTGCGCGGACGACATATAGCCAATAGCTGAATTCATCCCAAACTGAGTGTAAGGTGACTTGTGTCACTGAAGCTACAGCAGCTGATATTCATATGTTTTGTTTATCAATGTCACGAGGTAAGGGAGGAACGTAAACACGCTGTTTAACATTTCCCTAAAGGAAAAAATCGCATGGTGTTATATCAGGGGACCTAGGAGGCCAAGGGTGTAAAGCCTGTTCTCGCGGTCCTATACGTCATCTTCAGCGAGACTGGCTGCACCTTATTGTTAGACCTAAGCTTTGTTCGCGTCGCTTGCTCCATCTGCACCTTCTGCACCGGAAGGTGCAATGAAAATCAGGCGGGTGCAGAGGTTCAACTCGTGCGACGCGAACGGCAACGTAACAACAAAAATGGCGCGGGACATGATTATAATAAACATTGTCGAAGAGGATTTTTATGAAGACTATAATGTTATTTTCCCAGCTTTCATTCAGCCGCGGGATAGACATAACGTGTTATTCCAGTAATTGTTGCGATTTACTCGGGTTTGTTATGATTCTGGTTGAACTAATGTTGAACACATTTGTTTATTGCTTGTTTGTTGTTTGATTGTATTGGCATTACGTTGCAAATGCCTCTACGTCTTCCTTTATTAAGAATAAGGTTTTAAGCTTTTGCAATTATGGCAAATTTGATATCGATATCCTAGACCTAAGTTTATTAATTGGTGTGAGAAAGGTGTCAATGAGCTGAAGTTACCATTTAGATGTAAACATTGCCTTTTCACTTCATATACGCCTTTTAGTTATGCTAGTTGTTTTTATTAAAGGCTATTACATTTTTATTACGCATTAATTTCTTAACTCGATTACTTCCAGTAGATGGGGAAAATAACTTGACAACTTTTTTAAAAGGATTCGTGACCACCGGGACTAACAATTTTGCTAATCTCGTTCGAATTTTTCGGGAACACGAAGTGGTCCGTAATGAAATTCTTAAGTGTAATGACCAAAGGCAATTTGGAAGGCATTCTCCGAATATTTTTGTGTCTGGCATTTCCTTCGTACCTATACTGCCCATATGAATGAAAGCTTTCATCATTTCAATGAAAGCATCCTAGGATATTTGTGGCTGCCTCATTCCATATTGGTCCAAGTGGTTCGTTGGTTCAATGGCCTCAGGGTCGTATATAATATAAGTATTACCTCTGTATTCCCAAGATCGTCGAGGAAATATTTGCCCCTATCTAGAATCTGAGATAGTATTTTACTATCGTTGTAAACGACCATCTATTTCATAGAAATCATGGTGAAAAATAATGAAAACTCGTTCAATACAGCGGAAAGATTAATTAACATTCATGAATCGAACTAACGGAATATCAGTGCATTTCATTGAGAAGGTTGGTGGTGTTAAAGACGTCATATTATTCGAAGTCATAATTCTAAGTGTCAGTTGTGGCAAAAAAACATTTTTATTAATCACAATATCACCTACCATAGCGACAAATACCACTCCATCCTCATCGAAGAGTAATTCATTGTGCTTGTCTAAATTGGTATAGCTGTCATTTTAACAACACTACATGGATCCACTCACGATACTGTTTCATTCACGAGAAAAGAATGTATACCTACGGTACGTTTTAAAAAATTGCTATTGGATTGGCATCAGTCCTCCGTGGGAGTTATAGTAAATGTATATAGTCGACGACGCGAACAAATCGTTTTAGAAAATTGTTTATTGATAGGTTACTATGCTAAAACTAAGGTATTTTTCATTCGAATAAGCACTTTCGCCACGTTTAATGAGAAACGTCCATTTCATTTGACTATATATCATAAGTTCGCTTGTGTTTACTATTTAACCACTTGAAAAAATTTATTATTATTAATATTTCACCCAGTCAGATGTATTTCAAATATCAGATGTTTTATTTCCGAAGAAGTAACGTCAAAATGAAATACCTTCCAATTATCTATCATGGCCATTTGCTTTCCGCCTGTTTTCGTCTGCTATTACCCATGATTCCTGAAGTTGCACCTTTTGCTCCACCTCCGAAGCTGGTGCAAAAGGTGCAGATAAAAGTTGCACCTTTTGAACCTGCACCCGCGAC
The DNA here is from genome assembly GCF_921293095.1 of Ischnura elegans. Taxonomy (NCBI): domain Eukaryota; kingdom Metazoa; phylum Arthropoda; class Insecta; order Odonata; family Coenagrionidae; genus Ischnura; species Ischnura elegans. The sequence goes on along the minus strand of NW_025791658.1, from coordinate 174,112 downwards.
GCGAACAGCGTTCGTCACTTGCAACTTCCGCGACGCGAACGCAAAAGTGGCAGAAAGGTGCAGGAAAGTGCAGAAGTTGCAGCGACGCGAACAAAGCTCTAATTGTTAGAACAATGGTTTAAAGGGTGCACGCTCCACGTCAGATATTCAGCGGATTTTTCTGAACCTCTTAACCTCTATGACGATCACATCTGGCGCTGTTTTGCTTGCCTAGTGACATTTGTTTCAATATTATTACGAGTTCAAATCGGGTCATTCTTTTTGGGACTCACTGTATATATAGATATCTATTTTCGGAGAGGTCTTAAACGCCTAGTAATGATTTTCCAACTTTCGCAATAGGGTGGTTTCCTTCATCAAAGAAAACGAAAGGCATTGATTGCGATTCGTTACCCACCATTAGTGTATTCATAATATACAAATTATTTTGTTTTAGAAATACCGGGTTAGACGAATGGCAATGGTCCATTTTTATCCTCATTTGAAAACGGCCAGATTGGCGCCCATGCGATGCCACTCCACGTGACGTCACAGGGACCTAGTTTCTATACGAGAAGATAGGAGTTATACGTCGTCTGAGGTTACCATTGCATGTATGAGGCGCAGAGCTCAGGGAAACATGTCTTAACAATCACTTATTAAAACTGGCTAAGGTCGGAAAGTTTTCCTCGTTTGATAAGTTATTAATAATCCTTATTTAAGCCAAGCGCTACCAGCCAGCAGGGTACTAGGCTAGCCGCTAGCAGCCTGCGTCGTATCAGCGCTAAGCCTCGCCTCAAGGTCACCTCGCAGGGCGGGAAGGGGAACCAGAAATACGTCACGCGGAGAGACTTCCCGACATTCATACTTAAGCGTCGCGTTTTCGCGCGCTTGAAAATTTTCACTTTTCATTTAATCGCGAAAAATAGATATCGTCATTTAAAAATCTAAAAGCGTGAAATACGTACTCCAGGAGTAATAATCTTTCGATTTAGGCAATAAAAAAATAATAGGAAACCACCCTATTCGTAAATTTTGGCATTTGCTCCAGGAGATTATCGCCAAGAAAAGCGGCTCTCCTTCGGAAGTGTAGCAAGGGACTAAAATTCAGCCAAACATCTCACAGAAGAGTAAATTTCTATTTACTTATTTGTTATAACACACAGTGGCGTAACTATGGGGGGGGGGGATAACGGGGATAGATCCCACCCTCAAAGCCACAGATGTACAAAAAAATATTTAAAGATTTTGTCAAGTTTTGACTTATAATAACTGCATCAGCCTCATGTTAAATTTTAACTAACAAAATGATGTAATATGTATTTCGAGCAAGTCATTTTTCAAAACTTTTCCCGGTCCCCCCCCGAATCCAGGGGGGGGGGGGTCGCAACCTCAGGCCATTCCTTACCCCCCCCCCCCCCAAATCATATTCCAAGTTACGCCTCTGATAACACAAGTATATGGAATACTTATGATCAATACGAATATTCAATAATTTACAACATCATGATTCTAAAATTCGTTTAAACTTAATAATAATAATTCACAATATGAATATATATGTATCAAATTATTTACTACATGAAATTCAAACACGAAGCGATATATAATATTTATTGCGCTAGTTATTTTGAAGCTCCGCCTCCTCCCGTATGAAAATTTCTGGGCATTTTTCGCAACCATTGATGGAGAAGAGAATTTATATATTGTTCTGTTTTCCACGGAATATTGACTTGCACTTAAAAATAATTGTTTCATTTTCATTTAAATATTATGCTAAAACCTTGGATATATATAATACGCTTTGAAAATTTAATTTACGAAATCAGTTGTTTGTTTCGTTTGTGATAGATGTCACAATGGCTTCAGACAGGTTGGATAGGTCATAATTTCTTTATTGTAATGACCATTTATCAAGTATAAATATTTTAATCAATTACCTACATCCAAACGGTTTTTTAACTTGAGATATATACGATACGAAGCAATCATTTAAGCCTAAATATGTTTCATTTTTTCGTAATTGTGTTAGGCTTCGAAATCTGTTAGTTTTTAGTTAGTTAGTCACTGGATGAACGAGAAGCTTTCGTTTTTAATGCTAGATTTATTTCATATAAATTCACTGATATTAGTAATCGCTCTTTGTTTATGAAATCAAGTAGGTGACAACGTCACAGCTGTGCATTCTTATATAATGATGGATTAATCTCGATATTTCAGCTACAGATGTGTAAAAAGCAGAGGGAGGTGATGGTGAATTTGAGGATGGATGGAACAGCTGTAAAAAAGTGAATCTAACAACAGTGAATTATGTTGAAAGTGCTGTTGTATCACTTATTATTGTTTTCATATTAGTTGATTTTAACATGCTCACTGAAATTTTTGATAGACCCTGAAATGTGCCGATCAACTGAACCTTAATTATGTGAAAAACTTTCTTACCCATAAGAATTTTCAAGTCAACAATTTATATTAAATACCACATGTTAAATATTGCAAAATTTTGTCCGTGATTATTGCATAAAACGTTTATGGTGAATCATATTTGTTCGGTTACTACCCAGACGGCACAGAATCTTCCGTATCTAATTCGTATGCAGATAGTATCCATTGACTACCGCTCCGTCGCTTTTCGTCAATGGATACTATCTGCATACGAATTAGATACGGAGGATTCTGTGCCGTCTGGGTATATGGATGTTTGGAGAAAAGCTTTGTTTTCAAGCAAGCAATTCAAGTCGACTACCCGTGATATAATTTAATAAAATTCCAGTTTTAATTGTAGAAGGTTGCGAATGATGGGGAAAATAATTTCGAATCGTAAAATTTTTTTATATATTGTACAATTGAGTAAATGAGCGGTAGATCAGAATATATTGTATTACTATGGTCATATATGATTTTCATTGAAAGCTATAACATTCTTTTATTTAGCGAGTTATTGAGTTATCACAAGCCTGAAAATTTTTAAGAATCGACCTGATAGCCCACATTGAAAATGTTTTCGTCACACGTCAAGTGTTGTAATAAAATTATGCATTTTTAATACGAATGCATCACGGAAAATGTTGGCTATTCGTAGTAAATATTTGTATCATGTTATTGTATAACTACTGTCGATGAGTGAAGCTTGTGCTCCACATATTAAGCTCAAAAGTTAATTTCAACCCAATTCGCTTGACTAGTTAAATATTGATCACTTATGCTACAAAAATTATTTAAAATACAGTAGACGTCATTTTCATTCGAAGCTATTATTCCATTTCTCAGTACGTGATTAGGTTATTTTATCTTCGGAAAAACAAATCAACATCGCAATACGCACGTTTTCTGGGGTGAAATACCGAATACCCAATTTCGGGAGACGGTGTAATACTATTTCACCACCACCTGGTGCGATTCGCCGTTAAGAATACTGAATTGTGCACCGGCGCTTGAGAAATTTTCAGAATTTCTCCTTCCGGAGTAAAAAAAACACGGATTACACTCGTTCTGAATACCGTATTGCTGCATTGGTTTAATACGGTATATTATTACACCTTCTGGTGCAATATCGGCGAGTAGCGCGGTGTAGTTCCATCCGGAATAGCCAACTTATTGCTGACTTACACAATGCACTTCCTTAAGGCAAAAATGACGACGCAGGGCGAAAATATTTGACATCTTAGTCTTGTATCTCCACTGCGAGGATAACGTGTAAGACATGTTGTCCTTATATGTTGCCCTACTTGTCCTGATATGTTGTCGTTGACGGAAGATTACACTGTCTGCTGCTAATTGCTTCATTTGTATGGAGTGGTACTCAGCTGAAAAAAATATGAGCTAAAGGGGTGAATTACGACTGTAGCCAGCAGTTATGGGGAGGGACGATGAGGCAGCAATTCAGTGAATAGTCAACAACCACGAAATCTGAGGAACCCTGGGGAAAAAGTAAACAAATCCTAATGATACCATTTACGAAGATACCTTCTCACATCTCATACGACACTAATAGCTGAAATATCTTTTCTTAAGGCAAAATGATGTCCCAGAGTCAAAATCTTCGAGATTTGAGGCTTTTATCTCCACGGCTAGAATAACACATAAGAAGGTATGCCTGTAAGTTGCCCTACTTGACTTAAGCAGTTGTCGTTGACGGACAACTACTCACCCTCCTTCTAAATGCTATATTGCCATATTCCATATGCCATATTCTGGCGTGGTACTCAGCGGAAACAGATCAGTTAATAGACATTAACCACGAAAGCTGCAGATCGCGAGAAAAACGTAAACAAATTCTAATGATTCCATGCACGAAAATACCTTCTTAATTATCATGCGACACTGATAGCTGAAATTCCCATTCTTAAGGAAAAAATGATGTCCTAGGGCCAAAATCCTCGAGATTTGAGTCTTGTACCCCCACAGAGAGTATAACATGTAAAAAGGTATGCCTGTAAGTTGCCCTACTTGAATTTAGCTGTTGCCATTGGCGGAAGACTACTCAGCCTCCTTGTAAATGCTTCGTTTGCGATTGTCCGGCGCGGAACTCAGCGAGAAGAGGTCAGTTAATAGACATTAACCACGAAAGCTACAAAACGCGAGGAAAAAAGTAAACAAATTTTAATTATACCATTTACGAAGATACCTTCTGACATAACATGCGACCCTAATAGCTGAAATGCCTTTTCTTAAGGCAAAAATGACGTCCCAATGCCAAATTCATCGATATTTGAGTCTTGTCTTACGGCAATAATAACCTTAAAGAAAGTATACTTATAAGTTGCCCTACTTGACTTGAGCTGTTGCCATTGGCGGAAAACTACTCAACCTCCTTCTTGACTCCATTAAATTTGGCGAGATGCTTTATGACTACTACACATTATTCATAACTACTTACATCAAAGGACGAAAACACAAATATGACATGGAAACACTTCTTGGAAATTCTGCGCCAAGTAATCGACGAATATAGTCCGCAAAAACTGAAGTGTTATAATGAGAAACCACGCTGGTACAACAATGATGTCAGAAGGGAACTGTAAGAAAACAACTGATAGAGAAAATCCACTACGTAATGTAATGAATCGAAGGATCTTGACGCTGAAGAATGTTACCTTGAATCAGTGGCGGCGCGTGCGTGTACGCATGTTAGCAAGTGCACACCCAGAGATGAATGAATTATAAAAGAAAACTATTCTTTTGCAATGAGAAGGATAAACATCCTGTCTGCATATGCAAGAAACACGAAGCTCCGAACGCTACAGCTATCTCCTTTTCGAATTCACCGCTCTACGATCCCGTGGCATCGCGCCGGGCGCATTTTCGGTTTATGCGATCGCTTGAGGGTGCTCTGGCGGGACGAAGTATGCGGGGCGTATGTACAGTTCAAATGGGTGATGGAAGCAGACTCAAAACGATGCGAGTGCGCACGCGCATATTTTTGGTGAGTGACTCGCAGGTAGTGTAGTGGTGTAGCCGCCACCTACACTACCTGCGCCCAGGATCCTAGTCCGTGTACAGAGTCATCTGTATGGCCGTTTTCTACACTACTTCCTCATAGGGTGTAAGGAAGGGAGAATGAATTTCACCCACCGTCACTTGTACAGGTGTGTTTATAATAATTATTTTCATGCATGCTAATATTTTTTCTGTTCAGGCAATTTTAAGGGTAGAAAATACCAGTGGTTTTGCTTGCTATGTATTCTATTACGACGAAATATGATGCTCATGGATTTGTATTAACATAATATAATTAAATCATCCTATATCTGCTCTAATGCACACCCTAGATCAATTACCACCAGCCGCCACTGCCTTGAACAACGCTAAATGACCAAGAAAGCAATGCGAACTGCAATGCGAATGTTAAAGAAAAAATACTCGGTGAATTACTCAAAGAAAATCCGATACCTAGGGGCAAGCTCTGGTCTAGAAGGGGGAAAGCCATGGTCTAGGGGGTGGGGGGGCAAGCCAAGTTGTGAAATTTTAGCATGGGAAAGGTGAATGAAACTAACAATTTAAGAATTTTATAACAGCATTATTTATTCATTAGTTTATGAGATTATTTCCTTGATAAAATAGTTTTATTTTACATAGTTTATTTTAGTTACAAAACACATAGCAACACATTTAATTTCTTTTCAATGCAGTACTGATTTTGCTTAAAAAGAAATTTTGCAAATTTTTCCTTCTAGGGGGGGGGGGGGCAGCTACCCATGCTTGAAACCAAGGTCGGTAAAAGCCTTGCTCTTTTACTGGTCAGTACCTTGCTTGAAACCAAGTTAGACGAGTACCTACGTCACTTGTCTAATTCTCAATAGTCAAAGAGGGAAAACGAATGGTAAAACTTGTATAGCTCATTAAAGAACAAAGAAGATATAATTCAACAAATATTTATATTTTCCATGAGTCAAATTTCCTTAAGTAACAATTTGGGCTGTTAAAAGGAACACCAATAGCACTTTATCTGCCTAATCCATTTCTGCTCATCCGTCATCACTCTCTGCTGCATCTTACTTTCTCCTGTAACCAAAGGAAACAATCCTCCATATTATTTCTACTGTATAGATACCTTTTTCTCAACTTATCACCGAACTCCACAAATGAGGTAGCAAAATATGCACACAATTTATCTGAGAACATGCGACGCCACATCTTACTTCCTAAATATTGCTATTGTTTCCTAAAATTGTTTTTTTTTAATAAAAAAGAAATCGATTTTTAAAAATCTTGCCGGAATCGATTTAAAAAAATCGATTCCGGCAAGATTGTCCTCATCCCAAGAATACAGTTAACGCCGTCAGATCCCACCATGCCTTTTAATTTGACTCGCGGAAAATTTTCCATTAACACTTGGAGTGCGGATGGCATAGCATTGATGCCCAGCGTAGGTCCTGCCAACGGGCGGGTGGCATCACATTGATGCCACGCCGGCCCATGTCCTTCAATCGCTCCCTACGCTCCTCCGCTCTGTTCTATCTACTCTCATGATGGTTCCCCGCACACAAAATGGATTAGGATACCTGCATATGCCTTCCGTTTCTGAAAAATAGTTTACATTTTTTTAGTACTTTTTTTTACATTTATGGAGTACTTTTTAATATGTAAGATTTTTCACCATTACAAAAAAAATTAAATGTGATATTTTCTTTACTCTTCTGAATATTTGTACTAAATGTAGCCACATTTGAAGGTTATTATTCTCGTTTTAGTCCTATTAAAATTTTTTGTAAACAATATTTAGTCATAATCTTACTTCCATGTTATCGACGAAATATATTTTCGTATTTCAAAATACGGTCACAATACACACGCTAAACACAGTTGAATAATCTGTTGTTGTTTTTGTTAATGTTTAAACTTAATATTTACATAATGCCGTTATAACTCATAACATTCTTCCATAATATATTTGCAACTTATTTTTTGAACGCTCCTTTCAATAGGGGTTTGATTATATTGGTTACGGAAAAAGAAATAGGTTTTCTCGACTTTTTCTCATTTATTTCGTACGGGTTTGTTAAAGTTACTAGGTGAGAATAATTACGACCACCAATGCGTCATTCACGGGACATAATGAAGGTTCTAGGAAAAATTTTAGGTATATTTTTTCATTTTGAATGAGAAATTAGAATTGGGGAAATCCTTGGGGAAAAAATGATCGAATTTCGGGGTTCAAATAAAAGAGTCGTTCTACGTCACCGCGGAATAGACTACAAGTCACTCTGTGTCGCCTGTTATCTCTATTTTTAGAAGTATTTTTGCCATTCTTATTAGAAATACATGCAAGTATTCTGTTGTGTGCATGTCGTGGAGAAGGTCAGCTCTTTTTTCTCAGTTTTTGCGACTCTCGCCATTAGTACAGTCTCTTCTTCGGACATCTTTCGATTGCGTGCATTTTCACTCCTCTATAGAGATTTTATTTTTTCTAATATTATTTTAGTATTTTACATACATTTAGCCACTTACGTGGAATATGGGAGAAACCTTTATTTTTAATTTAATTTTTATTTTCAAACCCCAAGGACCGTTTATGCCTTTGGTGAACTAGGCTTAGAATATCTCCTCGCCATAAAACTACCTCTGGCACAATTTACTCATATGTATACATGGAACACTGCATTTGGTCTTCTCCGCGAAGGTTTTTTTTATAACTTTGAAGCAATTTACATATTTTACTTTGACCAAATAGAGCTATTATAATCAGAAAAGGAAGTCAGCAAAATTTCTATGCGCAAAGATACAATTATTTTTGGATTATTATACGACGTCGTTTTGTCTGGAACATACACGTTTAGATATTTCTTGTACGTCGGTTCTAAATGTTAACGCTTACATCTCTTTCTGACAGCAAAAGAGTAACCTCATCAGTCTTGTGTATTTTGTAGGTGTAATGTATTTTATTGCAGTATATTTTATAGGTGTTAACTGAGGTTTACGTTGAGGATGCAAGAATGTGGGAGCTGGAGGAAATATTCTCGTCTGAATGGCTTTAATCCATATTGCCAGTGCGTCTCAACATTCAGTTCTTCAAGGATAACCGAGCATAGGAATCTTCCTTCTGGGGAATGGGAGACATTTTTGGTCTGATATACCAAATGTATGATTGGTTAAAACTTTCACGGTCCATGGCAGTGGCGGATACAGAAAAAACTCAAGGGGGGGGCGCAACATATCTTGAGTTGTCTTTACTTTTATCGTAATAAAAGATGATCAAGTCACAGGCAAAGTATATGAAAATTTTATTTAAAGTGATTATAAACATGTAAAAGACAATGCCATCTTGATATAAAAAAGTTACAATTGTGGTTTTGCAATGTTCGGCAATACAGGCGGACCCGCAAGGGGGGGGCGCGCGCCCCCTGCGCCCCCCATCTGTATCCGCCACTGGTCCATGGTATTAAGATCCTTATTTTTGGGCTTACCCATGTCACAAATTAAAACTCCAACAGTTTCGTCCCCGCTGCTGGAGACTTCATCAGGGCGATGACACTTTTTCTTCGTGCGCGTGAATATATATTCTCAGGAAGGTTGGGGTGGGGGGTAGGTTTGGGGCTTTCGTGAAAGATTTGGCAATTATTGGAAGCCAGTATGTGCTGATGTGTTGCCCTTGGTCTCTGTTGAAATTATCCTGGTATTTTCTTATCTCAAGGGCCTCCCTTATTATTCTGGTTTTGAAGTGTCTTTCTTTCGCCAAGACTTCTACGTTGGTAGCCTCGATGTCATGTCCTGTTGCAGCGTGTTCTGAGACGGCTGATTTTTCGGTGTGCCCCAGTCGAATGGCGACGGCATACTCCTTCATTCTTGTCCGTATGGTTCTGCCCGTCTCGCCCACATTCACTTTACCGCATGTCTGGCAGTTGATTTTATATACACCTTCGGTTTCTAACAGGTCTTTTTCTTTGACATTCCGGATGATATCTTTAATTTGCCTATGTGGTTTGAATATTGTTTTAATGTCATATTTTTTCTAAAATCCTGGCTATCCTATCTGTATCTGTTGATATAAGGCAGGTATGCTCTTTTTCCGTTGTCATTTTCGTCTGCGTTTACGGGCCGAGGAGTGGAATTTAGTTTTTTGTTGATGGTCCTTTCTACTTCTCTTCTCTCGTATCCATTGTTAACTAATATATCTTTTAACTGATTAAGTTCCTCTTTCCTATGGTCTTTATCGGTCAACTGAATAGATCGGTGAATCATTGTTGCCATTACCCCTTTTATTTGTGATGGGTGGTGGTGTGAGCTGGCTAGGAGGTATCTGTTTGTATTCGTCGGTTTCCTGTTTACCGTATGCCCCAGGGATCCATCTTCTCTTCTGATGATGAGGACGTCGAGGAAGGGTAACTTCTCGCCGCATTCTTCTTCTCTCGTAAATTGGATGGCGTCGTCTATGGAATTCAAGTATTTGTGGAATTCTATTAACTTGTCCCTACCATGTTTCCATATCACAAATGTGTCGTCCACGTATCTAAGCCACATGGATGGTTTGTGGGTTGCATTTTGCAACGCAGTCTTCTCAAAATGGTCCATTTATATATTAGCAACTGCGGGAGAGATGGGAGATCCCATCGGAGATCCTTCTATCTGTTTATAGAATTCTCCCTTCCACTTGAAAAACGTATTCTGTAAACGTATTCTTTAATAGATGTAATTCTGGAATAGATGATCCGATACCAAGAGACCCCTTGCATAAAATTCGACCCCTTTTGAATTCATTCACTCAAAAAATGAAAGAAATTTACTATCCGGGTAAAAAACTCTGCTTCACGAGTCCATGTTGCTTTGGCGTCACAAACACGGCATAACATTATATATGCTTTCTGAGCCTAATGGCCTCGTGCAAGATGCTATAATTTACACTGGGGCGAAGGATCCTGATGTTGGAGGCAGGGGACATGCAAACAAAGTCGTGCGAAAATTATTATATAGATTTCTCCTCTGTGGGCACAGTTTATACAGTCGCGTAGCTACGATTTTGAAATGGGGGGTTTTTGCCGGAGATTTTGGGGTCCTTTCGGATGGTGCGGGGGCCATTTTACCCGTTTTTGGCGCCTCAACGGGGTTTTTGTAACCTATAACCCCCCTCCCGTGGCTACCCTACTGAGTTTATACATGGAAAATTATAATTATCTGTTCAAATATCTATTGAGTTACTCAAAGAAGACACTTACACCACTGTAAATCTAAGGACAAACAGAAGAAATAATCCTCCTCACGTTCCAAGAACGACTAAAAAGAGGCGAATCAGTACATCTCTGATGGTGTATGATGTGCAGAAGTTCCATGGCTGTGTTGGAACCCTTTTTTCAAAGAATTTCACAATTATTAGTTAATTTCTGCAGCATTAACGCAAAAGAAAATGTCAAAAAGATAAAATAACTTTCATATGTTTGTATGCAAATCTAAGTTACTGGTAAATTTAAAAATTTATAAATGTGATAAGTAATTAAAATTTTTATTTGCCCAAAATTTGATGCATGGATAGTGGATGACATCTGAAAAAATATTTATTTTATTTTATAATTCAATTCCGCCATCATTTCAGAAATTATTTCAAGCTTCTTAGTTGCTACGTAAAATTATGTTGCCCGTCGTTCCTAGTGTTTGTGTAGCGGGTTGCATAAATATCCTGAGTATTTATCACATGGGTGCGGATGGCATCACTTTGATGCCATTAAAAAATTGTTTAATAAATAGTCAAATGAATTTAAAAGTCTTTTTTATTGAAATTGTTTTCATATTTTCGAAAAACAAAGTAAATGCAGTGAAAAATGTGATAAATCTCTCCGCCAATTCTCCGCCAATGTGAAACAACTCTGAGAAAATTTTACGCAATGAAAGGGTTAAGGTTTCCTATGCGATGACTGTTAACAAGGCTCAGGGTCAGACTTTGCAAAGAGCTGGCTTATTCCTGCCTGACCCTGTATTCTCTCATGGCCAACTTTATGTAGCATTCTCAAGGGTGAGATCTTTTAAAAATATTTTTGTAAATATTAAGGAAAACGCTAAACAAGTATTAACAGAGGATAGTGTAATTACTTTCAATGTTGTGTTTAAAGAGGTCCTGTGACCTCAATTTGTACATGAACATTCCAATTAAATTTGTACATAAGACCCTGCCTTTTTCTTCTACATTTTAAAATTAGAAACGCGCCTATCCCTCTGTGGACCTGCATTGAAAAGAGCAGGGGAAGCCCGCTGGGAGCGGGCGCATCACGCTTGATATTGGATAAAAGATAACTATTTGATACTTCATTATAAATAATTATTTAACATAGTAGAATTTATTTATACAAGTACTCGTGGAATAACTGATACTTAATGGATTAGTGTTCTGATAAAATGTTTAATAGAACATTCCATTGCATATTTATACTTGAAATATTCTAGTGCAGCTGATGTACGCCCAGTAAGCGAGTTCGTAAATTGCGGTACGGAGGTAAGTCACGTGATCCATCACCTTGGGCTGCTTGGGCTATCTTCATTTGCGTTTGTCGTGCCAACCACACGGTATTTCACCGTAGCTCCTGGATGCGTAAAATTTCTTTCTTAACATCTCATCGATGAAAGAAAAATTCTTGCTATCGATTCAATTGCATGTGTGATGATTTTCCGTACGTTTTCGTGTCTGGAGATGGCTGTATGCCAGCGAAACCTTCCCGAGCTAATAAACTCCCGTTTCACTTTTCAGCGAAAGATTGGCAACCCTAACTGTTGTGGGTGTAGGGAGAATTGGTTTTGTAAACACAAGAATTTATGTTGACGTTCCAATTCGTTCGCAAAAAATGGTTCAGTACTGCGCGGTTCCGGGTTGTAAAACTACAGGGTCGACTCCTAACGTTTCTTTTCACAGATTTCCCTTCGACAAAGTACTCTGCTTTCAGTGGTCCCTTCTAACCCGTCGCGATGGGGCAGAACCTAAAGTATCCCCTCATATGCGAGTGTGTTCTAAACATTTTGTGCCCAGCGATTATCGTACTATTAATTCCAAAAGGAAATACCTGAAACCGACAGCCATCCCTAGTGTGTTCCCCGATGGGTGCTCCGGTAAAATTAAGGATGCGGATGAACCACGACAACAGGTAAGCTAATTCCCGAGATCATGTTTCATCAATGGCAACTGTTATGATTCAAATTGTGAAGTGCCTAAAATTTCACGTAAATCTGCGATGTTGCACTGTGATGTTCTGATAATGATCAAAGTGCACTGATAACATACGTTTCTCATCTTTTTGGCTTCCATAAAATCCACCTTGTTTACACTAGTGAAAGAAAACATCCATCAACATTTGTTACTGCAATTGGAATAATTCAGCGAGATTATTTGATTCCGTATGGGATTGCCTCGATCCACCAAATATTATCAAGAAAATCTCCTGAATATAAATCAATTGTCGTACAGGTGAAAGTGTTGTATTATATTTAAATCCCACGGCATCACCATCTTACGAGATAGGATGGTTTTTAAAGATGGCATTTAATAAGTACAGCAAGTTGTATGCAGAAAACATTTAGTGGCATTAAATATGGATAATAAATACTGTGGATGATACGTTGTAATTCATGAGAGTGTATAGTAACAAAAATGTGCATTCTGTTCAAATACAAATACAATAATTCACTGCAGGCAGCACAAGAGGTAACATATTGTCTGGCTTACTCCAAATCATTGGAAGGATAAACTACATTAACACCCAGAGATTTTATGAGCCTCTATGATATCAATTACGAAGTATAGGACTTGCTTTGAATGGTTGGGAACCAAATGAGTCTAGATGTGAAGTATTACCCTAATGTAAAAGGCAAGGTTCTGTGATAGATTCAGACAGATATGGTCTGATGCTTAGTAAAAGTCTTGATTGAGCAAGTTCCATAAGGAAGTTCCTTTACCGCTTCACGGAAATTAAGGATCCAATTGCACTCCACGCCTATTTCTCAACGATTGTCCTTCCCATAGTCTTATACTGCTCTCCAAGTTGGTCCATGTCAGCCCCGAATAACCTAAAATCCCTTGATTGCATCCCCCACTTCTTTGCCAAAATAGTTAGGCATAGAGTCCCTCATTTATGCAATATGCCCTCTGATGCTGTATTGTCTTCTCTTTCCTTGTCTAATCTGCAGAATCTCAGACTTAAAACGGAATTCAACTTTCTACACAATATCTTAAACTCGACTTTTGACTGCCCTGATCTGCTCTCTCTGTTGAATTTTAGATTAACGACTCGTTCCACCTGCTTTCTCTCACTACTCCACCTGCCTGTTATTCCCAGAATCTCCCTGACCAAGCGCTCACCTTTATATTGCCTCTCCTCCCTTCTAAATTTACTCCCTCCCTCCATAGATCCTTTTTACCTGTCACGCAAAAAATTCACCGCACAAGCTCTGACCCATGTGTCTGCTAATTGAATGCTATAATTCCCCACTGGTTTATTCTTTGTTTTTATGTTGTTAAATTGTATTGTGTCCAATTCATGTCACTGATAAAATTTTCACTGTAAGCTGGCGTTACAGCTGTATGTGAAATTTACTTAAATAAAAAATAAATACATAAAAAAGCATAGAGGTCAATTAGCTGAGTGAGTTCCAGATAGTCTTAGTCAAACATACATACATTTGAGGATAGGGCACTGCCCTTGTACCTCATGCGTATCTCTTTACTGAGGTTAGGGAACCTTCCCAATGCGATAATTGTAGATGCCCATTAACCCATTATTCCCGAACCTGTATTCAGGGCTTTTAACTTCGGTTGTTTCGCAATTTCAGATTTATTTTGGCCTAATTAAGATGAATTTTTGGAATAAAAATATTTTCATCATATGCTATGATTTTCATAATGCTGTGTATACGCAACGCTGGGAAAACTCCGGTAAATAAATACAAAAAAGTAATTTTTTACACTAAAGTTACCTCTTTTATTTATTATCTTGATTTGTACACTCGACATCTTCGCCGGGAGTTATCAATATTCCTTCGGAGGAAATGCCCCATTCTGCCTTTCGACGGACATGCTGAGGTATGTCATTTTTCCTAGGGAGTGTCGTATGTGCGCATCGATTTTTATGCCAAACGCCATCAGTCATAAAAATACAATCATAAGAATGAAAATGTTGGTGGAAATGACAAAATTAGAACTAGAGATACTTAAAAAAAAGTCAGTAAATCGAAGAAAAAATTATTCTGAAGTAGAAACTTGTTCTGAGAATTAGGATTCAACAATGTTGCGTTAGCGCAACGCTAGGGATTAATGGGTTAAGTATTCGACACATCCACATAGAATCTGATAAATACCGTGATTACAGATTAATCTAGGGGGATACCTAGAATACCTTCCAGGGAACCACCCTACCGATTTAAATAATACCCTTTGGTTACTCAAGGAAATAAGGGTTTTTAATAAAATTTAAGTTTACTCACCCATTTTACAAAATCAAAATGTACGGTGGCTATCTTTTTATTCTCTATCTGTTGAAATTTCGGAATTAAATGCTACAGAAGTGGTGCAAAATGACCTAGCTAAATCACAACACAGTAGATTCTGTTTAATGGGTCCACCGGTTGCTTGGGGCAGCCGCTTAATTGGGGCAGATCTTGAAGAACAGAACCCAATAGAGAGGAATATCCCAGAGTATTCTCCGCTTAATTGGGACAGCATGCCGCTTTATTGGGCCATGAGTCGGCGACATAGACTCTATACTCGCGACAAAATTAAAAGTTTTTGTTTTCAGAATACTATTTTTTTACATTTTCCTCCTTTGATTTACTCTTATTTTTCACAATTGTTCCTATTCTTGCCCTATTTTGAAAGCTCTTGTTGTTATACTATCCGCAAATAGGACTTTTATAAAATAGGACTTAGTAAAAGACATTCATTCAGCGTCACCCGAGGCTGTGAAAAATGTTTTTAACTGAATTGTTATAATTCTTAACAATTATAATGAATTAACTGAAATCGCTGATTTATTAATCAAATTAATAGTTTCATAAACTTTTGTTGCATTATAAACATTCCTTAGTCTTCTTTCCATCATTTCAACGTTTGTTTATGCCCATATACAGGATAGTTCACCTAATTGGGACAGCCGCTTAATTGGGGCAAAGTGCACAAGTCCCGATAAGTCCCAATTAACCGGAATCTTCTGTACAACTACGTATAGCTAGAAAAAGTCTTGATAGAGCAAGTTCCGTAAGGAACATAAAGGTCAATTAGGCTAGTGAGTTCCAGATAGTCAAACATACAGCTATTCTGTTGTAGAATTTTGATACAGTTGAGGACCTCAAATACGGAATCCTGAAACATGGAAAATCAGAAATCCGTAACGGCTTTGCATGTTTAAAAATTTATGTCCATGCTATTGGAAAGTATTAACTGGTTTTCAAACTTGTTAAGTATGCATTTATTTATTCGTCATTGAGATTTCAACTATACATAATTAATGTTTTATAACATTAACCTCAGGTCTGTTTGAAATCGAATGCCATATTTGTTGGAGTTAATGATTTATCATTATTCATGTTCTACTTATTTGGTTATTTAATTATTATCTCATGTTCTACCCTAAATGTTGTGATGGGTATTTGTGCTTAGTTAGGTTTTCTTGCTATGATTGATTGAGTTAACTTCAAGATTTCATTTCCATGCCCTGATATGTTAATTGTGCTGAATTCCATTCGGAAATATTTGATATTTTTTGTACTAGTTTATTTTGTGATCTCTTTTGTATGTAATATTCATTTTATGTTCTTAATGGACAATTTGTCCAAGAACAATAAATATTATTATTATTATTATTACTTGAGAGATGTGAAAGAGAAGAAATACGTAGGTGTGAAAAGATTAGCTGATAGGAGAACTGAGTGGAGAGCTGCGTCAAACCAATCCTAGGATTGTTATGGACCAGTGATGATGATTATTACTTTGCTTTATAAGCATATGTGTCATGAGTGACCACATGTGCACCCTTCACTATGGAAAAGTACGAGTGATGAAACAATTCATCAGCTTCCCTCTCCTTGATTATATGACTAGAGAAATGGAGAATTCGCCTGTCCTACTTTAAATCAAAGAGGAGTTAATAAAAATGGGAAATGTATTTGGGAAGGCCCTCAAGACCAGAAATCCAGAAAAACCAGTAATCCAGAAACCCTTTGGTCCCAGGCTTTCCGGATTTGAGGTCCTCTACTGTATTTCCTGGCATATAGTATGAAGGAAAATTTCTCTAGGTTAAAAGCCTGCTCCAGGACACCGAAGGGTGAATTGGGCCTCAAAACATCGGGAGTGTTCATCATCCCCTGTGAGCGTAGTCACGCAGCGGCATTTCTATGGGGGGGGAGGCTAAGGGGGTCCTGGGCCCCCCCCCCCCCCCTCTTGGGCATCTAATTTAGTCTAGACGAGCGTGATGCGCCCTCTCCCAGCGGGCTTCCCCCGCTCTTTTCAATGCAGGTCCACAGAGGGCGCGTTTCTAATTTTAAAATTTAGAAAAAACAGGCAAGGTCTTATGTATAAATTTAATTGGAATTTTCATGCACAAATTGAGGTCACAGGACCTCTTTAAACACAACATTGGAAGTAATTACACTATCCTCTGTTAAACGCACATGATGACTCATACTTACGTATCAACAGGAGACTTTAATGTGGAATCAGCCACATTTTGATAAAAGTTATTTAAAGAATGCGAGATATTGTTGCAAATGAACAGAATGTATCAGTTGTGCGCCGTTAACGTCAGGAATATTTACCCGTTTCTTTTTTGTTTTTTTTTATCATTTAAAAACCTTTTTTAGGAAACAATAGTAATATTTAGGAAGTAAGATATGCCGTCGCATATTCTCTGATAAATTCTGTGCATTTTGGTAGCTCATTTGTAGAGTTTGGTTGCGTATAAGTTGAGAAAAAGGTATCTATACAGTAGAAATAATATAGAAGATAGAATTTTAATTTTGTTCGGACCCCCATTACTGCTGGGAAGTTAACCTCCACTTAGCCCCCTGCCCCTTGTCCTTATCCTGGATCCGCCACTGTGGTCACGACTACATTGGGGAAACTGGCCCAGAGCTGACAGAGCATGATAGATGTACAGTTGAGGAGCTCAAATCCAGAAAACCTGGAAAACCAGACATCTGGAATTAAGATTAGGACAGCTGGAAAAATCGGCAGTGGCTGAGCACAGCATCCTCAAGAATCATATGATTCACTGGGAAGAAGCAAAGCTTCTGTGTCGATCTCATGGATACTGGGACCGCATAGTAAAAGAATCAGTTCAACATGCTTTCTCATAAGAAGCATCAGGAACACTGTAAATAATGATGTCTTATTGTCCATTTACTATAGTGAATTTTACTCGCACATTATTTTCAGTATCCTGTTTTGGGGTTCCTCTCCCCATTCTACTGAAATCTTTAAAATTCAGAAGCAAATTATAAGGCTGATGTGCAATGCCCCCTAGGATTCACCTTGTCGTCCCTTGTTCAAGAAACTGGACATATTACCACTACCATGTGTGTATATTTTTCATTTACTTGCTTACACAAAAAGAAATCTATTTCATTACATTAAGAACCGTGATGTCCACCATCATTCTACGAGGCAAATTGACCAGCTGCATGTTTCGTATGTGCGCACCAAGAATACCAGTGCTGGTACAAATTGTATGGGCCTTCAATTCTACAATAAATTGCCACCTGAACTTAAGGCACCATTAAGTGTCACTACTTTTAAGACCAACCTACTTAAATATTTGAAATTAAGAATGTATTATTCTGTAGATGAATTCTTAAACAAAGTTTGACGTATCCTGCATCAAATTGTATATTTGTATTTATTGTATATATATTTTTTAACCTGACGTGTCCTATATCAGTGTACCCCCTTGTACTTCTAGATCTCTGGACAAATAAACATTATTATTATTATTATTATTAATCCATTCAGATTCGAAAAAACAGCAATAACATCAACAGAGACTGCAGCTATAATTTAAGCCATCTATGGGACCACCTCCTAAAAATACGAGGGGACTGGCAGCCAATCAGGAGATGCTGAACCGCCCTCACTCACAGAATTCTGTATATATATCCCTAGACTTTGAGGATTTGGTATTGGATTCCTGAATCCCTGAAGACGATGGGCGAGTTGTCTGTGGAAACGTTGGGAGGAGAAATGGAGGACCTGACCCAGTGTGAAACCCGAGAAAACTTCACTGCAATTGTTCGCCGGGAGAAAACCAATAATTATAGAAATCTGGAACGTTTGAAAATTTCTCTGCATAGTGTCTTTTCTCTATGGAAGCGAGGCTTGGACATTGACAGCAGCAGAGAAGTCAAGAGTGGAAGCATTCGAAATGTGGTGCTACCGAAGAATGATGAAGATAAAATGGATTGACCGTGTGAGTAACGAGGAAGTGCTAAGGAGAGTAGGAGAAAAGAGAAGCCTCCTAAAAACATTAAGCAGAAGAAGGGACAACTTAGTTGGCCACATTTTGAGGCACGATGGTCTGATGAAGACAATCGTTGAAGGACAAGTGGAAGGGAAAAAGGGCAAGGGACGGCCCCGAATGAGTTATATTGGACAGGTTATAAAGGATGTAAAAGAGAATAAATATGTAGCTATGTAGAGATTAGCGGATAGGAGAGAGAAATGGAGAGCTGCGTCAAACCAATCTTAGGATTGTTGACTAATGATGATGATGATCAATCCAATTAAGTAAAATGGATTGACATTAAAAAATTCTGGGAGGGGTTTTATCCCCCAAAATCCCCCCCTCGCTGCACCACTGCTACCACATTTGTCATCTTGACTATGAGTACATACATAGATAACATTAGGGAGAAAGTTTTAATCCACAAACTTAATACAATATGGACTAAAGTAACCAAGTGTGAGATACAGCATGGATACAGTGACTTAAAACTTTGACAATAAATTGTCTCTTCTTTCAGGTTGACTTAGAAGAGGTCCGTGATAAGCAGAAGGAACAATTGGAAACAGAACCAGAGAAGGAGACATCAGAAGAGAAGGTAATTCCTTTTTCTTTAATAGGGTGGTTTCCTATAATTTTTTTATTGCCTAAATCGAAAGATTATTACTCCTGTAGTACGTATTTCATGTTTTTAGATTTTTAAATGACAATATCTATTTTTTTCGATTAAATAAAAAGTGAAAATTTTCAAGCGTGCGAAAATGCGACGGCTAAGCATGAATGCTGGGAAAAGCTTGCGTGACACCATTCTGGTTCCGGCTGCCACCATGTGAGGTCACCTTGGTGCGAGGCTGTGAATGCCACTACGATGCAGGCTGCTAGCAGGTAGCACTTGGCTTTAATAGGGATTATTAATACCCTATCAAACAAAGGAAATTTTCCGACAATATTAAGACATGTTTCCCTGAGCTTTGTGCCTCATGCATTCATTTGTAATCTCGCACGATGTAAAACTCCTGACTAATCATATAGCATCTAGGTCCCTGTGACGTCACGTGGAGTGGCATTGCATGGGCGCTAATCTGGTATTTTTCAAATGAGGTTAAAATTGACCATTTTTGTCTAAACTGGGATTTCTAAAACCAAATATTTGTATATAATGAATACACTAATGATCAGTAACGAATCGCAATTAATGCCTTTAATTTTTTTTAGACGAATGAAACTTCCCTATGATTCGAGTGAGTGAAGCATTGCTGTAATCAGCTTTTGTTCAAGGCATAGTGATATGTATCATGGTTTTCTTCAGCACCTAAGCTTCAGTCTTCGCATTCTTTTATGATTCAAATATTAGTATTGCTGTGTGAGATCGATCGCATTGATGTCTGGTTAACTTTTTTTCCAAGAAAGGTATGTGTGTGTCTAAAAGAAATATTTTCATGCCTTCGGATTTTTGAGAAAATGTACTTAAACCTTCTTGATTGAAGCTTTCGCGGCTCATGATGATTAAAAATAAGTCACATACGGGTGTATGCCGCGTGTCGTGATGGAGATAGCCCCGACGTTTCGCGACCGACTGCTGGTCACGTTTTCAAGGGAATAATGTTGGGATTGGGTTCTTGCTGTCTTTTTATATATTTCAGGTGGGCGGAGGGTGTGGGGAGTCCAGCCCAGTCCTAACTCCCTACACCCTCCGCCCACCTGAAATATATAAAAAGGCAGCAAAAACCCAATCCTAACATTATTCCCTTGAAAAAGTGACCAGCAGTCGGTCGCGAAACGTCGGGGCTATGTCCATCACGACAAGCGGCATACACCCGTATGTGACGTACTTAAACTTGTTCTGCAGTTCATAACTTTTTGCATCACCTAATTGCAGTACCTCTCATCGATAATGTATCTGAGGTCCAGCGGATGCTAGTGGCCTTTATACATTCATCTATTATTCTTTAACTTTTTTTTTCAAACCTAGCGAAATGAAAACTTCACAGGAGAGCCACCTAAGAGATTGCCAGCATAAAATTTTTTCCTGAAATTATGGGGGAGATCCCCTTCTCCTCCACCACTGAATGCCGATTGTTTGCCAATCAGAGATCATTGCTTGCCAAACTTTGATTATATTTTCTTTACTGGAGGAAAATGTGCAGCGAATTAGAGCTTTGTTTGTGTCGCTTGCTCGGTCTGCATCTTCTGCACTGAAAGGAGCAAGGAAAATAGGGTGGGGCTGAAAGGTTCATCTCGTGCATTTCAAACAGCTGTGTAATATAAATGATGCAGAACATGATTACGGTAAACATTATCGAGGAGGATTTTTCCAAAGACGATCATGTTATTTTCCCAGCTTTTATTCAGCCACAGCATAGAGGTGATGTGATGACGTGTTATTCCAGTAATTGTTGCGATTTACTCGTGTTTATTTTGTTGCTGACTGAACACATTTGTTTATTGTTTGTTTTTTGAGTGTGTTGGTATTGCGTTGTTAGTGTTTCGACATCCTCCATTATTAATAATAAGGTTTTAAGTTTGCAAGTATGACTTATTTGATATGGATATCCTTGACCTAAGTTTATTATTTGGTGTGTGAATGGTGTCAATGTGGAGTTTTATTATCGTCGGAGTAATTTTATTGTCGTAGAACCATCTATATAATAGAAGTTCAAAGTGGAAAATAATGATAAACTCATTCCATACTAGTGAAAGACTAATCAATAATTAAGAATTCATTTATCAATCTAACAGGATATCAATGCAATTCATTGAGAAGAAGGTTGGTGGTATGAAAGTCATCATGTTATTCAAAGTGTCAGTTGTAGCAAAAAAAATCATTTTTATGAATCACAATTTTACCTTCCACAAGGAATACCATTCCATCCTCATCGATGAGTAATTCATTGTGCTTGTCTACATTTGGTAGAGCTGTCATTTTAACAACACAATATAAATCTGCTTACGGTGCCGTTTCTTTCACGAGAAAAGAATGTACGGTATAATTTTTTAAAATTGCTATTGGATTGGCATCAGTCCCTTGCTGCGGGAGTTATTCATCCAGTAAAAGTGTAGTTGACGATGCGAACAAAGCTTTGTAGAAAATTGTTTAATGATGGGTTACCACGTTAAAACGTAGGTATTTTTCAATTAAATATTCACTTCTGCTACATTTAATAGGAAACTTACGCTTCGTTTAACTATATTTTTATAAGTTTGCATTCGTTTACTATATAACCGCTTGTAAAAATTTAATATTGTTAATATTTCTCCCATTCAGATGTATTTCCAGATATTATAGATGTTTTATTCCTGAAGAAGAAACGTCAAAATGAAATTCCTTCTAATTTTCTGTTATGGGCATTTCTTTTCCACCGGTTTTCATCTGCCCATGATTCCTCAAGTTATATACCTTTTGAACCTGTACCCGCGACGCGAACAGCGTTCGTCACTTGCAAACGCGGAAGTTGCAGAAAGGTGCGGGAAAGTACGGAAGTGGCAGCGACGCGAACAAAGCTTAGGTATTTCATTATGGAACAGAAAAAGTATGCAGTAATCATTCAGTGTAGGCTTATATCTTTTCTATTGAAAAAGATGTTATTTATTGATTTACAAGTGTAAGGAAAACAAAATTAGTGACTCCAACATCCTCCACTACTGTGGAAGAATTATTTTCAATTTTAACCAATGTTATCGTTCGAGGAAGTCACGTCTTGATGAAATCCATATGCGGGGATTTTCCTCCTAAATAAATAACTGTCACTTTCACAACACCCCACGACCTTCTTCTCTCCTCCGAATCCGCCTGGTCCGAACAGATCTCCTCCTCCTCCCTTGTCTACGCTGTCTATCCATAATTACTACAACCGCAAGCATAATGGATATGACTGCTATGGCTGCAGTCGCTGCCTCGTGCGAATTCATATTCTTCACAAAATTGGATTCAAATTGACTCCCAAACTTCAGTCTCCGTGTGCGTAGTCCAGCGTGATGCCAAGGTCAACAACGGGAAAGTAGGACCAAACGAAGGTTCGAGGTCAATTATCGATCAGTGCGGAGATGCCAGGGTCGGAATCACGAGAGTTTAAAGAGAAGTTCGAAGAAAGCGAGATCAAAAATGAAAACAGGAACACCGTAAACAAAGCGAATCACGTGTATAGGTAAATTCCGTATCATTCCGTATTATACCACCAGGTGGTTCCCACTGAAAAAAAAACAAAAAGGTAATTATTTTCAGGGAGGTATCGTCTGCTTCCAATATAATAATACTGTTTACACGATTAAATTTTGTTCGTTGTGATGAGAATAAATAGCAACTAAACGCCTCGTGTTACGAGAAAATATGTCAAAACTTGTGCGGAATTGTGTGTAGTGCGAACGCATGTATCGTGTAACCACTCATTCATGCATCTCGTTCACGCAAACTTCCATGAATTCAGACAAGCAAACAGACACGCATTCGTGTAACCAGCTCTTTAGAATGCCTATAAGTACTGCCGTATTGCATGCTTAATTTTACAAAATCTATTTTTGTGGTAATGATGAACAAACTAAAATACTCCGTCATGGAAGGAAGACTCCTCCTTCTTCCATGACTCAGTTATGGGACTAGCATTCCTGTATAATAATGGTAATTAACAAAATACCTCGAAAATAGCGCTTTGTTCGTTTTTTTATATTAATGGAAGACATATTATAGAAAAACAGATTTTTCTCACGATACGTTATATACTCTATAAACCTTGGACATTTACTCGCTTCTTGCGCTAGATAATTATAAACTGCGATACTGACATTTTGATAAGAAAGTCTGTGGGATAAAGAACTCGTCAAGCCGATCATCTCTTGAAAGGCTTGAAAGAAGGCGATACTGAAATTTTGAATTTCCTTCGTCTTTTTCGATTCCCGTCATGCCTACAAAGTATGAACAAGCGACGTACGGAAAGCGCTGTAGAATGCGAAAACAAACTGAAATGGATGAGGTAAATAACCTTCTGAGGTCGAAGATAATGTGGTGAATCGGCGGATACCTTGGAGGTATTCACGATTTTATGTGTTCCTACGTTTCGTAAAGGATTTGGAAGCCTCCTCATGCGCATTTATTGTGAAGGATATTTGTGAAAATGCCTTACAAGTGTACTGTTCGTGGCTGCAATGGAAACACGAAGAATGGACCAAAAGTTCAAGTGTTCGGCTTCCCCAAAGACCCTTTACTTTCAGAGAAATGGGCAAGAGCTATTGGAAAAGAAGCTGACTTCGTCCCATCATACAGTAGCAAGGTTGGTATCTACGATTTTACGTTTTTTTAATCTTATTGCTGTATCTGTTCATGTATGACGTGCTGGTTGAGCGCTCAGGACACATCTTCGTGTTACGATATGTGTTTGAGAGATATAAAACTCATAATAGGTAATTGATACTTACTGAGTTTTCGAATCGGATGATCGTTAGAATTGAGTATTTGGAAAGACATCACGAAACTCCAAAGTAGAAATTGCCCACTGAAAATTCTTAATTCTCTCTGCCGCCTCATCTAGTGGTGATCGAATTTGTAAGCCTGTGTTATTGCGGCAGTCAGTAAACATTTTTATCATCGATTTAACCCACGGACTGAAATAGATGTCATTTGGTAATACTGTCGTAGGAATCACCTGCCCATTGTGAACAGAATGTCATACAACGTTGCTCCTTCAAGCAGAGGGTCTGCAGTAAGAGTAAAAGAATCTGTAGAAATTTGTCGTTCCGAGTTGACCAGGGGACTCATTTTTGCCTGAATACTTGGTGTATACATATTCATAAATTTATATTTTTTACATCAACCTTTTACTGTCCTCATCATTTGCGGCCTCAACGGCATGGGAAGATATTGTACTTAAAACTTTTTATCCTAATATATAGAGATGCAATCAATCCTTGTATACTTATTCATGAATTTTCATGTATCATTATTATCATGTATGTATTTAATTACATGTATCTTGGGTTTATTGTCATCTTTAAAGGAAATACATTCTCTCTGGCATAAGTTCAACAGATTCAGGCTTCAATTGGTGGAAGTTAGACATATTTAAATAACTAAAAGATCGTAGCACTTTTCCACAAGATTTTCAATGCGTACAACACGTTTCGGCTCACTGAGCCATCATCTGGCACAAGACACTTCAAAACATTTGAAAATCCCTTTTATACCCTCGGGGTTAGGGGAGTATTTGACATCTTTGAGGATGGGGGGTGGGAACGGGCTTACAGATTAGAGACAGTGAGAAAAGATAACAACTACGGGATGTGGAGAACCCACGTTGGAGGGAGGGTTCTAGTCATAACTGTAAAATGACGACACGTGGGGAAGAACCATAGCAAAACGGGAGGAGGGGGTGTTGAAAAGAGTGAAAAAAGGGGCAGTTTAGGGTAAAAAGAGGCCGCGTGTCTTTAGAAAGGGAGAGGAGTGAGTAGCGACGCAGGAAAAGAGGCGGGGGTGAGGAGTCCCTTTAGCCGAGAAGGAGTGAAAGTTAGCGGGGGTGTAAGGGAGGAAATTGCCAGCAAAAGAAAATGGTCAAACACAATTCGGAGAGAGGGTGGGCGGACGGGGAACACCCCGTGGATGTTGGGGTCACTTAAGGCGTGGGTGAGGAAAGAATTTCACCATTTGTTTTTGGGACGGGTATCTTTAGGAGAGGGGAGTGGGTGAAAAGCACTTGTTCATTCATGAGCATATTCATATCACCCTGGGGGATCGGGTTGGTGAGGTGGCTAGAGTGTTGGCTTCCCACCCGGCGGGCTCGGGTTCAAATCCCGGCAGTGGCAGAGAATTTTCAGAGACTGCCCGATCCCTGCTTGAGTGTTGTGTGGAGGACATTTCAAGCGTAACACTCCGTCCGTCAGATGGGACGTTAAGCCGTGGCCCCTTGGTGCCCTTCATTAAGAGCAGGCTAACGCCGACGCCGGGTTTCCCTCCACCCTTCCTTCCTTCCATACCCTTCCCTCATGGCGCAAATGATCTCAGCTGTCGGTCGCCTCCTCCAAATACCATACCATCATATCACTCTGTACACGCATTGTAACGCGTTGTACGCATTAAAAATTCTTGTGGAAAAGTGCTACGATCTTTTATTTATTTAAAAATCTCTCTGGCATAATGAATTCTTGGCCATATTCTACTGATTATGTGACAATAGGAAATGTATTAGAAGAATGATCGCAGGCGTATGAAATCGTAGAAGGTGAAATTCCCCAACAACCTTCTGCACGGAGCATTGTATTTGCTTATCATTTTCCTAAATGACCCTCGATGCAGGCGCAAAGCTAGAAATTGAGGCTAGGAGGGGTTTAAGGAGATACTAATACTGGGGGGGTATGGAATACTTGGTATGGTATGGAACTTAGTTGGCCACATTTTGAGGCACGATGGTCTGATGAAGACAATCGTTGAAGGACAAGTGGAAGGGAAAAAGGGCAAGGGACGGCCCCGAATGAGTTATATTGGACAGGTTATAAAGGATGTAAAAGAGAATAAATATGTAGCTATGTAGAGATTAGCGGATAGGAGAGAGAAATGGAGAGCTGCGTCAAACCAATCTTAGGATTGTTGACTAATGATGATGATGGAATACGGGAAGTGTGGGTGCCCACCCCCAAAATTTTTTTAAGATAAATTGTTCAAAATGATAAAAAAATTATTATTTCGGCAATCCGTAGACAAAGTCTTCGCGCAACTATACAAGCTTTGGCAGTTAGTCCGGAAAAATCAGGTTCCACTATCTACTTCGAGTTTTTATTCTCAACCATATGTAAAAAGGCTCACAACAAAGTAAAACAACAAACCCTTGACTACAAAAAAGTACATAGATACTTTTTCTGTCAATAAAAAAAATGGCATTGTCCACGAAAATACGAAACCACGCATTTCATAGAAATCTCAACGCAAAATGGTGAGTTTTTATGGCTTTATGAGGGATATGTTATTAATCCTTACACTATTATATAAGTAATATTTATCCAATCAAGTAAAATGGATTGAATTTTAAAATTGCTCCGAGTTCTGGGGGTGTTTTATCCCCAAAAAACCCCTCGCTGCGCCTCTGCATTGATGTATCCTGAACGCTCACAACGTAGGCAATTTGGCTGTAGCAATTTTCTAAAACTATAATTTTGGATATTCTTAAGGCTGGTTAATGGAAAGAAAAAGCAATTAATTTGAATTCAGCCCTTAACAAAACAGGAGCTTCACCGCTTTGTGGTGTGAATGCCATCCATCTTTCTCGTGCAGAACTATGAAGGCCCGGTGGGTAAGGTTTCCGCTATACAACGCGAATGATTTCATTCGCCTTGTATGACACAACGATTCGCAAATGAACCGTCATGCGCATGAACATCCAGTGAAAATTAGAACGTTCTATTTTGCTCGCATGATCCTGTGAATGATCACGTGATCATTCAGCATGATCATTCACCGTGTATAGCAGCCTTAACAGTAGGGTGACCAGACGTAAGGAGTAATTCAGATATGTCCTCCTTTTTTGATTTTCGTCCAGTGTCCGGGTGGATTTTTCAAATATCGGAAAACATCCTCCTTTCTAGTCATCATGATCATCATGATTATATATATACGAGCGTGCTTCCCCCGCTCTTTTCAATGCAGGTCCACTGGGGGATAGGCGCGTTTCTAATTTTAAAATGTAGGAAAAAAGGCAGGGTCTTATGTACAAATTTAATTGGAATGTTCATGTACAAATTGAGGTCAGAGGACCTCTTTAAACTCAACATTGGAAGTAATTACACTATCCTCTGTTAAACGCACATGATGACTCATACTTACGTATCATAAGGAGACTTGAATGTGGAATCAGCCGCATTTTGATAAAATTTATTTAAAGAATGCGAGATATTGTTGCAAATGAACAAATGTATCAGTTTGTGCGCCGTTAACGTCAGGGATATTTACCGGTTTTGTTTTTATTATTTAAAAACCAATTTTAGTAAACGATAGCAATGTTTAAGAAGTAAGATATGCCGTCGCATGTTCTCTTATTAAATTCTGTGCATTTTGGTACCTCATTTGTAGAGTTTGGTTGCGTATAAGTTGAGAAAAAGGTATCTATACAGTGGAAATAATATAGAAGATTTAGTAAATCTGTTGATAACTGTTCAGTACTTATCAAAATTTCCGAATATTTCAGTGATTGGCACTGGTTAACTAAAGACATTATTGTCAAATAACACTGTAATCAATTTTTCTGCCACAAAATTTGTAATGAAATGTAGATAGTAACCTGTAAAGAAAAACAAGCAGTAATAACTCACTTCTAAAAAAAGTTGAGAAAAAGTGTGTTTCGTCGCTGCTAATTTGGCCATGACTTCGCTGGAATATTTCTTCAGCATACCAAGTCACAATGAAAGACAGAAAGGGTATTATTTCATGCGTCTTATTTCATCTCAGTGGACTGATGAGAGAAAAACTTAAACATTGCCTCAGTAAAGGGACTCATAATAGTGAATTAGATTTTCAAACAAGAACTCTCAGGGTTCAAGGCGAACCCTGCTAAAGGTACAACGCACCGGGGCCCGGAACCAAGCCAGGGGCTTATACGCCAGGAATCCCGGGGAGGGGACTGGAGAGGAAGGAAAAGGGAGAGAGGCGCCGTCGCGATCGGAGCCCGCCGACGCCTCCAGGGAAAGGAAAGGGATGGAAGGGCGGGGAATAGGGATAAAACACTCCAGCGCTATAGAAGCGAACGAGGCCCTACCTAGCGAAACCAAGCATACGCAATTTCTCTACCACCATCCCGGGGAGATTTTTCTACGAGGAAGAAAAATCCCAATGAGAGGGACAGTGGGAAGGATTTTCAAACAATATTCTAGCTTGGAAATGTATAATTTTCGGTAAAAAATGGCAATATTGCTCCGAAAAAAATTATATTCACAGAAAAAAATATTTAGCCATAGTGCCAACAAATTTTTATTATTTGAAATAATGAAGTCACTGCTATTTTTCATGTGTTAAACTTTTACCCCCTTATACCTCCTTTTTCACAGCGTGCTGTCCTTTTTTAACACATTCAATTTTCATTAACCCTTTCGCGCCGAATGCCACACCTGTGCGGCGTTAATTTTCCTAACCTAAGCAACGAATGCCACACCTGTGCGGCACAGGTCGAAAAAAGTGACCATGGCGGACGCAATAGACCCACGGACGCGGTCGCCCCTTGTGATCCGCCTTAGCGCGAGCCCAGTCCCATCTTCGGCCGCTCTGGGTCGACCCTTTCTTATCCTCTCGATGCAGTCAACTACTGTTATTTGCAGTGTGTTTTCCAAAACTATATTTGTAGCTTACTTTTGATATCTATTGCTATAAATGAATTCATCTTTTTTTGCTGACCACATGGAAATTTCAAGCAAAATTCTAACATTAATATAAAGGGAGTTATAGACCAACTAGTAATTATACTAAATCCGTCTATATCAACGTTAGAACTTCGTTTAAAATTTCTGCACGCTCAGTAAAAAAACAAAAAATTCATTTTGAATGTAAAAAATCGATGCGAACAACAAATATTTGCCTATATTTTGCATTAATATTTTAGCCAGTTGACCGCGGACTCGTCCTAGGAAGGGGCTTTTAATCCCTCAAGGGCCTGGGACAGAGGCCGAGGAAAGGGATCGGCGCCCCACTGAGTTGTGTCTAAAATGGTTAGGGAGGGAACCACTACCTTCAGTCGATGCGAAAAAGCTTCGTGCAGGGGAGTAAAGAAAACTTTCAAGAGACTCGTATTGAGGAAGAATTTCCCTCAACAAAGGTCCGGCGCGAAAGGGTTAAAGTCATCAAAATCGGCCGTAAAAATTAGAAAGAAAAATAGACGGAGGTTTTCTCACGGTAACTTTCGTTCAAATACTGCTATTTACTAACGGCACACACAATTTCCCAAGTAATACATGATTTTCTTATTCTGAATGAATTTTACCCTCAGTACCGTCCATAGGGACGTATATGTCCCAGACTATTCCTCGGAAACTATGAGAGATATCACTTTTAAATAAACATTTTTTGGAATCTGCCCATCAAAATTAGCCTAAAAATGTATTTTGTTAATCAATTTCACGGCTGCAATCCTTATGGGCCTTAAAGGATTAAAGTCATCAAAATCAGCCGTTAAAATAAGGAATAAAAATAGAGAGAGATTTTCGTGCCATAACTTCCGTTCAAATACTGCTATTTTCAAACGGTTCGAAAGAGGGAAGCTTGCTGAAGGCTGTGTACACGATCGGAAGATTTGGAAGTGGATATCAGTCATGTACGGAGGCGGAGAAAGGGCTCCCGGTCCGACCAGCAGAGCACGTCCATTGACATGCTCCGCACTGAATGTGTTAACCTACGGTTCTGCATCCAGCACGGAAGCTGACAATGTGATGGTCTTCCGTGAAAACAGAGTGTCCCATTTATCTTGACCACCCGAAACAACTTTTTGTCCTGATGCAAATTCAAAAATGTGTCAAGCAAATGTTCATTAGCCGTCAGGGGGACATTAATCAGCATGGCTGCCTTCCTTGTAGCTTTGTTATTTACAAAGATATGAACAGCGGTATGTCTTTTTCTTGGTCTCCTTGAAGAATCCTTCCTATCTTCCTACCCACTTCAACCCTTACTTTGGCTTTGCTATATAGATGATATTTTCCTTCTTTGGTCTCATGGAGAAGATTCACTGAGCTCCTTCATTTCGGCACTCAATGAATTCTCCGAACTATCCTTACTTCTCACCACTCCCCCTCCCGAATAACATTTCTCGACGATTGGAAGGAAATTACTTTTCTTTTCTACAAAACACACACTTTACTGCCGACTAGTTTCGGTTACACTGTACCATTTTCAAGACTAGTGATACGCATAAGAATTTGCCGGGATATATACTCTGTGGTCGGGTGATTGAAGGGGAAGGGGAGAGGGGAGGTAAGTGACGGGAAGGGGGAAGGTGGGAAGAGATAGGGGAAAAAACCAGAGGTAGTTACAGAGGGGAGCGTGACGTTACCATTTCCCTAGAAAATAAAAATTTCATCACTTCAGTCCACATTAAACTTACTAACAAACAACAATACCTTCACTTCAACAGCTGTCACCCCTCACATACTAAACAATCCCTTCCTTACTGTCTCTCAGTAAGAGGCCGCAGAATTTTCAATAACCCCGAATTCTTGGGCATTTTGGATTGGCAGAGCACATCAGTTGACATGCTCTGTATCTCGGCTTAGAGGGGACCACATCAATTGACGTGCTCCGCACTGAATGTGTTGATCCCTTACCACCTGGTCACCCTATATAACAGTAAACGGCACATTTAGGATTGAAGTTGAGTTGAGCAGTTTATTAGCCGCATAGATGTCTCTTCTGGTATTTTTTCCTCAATTCCGTATTTTATTCACTTAATGTTTCATTCCAAGATGTCTTCCTCTACGATTCACTGCCAAACACTAGTGAAAATCACATGAATAAATATGACTCATGATACTGTGTTTCCTAAAATTTTAGCTATGATTCTTTTGAAATATCTCCATGCTTGGCCCTGTCATACGAACTCAGAATGTTTTGAGCGGCGTTACGGCAGTGGTGTCCCCTATGGTTCACTGCTAGAACTAATCAAACAGCAATGGAAAGTAAATGAGTGACTCTTGTAGCATCACAAACAGCACAGTTCACTCATCATTCAAGAAGAAATCAACCTGGGCTGATTGACGCAGCTCATAAAATTCAATTCCTTCTCTGAATACTGGTATCCTCTGTCAGTATTGCTGCTTTTTAATGAGACGCAGCTGGTCATAAGATTTTTTTCTGAGCAGTAATACTGGGATGCATAGGTCTTTCAGTGCCTTGCATCCCTCTTCATCAACCAGAGTTAGTAAATATACCACTCTTCTTTCATTATCTATGTAGTTTGCCACTAATCTCTCTTGGTTTGTCTCCCTATCATCTCCATTCTGGTATTCATTCATGGAACCAATGATGCTGCTAGCTGAAACATGGACAATATTCATAGTTCCTGTTTGTGGATTAGTAAGGCCTCCATCATCTCAGATAGCTGGTGAAGTCATTTTCCTAACCAAAATTTTATTACTATGGTGGTTTATTCAATTTTCCTGGTCGCCAATTTGTAATACCACATCCAGCACAGTTTGTTCATCACTCAAGAAGATATCACCTAGCAACAACCAATTACTAAACATAACCTAACCATTCTAATGCTGATGATTCTGCACTATTTTTTTCTATGAATGCATTGACGGATGGATATTAAAATCTCATGCTAAGTTACCTTTATGGGAATTTTATTGCTGATTATTATTAAGGTATTCTACCAATTAAGGTAGGTTTCCATGGAGTTCCTAAGAAACATTCTGGGAGACTCCCTTTCATTCTATCTAAAATTCCTATTCTCTTCCTTCCTTTCCCTTATTTACCCAGAATTCTACCCTCTATAGCACTGTTTTCAACATCGCTGCATCCATAAGTACTCGCTGCATCCATACCTTCTGTCTCCTCCGTTTCTCATCTGAAAGCTGCCTCTCCTCACCCATCATGTCCAGCACTTCGTCGTTACTCCTCCTCTCCGTCCACTTCACCTTCTCCATTCTTCTCCATACCCACATCTCAGACACTTCTGGTTCTTTTCCTCCTCCTTCCTAAGAGTCCATGTTTCCACAACGTACATCGCCGCAACCCAGATCAGACTTTTTGTTAACCTTTTCTTTCAAATCATACATAAAAGATACTCTCATAACCTCCTTCCTGTTCATGAACGCCTCCGTTTGGTAATGCAATTCTCTTCCTAATTTCCATGCTGCTTTAGCCATTTTCCTCGAATGTGCTGCCTAAATAGTTGAATTGCTCAACCTGCTTAAGTTTTTCACCACCCACCTTAAACTTAACTTTCACATTCGTAGTGATGCTTTACTAAACTGCCATATTCTCCTCACCCACATCTCGAATGCCTCGAGTCTTCTCTTGTCCTCCTCCCCTGTGTCCACGTTTCTGCACACGAAAGAGCTACACTCTTCACTAACCTTTTCTTGAAACTCTCACATAGCAATCCTTTCATAAGCTCCTTCCTGTTCATAAACGCCTCCTTTGCGAGTGCAATTTGCTTCCTGATATTCTTACTACTGTATCCGTTTTCCTCTAATGTGCTGCCTAAAAAGTTGAATTGCTCCACCTGCTCAAGTTTTTCATCACCTACTTTTATCTCTCACCTTCCTCGCTTGCAATGCCATGCAAAACCACATGACATTGGTCTTCTTGTGAGTAATCGTCACCTCATACTCTTCAAATTGCTTATCTAATGCATCCACTAGAGCCTGCAGTCTCTTTGTTGACTGGCTAACCATTAATGCCTGTTCATCCGCAAACCAGACTGATATAAACATCATTCCTCCCACTTTTGAACGATACGACTAAACGTCCCAGAAATGATCAGACCCTTCGCTAACCTTTATTTTTTTTCTTACATAGCGGTCTTCTCACGAGCTCCTTCCTGTTCATGAACGCCTCCTTTGCTTCATTCAACCTATCAGCATATCCATCCCCTGGGATCTAAATCGACCCAAAACACGCTGACTTTTAAAGGATTTGAACACGTTTGTAGTGTGGGTTTAAATAAGACATTTAATAGAGTATTTGCTGACTGATTTTGACCAAATTTTGATATGTTGTTAAGAGTTAGTTGCTCATACATTTGGTTGAATTATTAATATTTCTAAGGTGTAAATTGCAATGGAAAAAATTATCGAAATAGCCACCAGAAGGCAGCTAATAACAGGGACATTATCTGACCAAAAACTTACAAAAAAATAAACTTGTAAGATAGCAGCAGGATCAACTGATAGATATCACTATGCGTTCTGCGTACTGGTACACTTGTGGTGTTTGTAGGCTGCGTACCAGTGCGTTTGTGGATGCAAATGGGTTAAAATAATTGCAAATTTTTTCTATAATCCGGCCTTTAATATTACTGCATGTCTAACAAGATTTGTGCTACCAAGTATTATCTCTCTTTCCTTGAGTGGGCTTTCATGGTGTGGTGAGTATTGAGTGTGGAGGTTTTTGGGGTTACCACCGCATCAATTCATCTCTGCAGATGGCAGTTTTGTTGGCATTGCAGCAGGCTTCTTCAGGTCAATGAAGCGGAGATGCGTGGTATCACCCATTTCTTATACACCTTGTCGGAGGCCGGTGTCTTCTTTGTTCCCGCGGATATTAGGGAAGCTATAGAGATAATGAAGACACCGAATGAACTCAATAGGGAGGATGGATACGAGCTTCCTAACACGTGGAGAAAGTCCTGAAGAGTGAACCCGGAGAGACAGGACAGAGCCAGGAGGTGTGGACCAATAAGAAGCCACCAGGGCCTCCTGAACCAGCCAATGAGAAGACACCGGCCTCCGATGGGGTGTATAATGATGGCTAAGTTCTAACAACACGTATCTCAAAAATAGTAGCTTTTCAGGAGAGCAAAAAATGATTAATTTTTTGTACTTGTACACTGAAATTAAAAACTAATAGTTCATAAAACTGAAAAGAAGCATTCATTTGCAAACAAATAGTTGTTTTTTGCTTGTATTTTATTTTTTTAATGTCGTTACACCTTGTTTAAGATACCCATCTCAAACCGGCCGAATTTGAGATACCTGTTGTTAGATCTTAGCCATCGATAAGAGACGGGCGATACCACAGATCTCCACTTGATTGACCTGAAGAAGCCTGCTGCAGTGCCGGCAAAACTGTCGTCTGCAGAGATGAATCTACGTGGTAATAACCCCGAAAACATCCACGCTCATTATCTCTCTTTTATATCAAACCTTTTGCCATAATCTAATGGATATATATTACAGGTCTGTGAGTTACACTTCATGCCCGACGACATACGGAGGGAGTCGTACGCTGTGGATGAGAGCACGGGGCAGGTGGTTTCGTCGGCAAAGTTGAAAGTGCCGCAGTTGATCAAAGGTGCTATTCCCTCCGTGCTGGTGTCATACCAAGGACCCGATCTTTGGCGGAGACGCAGGCGGAGGAAAGTTGATGATGACGACATACCAGTGCAAGAACTGGAAGCGGAGGGAAGCGACGTCAACGCCACCTTTGACAGCACGATTTTGGTATGTCAAATCATTATCATCCACTTGTTTTCTGTCTACTTCTTGGTTTCCTTGTACAGTAATAGGGTGGTTTCCTATTATTTTTTTATTGCCTAAATCGAAAGATTATTACTCCTGGAGTACGTATTTCACGCTTTTAGATTTTTAAATGACGATATCTATTTTTCGCGATCAAATGAAAAGTGAAAAATTTCAAGCGCGCGAAAACGCGACGCGTAAGTAGGAATGAAGGGAAAAAGTCCGTACGACGCATTTCTGGTTACCCCTCCCGCCTGGTAGGTGACCTTGATCGAGGCTCTGAGCGCTGATAGGACGCAGGATGCTAACGGGTAGCTGAGTACCTTCCTGTCTGGTAGCGCATGGCTTAAAAAAGGTTTATTAATACCTTATCAATCGAAGAAAACTTTCCGACCTTAGCCAGTTTTAATAGGTGATTATTAAGACATGTTTCCCTGAGCTCTGTGACTCATGCATGCATTGGTAATATCAGACTATGTAAAAATCCTATCTACTCGTATAGAAACTAGGTCCCTGTGACGTCACGTGGAGTGGAATCGCATGGGCGCCAATCTGGCCTTTTTCAAATGAGGATAAAATTTGACCCTTGCCATTCGTCTAAACCGGTATTTCAAAAACCAAATAATTTGTGTATTATGAATACACTAATGGTGGGTAACGAATCGCCATCAATGCCTTTTGTTTTCTTTGATGAAGGAAACTACCCTATTCCTCTGCTTATGAAACTATCCGGGAATTTTTCTTCGATAGATGAATCTTGTCAATATCTTCAACAGATATGTTGTCAGCAGGGATGGCAAGGGAAACTAAACGAAAGTCATAACCAGTAAAATATCAATAGTTTCGTTCCCAGGAGCGAAATGTAGAAACAAAGTGGATTTAAACGTGGGGAGCTAAACTCAGGGTGGAAACGAAACTGAAATCAAAACTACTTCGGGTTGAAACTAAACTAAAACTCTGGGACGAAACGAAACACAAATTATATTGTATTTCGATGATTTTACGTTTTATAAGCATTCGTGTGTTTTTTACGCTTAAATCAATAGTGAGGCAACTTCTTTCTTCCACATTTTAGATACTTTCGTCCACGTTGGGAAGTGTCATACGAGCTTAAGGTCCATATACTTAGTCGACCCTATAGGGCCAACCGACCCTGGATCCCTCATCAGCCCCTACATAAAGCGATCTCGCCCTAAATACGCCACATCAAGCCCTAAATATGGCTGTTTTTGGAACTTAACGGGCCGTACGTAAGGCAGGGATGGCAACTGAAACGAAACAAAAGTCAGAAGCAGTAACATTTCAATTGTTTCGTTCCCGGGAGTGAAATGTAGATACGATACGAAAATTAATTACCGTATATGTCTGAATATAGTCCCCCCTTTTTTTCCAAAAATGCCTGTGGTAAAAGTAGAGGGGGGGGACCATATTCGAACATATTTTTTTTTATTTTCCCGAAACTGAAGCCACAAAATTAAGGGGGGGGGACTATATTCGGAGAAATACGGCAAACCTGGGAAGCTAAACTCATTGTCAAAACTAAACCGTAAACAAAACTACTTGTTGAAACTAAACTAAAATTCCGGGACTAAACGAAACATAGATAATTTTTCGCACCGGAGGGACTACGTGCTTCACCTTCGAACAGTTTAGTTTCAACCCACACACCGAGTACGAAGTATGGTTGAATGAAATAGAGGTTCGGCCTACCTCCATTAGATGCATGGGGAACTCTTATTCTTACCACTATCAGGAGAACAGTTAATGCAAACTGGCCATTCGATATTTAAGCTGAATGTTTTCACCTCTCCACATGTATGTCAAACACAATGGGTCGAAACTATTCCATCTTATCCCCCTCCACTCAACTTCTGGGGTCAAAACTTAACTATGAGCAATGGAGTTTCGTTTAATTTCGTTTCGTTCCGGGTCAAAACCAAACTCCTTGGTGACTTCAATTTCGTGCAGGAACAAAACTAAACTTAGGCATCATATTTTCGTTTCTCTCCTGGTCCAAACGAAACATTTTCACTTCACTTGCCATCGCTGGTTGACAGGGTTATTGTCTAAAAATGGCTAATATCCACCCAAAATCCCATACTCAGATAACTTTATCATATTTGAAATATTTTCTTTTTTGCATTATACATAAACATGATGCATATGTAGCATCTGATGAATTGTTTCCTTTCTTCTATGCTTGTATTCTCAGCTTTAAGAAGATTCTTCTCTTTGTAGAAAGCTCTTTTTGCCTGTGCTATTCTACTGTGTATTTCTTTCTTATTTCGTCCATCGTTGGTAATTCGCCTTCCCAACTCTTTCACCTTGTCAAGCTTATGCTTTTCTAGGTTAATCATTGTCTCAGCCTCCACTCTTTTACTGTGAACTAATATCTTAGTCTTCTTTTTGTGGATTTTCAGCTGATATGTGGCCATTGTCATTTCCATATTTGTCAAAAGTCTTCTTCAAGTCCTTCTCTGTCTCGGCTATGACTGCTATGTCGTCAGCAAATCGCAGCATACTAATTTTTTCTTTGTGGATATTGACACCGGAAGCTTTCTCCTTGATTTCAACGGTGGCTTTCTATATGTAAGCATTAAAAGTTAAGGGGGTAAGTGCACCCCCTTGTCTCACCCCTTTCCTTATTCTTGCTTCTGCACCGTT
The DNA here is from genome assembly GCF_921293095.1 of Ischnura elegans. Lineage (NCBI taxonomy): Eukaryota > Metazoa > Arthropoda > Insecta > Odonata > Coenagrionidae > Ischnura > Ischnura elegans. The sequence continues at coordinate 136,433 of NW_025791658.1, read as the reverse complement.
GGGTTAACATTTGATCACAGATACTTAGTTTTTATACAAACTATGCTCAATTCCTTGATCATTGTAGAGCAATCCGATTTCTTTCAGAATTCTTAGCATTGAATTCCATTCCATGTTATCAAATGCCTTCTCTAAATCGACAAATGCTATGAAAGCTGGTTTGTTTTTCTCCATTCTCTATGAGCAGCCCAAGAGCCAATTTTTCTCATGTGCCTTTGCTTTTCCTAAATCTGAATTGGTCCTCATTCAGGAATTCTTCTGCTCCTTGTTCTATTCTCCTGTAAATGATTCTTGTCAGAATCTTCGACGCATGTGTCGTCAGGCTTATGGTCCGACAGTCTTTGCACTTCTCTACTCTCTTTCTTTTTGGGTATGGGAATGGTGATGTTCTTCTCGAAGTCACCAGGTAAATCTCCTGTTGAGTACATATTGCAGATAGTTTTATACAGTTGACTTAAGACCTTTTCCCGAGTGCTCTGATTTCTTTCAGAATTCTAAGCATTGAATTCCACGTAAGGTAAATGTACCAATGCCTGACCCTGAACCAGTAGCTGACCCCCATTCCCTTACTTAGTAATAAGGGCACTTACATTGAAACCTTCATCCACATAAGTAATCACTCAGACGTTGCTTTGTTGCAAACACAGTTGATTTGGCAATAGAGTATTAGTAGTTCCTTGGCAGTTGCTCATTTCTCAGTGGTGACTACAGCTTCTATGAAATTTGAGGCTGTTTGTAAAAAATTCTGATAAGAGGTAAGCTAGTCTTCAAAAGTATTTTACTGAGATTATTTTTGTACTATTTTCGAGTTTTTGTAATGGAGTTGGATCACTTTTTAACTTCAAAAAGCTAGTTTACCTCTTACTTAGGGGGTGTCAGCTTCATGCACCAAAACTAAACTGCATGCACTAGTAGCTGACCCCAATGTCAGGCATAGGTGCAATCCATATTTTTCTGTTTTTGTGCGCAATGAAGCCTAAAAAGGCAATTAAGCCTTTATAATTAAGTATATATCTTACGTAAATCTTATGTATTTTAATGAAAGATGATATGCAATTTTCCACAAAAATAAATTTAATCCGACCCGAGTTCCGATGTTACTGCATCATTTTCAAGGTACAAATGGTGGTAAGTGCAGTTAATTTATACATATTTAGGAGAGTGGGAGAACTGAGGGGAGAGAGAGGAGAAATGGGATGGGAAATCCTCAAGGAGGTGGCTGGAATGGGTAGAAATGGAAAGCGTGGGGGGGGCGGGGGAGGGGACAGTGAAAAAAACCAAAGTAGGTAAAAAGGGTGGAAATTAAAAAGTTTTTTACAGGGTTAACAAACTTTGAACATAGAAACGAAAGCATTTAAATACACGTGGCGGTCTTCTTATCTTCGGGTGTTGTTACCGAGGGCCATCGGTGAATGGTGTGGAAGGGGGAAGACGTCTTCTGTGCCAGTAGGCTGCCGTACGGATTAGCAGGACACTCGAGGACTCGTTCTTCTGAAGGCGGGTAGGTGGGAAGCGGGGAGTCTACGGCTAGAATATGTATAAATTAACTGCACTTACCACCATTTGTACCTTGAAAGTGATGTAGTAACATCGAGACTCGGGTCGGATTAAATTTATTTTTGTGGAAAATTGCAAATCATCTTTCATTATGAATCAATTCCACTCCATCTCGCTTGATTCCTCGAATTTTTTACGTGTTTCAAGTATTTTCTTTTTTTCATTGTGCAGAACGATGGGGAATCCCCGCTGTCCATTCAGTCGGTCTACTCAATCGACGAAAAAGTGAGTGCAGATGGGACAGGTTTCCCTGGGAAGAGGGGCAGGACGAGTTCGTATTGCTCGGTGCCCAACTGCGACTCCAAAGGACCCACTGCAGCCACCGGTCTCAGATTTCACTGCTTCCCACCTCCGGGACAAATGGCCGCCGCTGTCAACGAGATGGGCATCAAGGTACATTTTGACAGGAGGCAAATGTGGATCTCCAGGCTGGGAATGGAGAGACCGGTGACGAAATGTATGCTTGTGTGTTCAAGGCACTTTCTCAGATCCGATTATATCCTCCCAGGTAAGTCAGGTTTGCTTTTCCTTATAAAGGCTTCGGCAGGTTGATGTAAATCCTCTATATTATTTCTACTGTATAGATACCTTTTTCTCAACTTGTACGCAACCAAACTCGACAAATGAGTTACCAAAATGCACAGAATTTATCAGAGAACATGCGACGGCATATCTTACTTCCTAAATATTGCTATTGTTTCCAAAAATAGGTTTTTAAAAAATCGATTAAAAAAATAATCGATTCCGGCGAGATTGTCCTCATCCAAGAATACAGTTAACGCCGTCGGATCCCACCATGTCTTTTAATTTGACTCGCAGACAATTTCCCATTAAGGTTTCCTATGCGATGACTATTAACAAGGCTCAGGGTCAGACTTTGCAAAGAGCTGGCTTATTCCTGCCTGACCGTGTATTCTCTCATAGCCAACTTTATGTAGCACTCTATAGGGGAAGATCTTTTCAAAATATTTTTGTAAATATTAAGGAAAACGCTAAACAAGTATTAACAGAGGATAGTGTAATTACTTCCAATGTTGTGTTTAAAGAGGTCCTCTGACCTCAATTTGTACGTGAACATTCCAATTAAATTTGTACATAAGACCCTGCCTTTTTTCTACATTTTAAAATTAGAAGAGCACCTATCCCCCTGTGGACCTGCATTGAAAAGAGCGGGGGAAGCCCTCTGGGAGCAGGCGCAGCACGCTTGTAATGACAAAACAGTAGTTAGCTGGATGCATGACTTCCTGAGAGATTCCTGGGAAAAAATAATTGTTGAGGGAATTCGCTCTGATATAGTTAAAGTGACATCAGGTGTCCCACAAGGAAGGGTAATCGGCCCCTTTTTGTTCAATACAGTGGAACCTCAATCTGTCGTTTTTCAGGTGGATGGATGAAAAAAACGATGAATGCGGGAAAACGATCGATGCGGGAATGTTTGTTCGGGTTGCCTATGTCCCAGGATCCGCTGGATTTTTGCGAATTATGATATTAATGGATTCAAACGAGATTTTAGCTGATTACAGGAAATTTAGTACTTTATCCAAAAACTTAGGTCATATTGTTGATTCGACATGGGCGATTCCACGCGTCACGGACTGACCGTCACAATGCGTTTTTGCACTTTTAAGAACGCACGTAACACGAATGGATTGACATACAAAAATTTTTCAACTTCCAAATTGCTGCACAATGGTGTGAAGTTTAACTTTGGTTGTTACACTGCTTTGTCTTGAAAAATGCAGGACTTACGTGACTTAAAATTCACTGTCACGGTCTGACAAAAATGAAATGAACTTTCAGGTCAGAGTAAAACCTCTTGAGGTTTGCTCTGAAACAAAGAGTGATCAGAGTTTCAGTGAAATACATCTCAGAACACCAAATACAAATTTCATAATGCTGCAAAGCCCATTACAATAACTGAGTTTACAGAGAAGTAATTCCTCTTGAAAAGCATCGTCACGGACTGACCAGAAATGTCACGGACTGACTTTTGTGATTCCCTTCTGGTATAAATTTATTCACTGCCAAAACATTTTACAAAATAACTTCTTTAATTCAAAATAAACAAAACAAATTTGTGCGAAAACCCTTAAAATCATTCAAAATAATGAAGGAACCTCAAAGTAGAAAAAAATTATTAATACAGTGGCCATAAAAATCAATTATCGAAACAGATTTTTTTGTGCGTGATGACACATTAAATTTAGTATGCGGCTAAAAACTGTGGTGAGCACATAAAAAAATTTCTCTTATCAGAGACACACGCGACTCATGCTAGTGTCAGGACTTAATAACTAAATTCTAGACTTTATAGCACAAATTTTGATCCATATCAGAGCCTCCAACCACTTTTTTTATTTAACCAGTCAGTGTGGCATTTACGTGGAATTGCTCACATATCTCTCTTTCTAATATCCTAAAGGAACAAGCCGCCTTGCTAAAAATGTTTTACTCCACTCGGAATTTTCACTGCTATTATGCATTTCTGTCCAATGTAAAAATTCTTATCCATCAAATGCCATTTCAAGTACACGTATGTATGAGAGAAATGTGCGTGTTATGCCTCAAACAACTGATTTCGCCGTCGCAGTGATTGGTTATGAGATGGATCAAGAAGGCCAAAAATAGTTTATTATTTGAAATGTTCCTTTCTAGCAATTAAATTTTTAATATGATTGAGGAAATGTGGCGTTAATCGTCAGCGGCACGCCCACCTGATCCTCGGCTTCATCCCACTTCTTGTTTTCACCAGGGATCTCGCTCTACCCCCACCCCTGCCGTCATGTGCTACCAGACATACCGAGGCGTTCTGCAATATTCACGTATTTCTAGCCCGGATTCTTTTCTTCATCAATTATTTTCAGTCCATCTTTTAAAGTTCTCACTTGTGTCTTCGGAAGGGCCATGGTTCGAAGACGAATAAGAATAAAACTAATGAAAATGAAACTGGACTCCATTGAACCCACACAGAAAACACTCGCTAGTTTTAAGTCAATCCACCCCGGAAAGTATGGAACCACTCGTACGAGGTGAAGTTCGGCACTAATGCTATCGCGTACGGTGTAGGCAGAGCTTACTGCAGAGGGTGAAGCATGACCATATGACTGCGCAATGAAATTTTTTATCCTATAGAGAAGGCAACTTACCCACTCATTTCTAACAATAAGTAGCATAGCTCTAGATGAGCAGATGAATTTAGATTGCTAGTAGGGAGAAACAGAATATCCTGAGAAGATATCGCTTCGTTAGCACCTCAGACAAGTGAGACTTGTAGCATAACTCGTAAATTGTAACCAGACGCCCTGTTTTCGAAAAAAATCGCATCAACTGCCGTGAAGCTCACTATCAGCTGCGAGGATATCGACATTCGCCAGAAATCACCATCGTATTATTCCAACTATTTCCTTGCTTAAAATGGTTAAATAACGTTAGAAATACGTCTTGTTTGGTATCATTCTTTTTTGAATTACGTGCACATCACTAATATCTCAATCTAATAAAAGTATAATACCAATAGCCGAAATTCATTTTTACACACGTTTTGGGCTAATCGGTGATTCATGCAGCAGTTGACCTCCGGAGATGGGGATCTTTGAAGCGAGTCAGCTAAAAAAAAGTCAGCGGTCGAGAAAGGGGGAGGCGTGAAAAAGGTTTCTTTTGTTCTCGAGTAACTTGATATTTTCTTTCAAAGCTAAGGTCTTCGTAATACGATCCCTGCTCGAGCTGGGACCTTTTTTTATTTTGGAGAAGAAGAAAGCTTCAACCGGGGGGAGGCCAGTGCTGAGGAATACCGGATCTTGGGAAATGTGCTAATGTAACTATCCCACGGCACTCTGCTTTTCCCTATCACATTTCAATCTCCTGGGGAAGATTCAAACTATGTGTCTGTTGTTATTAGCTATAAATAACATGTTGTAAACACTTCGTCTAATTTTTTCAAACGATGAATGCGGGAACGACGACGACGATTCGGCGGGACCGCAATCTTCAAACGATCAATGCGGGAAAACGATAATTCGGGGAACGATAGATGCGGGAAAAAATTACATTGTCTTTATGGAAATTAAAATTGGGACCAGGAGCGGCGAACGATGAATGCGGGAAAACGATGAATGCGGGAACGATAAATCGGGGTTCCACTGTACATGTATACATAAGTAACCTGTGCTCCCAAATTAGTAGTAAAATTTGTTTATTTGATGACAACTCTTTCATCTATCCCAAAATTTGTAATTTGTAATAATAATTTGTTTTCTTGTAATTTTCCAAAAAGGAAAATTACAAGAAATGTAATACATTTAAAGTTACAATTATTGTGCAATAAAGGTAGCATATCATATACAATTTTCATCAAGTTGATAGGTAGTTTATTGACAGCAAATATGTTAACATATTTCGTTTAAATGAGTCAAGTAAATCACAAAATATGTCAGCATCAGTCACATGTGATGCACTGTTAAATGACCTCATTGGCCTGGTGACAAAATTATTGTAAACAGTATTGTTTTGCAAAATTAGAGATAATTATAATAATATAGATAGTAATATTAGAGACGTGTTCAATTTTAGCCTCCAATTGTCATTTGTTAATGAAATATGAGCAATTGAAATTTGGGTGTGACCCCTTAAGTGCCGCAACGTGCAATGCATGGTGATTTTTTATTTTCATCCATTACTCCATTCCTGTGAGATTAAAAGGCATGATTTATTTTTCTACATCTAAGTGGTCCATAATGATGCCACGATTACCATTAAATATTCACTGCATGAAGTAATTCAGCTGCAAAAAAATAAAGTTTACAAAACAATCTCGCTTGTACCATTTTTCGTTGTCAGCATCCACAGGGAAAGGCCATGGGAATACTGACTCATGATTCAGTACTACGCATAAATGGGTTAAGAAATGGAAAAATCGATTTATGATAAAATAAAAAAATCCAGTTTAAATAGTCAAAGTAGAAGAAAATCGAAATATATCCTAAATCGATTTCTCAATAGGGTCATTCCACGTCAAATCAACCAATATTTTGACCAAATGACACCCACCGACTCGGATTTTCATGAAACTTACCATGGTCATACATTTTAGTATGATTAGAAATTGTGTTCAATTTTAGCCTCCAATTGTCATTTGTTAATGAAATATGAGCAATTGAAATTCGGGCGTGACCCCTAAAGTGCCGCAACGTGCAACGCATGGTGATTTTTATTTTCATCCATTACTCCATTCCTGGGAGATGGAAAGGCATGATTTTTTTCTAGAGCTTCACCGTACACTCATACCTGTATGTTCCCCACTGCCGAAGAGTTAATTGTTTTGGTACTTGATACATATTCATATTTGATATTTGAATTTGAGAATAAAGCTATTTGACCCACCACTACAGGCGGTCCTCGAATTTCGTACACTCGACTTTCGTACAATTCGCACTTTCGTACGTTCAAAATTGACACCTTTTACTTGACTTCCGTACGCTAAATTCGGATGTTGGTCTGTATTTTTTTTTAAATTCCCGCAATGTTTATTGCGCATCCCAGCAATCAATTGTTTCAAATGGCAGCATATGCGAACAATACGAACATTTACAATGAAGGGAATTGTTGGTAGTTGACTCTAATCAGGAAGAATTTATTTGGGAGAGAGGCTGCCTGCTATGGGCTCCTCCATCAAGAGAAGAAGAAAGCCTTCATTGGTGAGATTTTTCAAAAAAGTTGACTACACATCATCAAATAGCTTTCAACAAAACTAGTAAGATCTTCTTTCGAATTGTGTTTATTTCGTTTGAGTGCTGTTTAATTCAAGTACACCTTCAGCAACGCTATTGCGATATTGCGCGAAATATCACCCGAATTCCGTTTGTCTTTTGTCTTTTTTGAATAACATGCGAAATATACGTGATCACGAATGTCACCTGCCGAACGTCGAATTTTGGTGTGAAAATTAAAAGGTATCCAGAGTGCAGGTTCAACAATTACATTTTGTTATGCTTCTTAATATGTCTTTTTATTTATAATGGACGTAATAAGTGGAGTGTCAACTTAAATGGCAAGAGGAAGTTTCGCTCGATAGCCAACAGAGTTCTTGTTTTTTTAACTTTTATTTACAGTTTCTGCATATTTTAGAAAGAAATTAGATGATTTGAGGAATTTTATTAACATATTATTAAAATTTAGTGAATTGAAATAAAATCCGTGAAAGAAAAAGGTTTTAATACGTATATATTCCGCTCTTATGGAATGTAACCCCTAATTATGTAGTATGGAAGTCAATGGTTCAACATTCGTACAAGTTTTCGGGAACGCAACAAGTTTTGTATACGAAAGTCGGGGACCGCCTGTACTTGGAATGCATCTTGTTCGTATGTTGAGGACTTACTGTACACACATACCTGTATGTTCCCCATCGCCGAAGGTTTAATTGTTTTGGTACTTGATATAATTATTTGTTCCAGGCGAGACCTTATATAATCTCCTTTTCATTATGTTTTGGTTCTTGTATTTCATGTGTAATTTTTCATTCATGCACTCAATTCAGTGGTGGATACAGATAGGGGGGGCACGTGCCCCCCCTTTGTGGGCCCACCCTTATTGCCAAACATTGCAGAACCACAACTATAACATTTTTATACCATAATATGGCATTTTCTTGTATATGTGTGCAATGAATGTAATTAAAATTTTCTTAATCTCTGCACGTGACTTGATTATTTATTATCAGGATTAGTGATGGGTCGATTCCAAAATTTTATCGATTCCGATCCCGATTCCGATTCTGACATTTCGATTCCGATTCTACCGATACCGATTCCATCGATTCTGATGTCATAGGCTCCATGAAAAATATCACTTCATTCGGAGTAACAAGACAACCACTTTAAAAATTATTACTCCGTGAAAGAATCAATTGACATAAGCATATTTCATATCATCACTATGTAATTAAAATATAATAGCTAAATTTCAAAACATAACATACAGAAGATTCCGGTTAATTGGGACTTATCGGGACTTGTGCACTTTGTCCCAATTAAGGGGATGCCCCAATTAGGCGAACTATCCTGTATATGGGCATAAGCAGCCGTCGAAATGATAGAAAGAAGACTAAAGAATGTTGATAATGCAACATAAGTTTATTAAACTATTAATTTGATTAATAGATCAGCGAATTTAGTTAATTTATTATAATCTTTAAGAATTATAACAATTTAGTTAATATTTTTCACAGCCACGGGCGACATCGAATGAATGTCTTTTACTAAGTCCTATTAAAGAAAAGTCCTATCCTCTTGCGGATAGAATAACAACAAGAGCTTTCAAAATAGGGCAAGAATAGGAACATTTGTGAAAAATAAGAGCAAATCAAAAGAGGAAAATATAAAAAAATAGTATTCTGAAAACAAAAAATTTTAATTTCGTCGCGAGTATAGTCTCTGTCGCCGACTCGTGGACTAATAAAGCAGCATAGGCTGTCCCAATTAAGCGGAGAATACTCTGGGATATTCCTCTATTGGGTTCTGTTCTTCAAGATCTGCCCCAATTAAGCGGCTGCCCCAAGTAACCGGTGGACCCATTAAACGGAATCTACTGTACCTGAAAAGTGGCGTTTCATCTTAGGTATTACTTTAGAGCAGGGGTCTCCAATTTACTAGGCCACGAGGGCCATATTCCAAGTTTCGAATCGCCCCGCGGGCCGGATAGCAAATTTGCCTATGACTGAAGTATTCGATTCCAACGTCTACTGAAGTATCTGGTGGCGTATTTCTTATTTACGAACGGTTGAAGGCGAATTTTACGTGTACAGTAAACTCTTGATTTTACGAAGTCAGTGGGACCGGAAAATTGGCACTTCGTAAAATCGAGTTTCGTAAATTCAAACCTTTTTCATAAGTCACGAAAAAAATGTTCGCTTTTGTTTCTTCCGCCGTTTTTTGTCTTTAGTGGTCTTATTTAAATGTTTTCGGTGGTTATTCTCGGTATAATTCATACAAAAGGCTTTTTGCTATCGATTTATGATGTGAAAAATCGTTAAATAATTATACCACCATAAAATTCCCATTTCTTGTTCATACTTCAACATCAACGATCGCTTAAGGGGGCGCCCTAGCGTTTGAATTTCCCAATTTAACGGCTCACGAAGGCCTCTAGCCGCAGCGCCGGGATATGCAGACGGAAGCCGAAGCGCCTCGAGGGAGAGAAAGGGGGGGGGGGAAGGCAACTCCCCTCCCAACTTCACCCGCGACGACTCCGAGGAGAAATTTGATACTCAGGATAAACTTGATACGGGTCATTTGAACAGGGTTCGCAGTCGGAGTTGATATGTGACACCTAAGTGGCGACGAGCCAATTAATAATAGTAAAAGCCAACTTCCTCTCTCATGCGCTGAAAAAATAGGCCTGTGAATGCGAAGGTCCTTTTGAGCTAACACCTTTTACGAAATTGTTGGCGATGATATCTTCATTACGTAAACAGGCATGTCGTCAACATAACACCGCCGACCTCGGTGTCGGCTGGGTAATGTCCTCGCCTGCCAAACAAGAAGTCGCAGGTTCGAGTCCCGCCTGGGTAGGTTTCCCCTATCCAGGGCTTGGTTGTTCGTGTAAATAATTGTTAAACTTTTTGAATACTCGATACAAAATGGCTCAATTTGAGCTGTATTCGGTGGTTTAGGAATAAAAATTTAAAAAATTAAATTTCAGCATTGAATTGTGGTTTATAATGTTATTTTAACGGAATGTAGAGTCATTTTACGTAATGAAGACATCATCGCACGCAGTTTTCGAAACGGAAGGGAAAAACGGGTGGCAAACGAAAAGTGGAGAGGTTTCTCGTTTGATATATACTCACGTGAAATATATTCAACTAACCTAATTAATTATTAATAAAATGTAACAATATATGTCAGCTAGCTTGCTTGAAAATCACACTTGGATGCGAAAAGCAATGGTTACTTAAGTTAGAGCTAGAAATATTTTTTTACTAACACCGATGAAAAGAAGCAATAAAACAGAACATGATGAAAAAAACTCCGTGGGAGAGCCGAAACCTGCATTTCAAGACAAAAGTAGTACTTAATTAATAGTTGAACTTTGAGTCATCATTTTTTCTGATATAGCACTCATCTGAAATCACCTCGCAAACTTTTTATATTTTGAAAATGCAAAATATAAAAAGTTTGCATATATTTGGAAAACATGAAATTATATATGAACCATTGTAAATTAACAAAAGTATTTAAATCATAAGAAAACATCAAGAATAAGTTCACCAGCTCCACAATTAGTTTTCATTTGCATTCAAGGGAAAAGTTGACCCCGTGATCATCACTGAATTTTGGCATTGATGCTATGATGCGCGAGGCTGTGTGGTTCAGAAGCCCTTGAAGGTCCACTTTAAATTTTTTTCTTCCACTGATGTCCCCCTCTGGGTATGAAGATTATTTTCGTCTAGCCCTTTCATAACCACGATAAAGCTGATACCCACGGATCTTGGCAGTCTTACGAATAATTTTAGATAAAAATTTTGTTAAATTGCCATCAGCAATCAGCGAAATAGCTTCTTCTGGCGTCAGTTCATTTTGAATTGTAGGTATTTTCCTCCATTTCTGTAATATCCGTTTCCCTCGGGTGGGGGTGGTCGTGGTCATTTCCGTGATTATCTTCGCTGCCGCATCATTCCCTAGCGAACGCAGTGTCACAGATGTGGCTAGCGATAGCTCAGCTGCTGTTGCTTTCTCAAACCAGTCACTTTTCTGCTCTTATTGTTAGACCTATCACTAGACCTCTTCAAGTCTTTCTTAGGCCTTTCTTTGCTGCTTTACCCAGAAAAAACAGGAATTAGATAGCAATAGTGACATAAAATCGCCTAAGAAGAAAGTAAAGCCAATACGAATACGTTAAAGAATAATAGATTACAAACTGTGCAAGGAGTTTCAAGGAGATTATTATGCATGTCAGGTGGGTATACCCTTCTCTAACCAACATCGACGTTTTATTTCAAACCTGTCGCTGGTTCTCTTGCTTTCGTTCCATTTCTGGAAATACATATTGAAAAAGTATTTGTTCATGGCATTCTGCATTACTTCCTTCGTCTTTACTTCCTGCTCCCAGTTAAACTTATTGAGAAGATATTGAACGGCAAATTTACGTTTTGAGGACAACGAATTTCCACTTCCATTAACAATAACGTCATGTACCTATTTCTTTTCGTGTTACTTTCATTCGCTCAATTTTTCTTATCCGAAATATCAACAATCTGAGTCATCAAAGATGAAAATCAATATTAGAATATAATACCCTGCTTAATACAACACACGAAATCGGTGAGATATTTATCTTGGAAAACATGGGAACCTTTTTATCGTTGCGATATATCCTCCAGTAGTGGTAGTTCGTCCTCAATGCTGAAATCTCACGCTCTAGGGAAAATAGATCTTGGTTCCTCGCTTCCGTAGCACAAGCACTGTATCCTTTCACACTTACTAGTAAAAGTTGACTAATTTGCTCGGTAAAATCGTGAAAGGAATGTTTTTCAATCAATTGGAAAGAAGCATTTGTGGAAAACTCCGTGCTAGCCACCTCGTAGAAATCACCTGTATCGAAGATAAGCGATCCTAAAAATGGCAAAAACCCTTCATATAACGAGGCAATAAAGCAGTTAGCGGCATTTCTACAAACGGACAGCTATTCTTTTAGTAGAAAACTTTTTAAACGCTAGATAAAAATCGTAAGACTGAGGTAGGGTTTACGGTCACAATAGGGGTTACCGCGGTGGGCCCGCCGCCACTCTTGAGCCCTTTCCAATGTTTGAGCTGATGGGAGCCATGAAAGACCTAGGAGAATGTAGTTAGCAAAATGCGGGTGCATTGCGGTAAGATATGGGTTCTCCAAGAATAAGAAACTATTTCCTTGCAGCCGCGCACTTTCCGAGACTAGCATCTGACTTGCCAGCGCAATCGTCGAGTCCGTAACATATATCTCATGAATAAAACGTAATTTGTACATTAAAAAATCAAAAAGTAACACATATGGAATTTATAATGTATGCAAGTGTAGAAAACTGTAATGTCGCCTCATCTTTAGCGAAATATCCTCGACTATAACTGATGCTGAACTAAGTTCGCATTTAATCATCGCGTCGGGTGGTTGGACACTCAGGTGCATAACTTGATAGGAGAGGTGAGGTGGCAGGTTGGTGCAGGATTTCTCTTTTGAGAATCAAAGTTGATAATTTTTTTGTTATGCGGTGTAAGATCTTATGCGTAGCAATATGAATAAACATGAAGTTTTTCTCTCACCATGTTATCAAGACGTGAAAAATAAATCATCTTCATCGTTTCATAAAAATAATAGAAACTATCGATAGAAAAGAAATTTTCACTACTACGGAATGTAACCATATTCATTCTTGCTATAGCATCCTTAAAAATTACTCATTTTAAAACAAAATGCAACTGTAGACATATACTTCTGACAATTTTATCAAAAGATAAGAAAACATTATTGAGATCATTTTATGTTAATTTGACAGAAGTCTATGTTTGTTGCACGTCTTCCTTCTCCAAGGCTTCCATTCTTTTCGACGGCGTCGTTTCCCTTGGGGCTTGGTAGACACTTCAATCGCACAACAAAAAGAAATACGCAAAACGAAAGAACGACGATGCGACCCCAAAATCAAGCAGCTAAGAAAACGTATCACCGGCCGGCCGGTGTTGCTGTTGAGGGGAGGACCTGCGCGCCTCCGAAGGGAGGGCCAAGAGGGGAGGCAAAGAAGTGAAGGATGTCTCGCGGAAGGAGGAAAGGTGTTTAGGATGACTCGAAACGACTGCGCGTTATCGAAAAACTGGCTGCAAGGTCTCACAATTTCCCAAATTGTAGCTTTGATTTACGACGTGTGGGATACGTGCAGCCTTTGCTTGTAGGTGAAGGATTATATTATGCTTTGGGTGGTTGGATTTTCTTTACGTGATTTTGCGCCGTGGTGATAGTCATTGAAAAAAATCGAAATTCATGAAATTAAGCGTCAAGTATCTCCTGTAGGAAACGTGGTAAAAGACCCTTCTTTGTCTCAAGGCACAGATTTAAGCTTTAAAACATTCTGAGTCAAGAAACCGCTATGTACCTATAATGAGCGAAGCACAAACTGGTTAATAGAAAGGGTCTGCATCGTCTTCCGCGACCGTGCTAGGGCGCCCCCTTAAGAAATTCCCGACCAGTTTAGAAAACGTAATCAAATAATGAATTGCAATGTTTATTATAAGATTTAACAGTAATAAATTTGTGGTTAGGAGCCAATAGCTACTATTAAGTATGCAAAAGATAGATATTTGTTTCTGACACCCACGGAATTTTAGCGGCAGCCGGCCTAACCGCCATTTATGTCGCCCTCTATCGCTCAGTGACGAGAAAAAAAGAAAAACAAGGGTCTTAGCCCGTTTCCAAAATAACCTTCGTAAGTTAATATTTCGAGTTACTTCGTATTTTCAGCAGAATGTGCTCTATTTTCACTGAGATTCAATTACGATCATAAATAACGTAGGATGTGATTATCTTCTGGCGAATATTTGAAGTAAATTCTGTTTGAGTTCTCCGTCCGACTATACTGTGTTCCATCATCTTCGCAGACGTTGCCATAAAAGACTTAATTCTTCATCAGGACTGTATTCTTCATACCGGGTGTGAGGTGACCTGTTCATATAGTATGTTTCTCTCCTTTTATGCCGACAGGAGCAAGGTTCCAACCGGAAAACGACAGGAGAAACATCTTACAGTATCGGAGAAATATAGATAGAAACGTTATTATCCACATTGATTGTTTTCCTACAAGAGACGTTTTATCATTTCTCAACGTGGTTAAGTATTGGTTCGCTAGCGTGAATTCCCAAAAAATGACACGCAAAAACCTGTACCGTCACCTCATTTAGTTTTCGTGTTCCTTTCTCCGCCGTATTGAAAGTTAGGCAAAGGATCATTGACATAGAGAAAAGATTTTCTTAGTTTTAGCACTAAAAAATAGTCGCGCCATATCGTAAATAAATATAGTGTGGAAAGAGCAAAGAAATTAATTTCAATTGAAAAGTCAGCTGAGAAGAAGAGAGACAATTATAAGCGCGGCACCATTTTCCCGATAGTGGAAGATACTTCTTCCGCCTCTCTCCGGTTCATAACTTCCCCCCGTTGCAGGTAAAGATGAACCATGCCCTTCTCCACAATCGGGGAACGTTCCCAGTGGGTGGGGTGAATAAGAGTGGGATGGGGATTGCCTGAGGGAAGAAGTGTGGTCAGCACAAGGACTGGTGAAGGGGGCGAGACAAAGAAGGGTGGGGAAATGGCCTTCAGCTCTGCCTCAGACTACTTTTGGGGGCCGTATTTTTTTGCGACGCACACAAGCTCAGTCTCCTTAGGGAGGGAGTGAATGGGAAATGCTGGGGAAGGAGGGGTTTGGGATGCGTAAGGTGGGTGTCAGCAAGATCAGCCAAAGGCGGCAGGAGGGAAGGGACGGCTTTGGAAAGACAGAACCCCAGCATGGGAGAACGGGGAAGCGCGTGAGAAGAAAGTTCATGGTTAGACTTGGAAGTGCATCTTCATTACGAGAAGCCTGAAATATAAATTGGCGGTAAATAGAGCCCAGTACTTAAGATATTTAAGTTGTTCATTCACAAAGGCCAATATATACACGAAAAGATATTATGGCGCGGATTGCATGTATCAACGTCCATTTCGGGATGTTATTAATTTCTGTTCCCATTTATAAAAGTAGCAAATAGATTTGAAAGAATGATAATCATGAATAAAAATATCTAAATCGATATCCAAACGCACATGAGCAAAATAGATGAATGTATACATACCGATCCATCGCAAGTAATACCGCTCAAGCTTCTTCCGGTATAGGACTTTAAAATCCTGGATAATGCCTTGGTCCAAGGGCTGGGACTTGCTAGTCGAGTTCGGGGGTAAAAAGAGGACTCGAACATTAGCCAATTTTAGATCTTCCACGTATTTATGAACGGTGGCATTATCCATTATTAAAACAATTTTGCTGTTCTCTCCAGAAATTTTTCTCTGTAGACGTATAACCGTTTGCTGGAAAATTTCTCGGGTCATCCAGCTGTTTTTATTTGCATGGTAAAAAACGGGGAGGGCTTCCAATTTTACATGTTTTAAGCAACGTGGCCTTTCAAATTTCCCAATGACAACGGGCTTATTTTGTCCGTGCCCGTTTGGTTGACGCACAGCCCCACAGGCACTTTACTCTTTTTTCCCCCCATGGCACCTTTGCCCTTTGAAACCCAGGGTTGCGTCAGGTAATGCATTAAAAAATAGCCCAGTTTCAGGGGTCAGCGAGGGTGAGCTCGTCGAGGAAAGGGTCCCGGATTAGGGACCCTTCGAAGTGCTTCGGCGAAAAGTAGTCAAGTAGTCTTCGAAGTACGTTCACAGCAGTGCAAAGGGTTAATTAGGGGTGTACGAAATACTCCGCGCGACCTTCCTGACATGTTAAACTACGAATTATTGTCGATGCTATGTTTACGAACAGGCACGTAAATAGGGGCATAATGTCAGCCGCGATATTTTAACTTAACTCCTACTCCCCCTAAATTCCCACATTGAGGTTTTTGGCGACCCATTTCTCTCCAAAGTTGCATTATCATTTACGATTTCGCACTTTTGATGGACCACAGTTGGAAGCGCTGATTTTTTAGCTACTTACGCCGGCGTAACTAGTTTTGTTGACAAATTTTTCGCCGTAGTTCGTATAAACGAATGCCATTTGCTCCTAGGGACCGAGCCGAGGTTCGTAAATTCAAAAAATTTCGTATAATCGAAACTTCGTATAATCGAATAGCGCCATGTATTTAGCATAGGCTTTTCACCGGGACCGCAATATCACTTCGTATAATCGAAAACTTCGTAAAATCCTGCTTCGTAAAATCAAGAGTTTACTGTAGTACAGTGCTGCAATGCTCCTAGCAGCATCTCACAGAGTTAAACGAGCGAGAATCGCGCGCTACTTGAAACGAGTGTGCAGGCCGGATGAAAACCCTCCTCGGGCCAGATCCAGTCCGCGGGCCGTAGTTTGGAGACCCCTGCTTTAGAATATTAGCACCCATGTTTAAATTTAAAATAAAAGTATCTCCTTTTATATCTATCTTTTATTGTAAATATCTTGTCATTATCAATAATGTCTCACAAATTTAATCCCTTTTTACAGATTTTCAATTTTTGCTCAGAAAGCGAAGCATCTTCACTCTGTCAGGATAAAGTCTGTTGCGTTTTACATCACATATTTTTCCTGCCAATCTAAAAAGTCTTTCACTGAACACAGTGGATGGTGGTATGGCAAGAAACTTTTTCGCTACTACTTTCAGCCTTGGATAGTAGATGCAAGTCTTCCAGTACAGTGAGTCCTCGTTTAACGTCACCTACCGTTCCTGAAAAATGTGACGATAAACGAAATGACGTTAATCGAAGCACAATATCCCATAAGAAACAATGTAAAAAGTGAATATCGGCTCCTAGACCTCACAATTCCTACGCGAAAAAATTTTAGCGTATCATATTTGGGCCATTTCTTAAGATTAAAATGCCAAACTATGGCATAAACACGAGTCCCTGTCTTCATTGACGGCAATACCAGCAGCGACGTACATCCTTCTCCATTTTTGTATCTTCCCGCGTTTGTTTTTTCGGCTTCGCTATGGTGGTCGCCTGGGCATCATCATCGCTGAAACATCGTCACAGTTACAGGAACCAAGATTATTGAGAACACGGCGAAAAAGTGACGACAAATACTCCGAGTTCTACCCGGAAAAATTCCTAGAAATCACTTTTCAGGTTCCAGTAAACCGTTATGTCAAGTAAAATTTGCTAAAACTTTACTTGACATTTACGCACTTAACATTTGCGCACCTACCTAAGAATTCATTTTGCAGAAAATTTGCTATAAACGTAATCGAAATTGACAATAAACACACCGTTTTACACTTCGTTTAGACTGACTGTATTACCGCCCACAAAACGAACAACCTGCAACGCCCGCCGCTTCGCATTTTTTCTCGCGCGAAATTTAAAAGACCTGACCAGACCTGACGTTATCGCGAAGCAAAGGTGCGATAAACGAATGACGGTCTCAAAATTTTCGTGACGTTATATCGAAATGACGTTAAACGGGGTGACGTAGAACGAGGACTCACTGTATATCCCAGGGAAGGAATTTGGTGGTTCATTCATCTCTGATAAATAGCTGAGTTCCCACTCAACCGTGAAAACCTTAAAACCGTGAATAAGCCGTGAATTTCGTCGTAAAACCTTAAAAATATCTCTCAAACTTGATTGTAGAACTATGATAGACACATCACAAGAGAAATCGATACATCGATCATGTTTTTAAGGTCAGTCACTTTCCACTCATTTGCCTGCACACTAGGCCGGCCCTTATTTTTCAGAATTTCGAAAAGTTATGTTTTCCTGGTCTTTTCCTGGAGGACTTTGGAACAAAGTCTGCTGGAATGGTTCGCGGCCGTATGGCGGCAAAAAATCAAGGTTTAAGGGGTCGGTACCCAGTGCTAAGGACGGCGGTGAAGGGTTAAAATTGACATTATAGGCTTTAACAACATTAATCATTACACAAGAGGAACAACCTATCCAATACTGTACCACTAGCATGTAAATCTTGTCATCAGGAGCAAAGTCTTTGCCGAGGGAGGGGAGGGGGTTGAGGGGAAGTCCGTAGTAAGTGGTGCGGGCGGTACCTCAGCGGAGCCGCGGTGCGGGGAGGCGCCCTAGGGGGGACTGCATTACGACGGACAATATCCCCTAAACGCTTAGAGATAGGTCAAAACAAACAGAAAATTGGCCCTAAAGGGCTTTACTTTTACGTTTTACATAGGAATAGCACTTTTTCGACCCCAAAAAACTCAATTAAGGGTCCGTAGTACTTAGGGCCCTTGGGGCACGGGTTGCCGTTATTTCAAAGTAACCAAATTTTAACACGTGAATATAAACCTCATTTGGATCATTTTGAGACCAGGAAAACATAACTTTTCGCAATTCTGAAAAATAAGGGCCGGCCTACTGTACACGTATATTCTAAGCGCAATTATTGTTCAGTGTTGTAACATTTTTAAAATATCCACTACTAACTTAACAATTAATTTCAGTACAATTAAAAAACAAGCTCTATATTTTGAAACTTGGAAACAAAAAACAACATCAAAAAGCCACCATTACTATCACAATCCCATTTGTACTACCCGCACGATCACTCACTGAACCACCGCCATGTACTGCACCATTGTGGATCTTGAGTTCTGCCGTATCCCTTTCCTCCCATTCTCTTCTCCTCTCGTAGGTGCCTCCTTTTCTCTGCGTTCTCTTCTTCTCCCTGCCGATCTTGAATTCTACCGTATCTCTTCCTCCGCTCCCTCAATACACCGCTACATACTTTAGTCTTTCTCCCGATCTTTCTTTATAACACGTCTACCTCCTCCTTCTCTCCATACACGAATCCCGTTTTTCCTTCACAACAATCTCTCCGTCCCTCACTACCATTGTTAGTTTTACAAACAACATGACCTTGAGCTTAAGCCTCTACCAAAGCCGGAAGACTGGTAACCAAAGTGTTCATTAACCCTGGAAAAATTCAGACTTCATAATTTCCCTGGCACCCTGGTCCCTCCATATTCCCACTCGCAACCATTAGCCAGAGCTGAATTTGGTAAACGAGATGTGATATCAGAAGAGATAGCACTTTCATCGTTGCGTTTGGATTCATGGCGTCTGTTGCGTTTGTTAAAGAATTAGTTAACGTGAGGCCGATGATCGTTACGCGATCAATATTTCTACCTAAAATGGTTTATCTAAAAACCGTGAAAACCTGTAAAAAACCGTGAATTTTATATTTTAGTTTGAGTGGGAACCATGAAATAAGCTTCCGCTTCAGCTTCAACAGTGTTTGCTACGGTGACTTAGAGTACTTTTCCAAATGCATCATCGTATCTTGACCACATACCTGTCACAGGCTCCCTAGTCTGCATTTGCTCCTCCGAAAGTGGTGTGCCACTGGGAATCTATATGTAATGTGTTCTGTCATTACGATTACGTGGCGTGAAAATTCAAATGGCTGTTGGAAACGCGGTCGTATATAAATTAGTGGTTTGTAGTACTACTGGAATTGGAATCGAATTTTCACCTTGGGAAGTACATACTCATTTTCGATTCCGGTTCTTAGCCAAGAATCGAACCTACCCATCACTACTAAATACACAAATAATGGGAAGCAGCTTGTGGGTTGCGTTAGGGAAAGTAATCGAGTGTACTACCCAGGAAAGCACTACTCTTTAAAGGGTACCAACGAAATAGTTTTACCTATATTTTGTTCGGATTTTACCGAGAGAAATTGCCATGTTAAGGAAGAAAACATGCTAAAGAGGAACTCAATAGCTAAGTTCCACCGTATATGTTATCTAGGGTTGGCTTTCAAGGTGGATGGAAATTAATTAGTAACTTGAAATTAAATAAATTTGTGGTTTGAAGTACTACTGGAATCGGAATCGATTTTTCACCTTGGCAAGTACATACTCATTTTCGATTCCGGTTCTTAGCCAAGAATCGAGGAACCAAACCGACCCATCACTAATTAGGATAAAAGTAAAGGTAACTTAAGATATCTTTTGCGGCCCTCTAGTTTTTTCTGTGTCCGCTACTGACTCAATTCTATCACAGATTCTCAGAAAAAGACATGCTTCTTGAAAAAAAACGCAATTCCGTCTGCAAACCTGCCGTCGTCGTCCTCGGGATTCAAACCAATGAAGCCGTTGGCTGTAAGAGGATTCCCCGATGGACAGCAGGTGCCTTTCAAAGCCATTAAACTCTTGCCAATCAACCAACTGCTCCCGACTGTGGTAAATATCGCAAAGTGTTTGATCTCATTAAATCTCAGGTTGTGCCAACGTTGAAATTTTATTAAATTGAAAATAGAAATACTGATGATTTTTTTATTCCACCATTAGCGAGAGTTTGCATGGTTTTTTTTTCTAACTCTGATGACAGAATATGAATGCAAAGTTGATTGTTGTATCATTGTTGCAATGATGTTTTGATATATTGTTCATTTGTACTAAGGATAATTACTGTGTACTTTATCTGTACAATTATTATTATTATTATTATTATTGCTAAATATTATGTGAAACTAATCAGTGAATGTATGTGAAATAAATTTTTCTGGTAAGCACTCATTTCCTTTCTTTGATTTTGAAATTTTGTGCTGGGTGATTTGTGTATAAGTAAAACGGAGGTGCTATTTCATGGCCGTAAATTGAATATGCAGTGAGCATATGGGATGCAGTCAAGGAGGTTGTAAATATGTGGAGGTGCTGTATTCGATTTTTAAGCGTGCTCAGAATAGGTTGGTTTCCTATTATTTTATTTATTGCAGAAATCGAAAGATTATTACTGCTGAAGTACTTATTTCACGCTTTTAGATTTTTAAATGACGATATCAATTATTTACGATCAAATGAAAAGTGAAAATTTTCAAGCTCACAAAAACGCGACGGCTAATTATGAATGCTGGAAAAAGCCCGTGTGACGTCATTCTGGTTCCCGCTGTCGCCATGTGAGGTGACTTTGGGGCGAGGAAATGTGCACCACTGCGACGCAGGATGTTAGCAGGTAGCGCTTGGCTTAAATAAGGATTATTGATACCTTATGAATCGAAGGAAACTTTCGACCATAGGCAGTTTTAATGGGTGATTAATAAGAGATGTTTCCCTGAGCTCTGTGCTTCATGCATGCATTGGTAATCTCAGACGATGTAAAACTCCTATCTAATCGTATAGAAACTAGGTCCCTGTGACGTCACGTGGAGTGGCATCGCATGGGTGCCAATCGGGCCTTTTTCAAATGAGGATAAAATTGACCATGAACATTCATCTAAACTGGGATTTCTAACACCAAATAATTTGTATGATATGAATCAAATCACTCTTAGGATTGATGGCTTTTGATAAAGATGGTGATGAGACAAAGTGTATCACAGCTGAATCCAGATTCAATTACAGCCTCTACCTGCTCATACCGTAGAATCCCTCTCCGTGGGAAATTAGCAGGAGGCATCGTTGGCTTCTGGAGACATAATATAAATGTGTGTACTTACAGCACACTCCTGATTATCTGGGCTGATGATGGGGAGAGATGGCGCAAATAATTTGAAAACACTGATAAACAAAACTTTAACTTTTATTTTCTTAGTGTTTATAGTCTAGGTAAATAGAACAATTTATTATTACAGGAATAGAAGGATCAACAACTTTGCTATTTCCACCCGGTAATTTATTGAGACCAACCATGATTTCGTTACAGAGTAACATTATCAAGGCAACATCATAACCACCCACCTTGATAATGTTACTCTGTGACAAAACCATGGGCGGTCTCTATAAATTTCCATGTGGAAATAGCGAAGTTGTTGATCCTTCTATGGATTATGGATTTCCACCAAGTTACGCCCGCTGCTATTAATTTATTATTATATTTTTGCACATTTTCTGTTATTTTAGATTGCTTTCCAGGTTCTCTAAGGGCTTTCTTCCCGAGACCGTGATCTTTTTAGCCATGATAACGTGATTATACACATATTCCTAATGCTTCATATAAAAGACCTGGAAATGTGAGGCTTGGAACAAGTAACACGGACCTTTCGAGACTGCTGCTAGCACACGATCAAATCTATTTTACGAAGGGGATTCTAATGGGAATAATAAGCCCCGTGTATCCTAACATTAATCCCTTTGCGCCGTAATGACGAGTCTAGCTCATCATGAACTTTCGACGCCAAACTGCGCAATGACAAGTGTATCTCGTCATCGGATTTTCATTGGTTTAGTACTATTTTGAGGAACAATATAATTATTTTGAAAGTTTAAAAATGTTAAAACATACATAGTATACATAAATAATTCATATTTCATGAAATACGATGCGTTGGAAGGATTAAAATGATTTTATTCGAGTGGCGATAGCTGTCTTATCCATGTTTAATGATCACATTTTATTTCATGGTTCTACGTTGATTACAAATTACAAAATATCATTTCATTACCAAACATTTAAAAGAGAACCACAAAAAAATTGAGAACAGGAGCACGATATTCAGAAACTTTATCGAAGTTGAAATGTAGTCATTCTGATGATTTTACATCTGATTTTATTTTTTGTAAAGATTGCGGAAAATATTGAGCGAGAGTGAAAGTCATACACAGATAATACGCGACACGGATATGCCGCAGCACCCGGATAATCAGGAGTCTGCTGTACAACTGCAATTTACAACTGAAGTTTATAGTTGTTTCATGATAGTTCATGGCAATTCCCAGTGTTACTAGCCTTCCTGTTTGAATACTGAATAGGGTAGTTTCCTTCATCAAAGAAAACGAAAGGCATTGATTGCGATTCGTTACCCACCATTACTGTATTCATAATATACAAATTATTTGGTTTTAGAAATACCGGTTTAGACGAATGCTAATGGTCAATTTTAACCTCATTTGAAAAAGGCCAGATTGGCACCCATACGATGCCACTCCACGTGACGTCACAGGCACCTAGTTTCTACACGAGAGGATAGGAGTTTTACATCGTCTGAGATTACCAATGCATGCATGAGGCACAGAGCTCAGGGAAACATGTCTTAATAATCACCTATTAAAACTGGCTAAGGTCGGAAAGTTTTCTTCATTTGATAAGGTATTAATAATCCTTATTTAAGCCAAGCGCTACCAGCCAGCAGGGTACTCAGCTACCAGCTAGCAGCCTGCGTCGTATCAGCGCTCAACTCACCTCAAGGTCACCTCACAGAGCGGCAGCGGGAACCAGAAATACGTCACACGGAGAGATTTCCCGGCATTCATACTCACGCGTCGCGTTTTCGCGCGCTAGAAAATTTTCACTTTTCATTTAATCGCGAAAAATAGATATCGTCATTTAAAAATCTAAAAGCATGAAATACGTACTCCAGGAGTAATAATCTTTCGATTTAGGCAATAAAAAAATAATAGGAATCCACCCTATTATGTAAAAAAATAATTAACATTACTGTGTTCATAATAAGCAAATTATTCTCTTTTGGAAATTCCAATTTAGACGAATGTTAATGGTTAATTTTAATCGCATTTGAAAAAGGCCAGATTGGCGCCCGCGCGATGCCACTCCACGTGACGTCACAGGGACATAGTTTCTATACGAGTAGATAGGAGTTTTACATCGTATGAGATTACCAATGCATGCATGAGGCACAGAGCTCAGGGAAACATCTCTTAATAATCACCTTTTAAAACTGCGTAAGGTCGCTAAGTTTCCTTTGTTTGATAGGATATTAATAATCCTTATTTAAGCCAAGCTCCTCCTGCTACCAGGGTACTCTGCTACCTGCTAGCATCCTGCATCGCAGCAGTGCACATACCCTCGCCCTAAGGTCACCTCACACGGCAACAGTGGGAACAGGAATGATGTCACACGGGGTTTTCCCAGTATTCATACTCAGCTGTCGCGTTTTCGCGCGCTTGAAAATTTTCACTTTTCATTTAATCGTGAAAAATAGGTATCGTCATTTGAAAATCTAAAAGCATGAAATGCATACTCCAGGAATAATAATCTTTCGATTTAGGCAATAAAAAATAATAGGAAACCACCATATTCAGTCTACAAAGTGACTGTGTAAACTAGGCCTAAGGCTATCAGAAAACCATTTTCAGAGACACATTGCCTACCGACTTGGATTGGCATTTGTTTTTCCCATGTTCGGACTTATGCTCCAACTGTGCGCTGTCTCCTGCTTTCCAGTTGCGCGTGACAGCCGGTCCTGGGCAGACCACCGTCCTCACCCCAGTGCACAATGTTGCGGAAGTCCCAGGAGGCATTCTGTCCCAGGTGCTGCGTATGCCTAAACAGGGAGCGTCCAACGCGCCACTGGTGTCAGACAGAGTACCACTTGTACACCAAGTGGTGCATCAGGCAGCTAACATGGTGAGTTCTTGAATATCACGAAATACCATTAATAATTGAAGTACAGCAGACTCTGGATTATCGGGCTGCGGTTTATCTGTGTTGCAGCTTATCTATGCATGAAATGTTCTCCGTGATATAAAGAAAAATGATGTGAAAGCACCAGGATATTTACATTTTAATATGAGGCTACACCTAGCTTATCATTTCCCTTCTGATCCCCTTCGTAAAATGGAATTATTTCCTTTACTTGCTGACAAGGAATGTTTCAAGCGCTAGTGTTGCAGGTGATGATCAGCAGTGGGAAAAAACTCTTGATTAATTTTAGAAGATTCTTTATTGAAGAGAAATGTTATTGATTGTCTTTAATTGTATATTTTATGTTGCAAATGTGGAAGTGATGCCGTGGCCTTGCGTGCGATTGAATACATCCAAAGGGAACACACGCACAAGAAACAGTGTAAAATTGCGATCATGGCAATCTCAAACACCAGTCTGAACTACAGAACACTCCCGATAATCCACCTGCGGTTTATCCGTGCATGAGTTTTCTTTCCAATGTTCTCCGCGATGTTAAAAAATGAAATAAAAATGACGCAAAAGCACCAGGATATTTGCATTTTAATGCCGATACATCAGATTTATTATTTCCATTAGAATCCCCTTCATAAAATGGAAATGTTTTATTTGCTTGCATATAAAGAATGTTTCAAGTCTAGTTGGAGGTCTGCTCTGGCATTGCTGATGACGATAAGCGGCGGGAAAAAAACTCTCGATTAATTTTTAAAGATTCTTCAGTGTTTAACCAATCGTGAAGTAGGAAAATATTAATTACGATCTTTAATTGCATATTTCATGCTGCGAATTCGCAGTGATTGCCGTGGCCTCGCATGCGGTTGAATACGGCCCAGGGGCCCTGGGGATTTCGTCGCAATTATGCATGTTCAAGCCGTGAGTCAAGGTCAAACTGGAGAGAAAGGGAATGGTAGAAGTGAAGGCAGCGAGGGAAGTGGGTGTAGAGATAGCACGAGTCAGAGTCGGGCACTTGCCTGCGTAGACAATAATCCATAAGGCGTGGTTTCCTACGACCGCAGTTGCTTGATGGCATGATTTCATGCCCGTTGCCTTCACGGGAGTTCCTTGTTCCTATTTCCGAGCAGCGTGGCGTGCAATGGCGCTCAGTGATCACGGATCTGTATCCAGCAGTAGTTACATCCCGGAAAACTCGTGCGAGATTCTGTCTCTCTTTTCTTTTTTCATTCTTTCACTCCTTTGCAAAATTCCCTCCCCACACTCATCCACTGTTTGGAGCTCGGCCAGCTCTCTTGCTCTTCGGTGGTCTTGGAGTGCACTTCCGCCAACTAATGGAGTGATTCCTTAAGAATCATTTTTGGTTCTGGCAGGCAAACACAGCTTTGTACTTAGATTTTCAAAGTACTGTAGATTCCGGTTAATTGGGACATATTGGGACTTGTGCACTCTGCCCCAATTAAGCGGCTGCCCCAATTAGGCGAACTATCCTGTATATGGGCATAAACAAACGTTGAAATGATGGAAAGACGATTAAAGAATGTTTATAATGCAACATAAGTTTATTAAACTATTAATTCGATTAATAAATCATCAAGTTTAGTTAATTTATTATGATTTTTAAGAATTACAACAATTTAGTTAAAAATATTTTTCACAGCCTCGGGCGACGCTGAATGAATGTCTTTTACTAAGTCCTATTAAAGAAAAGTCCTATCCTCTTGCGGATAGTATAACAACAAGAGCTTTCAAAATAGGGCAAGAATAGGAACATTTGGGAAAAATAATAGTAAATCAAAAGAGGAAAATATTAAAAAATAGTATTCTGAAAAAAAAATTTTAATCTCGTCCCTAGTATAGAGTCTATGTCGCCGACTCATGGCCCAATAAAGCGACATGCTGTCCCAATTAAGCGGAGAATACTCTGGTATATTCCTCTATTGGATTCTGTTCTTCAAGTTCTGCCCCAAGTACCGTATAAGCGCGTGTAAGAGGCGCACCTTTTTTCCCAGAAATTGCAGCCGAAAATGAGGGTGCCCCTCTTACACAAACTTCTTATCTTCCCCCCTCCCCTTGACCGGTCGCAAGTCTAAGGGGAACTGAGTGGCCTTGGTTTTCAGTGTGAGTCAGTCATCTGTAATCCTAGGTCAAAAACAAGCGGCAGGCAGGGGAGTTTCTCCCTTAGTGATGTATTTTTAAAATGCTACTGTTTGCTTTTCTTGTAAGCATCGCGCCGTCACGTCGGTACCCCAGAGGTGAACATGGAAAAGATCGCGCGGGGGTTTTTCGCTCCGGAGGGCGCGCTTAATTTACTGCCATGAGTGGGCATCCCGCGACATTTATACTGCATATAGTAATCGGTTATCAAACGTAGAGAAACTCGTATTTTTGAATGACATACCTGGTCAATAGTCAATATCTGTCTTGCCAAGTAATTTCCATTACGCCGAGGACCTGATTTTCCAAAAATCATCTTCAGACGCTAATATGAGGATTATTGCAACTGAAAATTATATTGGTGCCAAAACCTGCGCTTTAAAAAATTCGAACGAGTGTATTCATTGTTGGACTAAATTGTGGATGGAAGAAATCAGAAATGCTTGCAAGTGAAGAGCGCAGAAGGAGAGGTCCAGGGGAAGGAGCGCAATCCCTCCGTCTTCGAAGCAAGCAACGAAATACGGAGGGGAAGGAGCGCGCTCCCTCCCCTCCGTATTTCAAGCTACGAGGCTATGAGCGAAGGAGCACGGGAAGAACACGTCTGAACTTGCATGTGACGTCGTTGCCTTCAAAGCGAAGGGGCGAAGGCGAAGCAATGTGATACACGCAGTTTGCGTTGGCTAAAGTTTCCAGTCCGTCTTGTCTTGTTTGAATGCGCTTATGCTACGCTTGTTTCTTCCGAAATTGTCCTGTTTCGACTATTTTGAATATTAGTAGCCTTATTGTAACTATAAATCATTGTGTCAAACAAATTAGAGCTTAAAAAACTTAAATTCTGTCAGATATGCGTCGCGTTATTAGATCTCTTTCTTTTTTTGAACCTCGTGCGTGTCATACAATTATTGAAAGCTATCGAGATATCTTCGGGCTCAGTAGATGACTCACCTAGCATTTGGCCTCCATAAACTGGGGATTGATCAAGGTCAGTTGGTGAGACGGGGTAGGGATGAAACACGTTTCGATTGTTCCCGTGTAACTTGATGTTTTCCTATTTTCCAGTGGGGTCTCGGAAAGGAAAAAAAATACGGCAGAGGCATTGGCTGATGGAGGGCCGAGTGTGGTTCCGTTAAATCTACGACGTGGTTATTATCCTACGGCGCTGAGATTGCCCCGATTGTTGTCCAAGCTCTTGGGAAGGTTCATGCTATGTGCCTGTCGTGTTTTGCCTTAAAATTTTCCACGGCTGCAATTCTATTGCAGTACTCCTACGAGAGCATTTAAACATAATTCTTCATGAATAGGAAAAGCATCGTTGAGTAACGGCGTATGCGAAGAGAGGATCGGAACTCTTTCTACTCCCTCTTATGCCGCTATTATCAAAATTTCCTCTTTCAATTAATATTGAAAGAGGAAAGTTCGATAACTGTCGAAATTCCAGGCGTACGTCTACAACACCGTGCGATAGTATTAAAAAAATGCCGCAAATTTTTTTTCTTCATAGCTCCGATGCTCAAAATAGGGGTGCGCCTCTTACACAAGCTTATACGGTAACCGGTGGACCCATTAAACGGAATCTACTGTATTGTTAATGTGTCTTAAGAGATTATTAGTTATCATCGTTGTGTTCTGTAATAATTTTGATTTTGAATATTTCTACTTGGAATACATTTTGATAGAACATGACTCGTAATTTTGTGACAATTGTTTCTTTGACTGCTGATTATTCTCGTTTTGTGGAGCCTTTCCCTCATGCAGCTAGTAACAGACGAGCTGATTCCCAACTGTGGTTACAAAATAGTCGCTCCGTGTGACCTGGGCCTAAGGGTTAATAATATTGATTGTGGATTCTCTTACAGCCCCAGGTTTCAACTGCTTCCCGAAGTGAAGATGTGGATCCTGAGGGTACAGGAGCCATTGTGCCAGACCTCGACTGGAAGCTGGTTGGGGGCAAGAGGAAACCATCTCCCGAGGACGATCATGCTGCCCAGGTATGCCGTTCAATCCGTCAGATTACAGAACTGTTCCATTGCATGCTACTATATTGCATGAATGAGTATATCACGTACAGTGAGTCATCGTTTAACGTCACTTACTGTTCCTGAAAAATGTGACGATAAACAAAATGACGTTAATCGAAACATAATATCCCGTAAGAAACAATGTAAAAAGTGAATATCGGCTCCTAGACCTCACAACTCCTACGCGAAAAAATTTTAGCGTATCATATCTGGGGTATTTTTTACGATGGGAATGCCAAACTATGGCATAAATACGAGTTCCTGTCTTCATTGACGACAATAGCAGCAGTGACGTAAATCCTTCTCCATTTTTGTATCTTCCCGCATTTGCTTTTCAGCTTCGCTATGGTGGTCGCCCGGGCGAGCGTCGCCTGGGCATCATCATCGCTGAAACATCGTCACAGTTACAGGAACCAAAATTATTGTGAACACGGCAAAAAAAGTGACGACAAAAACTCCGAGTTCTACACGGAAAAATTCCTTGAAATCACTTTTTAGGTTCCTGAAAACCATAATGTCAAGTAAAACCTTGCGCACCTACCAAAGAATTCATTTAGCAAAAAATTTGCTAAAACCATAATCGCAATTAACAATAAATACACCGTTTTACACTTCGTTTAGACTGACTGTATTACCGCCCACGAAACGAACAACCTGCAATGCCCGCCACTTCGCATTTTTTTCTCGCGCGAAATTTAAAAGCCTTGATGTTATCGCGAAGCAAAGGTGCGATAAACGAATTAAAGTCTCAAAATTTAATGACGTTATCGCGAAATGACGTTAAATGGGGTGACATAGAACGAGGACTCACTGTACAGCAGCAGCAGCAAACTCAGTTCTACGTGTTACTTACTAAGGCAGCTCAGTTCCATAGTTTGGCATTCCCATTGTAAAAAATAAAAAAATGTGTATTAAAACTGCGATGATGCTCTTGAACACTTAAATGTAAATACAGTAGAACCTCGCTTTTACGCCCCCGCAATTTACGTTTTCCCTCAATTTGCGACATTTTCGTCGAGTCCCGATGATTTAAGTATCTCTACAATGTTAAGTCTTCCCCGCATTTACGCTGACGAAATTTTAAATGACCCGCTATTTACGCCAGGCCGCCAAAGGGAACATGGCGGATAGCGCACCGTAATAAACAAGAAAGAGTTTTAGAGATCGGGGGCAGGGATAACCTTTTTGCGAGAAGGTTGCAAAATATAGGAAAGGAAGTTGTATTTACAACCTCCTTGCCTTTTCGGCATACCTGTCACCAGCGCCACTATCATTAATACGCTACAATAATTCCTTCTTCATCTGTTTCTGATCACTGGGTGCTTTCCATTCGTCGACGCAAGTTGACTTGCGTCGACACAAGTCGTGTTTTGTGCTTTCCATTCGTTGGAGTTGCCGACACAGGCGGACTCACACCGACTCTGACGAAAAGCTGAGTTTGAGACAGCGGACGGAGGAATTGCGCATGCATAGTTGTTTTGGCGCCTTTCACCTGCATTGGAACTGGAGTTGAAACATTTTTTAAATTAGTTATTGGCAAGTGTGCGATATGTTCAAGGTATGACGTTTTAAATAAATAGGTTATATATAAATGTAATAATGCATTTTTGTTAAATTTGCAGTAGTTATTATACAATTCTGAGATGATTCTTATTGTTATTTTAAAATCTTGTGATTTTGAGTGATATTATTTTTAAATATACCTGCCATGCCTATAACTAAGTCGAATTATTTGCGTACAGTGCATCATTATTTTCACCGTAAAACGGTCAAGAGAACAATCCAAATGACCAATGACCATAATCCAACATTGGTCAATAATATAAACAAAAAACATTCCAGATCTTCACTCTGAATCACTTACATCGTTCTCTTTGGATAAATTTCCCGGTTTTCTAAACTCGTGTTCTACGCGCATCAACCACTGCGCATACGGTGCTTTCCATTCGTGGCTGGTGGTGGCTGGCTAGGAGTTGACTAGAGTTAACACGAGAGTCGCCTGAATGGAAAGCACCCACTATCGCGGGGATCGCGGGATTTCCTGAGACAGGTTGTTTGCGAAGTTTCAATTTCTTTTCGAGTATTGTAGGCAAATTGTAGGTTTTCCACTTCGCTTGTAAGCATCGTAGTTACAAATATAGACGCTATGTTTATACTCGTAGTCGTTCTCGTGATGATCCACGCAATGGGCGTTCTCCTTCGCGTACATAATTACCAAGTTCTTCGTTTATTTTTTAAGTCATTTTAATCGTAATCTCCTTTTCCCTGCTTTTTTTGTGACAGCGTCAATAAACGCGAATCAAATACTGAATGGCCTAGAAATGAGAGAGGAAAAACTTTTCAATAGAAGATAAAATAAAAATGTTGGGAAGAGTTGACTCGCATGTATAGGTTCACGCGTTTCCCTTGCCAAAGAACTTTGGATTCCAGTGTCCACATTAAACACTGTTATTAAAACTCGCAAAAACATAGAAACCAGTGCAGTGGATTGCGGACCTATTGCAAAGAGGCGAAAATATGTTAAGTACTCGAAATATGATAGACTATAGAAGAAATTTTAAAAGAATGGTTTCAGTGCACCAGGTCCTCGAACATACCCATAAGTGGAGTTATTTTGAAGGAAAAAGCGCAACATGTGGCAATGAGGCTGGGAATTGAAGACTTCGAGGCTTCAAACGGATGGTTAAGCAGGTTTAAGAC
Source organism: Ischnura elegans (assembly GCF_921293095.1). Classification (NCBI taxonomy): domain Eukaryota; kingdom Metazoa; phylum Arthropoda; class Insecta; order Odonata; family Coenagrionidae; genus Ischnura; species Ischnura elegans. The sequence continues at coordinate 104,970 of NW_025791658.1, read as the reverse complement.
TAGGCATAATGTTGTATACAAAACAATTTGTGGTGAGTCCAATAGTGTTGTTCGCCAAACAGTGGCACAGTGGAAGGAACATTGTTTAAGTGAGCATATATAGAAGGGTATGCTCCAAAAGACATTTTCAATTTAGATGAGACGGGCCTTATTTTCAATACACTTCCCCATAAGACTTCAAGAGTTTGGAGGTGAATCTTGCCATGGTGGGAAGCATAGCAAAGTGCGTTTAACAGTATTGTATGGTGCTATTGGTAGTGAAAAGTTAAGGCCATTTGTCATTGGAAAATCCAAAAATCCCAAATGTTTTAAAAATATCAAGACAAGTGAGGAGGATGATGATGATACAGAAATGCCAAAAGAAAGCGCTATCAATGCTATATCTGCTGTCAGTGCACCAAGGCTAAATTTACCAACTGTTGCAGGAAATGAGAGAGAATTAGAGCTGTTGGACATCATAGAAAAAGAGTATAAATAATTTGCACAAATAAAATGACCAATCAAACAAAGATAATGGAATATTTCCAGAAGAAGGCTAATTAAAAGAACATATTGCAATGGTGCTTCTTTTTTCATCACTGAATTCATCCCAGAATATTTAATTTAAATTCGGCGATATAAAATTATTTGCTTTCAATTTTAAGAAGACTTCATGAGAGTTTAGGTTGATACATATTGTTTTTAATTAAATGTTAAATGGATTTTAAGTCAAATATTTTTTTAGTTTGTCCAAAGATTAAAATATTTTTACTTTAAAAGATTTTTTAAATTTTATGGAGTTAATGGAATATGTTTATCCATTTTACTTATTTATCAGCAATTATCTGTGTTAAAGGATCTCTTTCAGAAGACTGATGTTTTGTATGGTCTACCTCACTGAGAGTTCAGTACTAGTAAAGAATTTTTTGTTATCATAACTAAAGGTTTTATACTTACTATTCACTTAGAACACGATCCATGTGAAAAATAGAACATTTAACTATATTTAAAGGAGTTATTTTTCATTAAATTGTGCCTAACCTCGATTTTACACTTTCCCGCGATTTACACTTTTTTTCCCTGTCCCCCTCAAAAGTGTAAAAGAGGGGTTTTACTGTATGTGTATAGGGTAACATACTGTTTGTGTAAGGGTGCGGGTTCTTGCCCTTGGTGTCGGGAAGCGAATAATCACACACAAGTATTAGAAGTTTTTAACCCAAAGTTTATTTCCTTTTAAAATCCCAGTTTTCCAATCAATTCAATGAATATACATAAAGTAATAATGAATTTGTGCGTCTAGAATAGCCAAAATTTAGAATATTACCAATGTCTCGGGAAGGAGAGGAGCTGCTGGTGATGGCACGGGTGGATAGCGTAGTGCTTAGGTCGCACGGGCCCTACGGCGCTTCGACTCCAACTGACGGCTACATAGCTGACAGACCAGTGACTGAGTAGAGTTACTGAGTGCGTGAGTCCCTGAGTGCCCGAGTGACAATAGGGTAGTTTCCTTCATCGAAGAAAACGAAAGGCATTGATTGCAATTCGTTACCCACCATTAGTGTATACATAATATACAAATTATTTGGTTTTAGAAATACCGGTTTAGACGAATGGCAAGGGTCAATTTTATCCTCATTTGAAAAAGGCCAGATTGGCGCCCATGCGATTCCACTCCGCGTGACGTCACAGGGACCTAGTTTCTACACGAGAGGATAGGAGTTATACATCGTCTGAGGTTACCAATGCATGCATGAGGCACAGAGCTCAGGGAAACATGTCTTAATAATCACCTATTAAAACTGGCTAAGGTCGGAAAGTTTTCTTCGTTTGATAAGGTATTAATAAACCTTTTTTAAGCCACGCGCTACCATTCAGCAAGGTACTCAGCTATCCGCTAGCATCCTGCGTCCTATCAGCGCTCAGAGCCTCGATCAAGGTCACTTCACAAGGAGAGAGGGGGAACCAGAAATGCGTCGCACGGACTTTCCTACTTACGCGTCGTGTTTTTGCGCGCTTGAAAATTTTCACTTTTCATTTAATCACAAAAAATAGGTATCGTCATTTAAAAATCTAAAAGCGTGAAATACGTACTCCACGAGTAATAATCTTTCGATTTAGGCAGTAAAAAAATAATAGGAAACCACCCTATTGCATCTACACCGTGCCATTATATAGGGAAGTGGAACCAGGATGTTTTCGTCCAAGCGTTAGGGGAAGAGGGAGGTTAGGCATTCTAGAAAGTGAAAAGGTGCAAATCCCAAGGTGCATAGTTTGTCATAGCTGGCTATTCTGAGGCGTCTCACAACGACATATTTATGTATATTTTGGAAATGGAAATCTTCCATTTCCGGATCACTACATTTGTTATGTTGGTATCTATATGTATGTATGTATTGTATGACTTGACTTGCCTTATATCTGGGACATTATTTAATGCACTAGATCGCTGGGCAAATAAAATAATAATAATAATAATACTATTTCATAAAGAATTTCATGTGTATTAAAACTAGAGATGGGCCTCTTCCGGTTCCTGGTTCTGCCGGTCCTTGCCTGTAGAACCTATCGCATAAAGTTGGTACTTCGGAATCGGAGATTTGATTTTCACTCCTCCTTCAAAGCACTGCAGGAACAAGTGACTTTGTACGCAGTCACGCGCACGGGTGCAAAGTTAAATACACCAAAGGGTCGTTCGTCATCGCAGACCAGCTAAATAAGGAGACAGACTGGCAAAATAAGGGTTTTTCACCCCGCAACTGTGTCTTACTAAGCACGACCCTCGCCACATGTGCCACAGTGTGAACTTGTGACGTCAACATCTTGCTCGGTAAAACCCATCCCGAAGTTCACTCTGAGAAAATGGATTGGTGGTGGAACTGGTTAGCACGCCTGACCGGCAATCGGGAGATCCGGGTTCATATCCCGGCTAAGTCAAATATATTTTCAATGGGAACTTCATCCTTTGGTGTATTTGAATTCTATAACATTAGTGTTTTTTTATTTTGCTATCTTATTTATCTAATAATGCTTTCATTTTGCTTTATTATGTCTTTATTTTGCTTATTTATGCTGAATAATCCGCCACTGATCTGTCTGCATAAATGTGAAAAGTAAAAGGCTACATTTAAGCGTGTCAGAACTTAAAGCTACTGTAAGCGTCAAGGGCCTATGCTGCATAGTGTTGCGGTGAAATAAAATAAAACTCGTGCTCTGCCTGTCAGATCAATTGTGCCTGACAGAAGGTTATTTTGTTGCAGGTCTGCGGCACCACATGTGCCACAGTGTAGACTTATGACGTCAACATCTTGTTCGGTAAAATCCATCCAGAAGTTCGCTCTGAGAAAATGGCTTAGTGGTGGAACTGGTAAACATGCCTGACCGGCATTCGGGAGATCCGGGTTCGAATCCTGGCTGAGTCAAATATATTTTTTTATGGGGAACTTCATCCTTTGGTGTATTTCACTTCTCCTAGTGAGAGTATTTCAAGAGAATGAGAGAGAAATATTCTCGTCCCGATCTTATATAGGATTACGTATAGGATATACTTTTATTAGGGATGGTCGGATCGGATACCTCAGATCCAAAGTCACGGAAGACATCGGATCTGGATCCGAAATTATAAATACAGTGAGACCTCTCTTAAACGAAACTCAAGGGACTGAAATTTTGCCGTTTCGTTGATCGGGGGTTCGTTCCCCGGAAGTGATACGCATGTTCCATCATCCCAGGGACTCAGAAATTGAAGCAAGTCTGCATGCGTTATCTTCATTCTACCTTCGCATACTTCAAAACGGTGCTGATTTCTTCAACTGCAATGCAAATCGCGGGCAATAGACCACATTTAGGAAGCCTCAGTTCTTATTATTCAATCACTTTGCGTGCTTTTTAAGCGGTTTTCAAAAATGTATACAGCGTAGCGGTGAGCGCGAGGCCATCCCTTTATTCTCAATATTTGAAATAGAGTTCATGTATTCGCGAGGTATACACTGAAAAATTAAGAATTCGATAGATTTGACCATTACTAATATAAATTTAAGTTAACAGCGCCAATTATAGCTTCATCGTGAAATTTAGATCTCTCTACCATAACGCCGCGAGTTGCGACTTTTGTCGACCCATTAAAGCGCAGCATTTCTTTATAGTAGTCGAATCCAGAATACGCCATTGCAATATTTGCGGTCGCGGGCTTCGTAAATAATTCATTGTACTAGCATCATTTCTATCGTATTGCGGATCGACAACTGCGGATAAAAAAACATCTTGAACGGCTTTATGCAGGAGTACTCAAAGTAAAATACGAATAGACCTTCGAAAATGAGTTTTTGTGAAATAATATTCTGTAACCCTCAGTTCGCTGGCATTTGGAAACTTTCTCGTCCCGATCTTATATAGGAATACGTAAAGGATATACTTTTATTAGGGATGGTCGGATCGGATACCTTAGATCCAAAGTCGCGGAAGACATCGGTTCTGGATCCGAAATTTTAAATAATACCTTCAGAGAATGCAACACCCTCGTAAGAGTGGAAAGAGTTCCGATTCTATCTTCGAATGTGCCATCGCATGCGATTCTTGTCGTACTCATGAACCGTTTAGTTTGAAAGCTCTCGCAGAGGTTACGTAGGAGAATTTCAGCTGTGGGAAATAAAAAAAAAGGCCAAATACAACTGTCACATAGCGTGACTCTTCCGAAATGATTGAACAATCATTGGGGGAATCTCAGCGTCAGGAATTTGAAAATGCATTTGAATCCGAAAATATCCAATCCCGAAAATATCAAGGATCCGATCTAAACCCGGATCCGAAAAAAATCCTGGATCCGTCCATCCCTAAATAATAGTACAGTAGATTCTGTTTAATGGGTCCACCGGTTACTTGGGGCAGCTGCTTAATTGGGGCAGATCTTGAAGAACAGAACCCAATAGAGGAATATCCCAGAGTATTCTCTGCTTAATTGGGACAGCATGCCGCTTTATTGGGACATGAGTCGGCAACATAGACTCTATCGGCAACATAGACTCTATACTAGCGACGAAATTAAAATTTTTTGTTTTCAGAATACTATTTTTTAATATTTTCCTCTTTTGATTTAATCTTATTTTTCACAAATGTTCCGATTCTTGCCCTATTTTGAAAGCTCTTGTTGTTATACTATCCGCAAGAGAATAGGACTTTTCTTTAATAGGACTTAGTAAAAGACATTCATTCAGCGTCGCCTGAGGCTGTGAAAATTATTTTAAACAAAAATGTTATAATTCTTAAATATAATAATAACTTGACAGAACTCGCTCATTTATTATTCGAATTAATAGTTTATTAAACTTAGATTGCATTATAAACATTCTTTTGTCTTCTTTCCATCATTTCAACGTTTGTTTATGCCCATATGCAGGATAGTTCGCCTAATTGGGGCAGCCGCTTAATTGGGGCAAAGTGCACAAGTCCCGATATGTCCCAATTGACCGGAACCCACTATATTTTGATGCTTTCTATTTTATTGACAAAATGAGGAAATCGATAAACAAACGTGCATGTAAGGCAGAAGTGGTCTCTTGCATGTCGTAAGATTTGAAGATGAATGTGGTTTGCAAATGTTAATGATGGCTCTTACTCTTCAGGTATCAAGTAATCGGTTGCCTGACGATATGGTTGTTTCGTGTCGGACTTGTTTTGGTGCGTGTCGCTCTGCGAGGAAGATATTTGCAGATCATGAACCAGGAGTGCCCTTGTACAAGACAATCAATGACATCTACGAGTTGAATGTGAGTACATTAAAACCTCTTTACATCATAAACTCCATACTTCATACCACCCTTACGGTCCCATCATATTTACATGTAAATTTATAGGCAAACCTCTTTGTAGTGGACCTCTTTATCTCAATAAAGCTCCACTTATCATACCAAGGAGACACCCCCAAGATGGTCAAACTACCTCCGTAAATCATACCAAGACAACTATAAATTATTAATGCAGTTGCGATTACGTAAATGGAATGACATTTTCAGCATTAAATGTTTCACGCTTATTTTTTTTCTTTTACACATTTAATATGCTGTAATTTTCACGTTAATCATTAGTTGTGGCCATTTTGTTTCATATGAGAACATACCTAACAGCAAATAAGAAAATAGATATCCAATAATCCTAATCATTTTAAGTGACTGTTGAATTAAGAGAGATCACATTGTTTTCTCTTGAATCATGGTAAAAATCACGTGAAAGCGCTTACTTTGTGTTACCATTAATTTATAAATATTTGTTCACTAATGCATGCATGTTTATTTAAATACATATATGTAATGGTTTAAAAGAGAGTAATGCCTTTCATTTCCAAAGGATATGAAAAACTGGTGCAAATCAACTTAAACCTCTCTATAGTGAATAGTATCAAATTGCCCAAATTTTGATCCCCTCAACAACAATTTAAGGAGGTTTTACTCTCCCCCGCCTCTTCCTTGCTTCGCTACTTACTCCCACCTCTCCATTTCTGACGACACGCAGTCTCCCTATTTACCCTGCCCCCCCTGTGCCTTCCCGTTTTGTGCGGTTCTTCCCATGTGTCATTATTCTACAGTTATGACCAGAGTCCTCCTTCCACCTTTTTTCCCTGTCTCCATACATAATGCATTCATATTTATGGCAGTGGCTTAGTGAGGGGGGAATTGGACGCGGATACATCCCTTCTCTCTTAATAATCACCTATTAAAACTGCCTTTGGTTGGAAAGTTTTCTTCATTTGATAAGGTATTAATAATCCTTATTTAAGCCAAGCACTACCTGCTAGCAGGGTCCTCTGCTACCTGCTAGCATCCTTCATCGTATCAGCACTCAAAGCCTTGCCCCAAGGTCACCTCACCTGGCAACAGCGGGAACCAGAGCGACGTCACACGGAGTTTTCCCAGCATTCATACTTAGCCGTCGCGTTTTCGCGTGCTTGAAACTTTTCAGTTTTCATTTAATGATGAAAAATAGATATCGTCATTTAAAATCTAGAAGCGTGAAATACATACTCCAGGAGTAATAGTCTTTCGATTTAGGCAATAAAATAATAATAGGAAACCACCGTATTAGGATATTATAAACTGACGATGACACTTTTTGTAAAATAAATAAAGAGATAATCTACACTGTGAACCTACTTCAAAGCCACAATACTCAAAGCTGAAACGTTTCTGTGAACAATGAAAGAGTAAGAAGAACTTTCGAGTGTAGTGTTACGAATTTTAAACAACCTAAAGTCTTACCTGCATTCACATGATGATTAGGTGGCTTCCATCGCGGTAGAATATGGTCCGAATCTCTTACAATGGACAGGAAACGCGATAATAAGGTGCAAGTACAACAGATATGCTGCAAAGTTGCATGGGTAACAGCAGCTAAACTGCCTTCCCTCCATCGCCAACCGATCTAGTCGAAGTCTACCACAGAAGTGAGCAAGAGGGAAAATTTCCACCATTAGATATACTACAATTCAAAGAGGATAAATATCAGTTCTCAAAATCTATTTGCATAGGTTTAAAAGCCCTTATTAAGGTAATCGTCTACAGAGTAATACATATCGTTCAGTAATAGCCTTTTTAATTTACACTTAAACAAATTGATGTTGTTCACATTTTTCATACATGTGGGTAGTAGGCCGGCCCTTATTTTTCAGAATTGAGAAAAGTTATGTTTTCCTAGTCTCAAAATGGTCCAAATGAGGTTCATATTCATGTGTTAAAATTTGGTTACTTGAAAATAATGGCAACCCGTGCCCCAAGGGCCCTAAGTACTGAGGACCCTCAATTGAGATTTTTGGGGCCGAAACAATGCTAATTCTATGTAAAACGTAGAAGTAAAATTTGCTCCTGCTGGCAAGATTTACATGCTAGTGGTATTGAAGAATTGAAAAGGCACCATTACCGCATGATTTGTTCAAAACTGCTCTTTATGTGCAAAATGTTAAAGTATTTCATACAATTGTGTTTGTATGAAGGAATGAAAATAATGAGCAGGGCTTCCAGGGCCATAGCAGTTGATAGAAATATTCAAGGAATAATAAACGAGGCAGTCAGTTCACATTTGTATATCAATGTGGAGAGATAGTTATTTCTTATGTACAGTGCGCAAAGGATAGGAAGTGCTAAGTTTTTTAGGATTGAAGGAGAAAAGTGGTGAAAAAACTTTTTATCATGAATACACGTGACGTTCATTTTATGAATAGGCTAACAAGAAAAAGTATGAAATCAAGACTAAATTCAGGCAGTGAACTGGTTGGAAAGGAAAGTGAAGAAATACTTGACTTAAAGTTACTTACAGTGAGAGAAGTACTGTGTGTTTTTCTATAACCTAATGGGTTTTGAAATGTATAAACTTAGTGCGAGAAAAACAGTAAGAAATGCGTTTCATCCATGAACCAAAACGAGAATTCCTGTTATTACGGAAAATAAGGCGATTGAAAAGTTAAAAAATTACACAACGAAGGGATAAACTTGCGACGACATAAAGAGAGAATGGAATCTACCGTGGAGATTTAAGGAAGAGAATCTTTCACAACAAAACTTGATGAATTGTTTGACATTGCAAGGGGCGGTGCCATTGAATTTTTGACGCACGCAGTTAATCTCTCGGATAAATGTGCGTGGGATGAAGAAGTAAAATTCTTATGCAATCGAATAGGAGCACGTAATGCAGTTATTGGTGGAATAGATTTCAATATGCTCAAGAAGAAAGAAAAAGTTGTGGTTCTCCGCTCCTTGTGCTGCATCTGCTCCCAATAGTGACTTTCAGATCCTAAAATTACGGAAGTGTTAACCTGGACATAGCGAAAGGAGTACAAAAGAGGTTTTCAAACCACTTGTGGTACCTAAATGAGGAGTTGGTAGGTTTTTCATTCTTTGACGATTCCTTTTCTGGGTGTGAATAGGAAAACGTCATACGCCATATGAGGACACATGAGGGAAAATATTATCCACCAAAGATGGCATTCTATAAACGTAGAGACCTGATCACGGTATCTATATCAAATTTTGTCACTACTAATTCGAGAAAGCTATTTAGTGCATTGGAAATATGAACTGCATTCTTTGATGTGTCCACGCAAGAATGGTATAAACATCCTGATTACAAAAACGATTTGCAAATTATTCGGGGTCTTCAAGCAGTAGATGATTGTGCAGAAAGAGGTGTGAAAACAATTCAAGATTTTAAGTCAACCACGTAGAGGGAAGAGAGCTTTCAAAATTAATTACTAACAATAAGTGTGAATTTTCATCGTAGCACAGCCCCTAACGTCCGCAAATACACTTTAAATGCCAAATATGGGGTGTCAGTGAAAGATTAGAAACATGAAAATTTATTTTGTTTTGGTTAATATGTACTGAAATTCATAGACAGGTGAAATTACGAGTAAATTGATCACTTTGATTGGAAGTATTGTCAAGGCAATTAAACTCTTTCAAACGTCAGCACATTTCTTCAAAGACTACATCTTGCCATCAGGAGCAAGGTCTTTGCCGATGGAGGGGAGGGGGTGGAGGGGAAGTCTCTAGTAAGTGGTGCGGGCCATGCCTCAGCGGCGCCGCGGTGCGGGGTAGCGCCCTGGGGGGGTGGATTGCATTACGACGGACGATATCTCGTAAACGCTTAGAGATAGGTCAAAACAAACAGAAAATCGGCCCTTAAGCCCTTTACTTTTATGTTTTACATAGAATTAGGACTTTTTCGGCCCCAAAAATCTCAATTGAGGGTCCTCAGTACTTAGGGCCCTTGGGGCACAGGTTGCCGTTATTTTAAAGTGACCAAATTTTAACACGTGAATATGAACCTCATTTGGACCATTTTGAGACCAGGAAAACATAACTTTTCTCAATTCTGAAAAATAAGGGCCGGCCTAGTGGGGAGTTTCTTAAACATTTGATGCCCATTTCCTCTGGGCCAATTTAGCTACCTTATTGCGTACAAAATTGTAATGCAAGTCACTTTGTGACCTAGTGGGGTAATTATGAAGAACACTATTCATAATGAAATTATTAAAGTTATTTTTTACGTACGTAATAGTAAATAAAATATACACCAAAAGGAAATTTTAAAAAAAGAATCGAAGGCAGGATCACCAGGGAATACCATTACCACAAGTTCAAGGGTAGTATGAAATCCTTCGTTGACATGTGGTGTCAGGGCGGTGTCCTGTGTGAGGTGGCAGACACGGAAGCTGGAGACCTTATACTGAACATGAGGACGGAGCCATAGAAGAAAGAGCATAACAAGAAGGGCGGAGCCTTCCTGGGGCATCACGACTCAGAGGGGGGGCCTCATGCGCGGAGGGATGGGGTCCAAGGTTGTGGTAACCAGCCCCTTCGGCGGACCTCCCCTGTGCGCGGCCCTGGGGAAGGCGTTGAATGAAAGAAAATGAATGAATGAAACGAAAGAATAATGATGATATATTGATGAATAAAACAATGTGGTGACGGAAATATATACCTTTAGAAAAACGCCCTTAGAATAATAATAATAAACACAGCCACATTTAGTTCCACATCTGTGCAACTGTCATTTTCTCTCACAATGGGGTGAAATGGAGTGAAATCACTACTTTCACTCACAGGGTATATATCCTCTCCTAGCACATTGCTGTGTAAGTTAATTACACCATACCTAGCTGAACGGAGACCTAGGAGACCCTTAACCCTGATTTTCTTTTCAGCCTCCAGGATTTGTACCATGGAAACATTTATAATTTCCTTCAGAAAGTTGTCGGCAAGTCCCAAAGCGCCTTTCTAAATTCTCTGTTTGGAATTTACCCGTCAAGACATAATCTGCTTTTATGTCTGTCAGTGAAAATTTAATTATCTCCACTACTGCCTTAGTGGAATGATAAAGGGATGCCATTGTGTCCTTAGTAAACCCAAATTTAGCAAAGCTGGAAAATCGCCATGCATTTAGTTACTGTAAAAATCCTTCCAAAAATTTTATGCGACTGTCATGCACATCCTTAAAGGGATGCTTATCCTCACGTCTCAGACGAATCCCTTGGTGGTGACGAAAATATTTATGCCTTTTAAAAAACCGCCCTTAGCATAATAATAATAATAACACACAAGGAATCGGTAGAATTTGCAATTCCTTTGCAGATCATCTGACCACCTTTCTTTTTTTGCTCCAGGAGTAGTAATTCAGGCAATAAAAAAGTAATGGGAAACCACCTCATTGTCGTATTCCCCGAAAGTCTGCCTTGTTCTGCATAAGGCTCTTGATGCCTTAGACCAGCGGTTCCCAAACTGGGGGTCGCGACCCCCAGGGGGGTCGCGGGCCGTTCGGAAAGGGGTCGCGAGATGTGCGAATAATAAAGTGAACTATGTACTTAAACTTAGACAACCATTTTTAGGGGGTCGCGGCTAAAACGTATGGGCTAAAATGGGTCGCAGAAAGAAAAAGTTTGGGAACCGCTGCCTTAGACCAATGGTCTGAGATTTGGAGTCTGAAAATTAATCCAGCCAAGTCTACCATTCTGCCATTCACCCTACGCAAGTCTATCCTGAGTATAAATTACCGATTATCTATTTCTTCAGTCACCTCTCAGAAGGATTTAGGGGTTATTTTTGACTCTAAGCTGCTCTTTCGCGAGCACATTAAACCCATTTCCACCCGTGTTATGACTTTGGTGGGTATGATGTATCGCCACAGTGAGGTGTTGGATTTAATGCTATATGCACCTTCTTCCTTTTCCTGTGTCTCTCCGGTCCTAGAATACTGCAGCCAAATCTGGTCTACGGCCCCACCTTCTTCATCAAAGCTCCTGGAACGCCCATTGAATTTTTTCCTTTCTATTGTCCGCTACCACCACTTGCCTTTTCGTAACTTCTCCCTCAATAGGATTAGTTCCTCCCTTGGCATTGCTACTTTAGCTGATTGCCGTATCCTCAGTGACCGGAGACTCTTGTTAAATATCAAAAATGGCAAATACAGATCATCAGACCTTCTTTCTTTTTTTCCGCTTCGTGTTCCTTCGCACATGGCGACATGACGAGGTCGAGTGACCTATTCCATTGTTTCGCCTTTCTGTCTCTAAACGCTCTTTTCTATTCAGACATCCCTTCTTCCATTAACTCCTATGCCAAATGTGTTCCAAATTTTCATCCTTTTTTATCATCTCTCACCCAACTTGCACCATCGCTATCGTAATATTTCCCCCCTATTCCTCACACCACCCGATGAAATTTACTATTCTTTGTTATTTATTTGTAAATACTGTTGAATATTTTTTGTTAATTATTGGTTACGTTGATTAATTTTATGAAATTGTTTCTCCTGTTATTGTAGTCCTCTGTAATTGGCCTCGTGCTGTTTTTGGATTAAATAAATACATAAATGTTTCTCTCTCGTTCCAGATTGTCCCGGGGGATGGGCTAGCTGAGCATGTGTGTGACTCTTGCTTCCAGAGTGTATTGAGGTTCCAGAGGTTTAGGAGCACGTCCAACCAAAGCCACGTCGCCCTCACCAGCATCAAGAAGAAGCTAAGTGAGGTAAAGTCTGACCTTCTCCATTTATCTTATTTTTCTGCATTGAGGCACGTTTCACTTGGACGCAGCTAGAAATACTCTTTATCAATGAATATCTTCACCCATCCTCTTCCCCTATTCTGGAGTCCATTTTAATATTCGTCAAGTAACTAGGTAACAGTAATAAGATAAACAAATCATAGTTTGTGCCTGAAGATGATGATAATTCATTGAAACCCGGGTCGCGCTCTGTAAAAAAAGAAGTTGTAATTGTGTGATATCCAGGTATGCCAAGGGACCAGGGGCGCAGCCAGGAATTAAGGCTGGGGGGGGGGGGGGTTTAGGTGCAACTAATACCGGTGTGTGTGGGGGTATGGAATACCCACCAGGATAAGCAGTAGGTGCTGAGATTAATAAGTTGCTGAATTTTAACCTTTTCCCTACTATACACGTATATATATATGTGGACGTTTCCTGACCCGGGAGACGACGGGCGTATATTTACGTGTGACATTTTCCTAGCCAGGAAAACGAAAGCCGTATATAGACGTTTTTTAGCTCTCCCCCTGTTAGGACGGTCGCGGGTTTACGTCGTCTTTGTCTCGGGACCCAACCCTGCGGGGTTTAGCGTTTACCCTCGGAATCCGGGAGCAGGTACCTGGACCCCTCCTCTTTTATAACCCCTCTTAGCGGTAAGGGACAGCGGTCATACAATTGCTTATCCAGTCAGGTTTCGAAATAAATATTTGTTCATTTCTCAAGAAAAATAAACTAAGGATTGTATTATTTGTCTTTTGAGTAGTGTTTACAATTTTTAAACGAAATTCTACGATAAATATTAACTTATATCTCGAGTTATGTATAAAAATCAACATGGATTTGTTGCTGCATTAAATGCGTTAATATTGGCCTTAAGCCCGTATGACACTTCCCAATTTATCGGCCAATCCATTGGATATTGGATTGTGGACCCACTGACACACACCAATTTCTAGCCCAATCTTCGTTTCACAATATTGGGCACAATTTCTTGGCCAATCTAGATTTTAGAACAGGTTCTATTTTCTCGCGGCCAATCTCCAATCAGAAATCAGTCTTGTCGACTCCTAGTGGCCAAAACTAGAAGCTCTTTGCAAAACATTCGGTTTGGCTATTAAGGCCGCTTTACACGGTGAATGATCTTTCGAGGGATCGTTCAAATGACCATTATTCACCGTGTATAACGGAAATTTCCTGCATTCGAATGAAATTTCAGGCCTGTTCTAATTTGCTCGAATGATTTCCGTGAATGATATGAGCGCACGGCATCCATCTTGCCATTGGCATCCACCTCGGAATTTTAATATAATATATAAAAACTTTGGAAGCATAACAACCCATGAAATAGCTCAAATAATTAATATGTACTTTGAGAGAACATAAATTCACAAACATCAACAGTCTAAAGTGGGTAATTCGGAAATAACATTTCGGGTATTTAATGAATAAAAACGTCGTGTTTCTCCTCGATTGCGTCTATATTTTGTTTAATTTACAATTATTAAACTATATTTCATGATTTGAGCGCTAAAGTTTCGGGTGAAAGTTCCAATTAATGACACAATCTCTGTTTATTCGATGAACACATTCCAGCCAAAACGAGCCGCTACGTTATCTTGGCTCACCCATGAGATCACAATATTGCCTATCTCTAATCATTCAAGGAACTCACCCGAATGAAATTTTGAGCATTTCGAGAATATCTTTGCAGCCCCTCGAAATAGTTATTAAATTTACAATTATTATGCCACCTCCCATTCTGTAGCTCATTGGCAATAAATCTGCGTCTTGAGATGCTCTTTTGTCATTTTGTGCTATGTGGCGTTCTCTAGCGGGATATTAGAACACTATAACGGCCAATATTGGTGTAAATATTGGTACGTGTCATACGATGCTTAAAGCCCAATATTTTAACCAATATTGCGCGCTGATATCTTCTTCTTCTTCTTCCTTCCAGGATTAGGCTACTAAGCCTGTTCCGGCTCCACATCACCATATTTTCCTTGGTCTTCCTATACTTCTCTTGCCAAATGGTTGATATTCCATTGCTTGCTTTGGAATTCTTTCATTTGGCATTCGAAGTAAATGTTCTTTCCATCTATGTTTGTATTCTTTTAATTTGTCAGTGACTGCTTGGACACCCAGTTCATCTCTTATTTGAGTGTTTCTTATTTTATCCAATATTGTGCAACCTTTAACTGATCTTAAAAATTTCATTTCAGACGATTCTATCTGCCTTAATTCCTTCTTTTTTGTTACCCAACATTCTGATCCGTAGAGTACAGTAGGGACTGCCATCACTTTGTAAAATTTTATTTGTGTTTCTTTTCTTGTTTTGTTCTTTAGAGTTCTTCTGATAGTGCCACATATTCTCTGGAAAGTGTTAACCTTATTTATAATATCTTTTTCCTCGTCATATGTTATGTCGCATCCTAAGTACTGGAAGTGCGACACTTGCTCCAGGACTTGATCCTCAATAACAATTTTTGTTCTTATCGGGTTGCTTCCTAAAAATGCCATAGTCTTTGTTTTGTTTTTTGAAATTCTCAGGTTGTATAGCTTGCTCAACTCGTGTAGTCTGTGTACTGCCATCTGGAGTTTGTCCTCTTTATCTTGTATTATAACCTGATCGTCAGCAAACAGCATCGTATTTAAGTATTGAGATGGTCCTATTTCTATGCCTGGTGATACATTATTCTCTTTCCACATTCTTAGAACGTCATCTATGTATAGATTAAACAAGGTTGGGGATAGGCTGCAACCCTGTCTAACTCCTCGGTTAATGATAATTTCTTGGGTGATCTGTTTCCCTGTGTCAATTATAATTCTGGTGTCTCTGTATAGACTCTGGGAAGCTTTTATCAGATGTCTAGGAAACCCTCTTTTCTGCATAACTGACCATAACATTTCTCTATTTACACGATCGAATGCTTTTTCAAAATCTATGAATGCCAGATGCGTTTCCAGATTGAACTCTCTTCGTTTTTGAATTATTTGTTTTAAAGTAAAAACATCGTCGATGCAAGATCTTCCCTTCCTAAATCCTGCCTGTTCTTCTAATAAAATGGCATCAGAGATAGCTTGTAGTCTAGTATTTATTATTCTACTGTAAATTTTGTATGCAGTATTTAGTAGGCTTATACCTCTGTAATTCTCTGGATTATTTCTTTTTCCTTTTTTAAACAATGAAACAACCTTCGCCACATTCCAATCCTTTGGAATTACAAGCTTTTTCCAACACATATTGTGTAGATGGAGGATTCTTATTTGTAGGGATGTACCTCCATATTTTATCAGCTCTGATTCAATTCCATCTATGCCAGCAGCTTTCCTATTTTTTGTCTTATTCAGAGCACATTCTAGTTCTTTCAAATCAATAGGGTCTACTCCTATTGTTTCCTCTGGATTGTTGATCGTTTCATCTAATGTTGGATCATACCATAATCTCCTATAGTGTTCTATCCATTCTTCCTTCGGTATAACATTTAGTTGGGCAGTATCTTTTTCTGATTTGTTGAGTTGTTTCATCAGTTTATATGCTATTTCTTGCCTACCATGAATATCATCCTCTACTCCACTTATAAATCTATCCCATGATATCATATGTGCATTCCTTATTATTGCTTTCGTGCGGTTTCTGACCCTGTGATATTTTTCTTTCGTTTCCTCTGTTTTTCTCTGTAGGTATTCTCTGTATGCTTTGTTTTTATTTTCGATGGCCTGTGCTATATCTTCGCTCCAGATTTTTAAACCTCTTTTCCGTTTCTTTTTATTTCTGGTGCCCAAAACTTCATTAGCTATTTGTAAAATAGCTTTCTTAAGATTTTCCCATTCCTTATTGGTGTCATGTTCTGGTTTTATCTGTTCGAGCAGTTGTGTAATCCTGTGTTGGTACAGTTTTCGAATACTACTCTCTTTCAAAAGGTATGTTTTGAAGATTTTCTTTACTTGACATTTTCTTTTCCGTATTATGCTTCTTCCACCTTGCCCATAGTTGTATTTTTGCCTTAACAAGGAAATGATCGGTGCATATATTTGCTCCTCTATATACATGTGTATCAGTTATCCTCGAGGCTAATTTTCAGTTAACAATTATGTAATCAATTAGGGATCGGTGACCCCTGGCTGACCAGGTGAATTTATTGATATCTTTTTTCTTGAAAAATGTGTTCGTTACTTTTAATTCGTTGAAAGTTATAAATTCTCTTAATTTACTTCCATTTTGGTTCAGATGGTCTTCTCCATGTACTCCAATCAATTGTGGAATTGGCTCTTTCCCAATTCTAGCGTTAAGATCACCAGCTATTATTACGTAGTCCCTGTTATTTAACTTCCCTATTTCTTTTTGCAGTTGCTCATAGAAAATCTCCGTTTCTTCCTTTTTCCCATCTTCAGGTGCATATGTTCCAAGTATTGTTAAATAACCCCTATCAAATTTGAGTCGCACCGTTATTATTCTTTCGTTTATGAAAGTGTATTCCCTGATATTATTTTTCCATTTTTTGTCTATTAAAACACTCACTCCACAACGTGCTCTTTTATTCTGATCAACTCCACTGTATATCATTACGTAATCTTCCAAGTCTTTTGTCTCTTTGAGTTTCTTCTTTGTTTCAGTGATGACCGCCATATTCACTTTGTATTCTTTAAGGGTGTTGTTAAGTTCTAACTCGTGATTGCCTAAGCCTTGTACATTCCATGTGGCTATGTTTAATATATCCGTTATACCCGTATTCATGTCCTTACTTTTGCCTAGTCGTCGTCTGTTGAATCCTAACCTATTCCGAGGCTCTCTGTGAAGCTTATGAGTTAAAGAAGGTTTTACATGGGCAGGTTACCGGTCTGTCGCACAACCCCCAACCTGGAGGACCAGTGGGCTACACTTAGTCAGTCCCCTACCCTTCGACCTGTCTGGCTTGGGTGGCCCTACCAGGAGCATACGCTCCCGCCGCGCGCTGATATATTGGCCAATAAATTGGGAAGTGTCATACGGGCTTTAGAACTTCAATTAAAATTTGACAATGCTCAGAAAAAAATGAGGAATTCAATTCAAAGTCTGTAATTTACGTGCCGGCAACAATAATCCATTTGCTAAATACATATAAGCAATACATAAGTTGACCGCGAACCAATGCCGCAGGTATGGTCGTAAACCTGGAAAGGAGGGAGCACAACTACTCTCAGAGTCCGAGATAATGCGGAGTCTCAGTGGGGAGGGGTCGCAAAAGGTTCTGCGTGACCCTTATTAACGAATGTCCTCCAAAAATGCTCTGTACCACGAGAAAGAAGTCTCTTGGGGCTCAGTACAGCAGTCATGCCAAGATGAAAACTCCGCCGTCTCGAAAGGGTTAAGAGTGAAAACTCCACAGGAAAACTCGTCAACTGGACTGAAATCAGAGGTTTCATTCCCAAATACAAGCATCTTCATTCATATATACAGTACACTAACAATTACAGTGAAATGTGGTAATAACGAACGCCAATGTAATGAAATATTCAGTATAATGAAATTATTTTCAATTTATTTTTTCAAATTATTTCAATTGATTGCCGTCTTGAAAGGGTCAAGATAAATGGTTAAAAATGGTGAGTTTTACGGCTTTCTGAGGGATATCTTATTAATCATTAAACTTTTCTATTAGTAATATCAATCCAATTCAGTGAAATGGATTAAACTTAAATATTTCTCTGAGCTCTGGGGGGGTTTATCCCCCAAAACCCCCCAACGTGGGCATGGATGAAAACCGTCCGCATCCTGCACAGTATCAGCCATGTCTAGCTTGCTAAGGAGGAAGAATTTCATACTAACCGGTGCAATTCTAGCAATTGCTGTATACCAGGTTAGAAGAAAACAGAAGAAAAAGTGGAAAGGTCAAAGGAGGTTTTGGGTGCCCCCTATTGTGGCACGAAGAACATTAAAAGCCGCTGTAGTGACCGTATTTACGTGCTAATGAATATACAGTAAAACTTTCGCAGTTGGAGGGACCGTAATGTGGGCACTGTGTAAATTCAAAGTGCGTAAAATCAAGAGTTGGTATTGAGGAGGAGTATAGTTTTCAGGATAACACTGGCCCTTTATTGTTAGAACACTCAGTCAAACACTTCTATAAAGATCTGATATTTGGGGATATACATATTTAAAAAATTCTTTTTTTATGCAATCACTCATTTTAGGGGAAAAAATCTTGGATTTCACTTTGTTGCAAATCCTTCACGAATATTTTATTCACAACTGCCTCTAATGAATTAGTGTTTTCAATGTAGCCTTCACTAATCTCTGAATGTGCTGTGGCATTACGTAGTTGAATCTGGTTGATTGTTCACGTAAGCCCAGACATAAGGAAAACTCCAACCGTCAGTCACAATCTGGATCAGGGAAAAGACTCCACAAACAAGAAATCAGCTCACAAGAAAAAAATTGCCAAAAAATTTACGAATATTTTCGTTCAATATATTTGAAGTAGAGTATTCAAAATCAGAAATATTACAGAAAACAATGATAGTAATTAATGATCCCATAGGAAACATTACCAACTAAATACCAGCATTATAATTTTTCTAAATGGGCCATGTCCCACTAGCCATGCGTCCACGACCAGGGCCCGAGCAGAAGAGAGTTGGGTATAGCACGACGAGACAGGATTGAGGGGAGGGGTTTTTCCAAGGAGCGGAGGGGTAGTCAGGGCGATGTTCATCCGCTGCGTCACTGCCCCTGTTGACAGGCTGCTCCGCAAAAAATAATCCCTGGGTTGGAGTGAACAGCATGCGGGGCTGGAGTTTTCCCCTCAAACTTCTGGGTTGGAGACATCAGTCGAATCAGAGGGATATTCATTGGAACACAAGGAGGGGAGAGACATAGTGGGGTGAAGTGTTGGAGGGAGAGAGAGTTGTGATAAGACTATGGTAATACTTCTCACTCCAAAGTGCATACTATGAACTTAGCACCGATTTCCCCTTGCTTGCCAAGGAGTAAGTATTCCTCCGCAGTAGCCCTATATAAGTCTTGCATTACAGGTAGGCTGGGTTCGGGGCTGGTTTCGGGTGCTTGTTTCGGATGCTGGTTTCCGGATGCAGGTTTTCCGGAGGCAGGATTTTCCGGAGACAGGATTTTGCGAGACAGGGCCTTTGTGGAAAGGGCCTTTGCGCGAAAATCCTTTGCGCGAAAAGTCCTTAACAGGAGAAGTCCTGCGGATAAGTTCGGAGGAATTTCTGGGGGGGTGTACCAGAAATTTAGGAGGGGGGGGGAGGGGGAACTCTAAAAAATGCCACATCGCATAACGAAAATTGTCTCATACGCAATCATACGTGATTACCATACGGAAAATATGAAATAATTATGTGGGGACATGATTTGAAGCAGCATGGTTTGTAAATGGTTAGCTCTGTCACTGCTATCAGTCTCGCTTTATTGGATGCTTATTGTAATGCGATACCTATATTTTGATTCAGTATATTGAACATTTCTGTAGGCATGCGTTATTCTTTGAGAGACTAGACGATAAGTAGATGAATTTGAGGTCAGAATTATCATCAATATTGAGTTTGTTCTGCGCGAAGTCAAAAGACAACTGCGAAATCAAAATTAGCAGCCTCCTTGGGGCTGAGATTTTGCGGTGCAAAATCAAAAAACTGGGTAAAATCAAGAAAAGACGTAAAATCGAAGTTTCGCCATTGCATTTCCCTATGCTGTTTGGCCGGACTTACATGTCACTGCGTAAAAACAAGACTTGATGTAAAACCAAAGTGTGTAAAATCGAAGTTTTACTATAAGTTTTTCAATTATTTTCGCATGCCCACTCCAAAAATGGAAGGCCATTGAATACAATCTAATTAACTATTCATGGTGAATAGACCCACTCGCACTATCTCCAGGGTCGTTCCATGTCAACTCAACCAATTTTTGGGGGATCCCATGCCCACCATCTCAGATTTTGATCATTTTTTCCCTGTCGTTAGTTTCAACACTAGTTAAGAAAAATCCAAAATATTAAAGACCCGTTGCAAGTATTTTCCAAGATATGAGTGTTTGAAGTCAATGAGGCACACACAAAAATTCTCTGCACCAGTCAAATCATTCAAAACTACCATATTTGTGCCCCTGTGAAACCTAAACCAAATGAGCGAAGCTAGAAAAATTTTTCCTGTAAACCCGTATCATTCTTTAAATTTAGCAACCATTTAACAACAGCTTTCATTAACATCAGTGGAACCTTATCCGTGCACGTAGCACGGAGCACGGACTGCACGTGTGAAATGGGCCTTAAACCTTCTTTTAACAAATCAATACCTCCTCTGTGCAAACGCTCAAAAATCGACCACTGAATCAAATCTGCTCATATGCTTTACTTACGCTATTGTCAAAAGGCTTGTGTTGGACAAAATACGTGCCAGCATAGTTTGATGACTCACCTTTCCCGTCCTGCCTGCCGTGTAGACGGTTCCAATCCTGGGCAGCTACCACACAAAGCCACGTCGTCTCCAAGGTCGTTGTAGACTCTAAACGTTTCTAAATTGTCTAAATATGATTATGAGTTAAGTTGGCTGTACACAGCATTTCAGTTGTTGCTGAGGACATTTTAAGGTTAGAATAAAATTGTTACTAAGAAATGCGGTATTTGAAAAATGGAGGGAGTCGTGGAGGATTCTAAATAATAACAAGCTCCGTGGCATCAAGGACATGGTAGCAGCGTGGCCCTCCTCACCTTGTTGTAATCGGAGAGAGGAAGTAGTATTTACACGCTTGAGGATAGGGCACAGCCCCCTGACCCATGCATATCTCTTTACTGAAGAGAAGGAACCTCCCCAATGTGAGGATTGTAAGTGTCCATTAAGTATTAGACACATCATGCTAGATTGTGTTTAGTACGGCGAAGCGCGAAGACGAAATAATCTAGGGGGAGACCTAAAAACCCTTTTAGGAGACCACCCTACCAACTTAATCCGTACATTTCGGTTTCTCAGAGAAATAAACTTTTTTAATAAAGTCTAATTATGTACACTTTGAACGAAGACATCAGATGCAGTGGATTACTATATACATAACTTTTGTAATTAAATCACACAGTAGTGATGCAAAATGACCTTGCCGTCGACGCACCCTAAATCCAAACACTACTACTACTACTAAAATTGTTACTAAACTTTAATTCGTAGTTTGTTTAAGTAAATATTCGTGTTATAAGGCTACTTTAATCTTGTTAATCGGTGTTTATCAAAGCATTATTGTTTGATTGTCAATTTAACAAAGATTTTTGTTTGGAAATATGAATTTTATTTTTTTGACCTACATTTATTAAGGATTTCTTTAATTCAAATTTATTGATAATTCGAAGTTTCCAACTGGTCCGTTGATGTTCGAATTATCCAAGTTTCATTGTACTCGGAAATATAGTCAGGTTCTAATGTCATATTCTCCATGTTGCACCAGAGGATATGTATTCTTAACCTTTTCCCTACGGAAGACAAAAATATGCATCTGGACGTTTCTTCAAGTCAGCATTTTATCAAAATTTTTCGTTTACAAAAATATGCCATGAGAATCATAAAGGTTACAAATCTCCCAGCAGAACAATATTTAATGACATCCTTATCCTCACGATTCCGTGTGTATGTATATTGTTAACTATTATGTATGTTAAGAACAACCTAAAGAATTATACTTTGAGTAATAATGTACATAGTCATTATACTAAATCGCTTAGTGATATCATAATTTTGTATGAGCAAATTTTGCTGAAAGGGGTCCCAGAGAAATGTGCATAAAACTTCTTAATAATTTGCCTGCTGATCTTAAAAATGTTAACGATGATATATTGTTTAAAAATAAGTTGAAAAAATTCTTACTAAGAAAAATGTATTATTCAGTTGAGGAATATCTGGATGATACTCTTTAATGCTTAAATGCAAATATGTGTGGTGTATTGGGTAGTATACTGTTTGTTATGTTGGTATCCATATGTATGTATATATTGTATGACTTGACGTGGCTTATATCTGGGACATTATCTTATGCACAAGATCGCTTGGCAAATAAAATAATAATAAATTCGTGACAAATTTTTGTCTGAGATTATCCTATGCAAGGAAACGAATGCCGAATAAATACCTTTCCAAGCTCTCCCCCTTTTATGACAGTCTTATATTACCCCTTGTAGTGGTAAGGGACCACGGTCATACATTTGTATGTGCAGTCATTTGGTGAAATAAATATTTGTTCCTTTCTCAAAAAATATAAACTCCCTTTGGGTTCAGTACAGCAGTCATGCTAAGACGAGAACTCAACCGTCTCGGAAGGGTTAACTGCTTGAGCAATTTTCCTACTGTAAGCATCGTGGGATGAGGGACTGTCTTCCTCTTTTCCCACATCATGCCACCTCACCGCCCTCGCGCAGCCAAGTCGGCAGTCCTTCCTTCGCTTCTCGCCTCCCTCCCCATTCCTCACATCAAGGCCGTATAACACTAGCGACTGCAACTGCGATTTTGGCTGCAACTGGCCCGTCGACCAATCAGAGCGAGGGAGTCGACGCTGCGACTGCGACTCAGAAGAATAGCCAACCGGCTATTCTTCTGAGTCGCAGTACTAGCCAATCAGAGAGCTCTATTTCATTCTCGCGCGCTTGCGGAAGACGTGTTTGTTTTGGTTACCGTAGCGAGGGTAACGCTGAGATAATTTCGGATTTTTAAAGTGAAGATGGAAGCCCAGTATATTGGATATTGGGCCCGAGTACACAGGTGAGTAATAATGAAGTACGTTTTAACATATTTTAGGAACAATTTCAACAATTGCTGCTCTCCATCCATTCTTTGGGCTTTCGTAAACAAACAAGCCACAAGCAGAAACGATCATACGTGCGCATGCGCGACCGTGGCGTCGGCCGCAATGTGTGATGGGGTGCAGTGGCAGCCGAAATCGCGGTCGCAGCGGCGGTCGCAGTCGCTAGTGTGATACGGCCTTCACCTCACCTCAAGCGTGGGACCGGCGCAACGTCGACAGAATGGACGCACCACGGGGCGATGGGGTGGGAAGGGAGATAGAACGGCGAGCATGCAAGAAGAAGACGCTACGAGAGAGTGTGTGGTTGGCGGCTGTAGAGCACAAACGTGGCTAATAAACCTGCTTTGAGTAATGTAGAGTTTTTCTTTTAACTGATCCAGCCTTCCCTGATGGTATCGATATACTGAACCCATACACTACTTTAAATTGATTGAATATATTTTTTATCTTATATATTTTATTTGTGCTTACAGTAATTCACAATTTTATGGGAAGGGTCTATCCCATTAATTTCAATAAATACCATATTCATCTGAGTTTATTCCCCCCTTTTTTTTCAAAAATACCCATGGTAAAAGTAAAGGAGGGACTATATTCAAGCAATTTTTTTTTTTTTTTCTCGAAACTGAGGCCTCAACATTATTGTGGAGGGACTATATTTGGAGAAATAAAATAATTATAATAATAAACCAATTTTAAACCAAATGTTGTGAATTTTTTTGTGCATCCCAAGTGACTTTCTTCTAACTCCTAAAGTTGAGCTCATGACTAGCTTGAAAATGTGATGTAATTTTGGAATTGAAGATGTGAGCATCTATTCATTCAATTTTATGTCTTCTGCAGGACAAGGTGAAGAGTATGGACAATCTGTGCAGGCTGTGCGTCAACCAGAGCAATATGTTTGGACACATTTTCGACCAGAAGCATCGAGGCGTCCACGTCTACGAAATAATCAATGACCTCTGCAGGTTAAATGTAAGTGCAAAATTTCATTATACGCCAATCCCACTCAACCGTGAAAAACCTGAATAAGCCGTGAATTTCGTCTACCGTGAAAAAAAACTTGGAAATAGCCGTGAATTTCATCGTAAAACCTGAAAAATCTCTCAAACTTATAGGAAAAGAACCACAAATGAAGGATCAAAAGAAAAAAAAGATGTTTAAATCATGTTTCACGGCCAAGCCACATAGAGACACATCTATCTCCACTCGTATATTCGAAGTGCATTATTATTAGTGCCTTGTGCCATGACGACACGTTGATCTTGAGCCTGTGATTGGAAGACCGGCAAAGAAAGTGTTCATTAACCCTGGCGAAAAATCGGACACTTCTTTACTTCCCTACCTCACTGCTCCCCCCATTTTGCCACTCACAACCTTAAGCTTCACCTAAATTTTGATATCGATAGGTGACGTCATGAGAAATAGCACTTTCCTTGCTACGTTTGAATTCACGGCACCTGTCGCGGTTGATAACTTTCTAGTTAACGTGCGGGCGTCATCACGTTACGTTGTTACGTCGTCAATATTTCTGCCTAAAATGGCTTATCAACAGACCGTGAAAACCTGGAAAAAACTGTGAATTTTATAATTTAGTTAGAGTGGGAACCCTGACTTATAGAATGTCGTGTTTGATATTGTATAGAATAATGTGTCGTGTTTGGTATCATTCTTTTTTAAATTATGTGCACGTTACTAATATTTCAATCTAATAAAAGTATAATACTTATTACCAAAAGTCATTGTTAGATACCTTTTGGGTTAATAGGTGACTCATGCAGCAGTTGACCTCCAGAAACTGGGGACTTCGAAGTGGGTAGGCTGAAAAAGGTCAGCAGACAAGAAAAGGGGAGGCATGAAAAAGGTTTCTTTTGTTCTCATGTAACTTGATATTTTCTTTTGAAGCTAAGGTCTTCATAATACGATCCCTGCGGGAGCTGGGACCTTTTGTTTGATTTTGGAGAAGGGAAGAGCATCTGAAGGGGGAGACGAGTGCTGAATGGAGGGGTATAGCGGATCTTGGGAAATGCGCTAATGTAACTATCCCACGGCACTCTGCTTCTCCCTATCGCATTTCAATCTCCTGGGGAAGATTCAAACTATGTGTCTGTCGCCATTAGCCATAAATAACACGTTGTAAACACTTCGTCTCATTTTCATCAAACGATGGATGCGGGAAAATTATAGGACGGGACTGCGTATACCTATACATTTATACATCATCAAGCGAAATGTACGTTTAATATGCTTTGTGCAATTCTAGTATTCGAGGTATTCGAAATTCGAGATATTCGAATATTCGTGCAATGCTTTAATATTCGAATTCGATATTCGAGTTCGAGAAATCTGCTATTCGACCCATCTCTAGTTAACAGTAATTATTTCATTATTTCAGGAGGAAAATAAAATTTAAATGGAAATTAATTTTTTTTAATTTCACTCATAAACTGAGGAACTTATACTGAGGGTCCCCACTTAAACTAAATTATTAAAATTCGCGATGGTTATTTCGAGGTTTTCTCGGTCTATCCTTGTCAAATGCATGTTCTGTTATTGTTATCGTCTGTTAATATTGATCACGTAACAATCATCGGCCGAACGTTAACTAAATATGTAACAAACGCGTTAGACGCCATGAATGCAAACGCAGCAATCAAAGTGCTATCTCTCATGACATCACCTATAGTTAGCAAAATTCACCTCTGGCTAAAGGTTGCGAGTGGGAAAATGGAGAGAGCAGGGTGGCATGGAAGTAAACAAGTGTCTGAATTTTCGCGAGTGTTAATGAACACTTTCGTTACCAGTCTTGCGGCTTTGGTACAGGCTTAAGGTCAATGTGTCATCATGGCACACAAACCCATGATTGCGCTTAGAATATACTTGTGCAGATAAATGCATGGACATTGTCGTGACTGACCTTGAATTATGACCGACAACCGATTTTTATTTTGATCTGTCAATCGCAGAGCTAAAATCAAGTATGGGAGATTTTTAAAGGTTTTCTGATAAAATTCATGGCTTTTTCCGTGTTATTCCACAGTAGACAAAATTCACGGCTTATTCACGGTTTTATGGTTTTTCACGGTATGCAGTGGGAGCCCTGGTTTATGCTCCGAACACTGCTAGCTGAGCGGATTCGTACGGTTGGGCTGCTAGGTGAGCGGATTTGATTCGGTGGGCAATTGCTGAGCATTTTTGCAGTGGAGGTATCGAGTTGATCAGCCATTTTAGGCAGAAACATTGATCACGTAACAATCACGTACATTGACTAAATATTTAACGAACGCCATAGACGCTGTGAGTGCAAATGCAGTGATGAAAGAGCTATCTCTCATGGCGTCTCTCTCTCAGGGTGGAAGGGAAGTAAAGAAGCGTCTGATTTTTCACCAGGGTTAATGAACTCTTAGTTTACCAGTCTTCGGATCTCAGGATCAAGATCAATGTGTCGTCACGGCAAACGGACCAATATCTGTACTTAGAATATACGTGTGCAGATGAATGCGAGAACAGTGTCTGCGCATGACTGATCTTGAAACATGGTCGATGTATCAATTTTTCTTTTAATCTGTCTATCGTAGTTCTTCAATCAAGTTTGAGAGATTTGTAAGGTTTATTGACTAAATTCACGGCTTAGGGCCTTTGCACACTAGGCCACCATGGTGGCACCACTTAGGAAGCTCGTTTGGTGGCGAGTAACCTTGTGTGCTGTGGGCCACTTCATCAGCCACCACGCTTGCTCAGTTCATTGTTTTCTATCGTGATCGTGATGGATGTAGAAGAAGCTTGTGGGTTTGCTTTTATGTTTTTTTTTTACTTGCGGCATAAAAGGAAAAAATAAACAGGAGAAAATGCTGGATACACCCCTTTCTACAGGATGTAAGTCGAAGAGGAGTGTTTTCACTCATTCATCTACATCTACATAATACCCTGCAAGCCACCTAAAAGGCGTGTGGCAGGGGGTGTTAGGACACCAGCCGTTTACAGCTAAAAAAAATGAAGTGCTCTAACGAAGTTGGGACTAGCATTTATTAAAGTCCTTTATGGTTCGGGGAAAAAACAAATTCTCATATCTATCCGTTCGGCAAAATATCTCTCTTAATTTATCGCTTCTATTGGACCTGGAATTCTAGTGTGGCTCTAATATTATGTTCTCTGTGTCGCTCTTAAAGATATTCATTCTCAATTGTCCAAGCAATCTTAGCCTAGCGCACAGCCTCCGAGTCTCCAACGGCTCCCAGCCTAATTCGGTTAACATCTGGGTAACACTGTCTGTAAGCCCGTGGCAGTTTTTGACGAACCGCACGGCCTTCCTTTGTATTTTATTCAGTTCGCGGATTAAGTCTTTCTGCGCCGGATCCCATACGCTCGCTGCATATTCAAGGTGCGGTCGGACGAGAGCGAAATAGCACCTTTCTTTTACTTTCTCATCCGAAAATCTTCCCACAATACGCTTGACGAATCCTAATTTCTTCAGGGCTATGCCGCAAATATTCTTTATATGTGTTCCCCTCGTAAGGTTTGAGGTTATCTTAACTCCCAGGTACTTCACTTTGTCTAAACTCATTACTCTAATTGTCCTCATTATGTTGAATTCAGAAACAACACCTCTCATCATACATCTCTGTAGTTCTATCATCATCTAGTTTGGCCTGCGCACCCAACCACTTGACAAAATTTAACTTGGGCCACTAAAGGGTCTACAGTAGATTCCGCATAATGGGTCCACCGGTTACTTGGGGCAGATCTTGAAGAACAGAACCCAATAGAGGAATATCCCAGAGTATTCACCGCTTAATTGGGACAGCATGCCGCTTTATTGGTCCACGAGTCGGCGACAGAGACTCTATACTCGCGACGAAATTAAAATTTTTTGTTTTCAGAACACCATTTTTTTATATTTACCTCCTTTGATTCACTCTTATTTTTCACAAATGTTCCTATTGTTGCACTATTTTGAAAGCTCTTGTAGTTATACTATCTGCAAGAGTATGGGACTTTTCTTTAATAGGACTTATTAAAAGACATTCATTCAGTGTCGCCCGAGGCTGTGAAAATTATTTTTATCTAAATCGTTATAATTCTTAAAAATTATGATAAATTAACTAAACTCACTGATTTATTAATCAAATTAATAGTTTAATAAACTTATGTTCCATTATAAACATTCTTTAGTCTTCTTTCTACCATTTCAACGTTTGTTTATGCCCATATTCAGGATAGTTCGTCTAATTGGGGCAGCCGCTTAATCGGGGCAAAGTGCACAAGTCCCGATATGTCCCAATTACCCGGAATCTACTGTATAATGTAAATTACCATACATTGTTGTTATTAGTTGACTGCTATGTGTTGACAAATGCGTTATGTTTTACACGTCTCTGATGTCGCCGCGTCCCTTTGTTCCCCCTGCAGGTGTGTGAGGATGACGGTCTGCCGGCGTGGTTGTGTGAGGGCTGCCACGGCGAAGTGGTGGAATTCAGTGACTGCAAGCGGTTTGCGCATCGGGATGCGGGCGAGGGCAGCACTAACGCAAACGAGGTACGTACAAGTTTTCTTTTTTTTTTGACATGCTTTTTCTTTACTTGCTTCGTCTGTTTCATCGATGGAATTTTGTGAAAAATAATGATAAATATAATTGTTGTCCACGGTGTTAGGTTTATGTTTCCTCGTAACTTTACAAAATCTTGTTAACACCAATCCAAAACACTTTTAAGGCCTTTCAGTGAAAATTTTGGGAGCGACAAAGCGCATATCGGAACGCCACTCGTTTCACTACCATTCTCATCAATTCTCTGTTCCATGTCGTCAACAACAATGGTTGTCCATTATTGTTTTTTTGTCTATTATCACTTCACTCATTGTTTTTCTCCCATTGTCAACATTAACTGCTTCAAGCGATTTGCACAATACAAACATGGGACACGTCATGTGAAGATCATCAATATTACCCATGTACAGGTATATCATGCGGTGTTCTGTCCGTCGGCTTGTCCCTCGCGCCAATGCCACCTCCACTCCCTCCTGTCTCTAGCTATCTCTTTGAAGTCTGTTCTTTCTCATCTTCAAACTGTCAATCGACTTTAGCCTTCCCCTTCTTCTTATCCCTTCCACCGTTCCCTCCAAGGCTATCTCCAGAATGCCATTCCCTCTCATCACCAGGGTTGACAAGTGAAACGATAATGTTTCGTTTTGACCTGGAGGGAAACGAAAATACGAGGCCTAGTTTTGTTCCCGTACGAAATTGAAATCACAAAGGAGTTATAGTTTCGACCCAGGACGAAACTTAACACGTTACGTACGGATGGCGAGAATTCTCGTCATTTTCTTCCCGAACGTTCCGAACGGATGACGAAGATTCTCGTCATTTAGGCGCGTCAACCTAAACAATT
Organism: Ischnura elegans; assembly: GCF_921293095.1. Taxonomy (NCBI): domain Eukaryota; kingdom Metazoa; phylum Arthropoda; class Insecta; order Odonata; family Coenagrionidae; genus Ischnura; species Ischnura elegans. The sequence continues at coordinate 75,310 of NW_025791658.1, read as the reverse complement.
TTGAAGCGTACAATACGTATTCGTTAGTATGTTTTCAGTTGTTGTTCGTTAGTCATAATGAATTTATGCATCTTAACGTTTGATTGGGTAAAGTTATATATTCTAAACAGTAGCTTACCCCGGTACATAATGTGTTAACTCCCGAAAACGAAACGTTAGTCATAATGAATTTATGCATCTTAACGTTTGATTGGGTAAAGTTATATATTCTGAACATTAGCTTACCCCCGTAGGCAATGTGTTAACTCCCGAAAACGAAACTTAATAAATCGAAACTCCGCTGCTCATAGTTCAGTTTTGATTCCAAAAGTTGAGTGGAGAGGGAAATGAAGGAGTATTTTCAGTCCATTACATTTGACGTAGGTGTAGAGAGGTAAAAGATTGACCTTCAAAATTGAATGGCCTGTTTGCACTCACCGTTCTCTTGTTAGCGGTAAAAATATGAGTGCCCCACGCATCTAATGGCGGTAGGCCGAACCTCATTCAACCATACTTCGTACTTGATGTGTCGGTCGAAACTAAACCGTTCGAAGGTGAAGGACGTGTTCCCTCCGGTGCGAAACATTACCTGCGTTTCGTTTCGTCCCAGAGTTTAAGTTAAGTTTCGATTGAAGTACAGTGGAACCTCGTTAAAGCGAGTACGGGCTATAGCGACACCCCCGCTATAACGAGAGATAGCCGATGCACCGTCAATTGACCCTATAATAAGCGTGTTAAAAAATTCGTTTTTACGAGACCCTTTCGGTGTTGGCTCTCGCCATAGCGAGGGTTTCACCGCCGGAAGACTTTCATCAAGACTCCTTAACCTCTGTAATTGCTAGCGATCTGTTAGAAATGAAGTTAATGGAGTGCTCAGTCTCAAGTTTATGTGGTAAACTGTCGCTCGACAAATATAATGATTGACGAAACAATGCTTTGCATGATTTTTATTCAGTGCGGTGCTTATAAATTGTTTGAATAGTCAGTCGTTATTTGAGTAAGGAAATTTAGTGATGCAAAAAAACATCGCCTTTTGTCTGGATTTATGCTTACGTTTATCAGATAGATGTTTATCTGTCGCCGCACCACTCCTGTTCCTGTATATCTGTTCGCAACAGGTATATTGGCTATTATTTGCTCCACCTCCGGTAAAGCGACAATTCGCTATAGCGAGTGTTTATTAGTGTACCGTGGGGTGTCGTTATATCGAGGTTGCACTGTAGTTCTGACTCCGATTTCGTTTCGACCCTGAGTTTAGCTCCCCACGTTTAATTCTTTTTCGTTTCGTTTATACGTTTCGCTCCCGGGAACGAAACTATTGAAATCTTACTGGTTTTGACTTTCGTTAAATAGTTTCGATTCCCATCCCTGCTCATCACACGTCCCAGCCTTAGTTACCCTTCCTTTTATTTATTTCATCCATCAATGTTCTGTCCTCATCTACCCTTTTCAACACTTGCTTATTCCCATTTGCTCGAATTAACTTAAATACCAAAGTATGTGCAGGGAAATGTCTACTTCACCCTCGTAAAATTTTATTTTCAGCTGAGCTAGTTGTACAACATGAAAAATGCCACCATAATCATTAGTATTTCGCTAGCGATTGTCATCAGATTTTTACCATCATTGGCGATACTTCTATTAATGTATAAACTCTGTTGTGTCTGTTAGTATCTTTACTGGTGGGAATATCCTTGAAAATATACTTTATTACTGTAACTATTAATTTACGTTGGCTATAATTAAATTCATTACCAGTACATATAAGTGCAAGTATATGACTAGTTTACTCTCGTAAAATTTTATTTTCAGTTGAGCCGGTTGTACAACTTAACCATGGTAATTAATAATTATTTTTCCCTGAGAAAATATGTTCGATACATGACTTTGCGAAGCCTACACATGCAGTAAGAAAAAAAGGTTTACATTGTACATTTTGTAGTTAATTTTAAAGTATTAATGAGTTATGACCAAAAATTTCACCAAATAGTAATCATCGGCCCTTACGGGATTGTCAATGTTTTTGACCCTTCCACCTTTTCCCCCAGGGGTACCTTCAAAATGCCATTACCTCTCATCACATGTCCCGGACAATTACTCTTCCTTTTACAGTAAAACCTCTATGCAGTGAACCTCTTTACATCGTAAACCTCCATAGTTCATACCACCCCTACGGTCCCATCAGATTTCTCCCCTCCTGGGCTGTCAACGGACAACTCTCGCCGGCTGGACTGTAGGAGAGGTTATGAAGGATGTAAAAGAGAAGAAATATGAAAGTGTGAAGTGGCTAGTGGATAGGAAAGAGATATGGAGAGCTCTGTCAAACCAATCCTAGGATTGTTAACTAATAATGATGATAATGGTGATGACTGATGTTTTGGAAAACGACTTGTCTTCCACTCTCTAGGTGAGTTACTGCCTGAATGTCAAAATTCACACATTCAACAAACTATATACACCCATGTCTCGTATAGCGCAATTTCGATTAGCGCAATTTCAATATAGCGCAAATTCGTTCCTCGGGGAAACATTGCAACGCAGTGTAGCCTAATCAAAAATTTTAAACGCTCTCGTGATAAAACGTGAACTTGCGCTAAGTACACACGTAATTTCTATCAATTTACGCATATTAATATTATTTCTTGCCTCAAATCTTCTTTTTTGTTTATATATTAATCAAAATTCATTGCTGTGCAATTGCCAAAAGTATTACTCGTCATTGGTCCAGATAGCCGGCCTACCGAAGATTTATCTCGTCTCCTTAACAGAATGATAATAAATAATTTAGATCGTTAATTAAGCGTGGGGCTAGTGGAAATGAGTTTTTTTTTCAGCAATACGGTTTGAGACGTATTTTTGCCGTCGTAGGTTACCGGGCGATTGACTTCCAGGCAGAGGGTCTACGCTAAAGCCTTCAAGGTCATCGGTATTCACGGGGGAGAAATGGAGCGGTGGACGAGTTGCGCATGAATAGCATCAACACATAAAAGGGTCCGCTATAGAGTCTCAAACACAATGGCTTCGTTCCCTCCCCGCAGTCATAGGCCTTCTGCGTCTCAGGAATACAGTTCAGCAGAAAAGGTGATTTAGATAGAGCCATACAGAGTAAAAACCAAGAGAATATGGCAAAAAATAGGAATGCGTGTAGAAAAATCAAGAATTTATCAAGAGAAACCATAAACCTAGAAGAGGACTTGAGAGAGGTCAATTGCTTTGAAAATGGAGAGCGTCAAAGCGATATTGCGTGGAAGTTTAAACTCACGATGCCTTATTCTGAATAAAGACGAAGCTAAAATATCAGTGACCTCAGCCGCACCAACTTCAACCAAGCGGTCTACACATACGGAAAGTTCATGGTGAATCAGTACAAAAAGACGAGAGTGGTAATCGCTCCGAGACATTTAGTGAAAGCGGTTGGTTCCAGAATTTAAACGGCAAGCAGGTATTTTCAGTGCGGCGATATCAGGTGAATCTGCAAGTGTTGATAGCGCAGCCACCACAACATTTTCTGATGAACTCCAAGCTGTTATTGAAAGTGGCTCCTTTCCCCCTCAACTAGATCTAGTGTTGACGAGACGATATTCTTTTGGAAATGAATGCATTCTCGTTCATTCATTTTCAGGGAAGGAAAACCTGGGTCAGGTTTCAAGGCATTTAAAGACTGTTTCACGTAGCTGCTAATGACTCGGAGGACTTCAAATTAAAATGATATATCATTCATAAACTCCGCTAGCTATGAAATGGCATTTAAAGTAGCATTTTCCTGTCATTTCGATGAGCTACAAAAGGGCCTGGGTGACACAACAGTTGTTTTTAGACTATTTTTAAAAATCGTCAACTGCCGGCAACGCATTACGATCCCCTGAGATAGCAGATGTTAGCCCACCCGCACGACAGGATGGAATTTCGAAAGCACGTAAGAATTTTTTTTAACGTGAATAAAAGTCTTTGAATGCGTGAATACTATCTTTAACCCTTTCCGCGCGGCTGGACGTGAATTCACGTCCAGCGATTCCTAGCTAATGGCGGCCCGACGTGAATTCACGTCCAATACCCGGCGGCTTTAATAGCGGCACCACTGCGTCCAAGTCGTTCGGAGGGGCTCTTGCAGGCTCACAGCCGTCAGTTACAGCCCTACCATCGCTTGGGGAAGGTCAGTTCTTCTTGCTGGGGTGAATATTACGGTCGAAGACGCTTTCACTTGGAGGTACGTAAACATTTTTTTTTCCTTGTTCCATTTCATTTTCTGTTGTAATTATGCGTGATTTGCCTTTTATTTACCTAATTGTGCGTTGATATATGTGTTATAGATATGTATTTTGATAACTAGGTTTATGTTTTTCAAGTAAAAAGAAAATGAAAATTTTCAGTTTATTTTTTTTTTCGACTTTTACGGCGATAAATTTTCGTTATCCAAAATATTCTTCGAATATTCTTCACGTACTAGCGATGAAATATGGCGATGAAGCATTGAATGCATTTTTTATCATTTATTGTGCATAGATCCTATTTTTATTTTAAACACCCATGTACCGTGTATTCATTATTTCTTCTTATTACTTCCTACACAAGATACTGCAGCAGCAAAGAATTTATTGAAGAATTCAGGAGCTGTAAACATCCCGATCCTGTGTATTTATCAACTTTGTTTCCTTCGTCTGCCTTCAATTTGGGTGAGTTAATGAATCATTATGTTATACTTTTTTTGCTTCAAAATATTTTTTTGCGAAACGTAGCTATTTTTTATTTTTGCTCATGTAACATTTTCATTTATTTTGTTTTTCAAATGACAGTTATGCGCTCCTAAATTTTTATATTTAATCCTCGGACCAGTGCATTACAAATTCATGCATAAATTGTTAATTTTTCTTTGTAAACTCGTACCTATTACTAGTAAGTATAAGCACATATTGCCTTCATTACTGAAGGTTGAAAGTGTTGTTGCTGTTATTTGTGATTAATTACCACTGTCATAATGCTGGAAACATAAAAAATAAGACACGATATCAAAGAACATTTTGGTATTCTTGTTAAAATTTTGCGGTCCTCGCTTGCTGCGTAACAAAATATCTTTGTTCATTACGAATGAAAATAACTTTGTGTTCTTGGTATCTGCATAATCAGGAAATCAAGAAAAAGAATTATCCGTGGGAGTGTTGTCATTCCCGTTAGAGATTTGGCTGTTCAGAAAAGGATGTTTTGAAAGTTGGAGTTGAAGTGGTCGCTAGCAATATCTTTAGTAGTCTTCGACATTTCACTCTTTTCAGATACCTTTCACTCTCTCCGTATATTCTTTTGTTTGATCAGTTGCCGGGGTGCCGCGCGACCTTCTTGGCCCTGCTTTCGGAAGTTTCGCAGACACAAAGAGGGTTTATTGCCACGTGAAAAGCATTAGGGATGAGGGTGTTGGGGCGGAAGAACCCTCAAGCAGGATGGCGTCAGAGGATATTTTCTTATTATGAAGCAGAGTTCATTGGTCTACCGACTGGCTCGGGGATTCCCTCTGAGAATATTTCGGAATGCATGTCATCTCCCAGCGGTAAATAGCTCTGCCCATGCTCTGTGTAAAACGGGACGGCCGCTGGTCTCCGGGTACCTGCAGGTTCAACCCTTATAATCCTCCGCAGGCAAACACCCTACCCCGGCCTATGACAATGGGAGTGGAGTAGATCTGAGTTATTCTTCGGCATTTAATAGCATAGCGATACAAGCTAAATGTTTTCTAATGAATGCTACACATACCATATTTAGAAAGTTTTTTTAAAATGATGGAAAACGACACCAAACTCGCCATAGTTTTTTTTAAATAAACAAAGATTTTGCTATATTCGCTAATTTATTCATTCATCATTGAACCAATATGTTACTAAAATCAGGTCTTTCTTTTTTTTAATCGAGATCTTATAAATAGTGGAAAATTTACATTATTATCCAAAATGTTTTTTTAGTCCATAAAAGTATGCCATCATACTATGCTTTCATTTATCATGTTTCAGAATGGTTAAAACTCGGGGAGGAAAAAAAAGGGGTGTGGAGCAATCCACCCTTAGGGAGAGTCCTCAACCCTCGACTTCTCAAGTCAGTCCCCCGCGTACTCCTGATCCTCAGGATAATACGGAGGACATTCCTCCACCGAAGTCGAGGAGAATGGCAGCTTCGGGAGTAATAACCTCCACGGAGGAACTCCGGAGGCTGCTAGAAGAGGAAGATGACAGTGAGGAAGAAGATAGTACCTTCTCCGATGAAACGGATTGCAGCGGGAGTGATAACGATGATTCGGAGGAGGAAGAGGATCCCTCGCAGGGTAATGACTTGCTATCCCCAGATTCAGGCCTCCCGAGTACCTCTTCGCAAGCCACCACTGCCAGACTAAGACAGACCACCTACACCTGGACTTCTGACAGACCGACAATAGACCCCATTCCATTTACCCAGACCCCTGGTATGACTGCTTCACCTCAAGGAGACCAACCCCCCGACTTTTTTAATCTTTTACTGACTGACAGTATCCTCGAATTGACTGTGAGAGAGACAAATAGATTTGCCGACGAGCTGAAGGCGCAGAATGTAGCCCCGAAAGCAAGGATTGTTAAATGGAAATCCTTGACGAAAGAGGAGTTCCTTGTATTTTTAGGCGTCCTGTACCACATGGGAACAATCAGATTAAATAGGATATCGGACTTCTGGAGCAAGGACTTCCTATTTAACTTTCCTTGCTTTCGGGGATGCATGAGCCGTGACAGGTTCTCGGGTATTTTGCAATGTTTGCACTTTGCGAAAAACCCAGAACCTGGTCAGCCTCAGCCAAATGACCGACTATATAAAATTCGCCCCCTAATAGACCTCTTTCATGACTCAGTAAGTAATGCCGTGACTCCGACGCAAAAACTCTGCGTTGATGAGTCTATGCTTCTCTGGAGGGGGCGACTTGTTTTCCGAATGTTTTTGAAGGGGAAGAAACATAAATATGGAATCAAAATTTATATGCTAACGGAACCTTCCGGTTTAGTTCTCAGATTTATCGTTTACACAGGATCTAGTGACGCTGATGTAGGAGGCCGAGGCCACGTTGACACTGTTGTGAATAAGCTAATGGAGGGTCACCTTGATGCTGGCCATTCATTATTTATGGATAATTATTACAACAGTGTCAATTTGGCCCACCAACTACTGGAGCGGAAGACCTATTGTACCGGAACTTTGAGAACTAACCGGAAGGGTAATCCTCCCCAAATTAATTCAAAAAAATTAAAGAAGGGGGAAGTTGTGAATGCCTACACTGGTGACGGTGTCTGCATCATGAAGTGGAAAGACAAGAGAGAAGTACTGATGATCAGTTCGCAGTATAGCGGCGAAATGATCGATGTCCCCCGCCGAAGGGGAGGGGGAACCATACCCAAACCTGAGGCAATTGCAAGATACAACGAGGCAATGGGGGGCATTGATCATACTGATCAGATGATGTCCTATTATCCAATTGAGCGAAAAACTCTCAAGTGGTACAAGAAGTTGGGCATTCACATCTTCCACCTTCTCCTCCTCAATAGCTATTATTTGTATAAGAAATTACATCCCAGATATTCATTTTATGACTTTCGGCTTTCGGTAATCAAATCTTTACTTTCACCTGCTTTCACTCGCCCTTCAGGCCCTTCCCCTTCAGTCCCTTCCAGAGGCGTAGGCTTATCAAGGCATTTCCCTCACACCCTTCCAATTGACGAAAAAAGCAAGAGGAACAGAACGGTGCAAAGAAGGTGCCGGGAATGCCAGAAGAAGGGGATAAGAAAAGACACAACGTTCTTTTGCCCTGCTTGCGAGGGACACCCTCCCCTCTGCGTCGACACATGTTTCACGGCCTTCCACGAAAATATGCGGTTGTAAATATTTGTACATAATAATTGCAATGATGGAAACTGTATTTTTTTATTTGTGTATAAATAATATGTTTTTTTTTGCTCTGCAGTCTGATGAAGTTGTAATTTCTGTTCTATTTTTACGTTTTTAAATTTGTAAATAGTATTGTAAAAGGATTTTGTGCTTGTTTTGAATTTGTGCGATTGCATTTTGTGTATATTATTTATTTGTTTAGCGCTATGTAAAAATAAATTATGCTTGTTTTAAAAGTTTTTTTTTCATTTATAAATCCTGCTAGAAACTGTGTTAGTTCTTGCTGCAAAATTTCGTAACGAAATAAAAAAAAATATTAAATTCAAATGTCAAAATAGCATACAGCATATTTCATTCTATTATTTCACAGAACATAAGAACGAGTGCGAGAAATAGCTATTTAGTCGTTGTAGTAACCGTTATAGCAGATCGCGTTTTTAGCAGAAAAATTTCAGCATTTGCAAAATAATTACAAAATTGATAAAGTATGACTATGGAATTTTAAATCAATATAAAAATAAGACTTCATATTGCATAACTATATTTGAAAGGCTTTGCATTTTTTCCCAGCAATAGGGGTAGCTAAAAACTTAGGAGAGATATATGGTCGCAAAGGGGCGTTGATACTACCCTGCATAACTCAAAGCGGCCTCAAGCGTATGGCTGAGGACGTGAATTCACGTCCGTTGAAAAAATTTAAATTTTTAGCATTAAAAAATTTTTTTTTTTTAATTCCTGAAGAATAATTGTTTCTTAGGTACAGTATTACTGAAAAACCCAAAAAAATGCATTCAGTCAGGGGAAAGCCATACAAAAAATAGCCTCAGCGTTGAAAGGGTTAAAGATGTTTTAAATTATAAATATTTATAGAAATAATGTTTTCTAAGGCTTTTTATGGGAATATAGATGTTTTAGAGGAAATTCAATACCAAAGACCTATGCTACCAGGAACGCATCCCTATCTTCCCTATGTTAAAACGCTCTCGTATAACGCAAATTCGTATAGCGCAAAGACCCCAAGGAACGCATCCCTTGCGCTATACGAGACATGGGTGTACACACTTTAAACAGGGTTCCCACTCTACAATGAACAAGTTAAAACCGTGAATAAGGTGTGAATTTCGTCAATGCACCTTAAAAATCCCTCAAATTTGATTGTAGAACTACAATTGACAGATCTTAAGAAAAGATATTTCGATCATGTTTCAAGGCTGAATCACACGCAGACACTGTCCATGCATATATCTGGCTGGACATGTGAATTTGAAGCGCCATTATTAGTCCGTGTGCCATGACGACACATAGCCTTTAGCCTGTGATTGGAAGACAGATAGCCAAAGTTTTCGTTAACCACATTGAAAAATCAGACTCTTCTTCACTCTCCTGCCACCCTCTCTCCATTTTCCCTCTCACACCCTTTATAATGATGATGATGGTCATGGCTGATGGTTCGGAAAATGACTTGTCTTCCATTCTCTAGGTAAGTTACTGCCTGAATGTCAAAATTCACACATTCGACAAACATTGGCCAATATGTCTGAATTAACCTTGATTAGAGTCCGAGAAGAATTAATGAATATAAGTTCAACTTCTGCAGCATTTGTCCGTCCTTTCCTTTGGTTGTTATTTCATACAAACATTAATTACCAATGCCTTCTCTTCTTTCATTCAAACTTACAAGTTATAAATTCTGTTTCACATTTCTTTTCATCCTAACCTTTTGAAACTGGTTTCAATGCAGGTCCACAGAGGGATAGGCGCGTTTCTAATTTTAAAATGTAAAATAAGGCAGGGTCTAACGGTACAAATTTAAATGGAATGTTCATGTACAATTTGAGGTCAGAGGACCACTTTAAACTCAACATTGGAAGTAATTACACTATCCTCTGTTAAATGCACATGATGACTCATACTTACATATCAACAGGAGACTTGAATGTGGAATCAGCCGCATTTTTGATAAAAGTTATTTAAAGAATGCGAGATATTGTTGCAAATGAACAAATGTATCAGTTTTTGCACCATCAACGTCAGGAATATTTACCGTTTTTTTTATTTAAAAACCAATTTTAGGAAACAACAGCAATATTTAGGAAGTAAGATATGCCGTCGTATGTTCTCCGATAAATTCTGTGCATTTTGGTACCTCATTTGTAGAGTTTGGTTGCGTATAAGTTGAGATAATTGTATCTATACAGTAGAAATAAAATGGAAGATAAATTAATAATAATAATAATAATTTGATTTTGTCGAATATAGTAAAGAAAGTTAGGGACCGTCTGTAATCACTCCTAACATTATTACTCTGTGAAAGAAAACCGGGAGTTATGCTGGAAATTTTCTGCTTTGATTGGTATATCTTGTGGTAAAATGATTGTATTCTCTTCTCTTAGTTTTCAGAGGACGACGGACTGGTGGATGACGGTGGTGGGGGGTTTGAGGGGAGGGTGCCGGAGGATGGAGACGAGGACTGGATGCCAGAGGAGGGGGAAGAGGAGGATATTATTAACAACAAGGACGGAGACATGGAGGGCGAAGATGAAGATGAGGAGGAGGATGGGGGAATCTCAATCGACAGCTTCCTGGAGACCAAGCTAGAGGAGGTAATGAATGAATGAATCCTTCATTAAAACTTTTGCAGGTCATGTTGACTATACACCCATGCCTTGCTTAGCACATTTCGATACAGCGCAAATTCGTTCCTTGGGTAATCATCGCAACGCAGTGTAGCCTAATCATAAAACTTAAATGCTCTCATGATAAAACGTGAGCTTGCGCTAAGTACACACGAAATAGCTATCATTTTATGCATATTAATAGTATTGCTTGCCTCAAATCTTCCATTATTATAGTCTTCCTGGAGACCAAGCTGGAGGAGGTAATGAACAAATGAATGAATGAATCCTTCATTAAAGCTTTTGCAGGTCATGTTGACTATACACCCATGCCTTGCATTTCGATACAGCGCAAATTCGTTCCTTGGGGAAACATCGCAACGCAGTGTAGCCTAATCAAAAAACTAAAATGCTCTCATGATAAAACGTGAGCTTGCGCTAAGTACACACGAAATAGCTATCATTTTATGCATATTAATAGTATTGCTTGCCTCAAATCTTCCATTATTATAGTCTTCCTGGAGACCAAGCTGGAGGAGGTAATGAACAAATGAATGAATGAATCCTTCATTAAAACTTTTGCAGGTCATGTTGACTACACACCCATGCCTTGCTTAGCACATTTCGATACAGCGCAAATTCGTTCCTTGGGTAAGCATCGCAACGCAGTGTAGCCTAATCATAAAACTTAAATGCTCTCATGATAAAACGTGAGCTTGCGCTAAGTACACACGAAATAGCTATCATTTTATGCATATTAATAGTATTGCTTGCCTCAAATCTTCCATTATTATAGTCTTCCTGGAGACCAAGCTGGAGGAGGTAATGAACAAATGAATGAATGAATCCTTCATTAAAACTTTTGCAGGTCATGTTGACTACACACCCATGCCTTGCTTAGCACATTTCGATACAGCGCAAATTCGTTCCTTGGGAAAACATCGCAACGCAGTGTAGCCTAATCATAAAACTTAAATGCTCTCATGATAAAACGTGAGCTTGCGCTAAGTACACACGAAATAGCTATCATTTTATGCATATTAATAGTATTGCTTGCCTCAAATCTTCCATTATTATAGTCTTCCTGGAGACCAAGCTGGAGGAGGTAATGAACGAATGAATGGATTCTTCATTAAAACTTTCATGGGTCATATTGACTATACACCCATGCCTTGCTTAGCCAGGGTTCCCACTCAACCGTGGAAACCTTAAAACCATGAATAAGCCGTGAATTTCTTCTACTGTGAAAAAACCTGGAAATAGCCGTGAATTTCGTCATAAAACCTTAAAAAATCTCATGTTAAAATAGTTCTTGGAGTGTAGGTTTGCTAATGTTTCTGTTTATTCTAAATCATCATCAGGGCTTCAATATGTTCCAAGTTTCCTCTTGTATTTCTTCTTAAATTTTCCATTTTCGAAGTCCAAAAAATAGGTTGAGGTATGATGTTGTTATACAGCTACTACACTACAGTGAAACCTCGATATAACGACACCCCACGGTGCACTAATAAACACTCGCTATAACGAATTGTCGCTTTACCGGAGGTGGAGCAAATAATAGCCAACATACCTGTTGCGAACAGATATACAGGAACAGGAGTGGTGCGGCGACAGATAAACATCTATCCGATAAACGTAAGCGTAAATTCAGACGAAAGGCGATGTTTTTTTGCATCACTAAATTTCCTTACTCAAATAACGACTAACTATTCAAACAATTTATAAGCGCCGCACTGAATAAAAATCGTGCAAAGCATTGTTTTGTCAATCATTATATTTATCGAACGACAGTTTACCACATAAATTTGAGACTGAGCACTCCATTAACTTCATTTCTAACAGATCGCTAGCAATTACAGAGGTTAAGGAGTCTTGGTGTAAGTCTTCCGGTAGTGAAACCCTCGCTATGGCGAGAGCCAACACCGAAAGGGTCTCGTAAAAACGAATTATTTAAACACGCTTATAATAGGGTCAATCGACGTTGCATCGGCTATCTCTCGTAATATCGGGGGTGTCACTATAGCCCGTACTCGCTTTAACGAGGTTCCACTGTACAAGGTTAAAAAATAGGTAAAGGTTTGATGTTGTTGACCTACACTCCAAGAACTATTTTAACATGAATTAAACGAGGTCGAGACAAAAAAAATTATCTTAAAAATCTCTCATACTTGATTTTAGAACTATGATTAGAGATACGTGAAAATCGCAAGTACGATAAATGCGATATAGATGCGATGCACGCAAATAAATGTGACGTAAATGCGATTACTGGACTTTTATGATATTTTTACGCAAACATGCCTTTTCGACGCAGTGCAGTTTAAATGCTCCGCCGACACTCACCACTTAAAGCATGTAAGCGACTGGCCAGGTGCTAGTTGGCTGGCTGACTCTACGTGGCCGCGAACTACAAGTGGGCACGGGCAAGCTACACCTCCGCCACTATAAAGGCATCCCCCGAGTTACGTATGTCTCGACTTACGTAAATCCGTACTTACGTAAGCGATAACCGTATTTAAAATGATTACGTTAATTTTCGAATGCGAGCAGGAAGAAATATATATTCGCTCGTACAACCTATGGTAGAAAAAATATCGATTAGTTATCGAGTTTTTTACGTGCTACAAATAACAAAGTGACCCATTTTTGTCATTCCTCGAAGGAATTTTCATTAATTTATGTAGAAAAATCGCCTATAAATCCCAAGCCAACAATCAATGTGAAAATTTGCTGTTCTAGCGATGGATGTGGTTGCGCTCATTCCTATACGATACAACTTGTTATACAGCATGCACACCCGAACTGCGACTTTCAACTATTTAAAAATTGTATCCTTAAGTTTGGACATTTCCATCTATGGAATTAAAAGAAAATGAAGTTCAAGCAAAAATCTTTAATGCGGAAAAGAATTGTTTAGTAACCACGTAACGGCATTGAAATTTGAGTGTTGGCAATGAACGCCACGAAAAAGTTAAGAAAAAGTTGACACACGATACTAATTGCGTAATTGTTTACATGCTTCTGGCGGAAAATTTTATGAAGCTGCATTTTCTCGTTCTCTCATATTGTGTGCAACTGTAAATGAATTAATATTGCGTCATTGATAGCTTTCCCAACTAACTTTGTTGCACGTTTATGACGGAGTTGGCTGAATAAATGCTCACTTTTAATTAGCTTCGTGCTTTGGAAATACTCTTCGATGTGTCCAGCGAAGTAAATATTCAAATGATGATATTTTCACGTTATTTTATTGAGATATGAGAGAATGAAAGTATGTTTCCGTGCGTGAAAGATTGAGTGTATGTGTGTGTGAATGAATCTAAGAATATAGTAAGTTACTGGTATTTTTTGTGTGTTATTTGCTCGTAATCCTAGACACTCCTACGTGTATTAACTGTGACAGTGAAACCACCAGATTCATCGATTAACGTAATATATAAAAGGCAGAAGATATAATGATTATAGGTAGGTAGACAATGCATTCTTTGGGGCCTTAGATCGCTGTATAACATAATGAATCAATTTAAGTATTCAGTTTAGTAATGTAGCGTTGAGATACCGCACTTTCCTGAATCCACGCGATGTCAACTCTGGGAATAATATTATGCATTTTGATTGGCAATGCTCGAGATGCAACTCTCAGACTATATTAATGTTTATCGATTTTTATCTAATAACGTAAGAATACGCGGTAGAGTTCATGAATATCGCAGTGAATTGAATGAAACTTCACCGAGAATTTACCGCGCATTTCTCCGCTGAGAATTTCACCGCGCCGATCGCAATCTCTGAAGCACTAACGCAAAGGTTCGACTTACGCAGAGTCTGCCGGAATGCATCTCTGACGTAACTCGGGGGATGCCTGTATGTCTTATTCCTTAATTTATTATTGCTCTACAACATAATTATTTAAGATATTCTGTATTTTGTCATATATCTGTGTTTCACTACATTTTATCGTAATCTACCTCATCATGAAAATTAAAAAATAGACGCTACAAAATGCAATAAACTGCTATTGAAAGTGCGATACAATAAAAATGAAAGTGCGATTTTCACGTATCTCTACTCATAACCTTGTAATCGTCATTAATAGTCCAGGAAATGAAGCTCATAAAAGTGAAAAACCTTGCAATTTTTTCAAACTGAATCGATTTGCACCAAAATTTGGGATTAGACTAATTATACCCCCTACTTCAAAATCTATATTATGCCGAAGGGCGCTTTTTATTTTTTAGGGGTGAAAACTACCCCGAGAAGCTGGAACTTAAAAAATTATTTTTTAAAGCTAAATACGTGTAAAATTTAGTTCAAATTATATGTATAATTATTTTTTTATGTTTGAAAAATAATTTTAAGGTGTTTCAATCCATAATAATCAACCCTTATTGGGGGTTAATGTAAAAAAGAATTTTCAAACTGAATCGATTTGCATAAAAATTTGTTTTTATACTAATCATACCTCCTTTAAAAATGTTTTTCAAACCGAATCGATTTGCAAAAATATTTGGGATTAGACTAATCATACCCCGTTCTTCAAAATCTATATTATGCCGAAGGGCGCGTTTTATTTTTTAGGGGTGAAAACTACCCCTAAAAGCTGAAACTTAAAAAGTTATTTTTTTATGTTTGAAAAATAATTTTAAGGTGTTTCAACCCATAATAATCAACCCTTATTGGGGGTTAATGTAAAAAAGAATTTTCAAACTGAATCGATTTGCATAAAAATTTGTGTTTATACTAATCATACCTCCTTTAAAAATGTTTTTCAAACCGAATCGATTTGCAATAATATTTGGGATTAGACTAATCATACCCCCTTCTTCAAAATCTATACTATGCCGAAGGGCGCGTTTTATTTTTTAGGGGTGAAAACTACCCCTAAAAGTTGGAACTTAAAAAATTATATTTTAAATCTAAATAAGGGTAAAATTTAGTTCAAATTATATGTATAATTATTTTTTTTGTTTGGAAAAGAATTTTAAGGCGTTTCAACCCATAATCATCAACCCTTACTGGGGGTTAATGCAAAAAAAATTATTTACCCTAAAAATAAAAATTATGTATCACATTGTATCTTGTTATTCACTTTCTTACTCCTTTCATTATGTATTCACTTTTTTCTCTCATGATTTTAATCACAGCACAGAAAAGGTATAACAATAGGATAAACAGAGCAAACTTCGTAATGGTAACATAAACAAATAAATGTACATTTATGTAGACATTACATGAAACACAATCAAACGGAGACTGTATGGCTTCCAGTCTTCCCACCACATGCATGCTCACAGGTCACTGTGAGCGAGAGCACACATACTCACATATGTGTATGTATATATACATCTTATGGGTATGTGTGTTTATTTTGTAGCAAATTTGAGTGTATCGTTAGCTTCTAACGTAAAATACACGAAGAATATGCTGATTATGAGGAATATTATGCTCTGAATTGTGGATTTCGAATTTTTCGAAAATAAATTTGATTGGTATTTCAAACATAGCTCCTTTATTTTTTATGATAGAAAGTTCATTTAAATTGTATTTTGTAGGGATTTTACTGACTACAAGGTCATGCGAATTAAATTTTTTTCGAGTCATTAATTTTGAAAGGGGAGGGATTTAAGGGTTTAAATAAGGTGGAGCTCCCTTGGAAATAGAGGTTTTAATTATCAATATCTCACCAAATATTTATTATATAGAAAATTTAAACACACCAAAATATTTGAAAATAAAGGAGCTACAATTTATCACTAGTGCATTTTTTCATATCTCCAGCTTTTTTGGAGTTATTTTGAAAAAAAGAGCATTTTTAACGAAATTGTAAAAAATGACTTCACTTTTTCCTTCAATTTTTTCAAAATTTAGAGTTGTAAATTAAAAAAACTTCTAGGATCAATTAACAATACTTAAATAAAGAGAAATACTGAAGGGCATTGATCAATTTTGTCTAGCGTGGTAATAAGGAGTTGTTTTCACTGATTTTTTCGTACAAAAAAGTAGGGACTGATCTTATTTTTAATCATAACTCGCTCAAATTTCATGATTAAAAAATATTTTTTCTCATTATAAGAAATTTTTTTAAAAACACTTTAAAACATATTACATAATTTTTCCTCGAAAATTACATTTTTCCCGCTATTTAGTATTGAATCTTTCAAATTTAGCGTATGACAAACAATAGATAACCATCAACAAGTTGTAGCTCGGTCCGAATTGGTCATAAAGGAAATCTAAAATAAGATTTTTATTAAATTTTTTACAAGCTACAGTTTTGTAATTCACAATTTCCTAATAAAATAAATACTTTTCAAGTTATTTGCCTATAATCGATTAAAATCGTTGATTTTTTCGTCAAAAAACTGTTAATTTCAATCGCAAATAACTCGAAAAATATTAATTTTACGCAAAAAATTGAAAGAACATTTTATTCTTAGAATGTATTTTTCTATCGATTCCTGTGGTCAAAATATAATTAAAAATTTCCACCCCCGAGATGGGGTGGAAACCACCCCCAGGGTAAAAGCGCCCGTCGGCATTATATAGATTTTGATTCTTGGTATATTCCCTACTTATTATGAAAATTTCAAGAAAATCGATTCTGTTTGAAAAAATTGCAAGCCAAAATGCTTCATTTCCTGGACTATAATCCCCATTTACGCACACACACTTCCCTCCAAGGGCCGTGGTCTAGGGTTAGGTTATCAGAAAGGAGCAGGTAGGGAAATGAATGCGCCGATTAAGCTGAGCTGATCCGGCAAACTTCGTACCGCCTAACATTCAATGAACTTATAGTTTAGTTGCACCATTTATATATAAAGAGCGGCTGTATCGTTTTAATCATATTTGATTTATTATAAATTAAATGAGAAAATATTGATGAAATAAAAATTATTCGCAATCAGTTGTTGGCTATTTGTGTTATTAACCGTAAAAAATGTTTTTAGGTCTAAGGCCGTAGCGTAAACTTGGCTCGTTCACGGGGCAGGCTAACGCTAGACCGACGATTGACTGATGCTCAAAATAGTGTAAGAAAAGCCCCTATGAAGCAGCATTTGTATCAAATGACTTTAGGTGCGCCAGTTATAGTATCTCTGTTTGGAAAAAATGCACTGCGTAAACGCACCACGGTGTGCCCTACACATTCGGGTTTAATGTCTTGCGTCAAGCGCCTTCTGATAAACAACAGTTTTTGTTTTGTTATCAGGCGCAAGATAAAGCGAATGAAGCTAAATGAAAATAGCGAAGCGAAGCAGGGACGCTGCGAGGGGGGTTTTTGGGGGTTAAAACCCCCCCAAAAGCTCAGAGAATCTTTAGGTGTGGAGTGTTTAGTGTTTTTTTAATCTCATTTAGGTGTTTGAACCATTACAATATTGAGCGAGAGTGAAAATCATGCACGGATAATCCATAACACGGAAATACCGCAGCCCGATAATTGGGAGTCCGCCTTATATCAATTATTCCGATAAATGCAGTACAGTGGAACCTCGTTAAAGCGAGTACGGACTATAGCGACACTCCCGCTATTACGAGAGATAGCCAATGCACCATCAATTGACCCTATAATAAGCGTGTTAAAAAATTCGTTTTTACGAGACCCTTTTGGTGTTGGCTCTCGCCATAGCGAGGGTTTCACCGCCGGAAGACTTTCATCAAGACTCCTTAACCTCTGTAATTGCTAGCGATCTGTTAGAAATGAAGTTAATGGAGTGCTCAGTCTCAAATTTATGTGGTAACTGTCGTACGATAAATATAATGATTGACGAAAGAATGCTTTGCATGATTTTTATTCAGTGCGGCGCTACTAAATTGTTTGAAAAGTTAGTCGTTGTTTGAGTAAGAATATTTAGTGATGCAAAAAAATATCGCCTTTCGTCTGGATTTATGCTTACGTTTATCGGATAGATGTTTATCTGTCGCCGCACCACTCCTGTTCCTGTATATCTGTTCGCAACAGGTATACATATTGGCTATTATTTGCTCCACCTCCGGTAAAGCGACAATTCGCTATAGCGAGTGTTTATTAGTGCACCGTGGGGTGTCGTTATATCGAGGTTGCACTGTATTTTGTATTTAAAATACACCTCGGCCTGTATTTTTCCCATCCCTGACTGTAACACATGTTGAACTTAAGAGTCCATCAGACTAAGTTTTTGAAATAAATGCTATTCAAGAAATGAGACACAGACTCAGCGGCGGTGACTTTTTATGGCGTCGGCCTCGTCGTGTAAAGCGAGGGATGCACGCTATTGAACATCTGAGCGGAAGAACAGTATTATTTTAAAATCTCATTTTTTGTGAAATTAAAAAAAAAAAAAAACTTCATAGTAACTAAGAAATTTGAAGGTTTACAATTATAAATTATTATTATAAATTATTATTTATTTTAAAATGTGTAAGTAAATGGACACTCAAACACTGTCTTAGAATGGCAGAAAAGACAAAATTTTAGTGTCTTGATTGCCTATGATGTGATCAATATTTCTGCCTAAATTGGCTTTTCAACGGACCGTGAATTTGACGCAATTTAGACCGTTAAAACCTGGAAAAAAATTGCAAATTTTATGATTTAGTTAGGGTGGGAAGCCCGTCAAAACGGCTATCCTAACTATATTTTCTCCGTGGCCATCACTTTGAAGTCTCTGTACTTTCTCATCTTCAAACTGTCAATCGACGTTAGCGTTCCTCATGTTCTGATCCCTTCCACCATTTCCTCCAAGGCTACCTTCAAAATGCCATCACTTCTCATCACATGTGTAGGTAATTGGACACTAAACACTGTCTTAGAATGGGAAAAAAACACAAAATTTTAGTGTCTTGATTGCCTGTGAATTTCATGGGATCAATACAGTAAAACCTCTATGTAGTGAACCTCTTTACATCATAAACCTCCATACTTTATACCACCCCCACAGTCCCGTCTGATTTACATCTAAATTTATAGGCAAACCTCTTTGTAGTGAACCTCTTTATCTCATAAAACCTCCACTTATCATACCAAGGAGACAACCCCAAGATGGTCAAACTACCTCCGCAAATCATACCAAGACAACTACAAATTATTAATGCAGTTGCGATTACATACATGGAATGACATTCTCAGTAATAAATGTTTCACCCTTATTTTTTTCTTATACACTTATAATATGCTGTTATTTTTACGTTAACCATTAGTTGTGGCTATTTTGATCCATATGAGAGCATGCGTAACAGTAAATAAGAAAAAGGGTATCCAACTATCCTAATCATTTTAAGTGAATGTTGAATTAAGAGAGATCACATCGTTTTCTCTCGAATCTTAGTAAAAATCATGCGATAGCACTCTCTCTCTCTGTAATTATTAAATAATAAATATATATTCACCAATACATGCATGTTTGTTTAAAGACATAAATATAAAAGACAGTAGTGCCTTTCATTTCCGAAGGATACGAAAAAATGGTGCCTACAACTGAAACCTCTCTATAGTGAACCTCCAAACATCAAATTGCCCAAATTTTGGTCCCCTCCATTAGGATACAGAGAGGCTTTACTGGATTTCTGCCTAAAATGGCTTTTCAACAGACCGTGAATTTGACGACATTAAGACCGTGAAAACCTGGAAATAACCGCGAATTTTATGATTTAGTTGGAGTGGGTAGCCTGTCAAAACAGCTATCCTAACTACATTTTGTATTTTTTTTAGCATTGCTGTTTTTTCTACAAAAACGTTCAATTGTTTTTCCTGCCTCCCTCTTGCAGGGGACCAACTTGGAGCTGAGCGTCGAGGAGGCTGCCGAGGGCAACCAGAGCGTGGTGACCACGACGCCGAGCAGGGAGGCTGAGATGCCCACGGATCCCATGCACCGCAAGCGCTCCGAGAAGTGGGGACTCAAGAAATTCAGCTGCCACATCTGCAAGAAGCCCTTTGCGCTGCGTCACCACCTCACCATACACGTGCGGACGCACACAGGTGGGAAACATTTGCGCAACACTCTGTTCTCGAGGATTGGGAGAATGCAACCGGTGAAAATAGCCCTCACGGCATTAGGGTCAGTAACAGTGGTGAGTCGATGAAGAACTCCCACGAGTGACATGGCCTTGGATTTCATTTTGTTGAGGTGCGGAAGAAAAGTTAGTTTGGGACCATTCCATGCCAAATGGTCCAGTAAATAGTAGACTTGACACCCAAGGATCTTGGATGTCAATAAAATTTTGTATGCTAAATATATGTATTTAGTTAGGAAAAAGTCCAAAATTTCAGCTCAGTCTGACAAATAGCTCCAGAGATATGGTAGCTTTAAATTTTAGTCTATTCCGATTTCCAAGCATTGTGTGCATGTCGAATGATCGTCCATGAATTCTCGTTTTTACATGACAAATCAACAATTTTGAAGCTAGAGGCTTCTAAATTAATTCAAATGTTCCAAATTTCATGGAGAATCATAAGATACCAAAAAAATGTGAATCATAACCTTCTATCACAATAAAAATTAATCCCAAACACAAAAAATATGATTTGTGTAAAATCTGTGCATCGATTCAGAAAAAAAATCAATCAAAATTCACTCTGTTCTCGAGGATTTTTATTTTATTTATTTAAGTAAATTTCACATACAGCCGTGAAGCCAATTTACGGTGAAATTTTTAACAATGGCATGAATTGGACACAATACAATAACAACATAAAAACAAACAAAGAATTAACCGGCAGGGAAGTATAGCATTCAATTAGCAGACACATGGGTCAGAGCTTGTGCGGTGAATTTTTTGCGTGACATGTAAAAAGGATATATGGAAGGAGGGAGCGAATTTAGAAGGGAGGAGAGGCGATATAAGGGTGAGCGCTTGGTCAGGGAGATTCTGGGAATAACAGGCAGGTGGAGTAGGGAGAGAAAGCAGGTGGAACGAGCCGGTATTCTAAAATTCAAGAGAGAGAGGAGCTCAGGGAAGTCAAAAGTCGAGTTCAAGATATTGTGTGGAAAGTTGAAGTCCGTTTTAAGTCTGAGATTCTGCAGATTAGACAAGGGAAGAGAAGACAATACAGCATCAGAGGACACATTGTGTAAGTGAGGGACTCTATGCCTAACTATTTTGGCAAAGAAGTGGGGGATGCAATCAAGGGATTTTAGGTTAGCAGGGGCTGACATGGACCAAATTGGGGAGCTATACAAAACTATGGGAAGGACAATCGTTGAGAAATAGGCGTGGAGTGCAATTGGATCCTTAATTTCCGTGAAGCGGTAAAGGAACTTCCTTATGGAACTTGCCCAATCAAGACTTTTACTAAGCATCAGTACATATCTGTCAGAATCTATCACAGAACCTTGCCTTTTACATTAGGGTAATACTTCACGTCTAGACTCATTTGGTTCCCAACCATTCAAAGCAAGTCCTATACTTCGTAATTGACATCATAGGGGCTCATAAAATCCCTAGGTGTTAATGCAGTTTATTCTTCCAATGATTTGGAGTAAGCCAGACAATATGTTACCTCTTGTGCTGCCTGCAGTGAATTATTGTATTTGTATTAGAACAGAATGCACATTTTTGTTACTATACACTCTCATGAATTACAACGTATCATCCGCAGTATTTGTTATCCATATTAAACGCCACTAAATGTTTTCCGCACACAACTTAACCAACGCAATGCAACCGGTGAAAATAGCTATCACGGCATCAGGGTCTTAGTGGTGTGCAGATGATGGGGGAGGGGCGGCACAAATAATAGGGTAGTTTCCTTCATCAAAGAAAACGAAAGACATTGATTGCGATTCGTTACCCACCATTAGTGTGTATTCATAATACACAAATTATTTGGTTTTTGAAATACCGGTTTAGACGAATGGCAATGGTCAATTTTTATCCTCATTTGAAAAGGGCCAGATTGGCGCCCATGCGATGCCACTCCACGTGACGTCACAGGGACCTAGTTTCTATACGAGAAGATAGGAGTTATATGTCGTCTGAGATTACCAATGCATGCATGAGGCGCAGAGCTCAGGGAAACATGTATTAACAATCACTTATTAAAACTGGCTAAGGTCGGAAAGTTTTCCTCGTTTGATAAGTTATTAATAATCCTTATTTAAGCCAAGCGCTACCAGCCAGCAGGGTACTAGGCTAGCCGCTAGCAGCCTGCGTCGTATCAGCGCTAAGCCTCGCCTCAAGGTCACCTCGCAGGGCGGGAGGGGGAACCAGAAATGCGTCACGCGGAGAGACTTCCCGATATTCATACTTAAGCGTCGCGTTTTCGCGTGCTTGAAAATTTTCACTTTTCATTTAATCGCGAAAAATAGATATCGTCATTTAAAAATCTAAAAGCGTGAAATGCGTACTCCAGGAGTAATAATCTTTCGATTTAGGTAATAAAAAAATAATAGGAAACCACCCTATTGGAAATCACGGATGATCCAAAATTTCACTTTAATTTCTCGCTACTTTCATCATTTACGTTAGTCAATCAGTCTATTGTTATGTAGGCATGTTTTATGATATTTTTTATTTTTTTCCAGTTTTTTATTTTTCATTAAGAACTTTCTTTTCCCATCTGCGATCTTTTTTAGCAGCGATAACATGATTAACAGCGGTGAGTCAATAAATAACTCCCACGACTGACATGGCCTTGGATTTCATTTTGTTGAGGTGCGGAAAAAAAGTTAGTTTGGGGTCGGAAGTAACACCCAGGTCATAGATGGCGGAATCTATCGGAACAATTTCATTAAAAATAGTATATTCATTAGGATTGACTGTGCATTTTAAAGGAAAAGGTATGTATGTATTTCGATTTTCTTGTATTAATTTTGAGTTGCCACTGAAGGCACCAGGCCTCGAAGGAATGAAGGGAAGAAGGCAAAGACTGAGAGTCCGTAGTATTCTCAACTCTTTTTAATATTTTGCAGTCGTCTGCAAAGAGGAGAATTCCGCATTCGTTAGAAAGTGCACAGCTCGTAATATTGTCAATGAAGAGGGAAAGGGAAGCGTCGCATTGAAAAAGTATTAACACGTTGCGTACGGATGGCGAGAATTCTCGTCATTTTTTTTCCCGAACGTTCCGGATGGATGACGAAGATTCTCATCATTTAGGAGTGTCAACCTAAAAAATTTTAAAGCGTACAATACATTTTCATTAGGACGTTTTCAGTTGTTATTCGTTATTCATAATGAATTGATGCATCATAATGTTTGATTGGGTAAAGTTATATTCTAAAAATTAGCTTTTTAACCATGTTTAAACCAAAGGCATTACGCCCTAATAGGCACATATTTCCAATCTCAACACCTCCACCCAGAATTCCCAGTTCCTAGGAATTTAAATACCCCAGTACGCAACGTGTTAAAAGGCTCTTGCCAGCTGGACTATAGATGCATTAGGTAGGAAAAATTTGCACCACACTCTGTCATGAGAAAACAATTGACAAAGTTCGCGATGGCCCAACTTCATCAATCCGCAACACACCGTCACTGGCACACGCAATCGACCTTAACCTTTTGTCATGTGCAATATTAGAATTGCTGAGTTCAGGCGCAATGTGCCTAACAGGCTGAGCCGTGCATGCTGGCTCGAGGTGGGCCTGGGCGGGCGACTGGTGGCAAACAAGCTCGTGCCTGGACGATGGCAGTAGAGCCAGCTTGCTCCCCCCCCCCCCCCCCCACCGACAATTTGGGGGGGCTTATATAAAGCCTTCCCGAGGACGAGAGGCCACTGTTTTTTCCAGATCTTGA
This sequence comes from Ischnura elegans, assembly GCF_921293095.1. Taxonomy (NCBI): domain Eukaryota; kingdom Metazoa; phylum Arthropoda; class Insecta; order Odonata; family Coenagrionidae; genus Ischnura; species Ischnura elegans. Next base: position 51,122 of record NW_025791658.1, on the reverse strand, counting down.
CTTGTGCCGGTCGTTGTAGCGCGGCCCTGCTGTCGCCCAGTCATCCCCGCCGCCTGGTGTGAACCTTTCCCCTCCTTAACCGCCCCTCTTTTTCGTACCACCTACACCACCACTACCACGGTCACTTACTTTTTGTTGTAATTACATTATCAAACACTCGCCAGAGGGTGGCGAGGTTTATTTGATTTCACCCGTGTAGTTTCCTTTTTTACCCCCTTCCCAGTTATTCTCCGTGAGGTGACCTCCTGGTTCAAGGCACAGATGTGAAAATACATTATTAACTCTTGGCACAGCTCAGTGGTACACCTTTTAGGTTTAAAGCACCATTATCAGTGTATTGGAACACTTACATGTATTCTTTCATGCTATTTATAGAGCCTGTTACAATAATTACATCATACGACCTCGTACCGATCCAGCAAGGCCTACCACACACGTTCAGTTTGGCCTCACTGTAATGGACTGTTCAGTCCTGGACTGACTGACAGGACTGACAGTGTGTGGCGATTCCTTGACGTGGATCGTCGGCAGGATGGGAATCCAATGAGGTCCGGCCTCAGGGCCAAGCGACTTCGAGGCCGGGCCTCATTGTTTTTCCATCCGGCCGCCGTCCGGTCGACAATCCACGCCATTTTAGAAATGAATGCAGTTCTAACCTGCGCAATTCTGTGCCCCGTGTAAAACAGCCTTAATATCGAGTAGTTCTTAATTCATTGTGCTGCTACGAGTTTCTATGACAAAGCCTTTGCTTACTTCAATATATGATCACACAGGTGAATTAACTTTAATTATGATTGTCACTATCTTAAGTCTGGTTATAGCCAGATTTAATGTGTCTCATTGTGAAGTATTGTATTTTTAGGTGTAATTTTATTACTGTAAGAGTGTCAAGTGCAGTGTACATTCATTGTTAAATTTTTAATGGTCTATATATTCTTACTTTAAATTGAGTGAACATATATTTTTTTATCTTATATATTTTATTTGCATTTAGATTGACTTAACATTTTTTGTAAAGGATTTATCCTGTTGATCTTAATAAATAAATAAAATAATTTACGAGTTGCTCTGCAACAAATTCCTGTGACAGAGACTATAAAATCATTTCGGGCTTGATTTTGTGGAAGTTTGCTGTATCCATGATAAAAACACAAATGGTAATTTCCACACTATTTAATTCACCACTCCATGACCGACCGTGGTCTCAACACTTAGTGTCATTTTCAAGGTCTCCTTAAAAATGACACTAAGTGTTGAAACCATGGTTGGTCGTTGAGTGATGAATTAAATAGTGTGGAAATTACCATTAGAATAGAATAGATTTCTTTGCCCAAAAGATACAATACAAAAGATAGACCAAAGTAAGTACATAGGGCACGTCATGGAAAATATATATACATAACTACAATCTAATGTTTAGATGCAAGATAGTCATTTACAGAGTAAAAACATTTATCAAGAAGATAAGAGCTAACTTGTTTTTTGAACACCAAAAATCTTTTTTCCTTTTTTTATATTTAGTGGCAGATTATTATACAACTTTACACACATTTCACGGGGCCCTTTCAAAGTTGCACTTAGGTTTGGCATTAAAACATACACCTCATCACAATTTCTTGTCTTATATGAATGGTAAAATTTATTTGTTTTAAAATCAGTTTGGTGTTTCCTAATATACAGCACAGCATTATAAATACACACAGAATGAAAAGTTAGAATTCCCAGTCTCTGAAAAAGAGGTTTACAATGTGCCCTATAAGACTCGTTACACATGGACCTAATTAACTTTTTTTGAATTAAGAATATACTCTTTGCTCTAGAGGAATTTCCCCAGAGTATGACGCCATTAGAGGGAATAGAAGATATCGTACGTAGTACAGAGATTTGAGCACATTTAGGCTGACAGTTTGCTTCAAAACAGATACAAGATAAAACACTGAGTTCAACTTTTTGGACAATTTTGTGACATGTGTATCCCACTTCAGGTGCTGATCCTCATGAATTCCTAGGAATTTTAACTCCTCTACCGCATTGAAGCAATTATTTATAAAAAGCTGGGAGTGATTCACATGTCTGTTGCTCTTAGCTGAAAAGAGTTGTGTTTTTATTCACAGATTTACCTTAACATTATTTTCTTTACGATTCATTTCTGCATTGTAAAATTTTTTGTTTCTACTGAATATTGCATTGAGGTGTATTTCTGCTTCTCGAATATACATGTGTATAATACTGACGTTACAAGTTATGTTTTGCCATACTCATAACGCATACACTAGTGAAAACAAATATCGGAAGTGCAAAAAAATATGCAATGTATATCATCAATGAATACATTCCGTTTGTACAAGAATAACTGCATCTCAAGCATACAAATGCTTCTGTAGTACTCATAAATGTATCCTTTCCCAATGTTATAGCATAATTTGTGTGTACAGCAGTATAAAAATATATCTGCTATGCGATATCACATCGAATTATCCATTATAAAGAAGAAATTTCGATGCATTTTGCTGAATCAATTTCTTTTGTTTGATGGTTTTACAAATTTTCTGCGCTGAGGATGAGTCGGATGCAGTGTTGTCAAGCTTAGCCTAGCGGGTTGAACAGAAAGCACTACCGAGTATCGGCTGCCGAACTGGCTAGTAGCATACTAAGTTAGTAGCTCCTAGTGGCTCACTCGAAAGAATCTATGAATACCATGTCTTAGTAGGCGACTTAAAGGTCTTAGTAGCCGACTAAGTTAGTCGCCGACTAAGTTAGTCGCCCCACTAGCGTATTTTAGCGGAAATCTGTGAATACAGCCTACGGATCTACGAATAGTACGTGTTGAAACCATGGTTGGTCGTTGAGTGATGAATTAAATAGTGTGGAAATTACCATTTGTGTTTTAATCATGGAGGCAGAGACCATGTTTACTTAAATGCATGATCAAACGGGTGAATATGTTTAATTGTATTTATGACCGTCGTTGTCCAGGTGAGAAGCCGTACCGGTGCAAGTTCTGCAACAAGCCGTTTGCTTCCCACTCGGGCCTGAGCGTCCACGTGCGCATCCACACGGGACACAAGCCGCACGTCTGCAACGTTTGCGGCAAGCGCTTCACGCAGAGCGGCACGGCCAAGGAGCACGCAAAGATCCACTTGGAGGAGCGCCAGCACAAGTGCGAGCAGTGCGGAAAGGCGTTTGCGCAGAAGCGCACGTACCTGAACCACGTCAAGTCGCACGAGAGGGACACGCCCGTCAAATGCGGGGTTTGCGGGACCATGCTCGCCTCGATGGCCAACTGGCGCAAGCACCACGCCCTCGTCCACCTCGAGCGACGACCCTACAAGTGCGACGTGTGCGAGAAGGAGTTCGCCTCGAGCTGGTCGTTCCGATCTCACTACAGGTACGTGACCGTGTGGTTCACTGCCCTGTAATGGTCATAACCATGGTAAAATAACCTATATAAATTCTATCACTAAACAAGTTAAAATGATATAAACTTTCCAAAATAGTCTTTTTGGGATTCTTTCATTTCATAATACCAGGTGTTTATAAATGAATATCGTGGTTTTAATGCTTTATAATGTTTATTACATTACACTTACAGTTATATATTATGTGTCAAATGAAAGATCAACTCAATTTTTTTTTTTTTCAACAATGCGCATGTACGTGATATGTTTCCGCCATGATCCGCTAGAGAGTGGTGGTAGCAAAGAAGGCGACTACTGAACAGAAAGCGTTGTGTGCTTTACAGTTTGCAAAGACTGAATTTGATTTGTAATCAATTGGTCGGGAGTAACGGAAGGTTGTTGATGACTGAGGTAATGACGGACTAGTCCGTAGGAGTGGGGGGAGGGGAAGGATGTAGGAGTGGGGGGAGGGGAAGAATTATAGGTGGAGATGCGTGAAAATCGCAAATGCGACGAGCACAAATAAATGCGACATAGATGCGATGACTGGACTTTTATGTTATTTTTATGCAAATTTATGATATTTTTATGCAACGCAATGACTGGACTTTTACGATATTTTTACACAAATTTATGATATTTTTACGCAATGCGATGACTGGACTTTGGTGATATTTTTACGCAAATTTCCCTTTTCGACGGTTAAATTCGTACATTTTGTGCCGAGCGGAGTTTAAATGCCCTGCCGACACTCACTGCTTAAAGCATGTGAGCGACTGGCCAGCTGCCAGTTGGCTGGGACCCTAATGTGGCCACGAACTGCAAGTGGGCGCGGGCAAGCTACACCTTCGCCACTCAATATGTCTTATTCCTGAATTTATTATTGCTTTACAACATAGTTATTTAAAATATTGTATATTTTGTCATATAACTGTGTTTCATTTTATCGTCATCTACTTCATTGTGAAAATACAAAAATAGACACTACAAAATGTGATAAACTGTTATTGAAAGTGCGATAAAGTAAAAATGAAAGTGTGATTTTCACGTATCTCTAGTCATAACCATGGTCCTTACATACCGGTTGCTAATATCCCGACATATTCAGGCTCGGGATTGTTGCCTGAGATTCCGCTTTCACCCCTTCCACCCCTCAAACACAACTCTGGGCACAGTGCGCTGCCACTAGGGGAAATATGGTACTAACTGCGCTGTCGAAAGCATATACCGCCGCCGACAGCGCAGTTAGTTCCATATTTCCCCAAGTGATAGCGCGACTGTGAGAGGTAGTTAGGCAGTCTCAGGGGTGTCTCCTTGGTATGATAAGTGGAGGTTTTATGAGATAAAGAGGTTCACTACAAGGAGGTTCGCCATTAAATTTACATGCGGTCCTCGACTTTCGTACACTCGACTTTCGTACAATTCGCACTTTCGTACGTTCAAAATTGACACCAATTACTTGACTTTGGTACGCTAAACTCGGACTTTCGGACGTTGGTCTGTAATTTTTTAAAATTCCCGCAATGTTTATTGCGCATCCCAACATTCAATTGTTTCAAATGGCAATATATGCGAACAATACGAACGTATATAATGAAGGGAATTGTTGGTAGCTGACTCTAATCTAGGTGATTTATTTGGGAGAGAGACTGCCTGCAATAGGCTCCTTTATCAAGAGAAGAAGAAAGCCTTCATTGGAGATATTTTTCAAAAGAAGTTGACTAGACATCATCGCAAATAGCTTTCAATAAAACTAGTAAGACCTTCTTTCTAATTGTGTTTTTTCGTTTGAGTGCTGTTTAATTCATGTGCACCTTCAGCAACGATATTGCGCGAAATATCACCCGAATTCCGTTTGTCTTTTTGAATAACGTGCGAAATATACGCGATCACAAATGTCACCTACCGAATGTCGAATTTTGGTGTAAAAATTAAATGGTATCCAGAGTGCGGGTTCAACAACTACATTTTGTTATGATTCTTGATATGTCTTTTCATTTATAGTGGACGTAATAAGTGGAACGTCAACTTCAACGCCAAGAGGAAGTTTTACTCGATAGCCAACGGAGTTCTTGTTTTTTTAACTTTTATTTGCATTTTCTGCGTATTTTCGAATGAAATTAGATGATTTGAGGAGTTTTATTGACATATTATTAAAATTAAGTCAATTGAAATGAATTCCGTGAAAAAAAAGGTTGTTGTACGTATATTCCGCTCTTTTGGAACGTAACCCCTAATTAGTATGGAAGTCAATGGTTCGACTTTCGTACATTCGACTTTCGTACAAGTTTTCGGGAACGCATTGTGTACGAAAGTCGGGGACCGCCTGTACATGTAAATCAGACGGTGCCGTTGGGGTGGTATGAAGTATGGAGGTTTATGATGTAAAGAGGTTCCGTTCCCTACATAGAGGTTTTACTGTAGTTAAAAGAAGAATCTTTATTAATTTTTTTATGAAAACTTTGCTAAACCTTTAACTGTGCCATGCCAAAGTACACTCGGGTCATTTTCCCACAATCGTACAAAATTATGTCCATAGACTGCAATATAAATCAACCAATCCTGGTAAAGCAAAAATATAGTGGCATATTATCTTGTGTACTCTTTTACTAATTTTAGTTGCAAAATAGCAAAGAAAAAACATTATACAGTGAAACCTCGATATAACGACACCCCACGGTGCACTAATAAACACTCGCTATATCGAATTGTCGCTTTACCGGAGGTGGAGCAAATAATAGACAACATACCTGTTGCGAACAGATATACAGGAACAGGAGTGGTGCTGCGACAGATAAACATCTATCCGATAAACGTAAGCATAAATCCAGACGAAAGGCGATGTTTTTTTGCATCACTAAATTTCCTTACTCAAATAACGACCAATTATTCTAACAATTTATAAGCGCCGCACTGAATAAAAATCATGCAAAGCATTGTTTCGTCAATCATTATATTTATTGAACGACAGTTTACCGCATAAATTTGAGGCTGAGCACTCCATTAACTTCATTTCTAACAGATCGCTAGCAATTACAGAGGTTAAGGAGTCTTGATGAAAGTCTTCCGGCGGTGAAACCCTCGCTATGGCGAGAGCCAACACCGAAAGGGTCTCGTAAAAACGAATTTTTTAACACTCTTATTACAGGGTCAATTGACGGTGTATCGGCTATCTCTCGTAATAGCGGGGGTGTCGTTATAGCCGGTACTCGCTTTAACGAGGTTCCACTGTATTCCCCAAATTTAATGTCCACTGACTATTCGTTATATCCGTGGACAGTTCCTCATAGATTTTCGAAGAGGTGTTTATTGATTAACAACCTTTACTAAATAATTAAATATAAAATCTATCATTAAGCAAGTTACAATGATGTAAACACTCTGAAATAGTCTTTTTGGGATACTTTTATTTCACAATACCAGTTGTTTATAAATGAATATCGAGGTTTTAACACTATATAATGTATATTACATTACACTTACAGTTATATATTATATGTCAAATGAAAGAGCAACTCAATTTTTTTTATTTTAGCAACAATGTATGTGTGAAATGTTTTCAATGCGATCCGCTAGAAAGCGGTAGTAGCAAAGATGGCAACTAGTGAACAGAAAGCATTTTGTGTTTTACAGTTTTCAAAGACTGAATCTGTGCAACGTGCGTTCCGCATTAAATTCGGTTTCGATCCTCTAAGTGACAATAACATCCGTAGATGGTATCATCAGTTTGAAGATACAGGCTGCCTTTGTAAAGGGAAGAGCACGGGACGACCAAGAGTTAGCGAAGAGACTGTTGAGCGAGTGAGATAGTCGCTCACTCGTAGCCCAAAGAAATCAGTTTGGAAGGCCAGTCATGAATTAGAAATTCTTGTGTCGACTGCTTGGAAAGTTTTAAGGAAACGCTTACAACTACGTCCTTACTGGTTACAGTTATTACAGGCTCTAAAGCCTACAGACCACGAATTACCTGCCATGGAAATGTTGTTTCATGACAACGATGATTTTCTGGATCATGTTGTCTTCAGTGATGAATCGACCTTTCACTTCAGTGGACATGCAAACACTCATGTCCGTATCTGTAGTTACTGGGCAACACACTTTGCACAGCAACTACAGATTCAGTCTTTGCAAACTGTAAAATACAAAACGCTTTCTTTTCACTAGTTGCCGTTTGCTACTACCGCTTCCTAGTGGATCGCGGCGGAAACATTTCACGTACATGTGTATTGCTGTTAAAAAACAAAACTGTTTGCGTTGCTCTTTCATTTGATAAAAAATTTTTTAACTGTTAAGTACAAATGCAATAACTATTATAAAGCGTTAAAACCCCAATATTCATTTATAAACAACCTATATTTATTATGAAATAAAAAAACATTTTCCCTATCCAAAAAAGCAATGTCCGTGGACACACAGGAAAAAGGGGGAATCATTCATAAGAGATGATGGCAGCCCTGAACAACCAGTGCGTAGAGAAAGATATTGCCAGCTATATCGGATTGTTTGAGTTTAAACTTGATTTAGTGAATGTTTTAACGCTGGAAGAAAAATTTTGGTTCAGTTTTTCGAAAGAGCCAAGATCATCAATGATGTCTGTGGACAGGTAAAAATTAGTAAAAGTAAAATCTTTTACTAATTAGTAATTACAATTGAGATGTCTTTGGCAGCAATAAAATGCAAGTTCAAGGTTGTAAGGACACGCAGTGGGCTGAAATCGAAAAAAGCTGGCCAAAAATCAAAATATCGACTTTTTCATTTCGAACCGGGAATACTATATTTTACAGTTATGACTAGAGTCCTCCTTCCAACGTGGGTTCTCCACATCCCGTAGTTGTATCTTTTCCCACTGTCTCCATTCTGTACGCCCATTCCCACCCCCTCCCTCAAAGATGTCAAATCCTCCCCTAACTTTCTCAAGAGTAGAAAAGGGATTTTCACATGTTCTGAAGTGTCTTGCACCAGATGATGGCTCAGTGAGCCGAAACTCGTTGTACGCATTAAAAATTCTCATGGAAAAGTGCTACTATCTTTTATTTATTTAAATATGTCTAATAATCTGAAACGTTGGCTAACAACTTTTTTGCATTGCAAATATATGACCTATACTCCCAAGAATGATTTTATCTTTAATTATTGTTTCTTTTCGTTTCAGGATGCACAGCGGAGAGAAGCCGTACGAGTGCAAAGTTTGTCTCATGAGATTCGCCAACCCATCCAGTTACAAGTTGCACCTGCGCAAGCACTAGCAACCTGCGGCACGCTCCTCGGGAATGGAGTTTTTGCGATGCCTTCACAGACTGTTTTGGTGCATAACCGGACGCATTATCCCGGAACGGGAAGCTGCGATTATTGTTCCCAGATGCGCCCAAACGTGCGGGGGGGGGGGGTGAAGGCTGCCTTTTTGTACAAATTGATGTAATTGTTTTGTCTCCCAGTTGCGTGATTGTATATAGCGTTGGATTGTGTGGATCAGAGAATGGTGTTCTATCGAACAAGGTGGACACACACGCCTACGGATTTGCTAGAAACTGAAGGAATATAATCATGAATGATATGTAATGGATTGTCAGCAAAAATGATAAATATACTAGGAAAAATCGTGTTACTGTAATAGTGGAGTTGTGATTTTTTCCTGGTCCTCTTCTGCAGAAGTATGTCCTTCATATAGTGAACAATGGTTTATGGAAAAAAATCAGACATGAACCTAAATTATGCACTTAACAGCAAATTAGTTTCAAAGCTTCAGGACTTTCATGCAAAATAAGTGACACATCCATTTCTCTGATATTTCAACACATACCTCTATGACCATTGACCCCCATGATGACCTTCAGAGGTCAAAATATCAACAATTTGGATCTATGAACTGCAAAACTGTCTTGGGCAACCTTTAAAACCTATGAATCGACACGTTGGTTGTCACGATGTTTACCTCTATGACCTTTGACTTCTGTGTTAACCATTGAGGTCGATTAGTGAATAATACGGGTATTTGGACAATATCAATGACTTGGGCATCCTTAAAAACCTGTGGATAGACACCTTCGTTGGTATGCTATTCTTTTTGCCACCCCTATAACCTTGAATGTGACCTTTCTGGGTCAATGGTTGAATTTTCGTGAATAAAAGTGTTATTTTCGGTTTCCTCGTGTCCAAAAACCTAAGAATTGACATCTTGGTCAATGAAATTCAGACTTTTTTCTACCTCGATTTTTTTAACATTGAAACCCCTTAAGGCAAATTCAAAATTTTGGTTTGGACCGAGAATTGTGAGGTCAGGAGTTCTAAATTGTAAAATTTTGCTTGTACTTGACAAAACTTAGGACCTTTCCCCATAAGTATGCCAATTTTCATGAATAAATAATAATAATAATAAATTTTATTGGTCGTGATACTCGTATGTTACAAGTATAGGGCAAGTCAAATATAAATCTTAAATCATTTGTTACAATACACATACACGTATCACAACATAGTAAAATATTATACAGTGAAACCTCGATATAACGACACCCCACGGTGCACTAGTAAACACTCGCTATAGCGAATTGTCGCTTTACCGGAGGTGGAGCAAATAATAGCCAATATACCTGTTGCGAACAGATATACAGGAACAGGAGTGGTGCGGCGACAGATAAACATCTATCCGATAAACGTAAGCATAAATCCAGACGAAAGGCGATGTTTTTTTGCATCACTAAATTTCCTTACTCAAATAACGACTAACTATTCAAACAATTTATAAGCGCCGCTCTGAATAAAAATCATGCAAAGCATTGTTTCGTCAATCATTATATTTATCGAACGACAGTTTACCACATAAATTTGAGACTGAGCACTCCATTAACTTCATTTCTAACAGATCGCTAGCAGTTACAGAGGTTAAGGAGTCGTCTTCCGGCGGTGAAACCCTCGCTATGGCGAGAGCCAACGCCGAAAGGGTCTCGTAAAAACGAATTTTTTAACATGCTTATTATATATATATATTAGATATAGGTACATACGAGGTGTGTTCAAAAAATATCGCGACTTTTGTGTTTTTTCAAAAATTATTTATTTATTCATGAATATCTATTTTGCCCCCTTCAAAGTAATCCCCATGGGTCTCGTTAAAACGAATTTTTTAACACGCTCATTATAGGGTCAATTGACGGTGCATCGGCTATCTCTCGTAATAGCGGGAGTGTCGCTATAGCCCGTACTCGCTTTAACGAGGTTCCACTGTACATCAGAAACTCGTTTAGCACATATGAATTTATCTTACAATAATCAATTTCCTAGGTATTCATTTATATCATAATGACACTCGTTTATCAATAATAAATTTACTCTTTTTTTAAATTTTTCCAATTTCTCTATTGATTTTATATTTTCGGGTAGTTTATTGTAGCACTTCAGTGCCATTTTGTGTGGGCCCTCAAGGTGTAATTTTGTATGGCTTTGTGTGGTGTATTATGTGAATATGGTATTGTGTGAATATTTCTTTTACACCTTGTGTTGTAACTGTGTATATCGCAGTTCTTACAGAGAATATGATTGTGTTTTTTACAAATACAGCAAGTTGGAGTATATATAAACATGTGTGATGGGGTGCAGTCGCAGCCGCAGCCGAAATCGCGGTCGCAGCGGCGGTCGCAGTCGCTAGTGTGATACGGCCTTTACACGTGCACATAAATTTCCATGTTACGTGCTCATCATGTGCACCGATGCATACCTCTGCATCAGTTAACCAATTTTACATCTATTCATTAATCGTTCCCAATCGTTCATGGTGAGCACGTTACACGGAAATTCAAGTGTAAGTAATTATATACGTCCTCTAATTCGTGTGGTAAGGCACAATTCGGAGTTTCGTTTAAAATCCATAAATTGATATTGAATTTTAAAAATCGCGAAATAACTAAATGAAACGAATGGGGATAAAATGTAACAGTGATTTCGAAAATCAGAAGAGAGAAAAAAACATTGTCAACATTGGGACTCGAATCCACCTACTAGAGGTTAAAGGACAAACGCCCTAGACCGCACCGCCACGGCCATAGTTAAGAAAAAGTTCTTACTCAAGGGATCTCATGCTGTGCGAAATCTTTACATGCGAGTATCTCTCGAACCCGGGCCTATGTGGAAGAAAGCCGTGATCATTTTTCTATCTTCCCTATATAGTTTCAGAAAATAACAACCGCATCCAGATCCCGAACATCGCTTTGGCGACGTCTCCTTGTAAGCAAAACCACTTGTCTGTTTCTACACACTTTTATTTAAACCGACCATGGTTTCGGCAACTCGTGCCATCATCAAGGTATGTATAAGGGAATGTTTGTCCGTGACAGTGTGCATTGTTTTTCTGAAGCTCTTGTCGAGTGTTTGGGCATGAGAAGAGCTGCTCCTGGGAGGCAACCAAAGGCACCTTTTTCGACCACCTCTTACTCCTACAGCCAAGGTAACAATCCTCCATCCCTGTTTCTAACCTCGCCTTTTCCCCCGAGTCTGTTAGTTGGTTTCCTGGCTACCACAGTTCAGAAAGGTTATTTTTTTTTGTAAATTGACTGTTTCTTGTGTTATTAAATTATTTGATACTCGCGTTCAACCGTGCCTTTTTATTTTTTTTCTGTGCTTTACACTCCTCTGTATAACCGCGGGCCGCAAAGTACTTTTCAAATATTTATAAAAGCACATTACATATAAGGCTGATGTGCAATGCCCCCTATGATGCACCATGTCTTCCACTTTTTAAAAAACTGTGCATCCTGCCACTTTCATGCATATAGTATATCAATGTCATTAGTATGATTGTAAAAAATAACATTCTTCAGTACCCATCAAATGACCTCTACCACGGCCACAACACTAGAACTTGTAAAGACATTGATCAAAACTTTGTCAGGACTCATAATACTGCCATAGGTCCTAAACTTATGGGCCTGAAGATTTTTAATGGGTTGCGTACCGGGGTATTTACCTATATTCCTAGGAATGCCAATTCTGTGTGGAGGTGTTGACATTGGAAATATGCCTTTGGTTTAAACATGGTTGAAAAGCTAAATGTTTAGAATTTAACTTTACCCAATCAGACGTTATGATCAGGGTTGATAAAAATCATGATTTTTTTTCCAAAAAAAATCATATTTGTTGATTTTTTAAATTTAAATCGGATTTTATTGATTTAAATGAGATTTTTATGAATCTCCATTCATCAAAAATTCAGTTATTTGCAAAACTAACTATTTGGGTTACATATTGCAGAATGATCATTTGCAGAAACAATAAGAGGCAACTTACTCTAAACTTAATACAACATTTAGTCAATCAGGGGCAGAGAACTATGGAAATGCCAATGGTATCAAATTAAAAATTACGCCAGCATGATATAAAATTGCCATTGGAAGTATCAAATGTGCTATATTATGCGGTTCTAAAGCATATGAAGTTTAGAAAAATTCTGTAATTGCAACTTTGTATGGTGCCTACGCTTAGAAGTCAAATCAGAAAACAATTTTTTTTCAACGGATACACTAGTATTCTAACCAAAGCCATTTTTTTTTTTTTTTTCATGTTACATGCATTCCTACAGTATCAATTCTATTTAAGAGCCATTGTGCTGATAAATGTCGATTCATTGTATTAATTAAGAAATAAAAATCAAAATTATGTACTTACAGCTTCCTTTTCTTGACTCTTTAAAAATCAAACATATAGATCACATTATGATTTAAATCACCTGATTTTTTTAAACAAAAATCAAGTGATTTAAATCAATCAACCCTGGTTATGATGCATCAATTCATTATGAATAACGAGCAACAACTGAAAACGTACTGACGAATACGTATTCTACGCTATAAAATTGTCTCCTCTGAAAAATTGCATCTGAGAAAATACCAAGGTCAACTTTCCATATTTGAAGTTTTGAGCAGGGCCTACCTATATTTTCTGAAAATTCCAAGTGGATAGTTTAACTTCTAATCTGAAAATAATTCGAATGAAAAAAAGAATGTGTAATGTTTGCGAATCGGTTAATGACATCTAAAGCGGTTGGACATCCTGCAGGATAGGCACACCACTTGACGCTCGCGAATGGAAACAAACATAAGTCTGAGGATACTACACTTCAATAATAGGGTAGTTTCCTTCATCAAAGAAAACGAAATGCATTGATTGTGTTTCGTAACCCACCAGTAGTGTATTCATAATATACAAATTATTTGGTTTTAAAAATTCCAGTTTAGACGAATGGCAATGGTCAATTTTATCCTCAATTGAAAAAGGCCAGCTTGGCGCCTGTGCGATACCACTCAACGTGACATCACAGGGACCTAGTTTCTATACGAGTAGAGAGGAGTTTTACATCGCCTGACATTACCAATGCATGCATGAGACACACAGAGCTCAGGGAAACATCTCTTAATAATCACCCATTAAAAATACCTAAGTTCGAAAAGTTTCCTTTGCTTGATAGGGTAATAATAATCCTTATTTTGGCCAAGCGCTACCACCAAGCTGGGTACTCTGATACCTGCTAGCATCCTGCGTCGTATCAGCGCTCATAGCCTTGCGCGAATCGCGAAAAATAGATATCGTCATTCGAAAATCTAAGAGCGTGAAATGCGTATTCCAGGAGTAATAATCTTTCGATTTAGGCAATAAAAAAATAATAGGAAACCACACTATTATGACTGCTTCCTTAATGATGCAATTGATAACAATGGGCCAAAAGGAGAACCCTTCTTACTGGCGACACGGTGGGGGAATCGAAAGAACCGTCATAGGCCCCATAAGGGTATAATAGGGTGGATCGCAAAAATCGATTTTTTTCTCAAATCCATCTGGCCCAGTGAAAAAAAGTTGTGGGACCGATCATAAATAAGGCCTGAAAAATTTGAGACCTCTAGGTGAACCCCTGACCCTCGCTCAACCACTGACCTCTCGACTTTTTTCTGGCTGACACACCTCCCGCTCACCCTGGCAGGTATGCCACACCCCCAGGCATCCGTAAGTATTAGTTGCGCCTAAAACCCCCCCTAGCCTTAATTCCAAGCTGTGCATTTGGCTAGGAGGACACTCATCTTTTTTATAATATAAATTTGAAAACGGTAGAAGTTAAAAAAGGATGCATTGTGAGACCACTTGTCCCTTATTTGGCGCCTAATCGGTGTGAAAGTAATCAATGTTACCAACTTCTAGAGAAGTGATGAAATATTTTTAGATTAGATGAAATGTTTTTAGATTAGATCCTACGGTCTCTGAAGAGGCCTGTCGAGTGGCTATAAAAGTGCGAACTATGGTGAACAGGGCCGGATTTACCCAAAGTTACGCAATAGGGTAGTTTCCTTTATCAAAGAAAACAAAAGGCATTGATTGCGATTCTTTACCCACCATTAGTGTATTCATAATATGCAAATTATTTGGTTTTAGAAATCCCAGTTTAGACGAATGGCAATGGTCAATTTTAACCGCATTTGAAAATGGCCAGATTGGCGTCCATGCGATTCCACTCCACGTGACGTCACAGGGACCTAGTTTCTATACTAGTAGTCGGGAGTTTTACATCGTCAGAGATTACCAATGCATGCATCAGGCACACAGAGCTCAGGGAAACATGTCTTAATAATCACTTATTAATACTGGCAAAGGTCGGAAAGCTTTCCTCGTTTGATAAGGTACATATTAATAATCCTTATTGAAGCCAAGCGCTACCAGCTAGCATGGTACTCTCCCACCTGCTAGCATCCTGCGTCGTATCAGTGCTCATAGCCTCGCCCCAATGTCACCTCAGTTGCGGCAGCGGGTACCAGAACGACGTCACACGGGAGTGTCCCCGGCATTCATACTTTTCGCGAGCTTGAAATTTTTCACTTCTCATTTAATCGCGAAAAATAGATATCGTCATTTAAAAATCTAAAAGCGTGAAATACGTACTCCAAGAGTAATAATATTTCGATTTAGGCAATTAAAAAAATAATAGGATACCACCCTATTCACACTAAGATCAACCGAGTGCCAGTTAGGCTTGCTAGGGGGATTTACAGATTTTTTCAATTCAGAAAATGTCCTCCATTTTGGAAATAATGATTATATGCATAGTAAATCTGATAAAAGCCATTCAAAACTTCTCAAATTTTCTGTCAGTGGCACCGGGGTAACGTCCCCTACTGCTACTCTAGGGGTCGTGGGCTTGAATCCCGCCTGGGTGGATTTATCACCTGCACCCATGGCATGGATTTATGAGAAATTGTTAAACAAGTAAATAGTAAGAAAGGACTAAATAGTCCTAAATTTGCTTGAAATAAAGAATACAAATGCAGAACGGGAATATCCTCTAATTTCATCTCAGTGGACTGCAGAGAAAATCAAAAGTAAACATTGCCTCGGAAAAAAAATTATGAAAAGAGTTTTGTTGGTAATGCAAAAATTGCTTGAATAAATTAGATCCACAAAAAAATACACAAATTGTCGTTATTTTTCAAGTGTCCTATTTTTTTCCCCTTAACACGTTGCGTGCGGATGGCGAGAATTCTTGTCATTTTTTTTTCGAAAGTTCCGGACGGATGACGAAGATTCTCGTCATTTAGGCGCGTCAACCTAAACACTTTTAAAGCGTACAATACGTATTCGTTAGTACGTTTTCAGTCGTTGTTCGTTATTCATAAAGAATTGATGCATCAGAACGTTTTATTCAGTAAAGTTATATTCTAAACATTAGCTTTTTAACCATGTTTAAACCAAAGGCATATTTCCAGTGTCAATACCTCCACCCAAGATCGGCATTCCTAGGAATTTAAATACCCCGGTACACAACGTGTTAATCAGCCTTTTTCATTGGCGATGAAACCTTTCCCCAATGATGGCCCAAACGCCTGTGCTACATAAGGGTCCTGTCCTCTTTTTCACCTCTTGGCATCATGCCACTCCACACAGAGAGGATAATACGGTGGTTTCCTATTATTATTTAATTGCCAAAATCGAAAGATTGTTACTCCTGGAGTGCGCATTTCACGTTTTAAGATTTTGAATAGACGCATTGAGGCAGGCTTTTAAATTGATAAAACTGTGTGTCCCAGAACCATCAAGAAATATAATCCTCTGTTATCGTATAAATCCAGGCAGAACAGTGCATGTATATGAGGGAAAAATTAATTGCTGTAGTAGCTTTATGAAAAATTTATTTTTTCAAGCAATAGCCTCAAATATTACATCACTTTACAAACATACGCTTAAATGTAAATTATGAACTCAGCAAAAATAATTAAAATAAATTGTTTACCCGGTCAATGCCAAACTGTTGCATTAATCACGACAACAGGGTAGTTACTTTCATCAAAGAAAACGAAAGGCATTGATTGCGATTTGTTACCCACCATTAGTGTATTCAAAATGTACAAATTATTTGGTTTTAGAAATCTCAGTTTAGACGAATGTTAATGGTCAACTTTAACCACATTTGTAAAGGCCAGATTGGCGCCCATGCGATGCCACTCCACGTGACGTCACAGGGACCCAGATGCTATACGAGTAGGTAGGAGTTTTACATTGTCTGAGATTACTAATGCATGTATGAGGCACAGAGCTCAGGGAAACATCTCCTAATAATCACTTATTAAAATTGCCAATGGCTGGAAAGTTTCCTTCGTTTGATAAGGTATTAATAATCCTTGAGGAGGACTTTACAGTCGAATACCGTACTACTGAGCAGTAGACAGCAGGAATTTAAAAGGACTGCTGCTGTACTTAATGTACCCGTATTGTAAATAAGATAGCAGTATTGCAATTACTGTTCTACTAACTTACATTCCCCATAGATGAGTAGCATGTCTACATTCACTGTGTTTGTGTAGTACATTGTACTCACACAGCTCTTCAACGGACGATGGTTGGTGTGCATTTTACTATGTTTTCATTGGTTCACCGTCAACGTCAGCAATTGGAGTAGTTCCAATAACCCTGTACATACCTGCACTAATCACTAGAGTGTCAGTCATTTTTAATAACTCCAGTGTTTATGTTAATGCTCCACTGTGCTACATTTTTGAATAAGTCTTTAGGAGAGTAAATGAATTGCCGAATAAAAAATATAGGGTGCCATTTAAAAAATACGTACTGCTGTTCGTATCTTTGTTTATAACAAAGATGCAAGGAAGGCAATCGTGCTGGTTAATTATCCCCTCATGGCTAATGAACATTTGCTTGACACATTTTTGAATTTGCATCTGGACAAAAAGTTATTTCGGGTGGTCACGATAAATGGGACACCGTGTATATTTTGTAAATTTATTCTGTAAACTGGCATTAACTAAATAGGTAATCCTCATGAAAAATGGTTATTTTCCATTGATTTCTGAAAACTTCTTTTGGTTTCTTAGACCAGCGGTTCCCAAACTTTTTCTTTCTGCGACCCATTTTAGCCCATACGTTTTAGCCGCGACCCCCTAAAAATGGTTGTCTAAGTTTAAGTACATAGTTCACTTTATTATTCGCACATCTCGCGACCCCTTTCCGAACGGCCCGCGACCCCCCTGGGGGTCGCGACCCCTGTTTGGGAACCGCTGTCTTAGACTATTAAAATATTTTCTTTTGCTCTTTAAAGATGGACGTCACATCCTTTGATGTCCCTGTGGATTCTTTGGACTTCCTGTTCTCGAAGGAAAAGGATTATTCATTTCAACCTCTTGTGCTTGAGAAGCAAGGTCAGCCATGTGGATCACCGATCTCAAAAAAGGTCAGAATTGAGTTTATTAATAATATTGATAAATTTACTTCAACATTGGCAATTAATACATTTTCATGGCCAAAGTGAAGGTGGGTAAAAGATATGGTATGGTATATGGAGGAGTCGATTGACAGCTGAGGTCATTTGCACCATGAGGGAAGGGGTAGGTAAGGAAGGGTGGAGAGAAACCCGGCGTAGGCATTAGCCTGCTCTTAACGAAAGGTGCGAGGGGGACCACGGCTTAACGTCCCATCTGACGGACAGAGTGTTTTGCTTGAAATGTCCACACTCCACTTCATTCAAGCAGGAATTGGGCAGTCTATGAAAATTGTCTGCCACTACCAACCCCGGGGGAATCAAACCCAAGCCCACTGGATGGGAAGCCAACACTCTAGCCACCATACCAACCGGATCTCGATGGGTAAAATACATTCAATCCTTTGCACACGTGCGTGAGGAAAGTAGACTTATAAGCTTCCAATATTCCATTATTACAATAATATTTATTAAATGTAAATGGAATTAGGCAGTATGCACACCAAGGATGAAATTCCAAATGAAAAAATATTTGGCTTAAATTGGATGCAAGCACTGATATCCCAATTGCTGTTATGGTATTTTTCCAAATAACACACCACAGCCATCTTATTCCTTGGCAAATTTCAGGCTGGGTTATACTGAAAAAGTAGTTTGCATCCTAAGTCTTCAATATGGCACAGGAGACACACATTTTGCAATGGTTATTTCTCTGACAGTGGCTTGCAGTAAGCTCTTTCTGTGCCACAGTGTGGATGACAACATCTCGTTCGGTAAATAAAGCATGAGAAACGACGTGGAAGATGATGGCTTTGTGGTGTAATAGGTTGTATACCTCAACAGCACGGGCACATAAGGGTGAATCATTGCCAACAGATGGAACTACGTACCATCGAGAGAAGCTGAGCACCGCAGGATTGTAACTGCGTCCCACATTTCCCATAATCCACCATTCCCAACTTATCAGTTCTCAGTCCATCCCTCTTAACACATTTCCTCTTGGGATATTATGCAAGACTTACTTTTCAGAGAGCATAGTTAGCCCTGTGAATTGAAACAATGGTGCTTGGTGTGGTAGTTTGACTTGAAGGGGAAGTGGGTGTGGGATTACAAAATTGAGAGGGTCTGAATAAATGTGGAAAGTGCATTAGAAGTGGGAATAAAAGTGGAAACACTCTTAGTTGATGTGGAAAGAGATTTTGAGGTTGATGGGGTCTGGTCAAAGGAAGGATGATCGCTTGAGTCTAAAGATTGGCCATCTTTTTCTTCATCTACATGGCTTTCTGATGAATTCTGTTGCTGAAATACCCAATTGTTACAATGATTCTATTTTGTGACATTCTCAACTAAGCTACACTTGGGATCTGCTACGCTAACGTTAGTATTACCTCAAAATCAAAAATGGTTAGTGACTCCTGCAAGTCTTCATGCCCCTGTGTAGCTTTCTTCCCTGTCAGTGCTGTCACATGTTTTTAGTATGATTAAGCTCACTAAATTTAGAGGCTCCAACCCAGTCTGGCTGCCTACACGATTGTAACACGCTAATCATCGCACACATCAATTAGTGTGTTATGAGTTAACAGTACAGTGAGTCCTCGTTCTACGTCACCCCGTTTAACGTCATTTCGCGATAACATCACGAAAATTTTGAGACCGTCATTCGTTTATCGCACCTTTGCTTCGCGATAACGTCAGGTCTGGTCATGTCTTTTAAATTTCGCGCGAGAATAAATGCAAAGCAGCGGGCGTTTCAGGTTGTTCGTTTTGTGGGCGGCAATGCAGTGAGTCTAAATGAAGTGTAAAACGGTGTGTTTATTGTCAATTTCGATTACGTTTATAGCGAATTTTTTGCAAAATGAATTCTTAGGTAGGTGCGCAAATGTTAAGGGCGTAAATGTCAAGTAAAGTCAATGGTTTTCTGGAACCTGAAAAGTGATTTCTAGGAATTTTTCCTTGTAGAACTCGAAGTATTTGTCGTCACTTTTTCGCCGTGTTCTCAATAATCTTGGTTCCTGTAACTGCGACAATGTTTCAGCAATGATGATGCCCACGCGACGCTCGACCGGGACCACCATAGCGAAGCCGAAAGGCAAATGCGGGAAGATACATCTTTACAGTCTTCTTCCATGGATGTACGTCGCTGCTGGTATTGCCGTCGATGAAGACAGGGACTCGTATTTATGCCATAGTTTGGCATTCCCATCGTGAAAAATGGCCCAAATATGATACGCTAAAATTTTTTCGCGTAGGAATTGTGAGGTCTAGAAGCCGATATTCACTTTTTACATTGTTTCTTATGGGATATTATGTTTCGATTAATGTCATTTCGTTTATCGTCACATTTTTCAGGAACGGTAAGTGACATTAAACGAGGACTCACTGTACGTCAATCGATGTGGTCCCACCCAAGCCGAGATGCAGAGCACGTCAATTGATGTGCTCTGCCAGTCGGTCCGGGAGCCCTCTTTTCCGCCTCCGAACGTGACTAATATCTGCTTCCGAGTCTTCCGATCGTGTGCATTGCCTTCAGCAAGCTTCCCTCTTTTGACTCGTGTGCACCGTTTGTAAATAGCAGTATTTGAATGGAATTTATGCCGTGGAAACCTCCCTCTATTTTTCTTTCTTATTTTTACGGCCGATTTTGACTACATTAATGAAATCAGGCCCGCATTGAATGTGTTAACGTTTTCCTCCTGTCCGAGACCACCCAGCTTCTGACACCCTAGATCATAGCTAGCACAGGGTTCATGGCTAAGTCAAATGATTTTTTCATGGAGAATTTCATCTGGAGTGCGTGTAACTTTGAACTTGTTGGCAATAAAGCAGGCTGAAGAATTCCTATGATGGTATGCAGCAGGCAATTCAAACGTGGATTGAAGCATAACCTCTAAATATTTTTAAATGTTATAACAGCACTTTGTGAACGGAGGTAGTTTACATTTTATTAAACACCAAAAAGGGATGCATTTTTTTATTTCTTCATGAATTTTGTTATATAGGATAGAGGCAGCATGGCTGGGACCGTTCAGACAGAGAGAACTGGAATTAACATAGGAGAAGTAGTACTGCCGCAGGTGGAGTTTTGTTGGTGTTACGAGTGCAACGAAGAATTCATATCTTGGGAGGAGCTGCAACTTCACTCAAAGAAACATGCCAAGACTGGAACTCGAGATGGCTTTGGACAAAATGATGACTTAATACTTTCAAGTGAGGAGTGCAAGTTGTTGTCGGGAGAAGTGAGTTTGTTGAAGAATCGATTGTGCTGTGGTAAGTGCCAAAAAGAATTTACAAGTGAGAAGAAATTGGTGAGGCACGTGAAGAAATATGATTTTCAGTGTGAGCATAGGAGCTTTGTGAATTTAAACAATCAGTTGAAGAGTTTGAAGATCAAAAGGGCTGAAGATAGTGCCTTGATGGACACCCAGGGCAAAGATAGTAGTTTTCATGTTAACTCTAAATTGTGTGAAACCACACCACCACTAACCAGAGATTTATCAGACAACAGTAATGGTGTTTTGGTAAATAATAAATGTATTAATGATAATGGTGGGGAGGCGGGTGTATCAGATGTGAGCTTTAAAGTCAAGCAAAGGAAATTTCGTGAAAAACTGTCAAGTTGTGTTGGTTCTCATTCCTCTATGGTGACTTTAAATAAACAAGATCCAGCTGTTTTTGAAAATTGTGCAAAAAAGTGTGCAGAAATAGTCAGCCTTGAGACATTGAAAATGGAGGTAAATGTGTCTAAAAGAGTTATGATTTGCGATTACTGCTCTAAACCTTATTCCTTAAAGTCACAACTTAGTGAGCATATCGTTCTCTGTCATCTATCTGTGGTTTCCCACAAGTGTTCAATTTGTCACACATTTCTCCCGTCAGAGTCTGAATTGAAATTTCATGAGGCGATGCATTTCAGCAAGAGTAAATATATTTGTAGTGTATGCTATTGTAACTTCCCATCTAGGGAGAAAGTGTTAATGCACTTGAAGAATGTTCATAATATGGATAAAGGACGTACCTGTAGTGCTTGCTTTATTTGTTTTCCATCTAAATCAGAACTTGGACTTCATCAGGACTGCCACTCTTTGGATAAGAAATACTGCTGCTCAGTATGTGGAAAGAAGTCTATGAGCAAGGATTACTACAAAACCCATGTTGGTTTTTGCCTGTCTGGACAACTCTTGCATAAATGTGGTTTATGTGGTAAAGAATTTCTGAATCATAGTCATTTGAAAAACCACTTGCTCTCTCATGATCCTGAAAAGAGATTTGCATGCCATTTGTGTCCCAAGAGATACACACAGTCCAGCAAATTGTCCCTCCACGTTAGGATTTTCCACTTGAAACTCAAACCGCATGAGTGCGGTATTTGTAAAAAAAGGTTTGGTGAGAGAAGCAATCTACGCGATCACTACTCTGTCCATTCAGACCATCGGCCTTTCAAGTGCAATCATTGTGAAAAACATTTCAAGACAAAGAGAGGACTGTATCGTCACACCAATTTGATGCATTTTAAGCGTCAGTAGCAGTAACTGGGTGTCCGATTATCAGGAAAACCCTGAATATTCAGGTAATGGAGTGAGCATCCTGAAAAATAGGTTTTTATTGTGGTGAGAAAAGTATTGAAAATATTTACTTTAGCTCAATCACGATAACACTGTCATATTAGTAGCTATATAATTACGATAAAAAGTTACTTTAACAAAGTAATTAGTTGGATTGCAATTACTCTTTACTTAGTTCCTTTGTATCCCTGTGCATATTTTATTGTTATATTTAAGCATACAGGCTATTACTAACATGCAAACCTGTATTACAAATACTTTTTTATGCCAATTCATGAAATTAAAATGAAAAAATTTGATTGATGCACCTTAGTGTACATTCTTTTAAAATTTACTGGGCTAATTGAGGCGAATGTAGTTGCAACAGACTTTTGATCAACGTGGGCATAATTTAAATTCTCTCTTTTTATTACTAAAATGTGACGATTACTCAAATGTAATTATCAGGTAGGTTCTAAAGCGGTTGCTGTCCGAGGAACAAGGCCCACTTCCATTATCGAATGCTTTCAAGTATTCGAGTATTCGCGGATACAATTTGCGGAGACTCTATTTTTTATGCTTCCACATGAAAGAATAATTAGAACGTTTTATTTTGCTATGTTAGGCTTGCATAAATATATTCCATTAAAAATTCTCACCTGTAGTTGATGTTAGTGCAGCTGGAACAGACTTTTGATCAAAGTGCTTGAAATTCAAATTCTTACTATTCATAACATTTTTTTTAGGTAATTATCATTTTTAAAAATTAAATTGATGTAGTATTTGGAGGCAGAATCCATTTTTAATAGTGACAAAATCCATTTTTTGGGCATGTGATTTCCTTAAATTTTATTGATTGAAGCTTTCGCGGTTCATGATGTTTAAAAATAAGTCACATGCGGGTGTATGCTGCATGTCGTAATGGAGATAGCCCCGACGTTTCGCGACCGACTGCTGGTCACTTTTTCAAGGGAATATTGTTAGGATTGGTTTATTGCGGCCTTTTTATATATTTCAGGTGGGAGGGGTGGGCGGAGGGTGTGAGGAGTTTGGACTGGAAGATGACGAAATGTTGCGGATGACTGGGTTCCAAGTATTGCTGATTCTTAATCCGGTATCTCTTTTATAGTTGTTCTTGTTCTTCTTTATTTCTATGGCCTCGCAGATGAGTTGGGTTTAAAAATGTTTTATCCTTGCGATGAATCTTGATTTTTCGAAGTCGATCGCATGTCCGGTGGCTTCGTGCTCCGCTACGGCTGACTTTGAAGGGTAACCCAGTCGAATGGCTCGCTTGTGTTCTTCTATCCGAGTTTTGACCGTTCGTCCCGTTTCTCCTATGTATTTCTTCTCGCACGATCGGCAGGGGATTTCGTATACTCCTTCCATTTGAAGTGGAGTCCTATCCTTGGTATTTCCTAGGTGTCGTACTTGGGCGTGTGGTTGAAAAATGGCTTTAATGTCAAATTTCCAGAGGATGTTACCGATCTTATCCGTCGTTCCTTTCACGTAGGGGAGGAAGGCTTTCTTTCCTCGAAAGAAATTTTTCGATCCGACCTCTTGTGCTTGGGAAGCAAGATCAGTCAAGTGGATCACCAAACTCAAAGAAGGTCAGAATTGAGTTTATTAATAATGTTGATAAATTTATTTCACCATTGGAAATTAATATTTTTTCGTGGCTGAAGTGAAGATGGCTAAAATGTATTGTTTGGTATTTGGAGGACGCGACACTCAGCCGAGGTCATTTGCGCCATTTAGAAATAGGTAGGTAAGGAATGGTGGAGAGAAACCCAACGTTGGCATTAGCCTGCTCTTAACCCGTAATGACGAGTCTATCTCGTCATGAACTTTCGATGCCAAACTGCGCAATGACCAGTGTATCTCGTCATACGATTTTCATAACTTTAGCACTATTTATTTAGAGGAAGAATATAATTATTTTTGGTAAATGTCCAGAAAACAACCCCCACCGATTCCACGGAAAATTTTTTCGTCATTCTATGTTAAAAACTCCCCTAATTAACGTGGTGCTAGTCATTTCTTTCGCAAATGAATATTTTCCCATTTATTGACATTTTTAATTATCCACCCAAAACTACCTCCTTACCCTTTAATCACCAACTTTCGCGAGATTGGAGCAGCTCGAGGGATATTTTTTTCCAGTTGAACCCGAAACTACCCCCTTACCCGTTAATCACCAACTTACGCGACTAAAATCGAAGAATATTACATTGTCTTACCTTAAGCAGTTAGTTCTCCGGCTTCAGTGGGCGACGCGTCTTCCACATGGGATGGTTGGGGGGGGGGGGTATAAAGTCGCAGCCTGCAGGAAACACTGATGAAGTAGCTGATTCTTCGGTGTGGCATAGATGAATAAGTATCGCGACAGATACTGTTGCAAATATTCGGAACGATTCCCGGGACGCCTCACCCACTCCTTCACGTCACGCCACAGCCTCTCAATGTTTTGCGTGTGCAGTGGGTGGCACTGGGCACCCACTAAGGTGGGAAGCCAACACTCTAGCCACTATGCCAACCCGGTCTCAGTGGGTAAAATATATTCAATCCTATGGACACATGCATAAGAAAAGGAACCTATTAGCTTCCAATATTCCACAATTACGATAATATTAATGAAATATGAATAAAACAAAGCAGTATATACATCAAGGATGAAATATGCCATGAAAAAATATTTGTCTTAGAGTGTATACAAAAACACTGATATCCCAATTGCTGTTCAGGTATGCTACCAATTACACACCACAGCCATCTTCTTCCTTGGCAAACTTCAGACTGGGTTATACTGAAATAGGTGTTTGAGTCCTATGTCTTCACTACGGTGCAGGAGACAAATGTTTTCCAATGGTTATTTCTCTGACATTGGCTCATAATTAGTACGACCTCTGAGTCATATTTCATAGTGTGGACTGTGGAGATTAACACCTTGTTTGGTTAACACAGCTTGAGAAAGGTCATGTGAAAAAATGGTGTATCTGGTAGCAAGTAGTGGCTCTAGGGGTGGGCTACGGTGTGTCTGGGCCCACACAAATGATTTTGACGACAAATTTCAGTATCTGAGTCCAACGGTGAACTTTGCTTAATAAAATGAACTCAACTTTTATTCAGTTGTAGTAGGCATATGGAAAACCACTCTGTTAATTTGCTAAACAATTTTGTATCGTTCATATTAATTAATTACTATTTCACAGTACAGTACACCATAGGGGTGCAGCTAGGAATTAAGGCTAGGGGAGGTTTCAGGGGCAACTAATACCGGGGTGCTGTGGGGTATTGCATATCCTCCAGGGTTAGCGGGAGGTGCGGAGGCCTTCCACCGGAAAAAATTAAGATAAATGGTTCAAAATGGTGGTTTTTACGGTCTTCTGAGGGATATTTTATTAAACCTCACACTATTCTATAAGCAATATTAATCCAGTTTGTTAAAATAGATTTAACTTAAAAATATCTGTGAGCTCTGGGGGGGGGGGTTTTATCCCGCAAAACCCCCACTCGCTGCGCCACTGCAGTACACTCACGATTATCTGGGCTAATGATGGAGAGCGACTGCACGAATAATCGGAAAACACAGATAATCCAAACTTTCACAGAAATGTCTTGCAATGTTCATGATTTACCTAAAACAAACAATATAGTATTATTTATTGTTAGTTATTCTGTTATTTTAGAATGCTTCCCAGACTCAATGAGAGCTTTCTCCACATGTTGGTGATCTTTTTAGTGGCAATAACATGGTTGCAATCGTATTATTAATGCTCCATGTAAGGCCTGGTTTCGAAAACCACACATCCGTGGCTGTGTGATCACGGAGACAGAAAAGTGGTTTGTGCTAATGCTACAAAACCACTGCTCAACATCGGAAACTACACTGTCAGGCACCACACCACGTAGTCACGTCTCGCACAAGTTGCCTGGGTTGCAACTGCTGCGGGATGTGTATACGCGATCACGGAGCGCGATCGAGCATTGCGAGTCTTGGAAAACAGGAACACGGTGCTCCCGTGAATGCAGCTAGCTTGCGATCGCTTCCATTTTCAAGAGGGGGATTTTAACAGAAATAATATGCCCGGTGTATCCTAGCATTAATGCAGTATTTCCAATGATTTTATATCTGATTTTATTTTTTATAAGTATATAGCAGAAAAGGTTGAGCAAGAGTGAAAATCATGCAACCAATCATGCATGCAAGCCATGAAAACCATGCAATCATGCATGCGAGTGCATCATAAATCCGCAACCCGGATAAACCGCAGCCGGATAGTTGGGAGTCTGCTGTACTGCTGCTTATTTCTCACCAGAATCAATTTTGCTGTTTTTCAAGTGAAAATTAAATGAATGAACTCTCAAAAATGCATCAAGGCCTGAGGTATTGTTTGTTGTTTTTGTGTGGCATGTCAGGAAAGAAGTCCTATTTGTGTAAGGTCAACAGATAAATGTTTTAAACTATAATTTGTCCTTAGTATTTTTCCAGGGTATAATCTGTAGACTTTATGTTTGTGGGTGAGATTTCATGAGAGTGCGGTCACTCTCGGAGGGCTTTGTTAATGGGACAGGTGGTAGTACAGAAAGAGAGAGATATGTAGGAGTGAATTAAACATTGTCAATAGGGTAGTTTCCTTCATCAAAGAAAACGGAAGGCATTGATTGCAATTTGTTACCCACCATTAGTGTATTCAGAACATACAAATTAATTGGTTTTAGAAATCCCAGTTTAGACGAATGGCAATGGTCCATTTTAACCGCATTTGCAAAAGGTCAGATTGGTGCCCATGTGATGCCACTCCACGTGACGTCACAGGGACCTAGTTTCTACACGAGTAGATAGGAGTTTTAGGTCGTCTGAGATTACCAATGCATGCATGAGGCACAGAGCTCATGGAAACATTTCTTAATAATCACCAATTAAAATTGCCTATGGTCGGAAAGTTTCCTTCGTTTGATAGGGTATTAATAATCCTTATTTAAGCCAAGCGCTACCTGCTAGCAGGGTACTCTGCTACCTGCTAGCAGCCTGAATTGTAGCAGCGCTCTTAGCCTTGAACCAAGGTGGCCTCACACGGCAGCATCCAGAACCAGAATGAGGTCACACAGGCATTTCCCAGCATTCATACTTAGCCGTCATGTTATTGAGCGCTTGAAAATTTTCACTTTTCATTTAATCATGAAAAATAGATATTGTCATTTAAAAATCTAAAAGCATAAAATACGTACTTCAGGAGTAATAATCCTTCGAGTTAGGTAATTTAAAAAAATACGAAACCACCCTGTTGTACATAACCACCCTACTTCGCCCTTGAAAATGTGTGAGTCCTGGGTGGCCACAGGTATTTTGGCCTCGGCACCAAAGTAATATACTTCCTCATTTGGAAGATATTGGGGATAATGCTTTCATGGAAGTCCATGATAATGTCAGCTACCACGCTGAATGATGCACTGTTGGTTAAAGTCTTATACTAAGGCTGTTTTCCAATCCACGTAGTATGCTCTCTTATTCCCTCGTTCCTTTTCTCCCTTGCACCCTGCTCCCTCACTAATGCTCTACTGGCGCCATGAAGTGCGAACGGAAATAATGCGAACTATTGAAAGTAACGAAATGTGACGCACGGGGTAGTGTTAGAATATGTGGTGTTTGATTTAAGAATCAATTTCACCTTTATACTTATATTTTTGCATGTGAGGAGCAAGAATTCACAATGCCGATATAATAAAACGTAGAAGAGCTCACATAAAAAACACAAAAGTACTTAAAACTCCAGTTCAAGATTTCTGAGTTTTCCATTGCCGCAATTTTCACGTCCACTCCCTATGAGGGCATGTTAACGAGGGAGCATCCGCATTCCCTTGTTCACTTACCCTTCGTTCCATTGCGCCCTCGTCAATTGGATCCACCCTTGCTGTCGTCACATACGTAAGCTGACGAATGAAAAGTGCACTAAGAGTGAATAATTGAGAATTGGAAGACGGCCAAAGAGAACGTGTGAGGTTTGGCAACACTGCTCCACTAGCAGATTCATGATGTTAACACGACGGAGGTCTGAGAGCGACTCGCTTGAGGCCACACCTGCTGTTTGCTGATTGGCTAAGGGAAAGTCACATGTCGAGAGAAATTTTCCGTCCCCTCTCCCCAACTTGCTCTGGCCACACCAGCTCACCTGCAAAGAAACAATGAACGGAGTATAGTAAGGGAGCAGGGTGCAAGGGAACGAGGGAATGAGTGCATACTACGTGGATTGGAAAACGGTCAATGTCACCTCAGCCGACGCCCCAGGCCGACGCGACGCCCAACACGCCACACCTGACGCACCTCCGACTACGCAGTTCTCCGGCTAGCAATCCCTGCACCATGTATTTTGACGAGTGAGCCAAAACTCATTCAATATGTATTTCCAATGATTGTCATTAAATGGACTTTGTTTAAGAATGGGTGTGTATTTCTTCATGATGACTGCCTCTGCGGTATGAGATCCCTGACCCGTTTGAGGTACGCATTGTTACCCTAATTCTCAGCGCGCTTTGGAACGCAACAATATCATTTCTCCATTGAAATACTGAGTAAATTCTTATTAATGTGACGAAAATCTAAATTGAAGTACCCGAAAATTCTAGTGTAAAAGTTGAAAAAATCATGTTAATGATGACGAGTGTCAAATTCTCGATTGAAATTATAACTTGTGTATCAAAAATGGGACGAATTTTTCAGTTGTGAAAGACAGAAAAAACACTGTAAAAGCTGAAATGGATCATATGAAGTTTGATTGTTCTCAATAACCAATTGATGTTATAGAAATTGTATTGTTAAAGGTGAATATTATTTTTTTAAATGATGATATAATCTCTCAATTGAAATAATAAGTAAATTATTATTAATGCGTCTAAAATCACAATTGAAATACACACAAATCCAAGTGTAAAAGTTAAAAAAGAACGTTTTAATGATTACCAGTGTCAATTCGAGTCTAACTCGAGGTTAAGGTTTTTATAATACAATGCACCCATGTGACATATGCTAGAGTCACTGCTGTCTCTCTCCTGGCTGACCGGAAATCACAAGATCTGGTTTCAGATCTACGGCTAAGCTAACTGATTTTTTCATGGAGGATTTTTTTAATTCTCAGTGATTTTAACTTTGAACCTGATGACAGTAAAACATGCTGAAGAATATGCTCATATGCAGCCAATACATGCGTGAATTAAACCATAACCTATAAATATTATTTTATATGTTCTAATCCAGCCTCTTCTGCGCAGTCATGTGGATAAATGGTCTCAAGTTTTGGAAAGAAAGTCGAAATTGAGTTTAATAATAGTAATGTAAATTTATTTCACTATTGGCAATTGATATATTTTCATGGCTTGATTAGGAATGGATAAAGTATATGCATTAAATCCTAGTCATATATATTCATAGGCGGATATAGGTGGGAGGCAGGGGGGCATTTGCCCCACTTGGACGCTTAAAAATACACCTGATTTTTAATGTGGCAGTCATTGCATTCGTTTAGTTTTGTGTATGACACAGCCTCATTCATTTAATTTCATATTAATGAATTATTTTTCGATATTAAAGTAAAGAAAATATTTCATACAATAATTATTGTACATATGTTGTTTTTAATTTCGAAAATGCGAAGTCATTTACACGTCAGATCCCTCCAGAAAAAAATCCTGAATCTGCTCTTGTATACATGTGTGAGTAAATCCTTTACTCATGACTAGGGACATGCAAAAGGTGGGGTTATTTTACAGCCAAAAGTGGTGTTATTTTTCTACAAAAGCGATGTTATTTTGCCCTGAAATCGGTGTTATTTTAACGGCAAAATAATTTATGTTGATTGAGAGCCATCCTTCCAGTGGCCCACCCATTGCCCTAAATTTAGGATATTGTTGATCGGGAATAATTAAAGCAATAATATACATGGAGTATTGATTGAATTAACCTATTTTACATATTTTATCCTTCGCGTAACCATATCTCTAGCTTACATAGAGAGAAATTACTTTTAAATGTCTGTAATTTCAAATGAAATATTGCTATTGTGATCAAGTTGTCATCTTTTACTTTTGTTCTCATATCTGTTAACACAGTGCTATAGCAGGAAAGAAATCTTTCTCAGTCCATGTTTGCAGAAGGGATCCAAATTGCTTAAAGGCACTTAGATGCAAACGATGTCTCAGACATTTGAGCTCCTGGATTGCTTTAATTACATCCACTGAACCCCGGGAATTTTACTTTTGTAGTAATTTCTGTCATTCTCCCAACATCAATTTCTCTGTCTCCATTGATTCCAGGCCATGATTTTTTTGTTTTTAAGTCAGGGTTCATGTCTGTAGACGGAACTTCTTGGGGATCAAAAACTGAGATCTTTTCAAATACCTATTTTTCTGCTTAGGTCTTCTACCATAAGAGAACTAAGTTTGGTTGACGCTTTTTCAGCCATCTGCATAGGTATTGACTTTACAGCAGCTGCTTTAGAGGTTTTCATGTTTTGCAGATGTAATAAGTGGTTTTATCTAAAAAAAAAAGTACTCTTATGAACTTTCTGGAGGCTCATTTTTAACTTCCTTAACTCTTTCAAAATGGTGGAGTTCTCTCCTTAAGATGAATGCGGTACTGTGCTCCATGAGACTCTTCGGTCCCCTCTGTATGGAGCATTTATGTTGGACATCTGTTAAAGGTCTTGCAGATAATCAAACACTCTCAACACCAACCTTTTCTGATCCTTCCTAGTGGGCATTTTGCATTATCTTGGACTCTGAGGGTAGTTGGTCTCCCTCCTTTCGTGGTTTACAACCCTACCAGCAGCATTGGTTCGCTGTCAACTCATGCTTTGTTCATGTGAATTAGCTATATGGATGATTGTTGCTTGCACGTAAATTGCAGACTTTCAATTGAATTCCTCGATTTATTCTGAGAATTTTAAAAGTTTGAATGAAGCTCTACCATCAGCATTAACGAATTTAATGCATTAACAATTTCCATGTTGATTTTATACTGAAATCGAGATATAAGTTAATATTTGTGGTAGAATTTCGTTTAAAAATTGTAAACGCTGCCAAAAGACTAAGAATTCAATTCTTTGTTTATATTTTTTGAGAAAGAACCATATATTTATTTCGCATACTAACTGAATGAACAAGTGTATGACTGCGGTCCCTTGCCACAAAGAGAGGTAATAAGAGACGAGGGTCTAGGTTCATGCTTCCGGATTTCGGAAGTTACAGATTTTGCCAGTCCATGGTGTTGGCCTGTGTTGGGTCCCGAAACTAAGACTTTGCGAACCCACAAATATCATAAAAGGAGGAGAGCAAGGAAACGTATTTTCGGCATTAGGCCTGCGTAGGAAAATCTCAGACGAAAATTTTCGCCTTTCGTCTCCCGGGTCAAGAAACGTCCTGCCGCATATTTTCGTCATTAGTACCGAAAGGGTTAACTCTTTACAGAATGTGAGTATTTGATAGTTTGAACCCTCCAGTAATTGTATTAAGTCAACCATCAGATTCCCATGGCATTTTGGCTACTTTGTAGACATCGTGAATGCGGTTTAGACATCCTCCGGACAAACAAGTCGCCTTATTTCCTCGAGGGTGTTTCTTTGTGGAAACCATGAATTTTCTCCAATTCATGGGCGATTTTCACCAACTCAGACGCGAATTTCATCATTTTTTTCCTTCTGCTCTGCATGGAATTGTTTTTCGATGGGTAAATTTAAGCCGTAATTTTTTCACGGCATTGGCCGCTCACCGACGCGACTAATTTCCGCGGGCCGCCGTTCCCGCCACAGCGCCGTGAAATCCAGAGAGTCATCTTGTCGGAAAGTGGCCTGAATTTTACGGCGCTGTGCCGGGAACGGCGGCCGGCGATAAGTCGTTTTGGCACAAAGCTGCCACAATGTAGCTCCGTGTGTATTTCACGGAATAGACGGCGCACAGCCACTTTTTGCCGCTTTCAGACTTTTGCTTTGCTCCGCCCGTCGTCAACGGCACGGCACTGTGCTTTTAAATAACCATTGGTCTCAATGCATGTCTGCAAGCGAGTCGACTCACGCAGTTGACGGCACGGCGTTTTTGACGGTCAGCAAGGCAAGGTTCAATCCGGCCCGGCGGTGCGCCGTTTATGGCGTGAAATAACACATCGTGCTACCTTGAGGCTACTTTCAAACGCAACGACTTTTCGCCGGCCGCCGTTCACGGCACGGTTCCGTGAAATTCAGGCCACTTTCTAACGAGACATCTCACGGCGCTGTGCCGTGAACGGCGGCCCATGGAAATTCGCCGCGTCGGAAAGCGGCCAATGCAGTGAAAAAATTACGGCTTAAATGTACGTCTCGAAAAGTAATTTCGTGGGAGGAGCATGAGCTGAAGAAAAAAATGGTGAAAATCGCGTCTGAGTTAGTGAAAATCGCCCATGAATTGGAGAAAATCGCAATTAACACGAAATTCGCGTATTCGCGGGAAAACCCCGGAAATCGCGTATTTCGCGGGAAAATCCCGGAATTCGCGTTAAAATTCGCGTTATCGCATTTGCGACTTTTGCATGTCCCTACTCATGACTAGGGACATGCAAAAGGTGGGGTTATTTTATAGCCAAAAGTGGTGTTATTTTTTTACGAAAGCGATGTTATTTTGCCCTGAAATCGGTGTAATTTTAACGGCAAAATAATTGATGTTGATTGATTGCCATCCTTCCAGTGGCCCACCCATTGCCCTAAATTTAGGATGTTGTTGACCAGGAATAATATAATGTAAGCAATGATATACATGTAGCATTGACTGAATTCACCTATTTTACATATTTCATCTTTCGTGTATCCATATATCCAGCTTACATAGAGAGAAATTAAAATTTCTCTTATTCTAAGATGCCGGGATTCTGATACCATTCCTACCTTTGCCATGATTTACCCTTTCACTGCTGTGGACGTACCTAGTACGTCCGCACAGCAGACTGCTGTGGACGTACTTTTACTTCCTCCCTACCATGCGGTCAGCACTTTCGCCGAAGCACTTCGAAGGATCGCTAATCCGCGACCCTATCCTCGACGAGCTCTCCCATGTAGGACCGTCTCATCGACCCCTACCAGCCTCCCTCCCGAAAAGTGATCGCTCTGACTGCAATTTGAAAATCAATCACTCAATCAATCCGATCATCAAAAAATTATTGTTTTCATCGCACTCCCGCCAATCATGCAATCAAGTACGTCTTTGAACCGTGTTTCTGCGATGAAAAATAACGGTTTTGTTAACTTTGCTAAAATGGCCATTTTTCCGGTTGTCCGCAGCCACATTTCTAGAAAAGTTAACAAAATCGTTATTTTTCATCGTAGAAACACGGTTAAAAGACATGCTTGATTGGCAGGATTGCGATGAAAACAATCATTTTTTGATGATTGGATTGAGTGATTGATTTTCAAATTGCAGTCAGAGTGGTCCCTTTTCGGGATGGAGGCCCCCTAGGCTGGTAGGGTCGAAGAGACGGTCCTGCGTGGGTGAGCTCGTCAAGGATAGGGCCGCGGATTAGCGACCCTTCGGAGGGTGTACCACACCCATCCTGGAAGTACCTGCTCCATTGGCCCAGGAAACGCATTTTAACATTTTCGCCGCATGTGAGGAGTAGGTTTTCGGAGATTGAACAGCAACGAAAGGGTTAATAATAGTAATGTAAATTTATTTCACTGAATAGTGATAGTGATATAATATTGGCAATAGATATATTTTCATGGCTTGATTAGGAATGGAAAAAGTATATGTATTCCATCCTATTCATATATATTCATAGGCGGATGTAGGTTGGAGGTAGGGGGGCACGTGTCCCCCCTGGACGCTTGAAAATACACCAGATTTTCAGCTAACCCGCAAAGGGACAATGAGCCGAGTCTTAAGTTTCGGTTAGGGGCACCCTTTTTATGATCAGGCCCACCCATGTGACACACGCCAGAGACAATGCTGTTTCTCTCCTGCCTGAACGGCAGTCAGAATATCTGGTTTCCTATCTATGGCTAAGTTAAATGCAGGCCAAAAGTTTCTGGCTGTGGCGATCAAAATTTCAAATTTTCGTGGATCAAGTCAAAATTTTTCTCTAAGAAAAGACATTTCTCATGACAGAGTGTGAATTTAAGGTTCGTTAGGCGATTAATTTTAGCCAGAGTAAATATTTATTGTATTCGTGTATGCTCCAGCCAGAGTACCGTATAAGCGTGCGTAAGTGGCACACACGTGTAAGAGGCGCACCCCTATTTTGAGCATCGGAGCTATGAACACTCTCGTTCGAATTTTTCAAAGCGCAGGTTTTGACACCAATATAATTTTCAGTTGCAGTAATCCTCATATTAGCGTCTGAAGATGATGCATAATGGACATTGCTCGGCAAGACAGATATTGACTATTGACCAGGTATGTCATTCAAAAATACGCGTTTCTCTACGTTTGATAACCGATTACTATATGCAGTATAAATGCCGCGGGATGCCCACTCGTGGTAGTAAATTCAGCGCGCCCTCCGGAGCAAGAAACCCCCGCGCGATCTTTTCCATGTTCACCTCCAGGGTACCAACGTGACGGTGCAACGCTTACAAGAAAAACAAACAGGAGCATTTTAAAAATACGTCACTAAGGGAGAAACTCCCCTGCCTGCCGCTTGTTTTTGAACTAGGATTACATATGACTGACTCACACTGAAAACCAAGGCCACTCAGTTCCCCTTGGACTTGCGACCGGTGAAGGGGAGGGGGGGAAGATAAGAAGTTTGTGTAAGAGGCGCACCCTCATTTTCGGCTGAAATTTCTGGGAAAAAAGGTGCACCTCTTACACACGCTTATACGGTAAATATTTTTAGTGTATGCTCTGGTAACTTTCCTTCTAGAGCTCTAATAGTGTTTTGTGAAAAAAGTAGTTTGGACTAATTTTGAACCCAGGGAATGTGGTACAAACTTTATTTTTTTTTAATAGGGCAAGGGTAGACTAGTGGGAAGCTTTACAACAGAGAGAGCTGGAAGTGAAATGGAAGAAAAAGAAGAAGAACTGCCCAAGGTGGAGTTCTGTTGGTGTTTGGAGTGCAACGAAGAATTCCTCTCTCGGGAGGAGCTGAGACTTCACACCAAGAAACATGCGGAGACTGTAATTAGAGATAGTTTTGAGCAAAACGATGACTTAATACTTTCAAGTGAGGAGTACAAGTTGTTGTCTGGAGAAGTGAGTTTGTTGAAGAATAAATTATGTTGTAGTAAATGCCAAAAAGAATTTAAAAGTGAGAAAAAATTGGTGAGGCATGTGAAGAAGTATGATTTTCAGTGTGAGCATAGGAGCTTTGTGAATTTAAACAATCAATTGAAGAGTTTGAAATCGAAAAGGGCTGAAGATAGTGCCTTGATGGACACCCAGGACAGAGATAGTACTCTTCATGTTAACTCTAAATTGTGTGAAACCACATCTTCGCCAACCAGAGATTCGTTAGACAACAGTAATGGTGTTTTGGTGAATAATAAACATATTTGCGATAATAGTGTGGAGGAAGGTGTATCAGATGTGAGCTACAAAGTGAAACAAAGGAAATTTCGTGAAAGACTGTCAAGTTGTGTTGGTTCTCATTCCTACATGGGCATTTTAAGTAAACAAGTTGAAGTTGAATTAAAAACCATTCCTAAAGGGGGTGCTGAAATAGTCAACCATGGGACATTAACAACAGAGTTAAACCCGTTTCAAGGAGTTTTGGTCTGCGATTACTGCACTAAGCCTCATTCCTTAAAGTCACAACTTCGTGAGCATATTGTTCTCTGTCATCTCTCTGCGGTTTCCCACAAGTGTTCAATATGTCACACATTTCTCCCGACAGAGTGTGAATTGAAAGTTCACGAGGCAATTCATTTCAGCGAGAGTAAATATATTTGTAGTTTATGCTACAGCAACTTCCAATCTAAAGCCAAAGTGGTTGTGCATTTGAAAAATGTGCATAATGAGGACAAACCATATACCTGTAGTGCTTGCTTCCTTAGTTTTCCATCTAGAGCAGAACTATCACTCCATCATCACTGCCACTCTTCAAATAAGAAATACTGCTGCTCAATGTGTGGAAAAAGCTTCATGAGCAGAATTCGTTATGATATCCACATAAGTGTTTGCCAATCCGGACAACGCTTGCATAAATGTGTTACATGTGGAAAGGAATATCTAACACGTGGTGATTTGAAATTTCACATGCTAAGTCATGATCCTGAAAAGAAGTTTGTGTGCCATTTGTGTCCCAAAAGTTACAAACAGCCAGGCGATTTGATCATCCACGTTAGGAATATCCACATGAAAATTAAACCCCACGAGTGCAGCATTTGCAAAAAACGGTTTGCTCTGAGGAAATCTCTACGTGAACACTATGCTGTCCATTCAGACCATCGGCCTTTCAAGTGCAAATATTGTGAAAAATATTTCAAGTTAAAGAATGGAGTTTCTGCACACTCCAGGAACATGCATCTTAAGCCTCAGACACAATAATTGGGTGTCCATTGATCGGGAGAGTCCTGAATACTCTGGTAAATATGTGGGCGTCGTGAAAATTAGGTTCTTAAAAATGATGGGGAAAGTTTCATGATAAAATGTGACTGTGTTCAATCTAAATGACCATGTAAAAAGCATAATTGATTACAATTACAAATTACTCTTCATTAAGGTAATAATCAGTTGGTTACTAATCACAATAACTTTTTATTTTTCTCCTGTGCATGATACAATCACTCTCAATATTTTCTCAAATAAATTGCAAACCAGCATTCTTCTTATATTTTTATGCCTTTGCATGACATAATAATGAAAAATGTTAATTTAGGCAATTATGAATGTGTTTGATTAAATATTTATGGCGATTTAAGTGGTTAATCTAGCTGTTACTGTCTTTTTATCAGCAAACTCGTTGTGCTCAATCGCAATTACACCGTCAAATTTGTAATTAAATACAAATAAAGAGAACAACTTGAAATAATAATCTGTATTGATAATATTTCGATTAAAATTATTTTAATTTGGTACCTGTACATAATGCATCCTTGTCAATATTTTCTTGAACTGGTACATACTATTATGTACTGGTATAATATTTTCTCTTGCACCTAAATTACTCCTATACATCCTCACTGCATTATAGAGAAGGATTTGCCTATATCTGGTTTCGTGCTCATGAAAATTGGAATTAACATCAAACATGTCGAGATTTGTAGCAGCAGCGGAGTTTTCTTTTATAGCAGCAGTACTAGCTCCCAGCCAATCAGCTGTCTTCTAGTTGATTCAGGAACGGGATGGTTTCCTATAGTATAGTTGGCTTCTTTTCTTGAGGTTTCAGTCTAAGCATTGCATTGGGTTAGGTGGGGAAAGGAATATGGGAAGGTTTTAGGGCAAATTTGAGAGTTTTATGTCTGGGTTTATTTGGAATAATGTAATCCCAAAGATTCATTAACATTTCGTTATTGGTTTTGCCAAAAGAATGCTGAAATTTTTCTGCTGCGGTTTTAAGAAATGACAAAATTGGTGTTATTTTGAGATCGTTTCGGATTTTGGCGGTTGCTAATGAACCATGGTGCTCCAATTATTTTCCCAATAATTTCATTTTCACAAGTCTGTATGCGCTTCAGATGGGTTGCTGCGGCGTGTAGCCAAACTGGAGAGGCGTACGTTAACAGCGGTTTGATCGAAGAGTTGTAGAGGAAAAGCTTAGTTTTTAAAGCCAGAGGAGAATTCGACTTCATCAGTGGAAATAAAGCGGCGTAGATTCCCTGCGATTTCTTAATTGATGACAGGATGTGACAGGACCAGGTGAGGCGTTTATCTAGCGTAACTCCGAGGTATTTTACAGTAGAGCATTTTGGAATACGCTTATTTCCATAGTAAACATTATGGCCTTCGCCGGCTTTCGGTCGTCTGGAGAAAACTATGTGATTGCATTTGTCTGCAGCGTTGACGCTGAGTTTCCACTCGGCCGCCCAATCTTCATATTCGTCCAGGTGGTCTTGGAGAATGTCGGTTGTTTTATGCGGATCGGATCCCTGGGCCATTAAGGTTGTATCATCGGCATGTCGAGATTTGTATGTGTGAAAATTAGCAGAGATGATAAATAGATGCATGGTGTAATGGGAGGATAAACAAAGATTTAAAGAGGTGGTTGGAGGGAGCATCGAAAGGTTTTCTTTATGTACAGCACAGATTATCCGGGCTAATGATGTGGAGAGACGGCACGAATAACGGCTAACTCTAAACAACAGCGTAGTTCAACGTTCATATTCAATTAAATTCTTGGGCCTCCACTTAACAGAGGATCTTGACTGGTCTACTCATGTTGAACATCTATCCAAAAAAGCTGCCACTGGCATTTATATGATTAGGAAACTTAGACCAACTACCTCTGCTACCACACTGAAAATGGTGTACTATGCCAATGTCCATTCTCACTTGATGTACAGCCTAATTTTCCGGGGAAACACGACAGCAGCTGCTAAAGCCTTCTCGTTACAAAAACGAGCTATCAAAGCCATTTTAGGTGTGTCCGTTAGGACTCCAGGTAGGCCAATATTTGAAGCTCTTGGCATTCTTACACTCCCTTGTATATATGTGACGGATCATGAAAACGCCACATATTTGGTGGGGAGGGCATCAATAGTCCCGAGCACGGAATGATCGAACCATTATTGAGTACTTTGAGACACAAAAAAATATGTTTTCCACTTCAGACATAGCATACACACATTTATCGAAATTAAATACCCTGATGAAAATGAGGTGTACGAAAAATGAACAAGATGTTATGATTCAATTGCCCCCCCTCCAAAAGAATACAAAAAGAAACAATTTGTGATTTGTAGAATTCGTGGGCTGAGTTTAAAATTTACCCAAATTAAGTTTTTAGGCTGCTTTCGTGGTAACACTGAATCAGATTTCTGACAAGGAGTCAACAGTTTGGTGATTAGATACGGCGTACCGGGATAGAGAGAAAGAACCCAAATATTTTGGCTACACAGTTTGGGGATTAAATCGGGTCTGGGCAAACAAGCACGGGGACGGGTCGCTAACTGCGACGTTCTTACGGTTTCGTCGGAGCCTTGAGCAGTGGGAGCCGTCGATGATGCGACGCGTTGGACCCCAAATGTCCGCGGGATCGAGGGCTGTCTTCCTCCCGACCTCTGGGCGTTGGTCCTGTCTGTCGCTCGTCTGCAATCTTGCTTTCCGCTGCTGGCTACCTCCGTAGAACAATCTCGTCCCGCTAAACAGCACTCTCTGGTTACACCCAGAAAAATGAAGACCATCAGGCACGTCACCAATCCCGTTCTCTCTCCGTCGATCAGGATAGCGTTTCTCGCCCCGTTGACCAAGCTAGCATTTCTCGCCTTTAGGCTCTCTCTCTCCACGGCTTTATACTGATCTGGAGGGGGATGATACACAGGGGATGGGGTTTTTTGGGACAAGAGGGGTTTCACTCGTGCCTCACTGTTGAGTGGGGCAACCACCGGTCCGTGCTGACCAAACACTAAACACTTGTGAGTCACTTGTACCTCATGCCCGGGGCATGACAATCTATCCACGCACACACTCAGACATACGCACGCTCATCCACACATATGTGATCATCCCCTACTCGGGTCATTACACAGCGAAAGAAAAGTACGTGACATATGGTCGGTATGTCACAATATATTCTGCAATGCTCTATGTTGGTTAAAAACAATCCTTCTCTATTCCCACCAAACAGTGACTACCATTCATACAATACACGTGGTAGAGGCAATATACATGCATTTCGGCACAATTTAGAGTATTTGAGGCGAGGTCCTTTCCACCCAGCTTCCCAAATATACAATAAGTTCTCCCAAGTTCTTTAAAGTCTGTCTCTTTTCCGGCCATCATCAAAAGCAGATTATGTAAAATTCTTTATAACAAACGGTATTACAACTTGACTGAATACCTGGAAGATATTCTCTAATTTATTTTTTGTGTACTGCATATATGTACTGTAAATTTGTATATTGTATTAATATTGTATACAATATGTATGTTTCCTATTTGACGAGTTCTATGTCACATGACCAGCGGAACAATAAATTTTATTATTATTATAATCGGAAAACATGGATAACCCAAAATTTCACTTTGAAGTCTTGTCATATTCATAATTTACGTTAAACAAACAATATATTATTATTTATGAAGTTATTCTGTTATTTTGGAGTGCTTCCTGGACTCATTGAGAGCTTTCTTCGCCAGTCCGCGATCTTTTTAGCGGTGATAACAAAGTTGTACTCGTATTATTACGGCTCCATGTTAGTATTAGTTATGAAAACCTCACGTTGGTGGTTGCGTTATCATGGATACAGAGAAGTGGAAAAATTCTCCAAATCCACTGCGCGACATTGGAAACAATACTTTAAGGCATCACGCCATGTAGTCCCATCTCGCACAAATTGGAACTGCTGTGGGGCGTGTATCCATGATCACAGAGTGCAATCGCGCACCGCAAGGCTTGGAAAAGAGAAACACGGTGCTCCCGTGAATGCAGCCAGTGCGTGATCGCTTCCATTTTACGGAGGGGATTTTAGTGGAATTAATTAGCCTGGTTTATCCTAGCATTAACAAAGTAATTCTGATTATTTTGCATCCCATTTTATTTTTTTTGTATAAATATCGCGGAAAATATTGAGCGAGAGTGAAAATTATGCACGGATAATCCGCAATACAGATGTACCACAGCCGGATAACCTGGAGTCTGCTGTAATTCTAATTGCCCTTTTTTTCAGTGTAAATATTTCGAATGCTAGGGGTGATGAGCCCCTAAAAATTATGTTATTTAGCTTATAAGGGAATAAAATGCACCATTGTGTAGAGTAAGAAATCTACATTAACAGAGTTTCGGAGGCGGTATGAAAGGTAGCAAATAGAGCTAATTTTGTTGACTAAGATTTCAAAATTCTCAACCCAGGACATATGACCATTTAACCTTCCGTCAGGCACAATATTGGAATTGTTGAGTTCAGACGCAATGTGCCGGACAGGCACAGATGCGGAAAAACATTACTAACTCTTAGTATGGCTTAGTGGTGCACCTTTAAAGTTTGAAGCACCATTATTAGTGTAAACGAACACTTAAGTGATGTCTTATTTTCTATGCATATACCCCTTACAACACCGTCGTACGACCCCTGACCAATCCAGCAAGGTGAGATTTAACGTGCTGTTTAGGCTAGAAAGTATTATTATATGTAATGCATTTTATCATATGAATTCCATAAGATCAGTGTTTTGTTAATTTGCTAACTTATTCATCAAATGATGCTGTCATTTTAATCAATTGTGCATTTATTTTGTTAAACTATTCTAAATAATCCACCACTGATCAGTTGGCCTGAATGCAAAAAGCAAAAGCTGCAATTTAACGTGCTCTTAACCCTTATATTGCCAACCCATTTCAGGCGGGATGTACGAAGACTGCCAAGGCTATTTTCCAGAATTCGCAACATTTCAGATTAAATAATTTTTCAGCTACTTTATTCAATATGTCTAGATTTTTTCCCATTTCTTAAGATATATTTACGTCTTATGACCATGGATAGATTATGGGGGTTTACAGAAATTACAGCCGCTGAAAAGGCCACAATCACGAAAATAAGTGAAATAATTCGGGCTGATAGATCGGCCCCTGGCAGTTTTCCCTCAACGAGCGATGGCTGATATATCGGCCCGGTGGCAGTGAAAGGGTTTAGGCTATTAAGTATTATTATATGTTATGTATTTTAGCATGTGAATCCTATAAGAGCAGTGTTTTTTAATTTGGTAACTTATTTAGGTGATAATGCTTTTATTTTGCTTTATTGTCCCATTATTTTGTTCAACTATACCAGCGGTTCCCAAACTGGGGGTCGCGACCCCCAGGGGGGTCGCGGGCCGTTCAGAAAGGGGTCGCGAGATGTGCGAATAATAAAGTGAACTATGTACTTAAACTTAGACAACCATTTTTAGGGGGTCGCGGCTAAAACGTATGGGCTAAAATGGGTCGCAGAAAGAAAAAGTTTGGGAACCGCTGAACTATACTAAATAATCCACCACTGATCTGTCAGTGTAAAAGCAAAAGGCTGCATAGAGCATGTCAAAACAAACAGCCGCTATAAACGTTAAGGGTCTATGCCGCATGGTGGCACAGAGAAATGAAAAAAACACTAGTGCTATGCCTGTCAGGTCCATTGTGCCCGACGGAAGGTTAAATATGAACCTAGAAATACAGCTGAAGTAAAATTCAACAATAGGTTAGTTTCCTTCATCAAAGAAGATGAAAGGCATTGATTCGTTACCCACCATTAGTGTATTCATAATGGACAAATTATTTGGTTTTAGAAATCCCAGTTTAGACGAATGTTAATGGTCAATTTTAACTGCGTTTGAAAAAAGGCCAGATTGGCGCACATGCGATGCCACTCCACATGACATCACAGGGACCTTTGTTCTATATGAGTAGATAGGAGTTTTACATCGTCTGAGATTACCAATGCATGCATGAGGCACAGAACTCAGGGAAACATCTCTTAATAATCACCGATTAATATTGCCTATTATAGGAGTTTTACATCGTGTGACATTACTAATGCATGCACGGGGCACAGAGCTCAGGGAAACATCTCTTAATAATCACCGATTAATATTGCCTATTATAGGAGTTTTACATCGTCTGACATTACTAATGCATGCATGAGGCACAGAACTCAGGGAAACATCTCTTAATAATCACCTATTGAAATTGCTGATGGTCAGAGAGTTTCCTTCGTTTGACTAGATATTAATAATCCTTATTTAAGCCAAGCGCTTCCTGCTAGCAGGGTACTCTGCTACCTGCTAGTAGCCTGCATCGCAGCGGTGCACAATATCCTCGCCCCAAGGTCACCTCACTTTGCGGCCAGAACGACGTCACACGGGCTTTTCCCAGCATTCCTATTTACCCGTCGCGTTTTCGCGCGGTTGAAAATTTTCACTTTTCATTTAATCATGAAAAATATATATGGTCATTTAAAAATCTTAAAGTGTGAAATTCGTACTCCAAAAGTAATAATCTTTCGATTTAGGTGATAAAAAAATAATAGGAAACCATCCTATTGACATATTTCAATTCACAGTTAAAAGCATATATCAGCGTGAGCATGCTGGGAGTGAAAATTAAAATTTCCATGGCAGCATAATGGTTCTCATACTTTAATATGTATGTACTATTTTGTGGATGGAAATAATAGAAATTTTTAAACATAGAAAATGAGGTGCAATAATTCATTTCTTCATGAATTTTGTTATATAGGATAGAGGTAGCATGGCTGGGACCGTTCAGACAGAGAGAACTGGAATTAACATAGGAGAAGTAGGACTGCCGCAGGTGGAGTTTTGTTGGTGTAATGAGTGCAACGAAGAATTCATCACTCGGGAGGAGATGAGACTTCACACCAAGAAACATGCCGAGACGGAAACTAGGGATAGCTTTGAGCAAAACGATGACTTAATACTTTCAAGTGAGGAGTACAAGTTGTTGTCGGGAGAAGTGAGTTTGTTGAAGAATAAATTATGTTGTAGTAAGTGCCAAAAAGAATTTAAAAGTGAGAAAAAATTGGTGAGGCACGTGAAGAAATATGACTTTCAGTGTGAGCATAGGAGCTTTGTGAATTTAAACAATCAATTGAAGAGTTTGAAATCGAAAAGGGCTGAAGATAGTGCCTTGATGGACACCCAGGGCAAAGATAGTAGTTTTCATGTTAACTCTATATTGTGTGAAACCACATCTTCGCCAACCAGAGATTCGTTAGACAACAGTAATGGTGTTTTGGTAAATAATAAATATATTTGCGATAATAGTGTGGAGGCAGGTGTATCAGATGTGAGCTACAAAGTGA
Organism: Ischnura elegans; assembly: GCF_921293095.1. Taxonomy (NCBI): domain Eukaryota; kingdom Metazoa; phylum Arthropoda; class Insecta; order Odonata; family Coenagrionidae; genus Ischnura; species Ischnura elegans. Next base: position 6,538 of record NW_025791658.1, on the reverse strand, counting down.
AACAAAGGAAATTTCATGAAAGACTGTCAAGTTGTGTTGGTTCTCATTCCTCCATGGGCAGTTTAAGTAAACAAGTTGAAGTTGAATTAAAAACCATTCCTAAAGGGGGTGCTGAAATAGTCAACCATGGGACATTAACAACAGAGTTAAACCCGTTTCAAGGAGTTGTGGTCTGCGATTACTGCACTAAGCCTCATTCCTTAAAGTCACAACTTCGTGAGCATATAGTTCTCTGTCATCTCTCTTTAGTTTCCCACAAGTGTTCAATTTGTCATACATTTCTCCCAACAGAGTGTGAATTGAAAGTTCATGAGGCAATTCATTTCAGCGAGAGTAAATATATTTGTAGTGTATGCTATTGTAACTTCCCATCTAGAGCCAAAGTGTCAATGCATTTGAAGGATGTGCATAATATAGACAAATTACATGCTTGTAGTGCCTGTTTTCTTTGTTTTCCGTCTAGACCAGAACTTGCGCTTCATCAACACTGCCACTCTTTAGATAGTAAGAAATACTGCTGCTCAAAGTGTGGAAAGAGGTTTATGAACAAAAGTTACTACAGAATCCACATTGGTGTTTGCCAATCGGGACAACTCTTGCACAAATGTGATCAATGTGGAAAAGAATGTCTGACACGTGGTAATTTGAAAAGTCACTTGCTATCCCATGATCCTGAAAGGACTTTTGCATGTCATGTGTCCCAAGAAGTTCTTAATGTCTGGTGACTTGTCCATCCACGTAAGGAATTTCCACTTGAAACTTAAACCGCATGAGTGTGGCATTTGCAAAAAACGGTTTGCTGTGAGGCGCTATCTGCGTACACACTACGCTGTCCATTCAGACGCTCGGCCTTTCAACTGCAAACATTGTGAAAAATGTTTTAAGACCGAGAAAGGACCGTATAGTCATACAAAGAATATGCATGGTAAAGGTCAGTTGCAATTGCGTAGCATCCACTAATGGGGAAAACCCTGAATACTTGGGTATCATTGCTAGAGTTGTTAAAAATATGTTTTTGATAGTGATGGAAAACGTATTGAAACAGAGTGACTGGGCTAACAACATATCACTGTCACATTTGTAATTAATTGCCTTTAAATAAATACTCTTTGAAAAAGTAATCCGTTCTATAATTATTACATTTACAATTACTTTTAATTATGGCCCTGCGCATGATTCAATTCATGTCAGAATTTTCTCAATCACGGAGTACCAATGTGCAAACCATATAAACTGTAAGTGTATGTATGTTTAAGAAGATCGTCTCCAAATAACAATCCATTAAAAGATTGTCCTATTATGTATGACCATTATCCCAACTGATGGCACGCGACCTTGAACTTACACGAGACTCACCCACTCCTCAGGCCGTTTTACTAATTCCAATACTCGGAGGTAAACAAATACCCCTATCACACTCATTGCCGTTGAGCAATTAAATGTGTCTTTTGATCGAGGTTCTACGATGAGAAATAAGGATTTTACGAAATGTGATCAGATTTACGCTGATTGCCTCCACTGAATTGGCAACGCCGGAATTTTGTGTGGGGAGGGGAAACGCGAAATCTCCTTTTTCTCCCCCCACTCCAACTTTAAGCTCGTCCACGTGTATGAGTGTATTCGGAATTCTGGTGACTAGGTTTCGCAAAGGTGTTTGGCAGGGTGTGAGTTTTCACTGACCTTCACCACTTCATTTATTCTTCTATATCTACATAGCTTCATGCGAGCCAAGGTTGTCAGGCATTAAAAAAAAATTAATTAAAATTAAACCTTTAATTGGTTTACAAAATCAAATATTCAGGTGTAAATATGGTTTTACACATTAGCATGCAAGTAGTGGCGGTTCGATGATAGGGATAAGGGATCGGGGGGGCTATTCAGGGCCAGATTTACTGTAAGCCAGAATAGGCACACAAAGAAAGTCAAAGTGCAAGAGGCACATTGCCTAACAGTCCAAGAGGCGCCATCTGTTAGGCAATGATCTTTCAATTAGGCATATACTTTAGATTCACAATATAGAGGCTTCATAGAAAGACGTGGTATCAGTCACGTGGCGGAAGTTGGTGGCAGTATCTACTTTTTCTCTACGCTTATTCAAAAAAATGGGCTGAAAACAGGCTCTGCCATTTTGTTCTATACCTAAGGTTATTGATGAAACAAAATATTTGAAAACTCTTCAAATGGAAGAAGAAGAAGTGTCAATTAAGATGGTTTAAAGGCCGTTTTACACGGGGCATGGAGTTGCACAGGTTAGAGAGCTGCATTGATTTCTAAAATGGCGTGGAATTGCGCGAATGCACGAACGAAATTAGAACAGGGGCTATTTTGCCGTCTCGCATCCCCGCATTCTCGCATGTGTTCCAGCAATTCACTGCTTTACACGACGCAATTTTGATTGCGCCTCCGCACGTACGTCAGATTGCGCAATTCCGTGTACCGTGTAAAGCGGCCCTTCTAGCCAATGACAGGAGAGTGGCAGTTGGAAGTGTGTAGGAGGGGGCAGTCTCTCTTTGATTTTCCTGCAGTGCAGTGGCATAACTATGGGGGGGGGGGGGGGAATGAGGGGATAGATCCCCTCCCCACAAAGCATCAGAGAAATAAAAAAGTTACTGCAGACTCCCCGATTATTCCGCTGTGGTTTATCCGGGTTGCGGATTATCCGTGCATTATTTTTATTATTCTGGCTCAATTTTTTCCGCGATCTTTATAAATAAAATAGAGATGTGCGAATAGTATCCGCGAATACTCGAATACCTCGAATAATAGAAAGTATTCGATATTCGAGATCTCGAATAGTTATGCCAAAGGTACCGTCTCGAATACCTCGAATACTTTGAATTTCGCGTCATACACTGTCGCTCGCACGTCGTTGGTAGTTGACTCGGAAAAATGAGAACTCGTCTAGTGCATGCAGCGCCGTTTTAGGCAAGCTGACGAAATACATCAAATTCACGGGTTTGAGCGGTGAAAAGAGTTCGACGTGGGGAACCGAAATTGATCGGATGAAAAAAAATCCGAAAATCCCAGGTGTCCCCTATCAGGAGAACCTCAGTTCCGTGGGATAGCGACATTGGCGCATTTCCCACGATCCGCTATCCCCATCCATTCAGCTTTCGCCCCCCCCCTCTCAGACGATTTCCTCTTCCCAGAAAACAAAAAAAAGGTCCCGGCTCGTGCAGGGATCATATTACGAAGACCTCAGCTTTGAAAAAAATATCAAGTTACCGGAAAATAATAGAATCGTGTTTCACCCTTCCCTCTTTCTCCCCACTGACCATTTTCCCGCATCCATCTTATGATAAAATGAGAGGAGGTGTTTGCCGTGTGTCCTTTGTGGCTAATAATGACAAGCACTTATTTTGAATCTTCCCCAGGAGATGAAACTACCCTAGGGAGGAACTCAGTGCCGTGGGATAGTGACATTGGCGCATTTCCCACGATCTGCTATCCCCCTCCATTCAGCATTCGCCTCACCCACTCTTGACGATTTCCTCTTCTCCGAAATCAAACAAAAGATCCCAGCTCGCGCAGGGATTGTATTACAAAAACCTTAGCTTCAAAAAATATCAAGTTACGCGAGAAAAATAGAAACGTGTCTCGCACCCACCCCCTTTTCTCACCCACTGACCTTTTTCTACCTACCTGCTTCGAATTTCCCCCTTTCTCGAGGTCAACTGCTGCATGAGTCATCTACTAGCCCAAAAGGTGTCTAACAATGACTTTCGGCAATTGTTATTACACCTTTATTGGATTGAAATATTAGTGATGTGCGCGTAATTTAAAAAAGAATAAGACCAAACACGACATATTTCTGACTTTATTTAAGCATTTTGCGCAAGAAAATAAATACCGGGAAGAAGAAGAAATACGACGGAGGCGTAATGCTCAAATAGGGTGGTTTCCTATTATTTTTTATTGCCTAAATCGAAATATTAATACTCCTGAAGTACGTATTTAACGCTTTTAGAGTTTTATAAGACGATATCTATTTTTCGCGATTAAATTAAAAGTGAAAATTTTCAAGCGCGCGAATACGCGACGGGTAAGTATGAATGCCGGGAAAAACTCCGCGTGACGTCGTTCTGGTTCCCGCTGCCGCAAGTGAGGTGACCTTGGGGCGAGGATCTGAGCGCTATTACGACGCAGGATGCTAGCAGGTAGCCGAGTACCATGCTAGCTGGTAGCGCTTGGCTTAAATAAGGATTATTAATACCTTATCAAACAGACTGTGTGATTATTAAGACATGTTTCCCTGAGCTCTGTGCCTCATGCATGCATTGGTAACCTCAGACGATGTAAAACTCCGATCCTCTCGTGTAGAAACTAGGTCCCTGTGATGTCACGTGGAGTGGCATCGCATAGGCGCCAATCTGGCCTTTTTCAAATGAGGTAAAATTGAACATTGCCATTAGTCTAAACCGGTATTTCTAGAACGAAATAATTTGTATATTATGAATACACTAATGGTGGGTAACGAATCACAATCAATACCTTTCGTTTTCTTTAATGAAGGAAACTACCCTATTGTTTACATAAAATTAAAATATTCCATTAATCAGCTAAATTCCTGTTTGAATCCTTTAAAGGCAATCACAGTTACTCGCCAAAATCTTGGGTTTCCTGCTGCGTAGGCGACCTAATCAAACATTTTCACATTCATCGTTTAGTATTCGAGGTATTCGAAATTCGAGGTATTCGAATATTCGAGCAATGATTTAATATTCGAATTCGATATTCGAATTCGAGAAATCTACTATTCGACCCATCCCTAAAATAAAATTAAATCGGACGCAAAATCATCGGAATGACTGCATTAAGTAATGCTAGGATAACCGGGCTTATTATTTCTGTTAGAGTCCCCTTCGTAAAACGGAAGCGAGCGCTCACTAGCTGCATTCACGGGAGCACCGTGTTCCTTTTTTCCAAGCCTCGCAGTGAGCGACCACGCTCCACTAAAAAGATCGCGAACCGATGAATAAAGCTCTCATTGAGTCCGGGAAGTACTCTAATATAACAGAATAATTAACAATAAATAATAATGTATTGTATGTTTTAAGTAAATTATGAACATTGCAAGACATTTAAGTGAAAGTTTGGGTTATCCGTGTTCTCCGATTATTCGTGCTGTCCAGAGATGGGCAGTATCGAAAATTCTTGTATTTGAAATACGTATTTTCGATACTTTTGTAGTTTGTAATTTGTATCGGAAATACATTTTCTGAGAGTATTTTGTATTTTGTAACGAAAATACATCTAAAGAGTAGTTTGTATTTTTAAAATACATTCAAAATCAAAATACATGTAATGTTTTTGTGCATAAGTAGAAAGAGCGTGCGACAAGATGGCAGGGATCCCGAATGAGTCTGTATTAGCCTGCCATCTATGGGACAATAAATTGCCCCTTAATTTACTTCTGTAGCACCCGCAGGCGCTTGTATACTTGCAAAACGTAGTCGCGTGTGGAATAGTTTGCGAAACGTAGTTGTGCATTGCAGGGGCGCAGCTAGGAATTAAGGCTGGGGGGGGGGGGGTTTAGGTGCGACTAATACCGGTGTGTGTGGGGGTATGGAATACCACCAGGATAAGCAGTAGGTGCGAGATTGATAAATTACGGAATTTTAAGGTTAATTGTTCAAAATGGTGAGTTTTACTTCTTTCTGAGGGATATTTTATTAATCCTTACACTATTCTGTTAGTAATATCAATCCAATTAAGTAAAATGGAATTAAAACACCCCCCCCTTGCTGTGCCACTGGTGCATTGAGTAATTTGTGGAGGGGACTTGTAAAGTCTGACGCTGTTCCAAAAGGTCCAGGAGACATTTTTCTCCATTTTATTTAAGACATTTTGCCATGAATAATGGTCTAATTGCCAGTTTCCCATAAATATGTTGTAAGAATGTTTGAGCCTCTGATTATAAAAATAGTTCATATATGAATTGATTTAAATTTTTTATTAGATAAGAACTTCAGTGAAGGCATGTATTTTGTATTTTAATAGAGTATTTTGAAATTACATTTGTATTTAGTGTTGAAAATACAATGTTTAGAAGTAATTTGTATTTTGTATTTGAAATACAGATTTTAAAAGTAATTTGTATTTTGTATCTTAAATACATTTGACATGTATTTTGCCCATCTCTGGTGCTGTCCCTCCCGGATTAGCCCGGATAATCGGGAATGTACATTTTAAAATATTGCCTAGTTTTGAAACATAATAACTGCATCTGCTTAAATTTAAATTTTTAGTGCCAAAATGATGCAAAATGTGTGTCATTTTTCAAAAATTTTCCCACCCCAGGCCATTTCATCCGTCCCCCAAGACCATCTCATCTCCCCAGTGAAAATCGCTCTCCAGCTCACAGTGTTGCCAAACTTAATCAGTTGATGTGCCATCCGTGGGGAGAAGACCAAAGTCCTGTATCGGATAGACAAATTTAGGGAAAGACTGGCAAGGGAGGCCATAGAAATTCGTCTTAACACCAGCATGAACCATGACGCTGGCTACACACTTCAGCGCCTCATGGAAACCGGTGCTG